>NC_060138.1:1249365267-1250840892 GCF_021461385.2 Schistocerca piceifrons
TTCATCGTTAGGAATTCCGCTTTATATTTCTCCTGACATCACTGGTGAGGTAGATGCCGGTATTTTTATTTTCTCGTCAGCTTTTGAGAGAGTTGTCAACCTACCCATAACCAGGTACATATGGTTCAGGCCCAACTCTTTTACTGGAATAAGTGTCTCACGGATTTGAAGCATCCTCAGTTTAGTGGGGAAGAAGAAGGTGCAGTTAACCAATTGCTTCGTCAGGTGAAGGAGTTACAAGCTAGCACAAGCACACTGGGCTTTGATGGAGCTCAGATGGGGGACTGGTGCATCGGACGGTAGTCCCGCAGCAAATCCTTTGGATCAGGTTATCGAGGCCATAAATGTTCAGGTTCTGAATAGATCAGTCCCCGACATGTTTGCTAATTTACCAAAACAGATTACGCATTTGCTTCAGGGTATTTCAGAACCATCTACCGATCAGTTGGCCCAAGTTGAGGAGATGTGGTGGTTGATTGTACGTTTTGAATTCCATTCCGACCTTTTACAAATTTCACATTCGGTTGTACTTCGTTTATTATATCCCTCGATTCGAGGGCTTTTGAGCTACGTGTTTTACAAGATACCTTATAGCCAAGGGACCCTGAGTGTCTTTAGAGGACGTATAGTACAACTGAAGTTATCTGCCTTTATTTGAATTGAATAGGACACCGAACATGATTGCCGGATTCAAGCATCTGTATCTTCGTCGAGCATATCGAGTGCGTCCGGACAGCGGTCATCGCTTTACATATGGGAGCTACGGAGCATGATAACGTTTTAAACATTTCGCAGGGATTGAGGCCGGAAGGTCGTTAGTGGATTACTTTCGTGTAAAGGACACCACCTTTCTTGAGTCTAGCGAATTGGTTTCCTGAAATTTTGTTATATGATGACATGGTTGGAGACCGTGGCTGTTATTTGAAAACAAATGTTGATGGCATTGAGACAGCAACCAAGCACAAATTTACTTTAAGTTCCTTTATTCAAAAGGTACCATTGCCGGTTTCGAATCATTACAATTTATGGTTAGATAGCTTTCAGGCTTACATTAGAACATGTAGTGGTTGCCTCTATAGAGGCCTTCAGTTTCGCCGACGTTCAGCGTGACCGACGCGAAGGGCTAGAATCCTCGCCTCAATTCCTACATAATAAGGTCCGTGATCCACCTCCTAATTCTTCCTGTCGCCAAGGTTGCTTCCGACGTGGGAAATGGATCATTTCGTGCGTGAGTATCCCGTCGAGGGAGGACCAAGAGCTAATAAATGACGCCACAAGCTAAGCCCATCCCCGGTAAGCCTCCTGGTTCCTCTGCTCGCATTCTCGGGCTTGACAATTCTTCCCTTCCATACATATGTGCTCGACTCAACCAAGAATCTCTTTGCGACGTTTTTGATTCGAAGATTTACGTTTCCTTATTGAACTGCGATTGGCATTTGGAATACGGTGGTTTAGTAAAATGCCTCCCTTGTGACCTATTTCTCAGAAATGTCGGGCCCCCGTAGTTCAGGTGCGATGGAAATAATATATCTGTAATTTTTCTCGGCCTATTAAGTTAATCGTTGTTAAGAATTTGTCTGTTAATTTGCTCCTCGGTTTTGATTTTTTTCAGCGGACTTGTTTGTGCTCGATATTTCTAGGAAGACCTTCTTCAACTTTTGTTGCTGTACTCTTGGCAGTGTCAGTTCACTTAACTCGTTCCATTCCGAAATTCATGTGAGTCATCAGCGGGAGGTTAAGGCTAAGTACCTACTGAACATCTTACGGAACGGCCCTGACGTCCTCATTAATCAGTCTGGTTAACGGACTGTGGTGCATGTGCTGTAAGACCTTCGGTACACACACCATCAGATTATTTGACTTGTCGCTCTAACGAAGTAGGCGAGTGTCAGCAATATGTCTCGTGGTCTTATCGTGGCGTGTTTATCTTCTGCCGTTAGGTCGGATGATAGAAATGCCAGTTGCACGCTTAGAGTAGCAGATTGACGGTGACCCACTTTAAACAAAACTTGATTAATTTTCACACACATTTATTAAAATAATAACCAGCATAAAAATTACTTAACTTGGTACTGGATGCTATTTACAACTGACAGTCTGAAGTTCCTTTGGCCTCGGTACGTTAATCTTATTCTCACGTATCTCTGATACTTGACAAAGTGTCTATACATTTATATTCATGGCTATATACAGGAATATGAAAATCTCATTAGACGCAGACTGAAACTTGACTACAGACTGGTACAGACTAATGCAGACTAATGCAGGCTGACTAAACGGAGGTTTGTACACTCATTGTAATACCTCGAGCGTTCAGGTATCACTGCGCAAGTGTGATCCCCGAGGAGAAAAGGTTCTACGTTAGCAGCAATCTCACAGTTGACTGAGGATTCTCAGCATGTTACTGCATTTTGTACTGATTGGAACCTGTATGAGTTCAGTCGGGTGCCCTTTACCTTATTGTATCGAGGCCACTCTGCTGTCTAGCCTGTTGGATCATGTTCTGGGTGATCTTAAATGCAACGATCTTGATGATGTTCTACTCTATAGCCGTTCATTTGACCTACATATACGTCATCTGGAGGAAGTGTTGTTATGGCTTTGGGCACCCGGATTAACCTTAAAGATTCCTAATGTTACTGGCTAGGCGGCAAATTTTTTTCTTGAGTCATCTTGTTTCGAGCGATTGGATTATAATAGATCAGGATCGTATCTCGGTCTTACGACATTTCCCCCCCTCCAAGGAATAACAAGGCTAAAACCGCTTAGAGTAATCTCCCAGTCTTGGCTCTACTGACTTTGAGAAAGGCTTTTTTTGTGCATAGTGACATGACTACTGCTGGTGTGGCGGCCCGGCTCTTGCTGAAATGTTCCGGGGAAAAGCTTCCCATTGCTTATGCGTCGAGAAGTCCGCGGCTCGTGGTCTTGCGGTAGCGTTCTCGCTTCCCGCGCACGGGGTCCAGGGTTCGCTTCCTGGCGGGGTCAGGGATTTTCTCTGTCTCGAGATGACTGGATATTGTGTGTCTTTCTCATTCTCCCGCAAGTCGCCGTAGTGGCGTTAAAGAACTTGTGGAACGGAGGCCGAACCGCCCCGCGAGGGGTCTCCCGGCCACCAATGCCATACGGTCATTATTCATTAGGCGTCGAGAAGTTTAAATTCTGCTGAATTAAAGTATACTGTTTACGAGTGGGAGGCAGTGGTCATTCACTTCGCCATTGAGAATTTTTAAATTCTAACACGAGCACAGGGAGTTTGATTTAGAGAAGGAAAACCAAAACTTAAGTTTGGTCATAACGTGACATAAAACGACCAGCAGGGTCGCCAGATGAACGATACGGATAACAGCATTCCGCTTCAGATTCAGCACATTAAGGGCCCTAACAAACAGCTGGCCAACTCTCGCATGACCAAGGAAGACACCGAAGGAGTATGAGGGTGTCACTCTTCGTCTGTTAAGCGTATTTATGGTGTCTTGGCAGTGGCGACGGAGCTTTGTGCCTACTTTAAGTCCAAACAGGCCAGGACCCATTTTCGGGACCCATTAGAGAACGTCTCGCAGGGGAGTGGGTACAAGGTTATCTGTTGAGGAATGGCATCATTTGTATAAGGTCGATAGATCTGCTGATGATAGGACTTATTTGCCTGGGAAGCTTGTTCTTCCATTTTCTATTATTTTCATGATTCCTTGATTGGTTGAGGTGGAGGGCGGGGTGAGGGTGTGGGAGCAAATCTCTAAGATACGGAAATACGTGACCTTTCCGTCATTATGTACAGCAGTGGAAAATGTCTGACAACAAGGCAGGTTACAGCAGTCAGCTACGTAATTTTAAACTTAGGTCGAGTGGTCTAGTTTTGAAACTCATGTAGGTAACACCAGTGGGTATTCCAACTCAAACTTAGGGTAGCAGCACTTTTTTTTTGTTTCTCGCCTTCTTAAACGTATCAGAAGAGGATCTAATTAATTTCCCACAGTAATTTAGGGCAAGTCAGCTCTTGGTTTCCAAACTTAGAGTGGCAGTTGTTTAAACATGCAAGCTGTGTCAGTGAACTGTGACGTAAGAGGGGTGAAGGAAATTGTTTGAACTTAGGGAAAAAATGGGCTGGTATCATTTTAAACTAAGCTCTTGGATATTGTATTAATGACAAGTGGCCTGTGACGTCATAGAGCATAGCTAAGATCTATCATTTTGATTTGCTGCCATGCAGGTCCTGCTGATGACAGCCAGCTTGGATTGTAACGTCATATAGGGGTGCTAATGTCTGTTAGCTTGGATTTTATGGCTGTAGTGCCATATCCGCCATCGCAGATCACTTCATTCCTTTTTGATGACGCAGAGCCTGACCTACGGTCTTCCATCTTGGATTTTAAACCTATTAGAGCTGCCCTGGATTTGCGTTGTTTGATTTTCCCACTGTTTTACACATAGAACAGTTGGGCTCTAAGCGCGTTTGAGCTCTAATGTCGTAGGAGTGGAGGCAAAACCGTGTGGCACAATCGGGCTATTATGAATTTCTATCCTTTTTTTAGTTTCCAGTTATTCTACGTATACGGTGGCTGGTCTTTGAGGTCAGAGGGCGGGGTATGGTAACAGGGAGAATGGGAAATCTGATAACGTTGTATGGTGATGTCATCATAAATTTGGCAGGAATGCAGAACGGAGCACAACCCTCACAGCCCTTTCCAGGGGATTGTCGTACTATATTTACAAAACAACGTATTCAGACATATTTACTTTTATTATTACATTTTATATGATCATTCGGATATCAGATTAAGTGCCCTGATCATTTTGGTTCCGTACGCTACTTGTCATTGTGTAAGTAATAAAACGAATTTAAATCTGATGATAGTGGCGCAAAATTGAGTTAAAATCTTAACCATGGTGCTTATGCTTGTTGTACAACCATCATGTGCACATCCAGTTAATTACTCAATAATGTTGGTGATGTAACGAAGTCCTCATTTATTTTAGCATCGCTACTTTGGCTCCACGGCGTAACTGAATTACGACAACGTTATGTACTATATTTACGGCTCACTTTAACTTCGGGTCACTTCAGCGATACTTTATCTTACGTCATCTTCCCCGCTAGTCTTTTAACAGCGTTTCGTGTGAGTGCAGCGTGATCACCGTACTGGGGTATGAAATATACTGTACGACAGCTCAAGTATGTTAACACTTTAGCTGTATCTTTTTCCAGGTATAATATTATGTCGTAAATACTTCAGTGGCACGTCAACGACGGCTGTCGGTGTCTGATACAAGGATGTGTTGGGTGCATATCGTGGATAACATCATTAGTCACTGTCTGTTTTACCACAGTATAACAAACACGTTAAAAGTTATGGAAAGTTCAATGAAATTGCTTGTAACGTGCAGTGCGGAGTGGAGTATTAATAATACGATAGTCTCTCTGGGCCCGCCAGATTGATAGGGTGATGTGTACATGTCTCATTTACAAACAACAGGTTATATTTTTATGGTTTCTGGAAAAAGCATTTGTCTATGGAAGTGGATCTGATTAGCGATCGTGTCTCGTACTTCCTAATTACTCAAAAAGTGCTCTACAGTACCGAAAGCGCTTTCTCCCGACAGTGTGTGTATGGTGCTAGATCAGATGGACGCAATTCACACCAATGGATGATCGTTACCTGTGAAAGACCTGAGTGTCCTGCTAGCTAATGTAATGTCATAGACATTTAAAATTCACTCCCATCAAACATAGATCATCAAATTATAAATTCACACTATTGCAACAAGATGGTAAATTGTTTGGTTTATTATTCAATGACAGTACCGCATGTGATTCATGGAGACAGTAGATATTAAGTTGTTAATTTTTAATAGTCTCTAATGCTCAACAGGGCCTGGTCAATTCACAGGAATAATTTGAAGCTATTCTTTTTATCTTCACATTTCAATCCAGTTAACCTCCACCAAGCACCATTCGATGGCTTGCGGAGTATGTATGTAGATGCCCGCCCGGTTGGCCATGCGGTCTAACGCACGGCTTTCCGTGCTTGGAAGGAGCTCTAGGTCCCCGGCACCAATCCGCCTGGCGGACATGTGTCGAGGTTCGGTGAACCGGCCACTCTGTGGATGGTTTTTAGGCGGTTTTCCATCTGCCTCGGCGAATGCGGGCTGGTTCCCCTTATTCCGCCTCAGCTACACTATGTCTGCAATTGCTGCGCGAACATGTTCTGCCGGCCGAGGTGGCCGCGCGGTTCTGGCGCTGCAGTCTGGAACCGCGAGACCGCTACGGTCGCAGGTTCGAATCCTGCCTCGGGCATGGATGTTTGTGATGTCCTTAGGTTAGTTAGGTTTAACTAGTTCTAAGTTCTAGGGGACTAATGACCTCAGCAGTTGAGTCCCATAGTGCTCAGAGCCATTTGAACCATTTGAACATGTTCTCCACGTACGGGTACCCATCATTACTCTACCACGCCTATGTTGACGTCTGGTGTGAGACGTTCCCTGGGGGGTCCACCGGGGACCGAACCGCACAATATCCCTGGGTTCGGTGTGGGGCGGTGGAGAGGTGAAGTGGACTGCGGTAGTCGTCGTAGGGTTGTGGACCACTGCGGCTGCGGAGGGGACGGAGCGTCTCCGTCCTTTCTAGGTCCCCGGTTAACATACAATACAACACAATACAATCTATGTAGATACAGATGTGCCAAATGAAATCGTATAGGCAAATCGGTGAACACGAAAGGACTCTCCAAACAGGTAGGTATTACACATACGATGATAATATGATATGGCCTCAGCCACATACGTATTTATAAATGAAAAACTACAGCTTTGGCGTATTTTATTGTATCACATATTCAAGACATCTCTTTTAGACTTTAAAGTGGTCCTCAATCCTTTTATAACTTCTCACATTTCAGTGGTATCCTGATTTTTCATGAAATAAGTGATTACTTACTATAATTCTTAATTTCTTTTTATGACAGATTTAAAGTTTTGTGTCACTTAGTTCTGAGTCTCAGTGTGTTACTATATTTATACAGTCATTATTTAAATACAATTTACATACGCTTCTATACAATACCACATTGCCCTAAAAATGTGCATAATTATGTGCATTTGAAGAAAGAATTATGCAATGTTCGTTTTTAATAATTAACTAAGCATATTATAAAAAAATTTATTTTATACATAATAAATGAAACTGCAAAAGGTCACTTTCATTAATAACTAAGTAATTATTACCCAAGATCGTATTTGCTAATTTGAAAATCGTTCCTATCGCTCATCGAGATTGTCTCCTACATTTCAATATGCGTCATATTGAACAGTTAACTATCATATTTAGTTAGCTCTAAATGATACTTATTACATGGTATCGCTCCGTTTTGATGTAAGATTAAGCTTTATGATAGGTCCTCTAATCGCTACGCATTTCTGCTGTCGTCGAACGGACGCCTGTCACCATTTTCCAACACGAAAACTAGCCGTGTAGGAATGCAACGATGCTGCGTACCGACATCTACTAGTTCCCACCCAGGGCTAAACGCCACGCAACTGTAATTTCCGTTCGGTTAATTGGAGACGGGTGAGAAAATTATGAAACATTATTCGCCGAGAAAAGCCTTTGTGTCGACGGAGCGGCATACGGACGCCAGGCGCCGCTTCGATATAACAAACCGGATGAAAGACCAGCGCACATTTGTCAAAACTGTAACGCAAACAACGGGCTTACAGCGCAGGATGAAGTGGTGATGAATGCCACGCCGCTCTCCATTCAGCAGCGCTCGCCGGCCATGCCGACGCTGACGTTAAAGCCGTCTGTCAATTATCGCCCTCTGGGGCGCCATACGTCAACGTGTTACCTGCCTCCCAAATACGGCGGTCCCCTACGTGCAACAGCCATGGGACGGACCTTAATGGAAAAAATCTGTTCTCGCTTTCAATTCGGCCGCAGCCATTGCAGCATCTGTGTGGTCGTTTATGAATACGCGCGTAATAAATTTCTGTTTATGAATACTCTGGCAATAAATACGTCCTAGCTGGCGGTACACGCAGAGTGCTTCATGGCTTGCAACACGGCGACAACAGGTTTTGGCATGAGTGACAAGTGACATGATGCGTCCGATCTGTTTATGAACTTTTAATTCACATACTGCGTACAGCATAACAAAAATTAAAAACATTTCTTTTTATTTCATCCATCAAGATGTTAGTAAAGACAACTCTCCTCAAGCACAACTTTCATGTCAACAGATTTACTTCAATTCGTGATAAATCTACGTTTATGTGCACTAAAAAACCAACACATTGGTCTATTCATCGATTTTGCCAAATGCTGCAAAAGGGAAAACCAGTGTTAACAAGGAAACACAGCTTGTATTTCATGTTAACATCGAATATGTTGTTAATTGTTAGGAAGTCTTTTTTTAAAGGAATTTGTGTCAAGTGCAGCTTTGTGTGAGGATGAAAAGTGAGCGACAAACAATGTAGACTAGACTAGATACAGTCATCAGAAATGCGGTGTTACACAACACTGAACATGAGTTAGGTAATATATGTGACTAACGAAGATCTACGGCGTCACAGTGGGAAGAAAAGAATGCAACAACCTGACCAAAGATGAGATAGTAGTTCAATCATATAACCTTAGGAACCTGAGCGAGTAACAATTTTGGATACGTGTTGCAGTTGTTATGCAGAGAAGGGAATAAGGTGGTAATGGTAAGTAGCAGAAAATATAATGACGGTACATTATTACTAAACAACGTGCACTCGGCCCCCATGAGGCCAATGGAGGGATAAATTGTTTGAGAAGTAGCCGCACCGCTCACGAAAACTGACAAGGCTCGGGAGTGTGGTGCGCTACCCACATGTCCCTTCGTCTCCGCATCTGGTGAAGCCAAATGGCTAAGGAAGGCACGGCAGTCGGTCGCTACCGTTGAACCTTCAAAGCTTGGTCGGGCGGTATTCATTTGGTTTTTAAAATTATTATTACCGAACTTGAGGGCGACACAACGGCGGTGAAGCAAAATAACGCATGATGGGCAAGGCAACGAAGGTACGAGGGTGAGTCAAATGAAAACCTTAAATTTGTAATAACAACTCGAAATTTTGCGCCGTTATCCTGTAAGTTGGTAAGCGTGCTACAAAAAGCATGCAGAATGACCTGTAGGTGGCAGCATAGTGCAGATGCACACATACCGTCGCAGTGTCAGTATAAAGATGGCCGCCCCACTTGCGAATTGCACCAGGAAAGAACAGCGTTCTGTTATTCGGTTTTTGCGTAGTGAAGGTGAGAAACCTGCTGAAATTCGTCGATGAATGAAGGTTCAGTACGGTGATGCATGTTTGTCACAACAGCAAGTCTACGAATGGAGTAGGAAGTTCCCAAATGGTGTGACTTTAGTGGAAGATGCTCCTCGTCCAAGTCAGGCACAACGAGTTGTGATTCCACAGAACATTGCAGCAGTTGAAGCCATAGTGAAGGAAAACTCCAGAGTGACACTGAATGACATTGCAGCATGTTTCCAGATTAGTCATGGGTCAGCACACCACATTGTGCATGATGTACTCAAGTTTCACAAAGTGTCTGCAAGATGGGTGCCACGGCAGCTGACTCCTGAAATGAGAGAACGACGTGTTGATGCTTGTGAAGAATTTCTTCGGCGCTTTTAACGAGAAGGTGATGGCTTCCTTGCAAGAATCGTTACTGGGGTTGAAACCTGGGTCCACTTCCACGAACGGGAAACGAAGAGAGCGAGGAAGGAATGGCGCCATTCCTCATCACCAAAACCAATGAAGTTTCGAACAGAACCATCAGCAGGGAATATTATGCTGAATCTCTTTTTGGGACAAAAAAGGCGTCACTTGGGAGCATTACATACCTAGAGGGACCACTGTCACCAGTGCATCATACACAGACCTCCTAAGAAATCATCTGCGGCCTGTAATCAAATCAAAGCCACTTGGATTACTGTCAGCAAGTGTCGTTTTGCAACATGACAATGCAAGGCCCCACGCTACCTGTACAACAGTTGCAACAACCACAGACCTGCATTTTGAGTGTCTTCCTCATCCACCATACTCACCAGACCTTGCCTCAAGTGATTTCCATATGTTTGGACCACTCAAAGACGCAATGGGAGGAAAGAAGCTCCGTTATGATGAAGAGGTACTCCACGCGGTGCATGAGTGGTTGCGTGGACTACCAATAGAATATTTATTGTAAAGGAATTTATGCACTTTGTAAGCACTGGAGGACTTGCATTGAGCGTGGGGGAAATTATGTTGAAACGTGATACAGCTTTGTACCACTTCTGCACAATAAATACTATTTAAGAAAATATTTAAGGTTTTCATTTGACTCACCCTCGTATAGAAGCAGACAAGCTTAGGAACAGAGAGTATAAATCGCTACATGAAGTCTATTAGCTACCAATACAGGTCATTAGTTGAGGAATCATTTATGAAAATTTACAGCCGGAACGTAGAATTCTGAGGAAGTGAAGAGTAGCAAATCGGAAAACCAGAAATAAGTAGAACCTTACCGTTTGAGATGAGGTGTTACAAAAAGATATTGAAAGTTATGAGGACATACGGTTACGTGCAAAATCGGAGAGCAAGTGAGTATTATGAAGCCATTGATTAGAAGAAGACACAAGGTAGCAGGATATGTGTTAACGCATCAGAGAATGTCTTCTTAGGTACTACAAGGACTTGTAGACAACAAAATCCAAATGAGGTAAGATGTTCCCAGGTGTAATATGACTCTAAAAGTTTCGAGATGGTATGATGAAAAAGTAGATGAAAGTTAAGATCGTGATTTTAAAGCTTTATGTGTTCGACAAAGTCTCCCCCACTTAACTATAAGGCACAGAATATTCATACAACAGCAGAAAACTCTCAGAATAATCTTCATTGGTACGTTGTTTCGTTGTTCAACTTGCGCGTCACATTCCCGTGAAGTCGAATACGTCGTCAAAGCGTTGATCCTTCGTGTGCAGTTCTGTCGTTTTGTGGTGTTTTCGGTTTGATAAAACTAACACTCGCTACCTGTGCATATTATTTCCAGAAAAGAATTGTCTGCGTCTTGAACTTCAGTCAAGTCGCAGCAGACATCCACGCGTCCTCGTTTTCTTTCGGCTATCAAGGAGTGCAATATTAATTTTGCACACATATTTCTGGATAATGTCCTGGAGGCTTGATTTAGTGATGTTGCCCCACGCCAAATATGACATAACAACGCTGACACACTAGCGCCTCGCGTCCACTATTCAACGCTCTCTCTGTTTTCCGTAACGCATTGTTTCGTGTAAGCATGTCGCCCGTTTACGCGGCGGGCCAGTGTAACGCCCATGAGTCCATGTTTCTTGGAATCGCGTCACATCATTTGGATTCATACTAGCACCTGTGAAGACAGCGCTAGCTGCGACATATATACACTACTGGCCATTAAAATTGCTACACCAAGAAGAAATGCAGATGATAAACGGGTATTCATTGGACAAGTATATTATACTAGAACTGACATGTGATTACATTTTTACGCAATTTCGGTGCATAGATCCTGAGAAATCAGTACCCAGAACAACCACTTCTGGCAGTAATAATGGCCTTGATACGCCAGGGTATTGAGCCACACAGAGCTTGGATGGCGTGAACAGGTACAGCTGCCCATGCATCTTCAACACGATACCACAGTTCAGCAAGAGTAGTGACTGGCGTATTGTGACGAGCCAGTTGCTCGGACACCATTGACCAGACGTTTTCAATTGGTGAGAGATCTGGAGAATGTGCTGGCCAGAACAGCAGTCGAACATTTTCTACATTCAGAAAGAACCGTACAGGACCTGCAACATGCGGTCGTGCATTATCCTGCTGAAATGTAGGGTTTCGCAGGAAGCGAATGAAGGATAGAGCCACGGGTCGTATCACATCTAAAATGTAACGTCCGTTGTTCAAAGTGCCGTCAATGCGAACAAGAGGTAACCGAGACGTGTAACCAATGGCATCCCATACAATCACGCCCGGTGATACGCCAGTGTGATGATATCGAATACACACTTCCAATGTGCGTTCACAGCGATGTCGCCAAACACGGATGAGACCATCATGATGCTGTAAACAGAACCTGGATTCATCCGAAAAAATGACGTTTTGCCATTCATGCACCCAGGTTCGTCGTTGAGTACACCATTGCAGGCGCTCCTGTCTGTGATGCAGCGTCAAGGGTAACCGCAGCCATGGTCTCCGAGCTGATAGTCCATGCTGCTGCAGACGTCGTCGAACTGTTCGTGCAGATGGTTGTTGTCTTGCGAACGTCCTCATCTGTTGACTCGTTGAACGAGACGTGGCTGCACGATCTGTTACAGCCATGCGGATAAGATGCCTGTCATCTCGACTGCTAGTGATACGAGGCCGTTGGGATCCAGCACGGCGTTCCGTATTACCCTCCTGAACCCACCGATTCCATATCCTGCTAACAGTCATTTGATCTCGACCATCGATAGCAGCAGTGTCACGATTCGATAAACTGCAACCGCGATAGGCTACAATCGGACCTTTATCAAAGTCGGAAACGTGATGGTACGGATTTCTCCTCCTTACACGAGCCATCACAACAACAGGCAACGCCGGTCAACTGCTGTTTGTGTATGAGAAATCGGTTGGAAACTTTCCTCATTTCAGCACGTTTTAGTTGTCGCCACCGGCGCCAACATTGTGTGAATGCTTAGAAAGGGTGATCATTTGCATATCACAGCATCTTCTTCCCGTCGGTTAAATTTCGGTTCTATAGCACGCCATCTTCGTGGTGTAGAAATTTTAATGGCCAGTAGTGTAAGAGTCTTTTTCTTCTGTTTCATTCCCTGCATTGTATCTATTTTCGTAGCTGTACATGAATTTCTGGTGTTTATTTTGTTATATAATGTAATGAGTAACTTGTCTGTTAAACATGCAAAATGTTTTAATTCTTCGTTTATCATTTATTGCATTAATTTTGATTGGAATGACTTTATGAGATTAGATGTATACTGAGACATTGCACAATCAGAGCGAGAGCGGTCAGAATATCGATTGTAAGGGTCGAACAGTGTGAGTAGAGCATGTGTGGCACTCATATTCGTAGCGAGAAGGCGGAAAGAGGTTGAAAGTTGCTGACTATGTCGTGTAATGAAACAATCGGTGCGAATGAAATTGATTAAAGATGAGATACATTTCCGTTTCTTCCTGTAATTGAATGTAAAAATGTTGAAAGAGGACAGGGAAGTTGGACTGTGTAAAACCGCCATATGAACTTTTTCGCGTAACTACGACAATACAGCTGTGGACAGACGACATTTTAGTTACGGTATTCTGGGAAGAATTGTGTTCGCTGTGACTTAGCAAAAAATCGTTCAAATGGCTCTGAGCACTATGGGACTTAACATCTATGGTCATCAGTCCCCTAGAACTTAGAACTACTTAAACCTAACTAACCTAAGGACCGCACACAACACCCAGTCATCACGAGGCAGAGAAAATCCCTGACCCCGCCGGGAATCGAACCCGGGAACTCGGGCGTGGGAAGCGAGAACGCTACCGCACGACCACGAGATGCGGGCTGTGACTTAGCGCTGCGTATTTTAAATACCTTACAATTTCAATGCGTATTCGCGCCCCCGCTGACTACCGTCTGCATGAACCGATAATTGTGCCATATGCTGTTTATTATGAGTGTGCATGTTACCGCGAACAGTGGCGGGTTCGCGGTCGGTTTTTCGAGTGGGAATTCCTCAATCGAAATAACTTTAAAATCTCTGCTGAACTGCGTTACTTCAGCGTTGTGCCCTATAGACATAATAAATCGCTCATGCAAATCTGAATCTTGGCAACAACTGTTACAACGTCCAACTATCCGGTGGCCTATAATGTGCCACAGATGAAAACGTCACCGCGTGTAAACTAAAATTCCACATGGGATAATTCGTCTGCAGCATCTACACACAACGGAGCTGATTTTAACACGCCATCTGAACCTCAATGCATGCAGTGTAATTGATGAGGATAGCTGCTTTAGCTCTCACCAAAGACTAAAACAACTGTTTCAATTGTAAACTCTCTATCTGGAACTTGTTCAAAGAAACTAATCTCTAATTTGCTTCTTCTTTAAAATAAATGTTATATAAGCAAAATTGTGTCCACTTAACGTGTACATTGTTGACTTCCATTGATAATTTTAGCGCTACTGCCACTGCCTGCTATTTTAAGTACCTTTTGGTGAATGTGAAACATGTGTGTACGGTAATTTCCACGAGTGAATTTAATGAAAAATTATTTAGGTATTGTATTTGTTCGAATTGTGGCGTCCGCCATTAATCTGAATGCAACAGCCTGTGACAACAGAGGTGCTTACACCCGACTGGTGCAATATATGCAGATGTGAGCAAACATAATAACAAGCGTCAGACGGAGCACTATGTGTTCAGTTAGAAGTAAATGTCCTATTACCACATCATAACGACATATAGATGCAGTTATACCGAACTCAACTGTTTACGCATAAATGTTAAACAAAACGATGAAACTTTTGTTAGTAGAAATCAGAGACTCTTTTTTTTCACATCGCATCGGATTTGCAACGAGGAGGATTGACTCAGCGTCTTATGGTAATCTGGCGAAAATTTAGTGGCAGGGTTGAGTCATGATCACTACTTATAGCTTCATTCATAACCGCACTAGATAACATAGCAGGTTAGGTCTTAATTTTATTATCTGCGTGTAGCTGGATCTATAAAAACCTCTCAAAGAAAGTATATCTACGTCGTAAATCTTCCATCTCCATTAATACTACCGTACATCGGTTTGTTATCCAATCGGTTTCGCCGCTGTGTGAGCAGCTTTCGAACAGCGCTACACAAATTAGTTAGCACATTGTCACTGAAGAATTACTTATTTGCAATGTACACATAAACACCCTGTTCAGGTTAGACACATATGAAACAATTTAAGCTGAGAACTAACTCCGATAATGTAACAGGCAATTCCTGAAGTAAACACTTCCAGAAGTGAACACCCATCCAGAGCCACTACGGTGTGGGGCTGCAGCAGTTCCTATCATTGTGGGCTGTTTTCTGTAGGCGACTGAGCCACAGTGGATTCTGCTGTCTTCAGACTGCTGCTAATCGCGGACTCTGGACTGAATAGCTATTAAATCTGCTGCTACCCGGCTAAGTCTCGCTGGGCTGCGATTTATAAAGCCATACGGACAGAAAATTTAAAAAGGGAAATGGATAGGTTAAAGTTAGATATAGTGGGAATTAGTGAAGTTCGGTGGCAGGAGGAACAACACTTCTGGTCAGGTGACTACAGGGTTATAAACACAAAATCAAATAGGGGTAATGCAGGAGTAGGTTTAATAATGAATAGGAAAATAGGAATGCGGGTAAGCTACTACAAACAGCTTAGTGAGCGCATTATTGTGGCCGAGATAGATACGAAGCCCACACCTACTACATTAGTACAAGTTTATATGCCAACTAGCTCTGCAGATGACGAAGAAATTGAAGAAATGTATGATGAAATAAAAGAAATTATTCAGATTGTGAAGGGAGACGAAAATTTAATAGTCATGGGTGACTGGAATTCGAGTGTAGGAAAAGGGAGAGAAGGAAACATAGTAGGTGAATATGGATTGGGGGACAGAAATGAAAGAGGAAGCCGCCTGGTAGAATTTTGCACAGAGCACAACATAATCATAACTAACACTTGGTTTAAGAATCATGAAAGAAGGTTGTATACATGGAAGAATCCTGGAGCTACTAAAAGGTATCAGATAGATTATATAATGGTAAGACAGAGATTTAGGAACCAGGTTTTAAATTGTAAGACATTTCCAGGGGCAGATGTGGACTCTGACCACAATCTATTGGTTATGACCTGTAGATTAAAACTGAAGAAACTGCAAAAAGGTGGGAATTTAAGGAGATGGGACCAGGATAAACTAAAAGAACCAGAAGTTGTACAGAGATTCAGGGAGAGCATAAGGGAGCAATTGACAGGAATGGGGGAAATAAATACAGTAGAAGAAGAATGGGTAGCTTTGAGGGATGAAGTAGTGAAGGCAGCAGAGGATCAAGTAGGTAAAAAGACGAGGGCTAGTAGAAATCCTTGGGTAACAGAAGAAATATTGAATTTAATTGATGAAAGGAGAAAATATAGACATGCAGTAAGTGAAACAGGCAAAAAGGAATACAAACGTCTCAAAAATGAGATCGACAGGAAGTGCAAAATGGCTAAGCAGGGATGGCTAGAGGACAAATGTAAGGATGTAGAGGCCTATCTCACTAGGGGTAAGATAGATACCGCCTACAGGAAAATTAAAGAGACCTTTGGAGATAAGAGAACGACTTGTATGAATATCAAGAGCTCAGATGGAAAACCAGTTCTAAGCAAAGAAGGGAAAGCAGAAAGGTGGAAGGAGTATATAGAGGGTCTATACAAGGGCGATGTACTTGAGGACAATATTATGGAAATGGAAGAGAATGTAGATGAAGATGAAATGGGAGATATGATACTGCCTGAAGAGTTTGACAGAGCACTGAAAGACCTGAGTCGAAACAAGGCCCCCGGAGTAGACAATATTCCATTGGAACTACTGACGGCCGTGGGAGAGCCAGTCCTGACAAAACTCTACCATCTGGTGAGAAAGATGTATGAAACAGGCGAAATACCCTCAGACTTCAAGAAGAATATAATAATTCCAATCCCAAAGAAAGCAGGTGTTGACAGATGTGAAAATTATCGAACTATCAGCTTAATAAGTCACAGCTGCAAAATACTAACACGAATTCTTTACAGACGAATGGAAAAACTAGTAGAAGCCAACCTCGGGGAAGATCAGTTTGGATTCCGTAGAAACACTGGAACACGTGAGGCAATATTGACCTTAAGACTTATCTTAGAAGAAAGATTAAGGAAAGGCAAACCTACGTTTCTAGCATTTGTAGACTTAGAGAAAGCTTTCGACAATGTTGACTGGAATACTCTCTTTCAAATTCTAAAGGTGGCAGGGGTAAAATACAGGGAGCGAAAGGCTATTTACAATTTGTACAGAAACCAGATGGCAGTTATAAGAGTCGAGGGACATGAAAGGGAAGCAGTGGTTGGGAAGGGAGTAAGACAGGGTTGTAGCCTCTCCCCGATGTTGTTCAATCTGTATATTGAGCAAGCAGTAAAGGAAACAAAAGAAAAATTCGGAGTAGGTATTAAAATTCATGGAGAAGAAATAAAAACTTTGAGGTTCGCCGATGACATTGTAATTCTGTCAGAGACAGCAAAGGACTAGGAAGAGCAGTTGAATGGCATGGACAGTGTCTTGAAAGGAGGATATAAGATGAACATCAAGAAAACCAAAACAAGGATAATGGAATGTAGTCTAATTAAGTCGGGTGATGCTGAGGGAATTAGATTAGGAAATGAGGCACTTAAAGTAGTAAAGGAGTTTTGCTATTTGGGGAGCAAAATAACTGATGATGGTCGAAGAAGAGAGGATATAAAATGTAGGCTGGCAATGGCAAGGAAAGCGTTTCTGAAGAAGAGAAATTTGTTAACATCCAGTATTGATTTAAGTGTCTGGAAGTCATTTCTGAAAGTATTCGTATGGAGTGTAGCCATGTATGGAAGTGAAACACGGACGATAAATAGTTTGGACAAGAAGAGAATAGAAGCTTTCGAAATGTGGTGCTACAGAAGAATGCTGAAGATTAGATGGGTAGATCACATAACTAATGAGGAAGTATTGAATAGGATTGGGGAGAAGAGAAGTTTGTGGCACAACTTGACCAGAAGAAGGATCGGTTGGTAGGACATGTTCTGAGGCATCAAGGGATCACCAATTTAGTATTGGAGGGCAGCGTGGAGGGTAAAAATCGTAGAGGGAGACCAAGAGATGAATACACTAAGCAGATTCAGAAGGATGTAGGTTGCAGTAGGTACTGGGAGATGAAAAAGCTTGCACAGGATAGAGTAGCATGGAGAGCTGCATCAAACCAGTCTCAGGACTGAAGACCACAACAACAACAACACGGACAGACATATCTAATCCATCTGGCTGCTGGTCATAACTCGCATCTCACCCGTTGACTGCCCAAACGGAGTGATATCATCGTCTTCTTCAACTGATGCACGTGAGGAAACGTGACGAAATAGTACGGTTGCCACTGACGACCTCTGTGCACAAATGCCTTTGTGCTTGTGGATCTTGGCCTCGCCTCGATGTGAGTAATTTCTCGTAATAATACAGAAAACTAAGTGTCGGGTATACTTTGTAATGTTCTTCATAGATAAGCTGCCTAATTACATTTACATCGAAATGACGGCCGAAAAGTTGTTATCACAACAAGTCAACCTCCCTCTCCTAGCGACCCCATCAAAGAGGGCGAAAGAAAGGAGAGAAGTTCAGGGCATACACTTACCCTTATGGTGAGAAACTGCCACCTAAAAGGCGGATTAATCGGCGATGATCAACGACATGAGGATCCAGAAGGCAGTGGAAACCATGGCGTTAAAGACACATAAAGACATGTGGACTGTAACTGAAGAAGTGTCGTGATAATCTCTCCATTAGTAAAATACTCCACAATAGTCCACCATTAAGACCTCCGGGAAGGGGCTGCCAATGTGGAAGTGAATATAGGAAAAAGACGGAGCAACCAATGAAGGGCAAATATTCTGAGAGTATGAGCGTGGAATGACAGAACCTTCAATGTTGTGGACAAGCAAGAAAATATTAAACTTAAAATGCACTGGCTCAATCTAGATATAGTGGGGTTCAGTGAAGTTAATAGGAAAGAAACTAAGGATTTGTGGTCAGACGTATATAGGGTAATAATAAAAGCAGCAGAAGATAGTATAGAGGTACCAGTATTCCTTACGATTAGGAACTAGGGCACAGATTCAGCTACACTGAACGGTTCAGTGATACATTTCTTCTCATCAGTATCTACTACAAATCAACGACAAAACGATAGTTCAGGTATACACGCCAACGTCACAGGCAGAACATGAAAAGAAGAACGTATGTGACTGAATGGGAAGTACAGTAACTAAGTAGAGATGAACATCTGATAAAGATGGGGGACTGGAACGCGGTAGTACGGAAAAAAATAGAAGAAAGAGTTACAGGAGAATATGCACTTGGCAGTAGGCGTGAGACGGGAGAAAGACTAACTGAGCTCTGCAGTAAATTATAGATAGTAATAGCGAATATTCTGCCGAAGAAACGGGAGAGTAGGAGGTATATTTGAAAAAGGCCAGGTGCTATATTAAGATTCAAGTGAGATTACAACATGGTTCGGCAGACAGTCTGAAATCAAATACTAGATAGTGAGGCATACCCAGGAGCAGGTACAGATTCAAAGTAAAGTGAAGTTTAAGAGAATCACTGTGGAAGAATGCCAAATTCTGAAGTGCTGAGGAGTGGTGAGATGCGTTTTGATTTCGCTAACTATGTGGAGTATCACAGTATACAATTCAGTTGAAGAAGAGTGAATATCTCCAAAAAGGGCAATCACAGTTGTTGGACAGTGAAACGCGATTAGAAGGTACGTAGCTCCGAAGAAACCTTAAGTGACGAAGCACCTCAGAAGACTAATTAAAGAAAGAAGTACAAAAATATTATGAGAAGGAAAGGAACACATGCATGGTGAACCACTAAGGAATCTAGAAAACAGGAAATGTAGGGCAGACAAGGCGATAAGACTCCAGGAAAAATGTGAAGAGATCTAAAAGATCGACGAAAGTACTGACTCAGCAAAAATAAAAACCAAAATATTCTTAGGTGGCATTAGAGGCAAAGATGGTAATATATATACTAAAATGGTATCTGTTCTTTCGGACATGTGACCAAGCAGCTCTTTAGAATGAAATTACAATGACATGAAAACCCTTAGCTGCTTATAGGCGTTGACATACTTCAACGGGGACAGATGAAAATGTGTGCCCCGACCGGTACTTGAACCCGGGATCTCCTGCTTACATGGCAGACGCTCTATCCATTTGAGCCACCGAGGACACAGAGGATAGTGTGACTGCAGGGACTTAACTCTGGCACGCATGCCGCGAAACCCATATTCTCAACGTATTGTCCCGCACTACATTCGTAGTGCCCCTGCCCATTATACTCATTACTCGCGGCGCGTTGTAGTGTAGCAACGGATGTTTGACTTAACTACATTACACAGCTGTGTGCGAAGTCCAACAAGTGCACGGAAAACCTTACACCGCTACGAACAGTTTCGTCTTATTTCATGTCACTGCATCCTCACCCCCATCGATACATTCATTTCACTGCAGTTAATCCAATTGATAGGTTGCACAGTGTTCCTCTGTGGAGCGGCGCCTGGGCTAGCCACACCTGGACAGGCGTGGGGCAGCCAAGTAATAGGCGAGCAGCACACCAGTTAGCCCACGCTGCATCCACTTGCTGTTGGCTGCCGCCCGCTGCCTTCAATGTCGCTACTGCTGAACAAACTTGCGGCGTCATCAGCAAACAGAGACCCTCGCTCCCAACAGTTGCTCTGATAACAACAAACACGAGTTGCGCCGGGCCGCTGGCTGGAGTCGCGTAATTAAGCTTTGTGAGGGCGGGTGCTGTGATGCTCAGTGCAAGGCGTGCCGGGTGTACCTCTGGTACAGCCACGACTTGGAGAGCTCCAGCGCTAAACGCAGCGGCGCACACTGCCTCGTCTTCGGCAGACGCGACACCAAGTTACCGGTTCTAACTGTCAAAGCCCCATCTTCTGTCCCCAGCAACTCCAAACGAAGCAAATCCACAACGCGCTTCATTGAATAGTCTACGGCCATTTGAATCAACAAGCAGCTCGTGTACAATCTGCGAGACTGGAAACATATCACCAAACTTTCGGAAAAATATAATTCACACAGTCATGAAAATAGCAAGGGCAGAGAAGTGCGACGACTGTCGCATAACAAGCTTAATAGATCATTTATTCCATTTGCTCATAAGAATACAGGGTGATTCAAAAAGAATACCACAACTTTAGGAATTTAAAACTCTGCAACGACAAAAGGCAGAGCTAAGCACTATCTGTCGGCGAATTAAGGGAGCTATAAAGTTTCATTTAGTTGTACATTTGTTCGCCATTTCAGCCAATAAAGTTTTTGGTCCCTTTTTCTTCGAAGGTGCTACTGTTACTGGACTACAGTATCTGGAGATGTTAGAGAATTGGCTGTTCCCTCAGCTCGAACAAGAAGCACAACAATCCATATTTCAGCTGGATGGAGTGCCACCACATTGGCACTTATCTGTCCGTAACTACCTGAACGTCAACTACCCGAGGCGATGGATCGGCCGCCAGGCAGCCCGTGACAGAGCACTTCATCACTGGCCTCCAAGAAGCCCTGATCTTACCCCCTGCGATTTTTTCTTATGGGGGAATGTTAAGGATATGGTGTTTCGGCCACCTCTCCCAGCCACCATTGATGATTTGAAACGTGAAATAACAGTAGCTATCCAAACTGTTACGCCCGATATGCTACAGAGAGTGTGCAACGAGTTGGAGTATCGGGTTGATATTGCTCGTGTGTCTGGAGGGGGCCATATTGAACATCTCTGAACTTGTTTTTGAGTGAAAAAAATTCTTTTTAAATACTCTTTGTAATGATATATAACAGAAGGTTATATTATGTTTCTTTCATTGAATACAGATTTTTAAAATTGTGGTATTCTTTTTGAATCACCCTGTATAAAGAAGAATTAAAAAGAAAATTAATGATCTTGTGACGGTAGCACCGACCACCTTAAAACGTCAATCGATGCTAGCGTTATACCTATGTGAGGAATTTTTGAGAAGTTATGACCGTGAGATAACCTGATGGAAACCGAACAATCAAACATGGTATCGTTTCCCAAACAATCCAGCAGAGTAATAATAAATGGCAGGTTTGGAAGAGACGTTCTTCCAGCACAAAAGCAAGTTGCAACATTACATATTAAAACCGTTTGCCAGGTTAACTAGGCATTCTTGTGTCAAGCAAAATGATAAAGCAGAAGGCAGTGCTAAGGCTAGCCTAACCTTCGTTCACACACACACACACAACACACACACACACACACACACACTCACACACACACACTAAACTGTTCATACTACAACACAGTAACCTAATCGTGCCCGATAAATATCCTACTAACAAACAAATTGCCAATCAGATAGCAAACAGTTACATATGCCTCTCAAGAACACGTAACTTAAATGAACTAGGTGTAGCAGTTAATAAAACCAATTACCGACACTCATCTAACTATTAACAATACTGATCAGCGAGAAGCTTGAAACGATTTTTAATTTCAATCAGGTGGTCTGCTAATGACCATAATCTATAACTTTGTTGAGTAGTACACAGTCTCTACACCTTTGCATTAACCAATTTCGACAAAGTAAATAGTTCTTTCTTAAACTCGGTTTGAAGGAACTAAACAATGAAAATCTGCTCTGAAGCAGGCTTTGCACTGCTTCATTAACTAACTAACGTATTACATGAGGAGCCTTAAACTTTTTTTTGGTTTGAGGAACAAAACTACACAGTATGTACGAGATATGGTAAGTATTCTTGTCATTAATTATTAATGAAGAAAAGCACAACAAACTCATTAAATAACAAATGAGCTTTCATAATCAGTCTTTTGACCTACTCAAAAGTAAAATTGACTGTGCAAATGACAACACAACATTAAATTCAAGTTAAACCACTTTCTCATAATAAATTAGAACACTCGGAATTAAATTCACTGGGATAGGATTCCTATCCAGGTCAGTGATTTGGTATAATCACGGCTGTAAGTTACACTATTTAGCAACACAACAATTATTATTATAAAATAAACGAAATTTCACGGATACCTGTGCCAAATACAAACAATTTGGTGGAATGTTGGTGGCACTGGTGTCTGTTGACCTGGCGGCGATGAAGACATAGCAATACTGTTGGCCTCACCCTGTTACATATCTTATTGGGGTCGGAATTATGCTTCTACAGGGCCAAAAACCATGCCATGAATTAGTATTACCAGATGCAGCATCCGAGACCCGTAACTACTGCTCTTAAGCTCTTCTGGCCTCAAAACTCCAGGAATATGAGCCACAATGATCCGCTACTGCTGGCGAGGTGTTAACGACAGCACTGCTCAGCCCAGACTCCTTACTCGGCACAAAGAACGAGTTGGCACTTGCGGACCTGCCACGTCTTTTCCATTCCGCCATGCAGCTTCCGTAGCTACGGAGCTTCCCCACATCTTTTACGTTCAACACTACGTTCCCTAACTGTTGGCCAAGTCGCTTAGAGAATGTTATATATCCATCATTTGAGTTGTTATTTAAATCCACAAGCATAAATTAAATGGCTCTGAGCACTATGGGACTTAACATCTATGGTCATCAGTCCCCTAGAACTTAGAACTACTTAAACCTAACTAACCGAAGGACATCACACACATCCATGCCCGAGGCAGGATTCGAACCTGCGACCGTAGCGGTCACGTGGTTCCAGACTGAAGCGCCTATAACCGCACGGCCACACCGGCTGGCTGCAAACATAAATTAAAAGCATCGTTCGAAAGTTTCACATAATTGAAACATGTATACATAGTCAAAAAATGGTTCAAATGGCTCTGAGCACTATGGGACTAAACTTCGGAAGTCATCAGTCCCCTAGAACTTAGAACTACTTAAACCTAACTAACCTAAGGACATCACACACATCCATGCCCGAGGCAGGATTCGAACCTGCGACTGTACCGGTCTCGCGGTTCCAGACTGTAGTGCCTAAAACCGCTCGGCCACCCCGGCAGGCTATACATAGTCAAAGAATATCCGTGATAGATACAATATTCTATATAAGCAACACTACAAGGTGGCATAGAAATATCTATACAGATACAAAATAAGTCGAAAACAGGTGTTTCAATCTGTTTGATAACGATAAGTGTAGCTTTACAATAGTTAAAGGTACCGGAGGGATTGCTCTGAAGTTGCTTTTGAGATTGGAGAGAAGACTTTAGAAAAATGAAAACATGCTCACAGCGTTTGCCGACTAGAGAAAACATTCAGCAGCGAAAAATCGTAAAAGATATTCGAAATAGACAGCTAAATGAGATTAAGGTGTAGGAAAAGAGGATTAATATACAATGTGTATGAGGAGCAAGAAGGAGCAATGAACATAGAGGACCAAGAAGGAACTGCTCGGATTGGAAGGGGTCTAGCACAGGAATGCAGACTACTGTTCAGTCTACACATCTAAAGTGCAGTGTCGGAAATAAAAAGGAATGTTCAACCGTGGAGTTCAGTGTGAAATAAGAACAAAGAGCGAATCACTGATGATGTTCTTCTCCTCAGTTAGGGTCAATAAAAATCACGTGACTTCTTGAATGGAATAAACAGACTAATGATTACAGATCAGGGACGAAGAAAGACGGATGTAGTGAGGACTACCAGAAATGATAATGCAAATCAGAATTGGTGACTACGAGTTACACGAATTTAAAGAATTCTACAACCTTCAGTGCAAAATAACATACGACAGACAAAGTAAGGACTGCATAAAAAGCGGACTAGAACAAAGGGAGAGTTCTTGGCCAAAGGAAAGTACTGGTATCAAACATTGACCTTAATCCGAGGTAGACATTTATGAGACTGTACGTCTGGAGCAGAATATTATGTCTAAGTTAATCATGCATTGTGCGAAAATCGGAAAAGAAGTGAATCGAAGTGCTTCAGATGGGATGGTCTATTAGGATGCTGAAAATTAGTTGGACATAAGAAACGACAAGGTTCCCCGCAGAATCGTCGAGGAAAGCAACGTATCAAGAACACTAACAAGAAGAATATTCAGTGCTGTAGGACATTTGTTAAGACATTAAGGAGTGTCATTCTTGGCATTGGACGGAGGTGTAGTGGGTAAGAACTGGTAAGGGGGAATCAGATAACGCAATCTATTCAACAGAGTATTAAGAAGGTTGGTTGCGAGTCCACCTTTCGCATGAAGAGGCACGCACGAAGGGAAGTCGCGTCCGGCTGATTCGCACTACTCAGAAATAATGAAAGAAAACAGTAGCCTAAAAGGGCAGGACCATTCAATCCCAAATGAATCTGGCCCTTTGACTGGCTGTAGATTACCCAAATCTGATTCTTTGAGGGATTTATGGGTCGTTAGTGACTAATGATCTGTATGTTTCTCTACACGTCTCTCAAGTGCATGGCATAGAGTGCATAGCATTGTTTTTTTATTTTTATTATTATTATTTATTTTATGGCCTTAATTGGACCACTGTAGTCAAAAATACAAAGTTCTAAACAAGTTGTTACACATGGATACAATTTGGTTCAACAATAACTTAATATATGTAGGTAATATAATTATTAGGGGCTATTCTTATATGAAAGGTGTTTTGCTCTTCTGTCTGCCCAATATTTCTTCATTCTTTCAGATATTTTTTTTCTTTCTTCATCTGAGACAACTCTTCCTGTACTCCTTTTATTGATTTTCATTTGTAGTCTGGTTTGCAGGTCTTGCAGTATTCTAGTTTTCTCTGTCTTGTTTTTTAGGTCATCTACTGTAATTTGAAGTTCTTTTATATCTTCCTTAATTTCTGTGATCCATTTAATGTCGCTCTTGCTATTCCACAATTTTGTATTATTTTTTTTACTGATTCTGTTTTCTGGAGTTCTCATCAGATGTCCAAAGAATGAGATGCGTTCCTTCCTGATTGTGCTCATGACTGGTTCTATTTTCTTATATACTGTTTCATTTGATGCTATTCTCCAATGTCCATTTATTTTATACTGTTTATTTATACATGTCCTAATTATTCTCCTTTCTATTTGTAGTATTCTGTCAATTTCTGCTGTATTAGTTGTTTTGAAGATAGTTACAGCTGCATACGTTATTTCTGGTTGTGTAACTGTTTTATAGTGTTTTAATTTTGCATCTATAGATAGGCTTTTTTTGTTGTATGTAGTTTTGGTAATGTAATTTGCATAGTTAAGTTTTTTTAATTCTATTTTGCCATGATGGCTTCTCATTTAGATTGTATGTTATTATTTCACCATAATCTCCGTTTTTTCAAATGATGTTCTAAGGCCTACTTTGTCTGCTATTTCTTGTAGTGATTTCACTTGTTGCCTGGCTTCTTGAACGGTGTTGGCTAGGAGAGCAAGATTATCAGCGAATCCCAAGCAGTTTAAGCTAATATCATCTTGTTGCACCTCCAATTCTTATCCTCTTTGGATTGTCCTTGTACCATTCTCTCATTATGTATTCCAGTGCACAGTTGAAAAGTAATGGTGATAGGCAGTCACCTTGTCTTAAACCTGTTTTATGAGGAATGGTTCCGAAATTTCTCCTCTAAACTTCACTTTTGATTTGGTGTTGGTTAGAGTGAGTTGTATTATTTTAATTATTTTTGGTTGGAGTCCTAGATTTCTTAAAATTTTTAATACTGGAGGTCTGTGGAGACAGTCATATGCCTTCTTAAAATGTACAAATGTTATTGCCAGAGGTTTGTTCCGTTTCTTGTAGTATGCCATAATCAATTTTAAATTAATTATCTGCTCTGTACAGCTTCTCCATGGTCTGAAACCTCCCTGATATTCCCCTAACTCCTGTTGTAATTGCTCCTTGATTCTTTCATATAGGATCTTGGATAGAATTTTATATGTGCAATCCAGGAGAGAGATTCCTCTATAGCATTGTACCATACTTTACAGTTTACTTCTACTTCATTCCATATGTATCACAGAAAGGATGAGTGATTTACGCACATGTGTGCTTTTTAATTAGTCTAACCCTATCTTATCGATTCTCCCGGGAGCGATACATGGGGACTGACGTATAGTGCTACACTGAAGATCCAAAGAAACTGGTATGCCTAATACCGTGCAGGGCCCCGCGAGTACGCAGAAGTGACTCAACACGACTTTGCATGGGCTCGACTAATGACTGCAGTACTGCTGGATGGAAGTGACACCATGAATCCTGGCGGGCTCTCCATAAATCCGTAAGATTGCGAGGGGATTGAGATCTCTTCTGAACAGCACGTTCCAAGGTATCCCAGATATGCTCAATAACGTTCATTTCTGGTGAGTTTGGTAACCAGTGGGAGCGTTTAAACCCGAAAGAGTGATCCTGGAGCTACTCTGTAGCAATTTAGGACTTGTGGGTTGCCGCATTGTCCTGCTGGAATTGCCCAAGTCCGTCGGAGAGCACAATGGATATTAATGGATGTTGGTGACCAGACGGGATACTTCCGTACGTGTCACCTGCCAGAGTCGTTTTTAGACATGTTAAGGTCACATATCACTCCAACTGCATACGCCCCACATCATTACAGAGCCTCCACCAGCTTGAACAGTCCTCTGGTGACATCCAGAGACCATGGATTCATGAGTTCGTCTCCTTAAGCACACACATCCATCTGCTCGATACAATTTGAAACGAGACCCGTCTGATGCGACAACATGTTTCCAGTCATCAACAGTCCAATATCGGTGTCCACGGGCTCAGACGAGAGATGAAACTTCATGTCGTGCAGTAATCAAGGGTACACGAGTGGACCTCCGGCTCCGAAAGCCCACATCGATGACGTTTCGTTGAATGATTCGCACGCTGACGATTGTTGATGGCCCTGCAATGAAATATGCAGAAATCTGTGGAAGGGTTGCACTTCTGTCACGTTGAACGATTCTTTTCAGTCGTCGTTGGTCCCGTTCTTTCAGGATCTTTTTCCGACCGCGGCGATGTCGGAGATTTAATGTTTTACCGGATTCCTGATATTCACGGTACACTAGTGAAATGGTCATATGGAAATATCTCCACTTCATCGCTACTCTGGAGATGCTGTGTCCCATTGCTCGAGCGCCGACTGTAACACCAGGTTCAAACTCACTTAAATCTTGATAACCTGCCATTATAGCAGCAGTAACCGATGTAACAACAGCGCGGAGTACTTGAGGCTCATACAGGCGCCGTATTCTTCCTTTTTGCATATTTCTGTATTTGAATACGCATGCCTATACCAGATTCTTTAGATCTTCAGTATAATTCTTCATTTAATGTTGTTTCTTGAAACCATGTAAGTAGCATTCAATGAAGATTTGCTTTTGCCGTTAGGCGTTCGCCTTTTCAGATTTTTGCAGCATTTCTGTGACTCCGTGATGCAAAAAAAACCTCTGAGCATTAATGCTATTTTTTTTTAATTCGTTCATTATCACTCGGTAGCCCGTGAGCAATATTCTAAGATGCTGGGACCGTTGTCGACTGAATGTTCTCTACACACATTCAGTGTACTGAAGACTGCCACTTTCCCGCCACTGAGACTATTTGACCATTTCATTTCTTATTGGTACAAACTGTTACTGTAGATATTTGTGTGATAGGTCGACGTGACGGTGCTGCTGTTGTTGTTTTTCTTGTTTTTTTTATGTTTTGATTGGGCCGAAGACTGGCTTCATCCGGCTCTCCCCGATAATCAATCCTGTGTGATTCTTCCCGACTCCTGTAAGGTTTGCCAATCATAATTCACTCAGTCCATTTATTTCTCTTTTGTCCCAATACTTTTCAGCACTTCTTCAAGACCTGTATGATCTACCACTCAGACCTTCTACATTATCTTGTAGCACAATTTTACAAAAGCTTTTGCTTTCTTCTCTAAACTGTTTATTGTCCACATTACACTTCATATAAGGCCAAATGTCTGCATAAATTGTATCCTAATACTTCGTCTTAATTTAATGTTAACATATTTCTCCTTTTCAGAAAAACCTTCCATGCAAGAGGCGGTGCACATTTCATCGTCTCTTTACTTTTGCCGTCGTCAGTTAGTTTGCTGTCTAAATTCCAGCTCCATCCTACTTCATCGGCTGCTCTCTTTCATAAACTGATTTCCTCAGAATCATCTGACTCAATTCGAAAACTCTTCAGCATTCATGTTTTACTTGTATATTCTTCTTAAAACAACTTTTTAAGACATTATCCAATCTGCTGAAATTATTTTCCAAGTCAGTTTTCATTTACAGTCAACTAGTGGAACGTTTTTAGCAAACTGAGAGCTGTTGGAGTGGAGTGACATCGAAATGCATACCTGAAAATAAGGGATGACTGTTAGCTGGAAGTTACTATGTTAAGCGCGATATGGGACCCCTTAGAGGCGAGGTTGCCAAGGAGGGGAAGAAAGGCAACGTGCACTCCGTATGAATGCTGGTGAAGTAATTCCAGAAGTGGAATGGGTTCTTTCGGATGCCATGAAGAGCATAGGGTGCACCCAACTGCTGGTGGTGACTCATGTCGGTACCAACGATGTGTGTCGCTTTGGATCGGAAGAGATTCTCTCTGGTTTCCAACGGCTATCAGGAGTATAAAGGCTGCCAGTCTTGCTTGCGAGATGCAATCAGACCTCAGCATTTGCAGCATAGTCGACAGGATGGATTGCGGGCCTCTGGTACAAAGCTGAGTGGAGGGTCTGAATCAGCGGCTCAGAGGGTTCTGCGGCCGTGTAGGCTTCAGATACCGCGACTTGCGCCACACGGAAGTGGGGTTTCTGGTTCCATTAAATAGGTGAGCAGTCTATTACACACAGGAGGCGGCTACAGTGATAGAGAGCGCTGTGTGGCGGGGACTGGGTGGTTTTTTTAACCCAGAGGACCTACGGGAACCACAGGAAGTGATTCAATGTCACGTCATGCAGGTCGGACACACACAAAAAAAAACTTCGATCTAGAGGCCATCGCCATAAAGTTGTAAATTCTCGTAGCTGCGTTGGGAAACTACCAAAGCTCCAAACGCTAATAGAACGCACTGATGCGCAAATCGTTATAGGCACTGACAGCTGGCTAAAACCGGAGTTCACGCGAAAATGACATGATACAGGATTTGGAGTGGACATCATTAAAACACATGCGTTTCTTGTTGCGGCGGGATCGTCTTCCGAAATTTCAATCACCAACTCTCTCCTCCGAGTGCGAAAATATTTTGTTGACGCCGACCGACATATTGAGAAACTATCGTTATATTGAAACAAGGGTAAACAGAGCTCGCACGGAATAACTACAACACTTCGGTTTTCCCGATCGCTGTTTGAGAGTCGAGTAACAGAACTATTGTGAAAGTGGTTCGAAGATCTCTCTGCCAGGCACGTAAGTGTGATTTACAGAGTGTATGGAAATGTAGATGTGAACGTCCAGTTCCATTTCAGGAATCTGAGAGTTAATGGTCTGTACCTTCCGAAATGTAAAATCATATTTTGTATCAATTACCTTGGAATGGCTGACAGAATAACCTGGTAGTTAAAACTCTATTGGAGAAAAATTTATTGCCTTAAGAAGCAGTTAACATGTGTTTTAAAGAACAAAGCTGGAGGATCTGAAATATAAATTCAGCTATATTTTTATTGTACATCATTCAGTAGTTTTTGACTTCCAGAATAGAAACACAAAAGATCACAATACAGCGTTATGAAACTGTGATGGAGAACAAACTAACTTGTATACACAAGAACCCACACATGATTACAGAACACACTAACGCGGCAGCTGAAATGGTCATAAGAAGTGCACTCTGACAGTTGGAACTGATGAGCCTCAGTAAACTTGGTAACTTTTAAAAGGAAACTATAAGGTTATATTATTCACAATATGGAACTGATTAAGAGATAAGCCCTTCTCGTAGCGAAAATAATTACATATCTACTGAGGCAGCTAGGTATAGATTCAAAGCGGTTAAGCGATGGTCACTTACAAAAAGAGTCCAGGGGAAAAGCCTGGTAAGTCCAAAATTCCAAAATTTCTGTTTTTTCATAATTTAATAGACCAGCCACTGTAGTTTTAGCTGGTTTTACAGAACTGGCCAAAAACCTGATGAGTCAAGAGATATTCTGTTATCTTGTAAGCATGTGCAGGCGAAAAACATTATAAGTCCACGCAAATCAGGGGAATATCCGGACAAGTCCAGAGAATGTAATGATAAAATTTTATGACTTAATGATTCCCAACACGCGCAGGTCTGTTTTCACTAATATTATCGTTTTTTTTTCATTGTTGCCAAGTCACTGTTGTGTATAAGTTGACCATTGTTGTTAGCTTTGTGGAGTTTGTGAAGCGAGTTAGATCTAGCATTGTATTCTGTCAGTGTTAAATGAATAAAGTAGACAGTGACTCATCTACTTGCGAAGAAAACTATAGAATGTCATCAAAGAAGCTGATAAAGAAAAGGAAGAAATAGGGTCGCGTTAGGGATGCCTCCAAACGTTTAAGATTGTAGTCACATGAAACAGGAGAACTATGTAAGTGCAAGTACAATTGTTTTGATATTGTTAGTGATGAAAATAAAAGGAATATTATTAACAACATGAACCACTTTCAAAATAATGATGAAATAAATCTCTATATAAGTGGTTTAATCACAGTGGCCCCTGTGCAGCCGCAGGCGTCTTGATGAGAAGAGCAGGAAGCCAATTATCTTGAGGCATCATAGAAATTCAGTGTTTGTATTACCATTGATGGAAGTGTACAAGAAGTACATGTGGGCAAGAAAGAATTTACGTCGCTACATGGAATAAAGAAGGGCGAGGTCAATCACCTACTGAAGAAACTTAAATCTGGAGGCCAACCTCTACGAGACGGCCGAGGGAACACAGACCCCGCCCACAGGTTTTAAAAGATTAAACACGTGCAATACCCAGAGGACACATTAAATCATTTAAAGGTCGCAACAGACACTACAGTTTGATAAAGTCAGAAAAACTTTACCTCCCAGAGTCTTTGAATATTAAAAATATGTTCCATATGTTCAAAGAGAAATTTCAGCATCAGTACGTGTCGTATGAAACATACCGCACTATATTCAGTTCCGATTTCGATATAAGTTTCATCGTTCCTTCATCATTTTGTGCACAATTTTCTAAATCCAGAAGTCAGACGTCTGGAAATCTTCTGTGATTCCCGCGTAGGTTAAAATAAGAATGCCGCTGTGTTCAGATTCCTTCACCATCTGGTTCATACAAAAAACGATTGGACTATGTAAAGATGACATTCCCCATAAGAGGTCATTCGTACCTTGAATATGATAAAAATATTGGTATGATAGACCAAACTCAGGAATCTCAAATCCTAAAGGACTGTGTCAGGATTTTCAGAATTCACGCACACACCCTTCGCCTTTTGTCATCATTGATGTTGAGGAGCAACCAGAGATAATCAAATGCTGGACAGAGCATCTGGATAATACAATATACAAGAAGAAACTCCCTTTCCAGTCCTGGCTAGAAAGAGAACTGGAAGTCACACGACACAATGCAGCACTGGTTCGGTATAGAGGAAGCTACAATGGAGCATACCACCAAGCTTCATTACTTCTTCATGGAAATAAAGGGCAAGATTCCACCCCGAAAGAAGGCGAGTTCAGCCTACCCTCTGCTAAATATGAAGGTATAGTAATTCTTCTACAGCAGTATGATTTGAAAGTTTTCTTGTTTATTGAAATAAGTATTTTTTTAGTACTAGGCATATAGCTACTTAAAGTAAGGGATTCTGATTTTTTGCATGTGATCTTAAAATATCTGCTGAGAAATACAGAGATTTGTAAGACACGAAAAGATTTTGCTGTAGTGAAGTGCAAGTATATTTTGATCGTCTTTTGCATTAATCCACCATCGAAAAAGCACAGGATCTTTTATAGAAGATTATTAAATGATTATATGAGATAATTTGTTGTAACATAAAGTTGAAATCTTGTAGTTAAATGCAATATGTTACGGACTTGTCATATTTTTCCTCTGTACGACTTGCCTTCGTAAAAAAATGCATCATATTATTGTAAATCCTATTCAGATGAGTGTAGTTTCAGCAGTATTCTTTCTCTGAATGACATATTAAGGTGTAAAACAAATATGATGAATATAACTTGAAAAACTAAAATTTTATGAGTCTTGAAACTTTAAGTTTCGTCTCCTGAAAAAAATTAGAATTGTGACTTATCAGGTTTTTTCCCTGGAATCTCATGTTATCAAATCATGGCTAAATAGTCACCATTAGTCTCAAGTGTACACTAAACGACCAATATGAACGAGCAGGTCCTAACACCAGAGTGCAGATAAGTTTATGTAGTGACACCCTTACCTGTTTTGTTCAGTACTACAACTGAAACGTGAAACCTGCTTGCGCATTCCAATTTAGTTCATTGATTTTGTCCAGATAGGAGAACCACACCTAAAACATGACTGCAACGTATGTTAGACGGAGCTGTCTCCTGCCATAAGTGCATCAAGTAATAAAAGAGATCTGATTCCTAGTTTGGTGTACGCATAATCCATGTGTATGTCGTCTGCCTGTTAAAACCCACCAGCCCTTACCTGGTGTCAAGTCGTTCTTACCTTGCGTTCCAATTGATATGGCGTAGATGCTATTTGCACTAACCAAACAGTACTCATAAAGAGATTCGTACACCACTGTACCCAGTACTTGCGTAAAGCTGTCTTTGGCAGGAAGGACAGGGCAAAAGGAAGACGAAGCATCATTTGTGTTATGAGATTCCTCTTCGTTTTAACAGAACACACTAAGCTATATTCATTAAATATCTATTGGAAAATCACCTCCAGCGGTATTGACTAATAACAAACAAAATAATTTATGATCATAAAATTTTACTAGTTTCATTAACAGCAAACAGATCAAACACAATGACAAAAAGAGGAGCAGTACAGTAAAAGCACTGAAAATTCTTCCTCGACAGAAACCTTAAGACTTACAATCCAAAGTAGAAATATACATCTACATCTACCTGATTACTCTACTTTTCACAATAAAGTGCCTGGCGAAAATAAGTACCATTCGAGAAAAGTACTACACTGCCGGACAGCGGAAGTACACAAGTCACGCAAGAGAAACAACCAGACAAAACTGTTAAATAATGCGTACTGAATTCTAAAAATATTTAATGAGAACGTTCATCAAATTAACAGATCTTAAATCTCCTAGTGATTGACCAGTTCAAAAATCAACAGCAGATACAAGGAGTAATATTAATAACCATTCAATTGGCCGAGTCACAATGGCATTAACACATTTCAGTAAATAAACCTAGTAATGACTCAACAGGCCAAGTAGCAGGCTAACTCTTTTACAGTTTACATGAGCTAGAAATTAAAAATAAATTAAAAGGAGAGTTGCAGTAGGAGCGTGATGATAAAGACACAAATAAATACATCGATATGTTATGCAACCCTGTCTTGGCAACGCGTATGTGGTGCAGGACCATTTTCACCGGCCTGGCCGTTCGGTCGAGCACAGACTTGGCTCGGATTTCGGACGCTGCGCGTGCTCTATCAACCAGGCAGATTTCACTCAAGTCCCACCAAAAGAAGTACAAACGATAGCCCAATTAATACATAAATACAGAATTTAGTATAGGAATTGGGCCAGAGATTTGCTATAGATCGAACGCCGCCGTACAACAGTCAAACTTACAGCAACAATAAAAAGTAAATAATTTTTCAATGGATTAACGGAGTCAAACCAATGAAACTTGTAATAAGGACAAAATTTAAACACGTTCATAATGCATTTACCGAGCGGGAAGCTCGACTGCCAACCACAAATTCTACTTAACTCGCGCCACGTGTTAGGGGGCTGGGGATAGCGAATGGGGGGGAGGGGGGGGTAAACAAAAACAAGTAATCGCTAAGAGCGGAACACCGAACCCCAAGCCAATGGGTTCGGTTAACTATCAAACTCCTGACTAACTGCTGGCGGAACATTACCTGTCGAATTACAACCAAGTGTAAGAGCGTAGTAACAAACACAAAATAAAGTCCTCATTGAGAGATTTAACAATTAAGATTAAGAGGCTCTGACCTCACAAACAACAATAAATCACAGTCCGACTTGGTAGTATGAACATCCATTAAAATAGTTCATGAAAGTGTGCGCTCCATTAACAGTATATGCAGGACGTGGCACAAGAAATGAAACCACTTAAAATAGAAACGCGAGCCACCACAAATCGACGCCTTACAGCAGCCAACTAGGAAATTGAGACCGAACTTGGTGAACTTTATTCTTCCTGCATAAATAATTGAGATCATATTCAACAAAATACATTTATCTGTACCTGTGAATTTCGAAATTTCAGTTTACATGTACTCCACATCGCCAACAAAGAGAAAAGTAAGTTGAGATTCTTAAACACTACATTAGAGGGAAATGTATTTTATTGGATGATCAATTGGTTAGCAGAAATCAGTCTTACAACGATATTGTGGTACCCACTACAACAACCTACCAATAGCTTTTACTGTGTTTATCATTTACCTGATTTCATCCGTCTGACTAATATTTTAGCGTCATTTTAAGTGTTACTGAGTTACAATTTCAAAAATTTTACATTTTATAGATACCTTTCTACCTGTACTAATTCAGTGTTTTTGCGCCCATGTTATTAGTATCTTTTAACTAAATTCCATTTTGATAATTCAATGTTTTACCTAATTTGTCTCCCGCAAATGTAACTTAACTATGCAATGGCTTTTTGTAAACACATTGGTTAGCCAGTGCCATCTTCCTTCAATGCCTGATGTCACGGTCCTGTAATCTTGCCTCTACGGTTCTGTTTGTGTGGCCGGTTTGGAGGTGTGACGAACCCTCTTCCCGACCGCATTATCTACAACTTGACAGCCATAAGCAACTTTCTATGCTGTGTACACCAGAATGCGGCCGGCTCCGTATTACGTAAGGTTTCTTATTTTTTATTGGTGTCTCACATTTTCCCTGTCCAGCACACACTGTAGTTAAACTCGTCATTGCATTCCCGGCTCCAGCTTCCTTAAAGCTTTTATTCATCCCATGACAATAGGACTATGGCCCCTTACAAAATTTTATCTGAATGTCATATGTGCTCATTAATGGACGAATTTTGGTTTTCCACATTAATTTTTAACTAAGTTCACGTTATGGTTCACTGTAGCGACGGTTGCAGAGCCTGTAACTTCGCCTCTTTTGCGTTTTATGGTAGCAGGTTTTCTCTGTTGTAATTCACGTACGCTTCACTATTATCATTTTTCACCCATTGAGCAATATGATAATGCCCTAAAAAAGGTGGAGCGCCTCATTTCCTGTAAATGAAAAAGATCTTGCAACCGAGACTGTCTTATTTCAAGATCTCTTTTAGTGATGAAGACATCAATCACGGCCAGGTAAACCGCCGAAACATGCACTGATGGTCTGTTGACGATTCCCGTTGGTATTCTCAGCGTCCTTGGAGTGTAAGCGTGTTGTTTGGTGTAGTAAACCTTCAGCTCATAGGCCCGTTTTTCATGGACAGTGCACATAACGCGCGCAAGTATCCCAGCCTCCCTGCACACCATCTTCGACGGATGCGAGAAGACATTCTTCTGCAGACTAAGGGAGACCTGTAGTACCAATACGATGGCTGGGCAACCCATAGTACTACAGCATGTCTTCAAGAATCGATTCCAAATTGGGGTATTGGAGGTAGAGGGCTTGTACCTTGGCGGGCCGCTACACCGGATATGACGCCTGTAGACTTTTTTATGTGTAGAAAGTCGACAGACACTGTCTAAAACCTGTGATATGCAACGACTAATTACTGAAGCCGGTTCGGACATCTCCATTGAAAACTAGCATGTTTGCAGCAGCCGTTACATACCAGGCTAGAAGCGTGTACTGCCATGCTGGTGGTCATATTCAACATATCTTGCCATGGTCAACTGTTTCGTAACTGATCAGAATCCACATAACTTGTCTATGCACTTGTGTGGTACCAAAGGTATTGTGCGAGTGTGGTGTGGTAACTTTTCAAAATACGAAATACCGTGAATGAGTTGCACTAGAATCTTGCAACAAGCACCACTGACATTCTAATGTACCAATATATTTAGTTTTTTATGTCGTTGTTACTTTTAAAAAGTGTATGTTGGCCCAAGAAAGTACGAGGGTTGTCCAGAAAGTAAGTTTTGATAGGTGGTGAAATGGAAACTACCGGGGAAATCTGGTATAGCTTTGCACAGATGTGTTGGGCAGTGTCTCTAGTATGCTCGCCAATCCGGTCGCATCGCTCTTTTAGGTTTTGTGTGAACAGTGAGCACGTAAAGATGCATAGGGAATAGCGTCTCCCGACAAGTATGAGGGCCTGGTTAGAGATTTCGCCTGTGTCACGCAGTCCACATAACACAACTGTAGAGCAGTTCCTTCTTCATGTCAATTCTCGGCCGCACACTGCTAAGGCAGTGAAGACGCTCATGCAACGTTTCCAATGAGAAATGTTTCATCACCCACAATACAGTCCGTAATTGGCTCCCCCCTGAGTCTCATCTCTGCTCACTAGAACCGCTTGCTATGAAGACAAAATTTTTCCACAGACAACGAGCTGCAGACCAGTGCAGATAACTGGCCGAAAGCACAGGCGGCTGCTTTCTATGACGAGGATATTGGACAGTTGATACAACACTACGACGACGCTCGAAGTTGGACCGGCGACTGTGTAGAGAAGTAGGTGGAAGGTGTACCAGATGTTGCAAGTAGAACGTTTCTGGTTTTCACTGTGGTTTTCATTTCGCGACCGATCGGAAATTACTTTCTGGACATCCGTCGCATTATTACAATCAGTTTATTGAGTACCTATTCATTCTGTGACAACCGCATATCAACAATACTTTTCAATTACGCAGTTTTTGTTGTCCAAGTTTTAGGTGAGTCACCTTGCATATAGGGCTATTTTAAGTACTATGGGGTTTCAGTAGAGGTGTGCCTGAAGTGTTCACGACATATAGAAAAATAAGGCCTTCCATTCGTAGCATGCGTCATGGCATAGTGGCAGAGAGGACAACTAGCGGCCAGGACATTGTAATTTGTAAATTAATCCTCCGCTCCGTATCGGCGAGCAGATTTACTTCGCACCTGCAGATAGGCAACTCAATGGTCAAGTTTCTAATGCGAGCTGCTGTCATTGTTCACGTATTCACCTCACAAGCACATATAGACGTTTGCCTGGTCACATATGGTGCCTGTATTCAGCATTTTTAATGTAACTTAAGAAGTTTGAGAAGTGGTCTGTTTTATGTTTGTCGTGAGGTCCGTCAGCATCTGATATTTAAAGCAGCTATGTGGCGGAATATCGTAGGCAACATATATACAGTGAGGGGCGTTATTGATAACATTTACTCGCACTTGAGGCCCTTGTGTTCTATTGTAGCAGCTGTTATTGTCTGCCGAAGGGCCGTAGGAACAGCGGGAACAAATGTAATCGGCATTGCATCGACGCGTGTAATTGCAGCGGCACGGCCCGGCGCGCTGTGTTCGGCGGGTTGCCGCCTGCGCCTGGGCCGCCGGGCGCTACGGCTATCGGCAGTGGCGTCACACTCCATTACGTCATTAGCGCATTGTTCGGCCGTAATAACCTGTCGCAGCGAGTACACCGCCCAAAATTAAACCCGCCGCCCGGAAAGGACGGCCCGCGCGACGGTAAATGGCGATAACAGCATTATCTCGGCGCTCGGAATTTAATACACGCCGACGTGGCTTTAGGCGCCCGGGAGAGGCTCGATCGGTGGTGCGCGGCAGGGAGTGGCTTTGGCAGAGGGTGGCAAGCAGAGAGGGGGGGGGGATGGAAAGTGTGGTTCTTTTGCCTAACCCCATTCAGGAAACAGATGTTTATCGTCAACGCTAATAACCTACTGCTGTTCAGTGGCCTCCCAAGTATCCTCAAGGTATGCATTTTATTTTTCAATTCAGCGTCTTCTTGCTGACACACAACGGTGGTCAACAAATCACCCAACCCCCTTGAAGCCTCTGTTAACCCGCCGTCACTATCTAGAATCCTATACAAGGTCTCCAGTAATGGAAAGCTTGATTTTAAACTTAAATGAAAACAAAGATCGACAGTATAACGCAACTAACAATATGTTTCTAGTGAAAGGTTTAAGAATTTTATACAGAAGTTTCGAAATAGTAGTTACAAAACATGCCCTAAGATTGCTCTGTAATAGCAACATGTAGTGCCTATAAATGGAACTCTCAAGTCCAAAGCGCTCAGCTCCACTGATGAAGCGTCAAAGGAGATTAGCGTACCGAAGAAAGAGGTTGAATACGTGCGCTATACTGAAAAACGTCTGTTTCTGGTGCCAAAGCATCACAGGTTGGAAAATAGTATTGTGGCCCCAAGTAGCAGTTTTCAGATACGATTTAATGTTCCAAAACGACCCGACGCTGAAACCAATCGCAAGCTCTTCGTGAAATTCGGACAGGCAGTGGGGAATGTTAACCGTAGGCTCACTGTTCTTATTTCTGGAAATTTCGACGCAGTTTCTGGGTGTATTCAGCATCAACCATTGATAGCCGCCGGAAAAAATGAAGCAGAAACTGATTTCAGGAATTCCAGAATTCATACAATATTGAGAAACAGTCTACACATGTTGCTATTCAGAATCGAGTCACCTGGTCATCTCTGTACTTGCTGTGCTGTCAAAAGCCTACCTTGTGGACTAGATTCTCATAGTTATCGTTGTCACTGTGTAATACTGTTTTCGTTCTTGGGTTGTATATGCTATTTAAGGACCTCTTGTCTCAGGAATGAAAAAAACGCCGATAACTAAACACAAACATTTCCTTTATTAATACTGTAGTAATATTTTGAATGTTAACTATTTCAGATCTGATATGATGTGGAGTTACATTTTCTTTTACATAATGTGAGTTTAAAAATATCGCTCCGATACCACATAGAAACGACACTAGCCTTGTGGTCCTTGGTAGCAACAGTGGTTTCCATCAGTACTGCAGTGGGTAAATACACCATGGCAGCAGCATACGTCAGCCCCACGGCTCTCCTTTTGAAGAAGATCTTACTTTGATCACCAGAAAATGTTACTATCAGGCGCCTTAATGTAAAGCACGTGTCATCGATTTCACGGAAAATGAATTGTAAAACAGGTCGTCTTCAATATCAGAAGGAACTGAACTGAACTGCATAGTCCATGGAACGCCTGAACCGACCCGTAGTAGCTACTTCCGCCACCAAAAGGACGATGTACTGAAGACCGCTCACAAAAATGGAACAGAACCCAAAAACACACCTTAGAACGACCGGTGGTGGGGTTATAATGTTTTGAACGGAAGGCAAATGTACATTGAGGGCTGTACAGCGTGGAATAAGAAGGAAGAACAATAACAATTAAATCACTGTTGACCCATCGTGGATAGGGGACAGTGGTCTGTCAGATATTTACCAATGAGAAATCACCAAACAGCAGTATGTTTTCAGAGGTTATTTTATCTAGACGGCCAATTTCACCATCACAGTACCGCCATCTTCAGGCCTCTAGGCATTCTATCTGTAGAGAATCAAATACATCTAACCAAGCATAATGAGAGTTATCAATAACTGGTTTCCGTAAACTTTTTGTGGACTTTGTACTACGAAGACTTGACTACAAGTGTTAGAAGTACACATTTCACAAAAAATGTGTACTTCAGAGAATTGTAGTTAGGCAATCTCTGGTTTTGGGAACTGAAAACTTTACAATCTTGCACACACTGACAAGGGAAAAAAGTTGAATTTATTGGGACAGTTAGAGATTTCAATACATAGGGTAACAGAACGCGCTTACGGTTCAACATCTGTACGTGAATTTTCCTATAACAACAGTAACAAATGCTACAGACACGTTTCAAAGACGGCACATGAGATCCGAAGTAAAATGAGCACATTTGACATACATATCAACAGATTATTTATTTACTGTTACCAAAAATGTATATTATCTCCTCTGAGTGCCAAAGTGAAGAGTTTTCCAGAGTTACACGTAAACCTTAGCCATGGCATGAATAGCTCATACTATTGTTTCAATATTTAAGTTTATTTAATAGGACTTTACGACGGATTAAAATTTGTAAGGAAATTGCCTGAATCACGTATCGCACAACCGATAGAAGAAAATAAAGACGGTTGGTTGGTAGATTTTGGGGAGGGGACCAAACAGCGAGGTCAACCACCCCATCGGTTTAGGCAAGGATGGTGAAGGAAGTCGGTCGTGCCCTTCCAAAGGAAATATCACGGCATTTGCCTGAAGTGATTTAGGGTAATCGCGGAAAACCTAAATCACGATGGCCGAACACGTGTTGAAACCGTCGTCCTCCCAAATGCGAGTGCAGTGTTCTAACCGCTGTGCCACCTCGTCCGGTAAAGATGGTCACTTGATTAGTAATCGCTGTTCCGGTTCGCCTAAAATATAGTACGTAATTTTATGTCAGTATTTTAACAATGATTGATTAAAGGGAAACGATATTTTCTTACTACTATTCTAACAGGTATAGTGTAAATAGTTGGAGTATCTGAAAAAGTATAGAATTGCGTTTCGAATAGTGGTGAGGCATGCAACAACATGTTGATCAGTAGCGACTTTCGTCTCTTGAGATAGTCGTCCTTGTTCGGGGACAGTAGTAATCTACTTGCGTGTTAAAACATTAGCATGTGGTGTAGGTAGAATTGCCACATGATTCCAATGTATCAGGTTCAAACTTGATAATATATATTTATTGATAATTAACAGGTAATTTACGCTTTGTTTTTGGCTACCTGATGTTCGAATAAATACGTGTGAACTGTTAAATGTGGGGAACTTGTTCACGTTAACGTGTTAGTGCACATTCTCTGACATGCTTTAGTTTTTCACATTTATTTGTGTTTTGCAGCTTACTTATTGAATGTTCCTTAGGCTTGGTTTTTATGATTCAATAGATATCAGCAGGGCACGCAGTATGGCATTCGAGCATGCTGAACGTTGTCTGTCTGCCCTATGCTGCTTTGACTACACTGCTGTATCAGGTCGTATACCTCTCACAGTATAAAATGCTAGACTGCCTAAGGTTGCTTTCTTGAGGTAAATGAAATTGCGATTGAATATTACACCACTGTCAGAGTACATCCTTATCCTAACATATTGTTCCTGTCTTATCATGTTTAATATTTTACATTTCTTTGTGTTTTGCAACTTACTCATTGACTGTTCCTTAGACTTGGTTTTTATGATTGAAAAGATATCACCACGGCAAAAGCAACGAAGCACATCCCAGTCCCTTAGACTAGTACTCGAGCCAATTAATCACTCTCTCGTTGTGTGCTTGGCCTCCTTTTTTTGACACTATCAAATTAGTTTTACTGAAGATTAAGTTCCACTTGTTAAATTTTTTTGTCATGAACCCAGCCCGGTAGCTCGCTAGTTGAGTTGGAGGAAGTAACAAGCAGTAAGCTGCTGTTAGTCAAACGATCAATTCGGGTACGGCGCACCTCAAAGTTGGCGTCTGCACAACGACACATGCTTACATCTTTCGACAAGAAGGAGTATACAGACTGCATTATGTGTTTCACACGCTACCAGTTGGCCTGATGCCAACCCACACAATCAATTTTATGTGATAATGATGAGACTGGAAGAAAGTTGTTGAAACCACTGGTCGTCAGAGCTTTTCAGCAGTTCATCTGGTATCACCGTGTCGCAGGATTTCTGGTTCATCCTGTGAAGCACGCGGTGTACCAGCCGTAAGTAGGCGTTAAATTATTTTATCACTACTTTAAATGTACGAGAACTGTACGATCAGAGATACTGGTGAAGATATATGTATATGTGAAGAAATATTTCCTTTACCCTTAATTTTGACAGTTGTGACTACTGTACCACTATGTAGAGAACTATTGTTGCCACTACGCTATTTATCACACAGAAAATTGAGCTCTTCCGTCCAAATAACGTGCTTCAAAAATGGCACCGAGTACTATGCGACTTAACTTCTGAGGTCATCAGTCGCCTAGAACTCAGAACTAATTAAACCTAACTAACCTAAGGACATCACACACATCCATGCCCGAGGCAGGATTCGAACCTGCGACCGTAGCGCCTAGAACCGCACGGCCACTCCGGCTGGCTAACATGATTAATTCAGTGATTAGTACACAGGAGAACTTCCTGTCCTTAACTGAAAGGCTCGTTTGTACGGCGTGTACTGAAGCATAGAACAACTGCATCAGGACGAAATAGTGCTAGTTTTTTACTGTGTTAGTCTTGTGATATACACGTAAGTTTCTGGTTACAGTTCCTGCAGTTCAAGGACCTTAAGCATTACAATGCATAGGGAAAGTCTGATGCCCTTAATAAGAGGTGATGTAGAGAAAATTAATACAACATAAGAAGAACAAAAACACGAACTTGTGAGACACATAGAAACAAAATTTGACAATCTACTCTACAAGAACTCGACCCGTTTCCTTTCGGGGACAGTGCCATGTCAACTGATACATCCGGACACTGCACAACTGTTTGAAATTCATCTTCAATCCTATTATAGCCAATTTTAAAATTTTCACTGTTGAGCATAGTCCTCTGGGGGCATAGTTTTCATTCCCGGACACAAAGCACGACTTTAACAGAAATACTACCGCAATTCCGGCTGGAACTCGATTAATTTACCACGAATTTAGTCCTCTTACGATCATATTTCCGCACCGATGAATTCCATACTGGTGACGCGTCGCACGTCCAGACGGGAAGAAGCGGCCGGCGTGCGCGTGCTTTGCGCAGCGATTGACAAAGCTACGCATCGACGCACGCACCCGGCCGCTACGCAGGAGTCGGTTGCTGCTCGATACGCAGTCGCCCTTATGAAAACCTCTGCTCCGCGCTCCCCATCCCCATTCCGCTCGTGTTTGTGATGCAACATTCCCTCGACGGGAATTTGAACTGCGAATAGCTGTAAGCTCCCATTTAGGGAATGAGCCCAGCAGAGCCGCTGTTTTGTATGGTAATACAGCGCGGTTGCAGCGCTAGCGTGTACGCACCACAGTCTTCGCGTGTCGAACGCTGCTCATTCCATCGTTCAGATGATTTGCACCAACACGATTTATTGGTCATTGCCTCTTTTACCATGAGGGTATTTACGCTATTCCACTTGCATTTTATTTGTTTACTATATTTGGTTCCTGAAATTGGTTGGTACGAAAGTAAATGTGGCCTATACGTATACTAAAACTGTAAGACAGTCGTGTCTGTCTGTTTATTTGAACACGTTAATCTGCAAAACTACTAGAATAATTTACATAACGGTCTTCATAGGTAGCTTTACAAACGCACTCCTACTTGCTTCTTTGATTTTATCACCTACGAGTTGTCGAGTCTGAGGTTTATTTATACGCACTATGGGCACTAGGTTATCTCATTTGTTAATAGGTGTGATAGTTATACCTTGAAGCATCCTCTCACTGCTTGCTATGGCAGTGACAAGAGGATACTTTTCCCATTATGGCCCAATTAATGAAACGAATAATAATAATTAACTTTCGCCAGTCAGATTAATTGAAATAATGCACAATGGATAATCCTCGGTGACACTATGATCAGTCAGTACAAACAGTATACTGGTGGGGGGGGGGGGGGGGAGTTGTGATGGGAGGGGGGGCTTTTGCCCATAAACTGTATTCTTTATTATTCTGAAGTTAATTTCCTTCAGTTATTTAGGTACCCTCCTAAAATAAAATATAATCAATTATTGAGAATTTACTTTGACTGGACATGATTAAAGGTTTTCTTCATATCAAGACCAAGACAGGGATCTTGATACAGTGAATTTACTGGTCACATAGATAATCATATAATAGTTTAATCTCTCCTTCCGATCAGGACTCTTACATCTGGAAGGCTTCGTGTGATACGCGTATTTCTTAGTTGAGATTAATCTTGGTCTCGTAGGGCTAATATAACCGTCACGCTATTACGAAAATTTCGTTTAATGGAAATAATCTCGTCTCGCAACACAAAATTGTCACTGGCATGCAAGATACTCTCGACATTAACTGCTGCGAAGGCTAAGCATCGGGAATGAGCGGACTATGGTTCTGACTGTCAGATCTCCTAAGAACGTAACTACACTTTAAAGCTGTCGTGCTACGTGAATGTTGAAGGAAGGCATCAGTCAATGGGAAACTACTCTTGAGTACATTTGCAATAAACTGAATCAAATTTAAGTTTAGTATTCAGTTCAGAGAAAACATTCAAACACGAACTACTGCCGGCCGCTTTGGCCGAGCGGTTCTGGGCGCTTCAGTCCGAACCACGCGGTTGCTACGGTCGCAGGTTTGAATCCTGCCTTGGGCAGGGATGTGTGTGATGTCCTTAGGTTAGTTAGGTTTAAGTAGTTCTAAGTCTAGGGGACTGATGACCTCAGATGATAAGTCCCATAGCGCTTAGAGCCATTTGAACCATTTTAACGAACTGACTATACGATCAGTCTCGTGTTTTTTGCAAGATATAGCTAATTCTCAAAATAACGTTAAGTGTGTGTGATGATCTGAGAGAATTTACTGTTGTGGCCTACCGATTTTGACACATGCACTACAATATTCTTTATTAGATGAGTTAAAGCCGCGGTTTTGTAACCAAACTGAAATTCAGGGACTCAGCATTAAGCACAATTCACCATACAATAATGACTGCATACCGAAGCTATATTGGTTCTGATTTGCACTGAACTCATATTGCACCCTGAACTTCCGTACAGTGCTCGAAGCACACGAAGCCGCACGTGGCAGACGATGTGGTAACTCCACCTATCACCAAGAGGACATGATAGATAAACATAATTAATCAACAAAAAAACTCACTGGTCTACTAATCTTCTGATGACTTGTAACGCCAGAAATGGATATCCTCCTATTTCCATCTATTGTACTATAATTTTTTTCCTTATTTTGTTACCTGAAGGTATGACATTTCTGTGCCCTTATATATTGTGATTGTTTTACAATTTGTATATTATATATATATATATATATATATATATATATATATATATATAGATTTATGCATTTATGTCGATGTATAATTCATTTGATTTGTAAATATTATTTGTATTTTTACGCTGGGTCTTGCTATCGAACGATTACATCGATCGGTCGTGTGGAGAACCAAAGTGTTTAGGATCTTTGGTAGTGTTAACTCTGCCGCGTGGAGCGCGGCCAGAGCAGAGTCTGGCTGGAGTAGGGCGGTGGAGCAGGTGCGTTGTGTGACGTTCCCGTGAGTTGCCGTGCTTTCGGGGTTTAGCAGCATGTAATTGGGCCCGACTTGCTATGATAGTTTCTGGCACGGTGTCGCGGACGGGAAGCATTAGCTGGCACACATCAAGAGCCCGTTTCGTCTGATAACCGTATCGAGAAGAAGGCGCACCAGCATCCAGCTTCTGCAACAGCGACGGCCGACAATGAGTGATTGTCGCCACCTCCTCGATCGACGACACCAAACCTTCAATCAACCAACAAGGAAGACTGAAAACACGTAAAGTTTTAGAACTGCATGGGAGACAGCTTTTCAAACTGTTCCATTTGCATTACAAAAGTACAGCGTCTTAGCATGAACCTTTGTTACTCATTGTCCCAATTGCATTACCAAGCAGGGTCCCTTCCTTTTCCGGAATGAACCCGAGTGTCGTTGAAATTTAAACGCCAGCATTAAAGTAATATAATACCATTTCACTGCTTTAATTTCAAAGTTCAGTTAAAGTATTCAAAGCTGGCTACCATAATCAAACAGAATTACATTTTTATTACACAAGCACAAATAAAGAGTGCGAGTTTTGTTACCATATTTCAGCTTACCTGTGACTGCAGCTCAGCTTGGTGTGTACTAAATTTTACTATTGTTAATTGTTCAAAATCATTTAATTCAAGTTCAAAGTTAAATCTCTTATATTTCTGAATCGCGCAGATTCAAGTTGCTTTTGAGATGATTGTTGAGGTAGCCCAAGACTAGCCTTATTTTATTTTATTTCGTAGTGCTTCAGAAACAATGTTCACTATTAATTTCAGTCACTAAATTAACTTTCAATTTTCCGGTTTTAAGTCAGAGCGTAGCGAAATTTATTACTTCTGACAAACATTCAGTTTTCACACAACACGTGTCAACCTTCAGTTGCCACGCTTCTAGTGCTAATTATATGTGCATTGACCTTTCTTTTTCAGTTATTATAGTAGTTGTCGATAGGACTGGCGACCGTAATTTTCCCCAAATTTCAAATATCTAATTAACGCCAGTTAACTGTTAACGTAACGACCGCACATTTACTTTCTTTATTAACTTTCCCCGTTTTCCAAATTAATTTCCACCAATTCCATTAGCATTTTTTCTTTCACTTAGGTGTAACCCTTCTTCCCTCTTTACCGACAGATTAACTTTGGTGACGATTGCTTTTCCCAAATTTTCATTAGGTACACGCGGTTTAATTTTTCACTGTCATTAAGGTCGATAAGTGTGGGGGAGGTTACAGACTGAAAGACAATAAAGAACATTCACTAACGACCACTGACAACTGGCTCTGTAACTTGGTGTGAAACAAATTGTTGAAAACCAAGTATAAAGAAAACGGTCCCATTTTCCAAACTGATACCGGAAAGTTATCTCAAGTCTATGAGTGTTCCATCCAGTAACTGATCCAGCAAATACTCTCACATAAATACAGCGATTGCTCGTAGGTAGTCCCGTTACCATTAGGGGTACGTACCGTTATTCATCTTTGAGCCAGTGTGCCAGAGATGAAGAGTTTCAAAGGGACAACGGTTGACTGAAACAGAGGAAAATCCGAATGGGTAGGTAGACGAAATATTCAAGGCAACGAGGATCAAATCCGCATACAGATACAGTCCAGCTGAAATTCTTGAATAACGCATGAGATATTGAATTTAATTGGTGACAGGAGGAAGTATAAAAATAAACAAAATGAAGTAACCAGAGGGACTCACAGAAGTCTAAAAAAGAAAGAGACGGCAAAATACCTAAGCAGGAGTACTTAGAGGACAGAACCAAGACTGTAGAACCCGGCATAAGTCATATCTTGCACATCACGATAAATAATTTTGTCAGGGCTGGCCCGCCCCTGGGTATCAATAATTCTGAGAGAATGTTTTTTACTCCACTGGCTTTATTTCGATGTAGGTGTTCGTCAAATTTTCCCACTTCTCATCTTCCTCTAATACCTCTTCCCTTTCTACAATATTATCGTTATTTCCCTTATGTAGTCATTCTACATGTATCTACCATCTTTCAGTTTTGCTTGGTACTGGGCTGTCATCTGAGCTCTTCAATACTCATATACATTTTCCTCCATTTTACTCACAGATCTGCAGAAGAAGCAACACTATATTTGCTATTTATCTCATGTCTTTCCCATCATGTTTTAATGTGAATTGTGTTTTCTGTACCATGTTGTAACGGTACAGTACCCTTACGTGGTATCGATTATGCACTACGCAGAGATTATACATGGTTTAAGCGAAGACTGCAGTGCAGTCAACAATGTGCGATTGGGTAAGTGAGTGTTGGGAGTCCGTGGGTGGAAGTCGGGTGTGAGAGGCTAGACAGAGAGGTTGCTCTGTAGCGAGGCCGGAGATGAGTGGCAGAATGGCACACAGTGTTTGATGTACATAGATGTTCATAAATTGAGAGATTTAATTAATAAACTCCAGCATTTAAGAAAGGAGATGTTATCATTTAGTAGTTTTCACAATAATGGAAATGGACAACAATGAGTCTCATGGCAAGGAGGAAAGATACATATTATACTAAAATAATTAAAATATAACTTCATCTACAGCGTAAGCGAAAAATATAGTTCGGTGCGAAACTGGAGGGGGGGGGGGGGGGGAGGTTACATATGGCGACGCGTGTGTCGGACTTCGATTCCACAGCAATCTTCGGAAACGACGGAGAAGACAACACAGCAAACGGTGAGTCCGCAGCATTTCAGCACAGCAGCGCTTCGAAATGAAGTGAATTCAACGTTGTGTAGCAATGAACAGGAATAGGATTAATCAATAGTGTTACTGGCTTTTAAGTTGCGAGTGAACTTTTCAGTTTAGAGCAAGTATAACAGTGATTGTTGTGAACAGTGTTAATATGGCTAATTCAGAACAAAACGGTAGTGTTACTAAAGACGAGGGAGGACAATTTAATACCGTGGTTGACGGAGAAAAAATTAATGTGATGGAAAACACTACAGTTAATTCGACAGAGGATAGTGGTATTCTTAGTTTTGATTTGCCTAACAGAATTCAACACCAATGGTTATCCAGCAAACAGAAACTGCTAGTGTCAGTAAAGATTGTATATCTCAATTGTTAGAAGCAATCAAAAATTTTCATGAGGAAAATAGACAGGCACGTGTAGAAATAAAAGCCTTTCGTGAAGAAAATAGACAGGTGCGTGTAGAAACAAAGAGCGTTTCATGAGGAAAATAAAAAGGTGCGTGAGGAAATAACAAAATTTTATGAGGAAACAAGAAAGTTCCAGCAGGAAATCAAAAATGATTATCAGACACTAACTAATGCGATTAGCAATTTGCGAACGGAACTCACCAACTCATTTGAACAAAAGCATGATGAGCTCCGAAAAGAATGTCAAGACAAACATGAGGCCATTGGCAGCGAAATTACAGATCTTAAAATTCAACTTAACGGACGGTGTAGGCAAACGGAAGATTTTATTTGCAAAGTTAATGACAAAGTTAAGGCTCAAGATGACAAAATAGTCAAAATTAAAAGTTATTGTATAGCCAACAAAGAGTCGATAATAAAGATGAATAACGGCGTACAAACGCGATGTGATGAACTAAGTGACGAGGTACATGAGATACGACAGAAGGTAACGAACAACGACACAATGTCAAATGGAATTAACAAAGAAATTTTGCGCGATGAAATTAATGCAGTATTATTTGAACCAGATAACAATATTGTTGGTTTGACGCAAGTAATTAATAACAATAGACTGAGCGGTCGAAAATTTCATGAATATGAACCGAAACAATGCATCCACGCAGTTGCGTTCATTAGACAATCCAAAAACATGCGTTACCGAGGCATTATACGGAACGTGCTAAAATTGATACTTGCGTCAGTCACATGAAAGGTGAGGCACATGTTTGGGGTATAAGTGTATCCGACAATTACATCAAGTATGAAGAATTTGAAACAGCATTTTTTTAAAAATTTTGGTCGAAAGAAAAACAGTGCGACGAAAATAAAAAATTCTCACACCGCCAAATTATGCAAGACATCACGGTACAATGCGCGAGTTTATGCAAAATTACTGGAACGACAATGCATACTTGGACAATCCGGTTAAAGAAGAAGAGCTAATGCTTTTATTAATCCAGAAATTACCATTTTTGGTGCGTGAGAAGTTAGCACTCACACCACAGTTAACAATGGAGCAAGTGTGTTTGCTAATTGGCCGAATGGAATTGCTGAATGCCGAACGCGACAGCAACGTGAGCGACACAGTAATAGCCATTACCGAATCGTCATAACGGCACAGCACGGGAAGGAATCCCAAGTTACGAACGACCGAAAGTATTTGATAGCCGAGACGATGATAGACACAAGAGAAACGAATACAATGTACAAGACGGATTCAGGTCAAATCATCCGCTGAACCGGTCACACAATGACAGAGACAGAGGACAGTATCGATCGTCAGAACGTGCAAGAAGCCGCGATCGCAATAAGCGAGATTCTGAACAGTTAAACTAAGTAAAGTTTCGGAAACGACCCGGTCCGGAACTCTGTCACAGGGACAATGGTCGGATATTACGATAAATGCCATAAAGTGTGAACATGCAAATGATGTCAACGAAGATTTGTGTAGAGAAAATGAAGAAACTAGTAAAGAAATTCTGATGCCATTTGTGGAAGTCGAAGTATGTGCTATTGTTATGGATGCATTAATGATTCAGCTAGCGAGGCAAGTGCTATTTCTCATAATCTATTTTCGCATTTAAACAATCTTGTCGCTATTTCCACATTTCCTGTTAACCGCGTACGTATTGTCAGTGCAGTTGGAAACCGAAGCAAGCCAATTAAAGGACAAGCATTACTAAGACTTCGTATTCAAGGGGACGAATATGAGCAGAGTGTGTTAATCTTTGGTTCTCTCAATGTTGGGCTAGTTCTCGGAGTTGATTGGTTGTCAGAGGTGAGATGCTGTATTACTTTTGAGGAGAAGTGTCTGCCGACGTGGAGAGATAATAAAGAAAGAAGAATTGTATTCAAAGGGTTTATTATGGATAATAAGGGCGATGCGGGCGTGAAAATAATGATGATGCGTTATAGAGGAGAATATGAAGCTGTCACTTTAAACAATTCAGAGAACTGCGCTAAGCTGCAAGAGAGGAACGTGGAGGATACTCTAAGTTGTATTCAAACCAAGATTCGAGCGTTAGTGAACTTGACTGAAGCAGAACGAGAAGAACTGAGGGATATACTGAGATGCTACGCCGATATATTTTCAAAGATACCAGGATTAATTAAAGGATATGTTTGTAAAATTAAAGTAAAGGACCATGAACCATTTCACAGTAAGTCATACGCAATAGCAGGGGCGGGCAGGAATCCTGCACGTGTGCGGTGCACTTGCACGCGTGCAGTTAACAGGTGTTCCGCGTGCACACAGGAGCAAGCTGGCCACCCGCTTATCACCCCTCCCCACCATACCTTCTGTCCGCTCCTTCCTCTGTAACGCGTTTTGTTTTTCTAGCTTGCTTTACTGAATGATGGAATAAGATTAGCCGGAGTGCTAGAAATAAATCATGGTTTGAAAGAGTACCTATTAACTACGATACGTTTTATTTAATTATCACAGGTGGAGTTTACAATACGTTTAATATCTGGAACAAAATTTCTGCATACAGACAAACGCAAACAGTTACGTAAATTTTCATCACTTATGTTCGCTCTTAACCGAGTCTTACTAGTTCAGCAAATGGTTTTCCAGCTCTCACTATATTAAGCGCAATTTTATAGCTTGCACGTACCGCTGGGCTATTATTGTTGTCGTCCTGAAAAATTGAAAACAGTGCTCCATAAAATGTAAAATCTGTTAGATGAGAGACATGACGAAAGTCGCAGATCTCTCGTGACAATGGCAACTAGGACAGATGGATCTAATATCGTCAGGTCGCTCTTCTTAAGCTCAGTCAATTTCCCCATCCGCTCAGAATCCGACAATAAATTGTTCTTGTCCTTGTGAAATTTATTATAATGGCCTTCAATTCTAACTTCCGCTGACCAGCGAGAATACTGCCACATATTAAACATTTCGAATTTTCACGTCTTTGCACAAAGAAAAAATGATTCTCCCATTACTTTTTAAAAGATGGCAAATCTCCACGTCTCCGTTTCCTTGATTCACTCTGCATTTACCGGTTATTGAAATACAACGTCCGCAGCTTAGGCTGGCACTACACTGCCGCAACCTGCCGGCTGTCGCCACAGCCCCGGTCGACGGCTGCACGCGAGCAGCACACGGGCAGCGCTGTGCGCTCATGAGCCGCGTGCAACGTTTGTGCGCCACTGCGCAATATCATTACGAAAAGGGAAGCTGTTAACAAGGAAATACAGAGGATGTTGAATAATCAAATAATTGAGCGCTGAGATAGCGAATATTCAAACCCAGTACATGCTGTAGCAAAGAAGGATGGCACAGTTCGCATTGTTCTTGACGCCCGTGCAATGAATCGCATAATTTTACCACAGCGTAATCAGCTAGAAAACCTGGAGTTTTTGTTACAAAGATTCAAAGGAGTCAAATATCTAAGTAGCCTTGATTTGACTAGTAGTTACTGGTAGTTAATGCTAGAAGAGAATAGTAGAAAGTATACAGCATCTCTTTATAATGGTAGAAGTTACCAATTTCAGAGAATGCCTTTTAGTCTCTCGATTTCTTCAGCGACTTTTATGAGAGCACTGGATAAAGTTTTAGGCGAAGATTTGTTGAAATATGTAACGCTTTATGTTGACGATATCTAGATTAGCACAGCTACATGGGAAGAACATTTGGAAATTATTCATCAGATACTTGAAGCATTTAGGAAAGCTTGAGTGACTGTTAACCTGGAAAACTCGGAATTCGCCAAGTCGCAAATAAAATTCCTTGGGCATATTATTTCGTCGCAAGGGATTGAACGGCTCCAACAAAAATGGACACAGTAAGAAATTTTCCGTCACCTAAGTACCGTAAGCAACTTGAGTCGTTTTATTGGTTTCTGTAATTTTTATCGTCATTTTCTTTCTTGATGCTGTCTATCTTATCCTGTCTTAATGGACTTGCTGAAAAAGGATGCTTTATGGAAATGGACTTTTGTCGTTGACAGGATACAAATTTTAGAATATCTCAGCAGTCAGCATCAAATATTCGGCGATGAGTACGAAGACTTTGAGAACAAATGGAACACATTCAAAGGCATCGTTCAATGTGCCATAGACGATGTTTTAAGGAATGGGAAAGATCCACCATGGTTTACTAGTGGTTAGAAAAGCACTGCGTAATGAAAGAGAACTTCATCTCAGATTCAAGAGAAGTAAAAACCTAGCTGACAAACAAAACCTGAACGAAGCGAAAATGAGTGTAAGGAGAGAAATGAGAGAAGCGTTCAAAGATTTTGAAAGTAAGACGTTGTCAATTGACCCGAGTAAAAACTCTTAGAGATTCTGGTCGTATGTGAAATCAGTAAATGGGTCAAGATCATCTATTCATCTTCTCAGCCACCACGTCGGTACGGAAACGGAAGATAACAGAGAGAAGGCCGAAATAATGAATTCGGTCTTCCGAAGTTGTTCCACCGCGGATGATCGTAACAACGTCCCTCCTTTCAATCGTCGTGCGAACGTCGAAATGGCAGATACTGAGATAGCCGATCGTGGAACTGAAAAGCAGCTACAGTCGCTCAGTAGTGGAAAGGCTTCAGGACCTGATGAGATACCTGTAAGATTCTATAAAGATCATGCGAAAGATCTTGCTCCCCTTCTAGCAGTAATTTATCGTCGATCGCTTGAGTAACGAAAGATACCTAACGACTGGAAAAAAGCGCAGTTCATTCCCGTTTTTAAGAAAGGCTGTAAGACAGATCCACACAATTATAGACATATATCGTTGACGTCAGTCAGTTGTAGAATTATAGAACACGTTTTAGGCTCAATAATTCTGACGTCCTTGGAAAATGAAAAATCAACATGGATTCCGCAAAGAGGTACCTTGCGAAACTCAGCTCGCTCTGTTCCATCATGAGATCCAAAGCGCAGTGGACAACGGCGCTCAGGTTGATGCCGTGTTCCTTGATTTCAGTACGGGATTTGAAACCGTCCCGCATAGCCGTTTCATGAAACAAATACGAGCTTACGGAGTATCAGAGCAGAGCTGCTATTGGATTCAAGACATTCTTGCAGATAGAACTCAGCACGCCGCTCTTAACATATGTAATGGCAATATCAGGAGTACCACAGGGAAGTGTGATAGGACCTTTGCTGTTCGCAATATATATAAATGATCTAGTAGAGACCGTCGAATGCTCTTAAAGGTTATTCGCAGGTTAAGCAGTTGTTTATACCAAAGTAGCAACGCCTGCAGAACGACCTGCAGAGAATTGATGAATGGTGTAGACTCTGGCAGTTAGCGCTGAACGTAGATAAATGTAACATATTGCACGTACATTGGGGAAAAAATCCCCTATTGTACAGCTACACTATTGATTACAAACAGCTGGAGACAGAGTCGGCCGTAAAGTATCCAAGCGTAACTATCCAAAGCAACCTTAAGGGGCTCCGGAACGCCCTATACTTGCAATGTTAAAATAACGCTTATAAATTACATCTTTCCTCACAAACTATTTGAGGTAGGAAGTTGAACTTTTTACAGGTTATTTATTGGAATATGGGCTACAACTTAACACAGGGATTTTACAAAATTTTAGTTCAGTTATTAAAGATGATTTTTTTTCAATGGTAATGAAAATTCACAACATTTTTTTGCAATTTTTTATTTATATATTCAAAAATATACAGTTTTTTGGAAAGAGGCTGTGTTAAATTATGCAGAAGGTACTGTGTAACATTTACTGAAAGTTTGAAACAAATATGTTTGGAAGATCCTTAGAAAACATGTAATTAGTATGAGAAAATAAAAGTTTTGGGAATCGAGCGACAAAGATTGGATTAACGTTTTAGTGCATTCCAGGTCCATAGGATGGATTATCTTCATCCTCTGCAAACTCCTCCTCCAGCTTCCTCTTGTTCCTCCTCCTGTTTACTCTTGCTTGTATTTCTAGACTCTTTACAGCCCTATCTGCAGCCTGAAGGCATTCCTTTTCTAAAGCAAGCATCGCTCGTTGTTGTGTTCGTAGATTTTGCTACCATTTTCTTCAGTTGCAGTTAGTGCAACACTGTTCCAAAAGGCGGTCATGTATGAACACTTATCACATTTCAGTTGTATTTCACTAGCAAGTCCTACGTGCTTTATTATGGAGAGTTCCAGACCAACTTCACTACAATGAATACATCTTACACAGTTTGAAACAATTCCTTTGAGAACCGACATATCAAATATTTCATTCACATCCGATTCGCCCATAAAACATTCATAGTTTTCATTCATTGAACCAAGCTTCTTCTGTGAAGTATTTTCTTTCCCACTTTGACTGCTATGGGCAGGTGTACTTGAGAGGTTAGGTTCACTCACTTGGTTATCGTCTTTATTGTTTACAGTAATAACACATACCTTTGGCTTTCCAACATTTCTCCTTTTCTTAAAAGCCTTTAGAGGATTTCTAATAACTTTACTTTTACTCATTATTATACTTCAACAAAACAGAGACTCAAGAAACAGAATTAATTACGAATATTTTCGAGATAACGACAAAGTAAATAAATATGAAACAATCGACAATCACACCAGCGATATATATTGAACCATCACAGGTTAGCCACAACACATACTTTATCTCACATCACTAAAATGTACCTGATGAACACGGACGTTAATAATAACACCATTTGAAAGCAGTTTAACAGCGACACAGTGGGTCACGCCCATGTAGAACACATTTCAAAAAAAATTTAAAAATAGTTGCAGTCTTCGGAATTGAATAAATTATATATCTATTAAAAGGTAATAGTCTGCAGATTCAGAAAACGCAAAAAAGTAAAAATTGAACTTTTCATGATTTTGAGCCTTTCCGGAGCCCGTTAAGTGGTATGACCGCATAAAACAGATACTGGGAAAAGCAGACACCAGACTCAGTTTCATCGGAAGAATCTTACGGAAATGTAGCTCATACATGAAGGAAGTGGCTCATAAGGCGCTTATTCTCCCAATTCACGAGTATTGTTCATCTATCTGGGGTCCCTACCAAGTAGGAATGATAGAGGAGATATAGAAGATCCAAGGAAGAGCGGCGCGTTTCGTCACGGGATCGTTTTGGCTGGCGAAAGAACCTTACGGAAATGCTAAACAAACCCCAGTGGCAGACGTTACAGGAGAGGCGTTGTGTATCATGTAGAGATTTACTATTGACATTTGGGGACAGGAGTCAGACAACATATTACTTCCCTCACATACATCTCGCGTATTGATCACGAGAAGAAAATTCGGGACATTAGAGCGAATACAGGTCCTTACCGACAGCACTATTCGCGAGTGGAACAGGGTTGTAGGGATCAGATAGTGGTACCGAAAGTACCATCCGCCGCACACCATTACGTGGCTTGCGGAGTATGATTTAGATGTAGTTGCAGAGATGTTAATTCTTCCTCAACTGTACTGCCTACTGAGCTATTGCTTGATACAATATCTATAGCCTTGGAGATCTTCAAGCGTATCCCTTCATTCATTAGTATATCTGTACCGTATTTCTTTGTGTATTCATTCCTCCTAACTAACCTATTAAGCTTCAGCCTTCTCTTCCTCACTACTACATTGTGAGCTGAGTCTATATCCGCTCCTGGGTGCGACTTACAATTCAGTGTCTGATTTTGAATATCTGTTTGACCAAGATGTAATTTAAATGCAATCTTTCCATATTACCTGGCCTCTTCCTAGTATAGCTCCTCCTCTTTTCATTTTTTTACGAGTGTTCGCTATTATTTACAGAAATTTATTACAGCACTCAATTAGTCTTTCCCGTTTCTCGTTCCTTGTCCCATGCCCATATTATCCTGTAATCTTTTCTTCTGCTCCTGCCCCTACAACTGCATTCCCGTCCCCCACGACTGCTAGATTTTCATCTCCATTTACGTACTGTATTACTGTATCAATATCCTCATATAATCTCTCTGTCTTTTCAGCTTCAACTTGCGACGTCGACACGTATACCTGAACTATCATGCCTTTGTTGGTCTGCTGTCGATTCTGATAAGAACGATCGTATCACTGAACTGCTCACAGTAACTCACTCTCTGCCCTGCCTTCCTATTCATATCGAATGCTATCCCCATTATAACATTTTTTCCTGCTGTTGACATTACCCTGCAGTTGTGTGATCAGAAATTCTGGTCTTCTCTCCATTTTAGTCCACTGACCCCGAAGATACCTACATTGAGCCTTTGCATTTTCCTTTTCAGATTTTGTAACTTCCCCACCACGTGCAAGCTTCTGACGTTCCACGACCCGTCTTTTAGAACGTTATCCTTTCGTTGGTATCTCAATCTTTTTCGAGTGGTCACCTTCGGTTTGGCAGTTCCCTCTTGGAGATCCGAACTGGGACTATTCCGGAATATTCTGGCAATGGAGTGAGTATCATGACACTTTCTCTACTACAGGCCACATGTCCTATACATACACATTGTCTTACGCTATTGAATTCCAGAAAACTAGCTAGCATCCAAAGACGTTGTATTGAGTATTATTATCAAGCTTCAATCATAGCTCACTGGCTGTGATTTTAATCATCACCCTGACTATCACTTCAGCATTTGGTTTAAACGAAACATCAACAACATTATGGCAGCAGCCCGTTTGAAGTACATTTATAAAGTATGACTAAAGGGACGTGTATTTCTGGTAAATGAGATTGCTTGAAATGTTGTTAATAACTGATATATTCACCTTTTAGAACACGTCCACAGCTTATAATCTTTGGCGGTTTTCCATACCACATTACTCATTACTAATCTAAGATTCTATCGTTGAGAAAGTACACTTTTCGGAGCCTACAACAATGTATATAAAACGCGGAAGGCTACTAGCGCTGACCCAATGAGAAAGAAGAACCCGTATAACGACACACTCTAAACTGTAATCAGTACAGATTATAAACCTGATTGTTCTCACCAAGTATCTTGTACACTGTAAACACTGTTTCAAACCATTGCTCTCCATCAAACAAAGCTAATTTCACTATAATCCCTCAAATACATCTCCCGAAAAAGGCACTGTACAACGAATGCAGCTGCTGACTTCCTTCGAACAAGGATCCAAATTCCATTCTAAATCGCCAAGATACACCATTGGTTGATGGTCAAGCAATCCTCCAAAGACATACAGTTAATGCAGTGACTTAGCAAAGCCTTTGCGAAATCGGAAGATGGTTAACGTAACGTTTCAAAGGTGGCAGAAAGTAAACGTTATAGACTTTGAAAAAGGTAAAGTAGTTGACGGTGAAATGAAAGAGCTAAATAACAGGTACCTTTCAGGCTGCAGTGTTCAAAAGAAGAAGACAGCTCGCATGCAACAGGAATGGATAAATGCATTAAATCAACCTGCTCTTTGATAAGGTAAACAATACACCAGTTCCCCAAACGTTTGTACTTGTGGTTGTTCATTTTTAATTTTCCACTTTTGACTATACTGTGTAAAATTTTGGAATGTCTTTAGGCAACTACAAGCAAAGTGATCACACTTTAAGAGATTTCTGTACAATTTTTGTCCCAAATTCGAACTAATGCGATTTTTCAGTATCGTTGCAAAATATTTTCCTGGCCAAAGAAATTTATTAATCGTTGAAAGTCACGTGCGCAACTGCCCAAGATGGCACACTGACGTTAATAGCACAGTCTGATGTATTGTACGATCAGATCTCGTTTTAAAAATTTTACCAAAATAGCGAAACTGTTGAACAGTTACATGCAATGCTGCAGAGGAAAAAGCCTGCGCTGCTACTATGAAATTGCTGAGTTAATCAAGTACGGCTCTTTTTGTTCGTGATGGTAAATTTAATTAAAATATATCGTTCTCTGTTAAAATGAATTAGCTTTACTTTTTACCCAGTTCCCAGCGATTTACAATGCGATGAAGTTCCACAGATTTGCTTCCATTGGCGTTACATGGCCCCAAACACAGCGCTGATGAATTGCTTGCAAATGAAATAAAAAGATGTCCGCAAGTATCTGTCGAGTCTTTGATCTCTATTGTTTACGTTATTTGCTTCTGAGTCAATGGAAAGAATTTTAAAGATACCTAACTATTTCTTTCCTGTGCTTCCAATTCGTGGTACATCCAGTACATAGAATATTCGAACGCAAAAACCGCAAACCACTAAATCCTATTGTTTTACAATATGGTGATAATTAATCTTAACGGTAACTACAATTCTAGAATGGATGTTACAAAAAATTGATGATTTAAGTCTTATTTCAAAGTCATTTAGACAGGAATATAACTGTTCTGTATTGTTTTCGATTTTAGATGTAAGGTATGCTAATGACAGTAATATTTTGATTAATCTCATTCTGGAAACATCCCCCAGGCTGTGGCTAAGCCATGTCTCCGCAATATCCTTTCTTTCAGGAGTGCTAGTTCTGCAAGGTTCGCAGGAGAGCTTCTGTAAAGTTTGGAAGGTAGGAGACGAGGTACTGGCAGAAGTAAAGCTGTGAGTACCGGACGTGAGTCGTGCTTCGGTAGCTCAGTTGGTAGAGCACTTGCCCGCGAAAGGCAAAGGTCCCGAGTTCGAGTCTCGGTCGGGCACACAGTTTTAATCTGCCAGGAAGTTTCATATCAGCGCACACTCCGCTGCAGAGTGAAAATCTCATTCTGTAAATATTTTCATGTTGTGAGGAGAAAGTTGCTTATTAAAATTTTGTGAAAAGATCTCGAAGCAACGAGAAACCTATTTGTTTTAATGATTTTCATCCCAACTTTCTTATCATATCCGTGACACTCTCTCCCCTATATTGCAATTCTACAAGAAGAGCTGTCATTCTTGGAACTTACTGCAATACTGTAACAGAGAGCGATAAAGCGTGGTGTAGGCAGTCTCTTTAGCAGAACTGTTGCATCTTCTAAGTATTCTATCAACAAAACATAGTCTTTGGTTTGTCTTCCGCACAACATTTTCTGAGTGGTCTTGCCAATTTAAGTTGTTCGTAATTGTAATTCCTAGGTATTTAATTGAATTTACGGCCTTTAGGTTTCTGTGAATCATAGTGCAATCGTAATTTAACGGATTTATTTTTGTGTTGGTGTTGAAGACCTCACACTTTTTCTCGTTGGGAGACAACTGCTACTTCTTGCACGTTTCAGATATCGTGCCTAAATTGTTTTGCAATTGTTTTATTACTACACAGTAAATGACAGCTTCATCTGTAACTAATCTAAGAGATCTGTTAAGATTATCCTAAATCATTTATGAGGATTAGGAACAGCAGAGAGCCTGTAACACTTCATTCTTTGGGAGATTTCGGATATCATTACTGTTTTAATTGATGATTTACCATCGATTACTACGTACTGTGACCTTTCTGGGAGGAAATGACGGATCAATTCGCACGACTGAAGCGATACTCTGTAGGCACACAATTTGATTAGAAGTCTCTTGTGAGGAAAGGTGTTAAAAACTTTCTGGTAATCTAGAAGTATGGGATCAATTTGCAATGCCCTGTCGACGGTACTCACTCCTACGTGTGAGTAGTGAGCTGACGGTGTTTAACAAGAACGCTATTTTCTGAATCCGTGCTGACAGTGTGCCAGAAGACATCGTTCTTGCGCAACGCAGCTAGCTTTTTCTTCGCACGAAGTACTGGCCGCTATCGACAGGGGATCTCAAGTTGATTCCGTACTTCTAGATTACCAGAAAGCATTTGACACCGTTCTTCACAAGCGACTTCTAATCAAGCTGCGGGCCTATGGGTTATCGTCTCAGTTGTGCGACTGGATTCGTGATCTCCTGTCAGGAAGGTCGCAGATAGTAGTAATAGACGGCAAATCATCGAGTAAAACTGAAGTGATACCAGGTGTTCCCAAAGGAAGCGTCCTGGGACCTCTGCTGTTCGTGATCTGTATAAATGACCTGGGTGACAATCTGAGCAGTTCTCTTAGGTTGTTCGCAGATGATGCTGTAATTTACCGTCTGGTAAGGTCATCCGAAGACCAGTATCAGTTGCAAAGCGTTTTAGAAAAGATTGCTGTATGGTGTGGCAGGTGGCAGTTGACGCTAAATAACGAAAAGTGTGAGGTGATCCACATGAGTTCCAAAAGAAATCCGTTGGAATTCGATTACTCGATAAATAGTACAATTCTCAAGGCTGTCAATTCACCTAAGTACCTGGGTGTTAAAATTACGAACAACTTCAGTTGGAAAGACCACATAGATAATATTGCGGGGAAGGCGAGCCAAAGGTTGCGTTTCATTGGCAGGACACTTAGAAGATGCAACAAGTCCACTAAAGAGACAGCTTACACTACACTCGTTCGTCGTCTGTTAGAATATTGCTGAGCGGTGTGGGATCCTTACCAGGTGGGATTGACGGAGGACATCGAAAGGGTACAAAAAAGGGCAGCTCGTTTTGTATTATCACGTGATAGGGGAGAGAGTGTGGCAGATATGATACGCGAGTTGGGACGGAAGTCATTTAAGCAAAGACGTTCTTCGTCGCGGCGAGATCTGTTTACGAAATTTCAGTCACCAACTTTCTCTTCTGAATGCGAAAATATTTTGTTAAGCCCAACCTACATAGGTAGGAATGATCATCAAAATAAAATAAGAGAAATCAGAGCTCGAACAGAAGGATTTAGATGTTCGATTTTCCCGCACGCTGGTCGGTAGTGGAATGGTAGAGAGATAGTATGATTGTGGTTCGATGAACCCTCTGCCAAACACTTAAATGTGAATTGCAGAGTAATCATGTAGATGTAGTATGTGAGTTAACGAGCATTACGCACTCATTTAAGTACATGGCCGAAAGAGTCAGCGTTCAGGGTTTGTGAAACGAACCCTGTCGACCAGGACTGGGTGCCACAAAGGGCTCAGATTCACCACGAGATGGGGAAACTCACAGACCCATATCGTCTGTTGAGGTCTAAGCGCTGTAGTGTGCGAGTGAGACAGACTAGAACCTACGTCATAGGGAAACCCATTACAAGCTGTTTGTGGCCGAGGAGACGTAGCAGTCTAAAATATGGCGAACCTAAGATCAGCTATAAAGGGAAACATTTATGGAAGCTATTTAATTCTGTAGTTACGCAGGGCATGAAGACACAGTAATTTTAATCTGTCATCCTCCATAAATTTTCATGTTGATCCCAATAAAACTTGAATGTTGATGATGTCTGTAATACTTTAGGATTTACTATTAAAGTGAAATTAACAAGTTTTGTAAGAGTGACCTGAATGCTAAAGTCTGAACGCTTTGGTCGATCTCAACAACCGATATTTCATATAGAAGACCATCATTAAAGAGAAAACATTGCAAATATCAACTCTGTGACTTTATTTGTTTAAAATATAAAGTAAATTTAAATTATCACTGTTTTCAATTAAGCATCAGATCATAATTTTCTCCACACAAAGAACATTGAACGATGAAAGAATGACACGTTATTGAATCATTAAGTAATAGAGTATTTGTGCAAATTTTAGTGCATAATCGTTACTTTTGTTCTTTATTTATTTATCGGAAAGCACATTGGTGCAAGGCTACTGGCCGTGACATTCAAAGTTAAGAAGGAAATTGTACTGGTTTTATGTAGAATAATTTAACAACATATATCATTGATACTTAATTAGAACGTGAAAGTGGTGAAGATTTGATTACTTAAACATGTTAAAATTTAAAATAATGTAGAATAAACTTTAGCCAATCAGATAGACGGCTTCACGAATGGGAACTGCCCTAATCAGTAGAATGACGAATTTCGGCGCGCGGAAAAGGCGGCCGGGGACGGACAGAGGACAGTGCTGGTGCAGACGTGAAAGTGGACAGTTCGGATGCAGACGAGAAAGCGGACGGTCGGTCTTTAAGTAGCTTGGAAGTGAAACGACTTAGAAAATTTCATGTTGTGGGGTATAGCGGGACTTACTCTCTGAGCGGTGAGAAGCAGCGCGCCTGATATGAACTCTTAACTTTTCGCTTGGATAACTTGTATTTCGCGATGAGATTGTGCATGATTGCACTGTGTCAAATGGATATGCGCTCGAGTGTGACAGTAACTCTAAATACGACCACTTTCGCTATTAGTTTGCTTTCTAAATAAACATTATTCTAACCAAATCACAACTGTGTGCCCTACATCATTTATAGTTCACGATATTACTATTACTATTATTATATGTTATGTTAACTTAGTATTTGGCAAACTTGCTTTCAGGCAGACAATTTAACCAAAGGGCCACAAGTGTCTAATTTAGGGCGTGTAATGCGACACGTGCGGTTCAACACCTAGACGAGTTGGAGCCAAGGCATTTCGACGATGAGGAACCCCAAGGTCGGCTTGTACCAGTTTTTCCATTCGTATGCAAAGAATTCGTATTAGTATTTTGCATCCGTGGCTTATTAAATTGATAGTTCGGTAATTTTCACATCTTCCAACACCTGATTTCTTCGGTATTGGAATTATTGTATTCGTCTTGAAGTCTGAGGGTATTTCACCTGTCTCATACATCTTGCTCACCAGATGGTAGAGTTTTGTCAGGACTGGCTCTCCCAATGCCGTCAGTAGTTATAATGGAGTGTTGTCTACTCCCGGGGCCTTGTTTAGACTTAAGTCTTTCAGTGCTCTGTCAAACTCTTCACGCAGTATCATATCTCCTATTTCATCTTCGTCTACATTCCCGAGCCTGAACATCTATTGGATGTTAGCTCGCAAGTACATGGTTAGCTTAGACGTAATTCATAATATTCGAACACGGTATGTGGTCCAAAATCCCGCTGCAAATCGACGTTGGTCACACTATGTGATCAAAAGTATCCGGACACCAGCTGAAAATGACTTACAAGTTCGTGTTGCCTTCCATAGGTAATACTGGAATCATTATTGTGTTGCCCCACCCTTATCCTTGATGACAGCTTCCACTCTCGCAGGCATACGTTGAATCAGGTGCTGGGAGGTTTCTTGGGGAATCACAGCCCATTCTTCACGGAGTGCTGCACTGAGGAGAGGTATCAATGTCGTCGATGAGGTCTGGCACGAAGTCGAAGTTCCAAAACATTCCAAACATGTTCTATAGGATTCAGGTCAGGACTCAGTGTAGGCCAGTCTATTTGGATGCTGTTGTCGTCTAATCACTACGCTACAGGCCTTACATTATGAACAGGTGCTCCATAGTGTTGAAAGATGCAATCGTCATCCCCGAATTGCACCTCAACAGTGGGAAGCAAGAAGGCTGCTTAAGAAGTCAATGTAGGCCTCTGCTATGATAGTGCCACGCAAAACAACAAGGGATGCAAGCCCCCTCCATGAAAAACACGACCATACCATAACACCATCGCCTCCGAATTTTACTGTTGGCATTACACACGCTGGCAGATGACGTTCACCTGGAATTCGCCATACGCACACCCTCCCATCGGATCGCCACATTGTGTAACGTGATTATTCACTCCACACAACGTTTTATCACTGTTCAATCATCCAGTGTTTACACTTCTTACACAAAGCGAGGCGTCGTTTGGCATTTTCCGGCGCGATATGTGGCTTATGAGCAGCCGCTCGACCATGAAATCCAAGGTTTCCCACCTCCTGCCTAACTCTCATAGTGCTTGAAGTTTATCCTGATACACTCTGGAATTCCTGAGCGATGTTCTGGTTAGATGTCTGCCTATTACACATTACAACCCTCTCCAACTGTCGTTGGTCTCTGTCAGTCAAGAGACGAGGTCGGCGTGTACGCTTTTGTGCTGTACGTGTCCGTTTACGCTTCCACTTCACTATCACATCGAAAACAGTGGACCTAGGGATGTTTAGGACTGGGGAAATCTCGCTTACCGACGTATGATACAAGTGACACCCAATCACGTGACCACGTTCGATGTCCGCAACTTCCGCGGAGCGCCCCATTCTGCACTCTCACGATGTCTAACGACTACTGAGGTGGCTGATATGGAGTACGTGGCAGTGGGTGACAGGATAATGCACCTAATATGAAAAGCGTATGCTTTGAGGGGTGTCCGGACACTTTTGATCACATAGTGTATATGGGACTCATACCTTTGTTCAGCGTTGTGACAACCGTAGATTTCCATCCTTTTGGTACGGTTGTTTCGTCAAGCAAGCGGACGTATACAGTTGCTACTCTATTATGAAATGATCGTGAAGACGACAAGCACACCCAGTCCCAAACGGAGAAAATCCCCGACCCGGCAGTGAATCGAGCCCATGAGCCTCTGATAGTGAGTCAGCAATATTAACCACCAGCCCACGAGCTGCTAGTTTGTTAGTTACACGCTCCATGGATGATTTTGCATGATACATCATAATGATGTGGATCGAGTCATTTTACAATCACATCGCAAATTAATTTATACATACTGTTACATTCTGAACATTCCGAAGGTTCCTTTTATTTTTCATACTTTTATTAAAGAAACTAAAAGATACACAGATAAAAGACAGAAACACAATTTACACTTTAAAGTAACAAATTCTTCTACTGATGGTTCAAATGGCTCAGAGCACTATGGGACTCAACTGCTGAGGTCATTAGTCCCCTAGAACTTAGAACTAGTTAAACCTAACTAACCTAAGGACATCACACACAACCATGCCCGAGGCAGGATTTGAACCTGCGACCGTAGCGGTCTCGCGGTTCCAGACTGCAGGGCCAGAACCGCGCGGCCACTTCGGCCGGCTCTTCTACTGAATAGAAGAATTTGTTAAGGAGAAACTTTCCCGTTTTGTTTTCAAAGTTTACGTTGCTGTCTGTCATACATTTTATGTCACTGCGTAAGGGACAAAAATTGTTCGTTCTATCATTGTGCAACCCGTTTTATGCTAAAGACAAACTTAATGTGGAGTAATGAACGTCATTTTTCCTTCTAATACTGTAATTACGTAGATCATTGTTCCTTTTGAATTGTAGTGAATTATTTACAATAAATTTCATGAGAGAATATATATACTGTAAAGCAGTAGTCGGAATGTCTAATTCTTTAATCAGATAAATACAAGATGATCGTGGATGAGCACCACATATTACTCTTACAGCACGTTTTATGGCAATGAACACTTTCTTTCTTGAGTTACTCCAGAACATTATTCCAGGCGATCTTATTGAATGAAAATATGCAAAATTTGTCAGTTTACTGATTTGTCTCTCCCGAAGATTTTCAGTGATTCTCAGCGCAAACGTGGCTGTTTTTAGAGCCCCAAAATGCTTTTTTTTCAATTTCAATTCCTATCAATATGGACGCCTAAGAAGTTTGAACTTTCAACCGTGTTTATTATTTCTTCAGCATATCTTAGTCTTGTCATTGATGTAATGCCTCTAGAAATTAGAACCGAATATGTTGTATCTTTTTAACAGGTTGAGACCATTCGGAGCAAACCAGTCATTGTTACTTTAAGAACTTTGTTGACCATTTTTCTGCTTCTGTATTTATGCTTGGACTGATTACAGTACTGGTGCCATCTGCAAAAATAACTAATTCTGCTTGTTGTATACTAGGATCGATTACATATGCGAGGAACGCTAATGGACCTAAGATTGAACCTTGGGGAACTCCATACGTATTTTCTCCCCAGTTAGACATGTTCCTGGACTATATTTCTTGAATTTACAAGTACAACTTCGAGCATTCTTTTGGTTAGATAAGACATTATCCATTGCTTGGCTGTAGTATGAGTTGCACAAAACATCAATGTATCTTGGAGAAAACTGCAATTCACCCAGTCAAATGCCTTAGAGAGGTCGTAGAAAATAACAACAGGCTCTATTTTACCATTCGATGATTTGATATCTGGTGGGTGAACGCTTAAATGGCCTTCTCAGGAGAGCAATACAAACTGAGATTTTCTAAGGATACTATTGCTAAGGTGAGATATTATTCTAGAATACACATCACCTTTTCAAAAATTTTGGAGAATGATGTCAGCATTGAAACAGGCCGGTAGTTATTGACCTCTCTCCTATCACCTTTCTTAAAGAGGGATTTAACAAAGGATATTTCTGTCTCTGAGGAAAATGTCCTGAGTTAGGGCTGCATTACATATTTCGGAAAGGAATGGTCCTATTACATGGGAACATATGTTTAGTACTTTATTGGAGGCACCATCAAAACCAGATGTGCTTTTATTTCTGAGAGAATATATAACTTTCCGAATTTCAGAAGGAGGAGTTGGTGATATATTAATATAGTTGAATGTTTTGAAAGTTACATTTTCAACTTACAGCTGTCATTTTGATCTTGAACTGTTTGTCTCTATGTTTTCTGTTATATTCAAGAAATGATTATTAAATCCAGTTGCTACTTGTGACTCATCATTTACAGAAATTCCATTCAGTTCAATAGTGATATTGTGATGTTTTGTGGCCGATTCTTCTGTGTCAATACATTCCATATAGCCATTCATTTGTTTCTGTTCGTTTTCACCTGTCATATTTTTGACCTGTATTTCAAGAACATCGAATCAACCTAGCGTGTAGTTTAGTGTTACGAACTGAGATATTTGTAAGCTTTCTGGCCTCATCACCGTGATATGCTGTCTTAGTTCTGTATTGCGTTAATTGGTTGACGAGTACATAATAATCCGGTTATGTATTCGTAATTAGAGGTCTCAATAGTCCTGATAGTAGGGGACCGGCAGCACCCGCTCCCAATCCTTGGCCACCCCCGTCGGAGGCAGAGGCATACACTGGAACAGGGCAGTCCCTCTGTGTTATCCACGCTGCCGTCATCATACAGAAGAATATTTTTCTGTGCTGTTGAAAAGAGTAGAAAGGACGCAGTCGCAAACTCCTTGCAAAACTGGAGAACAGGTTCAAATGGCTCTGAGCACTGTGGGACTTAACATCTCAGGTCATCAGTCCCCTACAACTAAGAACTACTTGAACCTAACTAACATAAGGACATCACACATATCCATGCCCGAGGCAGGATTCGAACCTGTGACCGTAGCAGTCGTGCGGTTCCAGACTGAAGCGCCTAGAACCTCTCGGCCACCAACGACCGGCTGGAGAACAGGAACACATCAGATGAAGGGCTGAGTGGACAATTCCATCCTTCTACATGACGTGAGAGGCCATTGTGAAATGGACGGTATGTAACTTGCTCAGGGAATGAATGCTCCCCCCTTAGCACCTGCTTGTACTCTGCTGTCAACAGAAGTCTCAGAGAGATTGCAATGAAGGCGAAGGAGATGTTGGCAAAGGAGGAGCAGGACGTTTTAAACGGACAGGAGAAAGGAAATCAAATGTCACCAGGCGAGTTTGCCCAGTGAAGGAATTACACCCGTAATAAAGTCTGTGTGTGGTCTTCCTTTCGTACCGCGAGAAGTATGTGTGACACAATAAAGTTACACAATGATGGTGAGCAACAATTTGATTGACAAGAAGACGAAATTGAGCCAGTCAATCGAACGTGGGCCCACGCCCAGGAACATACCTCTGCAGAGAGTGAAGAGGTAGCCTTGGAAGGACACTTGCGGTCGAGACAGAAAACAAGGCACTTGCTGGTGGACGTGTGAGGACCTCTTCCGCTAACACGTCGGCAGCTGCCAACGACAAGCAGCGCCCGCTGCCCCCACTCCGCCAGCCGAGAGGAAAATGGGCCAGCCGTCTCAGCCTGCAAGTCCGCTGACTGCGCTATCGCAACAGCGAACTTCCGACGCATTTCACAGCACGTCTTCGATGCGCCGTCAGCAACCCGATCATAGACCTGTAAATGCACTACAACTCTATCATCAAAGTCTCCCCGTTCCACTTAAAAACTCTGTTAACGATCAGGAGAACCTTGTAACAGACATGGGCAAATGTTTATTCCATTCTTATAACTAAAATAATTTGTAAACCTTATTTCCTTAACTACCGTCCAAAGATACTTTTGCTTCTAAAAATAAATATTTGTGAGTAATCACCTTACATTCTATCAGCTACCGCTCTAAATCTTTCTATACATTTTGCAAATTCCACACACAGGTGCAATTTAAAATTTTTGATTCCGTTTTTTTAATATGGGAATTCCACACATGTGTGCAGTTTAACAAACTGTGATTATAATCATAAAAATCTGACCACTACAAATTATCGTCTGTAGTCGCTAAAAGCAGTACTGCGGCGACTCGGCTATTATTTCTCCTTCTGTCAAGGTGGAAACAGATTTACAACCAAGACCATCAACACTGCAGGAGCTCGGAAAACTACTAAAGAAAGCAACAGTAAGAAGGAAAATATAAAACAAGCAGAAGTCGGAATGTAATGAATAAGCACATTTGAAAGCAAAATTTGATAATCAACCAACGAATGTTGTAAAATTGATTACCGATTTAATTCAGGCTGTGCTCCAAATATGTAAAATGTGTGTACATTTGTGTCCTGATACGTCTCAGGACATATTAAGAGGTGGTGGTCCTCAAGATCTCGTTGGTAACTTGGTACTGATAAAAATGTTGCACTAGGCGCTTCCGCGGTCTTCAGCTGTCGATATAAAATAAGTTGTCTGGAGACAAGTGACACTCCTTACTGGGTCCCTAACGCAGTAGAATTCTGAGAAATCAAACAAGAATGGCCTCGTAAGAGATCTCCATTCTCAGCAGCGATCCGATGGTGAAAGTTTCAAGCGAAATTTCCGCATGCCATGGCATCGATAGAGAGAGATGTACGTACAAGACCAAAATCTTTCTGAAATGATCTTCATCCGATGCCACCGTAATAAAGAAGGTAACAGTTTGTAAGGAACGTTGTTTAGACTATCTGGCATGTTAAATCCAAATACAGAGTATGTCTTGATGTGGTGTGGTCACGTACTTTGCACCTGCAACGGAATATACAGGATGGTTAGGCACAGTTCTAGATGCTTGTGGTAATGGACTGTGCTGTTGATGTACAGGTTTCACAGAATGGATTGGTAGTCAGGGGCTCGTATTGTTAGCTCATCAACAGGTTTTAATAATACCTAGAAAGTTCATTTTTTGTACAAACATGCACTTCTTGAAAGGAACGGTGCCCGTTGACATTAACAAACTAAAATCAGGGTAAATTAGAATGTCTACGTTCATTGCTGCTAAATTCTAGTGCGAGTCGTTTATGAGATATCGAATTTGGAAAGTCTCCACACTGATACATGTACAATACCTATGGTAGCACGCACTGAAGAAGAGCACAAATGCTTAGACTAGTTATCTGGATTCTGATCAATAACGAGGCAGTCTGATATGGAACCATAGCTGCACAAGTGCTAGTATTTCAGCGGAGATGACCGAGTAGGCTGCAGCAGTAAGTCATTGCGTATCATTGGCTACACTTGGCAGGCAGCTTCTTTCCGCTTTCCACCGAGAAAAAAAGTCTGCAGACGTCGAATCCGGGGAACATGCCCGTCAAGGTACAGATCGTCTGCGTTCAATCCAACGATATGGAAAAAACTTGTGAAGACATACTTCAGCACATCGTGCCCTACGGGCTGGACGCACACCATATTGGTACAACAGTTCCCCCTAGTCTGCGGAGGAACGTATAGCATCCTTAGACGATGGCCTGTTAGGAGGCCACGATACTGTGCCCTTTCAGTGTTCCGTTATGAAAAACGGGCCTATGAGCTGATGATTCACTAACCCACACCACACGTTTACACGTCCTGGACGCTGACGTTACACCTGACATAGCCAACGCGCATTGTCAGCAGACCAATAGTGCATGTTTCGGTGGTTAAACTAGACACGAGTCGCAAACGTGGTTTCATCACTAAAAATGACACGTGTCACATCTAGAGTATCTTGTCTTAAAACCCATGTTCAGAAGTTAACACGATACTCAAAATCATTTCCATGAAGCTTCTGAAAGAGAGACATGTGACAGGGATGGAACCCATCGACGGAAACATGCCTGACTCATGCCAATTTCACGTGCGATTGCGCGGGAGCTAATGTGCTGATCAACAACAACAACAGTAAGAAGATTAACCTCCCTCTTCTGTGTCACTTGTTTCCTTGTGTTACATAGTTTAGGTGCTACACTACCACTTCCACTTACGTCGTTGAAGAGAGTAATAAATAATTGCCGAAATTGTTAACACACATTGGGATATCTTGCCAGATAAACTGTACAGGAAGAATACATTCTTCCAAAAGTCTCCATACACCATGAGAATGACCGCTTATTCTGCACTAGTAAATCCCATAATCCACTCACGACCTAATAATTGGATTGTAACACACGAACTGACTAGAAAGTTACAATCCACTCACGGAACACACATGCACACTATAAGAAAATATAATATCATCGAACCTAGCAGCTACGCAGGTTGAATGCCACAAAAAGGTGTGGACGTGGAAACTTTTCAAAATGCCTTACCTCGTAAACGATTCGCACTAGAATCCTGCAACAAACACCTCGGATATTCTCATTTATCCTACATTTAGTTTGTTGACTACCAATCCATTCTACAAATACTGCTCACCAATAGCACTTTTCATTTTCACAATATTTGCGTTGCAAGTTTTATACTCGACAAATTTATTTGCAATAGTAAATTTGCTGCTGTTTTCCTGCACACTGAACTGTATCGAACATGAATCAAGATCTTCAGGTATAATAATCGACTAATAATAAGTACCATTAAATTAGACAATTTTTTGGTAATTGCTCTTCCACGACTTTCTCATGTTTTTCATTCACTTATTAATTCTGTGATACATCAGCACTGAAATTTTTGTGGCTTGGTATACAGTACTCTGGGGTTGAATTGCTTCTTTCAGTGCAACATTATTTCATGCAAGGTTCGTAAAAATTGTTGTATTAGTTTTTATCTTATTAGACTGTGCAAACCGGTACCAGCAAGCGCTATTGTGTCGCGACGCGTTTTGATAGTCTTGTATGGTATTTGACTTTCGCAGTAATACAGTATGAAGCACAAGGAATGTGTACAGGATATACAATGAGAGTAAATATGGTTTGAGAGTAAATCGAATAACCACAAAAGTAATGGGAAGTACCATAAAGAAGAACAGCGAGCAACATTACTTCGGAACTAGGGATCACCAAGTAGAAGAAGGAATTCTGCTATCTACTCAGTAAAATAACACACGATGGACGGAGCAAGGACGACGTAACAAGCAGACTAGCACTGGCAAAAAGGGCATTCCTGCCCAAGTGAAGTCTACTAGTATCAAACATAGGCCTTAAGTTGAACAATAAATTTCTAAGACCCTACGTTTGCGGCAGAGCTTTCGATGGTAGTGAAACATGAACAGAGGGAAAACCAGAAGAGAAGGCCATCGAAGCATTAGATTTATTGTTCTATAGAAAAATGAGAAAAATTAGATGGACTGATAAGGAATGAGTAGGTTCTCTGCTGAATCGACGAGGAAAGGAATAAATGGAAACCATGATAAGAAGAAGGGACAGGATGATAGGACGCTGTTAAGACATCAGGGATTGGCTTCCTTGGTACTAGAGGGAGAAATAGAGGACGAAAATTGCAGTGGTAAACAGGAACTGGAACACATCCGGAAAACAGTGGAGGACGTAGGTTGAGAGCTCAGCTCGATCATGAAGAGGTTGGCGCAGGAGATTAACTGGTGGAGGGCCGCGCCAAACCAGTCAGAAGACGGGATCATTCTGTTCTTATAGTGATTAATGAACACAATTACCGACTCAGACACGAAGTGATTTGCGAGACAATTATCAATATTAACATGTATATTTATTTACAATCGAGTACAAGAAGAGGCTAATTTTTGGCGCAATCTACATCTACATCTACATTTATTCTCGGCAAGCCACCCAGCGGTGTGTGGTGGAGGGCACTTTACGTGCCACTGTCATTACCTCCCCTCCCTGTTCCAGTCGCGTATGGTTCGCGGGAAGAACGACTGTCTGAAAGCCTCCGTGCGCGCTCTAATCTCTCTAATTTTACATTCGTGATCTCCTCGGGAGGTATAAGTAGGGGGAAGCAATATATTCGATACCTCATCCAGAAAAGCATCCTCTCGAAACCTGGCGAGCAAGCTACACTGCGATGCAGAGCGCCTCTCTTGCAGAGTCTGCCACTTGAGTTTGTTAAACATCTCCGTAACGCTATCACGGTTACCAAATAACCCTGTGACGAAACGCGCCGCTCTTCTTTGGATCTTCTCTATCTCCTCCGTCAACCCGATCTGGTACGGATCCCACACTGATGAGCAATACTCAAGTATAGGTCGAACGAGTGTTTTGTAAGCCACCTCCTTTGTTGATGGACTACATTTTCTAAGGACTCTCTCAATGAATCTCAACCCGGTACCCACCTTACCAACAATTAATTTTATATGATCATTTCACTTCATATCGTTCCGCACGCATACTCCCAGATATTTTACAGAAGTAACTGCTACCAGTGTTTGTTCCGCTATCATATAATCATAAAATAAAGGATCCTTCTTTCTATGTATTCGCAATACATTACATTTGTCTATGTTAAGGGTCAGTAGCCACTCCCTGCTCCAAGTGCCTATCCGCTGCAGATCTTCCTGCATTTCGTTACAATTTTCTAAAGCTGCAACTTCTCTGTATACTACAGCATCATCCCCGAAAAGTCGCATGGAACTTCCGACACTATCTACTAGGTCATTTATATATATATATATTGTGAAAAGCAATGGTCCCATAACACTCCCCTGTGGCACGCCAGAGGTTACTTTAACGTCTGTAGACGTCTCTCCATTGATAACAACATGCTGTGTTCTGTTTGCTAAAAACTCTTCAATCCAGCGACACAGCTGGTCTGATATTCCGTAGGCTCTTACTTTGTTTATCAGGCGACAGTGCGGAACTGTATCGAACGCCTTCCGGAAGTCAAGAAAAACAGAATCTACCTGGGAGCCTGGATCTAATATTTTCTGGGTCTCATGAACAAATAAAGCGAGTTTGGTCTCACACGATCGCTGTTTCCGGAATCCATGTTGATTCCTACATAGTAGATTCTGGGTTTCCAAAAAACGACATGATACTCGAGCAAAAAACATGTTCTAAAATTCTACAACAGATCGACGTCAGAGATATAGGTCTATAGTTTTGCGCATCTGCTCGACGACCCTTCTTGAAGACTGGGACTACCTGTGCTCTTTTCCAATCATTTGGAACCTTCCGTTCCTCTAGAGACTTGCGGTACACGGCTGTTAGAAGGGGGGCAAGTTCTTTCGCGTACTCTGTGTAGAATCGAATTGGCATCCCCTCAGGTCCAGTGGACTTTCCTCTGTTGCAATACGCAATACCACTAAAGCAAGTAACTCGATTCTTTAAAGATTCGAACTCTCATGCCTAAAAGAGCTTCAGACGTCTGACTACTTTCCAAATGAGTTATGTCTCAAGTATTTGACGTTAAAGATTTAAAAGAATTTTCGGTTAAATACGCAAAACCTTAGTTGTTTTGAGTTTATTAGTTTAATATTAATGACTCATAGATCAATGAAAATGTAAAAATCGTTTCACATAGTTAGTTATGTCGTACCTCCAGAACTATGTTTTGTAAAATCTTATAATTTAGCAGATACGTTCAGTGGTAGTAAAGGCAGAGACTGCGAAATGTATTGTGAATAGAGTTAATAGTAAAGAAGTAATGAAATTGCAGTTTTACTGCATGAACAGCAAAAATGTTTTGTGAACATGTGCATGAGGGGTGGGTGAAGTCTTGTCAAGCATAAAAAGTTTGCAGAAGGTTTTAAATTACGTGTAACGATTGTGGGATGTCAGAAACTGATCTCATTCTCAAATACTGCTAGAATAAAGTCTAGCTAGGATGTACACAACGTTTCTTACATTGATACTGCACTTATTTCGTTAAATGTTTAGTGAAAAAATGTATCTCTCAATGTGTGGATGACGACAGCTTTACAATTTTCTTAAATTCGGTAAGTAGCTACATTAAATACTGAAAATCAAGTTATTGTTCTCCCTGGAAAGCTTTAGATTAGATGGAAAACTGAAACTATGAACCGATTGTCTTATTAAAAGAACTGTTTGGAGTAATATCACATGATCATTTTGTGTAGCCCGATCGGCGTGAAAGAATGTTGTTACATGACCACTTATAAAAGGAAACTAGCAAGGAATGTAGTGGTAATGAAGCTATTGTGTTGGTCAACGTGTTGATTTTTTAAAAAAAATCTTCGATTTTGTTTTCTGTCAATCCTTATTACATACATAATACAAACCTGTGTTGCAGTATACTAACGACGCTTCGTGAATCAAGGAAAGCAGTACACATATGGCATAAAAGACTTTTATTTATTTTGATAGGTGGATCATATCTCCAAAACGATAATAGAGATATGTGTTACATTCTGGCGATGCCATAACAAAGGTGATATAATCGAAACTGTCACAAGATACAACGGCTCACTTCTGAAGTAGCGCCATTCCGCTGTGCGTTTTTACGAGACCGACAAAGACCTCGAAGCGTTTCCGTCGCCCGGTGGACAGAATCTCCACTGTTCCCCCTGAGTGTCCGGCCACACGTCACGCAGCCGGCTTGGCTTGGAGGATCTTTATGCGTAGGGGCGGGGCACAGTGGTGTAGCCCCAGAGCACCAGCCGTGGTCCAACCGAGGCGACGGGAAGGGGTTGGAGGGGCAGCGGCGGCTGGGTGAGGTAGCGGATCCGTGATAACAGCGCTGCGCCGCAAGAATTTACTGGCGGCGCAGATAAAGACCCTCCATCATGTCGGCCGCGGATTTACGCGATTGCGCCGGATGCCGGACGCCGCGACGTAAAATATGCAAACAACCAAGACTAGCGACCGCACGTCCCGGCAGAGATTAGGCCCCGAAAAAAAAAGAATACTATTCCCTTCACTGTCGGAGAAGTTCTTACTCCGATTTTCTGTCAGTTTTGCGAATGTTTTGCAGTACTAGAGATGTGGAGAGTACCCTAATATGGGTACTATTATTCTTTGATGTAGACTGCCCCTCAAACCATCTGTTGAACGACTCTGTTAGCACAAGTTAACTGAACTACTATTCTTAAATGTACCTACAGTCAATAATAGTGTCGTCTTTCCATTTTGCAGCATCTTTTTGATATTTGACTATTCCCAAACATAAGTATGCGACTTCTTACATTTTATACTAGCTTTTTCTGTGCAGTTTCGCATGCATATGCGCTCGACACGTTAGTGCCCACACCTCCCCCCTCTCTGTTTCAGTATGTTCCTGTAATTCTTTCCACCTCTGTCTATTCCTCCCCTGTCTATCTCTTCATCTCCTACCTATGTCTCCTCCTTCCGCTCCCCTATCTGTGTCCATCCCATCCTCACAACTCACCATCTCCTGCTCCTCTCTCTCTCTCTCTCTCTCTCACGACCTCCTCCTCCTCCTTTGTCTATAAGTCTCCTACATTCCCCTTTCTGTCCATCCACTTCTCATACCTCTCTAATTTTCCATCACATCTGCCTAAGTTCTCACTTTACATCATACTGACCATGAACCCAAAATACATCACTCACATTTAGTTACTCAGCTTCAGACAAAACTGGTAGTTTTCTTCTATGGCCAATCAAATTAAGGAACCACTGGAATTTATACGTATCATATTAAGAAACCCATTCCCCATTGCAGATTAGTACTGTGAAATGTACCAATAATCTCAATTGTCATAAAACAACCGATACCGAGATATATGGGAAATGGCTGGGAGCCAGTAGGGAAAGAGGGGGAAGGGAGACCTAAATTTAAAACCGGGATTACGAATGTATTTATTCGCGAGGCTTTTAGTACGTTCGTAACCATTTTCTGTTTACTCTTTGGTTTCTGGTTTTTAAGATGATTTGATAGTCGCTTATGTTTGAAACCAGGCGTCAAGTAATAAAGTAAATTAATTTTGCAGCTTTGAGGTTCTCTGCATTTTACTGCATCATCTGGTTAACTTCGAGAGATGTCTGGATTTTTGGGAGGCCTGCACAGACCCTAATGTGTCACTCATGAAACATGCCTATGATGCAATGGGAGGACATAGGTATGTCATAGTAGCCTCCAGCTAGCAATAATTACCGCGAGCACATAATCCAGATCAGGACTCAACAACTCGCAGATTTTGTGCATGACCACTGGCGCCTGCTCACGCTCTTAGTCGCGAGAGTAGCAGCTACGGCCTGGTGGGCAGTGACGGAAAATGAGCGCTCACCCTGAGGTCGTGAGAACACGGGAGGAGCGTGAATTACGAGTAAGTATGAAATATGGGAGGGTCAGTTTTGACAGCGGTTCCATCTAATGGCAGCAGTGGCCAGTCGGCATTACAGAACACCGACTGTGTCACCGCACTTCAGTCCCCGGTGCGAGGAATCTTTACTTTTCCCTTTACTTTTTTTTTTTTTTTACACAGAACGATAGGAAGTCATAACGGCAGCTGGTAGAACAATGTCCAGCGCATTTCCTTAAATTATCATCCGTGCAAGATGCTGTTGTTGACAAAGACTTTCAAAGTTATTCGGATATTTTAGTATCCCTTAAGGAAGAATTTGACTAGCGTTTTTAAGACATGAAGGCATTAAGAAGTAATTTTGATCTGCTCTCCTCTCCATATTCAGCGAATACGAGGGGCGTTTGAAATGTCCGTGCAAAAATAAAAACCACTTACGTGTTTGGGGTAAACCTTTTTTAATTTTCGACATAGTCTCCTTTTAGACTTTTACAGTTCGTCCAACGCTGTTCTAATTTGTTGATCCCTTCCAAATAATAGGAATTGTCCAAGTCTGCAAGATAGCTATTAGTTGTGGCAATCATCTCCTAGTTTGAATAAAATCTTTGTCCCGCCAGCCATTTCTTCAAATTGGGGAACAAATAGTAGTCCCAGGGAGCCAATTCTGGATAATAGGGGGGATGTGAAACGAATTGGAATCCTATATCCATTAATTTTGCGACCACAAATGCTGAGGTGCGTGGTGGTGCATTGTCGTTATAGAATAGGACTATTTCCTGTCCAATCACCGGCGTTTTCCTTGCAGCTCGGTTTTCAAACGATCCAATAACGATGAATAATATGCACCAGTAATAGTTTTACCCTTTTTCAGCTAGTGGATGAGGATTATCTCTTGCGTATCCCAAAAGACAGCCGCCATAACCTTTTCGGTCGAAGGAAAGGTCTTCGCCTTTTTTGGTGCACATTCTCTCTTGGTAACCCATTATTTAGATTGTTGTTTGGTCTCAGGAGTATAGTAGTGTATCCATGTTTTATCCACAGTGACGAAACGACGCTTAAATTCCTGCGGATTCTTCCTGAACAGCTGCAAACAATTCTTGCAACACTTCACACGATTCCGTGTTTGGTCAAGCGTGGCCAATCGCGGAACCCATCTGCCTGATAGCTTTCTCATGTCCAAATGTTTATGCAAAATATTATGTGCCCGTTCAGTCGAGATGCCCACAGCACCAGCAATCTCACGCACCTTAACTCTTCTGTCATCTACCACCATATCATGTATTTTATCATTGATTTCTGGGGTCGTAACCTCCACAGGCCGTCCAGAACGTTCAGCATCACTTGTGCCCATGTGGCCGCTCCGAAAATTTTTAAACCACTTATAAACTGGGTTATTTTGGGAATCAGCTTTATGAAAACACAATTAGTTTATTTTTGTACTTCCCTAGACATCTTTCGACAGCAACGTGTCATCTTCTGTGGGTTAAATTTAACCCACAGAAGATGACACACTGTGTCGAAACATGTCTGGTGAAATATAAAAATAAACCAATTCTGTTTGCATAAGTCTGATTCCCAAAATAACCCAGTGTTTAAATAGTAAACACCGAAGAACGAGAAGAGGAGCTTCAAACCTTAGTAAAATGGGCACTTATAAACTGTTGTAATCGAAGGTGCACAGTCACCGTAATGTTTAACAAGCTTCTATTTAGTTTCCTGATTCGTTCTTGCTTTCATACAGAGATGTTTAATCACTACACAAAATTCTTATTCGTCCATTTTTTGACGCTCACTCAACTTCCTTGATTCACACGAATACCAAACTCAAAGAAACAGACCAATTTGGCTGAAACTTGGTGTGCGTTCTTTCCAAAGATACTAACTACTTACTAAACATGAACTCGGTAGGCGCCGGTAGTGCCATCTCTCAGACTTTGCACGGATTTTTCAAACGCCCCTCGTATTGAAGAGATTCGGCTGAACTACATCAGGAAATTGTTGACTTGCAGCCAGTGTGACAGCGATTGCACAGACAAACTGTTAAATTCAAATGTTCAAATGTGCGTGAAATCTTATGGGACTTAACTGTTAAGGTCATCAGTCCCTAAGCTTACACACTACTTAACCTAAATTCTCCTAAGGACAAACACACACACCCATGCCCGAGGGAGGACTCGAACCTCCGCCGGGACCAGCCTCACAGTCCATCACTGCAGCGCCATAGACCGCTCGGCTAATCTAGCGCGGAGCCAAATAGATTTCCTCGTTTCCGCAAACAGGTTCCTACAATAATAATCAGTGTACGGTTCCACATGCAATTGTGAAAAATTGCTCTCTGCAATGAAAAGCAAGAAGGCACGCCTAAGAAACTCGCTGTCTGATCGCACGCTTCTTGTGAAGCCGTGCTCTAGATGATATTCGGTTGCAGTATTCTTTCGTGTTGTGGTCACATCTATTAATGACGTTGAGGATAGACATCGCCGCCCAATCAAACGAAATTTTAATGACCTATGGTCCGTTGTGTGCTTCATTAACACTTCCCATTACCACCAACGTGTATCTTGCTTGAGAATAATTTAAAACAGAATGCATATTCCGTACATTCCAACGCGTATGAAGTGTCATTTACTTATCTCTCAATATGTGAGAGCAATAGGAGAGTAAATCGCTAATATTGCAACGTAGTACTTCCCTGCATGCACACTAAAGTGCCTTATGAGCTTTGTGGCACACATTTTGTGAAGTTTATATGTAAATACACTACTGGCCATTAAATTTGCTACACCACGATGATGACGTGCTACAGACGCGAAATTTAACCGACAGGAAGAAGATGCTGTGATATGCAAATCATTAGCTTTTCAGAGCATTCACACAAGGTAGGTGCCGGTGGCGACACCTACAACGTGCTGACATGAGGAAAGTTTCCAACCGATTTCTCATACACAAACAGCAGTTGACCGGCGTTGCCTGGTGAAACGTTGTTGTGATGCCTCATGTAAGGAGGCGAAATGCGTACTATCACGTTTCCGACTTTTATAAGGGTCGGATTGTAGCCTACCGCGATTGCGGTTTATCGAATCGCGACATTGCTGCTCGCGATGGTCGAGATCCAATGATTGCTAACAGAATATGGAATCGGTGGATTCCGGAGGGTAATACGGAACGCCGTGCTGGATCCCAACGGCCTCGTATCACTAGCAGTCGAGATGACAGGCATCTTATCCGCATGGCTGTAACGGATCGTGCAGCTATGATTGCAAAACAGCAACCATCTGCACGAACAGTTCGACGACGTTTGCACCAGCAGGGACTATCAGCTCGGAGACCATTGCTGCGATTACCCTTGACGCTGCATCACACACAGGAGCGCCTGCGATGGTGTACACAACGACGAACCTGGGTGCACGAATGGCAAAATGTCATTTTTTCGGATGAATCTAGATTCTGTTTACAGCATCATGATGGTCTCATCCGTGTTTGGCAACATTTCGGTGAACGCACATTGGAAGCGTGTATTCGTCATCGCCATACTGGCGTATCACCCGGCATGATGGTATGGGGTGCCATTTGTTACACGTCTCGGTCACCTCATGTTCGTGTTGACGGCACTTTGAACAGTGGACGTTATATTTCAGATGTGTTATGACCGTGGCTGTACTCTTCATTCGATCCCTGCGAAACCCTACATTCCAGGAGGATAATGCATGGCCGCATGTTGCAGATCCTGTATGGGCCTTTCTGGATACAGAAAATGTTCGACTACTGCCCTGGCCAGCACATTCTCCAGATCTCTCGCCAATTGAAAACGTCTGGTCAATGGTGGCCGAGCAACTGCCTCATGACAATTCGCCAGTCACTACTCTTGATGAGCTTGTATCGTGTTGAAGCTGCATGGGCAGCTGTACCTGTACGCGTCATCCAAGCTCTGTTTGACTTAATGCCCTGGCGTATCAAGGCCGATATTACGGCCGGTGGTGGTTGTTCTGGGTACTGATTTCTCAGGATCAATGGACCCAAATTGCGTGAAAATGTAATCATATGTCAGTCCCAGTATAATATATTTGTCCAATGAATACCTGTTTATCATCTGCATTTCTTCTTGGTGTAGCAATTTTAATGGCCACTATTGTACGACCTTTTTGAAACAAATTAGGTATATGAGAAATTTAGTTACCGTTCGGCCCTCAGGGTCTCCTACCAGCGCAGTGGAGGACAGTCAGAGCTTACTGTCGCTGCTCGGACGCTGACGCGGGGTAGCGCCGCGCGCCTGGCTTCTGGTGCTGGAGCGGGAGTTTGCTCGGCGGTCCATCAGGACGGCGTGCCGCGGCAGCTGGGCGCCGGCTTAGGAGAGGCCGAGACCGAGACCGGCCCAGCTGGCCGCCAGCAACTTGCGGCCGCCGGCCATTATGAAAGTTAAACGCGCTTAATCGCCGCAGATAGCGGATCTGCAACCGCCGTGGCTGAGCGCCGCTCCGAGCGATTACAGACGCCTTCTGCCGGGCCGGTCTCGCCGGGTCTGGCTGTCTGCGCCTAAGCGTCGGCAGGCCGCAGAATCGTGGTTGCTCGTTAAACAGCTAAAGGAACAGAACCACTTGAAACGCCCCCGTTTAAAATTCCTTTATTGGGTTTTCTGTAATTTATCGACGCCGCCAGACAGTTAATTATCATGATTATATGACCGTGTGCTTAATGGATGAAAGGCTATCGGTTTTTCTGCTGTGATTTCTGGGGTATTTCAACCGAGTGCGGTTGTTCTGAGTCAGAATAGTGGAATTATTGTAAGTTTGTCTATTATGAAGGACTACAATGGTTGTATTTTCTACGAACACACAAATTCTGAGCCACTTGCTACCTTCGCCTTACACATGTAATCACAGTTATATCTTTTATTGGTCGCTGATTTTAGGTACTTCATCACATGCAATGATGATGGTTAACATTCACAACAATCCTCACTGCAATCCATGGTTGTTGCTGGCCGACGCGGTTGACGCGAAACACGTAATTCGGCACTTGCCACTTTCTGTTTCATATCACTCGCGAATCGGTATTAGTGAGGGTCAACCCCACGACGATCAGGGGGACGTGCTCACTCATCATACTCCGGTGAATTTTACCGTTTACAACTCGCTCTACCACCATTCTTGCCCGTATCCCCAGTACCACTTCTCACTCGACACTCTCCAGTACTACCGCTCACTCGACACTCGTCTCACTGCCTCCTGCAGCTCTCGACAATCAACTCCTGTCTGCAATCGACCCGAGTGTCGGATACTTGCATCTATGTTCGTGGGATCACGGATCCCTTACACACTCCACATTCATCCATAAAATATTGTTTTCTCTAGATATATTCTAAAACAACGATTTCACAGGTGTGCCCAAACACACAGAAATTTAACTTCCCTCCCCATTAAACTGAAGTTAAATTATGACGACAGAATAATATCTATTTAATTGAATGGAAACTTATGTGCGAGAGAAGTCGTTGTGACTTCCTGTTCTCTCTTTGCTCCGTTTCTTTCGCTGATCTTTCCTCTTCTTTCTTCCTTCTTCGTACCGTGGCTGTATATTAGGGTTTTCAATGCAGAAATGTTGTGAGAAGGGTGCACATGTTTCTGGTGGTTCACGACATCGTAGTGCTGTGAGGCAGCATCACTCGTGTCTCCGGTTTGAGAAGACTGACAACTGAAGTACGAACATTTCTCAAAAAAAAAAAACCAGTTATGTGCTCTCTTTTCTTTCAAAACCATAAATAGTAGCTTAGCTAGTACTATCTACCGTCCTATTAAACTGAATGAGCGCGACACCAGATGAAGTTTCAATCTCGAAAGAAGTTTAGCTGAAAAAAACTCATCCATTCCAGAAGTCACTCACAGTCAGAGTAATTAGTTTCTGAAGTGTGTGTAGCGGTCATTAATACTTAAAAGATCTATCACTGTCCGTTTATCAGTTGCTAAGCAACATATCAACAAGATGACTGTCCAATGATTAATATTTGTCGTATCCCGACAGTAAATCGTTCTCACTTGTTTTAAGCATCAAGACGATTACAATGCCGCTGATATAAGTCTTTGTTTGTTATTATCAAGCTAATATCAGTAAATTGCTGTTAATGTCACTGAATCACACACGCTAGGATAACGCCAGATTTCCAGCCGACTATCTTAATTGCGAATTAGCGCGCGTTTTTTTTTTTTTTTTTTTTTTTTTTTTTTTTGTCACAAAGTCGGCCCGTGGTTCTCTAGATAATTTTTAAATCAACTGCGGGTTGTAAATTAACAACTCTGTGTCCATTCATGAAAGTTACAGCAGATCCGCACTCGACGACTACTTGATCGCGCACACGAGCAACACGGAAGTTTATATTCTTACAAACAGAAAACATATCATGAATAATGCAACAACGTGATTTGCTATGTCAAAACACATTTATATCTATCTCGTTGAAACTCATTACCTATTAAATGTTTTACATGATTAAATTCTTTACTCTGTAAGTAATCAATAAAATTTAGAAATGATGGACATGTATAAAAAAAGAATCTGAAGTTGATATGACGCCATGGGTCACTACTGGTTTCGACTCTCCTACACTCACGTGACGCAAAGTAGATCCGATTCTATAGGACATACTCATGTAATGTTACATCGTTTCCCCAATATTTTAATACAAACATTTCACACACTCCCAGGCATAAATTCCTAATGTCATTCTCAAGTCTATAAAACAAAATGATTAGACAGTTAAAGTTTATGATCACACACAGTCTCTCTCTCTCTCGATGTGAAACGAGCTCCTGGAATGAAATTTCTGTGACTCTGCAGAATTTCTTTGACTGTCGCCTCCGAAAATTCTTCAAATAGCCAGAGGCACAATCGTACGCAGTGCGGAAGCCGTCTTGAGTGCTGTGACGTACTCACTCTGCAGCTTGGAAATCAATGTCCAAACTTTTAAACATGGCTGCGTAGTCAGCGACCGTTGAGAAACTAAAGATGAAGCAATTACACCCCTCAGTCACAAAACTTAATTCTTTTCACCAGGTTACAACACTTCAGCGAGTGCCTTCCATCAGAAATTAAATATTCAAATAGGCCTATGACATAAATACAAAATTATGTAAAAAACTGTTATATAAAAGTGCAAGAAAGAGACAGTACTTACATGTCACATATAAAATAAATACCAAACCTGAAATGCTTTAGTCACAAAGATTTTAAAAGGAATACATGAAAGGCGAGCCACTCTGAGCTGCTCATACCTATAAAGCCACAGGTAGCAACAGACTGAGGCGACCGCGTTAGCAAGTGAGGGCAGGTGAAAATTACATCAATAGTGCAATCTAGTTGTCCTAAATATAAGTAGGCTACTTAACATTTTAAATATAGACAGCTGAATGTTAAGATGAACAGTATTTAGTACGTGAACTAACAGGCAAAGTTTTATTTGACAGCAACAGACATGGTAACTTTTTGTTCACGTAAAAGCTTAGAAATACGGTTTGAAGACTGAAAACTGATCAACAGTACAGAAAGGAACAGTACTTACAAGGTCAGGAATAAAATAAATACTTAGCGAAAAAGATTTGGTCACAATTTTTAAAGTAGAATACGTGGAAAGCAGCCACTACAGGCTGCTCGCGTATGTCTGGCCACGGGCAGCATCAGTCTGTTCCTACCTGTATGTATGAGCAGCCCATAGTGGCTGCCATACCATCTATTCCTTTTTAGATCTTTGTGACTAAAGCCCTTCTCGCTTGATATTCATCTTATACGTGACATGCTAGTATGTACTGTTTATTTCTTGTTCTGTTAGTCAGCACTTACACTTTTATATAAGAAAAATTTCCCATTATTTTGTATTTATGTCATAGTCCAAATAGAGTATTTAATTTCTTGTGAAGGCACTCATACAAGTGTTGAAACATGGTCAAAAGACTTAAATTTTGTGACCGAGGGCTGTAATTGCTTTAACTTTAATAAGTGTTTAAGTTGTGTATTAATTTCAATAAAAGCCCAAAAATTAATCACTCAAAATATAGAATAAATGACAGTGGTGCACGCTTCACTGATTTCCCAGGATACAAAGATCCGTACGAGTTATGAAACACCAATTAATGCTCCGAGTCACAGACGGGCAGGAGTTAAAGTAACCAGAGAATTAAACGTACCTTTTCCATACATGAAATAATATTATTCCGTAAATGAGCTTCATAGCTACATTTCAGGATACATCGTCCTCTTGTATGAGATGTAATTATATCATAAGTAATCAGCATCTCTGTAACCGTGGCCTAGGGGTAGCGTCTTTGATTCATAATCGAAATGTCTTCGTTCCCGGGTTCGATCCCCGCCACTGCCTAAATTTTGATAAATAATCAGCATTGGCGGCCGAAGACTTCCGGCATAAGAAGTCAGCCTCATTCTACCAACGGCCTTGTCAAAGAGGGCGGAGGAGCGGATAGAGGTTCAGGGCACTCTCTTGTCCTTGGGGTGGGAAATCACCAATGATCAACGACATGAGGATGCAGAAGGCAATGGAAACCACTGCATTAAAGACACGTAACGTGTATCCACATGACATGTGGCCTGTATCTGAAAAAGTGTCATGATGATCTCTCCATTGGCAAAAGATTCCGGAATAGTCCCCCATTCTGATCTCCAGGAGGGGACCACCAAGGGGGAGGTTACCATGACAAAAAGATTGAATAATCAACGAAAGGATAACGTTCTACGAGTCGGGGCGTGGAATGTCAGAAGCTTGAACTTGGTAGGGAAACTAGAAAATCTGAAAAGGGAAATGCAAAGGCTCAATCTAGATATAGTAGGGGTCAGTGAAGTGAAGTGGAAGGAAGACAAGGATTTCTGGTCAGATGAGTATCGGGTAATATCAACAGCAGCAGAAAATAGTATAACAGGTGTAGAATTCGTTATGAATGGGAAGGTAGGGCAGAGGGTGTGTTACTGTGAACAGTTCGGTGACCGGGTTGTTCTAATCAGAATCGACAGCAGACCAACACCGACAACGATAATTCAGGTATACATGCCGACGTCGCAAGCTGAAGATGAACAGATAGAGAAAGTGTATGAGGATATTGAAAGGGTAATGCAGTATGTAAAGGGGGACGAAAATGTAATAGTCATGGGCGACTGGAACGCAGTTGTAGGGGAAGGAGTAGAAGAAAAGGTTACAGGAGAATATGGGCTTGGTACTAGGAATGAAAGAGGAGGAAGACTAATGGAGTTCTGTAACAAGCTTCAGCTAGTAATAACGAATACCCTGTTCAAGAATCACAAGAGGAGGAGGTATACTTGGAAAGGCCGGGAGATACGGGAAGATATCAATTAGATTACATCATGGTCAGACAGAGATTCCGAAATCAGATAATGGATTGCAAGGCGTACCCAGGAGCAGATATAGACTCAGATCACAATATAGTAGTGATGAAGAGTAAGCTGAAGTTCAAGACATTAGTCAGGAAGAATCAGTACGCGAAGTGGGATACGGAAGTACTAAGGAATGACGAGATACTTTTGAAGTTCTCTAACGCTATAGATACAGCAATTAGGAATAGCGCAGTAGGCAGTACATCAACTGAAATAAATAGGAAGTGCAGGGAAGCTAAGACGAAATGGCTCCAGGAAAAATGTGAAGACATCGAAAAAGATATGATTGTCGGAAGGACAGACTCAGCGTACAGGAAAGTCAAAACAACCTTTGGTGACATTAAAAGCAACGGTGGTAACATTAAAAGTGCAACGGGAATTCCACTGTTAAATGCAGAGGAGAGAGCAGATGGGTGGAAAGAATACATTGAAAGCCTCTATGAGGGTGAAGATTTGTCTGATGTGATAGAAGAAGAAACAGGAGTCGATTTAGAAGAGGTAGGGGATCCGGTATTAGAATCGGAATTTAAAAGAGCTTTGGAGGACTTACGGTCAAATAAGGCAGAAGGGATAGATAACATGCCATCAGAATTTCTAAAATCATTGGGAGAAGTGGCAACAAAACGACTATTCACCTTGGTGTGTAGAATATATGAGTCTGGCGACATACCATCTGACTTTCGGAAAAGCATCATCCACACAATTCCGAAGACGGCAAGAGCTGACAAGTGCGAGAATTATCGCACAATCAGCTTAACAGCTCATGCATCGAAGCTTCTTACAAGAATAATATACAGAAGAATGGAAAAGAAAATTGAGAATGCGCTAGGTGACGATCAGTTTGGCTTTAGGAAAAGTAAAGGGACGAGAGAGGCAATTCTGACGTTACGGCTAATAATGGAAGCAAGGCTAAAGAAAAATCAAGACACTTTCATAGGATTTGTCGACCTGGAAAAAGCGTTCGACAATATAAAGTGGTGCAAGCTGTTCGAGATTCTGAAAAAAGTAGGGGTAAGCTACAGGGAGAGACGGGTCGTATACAATATGTACAACAACCAAGAGGGAATAATAAGAGTGGACGATCAAGAACGAAGTGCTCGTATTAAGAAGGGTGTAAGACAAGGCTGTAGCCTTTCGACCCTACTCTTCAATCTGTACATCTAGGAAGCAATGATGGAAATAAAATAAAGGTTCAGGAGTGGAATTAAAATACAAGGTGAAAGGATATCAATGATACGATTCGCTGATGACATTGCTATCCTGAGTGAAAGTGAAGAAGGATTAAATGATCTGCTGAACGGAATGAACAGTCTAATGAGTACACAGTATGGTTTGAGAGTAAATCGGAGAAAGATGAAGGTAATGAAAAGTAGTAGATATGAGAACAGCGAGAAACTTAATATCAGGATTGATGGTCACGAAGTCAATGAAGTTAAAGAATTCTGCTACCTAGGCAGTAAAATAACCAATGACGGACGGAGCAAGGAGGACATCAAAAGCAGACTCGCTATGGCAAAAAAGGCATTTCTGGCCAAGAGAGGTCTACTAATATCAAATACCGGCCTTAATTTGAGGAAGAAATTTCTGAGGATGTACGTCTGGAGTACAGCATTGTATGGTAGTGAAACATGGACTGTGGGAAAACCGCAACAGAACAGAATCGAAGCATTTGAGATGTGGTGCTATAGACGAATGTTGAAAATTAGGTGGACTGATAAGGTAAGGAATGAGGACGTTCTACGCAGAATCGGAGAGGAAAGGAATATGTGGAAAACACTGATAAGGAGAAGGGGCAGGATGATAGGACATCTGCTCAGACATGAGGGAATGACTTCCATGGGACTAGAGGGAGCTGTAGAGGGCAAAAACTGTAGAGGAAGACAGAGATTGGAATACGTCAAGCAAATAATTGAGGACGTAGGTTGCAAGTGCTATTCTGAGATGAAGAGGTTAGCACAGGAAAGGAATTCGTGGCGGGCCGCATCAAACCAGTCAGTAGACTGATGAGGAAAAAAAAAAAAAAACTAATCGCTTTGCATTCCGTATTCAAAATGGCAGCTTACAACAATGCCGCTTATTACAATTCTGTCCCGATCGTACTCTCCCCAATTCTATTTCAGAAGTAAATATTTCCATAGTACACGTTATGATCCACATTCTATCCACAGAGTTTTTATATCTCGAATCAGAGATAATCTCTTTCTCTATCGCAGTCGTAATGATACTTTGAGCCACATAAATCACTTGTGCGGTTCCGAATTTTGGTGGGAATTTCTTTGTCCCAGGTCTGTGCTGACATCCCACACCAACCCCCACCCGGGAATCGAGGGGAAATTAAAATTGGCAGTACCCTTTTCGAGACTGCCCCCATAACACAATTAAATCGCCAGAGGCGCTTGAAATTGGTAGTAGCCAATAGGAACGCAGCATCTGATCACACAACGGGCATATAAGGCGGGCACAGCAGCTCCGCAGCCTCAGTTGCGGCCAGTCACCCAGAACGAAGCGCCAGTCGAGATCGTTCAGCCGCAGCAGCAACGGAATACGAAGAAGCCGCGGAAGAGTAAGTAACCGCTGCTGAATGTCTATGTTTACTGCCGTGTGAGGGTCTTTGTGCTTCTGTCATCACTTGTAACGGTGTTTATTGTTTGCTCATCAGCGGAAGCGACCTCCTCCAGCCTGTCTGGGTCTGAAACAGCGACGTGTCCCAGCCTGTTGGTACCCGCAGCAGCGGCAGCATCCTGGGATCCCGTCGCGCACTGGTCAGCTTGACGGAGCAGGCAATCAGCTGTTATTATCGGTTGAAGACACCCAGCCAGCCCCTGACTTGCTGAACTGCACTGGAGGTCCTAAACAACATGACGCGGGTCGGTACTGGCCTCCAATACACGCGACATCGCAGGATATTCCAATGATACTGCATGGGCAGAGTGAGAATGTAGTGGATGAGAAGATACCAGTTAAGCCCTGTGCACCACTACTCTTCTCTTCAGTGATCAATTTAATAGCTAGTGGTTCGAAACGTTTACATATTGGTATAGAAGCAGCCAAAAGACAGAGAGTGGTGTATTGTGATAGAGATCGAGATTGCAGATATCATTATTAAAGTGCGGTTTTCGGAGGTAAAATGGGATGGACTCTGTCGTGCAAAAGCGTATATCATGCAGCAGTTGACCGCCGAGTATCACCCGAGCCGTCCTCCTCCGAACATTTACTGTGCTGCTCTAACTCTATCCATTTCAACAGTGTACAATGACTCTGCACTCTGTGTGAAATCAGGTGCCACATCCGTTTATCTACAGCACTCCACCGTTAAAAATCTTTTCGATCTGTAGACGGTGCTAGCCATTGTGTTCGATAGACTGAACAGATGGTTGCCTTGATTTAAAGCTGTGTGTGGAACTTTGCACAGTATCTAAGTGTGGGCAATGTGCATGTGGGCGACTTCGAACAATGGGTCAGTATGGTGCCGGCGAAAACTAATCTATTGCAAGTAAGTTTGAGAGAAAGACTTGCTCAATTCTGTGCTTATAAGCAGGCTTTATTTTCTGTATTCTGTACTGGCGTTAAGATAAACAAAGAACCAGTTGATGTAGTGCATCCTGTGTATGATCACTGAATAAAGAAATGTACATAACTACGTATATGTTTTCTTATATTTCTTACCTCTTATTGCCGTGCGGTTCTAGGCGCTGCAGTCCGGAACCGCGGGCCTGCTACAGTCGCGGGTTCGAATCCTGCCTCGGGCATGGATGTATGTGATGTCCCTAGGTTAGTTAGGTTTAAGTAGTTCTAAGTTCTAGGGGACTGATGACCACAGATGTTAAGTCCCATAGTGCTTAGAGCCATTTTTTTACCTCTTATTATATTGCAAGTACTAAAACTAGTGACTCATTATTTTCACTGGAAACATGCAACAGCCGAAAATTATGTCATTTAACTAAATTCTCCGTAAAAGCCCATTGCACGCCAGAACCAAAATGGTCGGTATCGTGGAAAGGGCACAGTGTTAATTATTTTCTATAAAAATCCATTGCACGCCAGTACCTGACATGTCATGGCAGGGTGAGTGAAGCATCAAGACTTTGTTGTAAGCGACTGGAGCTGTGACGGTGAGCAAGAAGACCGGAAGAAGAATAATCACGTATTACTTCCCGACTACATACGTACAATAATTGTAGGTCCATCCAACAGATGCAAGACAAATGTTCTCATGTCGCTGATAGCACATCCGGAAGAAATCCACTTTGAGCATGTATGTGTATTTCAAAAAACACTATTTCAGCCCAAATATCAACTACCACAGGAGATTCTGCAGGGTGTAGATGATGTGCCATACACAATATACAGTGAGAGCAGGATATCCGTCCACCGGAAAAAGTAAAGCCAAACACAGTGTTTATATTTGATCCTGCTGCTGTGGGGAACCAAGATCAAATAAGGCGATGCTTTAGGTTCGGTCGCCATATGGCGGTTGATGTATTTTATCTGCGTCTGACATATTCCAGAATCCCAAAAGAGCTAGTGGGGGATAATGCAAACCTAATTACAGCTTTCAGACAGGACAATCTGAATTTAAAACACATTTAACAGGCTCACGTAGGATCCGACATGTCATTCAATGATGGTCGATGGTATGTGCAGATTCCTGGAATCAGCCACAGTATGGGTCTCTCGTTATTGATAGAACAAGAAAACCGAATGATAGCAGGTACAGACGGAATATCCAGGAGTTCTTATATATATAGGGTGTCTCACCTAACTGTGCCACCAGAAATATCTCTGGAACAACAATAGACATTGATAACCTGTTTTCACCAGCATAATCGTAAGGCAGGGGCTTAGAAATCCAAGTACTATGCGAAATTTTAAAACATAAAAAACACTGTTTTCAACGCAAACTTGGGTATTTTAAATGGACACCTCTATTATTTCGTATGCAATCAATGGCATGAAAAGTAACAAAAATAATGACGTTGGTTGGGCTGCAATACGTCAATTACAATCCGAGAAATTGCGAAGCGAAGTTGACGCTTACGAGGGTTGGAACTTCAGTAGTGGCAACTATTTATTCACAACCGATACAAAAGAGTTACATGTTTTCACCTGTCACTGACCTTCAAAGCAGTCACCAGCGTTTTGTAGAAATCGTTGGCAGCGATGTGGAAAGCGTAGTATACCGTTAGCAGAGCCTGTTCTATTGATGGTGCGAATGGAGCGGTCTACTGCCTGTCGAATCACTGGAACAGCTCTGAAGCGAATGCCAGTAATTTACTTAATTGTCTTTGATTGTTTACAGCAGCGTGCACTGTCTTACAAAGCGCCGCTAGTTGCTGTAGTATTATTAATGATAATCAACCTGTGGCTAGAGGCAGTGCTCTGTCCTCTCCTGATAGCGAAGGACATCAGATTAGTGGCATCAGGACCCCTCTAGAGTACTCTGCGGTTGCTGGGGCCTTTGAGGAGCGTATCTCATTTAATAGAAGGGCATCCGGCTGGAGGGTATCGCGACCCAGTTAGGTTTCTAGAAGTGTGCCTCTCGGTATTAGAGGCGGAGCTCCTGAAAGCCCTAGACGATCCGAGATATATTGCCATTAAATGTAATGCAGTGCTCTGCTGCGAGTTGACCCACCCACCCAAACAGCACGGTGCTGCTAAGGAGAAAACATTACACTACATCTGGGGTCATAATGGCGTTATATCTTTGATACATCAATCGCCGAGTGGTATCATGAATTCACCTTGGGTGCTAAACTGGCCCAGGTTTCCAAGATGGAAGTAAGAGGATCAGCTAAATCACTCCGTCAAATACCACACCTTGACATCCACATTCACATCTGTTTTTGTTGTTGTGGTCATCAGTCCTGAAACTAGTTTGATGCAGCTCTCCATGCTACTCTATCCTGTGCAAGCTTCTCCATCTCCCAGTACTTACATCCTTCTCAATCTGCTTAGTGTATTCATCTCTTGGTCTCCCTCTACGTTTTGTACCCTCCACGCTGCCCTACAGTACTAAATTGGTTATCCCCTCATGCCTCAGAACATGTCCTATCAACCGATCCCTTCTTCTAGTCAAGTTGTACCACAAACGCCTCTTCTCACCAATCCTATTCAATACCTCCTCATTAGTTATGTGATCTACCCATCTAATCTTCAGCATTCTTCTGTAGCACCACATTTCGAAAGCTTCTACTCTCTTCTGGTCCAAACTATTTATCGTCCACGTTTCAGTTCCGTACATGGCTACACTCCATACAAATACTTTCAGAAACGACTTCCTGGCACTTAAATCTAGACGCGATACTAACAAACTTCTCTTCTTCAGAAACGCTTTCCTTGCCATTGCCAGTCTACATTTTATATCCTCTCTACTTCGACCATCATCAGTTATTTTGCTTCCCAAATAGCAAAACTCCTTTACTACTTTAAGTGTATCATTTCCTAATCTAATTGCGCCAGCATCACCCGACTTAAATTGACTACATTCCATTATCCTCGTTTTACTTTTGTTGATACTCATTTTACGTCCTCCTTTTAGGACACTGTCCATTCCGTTCAACTGCTGTTCCAAGTCCTTTGCTGTCTCTGACAGAATTACAATGTCATCGGCGAACCTCAAAGTTTTTATTTCTTCTCCATGGATTTTAATACCTACTGCGAATTTTTCTTTTGTTTCATTTACTGCTTGCTCAATATACAGATGGAATAACATCGGGGATAGGCTACAACCCTGTCTCACTCCCTTCCCAATCACTGCTTCCCTTTCATGTCCCTCGATTCTTATAACTGCCATCTGGTTTCTGTACAAATTGTAAATAGCCTTTCGCTCCCTGTATTTTACCCCTGCCACCTTCAGAATTTGAAAGAGAGTATTCCAGTCTACATTGTCAAAAGCTTTCTCTAAGTCTACAAATGCTAGATACGTAGGTTTGCCTTTCCTTAATCTATTTTCTAAGGTAAGTCGTAGAATCACTGTTGCCTCACGTGTTCCAACATTTCTACGGAATCCAAACTGATCTTCCCCGAGGTCGGCTTCTACCAGTTTTTCCATTCATCTTTAAAGAATTCGCGTTAATACTTTGCAACCGTGACTTATTGATCTGATATTTCGGTAATTTTCACATCTGGTTACACCTGCTATGTTTGGGATTGGAATTATTATATTCTTCTTTCACATCTATGATCCGTTAAGTGGAGGTTCCAGTTACATCGAGCTCCCTTAGAATATTAAGAAGAAGCACGCTTGCATTAACATTCAAAATGAGAAAGTTAACGCTTGTTTTGCATGGTCAGTCCTGGCTTGTGAGAGGAATTACACAAGAAATCCGCAGCACACATATCGATATGAAATAGCTGTTAACATTCGTTGATGGTATAACTTCGACAGTATCGAATTCCCCGTAAAAATTCAGGACACACCAAAATTTGAGACAAAAAATCCCGCAATATCAGTTCACATTTATGGTCTGAAGAAGAACCAGAAAAGCAAGTCAGATGAGAAGGACAAGCATACTATAGTTGGACCACACCATTTTTCGAAATATGCAGGTGAGTGTGATTCTTCTCTGAAGATGATAAGCAACATTATGTATGGATCACAGACATGTCCCACCTCTTTTGCAGCTAGTTGTTGAATCACAAAGATAAGAAACACATTTGCTTCAGGTGTCTAAATAACTTTTCAGAAGAAAAGTATTTACAAAGTCATCTGGAGGAATGTGAATCCAAGAAAGCGGTACGCGTTGTTAAGCGTACAGAAGAAAACAAAGTCATTTAACTGAAGAATGCTCACCGCCAGGAATGATGTACTTCTGTTATATACGCAGACTTCGAATGACTCCTTGTCCCTATTACCCACTGTGGAGGGAATCCCTTAGCCTCACATACCATCTTCACGCAAAAACACGTACTGTATGCGGTGGTGTACCAAATTGCATGTACATATGATTCAAGTCTTAACTGCTATAAATCTTACGTCCGGAATAATCCTGTAGTTTGGTTGCTCACTGAGCTTGAAAAACTCTCATGGGATGTTGACTGGCTTTACAACACCAACAATCCCATGGCCGAAACGGAGGAGGATAAAAAATTATACAATGATGTGGTTAACTGTCATATTTGTAGGCTTCCGTTAGATAGAAGAGCTAAAACTCCGGATAGAGATTTTCATCTTATATTATATGCTTAAACGATGACAGTCACATTATAATCACCTTTTACATTCTGGGTCCCAGTACTGAACAGTTCAGTCGGTCTTCCCGGCAGTTCTCCCACTCAGTCAAATACATCCATCCCATGCTCCAGAAGGAAGGGATGAGACTGTTCTCCAGCAGCCACCATCTCACATTCCCACTCAAGCATCTCACTCTCGGCGGAATTGTTGTTGTTGTTGTTGTGGAGCCACGTATCCATCTCATGGAAGTCGCCTGCAACAAGATATTATCAGAAACAATAAAAAAATGTACTGAATTTGACAACATCGAGATATATATTACAACTACGAAAAAATTAAAGAAATTAGTAAAAAGTTCATATCAGATGGAAGTGGTGCCTCCAGGTCATCATTCTCGATGCATACCCATTCAGAAATTCCACATTCCTCTTGAGTAGTAGAAACATCTACAACAATTATTTATATATACCTCACACAACTGTATATGATGAAAAAAGTTTAATGGCAATATATCACAACTTTACTTACTTTTTTGCTGCATTTCAGACTCCAGCAGCAGCAGCTAAATGTCCATCAGCTGCTGCTCTAATGTTACAATAGCGAGATCAAAAGTTTTATAAAGACTTGTTAGGAACTGAATACACCACGAGCTGTTTTCTGAACATGTTAAGTACCGTACAGAATTTAGAGATAAATTTACAAGATGCTAGCACAAGCTTTTCCGCTTGCTGCCGACTTTCAGCTTCCAGTTGCTGCTGCTCTAATGCTAGAACAACAGTAGAAATGTTATAAGCACTTGTTGCGATATAAACACTTTAAGAGACGCTTTCTGAACAAGTGTAGCTGTCACACACAGAGTTTGGAGATTTACTTACATGATGCTGGCACAATCTCTTCCATTTGCTGGAGACTTTCAGCCTCCAGCTGGCGCTCTAATTCCAACAAAATTTTGGGAATTAAAGATGTAATAGTAAGAAAAAAGAACTTTTAAAACCATTTCTTACGAAAATGTATCATAATCTCTAAAAAGCTTGAATACTTTGCTACAGAATTTCATAACTGTCACAATTTGAACTCATAATTTTATTTTATAAACATTTAAATGGCAATTGACTCATCTTTGCCCGTTTCCCACAACCAATGCAACTGGAATCACTGCTTGTTGAGCGTTTCATGATGCAGGACTCACACAATGCACTGGCAAAGACTGATGATGATTGTCGTGGAGGTTGGGCTTCATATAGCTTCAGACGCCACCCTCTATTTTGTAGAAGACCTATAGCAACACAGAATGCCATACCAGCAAGTTATAACTAGCATTTTCTTTCAAGCAGGCTTGGTGCAGCTATTTGAGGAAAGTATCACGTCTGTGGGGGGAGGAAAGAAGGATCTTAGACAAACATCCTGTGTTTGTCTACAAGTGGATAGAATATTGGGAGCAGCTGGTAGCCGTACAAGGGAACCTCTCCCCATCTCACCCCCCTCAGATTTAGTTATAAGTTGGAAGAGTGGATAGGCCTTGAAAAACTGAACGCAGATCAATGGACAAAACAGGAAGAATTTATGTGGAACTATGAAAAAAAATAGGCAAAATATACAAATTGAGTAGTCCACGCCGAAAGATAGGCAACATCAAGGATAATTTGGGCTCATGAGCGCCGTGGTCCCGTGGTTACCGTGAGCAGCTGCGGAACGAGCGGTCCTTGGCTCAAGTCTTTCCTCGAGTGAAAAGTTTACTTTCTTTATTTTTGCAAAGTTATGATCTGTCCGTTTGTCCATTGACGTTTCTGTTCACTGTATTAAGTGAAGGACGAAAGGATGTGCCTCTCCAATGGGAACCGGAAACATTTGATCGCAAAGTCGTAGGTCAACCAACTCCTCCACAGGAAAACACGTCTGATATATTCTATACGACACTGGTGACGACATGTGCGTCACATGACAGGAATATGTTGTCGACCCACCTAACTTATACACTTGGCGAATGGGTAAAAAGATTCTTCTACCTTGCCCGATGTAGGTTTTCTTGTGTATGTGATAATCACTCCCAAAAAAGTGATGAAATCGTAAGAGTTTGTCACATAAACTGAAAATAAAAAAATAAACTTTTCACTGAAGGGAAGCCTTGATCCAAGCACCTCTCATTCCACAGCTGCTCACGCTAACCACGGGACCACGGCACTCCTGAGTTCACTATATCCTTGGTGTTGCCTAAATTGCGCATGGACTACTCAGTTAGTATATTTTGCTTATTTTTTTCATAGTTCCACACAACTTCTTCCTGTTTTCTCGATTGATCTGTATTCAGTTTTTCAAGGCCTATCCACTGTGCCAACTTATAACTAAATTTGAGGGGGGTGTGATGGGGAGGTTCCCTTGTTAGGAAAAGACACTTTCTTCATTCTGAGACAGATGGATAGTCTGACACACCTATACTGTGTATGTCGGCAAGTGGATCGAAAATTGGGTGGAGTCTTAGAAAAACATTCTTTGTTCAGTCTGAGACAGGTGGAAAGTCTGACACACCCAGTGCCAGTTGCACTCCTCGAGAAATATTTTCCGTAGGACAGAGCCGTGGCGGAAGGCGCTGACCTACGAAACCGGTAATGACCAACAAAACGCGCCTTGAGAGCAGAATTGTGTATAGATTCCAGCTGCTGTCTGCCGCCCCATCTGACGGAGGCAGGGACGTGGTCAATCAGTAGAGATCGCTCGACACGTGGCCGAGCTGTGTATGTGTCGCTGTTGCGTCATTAGACTACCTAAAGACACTCGCATTAGCTCGCGTGGTGTGGCGCCTTTCATGTCAAAAGGCCCATAGCAGCAAGACGGAGCATCGAGCAGGCAAGCTGCTACTTGCTGGGAGTGGGCTGGAGACTGCGGAGGCTACAATGGCGAAGTCTCTACACGAGGCGTTACGTCTGCACTGTAACGTGTATGGTCAACTAAGCAATAGGAGATAAAAGAACGGTCGCACAAGTGCAACTGGTTCGCCCAAAATATAGCGACAGAGCCCCCACACACCGCCTCCCCTAGACAGAGAGCGACTGTGTTCGGCGACCGCTTTGTGCCACTCGCAGGCAGCGGTCCTAAACTCCTAGACAACACAAAAGGGAAATTAAGTAGCATAACCCCGCCCATCCATAGATGGGTCCAGTTGGCCCCAAAAACTCGGCCGTTTGCGAAACAGAAAGCCGCTCCTGCAGTGGGGGTTGGGGTTGGATTGGGTTGTTTGGGGGAGGTGACCAGACAGCGATGTCATCGGTCTCATCGGATTAGGGAAGGACGGGGAAGGAAATCGGCCGTGCCCTTTCAAGGGAACCATCCCGACATTTGCCTGGAGCGATTTAGGGAATTCACGGAAAACCTAAATCAGGATGGCCGGACGCGGGATTGAAGCGTCGGCTCCTGCAGTGCCTTCAGTATAAAGCGTGACGCCGGCATCCTTAGAGCCGTGATGAATGACTGCTGTCCCGACTGAGGGCGAGCCACGGCCTCGTAGGGAAGAAGCCCGCCGTTCTGCGCTCGACTATTTAACATCAGCTCGACTCCTAAAATAAAGCAACTATTAAAAAAGAAAAACACAATCATTTACATTCAACAACAGCATTTGTACGATATCGTCAGTTTTTGAGCTATATTTCACTTTTATGCCGTACTTGTATAGCGCTATGCACATATTTGTGTTATTAGAACCGATCTTTGTGATTAATTACGTAATTAGCATCGATCTTCGCGTCAGTTTCTCGACAAAAATAAATAAAGTACACTAACCTAACCTTCCTCTTGTAGGGAAGCAGCCTACTCACGCCGTAGTAAATTCACATCAGTCTTTCCATTGTGTGCCAGCCAGTCCACTGCAACTAGCTCTGACGTCATAAATGTTGCGCAATACTTTAAAAATCAAGCAAATAACCTAAAACATTTCTAGCATGTCAGGAGTAATACTAAATCAACATGTGTTGAATATCAGTATGATAACTTTAACCATTTTCGAAATCTGGACGTTTTTCTGTAAAAATCATTGGCCCAACAGAAAAGAGCTAGAGAGTTAAAAATTTATATTTAGATTCCGTTTTCATAATTATTTAATAGAAACAGTACTCTGGATTTCACAAACTAAGATTTTAGTTGAAATTCATGATTTTCTGGATTTTGTCTTAAAAATTGAGGAAGCAAGATAGATTAAGTAGGCTAATAAATAAGGCTAGGATGGTTATATTTAAGTAGAATGGAGATCCGCTATAACCAAAAGGATGTGAGAAGTTTCATTTGAATATCTATAAAACTATAGCTATAGCGTATCTCCAAAGGACCAGTTCAGAGCTCGTCTACTGCGTGCAGTGTAATTAAATTAATTCTCTCGCCCAAAATATTTAACTTAGCCACGTCAAACTTTTATTGTGATTACTTACCTATGTGCTGAATGCACATTTAAACTGAGAGCTTCATCGACCATCAGCAAAAGAAGCTATGATTTATTCAATAACTTAATGTGGTGCATTACTAGCCCAGCGGCTAGTCGGGAGAGCCGATTTGATCAGGCGTTCCCTTAGCCGTCCGCACCGCGGCTTTATATATAAGAACGCTGCGCGAGGAGGCAAGGCCCCAGTTCTCTCCAGACGCTGAATAGCACGCCATCTGTGTCGGGAGTCGCGTCGCGTCGGTATCATTGCTACAAACAGCCTCGGATGCCGTATTACGTTACTCGAGATATGCGTAACCATGAAATCACTTTCGAGTGAAGTGTTAATTCTGGGTTGACTTTAATTATCGATCTTCAGAATGCGTATTGTCGTATTTTCACGTGCCGCCGCGGGACAAACATTCTATCATTATTTAGCGTGGCGTTTGATGAACCTAATCATCAAATTATGGCGAGCATTCATTTAAATATTTAATTTGGACAGTTATAGTGGCATCAGCGCATTAGACTCTGAACTGCTCTGTTAGTTAGATTGTGTGGATTCTTTTGTTTTCATCAGTGACTTTAAGAATACGGAACGTTTTTTCACGACCGTTTTTGATTATAAATCCCAGACAATCTCCTAATTCCTCAGAGCTATAAGCTGTAACTATAAGTGTATTCTCAGATGAAGTGGGTACTAGGAATTCTAATTACAGGCTTCACGTTTTGCTAATCACTTTCTGGTTGCCAATATTGTAGTTAGAGAGCCAGTGTTGAGAACGGCGAAAGACAACATAATTTCCTACCCGCCACCCCACATATGTTAATTATTGAGAAGGAACCCGACGACCGGCCGGGAAGAACACCACAGAACCACCCTCTGCTACCAATATTGTAGTTAGAGAGCCAGTGTTGAGAACGGCGAAAGACAACATAATTTCCTACCCGCCGCCCCACATTCTCCCACATCTGGACAGTTTCCATTTGTTGGGGGAGGGGGGGAGGACGGGGGGGGAGGGGTGGAGCACATGGAATTTCCATCCTGTAGAATAAGGGCTCGAGTTCCCGAAAGGGCACAATCATTTTTAATTTGCCGTCAATTCCAAGCACCTCTGGTGGTTTAATTGTGTTAGGAGCATCATGGTTCGAGTCCCAGAAATGGAACCGCCAATTTCAGTTTCCAGTCAATTCCTGGATGGGGGCTGGGGGTTAGTGGGTTGGGATGTTGGCACAGCCCTGGGACAAATAGATTCTCACCAAAATTCTAAATTCCCGCCAATAGGGTAGGTTGGTGGAGGGGTAGGGGGAGGAAGGAGCTGGGGCACACAAGCAGCTGAGAAAAAAGGTGATGTAATCTGGGAGCGGGGGTGGGCGTGGCCGTGAGCGGGGGTGACTGGGAGTGGAGGTGATTAATTGATCAATTCAATTAATTTGCATATCAATTTGATATCAAAAGTGTAACCCCAATACTCTATTACACATGTTCAACTATGTTTCTCTAAACAGCGTGTTCGAAAGACTTGTGTCCACACCAGTATTTGATTTTCCGTCAGATGTGCCACAAATATTCGCCTGCCATGCTTTACGGAGTGGGCTATCCCGTCTCGACGTTGTGTGATGATGGGTGACCGCCAAACATCATGTCGACCACACATGGGTTCACCGCCCTTCAGTACTTTGCACAGATGCTCACAACAGTAGCACGCCAACAGCCAACTGTGTCCGCCTTTTCTCCAGATGCTAGGCTGTAGCGGTGTGCCATTTGTAATAGCCGAATATGTCAGTGCATTTACCCTCTTGTGACCTCCATTGTAGTTAGAAGAGTTCTCCTTTGGTCTCTGCTTCCCTTATAGACTTTCGTTTGCGAGTCACTGTTGCAACACCATTCATTCTCGCGATGGGCAGTTATCATAATTTTTTGTCTCATTGGAGTGTGTTTATAATTTGTGCTCATGCAACTGTACAACTTAACAGTAAAGTGTAGGAAGTTTATGCTGTGGAACGTTACGGCGATTCCTCCGTATGCTGGTCCTAGGATAGGAAGAGCACAACGAAAAGCTACCATCTACACGAAGGCTCGTTTCAGCCGCACAGAGATGTATTATGCATGGTCCTACAGCAAGCTGCTGTGCTTTTACTCCTGCCAGTTATACCGGTATCTACTGTTTAACGAGCACACTGAACCGTGGTGGTGCTCGGAATTTCTCATATTAATAAATACTGTCAGTGGCGGAAGACAAATAAAAATTGTATGACTAAGCAGGGGTGGAATCCAAGAAATTTCGACCGGTATGCCCTTCGGTCGGTATTCTGACATTTTTACCAAGGATAAATTTTTTTGCACGTCGTAGAGGTTAAAAGCAGAGTGAAAATTGTGTCCTGCGCCCGCAAAAAATCTCGCTACTTTTCGGTTTCCAAGCACCCGCTTCGTCCCTTTCTTCCTTCGTTTTATGACTTCGTTACCTCAGTGACAAGATTTCCTTCTTCTATCTCGCCTGTTAAACGATAGTAAATCCCCTAAGTGATCGGAAAAATTTGCTGACGTAAGTGTTCCATTTGATGCAGAAACTGTTTCCAGTTTTTTTTAATTACTTATTTAAATTGTAGTTCTCCTTTATTGAAAATTAATTGGTAAGGAAAATTTCTCGTTCCGCGGCACCGAAAAAACGGTAATAAGATATAGTTCGATTATATGTCTACGTATACCTCCACTCTTGTAAATTAAACTAATTTCCCCTTCTTCTGAAATCCTTTGCGCCTCTCTTTGCTCTAAAAGAATAAAAAAGAAAAAAATAGCGCTTCTTCGTCAACGTTCGCAGAAATTTTCCTCTCTGACTTGGCCTTTCTGTACGAACAGCCTCAGTTGTGGCATAACTTTGAGATACAGAAAGGTCTCGATCGCAGAATTGTTTATTAAGCGTTACGCGTTTCAAAATGTCATCGTCAGACTGAAGCTGTGGAATGAGGTGTACAAGAAATTAATGATAGAAAGTATAGTCCGCAGCTCGTGGTCGTGCGGTAGCGTTCTCGCTTCCCGCGCCCGGGTTCCCGGGTTCTATTCCCGACAGGGTCAGGTATTTTCTCTGCCTCGTGATGACTGGGTGTTGTGTGCTGTCCTTAGGTTAGTTAGGTTTAAGTAGTTCTAAGTTCTAGGGGACTGATGACCACAGATGTTAAGTCCCATAGTGCTCAGAGCCATTTGAACCATTTGAACCACAGAAAATATACATATGTGTGCATCTAAGTATTGCGATGTATAGAAATTTCAAATAGTATCGTACTTACATAAAAATCAAATTTTAGTGAGCACACCGAGAGAGGTGGCGCAGTGGCTAAACACTGGCCTCGCATTCGGGAGGACGACGTTTCAATCCCGGGTCTGGCCATCCTGATTTAGGTTTTCCATGATTTCCCTAAATCACTCCAGGCAAATGCCGGGATGGTTCCTTTGAAAGGGCATAGCCGACTTCCTTCCCCATCCTACCCTAATCCGATGAGACCGATGACCTCGCTGTCTAGACTTCTCCCCCAAAAACAACCCCAACGAAAATGAGCACGTAGACTGAATATAATACAAATCTCTTCCTATGCCGGCATTTTTGACAGTGTCGTCTATTCGAACAGAAACAGTGCCAAACTGAGTGTGGCGACTGAACTATCAAAGAGGTAAGCCAAGGGTGGTAGATGTCAGTAGCAGTGACCCAGTGACTATAGAAAGCAAGTCGAAGAGTAACTTTACAAACTTCTGTCTACTGCAATTAAGAACATGTCAGTACCTTGTGAACAAATTTGACAAAAACATTTATGCTACTATTCTGGAAGAGAAACTCATACTAACAGCATGAAATGTCGGCAGTTAGGAAACATTTGCGTTACAGAGGTAATGTTTAGTCAATGGCCAAAATATGAATCGTCTCCTGCCTCTACTATGGAAGTATTTCTATATCAAGTAAAGGACGCTCAGTTGGGTCCATCTGTGATAGCTCTGTTGTTTCAGACGGTGAATCTGCAAATGCTTCCGCTTAATGGAACATCGCCCGCGTTTCACGGCCTGTCTCCGGAATAGAATCCATCGCGTCACCCTCACCGATCTACACTGTGAACATTTCTTGTCTCCTGCAAGATGTCCGATGATTTAGTGCCAATATTCTTCTTTGCAATGCTCAAAAGATGGCCTTCACATTTATTCAATGTTCCATTGCTATTATTTCAACATTTAATAACTGTCGTGTGACTAGGGCCTCCAACAGAACACCCAGTTCCTGAGCGAAGAAGATCACCGGGAATCGAACCCGGGCCCTTAGGATTGACATTCTGTTGAGCTCACCACTTTCTTTTTTTTTATTACATGTGTTACAACAGTGTCTTGAAAGAAGGATACAAGATGAACATCAACAAAAGCAAAACAAGGGTAATGGAATGTAGTCAAATTAAATCGGGTGATGCTGAGGGAATTAGATTAGGAAATGAGACACTTTAAGTAGTAAAGGAGTTTTGCTATTTAGGGAGTAAAATAACTGATGATGGTCGAAGTAGAGAGGAAATAAAATGTAGACTGGCAATGGCAAGGAAATCGTTTCTGAGGAAGAGAAATTTGTTAACATCGAATATAGATTTAAGCGTCAGGTAGTCGTTTCTGAAAGTATTTGTATGGAGTGTAGCCATGTATGGAAGTGAAACATGGACGGTAACTAGTTTGGACAAGAAGAGAATAGAAGCTTCCGAAATGTGGTGCTACAGAAGAATGCTGAAGATAAGATGGGTAGATCACGTAACTAATGAGGAGGTATTGAATAGGATTGGGGAGAAGAGAAGTTTGTGGCACAACTTGACTAGAAGAAGTGATCGGTTGGTAGGACATGTTTTGAGGCATCAAGGGATCACAAATTTAGCATTGGAGGGCAGCGTGGAGGGTAAAAATCGTAGAGGGACACCAAGAGATGAATACACTAAGCAGATTCAGAAGGATGTAGGTTGCAGTAGGTACTGGGAGATGAAAAAGCTTGTACAGGATAGAGTAGCATGGAGAGCTGCATCAAACCAGTCTCAGGACTGAAGACCACAACAACAACATGTGTTACAATGACGTAATGCTACGAAATTGTTATTCAGCCAAATTGTTCTAACGTTTCGATTAAGAAACACGCCTGATTTTGACTTCACAGTCAGTTTCTAATGACACGGCGAAGTGCGACATAGCGTCTGGGATTAAAATTTTTCGAGCGTGACAGGACTCGAACCTGCAATCGTCGGATCCGAAGTCCGACGCCTTATCCATTTTGTTTTAGATTCAATAATCTTTATTAACAAACTAACAGTACGCACACAATTCACCAGTTCTTCAAGATACAATTTAAAAATATATAAATGATTGTTAGTTAAACAAAAGATATTAGAAAAACATTAAATACAACAAAATGTACCATATTCTGTCTTCTTCCTTTCTTTTTTTTCTCGATGCATGAGATCGTGGATAAGGGTGTTGCATCATGTGACGGGTAGGCATGGCACACCCCAACTTTGAGGGGGGTGAAGGAAGACGCTGCAGAGATAACAGGCAAAATTTTGTCCGTAAGATGTTTTACCGGGGAGGGGGAGGCGGGGTGGTGCTATGCGCGCTCACAACTTTGTACCAGAAGTCAAGGACTGTATGCGGAACCACTCAGCTACCGGGGCGGACTTCCAGTGATAGTAATCCACACGTAATGATACTTAAGGTACGTTACATTGGCCGTTATACGACCAGCTGTCCTTAGATTAACTCTATATATTCCATAAAGCGGTTCAAGCTTTTGTTGCAACAATGGTGTAAGTAAATTTAGCTGGAGAGTTTTAATTCAAGGAATTATCAAGCGCCTTACAGAGGACAGCTCGGGCTTACAGAGAACCATTTGCGAGGCTGCGGTTCATTCGGAGCCACTTTATCGCGCCGGCACTTGTAGTGACTTTTAGGGGGACAGCAAAGGAAACTCTCGCCGTAATTTAATTTCTCTATTTGGCCGGCTCGGCGGTACGTTTATTACGGCGCTCCGGCGGCGGAGGGCGCAGCCGCGGCGTGCGGCTGAACCTCTGGCAGGGAGATTGCATTTAGATAGCGCGGCCGAGGCGTCAGGGGCCCCGTCCCGTTCCGCCGCCGAGTCCATTCCGCGGGTGTCGCAGCCCCGCTTATCCGCCCGCCCCGGGGGCGTGATGCGCCGATTCCTGCAGCCGAGGGCGTCTCTTCTTTGTAGCTCACGCGTGTCTGCGTTCCTTTTCGATCTCACATATGGGGTTTCATACCACTGTATCAAATAAAGGAATGTCGATAACTACTTGCAGTGTTGTCGTCGCCCCATGCGATCAGCAGTGTATGACGTGAGGAAGAGGATCCGGTAGCTTACTGAATAACGGTGTGGCACGATGCATCGGGTGCGTTACAACATAGTTCTGATGTTTTAAAGTTATACACGAAAAACTGCAACATTAAAAAGGTAACACTTGAAATGATCCACTATGATTTAGCTGTTGTTCCATGACAGCTAATCAATTTTCAACCTTAACATAAACGAAAATAGCTACAAATTTGTAATGCGCGGTTTACTTTCGCTATTTGCTGACGAAAAATTAAAATCTTGTTTCTAATATAGAAATTATGCATTTGAAACTTTTTTAATTCTTCTAGAGCCTGCTGCAAATTTTTATGTGAAAACCCTTCAAGTTATTTACATAAAACAAACGTTAATAACTTTCTACATCTTTATTCTTAATTTTACACTACTGCCCATTAAAATTGCTACACCAAGAAGAAATGCAGATGACAAACAGGTATTCATTGGAGAAATATATTGTTCTAGAAATGACATGTGATTACATTTTCACGCAATTTGGGTGCATTCTCTGGCCTTGATACGCCTGGGCATTGAGTCAAACAGAGCTTTGATGGCGTGTACACGTACAGCTCCCCATCCAGCTTCAACACGATACCACAGTTCATCAAGAGAGTAGTGACTGGCGTATTGTGACGAGCCAGTTGCTCGGCCACCATTGACCAGACGTTTTCAGTTGGTGAGAGATCTGGAAAATGTGCTGGCCAGACCAGCAGTCGAACATTTTCTGTATCCAGAAAGACCCGTACAATACCTGCAACATGCGGTCGTGCATTATCCTGCTGAAATATAGGGTATCGCAGGGATCAAATGAAGGGTAGAGCCACGGGTCGTAACACATCTGAAATGTATCGTCCACTGTTCAAAGTGCCGTCAGTGCGAACAACAGGTTACCGAGACGTGTAACCAATGGCACCCCTTAACATCACGCCGGGTGATACGTCAATATGGCGATGATGAATACACGCCCCCAATGTGCATTCACCGCGATGTCGCCAAACACGGACGCGACCATCATGATGCTGTAAACAGAACCTGGAATCATCCGAGAAAATGACGTTTTGCCATTCGTGCACCCGGGTTCGTTATTGATTACATCATCGCAGGCGCTCCTGTCTGTGATGCAGCGTCAAGCGTAACCGCAGCCATGGTCTCCGAGTTTCGACCGTCGAACTGTTCGGGCAGATGGTTGTTGTCTTGCAAACATCCCCATCTGTTGACTCAGGGATCGAGACGTGGCTGCACGATCCGTTACAGCCATGCGGATAAGATGTCTGTCATCTCGACTTCTAGTGATACGAGGCAGTTGGGATCCAGTACGGCGTTCCGTATTACCCTCCTAAACCCACTGATTCCATATTCTGCTAACAGTTATTGAATCTCGACCAACTCGAGCAGCAGTGTCGCGATACGATAAACCGCAATCGCGACTGGCTACAATCCGACCTTTATTAAAGTCGGAAACGTGTTGGTACGCATTTCTCCTCCTTACACGAGGCATCACAACAACATTTCACCAGGGAACGCCGGTCAACTGCTGTTTGTGTATGAGATATCGGTTGGAAACTTTCCTCATGGTAGCACGTTTTAGGTGTCACCACCGTAGCCAGCCTTGTGTGAATGCTCAGAAAAGCTAATCATTTATATATCACAGCATCTTCTTCCTGTCGATTAAATTTCGCGTCTGTAGCACGTCATCTTCGTGGTGTAGCAATTTTAATGGCTTCCCGCTCGGGAAGCAGTACGTTAGACCGTATGGCTAGCCGGGCAAATTTTTCAACTTAGTCACCCTGGCGCCGCACACATTTCTCGCAACGAGAGTCCGGCTTGTTGATACTGTCACTGTAAAACGTTTGCCTTTGTTGGCGGAGCCACAACCCCACCTCTGCTTGCAACGCATCTCAGTATGAAAGTGAAGTCCTCGAAAGTGTTCTTTAAGTTTTTAAATAAATCAAAATCGGATAGGGTCTAGTACGTACCGTATGGAAGACGATAGATGACAATGAACCCAAGGCGACCAGTTGTTGAAGATGTGTGGTCTGGCTCCGTCCAGGTTGATGGTTCAAATGGCTCTGAGCACTATGGGACTTAACATCTATGGTTATCAGTCCCTTAGAACTACTTAAACCTAACTAACCTAAGGACAACACACAACACCCAGTCATCACGAGGCAGAGAAAATCCCTGACCCTGCCGGGAATCGAACCCGGGAACCCCGGCGTGGGAAGCCAGGTTGATGGGGAGGGTGCTCCATGTAAGGACGAACTCCATTACTGTACACCGTTTCTCACGCATCGATATAGTTACGTTACACAGACGTATGTTAGTCGCTAGAATTCGCAGCGTTCTATTGGCCGGGATACAAATATGTAGACATGAAGAATTAAGACGCAGTATCTTAATAACGACTGTTTTACATTAAAAGTTGTAAGAGTTTTCACATAAAAAAGTTCGAAGGCATTACATTTCAGCGAGCTCTCGTGTACTGAAAGTCAAGTTGTAAGTACAGTTACACAGAAGACGAAGTTAAGGTCTTCAGTCCGAAGACTGGTTTGAGCAAATCTCCACTCTAGCCTATCAACGAAGGTTGTCCCTCAGGGGCTGTTGCTGGGGAAGTGTATCAATACAGAGGTTTTTGTGGCCGATTCATTTGTTAGTGGCGAAAAATCAGTCCCTTAATTTGGTATTGGGCTGCGATTCTATACAACGGATGGGTTTAGTTTCAGTTCGCACCTGCAAAGACGTTTAGTTTGTGTTCATGCCAGGGGCAGACCGAAGTAAACAATATATCTGTTCAGGATTCTTAATTGGGCTCGGTCAGGCAGAGGCCAGGTAGTCAAGCAGAGGAATTATTAGCTGTTCTGAGTCGTTTTCCTGATGTTCTGACTACTAAGCTCGGTGTGACGGATAAAATTCATCACCATATCCGCTTGACCGATGATGTACCAGTTAGACAACCACCGTACAGACTGACACTGCCGAAAATGGAGGCGTTGCGCCAGGTAGTTGATAAGATGTTGGAGGAAGGAGTGATCAGGAAGTTGACCTCTCCTTATGCTTCTCCGATGTTTTGGTGCCTAAGGCAGAGGCTGTGTATCGCCCGGTAGTGGACTATAGATGATTAAACCAGAAGGTTGTTCTGGAGTCGATGCCATTGAACGAATTCCACCATTGTTTTACGCAGTTTGCGGGGGCAAAGGTCTTTGCCATCCTGGACCTCAACCAGATTCCGTTATCCGAAGAGTCTAAACTAGTCACTGCGTTTAGCACGGACTGGAACCTTTGAGTTTAATCGGGTGCAATTAGAGTTGTCCACGGGCGCGGCAGTCCTGTATCGGCTGCTAGATAACATCTTGGGGGATGTGAAGTAGCCGGCCGAAGTGGCCGTGCGGTTAAAGGCGCTGCAGTCTGGAACCGCAAGACCGCTACGGTCGCAGGTTCGAATCCTGTCTCGGGCATGGATGTTTGTGATGTCCTTAGGTTAGTTAGGTTTAATTAGTTCTAAGTTCTAGGAGACTAATGACCTCAGCAGTTGAGTCCCATAGTGCTCAGAGCCATTTGAACCATTTTTGATGTGAAGTAGAAGTTTATTTATAAATACCTTGTCGATGTGGTAGTATTAAGTCCTACGTTTGAGGAGCACCTTCACCATTTGGAAAAAGTCTTACTCTGATTGCGGGAAGCTGGGCTCACGGTCAAGCCTTCTAAGAAAAGTTTGACATGCTAGGAGATTTCGTTTTTGGGTCATTTAGTCTCGGCAGGGGGCGCGAGGATTGACCAGGGGAGAACGAGGGAGCTACATAAGTTTCCGCCTCCTAAAACTAGGAAGGGAGTTGCCCGATTGATGGGGACGTCTAATTTCTTTCGTAAAGTTGTGCCCCATTTTGCGCAAGTAGCTACTCCACTAAACCTACTTCAGAAGAAGAACGTGGATTTTCAGTGTGGCGAATCCTTGCAATCTGCATTTGATGCTATTAAGGAGGCCTTAGCCAAACCACCCGTGTTGGCTCTACCAGATTTTCGTAAGCGTTTTATTGTTCAGACGGACACGTCTAATTCTGGGGTGGCAGCAGTGCTGCTCCAGGAGGATGAATGTGAACGTCATCCGATAGCATACGCATCCAGGACACTCTCGCCTACCGAGTTGAAATGTACTGTGTACGAATGGGAAGCACTGTCTATACTCTTCGTTTTAGAAAGGTTTCGTTTCTAACTAGAACATAGTCATTTCGACTTGGAGACCGACAACCATGCGTTAAGCTGGGTACTGGCCAGGTCCAGGAAAACCGGACGCATCGCCCAGTGGGCACTCCGCATTTCTGCCTTCAGATTCAGCATTAAGCATATAAGGGGAACGGAAAATTCTATAGCGGACGCGTTGTGTTGGACGGTTGAGGAGGGACAGGAAGGAGAGCAGGATACTACCACCGTAGGGAATGTAAGATTGGTTATGGGTTTTCTAACCGATGTTCTGGAGTTGTTTGGCAGCTTGAGAGAAAAGCAAGGCATGGATCCTACCTTGACTCCCCTAGAAGGGAAGCAAGTGCCGGGCTAAAGCATTGAAAAGGGCACCTTATGCTACCAAACTACGAGCGACGGAAGGGTTAAGATTTGTTTGCCGAGTGGGCTAGTCCCTGCTATTTTCCATTATTTCCATAATTCTGTGGTGGGAGGCTACTTGGGATTCGCCAAGACTGTTGTTAAGATTCGGGACTATCTAACATGGGCTACATTGTATAAGGACATTCGTAAATTAGTAGAGCAATGCCACGTTGTAAGGAGTCCAATCCCAACTATAATGCGAGGAGAGGGTTGCTGCAATCTACCAGGGATAATGCACCAATGGACAAGGTGTTCACTGATTAAACCGGACCATTACCGAGAACGCGGAGTAGAAATAGACATATATTGGTAGTGTGGATGCGTTCACACGCTTTATATGGCTCTCCCTAGTAGTGCAATAACAGCAGGTTTAACCATTTGCCGTGTGACATTTTTTCGATCTTTGATGCACCAAGATCGCTTGTTATTGATAACGGTCCTTCTTTCGTGTCGTGGCAGCTTAGGAGATAATGTTTCGAAAGTGCTATACATCATGTCACTACTATTCCCTACGACCCGCAACCTTCATTTGCGGAGAGAGTGAATCACATTCTTTAGGCCGCTCTAATAGCCTTCAAAATGGTTCAAATGGCTCTGAGCACTATGGGACTTAACATCTGTGGTCATCAGTCCCCTAGAACCTAGAACTACTTTAACCTAACTAACCTAAAGACAACACACACATCCATGCCCGGGGCAGGAATCGAACCTGCGACCGTAGCGGTCATGCGGTTCCAGACTGAAGCGCCTAGAACGGCACAGCCACACCGGCCGGCTCATAGCCTTCCACCAGAAGTCGCAGCGAAGATGGGACGAGACCATCCCTTTGTTGAACTTAGTCTTCAACTCCGCCCGCCACGAAACGAGTAAGGCTACCCCTTTATCTCTGATGCATAGTTATGCTGTGAACTCCCCACTAGCCAATCTGTGGTCCATCAGTGATTTACAGGAGGTAACCAGCGAGCTCATTCAGCAGAATTGGTAACGGGCCAGGAAAGATATCGATGTATCGAGCTTGCACACTGGAAAATAGCCTTCCATTTAAGGTCCAGCCAGGGGCGACGGTTGGCATTCGTAATTTTGCGGCAGGGGTGTAAGGGAAAGACAAAATCTCGAGCAAGTTATCACCACGTTTCGTGGGACCCTGCCAGGTGGATGTGTCTTGAACCCAGTCAGTTTGCTGGTTCGGAATAGTTGGACGGGGAAAACCTCACGGCTACACATCTCTCTGGTCTCTTTTCTTGGACGAATGGGGGATGGTTTCCGGGTTTCTGAGGGTAGGGTGAGCCGAGCGGCTCAATCAGCGATACTCCCGCCACCGGTATGGGTCATCTTTCCGGTGGTGAGCGCAGAGCGTGTGATGGCACCACCTACCGGGCCAGTCGGGGAGCGAGGGGTAAGCTCTAGCAAATAGCGAAGATTTTGCCTTGGGACGCCTAGCAGTAGCGTCGTTTGGGAAGTCCGACCGACAGTACAGGCGCCGTGCAAGGCAGCAGGAAGAGCACATCTAAAAGGGCTGTTTACCAGGGAGAAGACGCCGTAGCAAATATCGCCGCCGTGGAAGCAGTCACGTTACTGGGAAGCCGTTGGCGTATTTCGCTTCCTGCATGTCTCCTGGCACCAGGATCTACGGCGACTGGCTTCGTCGAAGAAGCAAGAGAGTGAGGGCCTTGCACGTGCTGTAAATTGTGGGTCCATGCCGAGTCTGTATTGGAAACAACTGAGTGGGTGGGCATTCACTTCCGAGCGTAGTTTGTTGAATCCCACAAGGTTCGTTGGTCACATGAAATTTTAGATTTTATTTACTACATTGTAGGGTACCTGCCATTTAAATAACGTGGTTGTGTGCTATGGTATCTGATTTGTTATTGCCTCTATTCTGAATTACTTTGGTAACACCAATAACTGCAGTAACGAAGGACTACTTTTGCAGGTTAAATTTTAGTAAATTGTTCTTCAGGTTGATCATAGTTTTTGAGCAAATTATTTTTAACTTATTTCACTAAATAATAGGACAGAAGTGCCGTGATTTATAAATGTTTAAATTTGGAAGTAACTTGTTCTCACCTAAATGGTAATATAAAAAATGTGTTGATGGTTTTATTTGTTATTTCTCTTGTTTAAATGTGCCAAACAAATGTTCAATGCAACTGTCGATGGCGATTACCTGATGTGTCACTTGGTTCGGTCCTACCTCCACACAGCCTGTTGTGCTGAGCTTATGGCGCATTTAAAAGTTTAATTTCACTCTGTGCTGACAAATCACATATCACACAAAACCATAGAAAACCCCATAAAGGAATCAGAACACATTATGAATGAACAAGAAAGACACTCGATTTTAATGCAACCTTGAAAAGAGAATTAGTAGCTGCAGAAATAACACAGGTAATCAGAAAACAGAAATCCACAATTATTTCTAATCATAAATCATAAAGACCACAGCATCACAAAACTAATCAGTGACCCAACAGCAAGGTACCAGAAAACATTCAACAGACACTGAAAAACATCAAAAATACATTCTGAGGTAAATAGGATCACATAGAAAAATCAAAAATTACCCACCCAGGTTCACATGGGTAATATCCCATTAAGGCCAATCATTAACTTTCAAAATCCTCCATGCTACCATCTAGCCCAACAGACACACACACTACTAAATACATTGTACACTTTTGATAACAACAGGAACCTGGAAAACTCAAAGGAGTTAATCGACAGAATCAAGAAAAAACACATACCAGACACAGCAACCCTCATGTCATTCGATGTCACACAAATGTACACTTGTATTCCAATAAATGAAACAACCAACATCACACAGAGATTAAAACAACAATGAAACTCACCAGACACACACATCAGTGAAATAAGAACCTTACTCAAGACCATAACACCACAAAATTATTTTGTGTTCAGCAAAGAATTTTATTCTCAAGATGAAGCAGTGCCAATGGGATTACCAGTCAATGGCCTACTAGCTAACATATTTATGAACAACTGTAGACCATGATCTGCAGACACATAATAAAACAAAAAATTACAAACTTATACACTGGTACCATTATGTCGATGACATAATATGCCTGATTGATGAACCACATACACATGGAGAACAGATACACAATAAAATAAACCACTTATATCCAAAAATTAACTTCACATTACAAACAGAAAAAACAACACACTACATTTTCTAGATCTCACCATACATAAGACAAACAACACACACAACTTCACAATATTCAGGAAACTGACAACCACAAGCACCACCATACACAACCTATCGAACCACCCATTGACACATAAGTAAGCAAAGTCAAGATTCTTGCTATATAAATTAAATAAAACACCCATGAACAAACAGAACTTGCGGCGGGACGAGGTTTAATTTTATCGTGTTTCTACGTCGTTGACACTGTGAAGGCTGTAAATTAAAATTCACCTTCCTCAGAACGGTGTCTGCTCAATGTCCCCTCAATCGGGAACGGCTTATGTGAAAGCAGCGTTGATAGAAAACACCGCCTAATATCTAGAATTACTGAGACCACACAACTCTAGTTATGAAAGAAATTTCTGTGGAAATACTGTCATCCAATTTTATCGGACAGTAAGAAAATGGATTGGCTTCTGGAAAATAATGTCCGAAATTTCCACACAATATTATTTATTTTGTTCTTGTTAACCAATGAAAAGGTACTATTCAGTTCACATTCAAACTATTGGCTATTTCCTTCCAGTTCACGATTCATATACACATTTCACATGTACAACAGCCAGAAATCTGTCGAAACCCGACCCAAACTAAACAACGTTTTCACAGTAATTAATTTCTCCTTTAATATGAGTTATTACATTCGGTCCTTCTTGTGGGTTTCTAAAAAAAGAGACTGCTCGCCAAAAATGCCTACTGCTTGAATACTCAAACATACCACGCGGATTCTATGAAGGCCATTATTTCACACACGAATATCTGTCCAACAGATTTAGTCAAAACCTCAGAAATTTCGCTAAGCAGTCCTCAACATGAACTGCTATCCACTTAGCTCACCAATAACTCAAACACTGCTTGAATCTTCGTCTTACAAATTATTTTGCTGGCACCAGTAACATGACCATCCACGTTCAAAGCTAGCGGGCGACTCCCTTCTTCCAGCCTCACTCCCTGTCTCTATTCTGATTGGCTGACCATATTCACTGCCAATAAGAATACTCGTTCGTGATCATACTTGCTCCAAAACTGGTCTTCACCAATCCTTATACAGATGGATTTACGTCAACCTGACATACAAATATTATACTAATGTTTAATAAATGTAAACGAAAAGACAATAACTCTGGAAATATTCTTTAGATACAGTCAACTAGAGTAATAGTTGACTTTCTGGCTGCTCTGTTACATTAGCAATCACATTTAGACATACGCCATCAGCAAAATGGGTAAATCCCCTATGATCATTTCCCCACAACAGGCTTGTGTAACTCTGGCACGTTACTTAAGACAGTATATAATGCAATACTGAAATTTGACGAATGTCCCACATACACGCTCTTATTAACTCACAGGCTCACATAACACATAATAAAATAAATATTAGTTTTAATAGTTCCTTCAGAATTTATTCTAGATTTCATACTACGAAAATTGTAAGCAATTTGAAATTTTTAAATTAAATTTCGATTAAACAATTCTATACCCTGACACTTCAGGTGAGTATTTCAATTGACAATCAAAAACAAGTAGTGAATGCTCCCAGTTGAATTTCCTTTCTTAAGTGTAGTTTTTCTAACTTTAAAGTAAATTTTTCTATCTCCGAAATTACGTCCGCTTGAAATCTGAGATTTTCACACAACCTTTCTATTAATAACAAAGTGCAGTATACAAATTTTGAAAGCGATTACAGAAAAAGTACTATGCTTTATTTAGATTCTTATAGGTGGTGAATGTACACGTTCAGTATGAGACATTGGATAGCTTTCCCACCGCAGGCAGTGACAGATGCACATATGTCTCCCAGGTAGGCCGCTAGATGTCAACCCCCTAAGTTACATACAGCAAGCTATCCTAAAACAAACGTTCGCTCAGAACAACTTTTGACGCTACAAATTAAACACAATAAAACAAATATCAGTAGAAAATGGTTGTGATACGCATTTGGTAGACACGTTAAATAAAAAATAATATGTCAACAGTATAAAAATGAACATGCCACACACACAAATACTCACGAAACACACAACAACACGAAACACAAACAATGACCACACACAATTCACAACAGAGCAACGACACACATAAAACTAAATGGCACTTTCTCACCTACAATATCAAGATTATTCACAGAATAGGCAACATATTAGAGAAACAGGGACTCCAAATAGGATACAGGACAGAGAAACAGAACACAGAAACAGATCAGAACACAAGAAACACCCATGGTTAAATTCAACAGATCAGGAGTATATGAACTCACATGCAACACTTGCCTGTCTGTGTACATAGGACAAACACTCAGAAACTTCAAAACCAGATATTCAGAACCCACTGAGAATATCGATGTCTCTTTCCGTGATCCCCAGGCTTCAACTGTTGTATAAGTTGAATCTTGTACCCAGGCATTTTCAGATCTTTTGAAAGGACAATGAACTTGGTTATAAATTCAATTGCTGCGCTCATCGACAAACCGATTTTCTGGGGCTTACGGTCACATTGTCACGCAAGACTGCAATCTTTTCTTGTGTTCGAACAGAGCGCTGTCGTCCTAGTTTTCTTAATGTTTGAAACAGAACCTGTCGTCTCAGATATCCGTATCAACTTCCGAACTGATGATTCGGCTGGACCAGCATTACGTCCGAGGGTAACACGCAATTCACGAACCGTTGCCGCGGGACTTTCACTATTTTCTTATGAACTTTTTATGACTTGGAAATGTTGCTCGGTTGTCATCTGATTCATGAAGAAAATAAACATCCAACAACAAGGCTCACCACACAAAAGCTATCAAGTTACTAATGGGAAGGATTGCAGATAATAACATACCGCCGTTTGAGTCTCGCACAGATTCCCGTATGGAGGACATAATGATAGACATCCCTGTGGTTGTGAAGCAGCTGAATGGGTTGAAAATAAATAAATCGCCAGGTCCTGATGGGATTCCAATTCGGTTTTATAGAGAGTACTCTACAGCATTGGCTCCTTACTTAACTTGCATTTATCGCGAATCTCTTGCCCAACGTGAAGTCCCGAGTGACTGAAAAAAAGCGCCGGTGACGCCTGTATATAAGAGGGGTAGAAGGACGGATCCTCAAAATAACAAATATCCTTAACATCGGTTAGTTGCAGGATTCTCGAGCATATTCTCAGTTAGAATATAATGAATTTCCTTGAGACAGAGAAGTTGCTGTCCATCCATCAGCACGGCTTTAGAAAGCATCGCTCCTGCGAAACGCAACTCGCCCTTTTTTCACATGATATCTTGCGAACCATGGATGAAGGGTATCAGACGGATGCCATATTCCTTGACTTCCGGAAAGCGTTTGACTCGGTGCTGCACTGCAGACTCTTAACTTAGGTACGAGCATAGGGGATTGGTCCCAAATATGTGAGTGGCTCGAAGACTTGTTAAGTAATAGAACGCAGTACGTTTTCCTCGATGGTGAGTGTTCATCGGAGGTGAGGGTATCATCTGGAGTGCCTCAGGAAAGTGTGGTAGGTCCGCTGTTGTTTTCTATCTACATAAATGACAGGGTGGATAGCAAAGTGCTGCTGTTTGCTGATGATGCTGTGGTGTACGGGAAGGTGTCGTCGTTGAGTGACTGTAGCAGGATACAAGATGACTTGGACAGGATTTGTGTTGGGTGTAAAGAATGGCAACTAACTCTAAATATAGATAAAAGTAAATTAATGCACGTGAATAGGAAAAAGAATCCCGTAATGTTTGAATACTCCATTAGTAGCGTAGCGCTTGACACAGTCACGTCAATTAAATATTTGGGCGTAACATTGCAGAGCGATATGAAGTGGTACAAGAATGTAATGACAGTTGTGGGGAAGACGGATAGTCGTCTTCGGTTCATTGGTAGAATTTTGGGAAGATGTGTTTCATCTGCAAAGGATACGGCTTATAAAACACTAATGCAACCTATTCTTGAGTACTGCTGGAGCGTTTGGGATCCTTTTCTGATCGGATTGAGGGGGGACATAGAAGCAATTCAGCTAGATTTGTTACTGGTAGGTTTGATCATCACACGAGAATTACGAAAATGCTTCAGTAACTCGGGTGGGAGTCTCTGGAGGAAAGGAGGCGTTCCTTTCGTCAATCGCTACTGAAGAAATTTAGAGAACCAGCATTTAAGGCTGACTGCAGTACAATTTTACTGCCGCCATCTTATATTTCGCGGAAAGACCACAGAGATAACATAAAAGAGATTAGGGATCGTACAGAGGCATATGTTGTTGTTGTGGTCTTCAGTTCTGAGACTGGTTTGATGCAGCTCTCCATGCTACCCTATCCTGTGCAAGCTTCTTCATCTCCCAGTACCTACTGCAACCTACATCCTTCTGAATCTGCTTAGTGTATTCATCTCTTGGTCTCCCTCTACGATTTTTACCCTCCACGCTGCCCTCCAATACTAAATTGGTGACCCCTCGATGACTCAGAACATGTACTACTAACCGATCCCTTCTTCTAGTCAAGTTGTGCCACAAGCTCCTCCTCTCCCCAATTCTATTCAATACCTCCTCATTAGTTATGTGATCAACCCATCTAATCTTCAGCATTCATCTGTAGCACCACATTTCGAAAGCTTCTATTCTCTTCTTGTCTAAGCTATTTATCGTCCACGTTTCACTTCCATAAATGGCTACACTCCATACAAATACTTTGAGAAACGACTTCCTGACACTTAACTCAATACTCGATGTTAACAAATTTCTCTTCTTCAGAAACACTGTCCTTGCCTTTGCCACTCTACATTTTATATCCTCTCTACTTCGACTATCATCAGTTATTTTTCTCTCCAAATAGCAAAACTCCTTTACTACTTCAAGTGTCTCATTTCCTAATCTAATTCTCTCAGCGTCACCCGACTTAATTCGACTACATTCCATTATTCTCGTTTTACTTTTGTTGATGTTCATCTTATACTCTCCTTTCAAGACACTGTCCGTTCCATTCAACTACTCTTCCAAGTCCTTTGCTGTCTCTGACCGAGTTACAATGCCATCGGCGAACCTCAAAGTTTTTATTTCTTCTCCTTGGGTTTTAATACCTACTCCGAACTTTTCTTTTGTTTCCTTTACTGCTTGCTCAATATACAGATTGAATAACATCGGGGATAGGCTACAACCCTGTCTCACTCCCTTCCCAACCACTGCTTCCCTTTCATACCCCTCTACTCTTATAACTGCCATCTGGTTTCTGTGCAAATTGTAAATAGCCTTTCGATCTCTGTATTTTACTCCTCCCACCTTCAGAGTTTGAAAGAAAGTATTCCTATCAACATTGACAAAAGCTTTCTCTGAGTCTACAAATGCTAGAAATGTAGGTTTGCCTTTCCTTAATCTTTATTCTAAGATAAGTCGTAGGGTCAGTATTGCCTCACGTGTTCCAACATTGCTACGGAATCCAAACTGATCTTCCCCGAGATCGGCTTCTATCAGTTTTTCCATTCGTCTGTAAAGAATTCGTGTTATTGTTTTGCAGCTGTGACTTATCAAACTGATAGTTCGGTAATTTTCACATCTGTCAACACCTGCTTTCTTTGGGATTGGGATTATTATATTCTTCTTGAAGTGTGAGGGTATTTCGCCTGTCTCATACATCTTGCTCACCAGATGGTAGAGTTTTCTCAGGACTGACTCTCCCAAGGTTGTCAGTAGTTCTAATGGAATGTTGTCTACTCCGGGGGCCTTTTTTCAACTCAGGTCTTTCAGTGCTCTGTCAAACGCTTCACGCAATATCATATCTCCCATTTCATCTTCATCTACATCCTCTTCCATTTCCATAATATTGTCCACAGGTACATCGCCCTTGTATAGGCCCTCTATATACTCCTTCCACCTTTCTGCTTTCCCTTCTTTGCTTAGAACTGGGTTTCCATCAGAGCTCTTGATATTCATACAAGTGTTTCTCGTTTCTCCAAAGGTCTCTTTAATTTTCCTGTAGGCAGTAACAATCTTACCCCTAGTGAGATAAGCCTCTACATCCTTACATTTGTCCTCTAGCCATCCCTGCTTAGCCATTTTGTACTTCCTGTCGATATAAATTTTGAGACGTTTGTATTCCTTTTTGCCTGCTTCATTTACTGCAGTTTTATATTTTCTCCTTTCATCAATTAGATTCAATATTTCTTCTGTTATCCAAGAGTTTCTACTAGCCCTCGTCCTTTTACCTATTTGATCCTCTGCTACCTTCACTATTCCATTCCTCAAAGCTACCCGTTCTTCTTCTACTGTATTTCTTTCCCCCATTCCTGTCAATTGTTCCCTTATGCTCTCCCTGAAACTCTATACAATCTCTGGTTCTTTCAGTTTATCCAGGTCCGATCTCCTTAAATTCCCAACTTTTTGCAGTTTCTTCAGTTTCAATCTACAGTTCATAACTAATAGATCGTGGTCAGAGTCCACATGTGCCCGTGGAAATATCTTACAATTTAAAACCTGGTTCCTAAATCTCTATCTTACCATTATATAATCTATTTGATACCTTTTAGTATCTCCAGGGTTCTTCCATGTATACAACCTTCTTTCATGATTCTTAAACCTAGTATTAGCTACGATTAAGTTATGCTCTGCGCAAAATTCTATCAGGCGGCTTCCACTTTCATTTCTTAGCCCCAATCCATATTCACCTACTATGTTTCCTTCTTTTCCTTTTCGTACTGACGAATTCCAGTCACCCATGATTATTAAATTTTCGTCTCCCTTCACTACTGGAACAATTTCTTTTATCTCATTATACATTTCATCAATTTCTTCGTCATCTGCAGAGCTAGTTGGCATATAAACTTCTACTACTGTAGTAGGCGTGGGCTTCGTGTCTGTCTTGGCCACGATAATGCGTTCACTATGCTGTTTGTAGTAGCTTACCCGTACACTTATTTTTTTATTCATTATTAAACCTAGTCCTGCATTACCCCAATTTGATTTTGTATTTATAACCCTGTATTCACCTGACCAGAAGTCTTGTTCGTCCTGCCACCGAACTTCACTAATCCCACTATATCTAACTTTAACCTATTCATTTCCCTTTTTAAATTTGCTAACCTACCTGCCCGATTAAGGGATCTGATATTCCACGCTCCGATCCGTAGAACGCCAGTTATCTTTCTCCTGATAACGACGTCCTCTTGAGTAGTTCCCGCCCAGAAATCCGAATGGGGGACTATTTTACCTCCGGAATATTTTACACAAGAGGACGCCATCATCATTTAACCATACAGTAAAGCTGCATGCCCTCGGGAAAAATTACAGCCGTAGTTTTCCCTTGCTTTCAGCCGTTCGCAGTACCACAACAGCAAGGCCGTTTTGGTTAGTGTTACAAGGCCAGATCAGTCAATCATCCAGACTGTTGCCCCTGCAACTACTGAAAAGGCTGCTGCCCCTCTTCAGGAACTACGTGTTTGTCTGTTCTTTCAACAGATACCCCTCCGTTGTAGTTGCACCTACGGTACGGCTATCTGTATCGCTGAGGACCGCAAGCCTCCCCACCAACGGCAAGGTCCATGGTTCATTGGGGGAGGACAGAGGCATATAGGCAGTCGTTTTTCCCTCGTCCTGTTTCGGAGTGGAACAGGGAGAAAAGATGCTAGCTGTGGTATGAGGTTCCCTCCGCCACTCACCGTATGGTGGATTGTGGAGTATGTATGTAGATGTAGATAAAAACACCAAAACGTCATGGCTGCCAGCCGTCATACGACAAAATGGCGCTAAATTCAAATTCGTCCTTACTTCCCGGACACCCGCTTCGTATGTGTGTCATATATCAGTATGTGTTCACACTCTCATATGCATAGCTGCTTTCAGTCGTAAGAATAAGTTCTTGCTACAAGGTTGCTGTGAAACTTCTTGGGTGTTCAAGTGCTGTCTCTACCATCTGCGGCCTCTTAATTCGCGGCCAAGGCGAGTGCCATATTCTAATACTGTGAGGAAATTTAAAGGAGAGTAATAACACCAGAGACGTAGCCGCGCTCCATGAGGCAGAGAATTAGGAGGAAAGTTGAGTGGGGCTCACTGCGGGCTGCGAATCGCTTTGGGACAGCGCCTACAGCCGGGGCTGGCGTCCCAACTGTGGCCCCCTGCTCTACTCGCGCAGCGGCGGGGGGCATGAATATAAAGGCCGCCGCACTGCACGGGATTTCATAAAACAAGGCACGAATTCGCGTCGCAAATAAAGTCGCACTTCCGCCCCCGGGCGCGCCGCCGTATTTCTAGCTTTTATTCGCGTGTAGCAGCTGCCGGAAGCGGAGGCTTCGGTGCGAGTGTGCTGGGAGAGGGCGTCTCGCTCGCAATGAGACGGACCCAAGTTTCCTGGTTTGTTCCTCCGCGGGTGCTATCGATCGTATGTTTGCCAGAGGAGATAATGAACACTTGTATACCAGTTATTCAAGTATTACTCGAAAAAAATGGTTCAAGTGGCTCTCAGCACTATGAGACTTAACATCGGAGGTCATCAGTCCCCTAGAACTTAGAACTACTTAAACCTAACTAACCTAAGAACATCACACACATCCATGCCCCGAGGCAGGATTCGAATCTGCGACCGTAGCAGTCGCGCGGTGCCGGACTGAAGAGCCTAGAAGCGCTCGTCCAATGCGGCCGACTTAACTATTACTCGACAGGGTGAATCGTAGACTCAGCTGCTGCGTTAAATAATTTCGCCACGTGTCTAGAAACATTTCCGTTCAGTGTGCAAGTAGTGTTCGTTGTTGCTTCTCAGTGCGGGAATGGATAGTGATAGCAGAAAATGTCTCCGGGGGCAGCCACGGTGGCTCGCTAGTAACGTCATTAAATTTAATGACGATGAGAAGGAGAAATGTGTGGCAATGCTGACGGAAAAGGTCACGGAATGTTAAAGAACTTTGGCGGGTGCAGAGAAAGACACACTTCTTACGTCATTTATAATGGGGTTTCTAGAATGGTGGGTGTGGGTGGCGATGCTCTGCCGAAGATGGATGCAGATGCAGCAGGAGAAGGCAGTTCGTTGATACATGGACTTCTTTATCGCAGTTTGCTTACAGTCATAGAACTTTGAAGCTGTTAGCTCATGGGCGAGCGAGGCGAATATTTTGTCATGGGATTCCGTGATACAGCGGCCTCCGGTACGGCATTTCTGGTGGATGAGCTGATATGCACTCCTGCTGTGGCCTCGCTGGAATCTAGGATCTCTTGGGTGTAGCGTGGACGGATCGATGTGACTTCTATCACTGTTAACACGTCAGACTGTGATGCGCACCAGCAACACAGGCTAGAACAGTTCCCTGTTTTAATTCCCTTACATGCAGGGATGGCTGAGCCCCGCATCGCCCTCCCCCCCCCCCCCCCCCCACCAACACCCAGCGTGTCTTAGTTCCGTGAAGACGGTGAAGTTCTGAGCTGCCCAAGTACAAAAATACGGGCAGATTCACGCTCAGTTCTTTTGCGATGATTCCTTGTGCGAAGAACCAACGGCATCCTAGACATAAGGCCTTGTTCTCTCGAAAATTTCACATATTTGAAAGGTGCGATAAGGATTAATGTCTGTTTCATTGAAGCTCTCGAGTCCTCCAACACTGGCCACTTTGTCTCCTGGATGTCGGACAACAGCTACGGTCACCCAACCATTTCCATGATCATTTGCTTCAAGGTTATCCAATGTAAAATTAAACACAACTCTACAAAACACTGATGGGCCGTGCAAACATGTTTGTCCACTTACTGGTTGAGCACTCAACTCAACATCATCTACAGCTTTATAAACTGTTAGAAGTGAACTTCTTCTCCTCTCAAGCAGCTACCTCTAGTACCATGGAAGTCACTCACTGATGTCTTGATAGATGTTCTATCACCCTGTCCCTTCTCCTTGTCATTGCTGCCCACATATTCATTTTCCCTCCGATTCTGCATGGAACTTCTGATCCTTACCTTACGAGTGCACCTAATTTTCAACACTCATCTGTAGCAACACATCTCGAATGCTTCGATTGTCTTCTGTTCCGGTTTTCCCAAGTCCGTGTCTCACTGCCATGCAGTATTGTACTGCAAACGAACATTCTCAGAAATGTCATCATGTAGCCGTATGTTTATAATAGTCGACTTCTCTTAGACAGAAGCGTCCTCTTTGCCAGTGCTAGTCGTAGTCTTTCTCAAAAATGGTTCAAATGGCTCTGAGCACTATGGGACTTAACATCTACGGTCATCAGTCCCCTAGAACTTAGAACTACTTAAACCTAACTAACCTAAGGACAGCACACAACACCCAGCCATCACGAGGCAGAGAAAATCCCTGACCCCGCCGGGAATCGAACCCGGGAACCCTGGCGTGGGAAGCGAGAACGCTACCGCACGACCACGAGATGCGGGTGTAGTCTTTCTCATTCTCATTCTTTGTCTCAAGCCCATTTTCTTGTGTAACATTTTCCTCTACTCCTTACCCTACAACTGCATTCCAGTCGTCCACGACTGCTAGTTTTCATCTCCCTTTACGTTCTGTGTTACTCTGTCAATATCCCACATGCTTTCTCTATCTCTTCGTCAGCTTGCAACGTCGGCATGTATACCTGAATTATCGTTGGCGGTGTTAGCTTGCTGTCCATTCTGATAAGAACAACCCTATCACTCGACTGCTCACAGTAACACACTCTCTCCCCTACCATCCTATTCATAACTAATCCTGCTCCCGTTATATCATTTCCATCTTCCGTTGATATGACCCTGTACTCTTCTGATCAAAAATCGTTGTCTTTTTTCCATTCCACTTCACTGACCCTTACTATATCTACACTGAAACTTTGCAGTTCCCTTTTCATATTTTATAGCTTCCCTACCACGTTCAAGCTTGTGAAATTCCATGCCCCGACTCGTTGAACATTGTACTTTCGTTGGTTATCCAATCTTTTTCTCATTGTCACTTCCCCTTTGGCAGCCGCCTGTCGCAGATCCGAATGGGGGACGATTTTGAAATCTTTTGCCAAAGCAGAGATCGTCACGACACTTCTTCAGTTACAAGCCACATATCCTGTGGGTACATGTTATGTGTCTTTCATACATTGGTTTCCATCGCCTTCTGCATCCTCCTACCGTTGGCCGTTGTTGATTCTAAGGCCTTTAGGGGCAGTTTCCCCCCCACCCCCCCCCACCCCAAGGACACGAGAGTGTCCTGAAACTCTGTCCGCTCCTCCACCCTCTTTCAAAAATCCTTTGGCTGAATAAAGGTGTGTTCGGGTGCCAAAGCTGATTATTAATCACAATTTCAGTCCTGGCGGGATTCGAACCCAGAACTGAGGACTTCTTGATTACTAATCAAAAACGATACCACTAGACCAGAGGCCTAGCTGCAAAGCTGGTTAGTTCTTGTGGGAGAACTTTCCATTCCGCCACTAGCGCAGCTGACAACTAGTGGAAGGTCGTTGGTGCGTCTGAACGTACTTTTGCACGTCTCCCCAACACATCAAACGCGTGCTTAATCGGATTTAATTCGGGGAAACATGCCTGTCGGTCCATAAGCCTATTATTCTCTCGTTCCATGTGCTGTTTGATGCGGTCGCGCGCTGTCACCCATAAAAATGAAGTCGGGCTCGAATGCACCGCCGCCAGTTGTGACCGAGCAGTTCTAGGTGCTTCAGTCCGGAACCGCGCAGCTGCTTCGGTCGCTTATTCGAATCCTGCCTCGGGCATGGCTGTGTATGATGTCCTTAGGTTAGTTAGGTTTAAGTAGTTCTAAGTCTAGAGGACTGATGACCCCGGTGTTAAGTCCCATAGCGCTTAGAGATATTTGAACCATTTAAATTTTTGAAGACACCCTTGAAAATACGCACGTAGAGTGCCACGTCAGCTTTGACCGCCTAGGAAACGGTATTCAAAGATTTGAATGTCTGTCCTCCCAATTAACATCGTAACACCTACACCACAGAAACGATCATGTTTGACAATGTTTCCGGGAGCACTGCGTATCCTCATATGGCAAGAGTTTTGAGCATGTAACGCACGTAAGAAGATTGTCACAAACGTTTTCGTTGGTGCATTCGGACCTGACTTCATTTTTGTGGATGGCAATGCGCGACCGCTTGGAATAGTGTTAATTGTTGATAAGGCGGGTGCCATGTTGAGATTCATTGGGAGAGTCCTTAGAAGATGTAGTGCATCAACAAAGGAGGTAGCTTACAAAACACTCGCTCGTCCTATACTTGAGTATTGCTCATCAGTGTGGGATCCGTACCAGGTCGGGTTGACAGAGGAGATAGAGATGAACCAAAGAAGAGCGGCGCTTTCGTCACAGGGTTATTTGGTAAGCGTGATAGCGTTACGGAGATGTTTAGCAAACTCAAGTGGCAGACTCTTTAAGGGAGGCGCTCTGCATCGCAGTGTAGCTGTCCAGGTTTCGAGAGGGTGCGTTTCTGGATGAGGTATCGAATATATTGCTTCCCCCTACTATTACCTCCCGAGGAGATCACGAACGTAAAAGTAGAGAGATTCGAGCGCGCACGGAGGCTTTCAGACAGTCGTTCTTCCCGCGAACCATTCGTGACTGGAACAGGAAAGGGAGGTAATGACAGTGGCACGTAAAGTGCCCTCCGCCACACACCGTTGTGTGGCTTGCGGAGTATAAATGTAGATGTAGATGTAGATGTAGAACAGTGCAGGTGGAGGAGCTTCTGGAACTAGGATCTTCGACGAACTAATTTGCCTGTTCGTTCCCCAGGCGTAAATGACATGTATCGGGGGCGGGATGCGGTCGGCACACATATTGCAGGACGTCCTCATGCACCAACGGACATCCAGCAGCTATGAACAGCGCTGGTGCAGTGCTGGAACGCCCTGCCACAAGAAATCCTTACCAACTCTGTGGACAACATGGAACCACGTTTGAGAGTGTGCAGTGCCGTCCGTGTTGCTACACGTTCCAGAACCACGTCCCGCCGTTTGTAGTAGCCTTGATCTGTCACCAACCACGGTGATGTCAGTGAAATTGTTGTCTTAGAATAAAAGTATGATTGCATTTCGTCTGTTTGCATCTTTGTTTCATTGATCTTCTGTGCTATGTATGGTCAATGTTTACATTACTTAACAGTTACTTTCATCTTATGAAACGTCCCTTTTGAACAATTATACGAGGGTAGTTCAAGAAGTAATGCAACACATTTTTTTTCTGAAACAGGGGTTGTTTTATTCAGCATTGAAATACACTAGGTTATTCCCCAATCTTTTAGCTACAACGTAATCTCCATTCAATGCTACGGCCTTACGCCACCTTGAAATGAGGGCCTGTATACCTGCACGGTACCATTCCACTGGTCGATGTCGGAGCCAACGTCGTACTGCATCAATAACTTCTTCATCATCCGCGTAGTGCCTCCCACGGATTGCGTCCTTCATTGGGCCAAACATATGGAAATCCGACGGTGCGAGATCGGGGCTGTAGGGTGCATGAGGAAGAACAGTCCACTGAAGTTTTGTGAGCTCCTCTCGGGTGCGAAGACTTGTGTGAGGTCTTGCGTTGTCATGAAGAAGGAGAAGTTCGTTCAGATTTTTGTGCCTACGAACACGCTGAAGTCGTTTCTTCAATTTCTGAAGAGTAGCACAATACACTTCAGAGTTGATCGTTTGACCATGGGGAAGGACATCGAACAGAATAACCCCTTCAGCGTCCCAGAAGACTGTAACCATGACTTTACCGGCTGAGGGTATGGCTTTAAACTTTTTCTCGGTAGGGGAGTGGGTGTGGCGCCACTCCATTGATTGCCGTTTTGTTTCAGGTTCGAAGTGATGAACCCATGTTTCATCGCCTGTAACAATCTTTGACAAGAAATTGTCACCCTCAGACACATGACGAGCAAGCAATTCCGCACAGATGGTTCTCCTTTGCTCTTTATGGTGTTCGGTTAGACAACGAGGGACCCAGCGGGAACAAACCTTTGAATATCCCAACTGGTGAACAATTGTGACAGCACTACCAACAGAGATGTCAAGTTGAGCACTGAGTTGTTTGATGGTGATCCGTCGATCATCTCGAACGAGTGTGTTCGCACGCTCCGCCATTGCAGGAGTCACAGCTGTGCACGGCCGGCCCGCATGCGGGAGATCAGACAGTCTTGCTTGACCTTGCGGCGATGATGACACACGCTTTGCCCAACGACTCACCATGCTTTTGTCCACTGCCAGATCACCGTAGACATTCTGCAAGCGCCTATGAATATCTGAGATGCCCTGGTTTTCCGCCAAAAGAAACTCGATCACTGCCCGTTGTTTGCAACGCACATCCGTTACAGACGCCATTTTAACAGCTCCGTACAGCGCTGCCACCTGTCGGAAGTCAATGAAACTATACGAGACGAAGCGGGAATGTTTGAAAATATTCCACAAGAAATTTCCGGTTTCATCAACCAAAATTGGCCGAGAAAAAAAATGTGTTGCATTACTTATTGAACTGCCCTCGTACATGACTGTGCTTAAACTGACACCCAATATTTTTAGCGCAACGCAATCTGACTTTCAATAATCCCTACAAACGAATGGCCCTGACTAACATTAACCTATACCTTTCACAAATCACTTACCTCACAAAAAACTTCTTTACTCGAACTACAGCGAGCGCCACTACTGCCAGCTAAATAAAAGAGTCAAACTACGGAAGGCACTAACTACTGATAGGCATAGTTAGCAAATGAAAGATTTTAATAGAGAACAAACAATGTATTTACCTTAATGGTGTTGAAAAATCATAATATACATAGCAGTTCATGACATCCAGTCTTACCCATTTCAAAACTCTGCCACTTCTCTCCCCACATCCACCACTGCTGGCGGCTCACCTCCAACTGCGCAACGCTACGCGCTGTTAACAGCAAACTGCCCAACGCTACAATGGCAGACAACAATGCAAACTAGCCACAGACTGCACACAGCACAGCCAGTCATTTTTCATACAGAGCGCTACGTGGCGTTACCAATAAGAAAACCTAAACAGCCTACTTGCATAGCCCCCATGCTCCCCACAAAAAATTTTACAAATTGTTTTGGGCAATGGCCAATACAGATTTGAAAAAATTTTTCATAATTACAGTAAGAAAGATATCAAATGCACACACTTATTATTACAATGTTGGTCAAAAGCTAAAATTTTCTCACAGTCCATAAAGACAGTCCTGATCATTCATCACAGTAAAACTGCCGTTTCTTTTCCCAAAGTCTGAGCAGTAAAAGACAATGCACAAGGATGTAGTGGATTTCCATGCAGTCTTGAAGAAGTAGTGTTGTCCTTCCAACAGAAAGACAATGCTGACTCTTGACATGCAGACAGGTAATGGGTCACAACAGAGCAAACCCACAGCAGAGTCATTCGAAGGTTTGAAGAATATTGGTAGGTAGGTCATCACAGAGTAGACCCACTGTAGTCCTGGTAGAGATTACGGTATTGGCGGGCCACCAGAAGTGCAGACCCACTGCAGTCCTTATAGAAATAATGGTACTGGTGAGCCAGCAAAGGTGTAGACCCACTGTAGTCCTTGTAGAAATAATGGTATTGGTGGGTCATCAAAGATGCAGACCCACTGTAGTCCTTGTCGAGATGGCCAGCAGCCATCTGTTGTGACTGTGCAGGTGCACAATCACCAATGAAGAGTCTTGCTGATAATATAGCAAGTCCATAACCACCACTTGTGCACTCACAAAGTTTTTTGGAATTGTCCTTAGTACCAGCAATGTTGTTATCCAGTCCCTTGCTGAATTATTAACACATGTGCAAACACTAACAGTCCCTACTTCTCACATATTGTCCATATACTATGACCAACAGAAACGTGTGCAGTGAAATGTAACTTACAAGTTAATAATATGATGAACTGGTACCAATTACAATTTTATAACATAAGAATACAATAACAAAGGTACAAAATACATCATTAAAAACATAATAATACAGATAACATTTGTAGTAATAGGGGCTTTACAAAAGAATTGAAATAAACAAATACGTCAGTGTTACAGGAATAATGACATAAGTAAATACATAAAAGATCAGAATAATTATTGAAACATCAACTTCACACATGAGCATTAAAACAGAACAGAATTAATAATGTCTAACATCTTTACAAAGTAAATAACATATTATTAATGCAAATTAAATTTGAGGATATCAGTATTCCTCATCATAGTAAGTGTAGCTTAGTACTAGAAAAATTCTACAACATATATCTTATTGCCGGCCAGTGTGGCCGTGCAGTTAAAGGCGCTTCAGTCTGGAACCGCGTGACCGCTACGGTCGCAGGTTCGAATCCTGCCTCGGGCATGGATGTGTGTGATGTCCTTAGGTTCGTTAGGTTTAATTAGTTCTAAGTTCTAGGCGACTGATGACCTCAGAAGTTAAGTTGCATAGTGCTCAGAGCCATATATCTTATTAGCTAAACACATAAAGCAGGAAAAACACAAAAATGCAAGAGTACACAAACACATAGCAGAATAACGCAGGGGGAAAGGACCGGGTTTGTTTTCAGTGTAACATTTGATACTGCAGTATTTTGCAAACAAAACCTTTTTTTTCTTGGAGATCTCCCTTTGATCATTATTCCCAAAAAGTCCTATCTATACCTGCTTTCTGTACTTTTCTTGTATAACTTCTCAATGCATTTCTTCCAATTCATTGCAACTCATTCTCTTATATAGTCTACCCCCTGTTAAGCTAACTTAAATCTACTGAGCTCAGATGCTAAACTAAGGGACGAGGCAATGCAGCAGTACAAAACAATTAACACAAACAGCAATGACCAAATATTCAAATTGGCCAAGCAAGCAGCAATATTACAACTAATATAACACAATGAGCAGCAAACAAGAAAAATAAATCAGTAGTAAAACTGGCTTAACAGAGTAATGTAAAGTGAAATTTAGTAGCACTATGCCTGGCAAACAGCAGCAGCAAATGCAATAAATTATATCTAAACATGACAAAGCTCAAGCAGAAAAATATTACAGTAAAGACAACAATGCAGATAAGGGAAATGTCTATTCACATCTTAATATCTATGTCATTAAAGTGGTGCACCACAACTTATTCTACAAAATAAATTACCAAGTACTTGAAAAGAAAATTATGAATGCAGTTCCTGTGAAGGTAAATGTCTTTTTGTGCTCCCTCATTTTTTTGAAAAAAATTATTATTACTCGATCTGTAGGCAGAAAATATTTATATTAGTACATCTATAAAATTTTATTTTAACCAACGCTGAAGTGCAGCTAGAAACTAGTTATTAAACAAAATGAGTTAATAAATACATAAAGCAAGCCATATGGCATTTCTCTCAACTAGCAAGACAATAGCCATGAAATGTTTCTCATTGTTTCATTAGGCATTTTAGTAAATATCATAAATTAAGAGCTCCACAGTATAATCATATGTTTTCAAGTTTGAGCGTGTCGTATTTGTGATGCTTTCTACAAAGGAATGTCAATAGCGAGGATAATGGCTTCCACTTTTTTTTCCTACCTGTGCCTCTGAAAAGGCACACACTAATGGTTTTTTCTCCAGGCGTCTGACACAGCTGGGTGCCCAAGACGCATTACGTGCAGGTGGTCACTTAACTTTCTTACGGAAATATTTACGACAGCAGTTTCTGCTACAGTGACAGTCTCATATAAAATATTTCACAGGTCAAGAATTTGTGTCACAAATCTGTAGAAACAAAATCCTATTGATATAACAGAGTCCAAAAAAATTTTCGTCGGCATTTTAATACATTCACGCATTTACATACATTTCATAGCTCTTAAAGTACGATTCTTGGTTTCCAACAACCTTTTTCACAAACCAGAGTCCCTAACCACAGCTCATTATTCCTTACCTTATTCGTCGACACTTCTTCAATATTTCATCATAACAGATACGTAGCATACTCAAATAACTCATATAGCATCAGCTTATTGATCATAAACATACCGCAACAGCATAATACACATAGTCATCGTAATAATAACATCATAACACCTCAGTCAACTCTCAAAATCGTCGTAGCTTCCTCCAATAATTTCAAAACCTAAAAAAAATTCTCTGCTCATTTCAATAGTGTCATCTACATCAAATGTACTTTAAAAATCATGCTCCCTTACCAAATACATCATTCAAAGCTCTCATAGTATCACAATGGTTCCAAAAAATATGAACAGTTCACAAAGTGCAGACAAAATACAATTTCATAAGTGTGAAGTTACCCAACTGTGTAATTGTGTAAACATGTGTCACTGATGTAGTAAAAAAAATGTTTATCTCTCAGTTAAATGATCAGATAGCTGTGTAATTTGTGTGTTAGAGAAATATGGTACCGATGTGTAAAGTTGTATAAGCAAATACCATATTAGCTAGGGCTCCTTGTGCTTGCCAAACACATGGTACACAAAGTAAGCGTGTAGCCACCTGAGGATTTATGTAATTATACCCCCAGATGTTACAGATTACAGCAATGGAATGAAATGTATCACGGAAAACCCTTGTATCATTGTACTTCAAATATCTTAAAAAAATAAATGTTGTAAGTGCGAAATTAATCACTCAAATACGTGTACTGTAGCGCTAAACTGTGCGTCATGTTGTAAGATAATCTCTGTGGAAGTCTCGTAGTTATCGTCCTCCGAAAGGTAAATTCTGCAGAAGTCAATGTACTTACCTCATGATAAACAAAAGTGAAATGCTTTGTGTATAGATATCGTTGCTATTACGCTTGTTGTTGTGATGAAGAAAGTACTGTACTCTAACGTATTGTTGTGCTACGGAAAAGGCTGTCTCATTGTAGCTATACCACAAAAGTTACTACTAAAACATGTTTTACTTTCCAGAATAAAACAGAAAAACTGTGCAGATATAAAACAGAAACACTGCAAAAGCAACATTGTAAATTGTCACTCATTAGTAGCATCGTGATAAAATCGTGTAGCTGTCACATAAACTAACCACTATGTCATCTGGTATCTCACTGAAAGTACTTTAAATCCAGAATGTATTTTCAAGTAAACCAAAATGTTGCATTAAGATCTCATTAGCAGTACCAGTATGTGTCCTAAGTATGTAACCATGATAGTCGTTATGTAATCGTGCAACTAACAAGCAAGAATGTACAAATACAACACTGTGTTGTGTGTTCACTATAACAATGCATTCGTAATTTCTGTTTAAAAATGTTCCCTAGGTTCTAGACTGGATATTTAACTTCAAACATTGTTGCATGTTAACAGTTTCTTAAGTCTGACAAAGCATACTAGATATGTGAAGTGAAAAGTTTTATGGCAAAGACAAAGTTAAAAAGCAGATTATCTTTCAATAAACGGTTTTACATGTGAAATGTGGTGTAAACCTTTACTCTTCCTAGTATGCAGAGTTTCAACTTGAACGCAATTATCATACGGTATATATCAGTAAAGAATACTGGAATTTTTCTCAATGTTAGCGTCTATGTTATTTTTCTCTGAGCCAGCCGGCGCACGCGGCTGCCTGCGCTGCGAGTCATTGTCTGTTTCTTTGTTGGCGCGTGTTGTTATTGGGACTAGGAGACCTAAGTTCTACAAATTCGCCTTGCTGAGAGGGCCCAGCTCTGTTAGAATCCCGGCAGTTCTGATGAAATTCACGTCTGTCGTTATGATTATATCGTCTGTCGTCATGTCGGTAGTTCCTGTAGTTTCTTTCTTGTCGGTCATGTGGTGGAGAATTTCTCCCTGAATCGGAACTGCGCGCTGGACCATTGCATCTAAAGTTATTCTGTCTCCCCTGATAATAATTATTTTGGTTCCCATATTGTCTGTTTCTATGGTAATCTCTTGTCATATTCATTACTACGGAAATGCGATCTTTCTCTGTAACTGTTATTACTCTGCGAGTGGTTGTCATATGGGTGGCGTCTGTTTTGGTCACGATTTGCGTCGTAAGAATAGACTTGTCGTGTCCAGTTATTGTTTCTGCCATCACGGAATTGTGACGGATGTGACCTGTAATTGTTGTGTTCCTGTTTTCGCGTTCCGCAATTATCAGGGTCAATTTCTAATTCTTGCAAGAGTTCCTGAAAAGCTTCAAAGTCGCCTTTGCAACGTCCTGCCAAAATAATATGCCATAAATGTTCAGGTAATTTGATTAAGCAAATGCGGATGAGTTCTCAGGGGCTGTATGGGTTTGACAGGTACTGATTCTTGTGCAACATGTCTTCAAAATATTTCACAAGACTGGAAAATTCAGATTGTTCGAAATGTTTCATCATTATGATGCTATGTTTTACTCGGTCTTGTGTAGCTTGAGACCAATATGCTAAGAGGAAGGCATGGTAAAATTCTCCTTCACTGTGACAATCGAGAATGACCGATCGCTTTCTTACAGCTGGTTCATTCTCTAAGTAGCCACACATAAATTCTAATCTGTGCTCTAATGACCAGTTGGGAGGAAAACAATGAGAGAATTGATGGAGCCATGCTTGCGGATGAATGTCGTTGCCAGAATTCTTAAATGTTTTGAATTTACGTGCAGTAATGAACAGTTTATAGTCAAAATCATCATGTCGGCGAGTCACATGTCGGTCATTGTTACATCGTTTCGGCGGTTCCATCTCAAAATTCGGTGTGCCTTGCCAATTTCTTTCATAGTTTCCGAAGTGTCCTGTGTTATTATTTTGTGGTTGTTCCGTATTTCTAAGTCCCTCTTCCCGTGTTGGAGCGCGACTGTTCTCTGAAATATGTAATTTTTGTATCAGCTGATCTTGTACTTCCCGGATTTCTCTTTGGTGTTGCGTATTAACTTGTTTCTGATTTTGTTTGAATTTCCTAATTTGTTCGCACTCTTCTGTGTCATTAAAGACTACCGGTTTTGTGTCATTCAGATTATCATCTACCTTCGTAGATAAATTATTTAGCTGATCCGAAAGTTCAACTACTTTCTCTGATAATGAACTAATTTCCTCCATGTGTCTTTCTACTGTGTCCTTTAAGTTTTCCTGAGTTTTTGCAAGTTGCGGTAACCGAATCTGTGGATGCAACTGAGTCAAATTTAGCTTGCAAGGTCTCATGATTTTCATGAACAATAATTTTCAGTTCTTCTATGGCTGGAATCTGTTCCTCTACGCTTTTCGGCAGTGCATTTGCACCGGCAACATTCACATTTTGACAAGCAGAAAATATGTCTTGACTTATTTGAGAAAACGGTGAGGACGCAAAACCTGAATCTACAGTATTTGCAAAATTGTGTCCTGTCATTTCGGATTCCTGAGTGGAGCTGTTGCCGACCGATCGATCGATAATGCTTCCCTGTTCACTAACTGTTTCACTGCCTACGCCATTGTTTGCCGCCCGGTCCTTTTCCCTGTGCACAATTACCAAATTACTATGTTGAACATTAGTTAATTCATTACACGGTGGCGCTAACACACTGCTTTCGTCTTCACTGTCATTTCTCAGTTTACTTTGGAGCCTAGTACTACGTTTTTCACACGCCATTATTGTCACAATATTTCACACGACAACACAGAAAAACACAATTTGAAGAGCAAAAATAAGAGAACACATTAACAAAGCACTGAAAATAGTATGTAGTTAATTGCAGGCACAGCTGCGAAATACTTGCTGCAAATCTACATGCATGCCACAACTGATTTACTGTACAACAATGAAAAACTACAACTACAAAGGAAATTCTCTCTATAATTACGCGCTAGCAATAAACAAAAGCTACACTAATTACACAAACTACAAGAAAAAATCAGTAGATTCCAGTGAGGTATCCTCGGCTAAGGGTCGACATATGAAACGTCCCCTTTGAACAATTTATACACGTGACTGGGCTTAAACTGACACCGAATATTTTTAGCGCAACGCAAACTGACTTTCAATAATCCCTACAAAAGAATGGCCCTGACTAACATTAACCTATACCTTTCACAAATCACTTACCTCACAAAAATCTTCGTTACTCGAACTACTGCAATACAGCGAGCGCCACTACTGCCAGCTAAATAAAAGATTCAAACTACGGGAGGCACAGGCTACTGATAGGCATGGTTAGCAAATGGAAGATTTTAATAGAGAACAAACAATGTATTTACCTTAATAGTGTTGAAAAATCATAATATACATAGCAGTTCATGACATCCAGTCTTACCAATTTCAAAACTCCGCCATTTCTCTCCCCACATCCACCACTGCTGGAGGCTCACTTCCAACTGCGCAACGCTACGCGCTGTTAACAGCCAACTGCCCAACGTTACAATGGCAGACAACAATGCCAACTAGCCACAGACTGCACACAGCACAGCCAGTCATTTTTCATACAGAGCGCTACGTGGCGTTACCAATAAGAAAACCTAAACAGCCTACTTACAGTTATGTTGAACACACGAGACTACAGTTATCGATAACCGACATACATGGTACGAGGGGTGCCCAGAAAGTAAGTTCCGATCGGTCCGAAATGGAAACCACTGGGAAAATCCGGTAAAGCTTTCCAAAGATATGTTGGGCAGTGTCTCTAGTATGCTCGTCGATCGTGTCGCGTCGCTCTTTTCAGTTTTGAGTGAACACTGAGCACGTAAAGATGCGTAGGGAATAGCGTTTCCCGCCAAGTATGAGGGCCTGGTTAGAGATTTCGCCTGTGTCACGCAGCTCACATATCATAACTTCTTCATGCCAATTCTCTGCCGCACACTGGAGGGGAAATGAAGACGCTCCTGCGGCGTTCCCGATGATAAGTGTTTAACCACCCACAATACAGCCCGTAATTGGCTCCCCCTGAGTCTCATCTCTGCTCACAAGAACTGCTGGCTATGAAGACAAAAGTTTTCCACAGACAACGAGCTGCAGGCCAGTGCAGATAACTGACCGAAACCACAGTCGTCTGCTTTCTATGACGAGGATATTGGAAAGTTGATACAACGACAAAACTCGAAGTTGGAGCGACGACTATGTAGAGAAGTAGGTGGAAGTTGTACCTAACTGTTGCAAATAAGATGTTTCTCGTTTTCACAACCGAGCGAGGTGGCGCAGTGGTTAGCACACTGGACTCGCGTTTGGGAGGACGACGGTTCAATCCCGCGTCCGGCCATCCTGATTTAGGTTTTCCGTGATTTCCCTAAATCGCTTCAGGCAAATGCCGGGATGGTTCCTTAGAAAGGGCACGGCCGATTTCCTTCCCCATCCTTCCGTAATCCGAGCTTGTGCTCCGTCTCTAATGACCTCTTTGTCGACGGGACGTTAAACAGTAATCTCCTCCTCCTCCTCCTCTCGTTTTCACTGGGGTTTCCATTTAGCGACCCATCGGAACTTACTTTCTGAACAACCTTCGTATTAAATATTGAGCTTAATCTGCACAGTTTATGGTACACGGTAAATACGTGTAAATATTAATTTACCCTTTACCGATGTTCTGAAGGGAAATTTTCACATGCTTTCCACCATGAAATCGGATTTGTGTCATTTCTTTTTATAATTTCCTAGTTTGCCTACTTTATTGTATCACAGTTCATCATCAACTTATCTACATATACATGAGTCAGCTGAACATTTTAATTAGGGTTTATGCTGCTTCTTTGATCCCAGAACGGGAAGCTGCTTTGTGTCAGTCTGTATCCTACTACCAAGTGTCTATCAACAGATTAATTGTATTATTCTACAGCATCGGTTTCAAGTACCGCATATAAATACTGTGCAGTTAAATCGATTGCCCTTAACGACAGCTAATCGATTACATCTTGTTCGTCACAGTCACATTAATATCATCAGTGATTGTTGGTTGTGGTTAGTGTTTAACGTCCCGTCGACAACGAGGTCATTAGAGACGGAGCGCAAGCTCGGGTTAGGGAAGGATTGGGAAGGAAATCGGCCGTACCCTTTCAAAGGAACCATCTCGGCATTCGCCTGAAACGATTTAGGGAAATCACGGAAAACCTAAATCAGGATGGCCGGAGACGGGATTGAACCGTCGTCCTCCCGAATGCGAGTCCAGTGTGCTAACCACTGCGCCACCTCGCTCGGTGTAATATCATCAGTGATATAAATTTTGTAAGTACCAGCGCATTCCTTATAACTTAACTTCTAAGCTTTTTCCATGTCTGTACAATGCCTAGTATTTACTTATATACCATTTATAGTTACATAGTTCTTCAGTGTGAATACTCTCCAACATACGCAATATTCTTCCCCACTCAGCAAGGGAGCCATTTCCTGTCTCCAGATTACTGGTAGCCAAAGGTATTTTCCTGACGTCTTTCTTACTGTATGTGAGTGTTGGTTGCTTTCTGCCCACAGTGTTAGGCCTGTATATGCAGTGATCGATCACTGATAATGCTACATTAGAGATAACACCAATAGTTACAAAAAAGCCCAGCGTACAGGAAACGATTATTCAGTGTAGAAAATAGCAAATACAACTTTATGTAAGCCATCAAAGGACCTCATTAAATTATTCAGTATAAAGATGTACTGTTTCTAAATTTGGCTTTGTTGGCAATTTTTGCGTCACTCGCTGGCTTAGTTATAACTCAAACATTAGGAAGAATCAGTATTTTACCCTACATCGAAGTGTGCAAGCATTCTGAAGCTATCTACCATTTTAAAGCTATGCATCAAACAGTGACTCGAACCAAGAATCTCCCCTTTCGAGTCCCATTCCAGCATAGATTTTCAAAATGTCCAGTGCTTTCAAACTGCACACACTGCAAGGCGCAGTGACATATTCACTCTGCAAGCTAACGCTAAGCTATTTCTCATCAGTGTTTCTTCTATCACGGGTACTAATGAAACTAAGGCTGCAAAAGTGTCTCTGTGGAGTTTAGAATGCAAGGACGAATTAGTGACAAAATTGTAGCAATGCAGGATTCTTCTGGTTGGACAGCTCAGTCGCTAAGGCCTTTGCGAGCGAAAGATAATGTTCACCTCCCCATCGGCGTAAAGTAGCTACGTATTTCTTGAGGACCTGGTGGAGATGTCGACCAAGGATAGATATAACCCAAACTTCTCTAACTATGCAGCACAGTTGACATCGACGTTTCACAACCTGCAGAAAGATAATAGATTTGAGATCCACTGTAATTCCGAGCACAGTAGGCGACGGATAGTCGGTTAAAAAGCACCGGGTGGCGATCCCAGGACCACGATGCAAAGAACCTTCACGCCCAGCAGAGGAGGGATGGCGGAGAGGGAGACGGGGGGTAGAGAGCTTGTTACCTCCATCACAGCCGCCTCTGCGGTGCCGGGCTGCGAACCGCGCGATAAGCCGGTATCTGGTTCACGCTGTGATGGCCGCCCCCGTGGCGTGCGGGGTGACAATGGACCCTGCACCGTAGCGCATCATGGCTGTGACGTCACGCTCCATCCCGCCGGCAAAGAACATTTGTTACACAATGCGCAAAGAGTATGTGGTGATCAACGCCTACTTGTGGATTTTGTCTTCTTGTATAACGTAAACTGCAGTGTAACCACACCATTTAACAACATATGTGTTGAGCCACTGAAAAAAAAAATTGAACGTAAGCCGTTAGGGGAAAAAAAACAATGGGACATAGTTTTTCATTGTCGTGAAAATCAGGCCTGTCACCAGATTTCACCTATAGTCGAACATATACATCCACCTCTGTTAGTCGACAATGTCACGGAATGGTCACAGCCATTCTTGGAGCTAAGCTTGGTCATACCTCCTTTCACCTGAATCCTGATCGTCAAATGTCGAGATGAAATTGCTTTTTCACTTACTTAGCATCTGAAAAATAATTGAGATCATTCAGATTAATTTGAGATTTTGTTATGGAGATAAATAACCCGTCCAGATGATGCCACTTTCGACGCGGGTAATTGGGCCAGCCCCGAATCGAATCCACCGTGCGGCGATCTTCGGTGTACCAGCCAGCCGGGATGCGGCTTTTAGGTGGTTTCCCACATCCCACTAGGTGAAAACCGAGCTTGTACGCAAGTGCCGACTCAGTTACACTATTCACACTTAAGCTGAAAAAAATTCGCTCACTGTCACATGAAGAACACTTTAGATAACAGTACTGGGGTACAGATATTCCATCGTGGTGGCTAACAATGTGGCGACAAGAAGTGCATCCAGCAAGCGCTTAAGCTGACCAGGCAATAACGACCCTGCGCCAGTACGGGAAAAGGACACATGAAAAAGCAGAAGACTATGGAAATAAATGTGTTACATTTTTTGATTAACTTCCTATATTACGTAACAAATTATCTTTGATATATTTTCTACTGATATTTGAGGAAAATTTCTTTCTATGCCTTCTTAAATTATTAACAACCTTGGCATAGCTTGAATTTTGTGAAATGATTGAGTGTTTGTAAATACCATTAGGACCTGTTGTTAGAAAGGAAAATTGAAACTGTTTTGTGGAGTAACTTCTGTCTACCGATATGGAAACTGCGGTCACTCCTGCACAATAATTAGAAGTACATCATTGTACTATTTTTCACATTATCAGTATTTCACTTAGTTTGATGCTGATTTATGAGGCATTTTTTTTTATTTCGTTCCAACATTTTCACATCTCTGTAACTACATTACCGACATCTAGAATTTTTTTGGCATGTTATATACTTTGGGCAGTCCTCTCTACTGATCATATAAGTGCTTAGTTTACTATTCCTGGAAGGCAGAACGCGTACCTCACTATAATCTCCCATCTGTTGTTATGAGTGTTCCACTGGCTACTTCATTTTCGAAAGCTTTATAGCTCAAAGAACAGTTTCCTTTGTATGGAAACATTTACACTTGATGCTAAAGAACTAAATTCTATTTTGAGCGAAGAAATCATCAAAATAAAAAAGATTGATAATATTAGTACTTACTCGTTACAAAGGTAATGCTACACACGAGGGCCTATTCATTTCAGTTAGGCATACGGGGATTTACAGTTTAGCGATTTATAACTCTAGCAGTTTCTCTTGAAACGTTTCCGTTCATATTGTGTTCCTCGGATGATTGTGTATAATTATCACTCCAGAACCCACCTGTGCATAATTAAACGTAATTGACAGTTACTGTATTTTTGACACTGTGTCCTTTTTCGATCCACATGACTACTAAAATATTGGAACATCCTCTTCATTTGTCACTTCTCTCTATTCATGGCGTTAGGTCAACATGTGCTGGATAACGCTCTTTGACAGACAGCAGCCGCACGTAAAAGATTAATTTAAACAGCTGCTTACGGTGTTTCAGAATGCCATTCCCATTGGTTATCAAAGCTACATAACACCATCAACTAGACCAAATTTTTAGGGGCACAATATAGCAATTGCTTCAGCCGCAATATTTTCTAAAATTCTCTCTGATGGCTTCGCTATCTCGTCCATTTACCTCTCTACACTCCTCTGAAAAGCTCATTACACATCACTCCTCCTTTAAGTACTCTTAACACTTGCAGTAAAATGTTACCAAATGTGGACTTACTCTATTATTTTAACAAGTGGTTTTTGGAAAATAGCATGTTTCGAGTAGGCTGCAAATTCTCTTCTCTTCCCTGCACACCCGCTCACGTTTTCATTCAGTGCTCGTCAGTGATCAAAAGTCACATTTATATACAAGCGACCGTACTCCCGTTGGCTAGAAGCATTAATTATGTCTATCACAATTCATTGTAATTGTAGATCCTGCAGTTCCATCAGTACTGAAACTGACACTGTACTGAGGCGACAAATGTCATCGGATACCCCTTAATGTCGTATCGGACCTCCTTTAAGCCGGCGTAGTGCAGCAGTTCTGCGTGGACTCAACAAGTCGTTCGAAGTCACGTACAGAAGTATCCATACTGCGTCTGTAACCGCGTGTAACTGCGGAAGTGTTGCCGTTGCTGCATGTTCTGCAATTAGTGACCTCTCGATTACGTCCCGTAAATGTTCGTAGGGACTCATCTCGGGAGATTTGGGGGCTAATTCTTCAAACCAATTGTGAAAAATTGGGGCCCAGTGATATGGTGCACTATCATCCATAAACGCTCAATTATCGTTTGGCAAAATGAAGTCGATCAATGGCTGCGAAATGTCTCCAAGTAGCCGATCATAACCATTTCCTGTCAATGATCGGTTCAGTTGGACCAGAGGACCCAGTAATTTCAATGTAAGCACAGCCCACATCTTTAAGAACTTAACACCAGCTTGCGCAGAGCCTTGTTGACAATTTGGTTCCATGGATTCGCGGGATCTGCGCCACACACGAGCCCTACCATTAGCTCTTACCAACCGAAATCTGAACTCATATGACCAGACCAAGGTTTGCCAGGAGAGGCGGTGCAGGCGACATCATGCTGTTAGCGTTGTTCGTCTGCTGCCATAGTCCAATAATGCCAGATTTCGCCGCACTGTCCTAACTGATAGGTTTGTCGTACGCCCCACATTGATTTCCATCAGAAGGCCAGTCAGTATACAAAATTGTCTATAGATAAGCCTCGCATACATAGGACAATTATGACGTCAGCGAGCAGCACTCACCACAGCTGCCTACTCACAGAAATCCATAGGTATATCTGCTCACTGCAAACCTCTGTACAGTGTGTGGCTGTGGTTATTTGCGGTACCCATCTGTAAGAGCCATAATATCTTTGATATTAATGGTGTGGTGACTAGGCAAGATATAGTGAGGTGGGAAAAAATATGGAAACACGGTTAGTAATTCGTGCTTGAACATAAATGCATAACATACTTAAACCAGCAGGTTGAACCGTTGTATGTGGACACGAACGACACGTGTAACGTCCCCAATAAGTCTCAGACTTGGTCAGGGCAGTGTTCTGTGTGTTTAGACGCCATTACATGGAGGTAAGTGAGTTAGAACCTGAGAAAATTGTTAGTTCTCCTTCTGTAACCAAGAGAGTACTGTTTCGTATCGTAGATTTATACCGTATACAGAAAAAGCGGAAAGCATTATCCGCCTAGTTCAGTGATCCAGTCAGAAGTTCAGTAAAGGGGATTGTTACCAAACACGTAGTGCGACAGTGCAGCAGCTGCAGAACGGAATGTCTCACTTGGAGGGATTCGGTGATGATTAGGACAGCCATCGTGGTGTCCCACGGGCTTTGCCAGGTCGAATTATTTCCTAGAATTATGTGACCATTTTGGCAAGTCTATGGCATGGTACGATGTTTGTTCCCCAGTGGCCATTGTCCCAAGACGACAGGGCCGCTTTTCACACGTAATCGCGCCGTCCAGTACTGGTTTTTAATGTAATAATACTCAGCCAACTTTAAAATTAATGCATGTTTATTTACACAAGATCAAAGACCATTATTTGCCATTTTAGTTAACAAAGTTACTTGTGAAAAATAATGCAGTACTCAAGTCTCTTCTCAAAATCCTCTATCACACGGACTAAAATCTCTGCAGGGATGGCAGCAATTTCTTGAATGATCGCATTCTTCATCTCGTCCAAATTTCGTTGTTTGTGGTTATAACCACAGTTTCTAAGGTATCCCCACAGAAAAAAGTCATATAATGACAAGTCGGGAGACCTGGGAGGCCAAGGAACATTGCCAAAACGTGAGATAATCCGGCCACGAAACATGCGTCTAAGAACTGTCATTGAAGTGTTTGTGGTGTGCGATGTTGCTCCATCCTGCTGGAAGGAAACGGGTTTTAAAGGGATTCGTCATCTTCTTAGTTCTGGTTTCACGAATGTTTCAAGCACACGAATGTAACGAACCGAATGAACAGTAACTGTGGCCCAAACTCTTCTTTTTTTTAAAAAAAGAGGTCCAATAATGCCAACAGAGCCAAGAGCACACCAGACTGTTACTTTTTCTGAGTGTAGAGGACGCTGGTGGATAAGGTGTGGAGCCGGATGGTTTGGCCGTGCGGTTCTAGGCGCTTCAGTCTGGAACCACGTGACCGATACGGTCGCAGGTTCGAGTCCTGCCTCGGGCATGGATTTGTGTGATGTCCTTAGGTAAGTTAGGTTTAAGTAGTTCTAAGTTCAATTGGACTGATAACCACAGATGTTAAGTCCCATAGTGCTCAGAGCCATTATAACCATTTGATAAGGTGTGGATGCTCTGGAGCCCAGTAACGTAGGTTTTGCTAATTAAATGAAAATGAGCTTCATCGCTTATCAATAGAATTTCATTTTCATTCGGTCCGAAAATTAGTTGCATTCTGTAAGCGATGTCTTGTCATACAGCAAAATCAGTTTCCTTAAGTTGTTGGACAAAGAGCATTTTGTAGGGATGGAATTTTAATTCTTTATGCAAAATTCGTCTAACCGATTCACGATTGATTCGTAACTCACTAGCATGACGTCTACTTGACCGTCCTGGGCTTCTGACTGCCGCTTGCCTTACCCTTTCAACACTTTCTTGTGTCGTTACTCTGCGTCTCGGGCCAGGATGCTTCTTATCCAGTATGTTTCCAGTTGATCTGAAGTTTTCCACCCATCTCAGGATTGTGTCACGGCTCGGAACAGCTCCATATCGACCGACATTAAACCGCTCACGATACAATCGCTGCGTAGCAATAATAGACACACCACTTTTCACGGAACTGTCATAGACCAACACTCGACGTTGCAAGTCTCACTGCTCCATAGTGACTGAGTAAATGAAATGGCGTCTTGTGTGGATCAGAACTATCCCTATCACGACCACCTCCCACCACCGTGTCCTCAGCACTACGCAGTTCAAAACCGTCCGTCTCCCGTGTGTCACCCTGTACTTTGGGGATAAGAGCGTATGATCGCTATGCGTCTCCATTAGCGTCACCTGTACTTGCCTCTATTTTACAGGTATAATGGTATAAAATTACCTTGACAACCCTACAGGACCTATCGTTATCCATTTAGACATGACTGGGTTCTCTACACCGTATTAGGTGTAGTAATATGTTGCGTTTTCAGTGTTTCCATATTTTTGTCCAAACTCTGTATGTTGGAGAAAGTGGGTTTTCTCATATATTTTAAAATGTGATCGCTTAGAATTATGTGAGTAAGGCTCTTAGCGACACACCATTTCTTTCTACTAACTACAGTTCGAAGGTTTGTGTTTAACTTCCTGTCGACAGCGAGGTCATTAGAGACGGAGCCCAAGCTCGGATTAGGAAAGGATGGAAAAGGAAAGCGGCCGTGCCCTTTCAAAGGAATCATACCGCCTTAAGTGATTTGGGGAAATCACGCAAAACCCAGATCACGACGGCCGGGCCCCGGTCTGAGCCGTCTTCATACCGAATGCGAGTCCAGTGTGCTAACCACTGCGCTACCTCGCTAAGTGGAATTAATAAAAAGTAGAACCAGGTATGAGCACAGGTAACATAGTCTTGAATACAAAGCAAAATTGCACAGAATAAGAGAATATTTACATGTGCAGTAGTTTCATCCTAGCCTCCGCCGCTGTGGTAGTCGCGCAATTTTACAACTCTAACAGCAAAATAGATCTACTGGGATTAGTGTCTAATTCCCTTGTCTAATTTCCTCTGCGTCGTATGATTTAATTTGGCTAAATTCCCTTACCCTGCTTTTATTTTTATTGATGTACAATTTAATACGAAGCTTCCGTGTATTCTGCTGACTAGTTGTTTTCATTGTACGCGGAATATTTCTACAAAAACCCGACAGGACACCCAACTCACACCATTAGTCAATGGTGCTGAGAGTACCTGAGAGATTAGATTACTGAAACTCATTTTCAAGTCATTACTTCTTTCGTTCAACTGCTCTTCCAAGTAAAGACCTTTCCTTCTCTGACAGAATAACGATGTTATCGCGCAGTCCTCGAAATTTGTATTTCTTCGCAAACTTTGATTCCAAAAATCTCCCTGCTTTCCATCATTGATTGCTCGATGTACGGAGTGAATAACAACGGGGATAGGCGAAAATCCTGACTCACACTGTCACTGCTTCGCTTTTTGTTATTGGACCATTACAACTACTTTCTGGTTTCTGTACCAGTTGAAAATAAATTTGTGTTCCCTGTACTTTATTCCTGCTGCCTTCAGTATTTCAGCACGTGGATTCCAATCAATACTGTCAAAAGCTTTTCAAAATCTACAAGTGCTATAGAAGTACGTTTGCGGTTTCGTAACCTATCTTCTAAGCTAAGTGTTTTCTCACGTGTTTCTAGATTTCTGTGGAGCCCAACTGACCTTCCTCGAGGTCGGATTCTACCAGTATTTCCAATTTTTTTTAAGTATTTCCTGTCAGTAGTCTGCAAGCGTGACTTATGAAAGCGACGATTCGGACTCACAAACAATGGTAACACCCTTCTTTGGGACTGAAATTCCTATACTATTCTTGAAATCTTATAGTATTTTACGTGTCTCATATACCTTGCACACCAAATGGAATAGTTTTATCGTGGAAGCTCTCCCGAGGAGACATAAATCACCAGACTAGCAGGGTAAGAAGGTGACTGGGGCTGTTTGCTGACGATACTGCGGTACACGGGAAGGTGTCATCGTTGAGTGACTGTTGGAGGATAACAGATGATTTAGACAAAGTTTCTGATTGGTGTGATGAATGTTGAAATGTAGAAAATTGTGAGGTAGTGAAAATAAGTAACAGAAACTATCTCGAAATGTTCGTATACAGAATTAGTATTGCACTGCTAGGCAGTCAAGTCCAATAAATATCAAAGCGTAACGTTGCAAAGCGAACTGAAATGGAACGAACACGTAAGGTTCGTAGAAGGGAATAGTCGACTTCGATTTACTGGGAGAATTTTAGTAAAGTGCGGTTGATTTGTAAAATTGACCGCGTGTAGAACAGTAGAACCCACTCTTGAGTATTTGGGATCTCCACCATGTCGGATTAAACGAAGACATTGAAGTAGTTCTGAGACGGGCTGCTAGATATGTTACCGGTAGGTTCAGTCAAAGGTATTCCGGTGCCGCTTTGGGAACTCAAATGAGAATTACTGGAGGGAAGGCAACCTTCTTTTCAGGGAACACTACGGAGAAGATTTAGGGAACAGGCGGCTGAAGCTGACTGCAGAACGATTCTACTGCCGCCAAAGTACATTTCGAGTAAGGACAACACAGGTAAGATTAGAGAAATTCCGGCTGGTATGGAGCCGCCCCGAATGACCGCGTGGTTTGAGGCCCTATGTCACGGATTGCGCGGCCCCTCCCGCTGGAGGTTCGAGTCCTCTCTCGGGCATGTGTGTGTGTGTGTGTGTGTGTGTGTGTGTGTGTGTGTGTGTGTGTGTGTGTGTTGATTTTAGCGTAAGATAGTTTAAGTACTGTGAAGTCTAGGCACTGATGAACTCCACAGTTTGGTCCCTTAGGAAGTCACACACAATTAAATTTTTTTCCTGACTCTTACGGTAGTATTTGCGACTTGAAAAAGAAAGAAAATAACTAGAAGTGATACAGTGTATCCTCTGAAGAAGGAAGAGATTAGCATTGAACATCCCGTCAACAATGAAGTCATTAGAGACGGAGCACAAGCTCGGATTAGGGTAAGACGAGAAAGGAAATCGGCCGTGCCCTTTCAGAGGAACAATCCCGGAATTGGCCTAAAGTGATTGAGGGATTCACGGGATACCTAAATTAGGACGGCCGGACGCAGGTATGAACCGTCGTCTTCCCAAATGCGAGTCCAGTGTACTGACCACTTGACCTAAGCAGTTTGGTCCCTCATGAATTCACACACACACACACACACACACACACACACACACACACACACACACACACTACCCACTGCGCCACCTCGTTCGGTACGGGATCCTCTGCCATGCACCGTACGGCCGTACTGTAGTTTGCCGAGTATGTATGTAGATGAAAATGTAGATGTAGAAGAACGAAGCACTTTTTCTCCTCTTATTCTTTCAGTTCCAGCTGTGCGCAGTGGTAACACACTGTACTCACTTACAGGTAGGTTAAAATCCTCGTCTACATATCTAGGTATAGATATTCCATGACTTCAAATTCTGCGTGTAATGTACTACCCGCTCAGTAAATTCAGTTATGATGCAGTATATCTGCACACTGTTCACTGCATCAGACCTACAATGAACGAACTCTGTGAAAGTCGACAATTGTGCTATCTCCCTGAAAGAGTTATAAGCTTAAGAGAAAAATTACAAACGTTCGTTGTCTTCCGCAGCAACTGTCAATTGTTATATTGTTTTTCCGGATTGTAGCCCATGCCATATTCTAAAATAGCATACCAAAGTTTCAACCACATTGCAAGATTCATTCGTCAGAGGAATTAAAAGTAGTGTATATTTTATAATGTCATATGCAGTAGTGGTGCAAACGCTGGTACGTTTTACAACACTGCGCGGTCTACAAAGCAGAATAATTTTACGAGGAGAGAAGAAACAGTAACAGCTTCTAGTTAGAGGAACTAAAATTCTAATAACAACTTTTTCAGATAAGGTAAGAACTTTTCACGGAGTTCCAAAACTAGTCTGTTGCGCATCTGAAGAACGGTTAATCCTTCCTGCCAGTCAAGAATTGTCAGTAGAAGATGAGCTTCCCGGTTCAATAGCAGGTGCATAATAGGAGTTCCCCATGTATAATCTCAAGATAAGCCCCGTTTAATTGGTACAGCAGAACGCTGTTTAGCGATTCGCAGCGTTTTCAGCCAGCAATTGAACTGTACTTGGCGGAGCGGTATCGGAATCCTTTACTAATTGACTTACTGATGGTACCCGACGTCAACGTATTATACATGCACTGATTGGATCTCCTTACTTAAGCATGCAACTATAGCACCGTAACTAATTTTGGGGTGAATTACAGATTTTAGGAGCTCTGCGGAACAAATGGTGTTTACGTAATTAGTTGCTCTCAATTATATTTACTTACATTGAAGCAAACAAGAGCGGACTGTGGAAAGTACACTGTCAAGCTGTACTCGGAGCTCCTCACGACAGATTTAACAGATAAACCTTTCTCAGTCCACAAACAGTGAGACCTCTGTTCTTAATCCCGATAATGCAGTAAGGTCAAGAGAGGTCTGTTACTGAATACCAGCACATGCAGCGCTTCTAATTATGGATAAATCATACATGAGGAGAATATTTCATGCTGAGACTCACACTTGAAGCTTCCAATACGAACTTATTTTTCCATGTCACGACTTTAAACAATGGAAATGCAACTAAATAAAACAGTGAAATATGAAAGCAAGCCGGCCGGTGTGGCCGTGCGGTTCTAGGCGCTCCAGTCTGGAACCGCGTGACCGCTACGGTCGCGGGTTCAAATCTTGCCTCGGGCATGGATGTGTGTGATCTCCTTAGGTTAGTTAGGTTTAAGTAGTTCTAAGTTCTAGGGGACTGATGACCACAGATGTAATGTCCCATAGTGCTCAGAGCCATTTGAACCATTTTTATGAAAGCAAAATATTATGTGCCAGAATGGGCCAGGAGGAAATAATGACAAACTGCACAACTATCGTCCGTTGGACTGATACATATCACGCGAGTGAAAGCCAGCGAACTGTGTCCACGTATCTCTCTCTCATTCTTCATTTCTCTCTCTCTCTCTATCTCTCTCTCTCTCTCTCTCTCTTTCTGCCTCCCCTCTTCATTGTTTCTTCAGTTGCTGCTATATACCGAGGAGAGCTCTCATAGGGAAATGGATCTTTAAGGAACAGTATGAATAAATGCTATTTTGTAGGGCCCGGAGTACGCATTCGAAAGCACATTTATTATCCTTATAGTTTTAACTAACTGCCCATTTTTTATATTGGCCACCTAGTATGGCATAAGACTTTTTTTTAAAGAAAGTAGACATAAGGAATTTTATATCAAATGTTCAGTACACCACCCCCCCCCCCACTCTTCACACCTTGTACACGTTATCCGGCCTCGCGATTCTTCCGCCACTCTCCGTGAGCCCTTTCTGGGTTGCGGCCGTCAGGCCGTGTCCGCTGCCCCGCGGCTCCTCTCCACTTGCACGGTCATTGCCGCTCCCATCATTTAAAAATTTAAAAAAAAGGAGTTTTAAATTTTAACTCCCGCTTTCACCAGATGACCTTATATTAGTCGTGGCTACAGGGCAATGTTCAACGTTACTATGTCATAAATAGCGTATTGTGCCTGAGGATGCACCGATATGTGGTGCGACACCGGTCGCAGATATAATAAAAACCATTCATAGAACCAGTGCGGAATTTTCTTTGAAAAAACAGTATGAACATGCAAATATTTCATTATATTTTTACATCTCGCAATACTTTTAAAGAACAGGTACGAAAATCCCAGTACCAAATAGGACTTAGGTTTTACATCTCAGTTAAATGAAACGAATGTAATACAGTTTTAAAATTACTATAGAATAATGTAGTAAGGTAAGATCCTTGGCTATACTGGGATTTCATAACTATTGTTCGGAATGACGCCACTGATGCGCATTGCAGACATCAACTTTTCTCAAAACGAATACTGGCAGTGAGTCGTCATGTCTGCGTCACTGGGCGGGTGTGACAGGTTCTGTGTTTCAGGTTGATGATAACAAACGAAAGTTTCTCATGAGCAGACTTCCTTAAGTTACTGCACGAGCCTGGCATTGTTAGAAACAAGTTTGGCATGGTTAGTTTAAGGGACGGCAGGATGACCTTCCAAATGTGAAATTAAAAACACTTTCCGCCGTCAATATTTCGAATGGAAGCTATTTGTGCTACCTATTTCGGCGTTTCACTACACATCTACAGGTCCTATTGTAAAGACAGCAACAATAATGACAGTGTGAAATATGTAACAGAAGGAGCGGGGTAAACATTAAGAGATGAGTTAGATATGGTGTTCCATGTATCTTGCTTCCCAAAATAATATTTTTCTGATGAATTAAATGAAAAATTGTTTCAATCACTTTTTAACATCATTGGGTAGTTCTTGCTGAGAGTATACTTTTTACGTATCCCCATAGATGTACGAGATACGGCGTAGAGGTTAAATTTTTTTAATGGAACCATTTTATTCAAGAGTCACTCACCCTCTCGAAGAACTACTCAAAAATGTATCATACTGTATCTTTTTATCCACGAAACTAGTAATTATGGAAATGGTAAACAATAGATAACTTCTCTTATTTAAATATCCCTTCAGTGCAGTTCGTTAATTAAATCATTTAACGTCTTCAAGGTGGTTTTGGACATTTTACAAATTACCAATAAACACTGAATGCAACAGTTCTGCACTGTACAGTAACTAGTATGCAGTACCGTATTACAACACCTATGACACTGCAGAAGTAACATGGCTCTTTGTAGTAGCTTTTACTGTGGTACTACCAGTACATGACAAACAAAGCGTTTACATCATATGCTCAAAATGGTGGCCACCAGAATTCACACATATGATCAATCGGTGGATGAAGGACGCTTTACATCGTGCTACTACTTCCTCTGTGATGGCTGAACAAGTGTCAACAATGCCTTGCTAAATGGCGTTTTTGGAACATTTTGGTAGACAGCATCCTTGACTGCTCCCCTTATAAAGCAATACAGCGCGTAGGGTCCGGAGATTGGACGGTCAACTAACTGGCTCACTGCATCCAGTCTACCTGCGAGTGTATTTACGGTCCAGAATTAATCGTGTTTGTACGGAGTTATGTGCATGGCATCCATCATGCTGATACAGTCTGACCATTCACCGATTCAGAGATATGGCGTCCAAGAGAACAGGAAGAGCGTGTCCTAAAAATCGGGCCCATTGACTGCGATTTCTGTTGTCATTTACAACCAAAGGTCGATAATGGTATCTGAAATAATTCCGTACCTAACATTAACGCTCCATGGATGTTGGCACTCTACCTATCGGAGCAGTCTTGTATTGTTGATGGAACAATAATGAATATTTCTCAAACTGACAATTAATTTGTTGGAGAATGACGTCTCGTCGGTAAAAAGAACACAGGAGGAGAAATTAGGATTAGTCAGAAGTTGTTGCTGAGCCCATTGACAAAATTGAACCCTGTTGGAGTCATTTCCATGAAATTCTTCATGTAAATCAACATGGCAAGGATGGAACTTATAACGTTGCAGAATGCGATGTGCACTTGTTTTCGAGATATCAACTTCATGTTGGATTCGTCTGTGGTGACTTGAGAAGTCACGGCTATGGCAGCGAGCACAGCGACCTCAGCAGCTTCATCTATTCATGTTCTCCGAGTATTTCGAGATCTTGCGTTTATACTTCCACTTTCACGTAGACGAGAAATGAGACGACCAACTATCCTGCGATGGCTTGTCTGGGAACCGTCTGCTGTACAGTAGTCGTGCCTGAAAAGAATTTTGCCCGCCCACAGCAAATTACGGTACATGTATGTACAGTAGAGAACAATATACACATAATAACGTAATAATCATAATGTTCTCTAACAGTACTCAACATAAAAATGCAATGAACGAATTAATTACTGTCATTGTAATTTCTCCGTAGATGAGTAGCATTTCTTCCTTATCGTCGCGTATGTGCATCACACACCTTTACACAACAAAAATTGTATTCACAATGTGTACTACCGCCAAGCAGATACCAAGTTACTGTGATGCACGACTACATTGGTATGCAGTGTACTGTACGCTAAGGCAACAATAAATGACAAATTGACGTGCGTGGAGGGGGGGGGGGGGGGGACAGGCGGACAGAGAGAAGAGTACCTGTGTTTACATGAGTCGGGAAACATAAACAGAACCCACACATCTACTCCAGATCTACATTGTGTACGTAATGTGTACAATCAAGACAGTAAACAGCTCGGCGCGACCTGTCAACTCTTCATCGTCTGCACATCTATGTTTTATGGGCAATAATGATACAGTGCGTTACATTTTTAGTAGCTCTTGGAGAGAGTGAGTGTATTCTTGAATAACATGTGCGTGGTTCCTCTTAAGAAATTTAGCCTCTACCCCTTATCTCCTTCATATGTAGGGATACATAAAACGCTAACGCTAAGCAAGAACTACACAATTATGTTAAAAAGCCCTGGTTGAAACAATTATTCACCTAACGCATCAGAAAAAAGTTATTTCGGCTGAGCAAGATAAATGGGACTCTCTATACACAGTGGCAATACGTAATAAAGATTTGACAAAGGCCAAACTGTATAAGTTGAGACATCAAAGTCGATAATAAATTGAGAAATGCACAATGAAAGAATATAAACTCCGGAAGAAAGAAAACATATAACAGTATATCGGAGGTCAGAATTATGTCATTCTTAGATAACTACTGAGTCAAACAACTAGAATGTACTGCTAGTGCAGTGCCCATGAGTCAGTTGAAACAAAACAATCACATTTATATACTGACGAGTACAATATGAAGGTGAATTATTTATGTATAAAGCAATTTAACAGTCGTCAACTCCACGTTAACTACCACTATCATCATGAAGTGTATACCGATAAAAAGTAATAAAAATAGAAATTTAGAGTTAAATCAGAATAATAATCAATTACAGTTTCATGTCAGTGTCACCTACACCTATTTAATAAACACATTTTAATGAACGAAACTGTAAAATTAATGTAGTACATCCAACGAATTCCCACTATGGAAGCAGGTGCCAAAATATGATATGGTAGCGGTTCTAACCAACATTACCACGAAGTGGAAAGTATGCTGGTAGACAGGTATGTAGCTAGTTGATACAGGGAATTATAAACTGTGAAGTAAGTTTAAAGCAGCGTCAACATTATGACCACCTGCTCAATGGCTTGTTTGTCCGTTTCTGGAATGAATTACATAACTGATTCTACGTATCAGAGAGTCAGGCACATAAACGGATTGGAGCTCAGAGACCGTTATAAGATACACATAGATCAGAGCGACGACAGGTACTAGACAAGCTGTATAGGATCGACCGTGAACACGATTTAGAACAGAGAACGCCACGATCAGACAGAAACAGTTTCAAGGCAATCGGACTAGGTGTTGCTAAATCATGGTACGTAAAACGGAATGTAATCATACTGAAGCAACCGTCACAAAATAGAACCGAAAGAATAAATGTCAGTGCACCATCACTCTGTTACGAACTTAATTAATCGGCACAGGAAAGACAGAGTAGATAAAGATTGCATAATAGGGCTACCGGCGAAGTTAGAAACAAACACGATAAAATGTTTGCATTGTTTCACTATTTGGCTCAGACCATTAAAAACGCGCACAAAGTCTTGTTGAAACTTTGACAACAAACCAGAAAGGTCATACAAAACATCAAAATGGGGATACACTACGTAGATAAACAATCAGATTTAATTCTAAATGACACAAAAGAATTACGAGATGTGACTGAAGTGTTAAAGTTTTGTCACAAAAAATTGCTATCCGATATAGATGAGGTTCAAAAGGTGGGTGAGGAGAGTCAACAGAGTCTCAAAGAAGTTTACCAACGCGTCGACAGACTTTCAACAAGTCATCGAGGAGACAACTGTACAGAGAAGGGTGACAAAAGCAGCTTTAAAGCGATTTGATAGCCGAATTCTAAAAATAGTAGGAAAGCAGGGAACAACTCCAACGGCTGTGGTTTGGAATTGTTGCAGTTATCGAAGGTGGAAGTGATAATGAAGGGGAGTGTTCGGAGTCTATTGGAAGTGATAATGACGGGGAGTGTTCGGAGTCTATTGTGACGTCCGAGTAAACAGTAAATCCGAACAGTGGCACTCTCAAGATCGCACCGAAATCCCCTGACGGTAGTAACGAGACGGAAGAAGATAGCGAAAAAGTTAATAGAAGCGAATGTGACTCTGTTTCTGAGTGCACGAATGTGAAAGTGACAAAACATGCAAAAAGTCTAGTTTCCGATCTACACAATGAGTATTGGCAAAATGTCTCCGGTACATCAGAATTACGTGGAGTGCAACAGAGTCCAGAACCTCAGAAGCAAAATTGGACTTAACGCTGACTGGGAACTAAGAGATCAATGCGCAGCACCACAACAGTTGAATCAGGCAGCAGCAAGTTGCTGCACAGAACAGTACAAGCCATGCCATAGTACGATGTCAGTGGAGATTCGGTAGTTGGTAGTATTTGCCGACGTCGCGGACCATTTCCAGTGACAGATAATCCGGTACATACAGCGCAATTTGAGGGGAATAGCTGTGTAGCGGTAGCCACTTAATAATACACGTTTACAGGACAGCGGAAGTCTGCAGTACTCGATAGCAACACAGAAAACGTATGCATATCATGCAGGCATGATTGGAGGGAGGACTGGCATATTAAGTCAAAGACCGTGTGGTGTAACAACGATATTTCAAGATGACCACCTACTCACTGTGAAAAAGTTTCAAGACTATAAAGAGGATGGAAATTCCCTGCATCTAAGAACATTTGTAACTCAATTTCCAGTTGGTTTACCAGAACGTAGGCCCTTACTACGTAACTACATTTCATTTGTTCTCATATAGACAGCGCTATCACAGAAACAATGCAAAGAATAGCACAGACCTACAGGTCCTATGATGAGATTAAATCTTCGTTTCTCTCAAGATACTGGTCGTCTGAAGTGCAGAATAGGATCAAATACTAGCTGCTTCAGAGGAATTATGTGAAAATTGGAAAGAGAAAACCCCAGTAACATTCTTTGAGAACATCGTAAAGTAAAATCAGTGCCTAGACAATCCGTGTAGTGACGGACAATTGCTGCAGCGACGTACGATGAAATTACTGTTACGGTATCAACAGACATTGGTAGGAAGAGGAGGAGATAACGTGCGGGCCTTTTAGAGAATCCTCGGTGAATCAGATTTCACACTGCATAAATTGGAACTCATCATGGAGCAACACTGGGTACAATAATCGATTCTACCGAAATATTAATTATAACAAAAACTAACAACACGAATAATGCTGATAGACCAAATTGATTTCAGTCAAATAAACAGGACTATACGAAGAGAGCAACAGAATTCGGGAATGTCAAGTAATCAAATTAGAAACGAAACACAACCTGAGGTTGAGATTAGGCCACCTAACTCAAAACTGCCTTGCTGTGGAAGTGGGGAACCAAGAGGATAACGAGCCACCCACTGAAATTTGCGAAGCTGCCAGCAACCTGAATAATAGACTAATGTATGACACAGGGAAATAAGAAACATTATCCGACATAGAACACATAGGTCAATAGACACGATTAGTATGTTGGTATACTATTGACTGGAATTTGACGGATGATGAGGCTGAAGGACCACCACTCGAGGTAACACGAAGTGAAGATGACATTGGGTTAAATGGTTTATTGTCAATATTCAACACAGCAGCTAGTGAAGGCAAAGTTCATGGGGAATAACCCACGAATAATTGAAATCCAAGCTGATGTGCAGTTTGAAGTAAAACCAAATGCGTATACACTAAAGCGCCAAGGAAATGGGTATAGGCACGCGTATTAAAATACAGAGATATGTAAACAGGCAGAATACTTCGCTGAGGTCAGCAACGCCTATACAAGACAACAAGTGTCTGGCGCAGTTGTTAGATCGGTTACTGCTGCAACAATTGAAGGTTATCAAGATTTTAAGTGACTTTGGTGATATAGTCGGAGCACGAGCAATAGAACACAGCATCTGAAGTGAGGAATCTCCCATACGGCCATTTCGAGAGTGTACCCTGATCAGGAAACCTGTAAAACATGAAATCTCCAACATCGCTACGGCCGGAAAAGACCCTGCTAGAAGGGGACCAACGACGACTCAAGAGAATCGTTTAACGTGACAGAAGTGCAATACTTCCGGAAATTGCTGCAGATTTCGATGCTGGACCATCAACAAGTGTCAGCATGCGAGCCACTCAATGAAACATCATCGATATGGGCTACATGTTTACGCCTCACCTGAGCCCGTCAGCACTGACATTGGACTGTTGATGACTGGAAACATGTAGCCTGGTCGTACGACTCTCGTTTCAAATTGCATCAGGCTGATGGACGTGTACGGGTATGGAGACCACCTCGTGAATCGATGGTCTCTGCATGTCAGCACGTTATTGTTCGAGCCGGTGGAGACTCTGTAATGGTGTGGAGCGTGTGGAGTTGGAGTGATATGGGACCCCCGATACGTCTAGATACGACTCTGACAGGTGACACATACGTAAGCATTCCGTCTGATCATCTGCATCCACTCATGTCCGTTGTGCATTCCGACGGACTTGGGAAATTCCAGCAGGACAATGCGACACCCCACAGGTCCTGAATTGCTACAGCGGAACACTCTTCTGAGTTTAAACACTTACGCTGGCCACAAGACGCCCCAGACATGAACATTATTGAGCATATCTGGGATGCCTGGCAACATGCTGTTCACAAGAGATCTCCACCCACTCTTACTCTTACGGATTTATGGACAACCCTGCAGGATTCATGGTGTCAGTTCCCTCCAGCATTTTTCAGACATTAGTCGAGTCCATGTCATGTCGTGCTGTGGCAGTTCTGCAAACTCGCGAGGGCTCTACGCGACATTAGGCAAGGTAACAGCTTTTTTGGCTCTTCAGTGTATTTCAGGGGATTATGACCCCATAGTGAGAGTTTATAATTGCAGTTGCTGCGAAATTTTTCCTGAAAAACTGGGGAAGTAGTCAACATGACAAGAGACGAAGTTGTCAATGTACGTCGACCACAAATCTCCATTTCTGATATTAAGAAGGTTAACCAACTTCTTTATGGTTCTATTGAGGAAGTTCTGAAGTATGATGACGAAAGGAATTTACCTACTGAAGTATGCCCAATAATTAAAGCTCAAATGGGGAATATGGTCATTAATGCAGTGGTAGTGATAGTGAAATGACTGCCATTTCTGATCAAGTGTTTAATCGCTCTAATGCTGAAAATGAACTTCCAGCGTCCAAAACTAGAAAGGTGTAGATGGAAGCACCAGTTGTAGGTCACTCCACTCACATCACCAAGCAGACAAGAATCGCATTTAAATGTCAACAGACAACTTCATTATCGTGCCGAAATTATCCGTAGAAATGATTAGGTCCTGACTTTCTGAACCAACAACAGGCCACATTAGACATGGGCAAAGGTACTGTGACATTAGCCAATGTTACTCTTTGCTTTGAGGAAAAGCTTGAACAAGGAGACATTCTAACGTAATATTCAATGTTAAGCATGCAAATTGTGGAGGAAGGGACAGAGAATAAAACATCCTCAGTATGTTTGGACGGACCAACAGATGCTGGACTTATGGACGATATTCATAAAGAGATAACAAAATACAGGATTTAAATAACATGTACGAGCATGAGAAAAAGGAATTTCAGAAGGTACTATGCAGTAGTGAGGGAATATTTCTACCAACGCTGGGGGCTGTCAAGTAGAGTCCTGCATGACCGAGTAAGCGAGCACAATATAAAAGATGGGGCGAGCACACCCTTACTGGATCGGCTGCCCACACTAGTGCTCGTGAACGAGCATAGATGCCGTGACCAAATCCGTAGCATGTAACTTCAAGCGCATTACACGTGTCATTGTCCTTGTGAGACTGCAGCCAGTACTGGCTTTTCATTTATGGTGTATCTCTGTCTGTAATCATGCAACGTGAGGAAGCCAATGCAGTAAGACGTAAGATTGAAACCAATGTTTTTACACAGTGAAGAAACGGGAAGGTCTAAAAAATCAAGTGTAGAGTACATTTCTGTTGGTTGTAGACGAAAATAGTGCGTCTACTGGGCACGTATCGTGCATAAACTGCTCCACATTATTGTGTTTCCAGTTGGGAACCACTCATTTAAAGAAACATAGTTGCAAGAAACCTCACATAGATACGGCTACTTCAGGGATACCGGCGGTAATAAAAAATAGTATTACAGCAAAGTGTGTTGTTATGTGTGCTAAAGATATGAGACCTTGTAATGCTGTTTTCGTTGAAGGTTTCAGAGAACTAGCCCAAGAATTAATACATCTAGGTGGAGAAGTTAACGTGCCAGATGTCATCCCACATCCCTATACTATAAGCAGCCACGTCAAATAACAAGCTGATACAATAAGAAACAGCATAATACCTTCTGTTATTGAGGAAGTTATTAATAAAACATGTACTGCGACAGTTGATATGTGGACTGATTCGCATAATCAGGTGAACTATCTGACGCTTACAACACATTACCTTAACACAGGTTGGTCTCTTGTGAACAATGTTTTATTTACAACAGAATTCCCGGACGTTATAAGACGGGAGTAAATATTTCGAAAGAAATTAAAGAGAGGATGGCTGATTGGGACATTTCGCTGGACATGTTGCACAGTTTTGTTTTTGTCTCCGACCAGGGTGCCAATGTAATAAAGGCTTTGGAAAATCACGAAAGGATTCCTTGTGCTGCTCATTGTATAAACACAGCACTTAGACATACTTTCGATGCAGACAACTTCTTGTTAAATCATGCCCCGAACATCGCATCAACAATAAATACTGCAAAATGCACTGTAAGGTACATTAAGAAAAGTAGCATCTGCTCGTCTTTGAAATCATCGTTGAACAAGAGGTCTTCACAGCTGGAACAGCTTGTACACTATGCTGTAATCCTTACACAATTAGTACAACGAAATTGCTGCTTTGCTGACGGAAAACGACTCCGCTTACAGATTGCAAGGATATGATAATGAGCTTGCAGGAAAAATTGCGCATTTTCTGAGACATTTAAAGAGGCCACAGATGAATTATAAGGCGAAAAAGACCCGACAATCCAGTTAGTTCTTCTTTGGTTTCACAAACTGCAACAAATTTGCAGTGTCAATGACACTGACTGTCAGGTGGTATTTACTGCAGTTAAAAGCACTGTTTCATTATGATACGTGATAATTTTATAATAAACTAGCGTAATTGATGTGTACTAACCGATATGTATTTTGTAATAAGAGACACAAAGGATTAAAAATCGAGCCTTGACTTTCATTTGTGAGAAGATTGTGATCACTTCTAGACATAAAATTGCTATGTTTCTTTGACGTCTTTCCGTGATCGTAATATATTTGAAATAAATGAAAAGCAGGAATTTCTTAGCAATGTGCGACAAATGTGGCTACATACGCAGGTACAACATGCAATCATTAATATAACCGTTTTTGCATAGTTAGTGGACAGTGAATTATAGAGAAACGAGAATGTTATAATTAGTATAATATTTCATTAACGAAAAACACCTCGTTTTTACGGGAGCGTTTCGATGATTTCCACATCAGTTCTGTATTACTCGTCTCTTTTGTTAATTATCATAGATCCTGCAAGTCCTGTGTCTTCACCACCCAGAAAGAGAGACCGTTTCAAAGAATGGAGGAACAACAGATCATCCGCGGCAGATGAAGTAGATCTCTACATTCTAGTGCACCCCGGGTATGATGATGACGTCTTAAAGTGGTGAAACAGACATTAAACAGAACTACCAGGCCTGGCTGCAGTTGTTGTTTATATATTTCAGCAACAAGCGCACCTAGTGAAAGATGCTTTAGTAAAGCCGGCATGTTACTAACAAATCACCACAGCTAATGAGATCCAGAATGCGTTAGTGATTTACTGCTGATAAATAATAACTATAATTTAGTTTCTATTACAAACAAGTGAAATGTGTGACAAGTTACGTCTGTAAATGTTTAATGTTCTTTGTATGCTTTCTTTACGAAAATGGTTGTCCTCTAGATAACAGGAACAGCACTTATTTAAAGTTTCCTATTAATGAAAGGAAAAAATATATCTACTGTTTGGAAATGAGACTCGTCTTCTATCCGCTGTCGTATTGTAATATCAATTTCCTTTCCAAGTGCTTCATGAATTGAGCTGTGTCGTGTACCAGTTCTTGGAAACATTCCTTTTGTATTAAAAGAGAGAGATACAAAGATAAATACATTGTGTGTGTGTGTGTGTGTGTGTGTGAGAGAGAGAGAGAGAGACAGAGACAGAGACAGAGAGAGAGAGAGAAAGTGGCGTTGGATTTGTACAGTACAGTGCCGTGAGCTGGGGGGGAGGTGAGGTGAGATGTCAGTGGTGACTGGTCATTCTCAGTTATCTGCATGTCCAGAATCTGAACAACAGACATGGGGCGGGTACGTGACCGAGCCAAGTTGTGTGGGCTCAGACATGACCTGTTCGGTTCCCCCTGTCAACAGGCAAGCCGCGATTGGTCAAACATTGAGCATTACAGCACTCTACTGTCAAGCACTTTCAGTATAAATTTGAGGTGGAAGAAGATAACCTGACCACAGTTCCACCGTACTTCATATTACTCTGCTATGGGCGACAAGTGTTTCTTCAGTTACCTAAAATGATTGAAAGTGCGGTCATAAGGCCTTCTTCATCACCATATGATTATCCTAAATGAGTTGTAGACAAAAAATATGACAGTATTCGCCTCATATTAGATCTAGGAAAACTAACACAGTAATAGCTACAGAGACAGATCAGCCAGAGATGTTAGAAAACTTCATTCAAAAATCTCCTTGTGCAAAGATCTTTTTGTCTCTGGATCTGAGGTCCACCTTTTGGCAAATAGTGAGCACCAGAATACAGGAGTTATATGGCCTTTATAGAAATCAGATGATGCTATCAATTTAAAAGGTTATAATTTGCACACAGTGTATAACCTGCAGCGTTTATAAGGGGTTTAGGTACTATCTCAAATGAAGAGCTACAGCAGAGACTGACATGATTTGTGAATGATGTATTAGTTCCTGAACCACCTTGGTAACATCATAATGAGGTCTGAAGTGAACTCCTCCAGACTCTGGAAGATTGTAGCATTGCCGTGAATATTGTGAAATGCATATCCGGAACAAAGTAGGTTGAATTTTTGAGTCACATTATTTCAGAGAAATAGACAATGTCAGTTCCAGACTAATTGCCAGCATTTAGTGATTTTGAATCACAGTAGAATAGAGAAACACTGCTTAGGTTCTTAGGACTCATCAACTTCTATAAACGATTCATTTGGAGCGACACTTTAGGAGTGCTATCATTATGTGCTCTTACAGGCAAAAATAAACCATGGGTGTGGGACCAGCAAGCAGATGATGGATCCCATAAACTAAAAACAGCATTGTTATAAGCACCCATATTAGAATACTCAGATCGACAGTATTTCTGAATGGCAACAGATATGGCAAAAATGGGATTGGGGGTAGTGTTCTTTCAACAATTTGAACAGAATGGACAAATGACTAATAAAATTACTACATTGGCAAGTCAGCTCCTGACTAAAAGTGAAAGAAATAGCTTCATTACAGAGTTGGGGGCATTAGCTGTACTGTGGACATTTCAAAGATTTTGTTATTTTCCATTTGGTAGGAAAGAAAGGGTATTTACAGACATAAATCCTTGGTATTCTTTTAAATTAACCTATGGTAGACGTGCATGTTGCATATCAATCATACAAGAATATGACTTCTCGATAACTTGTGTCCTAGTAGTAGTAAACATTTCGCAAATGACCTCTAGAGATCCCCATGAGGTGTTTCTAACAACATGGGACGAAGTAATGAGAAGGAAGAGTTCAGGATTTATTATATGAAAAATGTTCTATTTAAAAATTATATAACTACAAAATTTTAAAAAAATGAAGAAAACAAAGAACCTGAGATCTTGGGGACCAAGCTTAAGCGGAAGAATAAAGACTGCTTGGAAATTAGGCAGCATAATCTGTTGAGGCATGAGGTCTTGTTTTATAGGCTTAGTGTTGAAATCAGTTCATGGGTTGTGTGTAAACGTTATGAGCTGAGCAACAAATATATTTCATATATAGTCCTTAGTAATGGTCACTATGGGCCGAAAAATTATTTTTAATGTCGAAACAGTCATGTTACTTCCAGATATGGACAGACTAAGTAGGGAAGTCTAAGCCAAGTGTAAAGATACTCAGTGGGCTACACATGCGAAGTTTCAGACCAGACTACCTATGTTTTTCAAAATTGAGATTTGATGGGCTCTTTGCCATGAACAAAGAAGGGACATATTTCCATTATTGTGGTAATAGAATTAACTTATAAGTATGTCATCGTCACCCCTCTGTACAAGGGGTGAGTGTTAGTAAAGGTCACAATCAAGATTTTTGAAGCAAGTTGGCAAAGTTGACCATATACAGTCATGTAACGGACCATAGTATGGATCCAAACATTGGTAGGCTATCCTTAAGAAATATAGGATGAGCCCTATGTACATTTATAAATACAAACTGTGTGTGAATACAGCTGAATTCTCGATTACGTAGTTGGGGATATTGTGTCGTTTATTTATTTATTTATTTATTTATTTATTTATTGTTCCGTGGGACCACATTTAGGAGAAGTCTCCATGGTCATGGAACGAGTCAATACATGAAATTATAACACGATTGTAGAAACACATAAAATGAAACAAGTCGTTAGTTTAAATAAAGAAAATCAAGAATGTAACACTGGAATTTGCTTAATTTTTTATCTCTTCCAGGAGCTCCTCGACAGAATAGAAGGAGTGAGCCATGAGGAAACTCTTCAGTTTGGACTTAAAAGTGTTTGGGCTACTGCTAAGATTTTTGAGTTCTTGTGGTAGCTTATTGAAAATGGATGCAGCAGAATACTGCACTCCTTTCTGCACAAGAGTCAAGGAAGTGCATTCCACATGCAGATTTGATTTCTGCCTAGTATTAACTGAGTGAAAGCTGCTAACTCTTGGGAATAAGCTAATATTGCTAACAACAAACGACATTAAAGAAAATACATACTGTGAGGGCAATGTCAAAATTCCCAGACTATTGAATAGGGGTCGACAAGAGGTTTTCGAACTTACACCATACATAGCTCGAACAGCCCGTTTTTGAGCCAAAAATACCCTTTTTGAATCAGAAGAATTACCCCAAAAAATAATACCGTATGACATAAGCGTATGAAAATATGCGAAGTATACTACTTTTCGTGTTGAAATGTCACTTATTTCAGATACTGTTCTAATGGTAAATAAAGCGGCATTTAGTTTCTGAACAAGATCCTGAACATGGGCTTTCCACAACAGCTTACTATCTATCCGTACGCCTAGGAACTTGAACTGTTCCGTCTCGCTTATAACATGCCCATTCTGTCTGATTAAAATGTCAGTTCTTGTTGAATTGTGGGTTAGAAACTGTAAAAACTGAGTCTTACTGTGATTTAGCATCAAATTATTTTCCACAAGCCACGAACTTACTTCATGAACTACATTATTTGATAATGTTTCAATATTACACACAAGATCCTTCACTACCAAGGTAGTGTCATCAGCAAACAGAAATATTTTTGAATCACCTGTAATACTAGAAGGCATATCATTTACATAAATAAGGAACAGCAGTGGCCCCAGCACCGACCCTTGGGGAACGCCCCATTTAACAGTGCCCCATTGGGACTGAACATCATTACCACTCTCAATATTGCGGAGGATTACCTTCTGCTTTCTGTTCTTAAAGTAGGAGGCGAACCAATTGTAAGCTACTCCCCTTACTCCATAATGTTCCAACTTCTGCAGTAATATTTTGTGGTCAACACAGTCAAAAGCCTTCGTTAAATCAAAGAAAACACCTAACGTTCTCAACCTTTTATTTAATCCGTCCAAAACCTCACAGAGAAAAGAGAATATAGCATTTTCAGTTGTTAAGCCATTTCTAAAACCAAACTGTACATTTGACAGCAAATTATGTGAATTTAAATGCTGCAGTAACCTTGTATATACAAGCCTCTCGATAACTTTAGCAAACACCGATGGCATAGAAATAGGTCTATAATTGTCAACATTATCCCTGTCTCCCTTTTTATAAAGTGGCTTCACTACCGAGTACTTTAATCGGTCAGGAAACCGACCACTGCTAAAGGAAAAGTTACAGATATGGCTAAGTACTGAGCTAATATACGTGGAACAATACTTCAGTATTCTGCTAGATACCCCGTCATATCCATGAGAGTTCTTGGTCTTTAGTGATTTAATTATTAACTCAATCTCCCTCTTGTCAGTATCATGGAGGAGCATTTCAGGTAACAGTCTCGGAACACTTTTTTCTAAGAGCGCTATATGATTCCCTGTTGGGACTAGGTTTCTATTTAGTTCACCTGCTATATTCAGAAAGTGATTATTAAGTACTGTACATATATGCGACTTATCAGCAACACGGACATCCCCACTACGCACTGATTCTATATCCTCGACCTGTCTCTGCAGACCAGCCACTTCCTTTACGACTGACCATATGGTTTTAATTTTATCCTGAGACTTAGCTATTCTATCTGCATACCACATACTTTTTGCCTTCCTAATAACTTTTTTAAGCACCTTACAATACTGTTTGTAATGGGCTGCTGCATTTAGATTTTGACAGTTTCTAACGTTTTGATATAATTGCCACTTTGTTCTACAAGATATTCTTATCCCTTTAGTCAGCCACCCAGGCTGCCTGTTTGTGCTAGTACCCCGTTTTAAACGTTCTAACGGAAAGCAACTTTCAAAGAGCACGAGAAAAGTCTTGAGGAAAGCATTATATTTATCGTCTACTGTATCAGCACTATAAACATCTTGCCAATCTTGTTCCTTGATAAGGTTTACAAAAGTCTGTACAGCAACTGGATCAGCTTTCCTAAAAAGTTGGTAACTATATTTAACATGTGTTGAAGCACAAAAATCTTTTAGACTTAAAATTTGTGCATCATGATCTGAAAGGCCATTCACCTTTTTGCTAACAGAATGCCCTTCTAATAATGACGAATGAACAAAAATATTGTCTATGGTTGTTCTACTGTTCCCTTGCACTCTCGTTGGAAAGAATACGGTTTGCATAAGATTATATGAATTAAGGAGGTCTACCAGCATCCTTTTCCTTGCACAATCACTTATACAATTAATATTGAAGTCACCACATATAACTAACTTTTTGTATTTCCTATAAAGTGAACCAAGAACCTCCTCTAGCTTTAGCAAAAATGTTGTGAAATCGGAGTCTGGGGATCTATAAATAACAACAGTAAGAAGTTTAGCTCCACTAAATTTAACCACACCTGCACAACATTCAAACACCTTTTCAGTGCAGTACTTTGAAACATCAATTGACTCAAATGGGATACCGTTTTTCACATACATGGCTACTCCCCCACACCGCAAAGAGCTCCTAGAAAAGCTGCCAGCCAACCTGTATCCTGGTAAAGGAAGCCTCTGAATTATCTCCTTATTTAAGAAGTGTTCAGATATACCAATAATTTCAGAGTCAACATCTATAAGCAGTTCACTAACTTTATCTCGAATACCTTGTATATTTTGATGAAATATACTAATTCCCTCATTAATCGGATACCCAAGCTTTGTAGAAAGTGGTTTCTTTGTTAGAGAGACTTCCCTTAAGCAGGAATACCTATCAGCTGACTTCAATCTAAAAAAGGTACAGCTCTAACACCCACAACTACCGGAATTTTCCCATGAGTGATCCCACCACCCCCACCTATGCTGTCACCTATAAGTTTTGCCAACCTCCCCTTCCCATACCTGTTGAGGTGCAGGCCATGTCTAGTGAAACCCGTCCTACTGATAGACTCCACCGACACCACTGAAATGTGACTCATGCCTTCTGTCATCAGCGCACCCCCAAGTCTCATGTTATTACGCCTGACGGCTATATTAAGATGAGGCCGATCGTGACGCTGAAACAGTTCCACGAAATGCACATTCGTGTTGCCAGTCTGAGTGGCTATCTTTTCCAGGTCACCATCTATGTCATACTTCCCATCCCTATCAATACTATTACCAGCCCCACCCACAATCACTACCTGATCCTCTTTAGTAAAATCCCTACATAACCCCCCTATGTTAAAAGTCACCTGAGCCAATCCTGCATTAGGCTTCACAATGCTGGTGACCTGGTACTCACTCCCCAAAACTTCCTGCAACTGCTGGCCTACACCTCTACCATGAGAACTACCTAACAGCAGAACCTTCTTCTTTCTCTTAGACTTTGCAACTGTCCTAGCCACCGTAACTGCTGAGGTCTGCTGCATACTTCCTACATCTACAGCTACTAGAGATTCCTCTCCACTAGACTCTGACAGTTGGTCATATCTATTACAAACACCAATAGTAAAACTATCTGAAAATCTCCTTCTCCTAGCAGATCTCTTGCCAACAGCCAGCTCCCATTCCCCAACCCCCTTCTCCCTCCTCATCCTATCTAGCTCCTCCTGTGCGTTTTTCAACTGCACCTGAAGGGCACAGATCTTACGCTCCTGCTCCTCTATCAACTTACTCTTGCTACATAACCTGCAGTTCCAGGAGAGGATCTCACCAGAATGCCCACTGGCTTCCCCACTGCATTCCCCCCAGTGAAAATACTTCGAACAAGTCTCACACCGCAATCCACTACTCACGAACCTACGGCAAAGCCCACACTTCTCACTCATGGTAAAATTTTACAATTATTGAAACAAGAAAACAACTTTATCTAAGTTCCGCTACTACAATAAGAAGATGTTAAAAACTGACTACAATTATCACAAACTTGCTCTACAAGGGAAGTAACTACTATTATTGAAAGTATTAATCAACAACAAATGAGAATATAACAAAATACTAACACAGAAAGAAAATCAAACGTCTAATGACAGTAACGAAACTGAAAGCAGTTCGCAAAAATTTCTTCTGAAGTTATTTCACCAGAAAACACCAAGAACACCGGTTGAAGACCACTAAACACGTAAAATACATATTTAGAGGATTTTCAAATAGTGACCCATGAAATGCCCTACGCTACCACATTACATCCTCCGACAGCAGAACTAAAGAATAAACAGGCCCCAGATATGATGAGGGCGGTGATGAAATTTGCCTCCGATTTTAAGAGATCAACATTGAACTATATTGGCGGTGGCGCTAAACGGCATTCATTGCGCGGCTATTAAGAGGAAGAACAGGGCCGACAAAACTGTCTCTATAGGCCAGAAGGTCCTTGTGAAAACACAGTATTTGTCCAATAAACGGCAGAATGGCACAAATTCTCTGCAGCACGTAAAGGTCTAATGGAAATCAATAGAGTTGTCCACACAAATGCCATGGAACTGATTAACTCATAGACAGAAAAATCACTGGATATGCAACATGTAAGTCATTTGAAAGCTCATGAGGTATGACAGTTTAGTATTTGGAGCTCTCAATAAAGAATGTGGGAAGAAGGAGGGCATTAACGCTGTTTTAATTCTTTTAGATGACATTATTAGATCTTTCTTCTGCAGGTCAGGGATAATTGACATCACAGTGGTACTTATAACTATGGACTTTCGCATGAGCGAAGTAATTGCCTACGTATGGACACGGATTTCATCTAGAAAGATGAAACTTTGATAGGTAAAGAGGCAAGAATCAGTTAACAGAGGTACTGTGTAGTAAACATAGGTTTTCAATAATTTGATTTTTGTTTTAGAATACCTCAGGAGAAAGAGAGCACTGACGGAGACCTGCAGTGATTTCCTAGAGACAGATTACGTTGATATTCATGCTGCATTAATCTTTCGTGGTTTAGAGTCAGAAACAGAGAGAAAAAAAGATATGGGGAACTATCTACATATTATGACTAACCTTTCACAATGTACGTGACCATTATTCCGCACTCTTGCTCCCTCAACGAAGTTGAGGAATCTTGGGTATGATCTACAAAGAAGCGATACTTATAACTCAACATTGAGTCTTATTATTTGAAAAGTTACACACCTACTATAAAGTTTTTGGGTGATATTCTTAAAAGTAGTTTTAATTTGTAATACAATAGGAAAATTATTGTGAACACGAGAGGATAACGATAAACAAAACGCAACATCAAAATTCGATGATGACCCAGGGGCAGCTTGAACTTCTAACAGCGGAGGATGGTTCAAATGGCTCTGAGCACTATGGGACTTAACATCACAGGTCACCAGTCCCCTAGAACTTAGAACTACTTAAACCTAACTAACCTAAGGACATCACACACATCCATGCCCGAGGCAGGATTCGAACCTGCGACCGTATCGGTCGCGCAGTTCCAGACTGAAGCGCCTAGAACCGCTCGACCACACCGGCCGGCTAACAGCGGAAGGGATGGCAGCTTAAAAACGACGGAGAGAGGCGGAAAGAGTGAAAGGAGAGGCGTGTGTAATTACTTCCCCTGTCTTTACTTTAGCGGACAATTTGAGGAATGGCAGAGGTATTCAACTGCAGAGACAGAACGACGCGACAGGTAGACTCTGGAGCGACGAAAGAAATTTTAGAAGACCCATTTAGTGGCATTTACCTGTTCAGCGAGGCAGCCTGGGGCCAATAAAGCTACGAAGTTGATTGGACGCCATGACAAGCACCTGAGTTTACGACAGGAGAGCACTTACGTAAAACAAGCCTTTCGGGATGATGCATGGAATTCGGTGTCAGTACCACGTAGGAAAAGCTTGAAACGGACTGCTGGAGAATGAGTTCGTGCGAATGTGCTAAAAAATCCTATAATCGCCAAATTACATACCTTACCATCATAAAATATGTATCCAATTAAACTACACTCACAAAACCCATTTTTCATATCCCAGCTCAAAAAAGATACAAGCATGAATTAGGGAAGAAGCGGCAAGTGCAGAAGAGACGAAGTAGAAGGGGGAAGAGAGAAGAGGGGCTAGAAGCATAAAAAATTTACCTGCCAGCGTCCCATCCTTACATTTTTAATCATTAGTATGGAATAATTAACTAGATGATACATCCAAACAGACAGTACATTGTAATCATGGAAGTTAGTACAGCAGTGTCCGATATAAGCATCACCGATATGAAATTGGTGAAGCTACTTCGGCTCGACACCACTCTGCACTATGAGTCACGTACAAAGCTCACCAATGCTCTCCCAGTCTAGTCTGCTAATATCGCTTATCACTCATGGGACTTTACAAGGAGGCCAGGCATCATACTCTCTTGGTACTCACTCTGAACCAACACCATCAAGATTCCTATATCCACTTGTTATCACATACCAGTTCTGAGAATCGCTGCATCGACATTGATGAAGAAATATATAAAGAACATTTAGAAGTTGTGTCACAGTGTATCGTCGAAAGAGGTAGAACTGAGATTGTGCAGAGCCATTTTGATTTGTTTATTATCATTGACAATGATTCTAAAGTACTTATGTGGCATTCTTGTGAGCCCATATTTTCGTAGTGTCCTATCTCGTGTATTTCTAATTCGTCTCTATATATGGTGAGGCTCCGTAAATTTTCCCAGTGTAGTAATTTGTGATATCCATGTCGGGTCTCCAGCCAGAAGATATCGTCATTTGGACACTATTCTTCTCTGGAGCCTCTCTTCTTAGTATCTGAATTTGCATCCAGTTCTAGCTTATTAGTTCAGCTAAGACTTCCATCTGAATATTGAGTTACCTTCTGTCGTCGCCTGTACAACCTTCCCGTCCGAGGCCAGTATTTTGTGCTGAATGACGTAGGCATGTCTTTATCCAAAGAACGACGCAGCCCCATCCCTCCAATCCCCATCCAGGATGAGCAGGTTACTTTTTCAGGGTTTCTTCACTTAGATTGACTGTCTCCCTAGACTTTGTAATTCAGTGTAGTGTATACCCCTATACTGCTATCTTTGGTCCACCCTCCCCCCCCCCTTCCAGAGATTTTGAAATCATTTCCTGGGTACCACTCATACCTGTAAGGTATTCCCATATCATCTACCAGAAGAAATGTCCAGTGTGGGACAGCACAGGCAGTTGATGAACGACCAACCTGAAAGAAGCATCAAGTTCTCGAAAGATAGCAATAAATTACTAACAGGTTGTGTATGAGTTTGCTTTCAGGGGCATAAAAATGAGACTTCAGAAAAGAGTAGAGATTGTGAAATGGAAAGTAATTTTCGCATTGTTTAAGTTACATGAATATGGTATAAATTTGTGTTGTGGATTGTACTATTGACGTTCGTGCACCAAAATGAATATTGATGTTTAAAATAATAGATCTGTTATTTAGTCAACTTCTTTAGTATAATACTTTTGAAACAAGAAGGTATCTAAAAAAACTGCAGTTGTTTGGATTTCTCAAAGCTGGAAACTTAGGGCTGTCCCTTATCTAATCCCTGTTGAGCCCATTCTACTCATAACTCACTTTTGCACGCAGTAGAACCGAAATGGGGAAGACGCTGTTGGAGGATAAGTACTGAGAAAAAGTTATGACATTTGAAAATGAGAGCCATCATAATGAACGACATTTTCTTATGAAAGTCCGTACTACCTTCTCACAACAATTCTGGTAAACATGTAGCCGGAAAAGACCAATTTCGCTATCCCATCCATCTTGGTGGTAGCAAATATTCCCCTTATATAGCTCGTTATTTTATTCTGATATTCCAACCTAAGTATAATACCCTGGAAAGCTTAAGAAGTACGGTTAGCCTTTCATTAGCAGTGTTTACTCTGGTATGCTAAGCCAAGTATAGCAAGCTCAATGTGATCTAGAATGTCAATGATCATGTGTGACAGAATTTATGTATGCCACTCTTACTGAATGTGACCGCATTTATGAGTGAAACATTATTGCAAGGAAAGTTATTTGGGGATCCTGTGACATGCAAACAGCAATGACAACCCCAAGCCAAGTCATTTTCTTCATCAGAGGAACTATGCTGCAACCTCCACCGTACAAATCAGTTCAAAGCAACCTTAAGAACAGATGAGCTGCGATGGTGTTGATTTTTGATAAGTTTGAATGCAAAAACAAACTTCTTAAAATATACCTTCATACCCTTCCACCCTCAGTACTCTGCTCCATAACCGTTTATTATCTCACTCTTCCTCCATAATTCAACTTCACTCGTCTGTGTCCACTCTCACGTCCAGTTCCCACTTTCTCAAGTTCCGAGTAGCATTCAGCTGGTTCTCCTCACAACTGCCTTCAGCTGTGCTGCCTAATGTCTCTCCTTGTGGCTGAAAGTTCTCGGCTGATGCCCTATGGTAGCGTCCCTACGTAACGTGTGATGTTTTTGAATTATTACGACATATATCTTTACATGTTTTAAAGTTGACTGTAATACACTACCAATAAATTTGTTTTCTGAGGGGTGCGTTCTTCTAATCAAACAGCTAAAGTCTCCAGGGTTTGATTTCATGGTTCAATTATTTATGTTACTTTACGTGTACAATGTTTCTTTCTCAGTAAACGACATGAAAAATGAGAAACAGATTTCTACATACGGTCATCTTACACACCGTCACGTCCGAAACATCAAAATAAATGTTCTTTGTCTCTTAAGTTTACGTAATATATGAAGTAAGATGAAAATTGAATCAAATTTCAGCTGCTAGAAGATATTTTCTATCCATCCATTTTTGAATCATTATGAGGAGTAACAGGTCTCGGTAAACAAGTCAAAAATCCGTCTCAGTTGCGAAATGTTACTGGTCTTTACCCAGGTTTCAGCTAGAGTAATCTAGCCTTCTTTAGAAGCATAAAATAAACTAATACACTGCAGAATAAGGCACGGTCACACGTAAAAAGCTAAAGTACTGTGGTACCATGTCAAGCTATGTTACTTAGCTCAGGTACAGCCCCGGCCCCACTTCGTGGAAAGAGGTCGGTTAGCCGCTACGTTGGAACTGACAGTGTGTAAATTGCTATCAGAGATCCACAAGACTTAAAGTTGTAATGATTTTACTTACCTCATACCGACTTCGGTTCTTTTCATGTCGTTGAATGTGTTGAAACAACTGCCCCATGGAAATTTTTCCTTGCTGAGATGCTATTAGTGTATCTATAGAGTGTACTTGATTATTTACTTTATTATATTGATTTTTTCTTTATTTAATTCTTAATATAAATAATTTTGTTTTTGTTGTAGTATATTTTATAGAATTGATTTTTTTAAATCAACGTCAGGATGTAATGTATTGTTAAGGTCGGTTAGATTTTACACCTTTAGTACTTCTAACGGTTTCTCTATCTACTAGAATGCAGAGTGATTTAGCTGGAGTACAGTCGTAACCTTTGAGTGTAGGTGGGAGGGGGAAGTTCGCCCCGCGATCTCAGAGGTTGTGCTGTTTACCGAAACACCACTATTATGTTACTAGAACCTTACCATAGCCTTTGGTTTTCTCAGTGCAGTTCATAATTAATGATTCTGGAGCAAAAATGATTAGATATAATGTGCTCCTACTTTATGATATGAGGTTGTGGGACCGTTATTACCTTCTGGCATTCTGTTGCCCTAGGCAAATTATTGTGTTGCTTGTATGCACGTTAGTAGCAGTCCTCTGTATAGATAAGCAGTGATGTTTTCCTTCAGGCATTCCTGTAGGTCCCCTAGTGCACAATCTTCCCCATGCTCCGAAATTATTAATACCTCTCACGTTTTTACTTGTATCCAGTTAATCATTGTCCCCCATCTTACAAGATAGTGGTGACACGTGCAACGCTGACACCACACGCACATTCCTACTGCTCGTAGTTAGACCAGTATGTAAATCTTTGCTCTGTTCGTACTCACTTTCACAGTTGACATCAGATAAAGTATCGCCAAGATATTTTCCGGGACATCTGTCACTTGCTGCATGATATCCTTTTCCCGCTGGATGAGTATATAAATTTTCATCAGTCCCTCCCTCCTTCAAAATTCTTGTACAAAACAGAAAATCTAAGAAATAACATGCAACCAAAACAAAACTCTAACAATCTACTGCAACTAACATTAATTCGGAATGTAATCGAACAAGAATAGAGAGAAAAGTATGATACATGAATGAAATAGCTCTAAGGAATAAAATAGCCAAACTTGAGTATTAAAACTTGTGTTCACCCTAATGCATAGGGTATGCTATGTGCATAATGCTTGACCACTGGTACATGGTTCCCGACTGTCCTAGTCGTTCTCACGCACCCTTACAGGATTGTAGCAATATGTAGCAAAGTATCCGTCATTCCTTCAAAACGTTTAGCCCTAATGACAAGGACAACACATATTTTATACGGAAACGGCGCTTTAATGTTCACAGGGTAAGTAAACGCTGTGATTTCATAAGGATCCTGCTGTTTAAGCAAGAACTTCCTTTTCTTTCCCTTAGGTGTGTAAGACTTAGTGACTATTACGCACTGACCCACTCGATATTGTGACAACTTTCGCACACATTGTGTTCCATTGTGTGCTGGCCGGCTTTAACTTTTGGCTCACTTCACATGTCTTCTTTATATATTTTTTTAATTTTTTCACACTCAGGTCCTAATTTAGGAATAATAATTTCATAGGGGCATTGCATTTTCCTCCTTTACTCCACATCAGAACGTGACATACCTATGTGGGTGCGGACTCTCGAGCTGCAAGAGCTACTTTAGTATTCTTCTGTTCAGGAGTCGTCATAACTGACAGGGCACTTGGAAAATGATCTATTACTATTAGTTCTATTTAATGGTCCTAAGATATCAAGTCCAACATCTGATAGGGTTCTTATAGTATTTGTAAAGGGATTCTTTATTGAGTAAGATCAGATCTTTCTGCACAAGACACGTAGTCCTGCTCGGTATTGGGTTTTATTGTTCTCTACCAGAACCTTTCCGCTTATCGTCTGTCCGTCATTTTGTCCCCTTCACGACCTGACACATATTGTCATATGGTTGTCTCAATAATTCATCCCTAAGCGCTGCCAGAACCACTATGCGTGGTCTCCATTTTGTCGTTCTTCAGAGAAAGCCATCAACTGTCACAGACTGTGAGTGTGACATCAATGCCGGACAGTATTTATCGGCCACTTCTACTCTCTGTCACTCCATTACATATTTCTCTAGTGGGATCAAATGGTTTAAATGGCTCTTAGCACTATGGGACTTAACATCTCAGGTCATCAGTCCCCTAGACTGAAAACTACTTAGGCCTAACTAACCTAAGGACATCACACACACCTATGCCCGAAGAAAGATTCGAACCTGCGATCGTAGCAGCAGCACGGTTCCAGACTGAAGCGCCTAGAACCGCTCGGCCACAGTGGCCAGCTCTAGTGGGCTCAACACAGCAGCCATCCTACATAATGTATCTATATTCGCGTGTGTCCTACCCTGTTTATTGATCACCTTACAATGAAACTCTCTGAGTCTCTCTCGTTAACCTACTAAAAGGATAGTTTCAACATCTATTTTAATTATTCGCGATTTGTTCGAAGCTTAAACTTCCAGCCATATATAAGCGATAACAATTCTTTTCTGTAGTGTAATAGTTACCTTCCGCTCTGTTGAGCTGATGTGGCTCATGTCAGATAGTCTTACATACTGGCAGAATGTAACTATTGCAGTGTTACTTGAAAATGGCCCTAAGGCCGGAATTGCAATCGTAATAATAAATATTTCACAAAGTCAATGATGACTATGATGTCTTACAAGAAATATTACACTCCTGGAAATGGAAAAAAGAACACATTGACACCGGTGTGTCAGACCCACCATACTTGCTCCGGATACTGCGAGAGGGCTGTACAAGCAATGATCACAAGCACGGCACAGCGGACACACCAGGAACCGCGGTGTTGGCCGTCGAATGGCGCTAGCTGCGCAGCATTTGTGCACCGCCGCCGTCAGTGTCAGCCAGTTTGCCGTGGCATACGGAGCTCCATCGCAGTCTTTAACACTGGTAGCATGCCGCGACAGCGTGGACGTGAACCGTATGTGCAGTTGACGGACTTTGAGCGAGGGCGTATGGTGGGCATGCGGGAGGCCGGGTGGACGTACCGCCGAATTGCTCAACACGTGGGGCGTGAGGTCTCTACAGTACATCGATGTTGTCGCCAGTGGTCGGCGGAAGGTGCACATGCCAGTCGACCTGGGACCGGACCGCAGCGACGCACGGATGCACGCCAAGACCATAGGATCCTACGCAGTGCCGTAGGGGACCGCACCGCCACTTCCCAGCAAATTAGGGACACTGTTGCTTCTGGGGTATCGGCGAGGACCATTCGCAACCGTCTCCATGAAGCTGGGCTACGGTCCCGCACACCGTTAGGCCGTCTTCCGCTCACGCCCCAACATCGTGCAGCCCGCCTCCAGTGGTGTCGCGACAGGCGTGAATGGAGGGACGAATGGAGACGTGTCGTCTTCAGCGATGAGAGTCGCTTCTGCCTTGGTGCCAATGATGGTCGTATGCGTGTTTGGCGCCGTGCAGGTGAGCGCCACAATCAGGACTGCATACGACCGAGGCACACAGGGCCAACACCCGGCATCATGGTGTGGGGAGCGATCTCCTACACTGGCCGTACACCACTGGTGATCGTCGAGGGGACACTGAATAGTGCACGGTACATCCAAACCGTCATCGAACCCATCGTTCTACCATTCCTAGACCGGCAAGGGAACTTGCTGTTCCAATAGGACAATGCACGTCCGCATGTATCCCGTGCCACCCAACGTGCTCTAGAAGGTGTAAGTCAACTACCCTAGCCAGCAAGATCTCCGGATCTGTCCCCCATTGAGCATGTTTGGGACTGGATGAAGCGTCGTCTCACGCGGTCTGCACGTCCAGCACGAACGCTGGTCCAACTGAGGCGCCAGGTGGAAATGGCATGGCAAGCCGTTCTACAGGACTACATCCAGCATCTCTACGATCGTCTCCATGGGAGAATAGCAGCCTGCATTGCTGCGAAAGGTGGATATACACTGTACTAGTGCCGACATTGTGCATGCTCTGTTGCCTGTGTCTATGTGCCTGTGGTTCTGTCAGTGTGATCATGTGATGTATCTGACCCCAGGAATGTGTCAATAAAGTTTCCCCTTCCTGGGACAATGAATTCACGGTGTTCTTATTTCAATTTCCAGGAGTGTATATGACTGTGAATCCCAACCATGAAAAGTTAATGAAATGTATGCCTAGCCAGGCATATGGGATATTACTGCACTACCAACGCACCAAGATTAAACTACTGAAGACAAGAGAGTGTATAAAATGTAATAAGAAATGTAAAGCAGACGATGTAACTCCTAATTATATGAAAGTCAAAATTAAGACGACATTTACAGCAGCAAAGCTAGCTAAAAATATATGTCAAAAAATGTGGCTTAAAGAACAGATTAGAGAGAGCTTTAAACATAAGACGTGGCTTGGTGTAAAGTTATAGTTAGCTCATTTGCAGCTATCAAAAGTAATCTCCCCATTACAGTTTTACTACGTGATGCAACTAGTGAACGATTACACTCATTATGTCAGTAAACAGATCAGGACAACGCATTCTACGAAAATACTAAATTTGGTTACAAAGCAACATGGGGAAAACTGTCTAAGGTCTACGAAAAATTTTCATAGTAATTTTAAATTTTTTTACAAGAGTTGAAAATTTAACAGGTATCGTTTTTACTGAGAAAGAGTTAAGTGTTTGAAACAAAAGGATTGACGTTTAACGTTAAAAATAAGCTCCAAGGAAGTGCTATCAAGAATCCCATAGCAAATACTAAAGTACCGTTAGATATGATAAAACTCCCAGTAGATGAACAAAATTTAATCACATGTAAAATCGCCAACATTAAACAGAACAAAATACGTAATCAGGATCATTTTAGCAATTCAGAATGAGAAGACCAGTTAACTATTAGAAGTATTAACGAAAAACTTATGACACAGAATGCCATTTGCTTAAAGGCCGATAAAACGAATGCAGTCGTTATTATGGATGAATATGATTGTAATGACAAAGTTTTACAGTTTTTTGATAACAATGCAATTAACAAGATAGATAAAGACCCCACTAAAGAATTCAACGATAATTTAAAGTAAAAGCTTAATTCGTGTAACTTCCTTTTCACCGATGCACAAATAAAGGAATGTATTAACATGAATTCTAGCGCTCCTAAATTGAGGGCCCAATCGAAAGTGCATAAACAGCTGATCCTAATCCGTCCAATTTGTAACTGTATCGATGCCCAGCCTATAAGGTTAGCAAAAAACTCGATGCCTTGCGTAAAAAATTTTATACATTCGAAAAACAGTACAGTGTGCGCAACTAACATGAAGTTGCACATGACAATACGTCTGCCCCCACACCAGAGGACGGGATATTTGTATCATTTGACTTCACAAATATGTACACAAATGTCCCAGTTAAGGAGACGATAGAAATAATAACGAATAATTAAATTAAGCAGGTGAAATTGGCTACTGGCGAGATATGCGAACTTGTTGACTTATTGGGATTAGTCACTTTCCAGAATTAATTCACATTCCAGGGCGCTATTCATAAAGAACAGGAGAGTCTCGCAATGGGCAACTGTTTGGCGGGAACTTCAGGTGACATCTTCATAAACACATTAGGGACACGTTTTTCGCTAATTATTAACAGACAACCAAGAAAATTCGGTACTATAAAAGTTATGTGATTGACACTTCAGTACTTCTTGAGGGATCTGTTAGCGACATAGGTACAATGCATGACCAACTTAATAGCTTGCATCTAAATACAAAATTTATGAAAGAAATAGAACTTAACAAAAGCATTGATTTCGTGGACCTCCAAATTTCAAATAATAACAGCTTGCATAAATTTGGAATTTTCCGTTAGCCAACCACCACGGATTACATAATAAGTAATGATTCTTGCCATCCAGTCTGCCACAAGCGAGCCTACTTTATCTCTATGATACATAGGTTAAGTAGCCTTCGGCTAGACGATGACGAAATAAACAAGGAGCTAGACATCTTGCAGGAAGTGGCCATTACCAAGGGTTTCAGAGTGAAAATGGTCACAGAACTATTTGAACGGAACATTACAAAAGGCAGGGCAGGTATAACCGATAAAATTACAATTCAGAGAGATGATTTAACTATAAAAAAACTAAGTTTTCCGAATTACCATATTTAGGAGTAGTACCATATAAAACTACACAGGTGTTTACCAAAACCAACGTAGGAATTAGCTTTCACATAGACAATACATTAAGTAAAAAAATCAGGCATGGAACAGGTAAAACAAACCAGTTTGTAAGATCTGGGGTTTACAGAATAGAATTGGTCTCATGCACAAAATGTTATATTGGACAAACTGGGCGGGCTTTTTACGACAGGTTTAAAGAACATATCAGGCAGACAGAGAGCAATACCTCTACCTTTAGCAAACACTTAAGAGAGAATAAACACATGTCAACAACGTAGACTCATCCCTTAAAATACTGCATTCTGTGCCTAAAAGTAGAATCATGAATATTCTAAAAGAAAAAGTGATTTACAACTGTATTAAAAACCATCCTAGTGACCTACTTAATGATAAACTGGTTTAAAAAATAAAATATTTATAGATAATTTCCAGTCTGTCTTATGTGCAAATGACAGATTGTAAAATGGCTTATGGGCGCAATACCTTTGTCATCTGATTGGAGTTTACCACCCTGACATTTTGTATAGACAAGGGTGTAAACGAGGTTTTATAAAAAATACGTGGATATCTCAAAATTATATTAGTAACTGTGAAGTTTCATATCTGCTTCCACTTGCACTGTATCTATTCTGTTATTTTATGTATTTTAGGATCGCCAATTTTTATGTGATGTATCTGACCAGTTTTGTCTTAAATCATAAGTAACAAATTTTATCAGTAATCCCGGCGTTTTTTACCGCAAAGAAAAGTTTATGGACTATAACGAGGGAAGAAAAGCATCCTCTAATGTAATTTATTTTTGCGTATTTTATAAATGAAATGTAGCCTCGACATTTCATTGCATCCGAGGAATGTGATTTATTGTATCAGTCTACTGCAGCAGTGTTTCATAGAACTGTAAGTTATTTTTGGACACTTATCGAAATCATTTTAAGCAATGTCGATGGAATAGTATGCATATTTACTTAGTATTGTTAGCTATAATAGAGCCGGGTTGAAGAATGCATCGCGTATTTGTGCGGAGGCATTGTAATGTTTTGTCCCGATTTGTGTAGCTGCACACTAAACTGGATTACTGGCGAGCATTTTACGCCATTTATATTCGTAGAAAGTATACGCACACAAAGTATTTATACATCAGAGCTCAGTCTTCATCTCATTTAGGAGCACTTAAGTCAATGTGAGAGCTTATTAACAGATATGTATTATCCTCTATTATGTTATAAATAGATATTCCCATCCTGTCCTACTGCCCCTTACAATCATAGCACTATTTAGAAAGCTGTATGATGTCGACAGACGGAAAGACTTTGCGATATAAGGCTTTTAAGTTGTATCCTTGGTGTGCACTGTCTTTGCTACGTGCACAGGCAGTATCTTTAGTAAATGTATTTTCGGACCAACAGACTTAGCTCCACGTGTTGTCACTGCACCTGAGCTTTTAATTGTGATAGATTATTGGAACGATGGTAACATTGACAATACAGCACATGTTTAACAACATTTTACGATGTAATAAGTGTCGTGCTCATCTGATTTTGTGGGACTCTCGCAGTCAAAATGCTGCATTTTGACGAGTTCGGATAGTTTTATATTCTGACAGAATGTAAGTTATGTACATATCTCACCAATTTTTAATAGTTACGCAACTGTCACAATGGAATTCTTGTTTAATTATGTATATACACGCTGTGCTTTATTTTTGAGTTTAGGTAACTTTTGCAGTGTTACTTGAAAATGGTTCTAAGGAATATTTCATAGAGTCAACGGCGACTATGATGTTTATTAAGAAAACAGTTCAGTTTGAATTAGTTGGTGGCCAATCAAGAAGAACAGAGTGAGAGAGAGAGATCTACTCGTTAGGGAACTTGAAAGACAAGAGAAAAAGGCAGATACTATAGACTCATCTGCTCTATAACAGAAACGAAGTACAAGGGAGGGACAACATTGGGTTGTGCACGGCAATGAGCGGCCAGTACCCGCCACCTATTGGTTGCGTACTGCTGAGGTTGTCAGCAAAATACTGTTCACAATGTCATGCTACAGTGTTACCAGGAGCCTAGTTTCTGTGGACACTCATGTTGAACGATTCCTTCAACAGTAAACAAAAATATTGGGAGTAAAATTTTGCACTGAACTCCCAGGAATTAGGGATCTAATCTACTATGTCGCTGACCGCAGCTCGTGGTCGTGCGGTAGGGTTTTCGCTTCCCACGCCCGGGTTCCCGGGTTCGACTCCCGGCTGGGTCAGGGATTTTCTCTGCCTCGTGATGACTGGGTGTTGTGTGATGTCCTTAGGTTAGTTAGGTTTAAGTAGTTCTAAGTTCTAGGGGACTGATGACCATAGATGTTAAGTCCCATAGTGCTCAGAGCCATTTTTTTACAATGTCGCTACCAGCACTGAGTGGTTCATAAGATTTTTTACTATTACTCGCACTCTACAATGGGATACGATTTTACCCATACCAACGCTTCAGGATTTTGGTATGTAATGCGATGCATTTCGGTATAGTTTTTGGTGAGATTAGTAAGAGGTTGAAAGAAAGCCATCACAAGTATTGGAGTAGCAACTGTGGTTCGGTAAGTGTAGTGTGGTGACATGTGTGTTAGAATAATACCAACATAAAAGGGTTGCAGGACAGGCTAGTCCTAATCAGCACCATGCAGCGAGCAGGGTAATGTCACCACGCCACAGCAAGACCTATGTTGTGAGCTGTGTCACCAGGTTTTGGGGAATAGTGTAGCAAATGCGCATCACAGACACAAAAATAGGTGTGAATGTCGATGTAAAAATAGAGTCCAGCAGCACCACCAGGTCCATCACACACAAGGAGAAGACTGCGCACTGGCAGCTGCAGCCATAGGTTCGAGACGAGGTTGGGCCAGCCACCGCCACTGATCTAGCATCAGCACCTGTTGCCACCAGACTCCGGCCAGAACGCAAAAGGTCATACCCCGTGCATGGCAGTCTCCACCTACCTCCACAATGGACACGCCAGCAAGCTGTCGCATGCAATGGATGCCAGCGTGGGGCGCGGCCGCATCGCATTACTAAGGAAGGGGTGCGTACTTTTTTTTTTTTTTTTTAGTCAAAAGTCTTCTGAAAGATTTGATGCGGCCTGCCATGAATTACCCTCCTGTGCCAATCTCTTCATCTCAGAGTAGCACTTGCAACCTACGTCCTCTTTGCTGAATGTATTCCTGCATTTGTCTTCCTCTACAGTTTTTACCCTCTACAGCTCCCTATAGTACTACGGAAGTCAATCACTGATGTCTTAACAGATGTCCTACCATTCTGTCCCTTTTGTTTGACAGTGTTTCCCACATATTCCTTTCCTCCGCGATGTGATGTGTATTTAAAGTTGAATAAAACCCGTTGCTGAGTCCGCAGCCTGCCTCCGGGCCAAACACGACCGATCCTCACTCAACCGAGTACTATTTGCACTCTTTATGTGGGAGAAAAGTGTTCAGATTTTAAAGTCGCTTAGTGTGTACTTAAGCTCTTTATGCTTTTCACTGTTTTGTAAACAATGTATCTAGAAGGTAAATATTTAAATGCTTCTTTACTAGTTGCACATACCAAACTATGGTCTTCAGAATGTTATGCCCCACTTATGACTCACGCATTGAATACACTAAATGATGAAATACATACACAGCTGAAAACCTGTAGGTTGACGCTGTGAAGTATGGGGTGGAATAATACAGCTTCGAAGAAAGAAGGATGTTCCATACGATTTCATACAAGATTTTTTAACAGAATAAGCGGCAGATATTGGTACCAGCAATCACAACCGAATTTATTTACTGGCGTGACAAAACGTAGCGACGTTGTGAAGGTGGACGGGCTGTAAACAGCAGAAATGGAAATGATGGAGCGTGGGGTAGGAGTAGTTTGGAGGGTATACCGTCATCTAGCAACTGATTATCAGCGGACTGAGGGCACAGTGCTCTGTCTCCAAAAGTTTTCTGATTCCACCTCTGATCAGTCTCCAGATTTCTGTCTCTCACTTGCCACTTCGCTCAATGTTATTGACCTGAAACACGCCGAATTGCGCAGTTATTTGACTGTATAAGACAAAAAAGAGGTGGTATGTTGCCTAGTGAAGCACTGTGATGTTCGGGTTGACGATAGCTTTAACCTGCTTTACTTTCCAGGTATTCGATTACCAAGTCCATCATTTCAACTTTCCAAAACAATCCTGCTTTCTATGATTACATACAGCGGACATTCGCAGTATCCAGTTTTACCAATACAGTGCAGGACGATGAAAATAGCAGGATATTCGAGATGAGCACCAGAATTAATTTGGCTTAAAGCTTGAAGATATAATTTAAAGTGAAAAGTTTTCATCAGTTACCGCTGTGAAAATACTGAACAATATGCAATTCTTAAATAGTTGTTTACTGAATTGGTCATATATGACAATACAATTTTTAGGATAAAGTGAATCAAACAGCAGTACAGTAATAGCGTATGAGGGAAGCTACAAAACTACATTAAAACCTTTCAGTGCTGTTACCACCGTATTCGTATTTGCGTGTCTGAAGAGCACAACATGTAGATGCATGTTTGGACGGAGGGCACATTTGCCTTGGTATTTTCACACGCAGATGAAAAAAGTTACAGCATGAAACTCCTCAATAACGCAGAGGAATTTTCGAATAAAATAAAAGCAAATACCTCCTTCATGAATAAAAATTACTCATATTCAAATTCAAATGTACCGTTACATATACATTAACTACTTAACATGTATGCACTGCAAGATACAGACCTCCCCAATATTGGAATTACAGTTTTCAGCTACGAGGATCCCTTCAGCTGTAAGAACATTAAATTACATCGCCGTATCGATCTTATCCCTTGAAGTCGACTTCCTTCGTCCATTTACCACCCACTCAGCTGACTATATAACACACCAACAAGAATTTCATGTTAATTAAAGCAGATAAGATAGCAATGTGCGTGGCAAGGACTGGAACGTGCTCTGTGTTTCATTAGATATATCGCACCGGCCGCTGTGGCTGAGCGGTTTCAGACGCTTCAGTCCGGAACCGCGTGACTGCTACGGTCGCAGGTTCGAATCCTGCCTCAGGCATGGACGTGTGTGATGTCCTTTGGTTAGTTAGGTTTAAGAAGTTCTAAGTTCTAGGCGACTGATGACTTCAGATGTTAAGTCCCATAGTGCTCCGAGTCATTTGAACCATTTCAATTATCACTCTCCCTGAGGACTGGTCGTGATCATTGCATCTCGTTTGATTCTTTATATTTTTCGTGTACACTGAGCTTGTCCTACAGTAAGCCAGCAGCTCGCAGTATAGCTCATAACTGTAAGTCTGCTAGACCCATTCTTTGTGACAATTCATTTGCTATAGTTTCAGTTCACTGCTTCTTACTCAACGGTAGTTTCTCCCTGTTCTCTCCATTATTCACGTCGTTTATTTAGGCAATCCAATCCACGTTGTAGGTGTTGAAGACTGATGTCTCCACTATCAAAGGAACAGAGGATGACATGAGACTTTTTCACCTGCCAGCAGGGAGACAGCTTCAGGCCGCTCATCCCACTGACACCACACTAAGCCACCGAAGAATGTACAAAATTGCTTTGTCCATTACCGTACCGAGAGCCTAAACACATTAACCACTATTTCTCTAATATGCTTCAGAGTGTCTGTCAGCTTTCTTTTTCTTTTAGGGACAACAGATTTCTAAGTAGATTAATGTGACCTACAAATAGTCACTCTATTCTGCCACCGTTTCCATTTCAGACTATTTCCTCATTTATCTTCCAAATGAAGGGTGACAATTATTGAACTGTAAGAAAAAAAATCATAAATTAGTGACAAACTACTGCGTGCACACACTTTATTCAACATATAAAAGTCACTACACATATTTGGGATTTAGGTGATGACATGTTCGCTATGCCTGCCATCATTGGAGATGATGTGGCGCAGACCAACAGCGAAATTCTGCATGATCCGCTTAAATGTCGGAACGTCGATGCTGTCGATGACCTCCTGAATGGCTGTTTTTAGCTCAGCAATGGTTTTGGGGTTATTGCTGTGCACTTTGTCTTTAATATGTATACAAAAATGGAGCGCCGGCCGGAGTGGCCGAGCGGTTCCAGACCCTACAGTCTGGAACCGCGCGACCGCCACGGTCGCAGGTTCGAATCCTGCCTCAGGCATGGATGTATGTGACGTCCTTAGGTTAGTTAGGTTTAAGTGGTTCTAAGTTCTACGGGACTTTTGACCTTAGAAGTTAAGTCCCACAGTGCTCATACCCATTTGAACCATTTTGAACAAAAATGGGTCGCCTGTGTTCAGATCCGGTGAATATGGCGGCCATTGAGACCCATGCCAGTGCTCTCTGAGTACCACCAAAGGGCTCCTCCAGGACATCAGACACTCTCCTGCTTCGATGGGGACGAGCTCCAACTTGCAAGAACCATATATTGTCGAAATCAGGGTAATTTTGGATAACGGGGATGAAATCATGTTCCAAAACCTCACCTACCATTCGTTAGTCACAGTGCCATCAAGGAATATCGCACAGAATATTGTTTGAGTGGACAATGCACAACTGCCCGTTGCGGCTGAACGGACTTCTCTATAGCGAAATGCGGATTCTCAGTCCCCCAGCTGCGGCAGACTTTCTAATAGACGAACCGATCCAAATGAAGATGGACTTCGTATGCGCATACAAATACTAATTCACATCATATTACGCGGCCAACTTAGCGGTTTGAATGTCCGAACGCAAATCGTTCAGAGGTTATGACGATTTTAATTCAGACACTTCAATAATTGTCACCTTGTGCATCCTTGTCTTTCTCTTCATGTACCACGGTTTTTTCACCCTACAGCTGTCTAAGATGGCCTGGAAGTTTTACTACTTGTTAACTTAACACAAGTACGAGGATGTCCCTTCGTTTCCCCCATCATCCTATCCTTTTCAGAGGTTAACAAGGTCCTCCTTTAAGGGGGGTAGGAAGTCAAATGGGGCAGCTTGGAGCAGGAGAGACACCACAGGACATTTTAATTTTTACTGTCTATACTTTTACAAATAAATTCATAAAATTTTGGCAGCATGACCAGGAAGGATTGAGGACTCACTCTGATAGCAGTGGAAGTTCAAAAACATAGCAAAATACCTTTTTTTACATGTGAGATTTCATCATTTTTTCACTTACTGCTGGCTGCATTTGTTTCTGTAGGTACACTTATCTTCCTAAGTATGAAAGATTCTGCGATGAATTTGGCATAGCGTACAAACAGTAGTTACAGGAGTATGAAACTCTAGAATTTTCCAAATCTATTGAAAACTGTGGTAAAAATTGAGATAATTAACTATAAAATTTGAGTTTTCTCTAAACAAGAAGTTTAAAATGTAACAGTTCATTCATTTTTTCATAAATTAAATAAACTCTAGAGTTTCATACACATGTAACTATAGTTTGTGTTTTGTGCAAAATTCATCGAATAATAGTAAAGGAGTTTTGCTATTTGGGGAGCAAAATAACTGATGATGGTCGAAGTAGAGAGGATATAAAATGTAGGCTGGCAATGGCAAGGAAAGCGTTTCTGAAGAAGAGAAATTTGTTAATATCCAGTATTGATTTAAGTGTCAGGAAGTCATTTCTGAAAGTATTCGTATGGAGTGTAGCCATGTATGGAAGTGAAACATGGACGATAAATAGTTTGGACAAGAAGAGAATAGAAGCATTCGAAATGTGGTGCTACAGAAGAATGCTGAAGATTAGATGGGTAGATCACATAACTAATGAGGAAGTATTGAATAGGATTGGGGAGAAGAGAAGTTTGTGGCACAACTTGACCAGAAGAAGGGATCGGTTGGTAGGACATGTTCTGAGGCATCAAGGGATCACCAATTTAGTATTGGAGGGCAGCGTGGAGGGTAAAAATCGTAGGGGGAGACCAAGAGATGAATACACTAAGCAGATTCAGAAGGATGTAGGTTGCAGTAGGTACTGGGAGATGAAGGTGCTTGCACAGGATAGAGTAGCATGGAGAGCTGCATCAAACCAGTCTCGGGACTGAAGACCACAACAACAACAACAATCTCTCTTACTCAGGAAGAAAAGTGTACCAATAGCAACAAATGTAGCCAGCAGTAAGTGAAAAATTATGAAATTTCACATGTAAAAAAGAAGTATTTTGTTACGTTTTTTTAGCCGGCCGGAGTGGTCGTGCGGTTCTAGGCGCTACAGTCTGGAGCCGAGCGACCGCTACGGTAGCAGATTCGAATCCTGCCTCGGGCATGGATGTATGTGATGTGCTTAGGTTAGTTAGGTATAATTAGTTCCTAGTTCAAGGCGACTGATGACCTCAGAAGTTAAGTCGCATAGTTCAGAGCCATTTGAGCTACTCTGTTACGTTTTTGAGCTTCCACTACTATGAGTATGAATTTTGAATCCTTCCTGATCATGCTTTCAAAGTTTTATGAATTTCTTTGTAAAAGTATAGACAGTGGAAATTAAAATGTCCTGTGGTGCTCCAAGTCGGCCCGTTTGACGTCCTACCCCCCTTAAGGAAGTTCCCACGAATACATTTTGTGACTACTGCTAACTCGAGTCACTTCTGTTAGTGCGTTACGCCCACTGCACATAATAACTAACTAAAGGGAAACTCCTAATATGGCACTCTTGACTGATAAAAACACAGAAGAGAAGATATCATGTCAGGACATGATTCGGAGCTTTTTGAAGTTGGGAAGCTACGGTGAAACTCGATAGGCCGCACTGTGGTCAAAGAAGCCGTCTCGTTATTCAGTTGCGCGTCGTTTGCAGAGCATTTCCTGCGGGAGACAGCACGGCCGCTGCTCTTTCACGTCGCCGTGTCGCGCCCACACACGCACTGGCGACACACACACACACACACACACACACACACACACACACACGGGACACACGGCCGCGCGTGTCTTTTGTTTCCGGCCGCGGCGGGGACAGACGTGTGGACGAGCGTGCGCGAGGCAGCAGGGCGGCAGTAACTGTGTCTGCCCGCATAAAACCCGCCTCTGCCGCACATATATTCCCATACAGCGGGGAGCCGTAAAGTCATCTTTGCGGGATGTCAGCTACAGAGCCGCGCGGCAAATAAGTTTATAGCGGCCGGCACCTGACGGGAATAAAGACGGCCCCATTATGCGGCAGTCCTGCGCCGCCTGGACGAACCCTCCTCGCGGCGGGACTTCTCTGAGGAGCATCCGGTGACCTGCCGCGAGCCGCCATAAAAACTTGCCGTCCAACTGCGCTAAGGGCCCCACATTCCGCCTCCCGCAGGACGTCCCGGACGTGTCCGCCGCACTACCAGAGCGAACGAATGATACACCGGCGAAAGGTATTCCGAACCGGTGGAGTTGCCGCACGTTTCTGCAGTGGGCAGGCTAACTCTGCCGACGAACTTGGATGTGTCGCTCAGGTACGCCAGTAAAACCGTCCCCACGTGAACGTAGGGGGTCGACGTGAAAGTCCCATTCACACTTACTGATAAAAAGAGTGAGGAAACCAATCATGGACGAAGAAAGGGGATGATGCTTCAGGGTTAGAGATGATATGCGATGTTCATCTACATCTACATTTATACTCCGCAAGGCACCCAACGGTGCGTCGCGGAGGGCACTTTACGTGCCACTGTCACCACCTCCCTTTCCTGTTCCAGCCGCGTATGGTTCGCGGGAAGAACGACTGCCGGAAAGCCTCCGTGCGCGCCCGAATCTCTCTAATTTCACATTCGTGATCTCCTCGAGAGGTATAATTAGGGGGAAGCAATATATTCGATACCTCATCCAGAAACACACCCTCTCGAAACCTTGGGCAGCAAGCTACACCGCGATGCAGAGCGCCTCTCTTGCAGAGTCTGCCACTTGAGTTTGCTAAACAGCTCCATAACGCTATCACACTTACTAAATAACCCTGTGACGAAACGCGCCGCTCTCCTTTGGATCTTCTCTATCTCCTCTGTCAACCCGACCTGGTACGGATCCCACATTGATGAGCAATACTCAAGTATAGGTCGAACGAGTGTTTTGTAAGTCACCTCCTTTGTTGATGGGCTATTTCAGGTAGAATAATTCTCGCTGGTGTTTTATTGAAGTTGGGAGGTTACGGGATTTTTCGTGTTATAAAGGTTATTTCTTATTTGGGTTTAAAGTTTGATTATTTTTAATTATCCAGAATGAGAGTCTCACTCTGCAGCGGAGTGTGCGCTCATATGAAACTTCCTGGCAGATTAAAACTGTGTGCCCGACCGAGACTCGAACTCGGGAACTTTGCCTTTCGCGGGCAAGTGCTCTACCATCTGAGCTACCGAAGCACGACTCACGCCCGGTACTCACAACTTCACTTCTGCCAGTATCTCGTCTCCTACCTTCCAAACTTTACAGAAGCTCTTCTGCGAAACTTGCAGAACTAGCACTCCTGAAAGAAAAGATACTGCGGAGACATGGCTTTTCCACAGCCTGCGGGATGTTTCCAGAAAGAGCTAGTTCTGAAAGTTTCGCAGAAGAGCTTCTGTGAAGTTTGGAAGGTAGGAGACGAGATACTGGCAGAAGTGAAGCTGTGAGTACCGGCCGTGAGTCGTGCTTCGGTAGCTCAGATGGTAGAGCACTTGCCCGCGAACGGCAAAGGTCCCGAGTTCGATTCACGGTCGGGCACACAGTTTTAATTTGCCAGGAAGTTGCATTTTTAATTATCTTTAGGTTTACCTTTTCTAAGGACTCTCTCAATGAATCTCAACCTGGCACCCGCCTTACCAACAATTAATTTTATATGATCATTCCACTTGAAATCGTTCCGTACGCATACTCCCAGATATTTCACAGAAATAGCTGCTACCGGTGTTTGTTCTGTTATCATATAATCATACAATAAAAGATCCTTCTTTCTACGTAATCTCAATACATTACATTTGTCTATGTTAAGGGTCAGTTGCCACTCCCTGCACCAAGTGCCTATCCGCTGCAGATCTTCCTGCATTTCGCTGCAATTTTCTAATGCTGCAACTTCTCTGTATACTACAGCATCATCCGCGAAAAGCCACATGGAACTTCCGACACTATCTACTAGGTCATTTATATATATTGTGAAAAGCAATAGTCCCATAACACTCCCCTGTGGCAATAATTAGAAAATCAAGTCAAATTAACGGAGGACTGTATGACATTGCACAGCCTAGGGCCTGAAAGGGTCCACTGAGTTGACTGGGAAGCGTATCATGATACCATGACATTCCATGCAGTGGAAAGCTGGACGACAGCTGTCGTAACTGACCCTTGATAGACCAAATAAGGGCACTGGAATGGAGTTGATATCCGAGCTGGTCCCCCATATACAGGGTGGTCCATTGATAGTGACTGGGCCAAATATCTCAGGAAATAAGCGTCAAACGAAAAAACTACAACGAACGAAACTTGTCTAGCTTGAAGCGGGAAACCAGATGGCACTACGGTTGGCCCGCTAGATGGTGTTGCCATAGGTCCAACGGATATCAACTGCGTTTTTTTTTAATAAGAACCCCCAGTTTTTATTACACATTCGTATAGTACGTAAAGAAATATGAGTGTTTTAATTGGACCACTTTTTCGCTTTGTAATAGATGCGCCGGAACAGTCACAAGAGTATAAGTACGTGGTATCACGTAACATTCCGTAACGGATTGTGCAGCCACTTCTCGATCCCTGACTCAACACATGGGGACGTGTCCAAGACAACAACCATCTGCACGAACAGTTCGATGACGTTTGCAGCGGCATGGACTATCAGCTTAGAGACCATGGCTGCGGTTACCCTTGACGCTGCATCACAGACAGGAGCGCCTGCGATGGTGTACTCAACGACGAACCTGGATGCACGAGTGTCTACAATACAACCTTTCCCAAAGTCGGGAACATGATGGTACGCATTTCTCCTCCTTACACGAGGCGTCATAACAACTTTTCACCAGGTAACGCCGGTCAACTGCTGTTTGTGTATGAGAAATCGTTTGGAAATTTTCCTCATGTTAGCACGTTGTAGGTGTCGCCACCGGCGCCAAACTTGTGTGAATGCTCTGAAAAGCTAATCATTAGCATATCACAGCATCTTCTTCCTGTCGGTTAAATTTTACGTCTGTAGCACGTCATCTTCGTGGTGTAGCAATTTTAATGACCAGTAGTGTAGTAATTGCTGTCTGCATACAGTCACACAGACTCTGCCGGCTGCCAAACGACCAACAAGTTCACTTGCTGCAATGCAAATCGTTTGACGAAACGAAGGCACCAAAGCCACTTACACGTACGATGGAGAGCGTTGTTAGAAATGGTCTCGAGGGATGGGGTCTCTGCGAGAAAACAGGCACCAAAGCAATGCGACGAGCAGCCCCGTTGACATCGGACAGGTCCACCAGAAAGTCGCGACCGTCTTGGAAGGCAGACCGGCCGCGCCACCGCTGCCCGAGCCCGCGTGTTGCCTCCGTCGTCCCCCCAAGTACGTCCTAGCGCCTCGTAGAGAGTCCCGGCGTCCAACCCGCCTACCGCAAATACCCGCCGGCAGATCACAACGGGTGACAAAGATCGTAGTACAGCCGGGTAATCGATAGTCGTGCCAGAGAGCTGGTGTGCCAGAAAAGGCGCACCACGGCTCAGGTGCAATAAAATTAAATAGCACCAGAGACCATCACCGTCGTTGTAGGGCAGTATAGCGGTTGAAAATCAGGTCGGTATCCCAACAATGTCCGAGGCATCTCCAAAAACGTCATCAACCGGGAATCCTATTTAATGGAACATAATTGCCTTCAGTGATGAGTCCCGCTTCGAACTGAGCCCTTATGTCCAGGGAAGACGTTTCTAGAGACACCCCATAACAGCGGTGGGTTACCAACCTGAATTGGAACACTAACCTCACTGTCACCCGCCGTACAGTCTAACAGCCAGGAGTGATGGTCTGGGGTGGAAGTTTTTTTCACAGCAGGACCCATTGGTTGTCATTCTTAGCACCCCTACAGCACGGCGGCACATCAATGATATTCTACGCCCCGTTTGGTTGCCTTCGTTGCAAACTGTCCTCGGCTTACATTTCAACAAGATAATTCCCGCAGGCAAACGGTGAGAGATCCTACTGTTAGTATTCGTGTTAGCGTAACCCACCAATGTCTCCGATTCTCTCCCCAACTGAGAACGTTTGGAGGACTATGGACAGGGCCCTTATGGCTAGTTGAAGAAGAGAGAGTGAATGAGGTTGATATATAATTGCACTATAAACCCCTTCCCTCGAAAATTTCTGTATTTCATACATCTCCTGTGTTACCACAGATGACTTGCCACTGATCGCATGTCTACTAAGATTGCAGTACACGCTAGGTGCCTATTTGTTTCCACAGTCCAGAGTTGAATGCATAAGTGCTAATAAATGTTCACCAACCTGTACTCTTCTGTAGTTGTTGTCCCCCGCGCAGAAAATAGCACTTAGGTAGTGAAACCGTTATCTTGAGGCTCTAAGAAACTCTTAGCGAGGAACTGATATTATGTGAATAATTAGATTTTCAATTATTTTATTTACACGTGATGCCATTTCGTTTCTATCATCAGAACACGAGGTTCAAATGATTCAAATGGCTCTGAGCACTATGGGACTTTACATCTGAGGTCATCAGTCCCTAAGACTTAGAACTACTTGAACCTAACTAACCGAAGGACATCACACACATCCATACCCGAGCAGGATTCGAACCCGCGACGGTAGAAGCAGCGCGGTTCCGGACTGAAGGGCCTAGAACCGCTCGGCTACAACGGCCGGCTGACAACACGAGGAACTGCACAATTACATCCCATTTTAGAGTCACAAATAATGTCCATTTATCAACGAAACAATGAACTACATATTTCCGTGAGTACTATAACACTGTTCTCAATTATATTTCCAAATAAGCATACATCGCTAATAAAGTTTTAACGTGACGCTGACCGCGGCAGACAATGAGTCTCTCCTCCGACACTGACGAACCAGCTCTGATATTGCAGTTGAACCACTCCGCCCGCCATCCAAGTTAGGGGCGATCCAAGATCACGGAAATGCTTAGATTAGATTATAGTAGATTAATTAAGGATTCCATAGACCCACAAAAGAGGGGATCGTCCTGGGTATGGAATATGTTACATAAACACATAACAAAAATGTCATTCGAAAACTTGAGTTTCATTAATTTTAATGATCCTCAGTCAGTGAATAGGAAAATTATGTACATGAATTAAAATTAAACCTCTAATATATACAGGTTTAATGTCACATCTGCTTTCATTAAATCCATCATTCACACAGTAGCTAGTTACATGGCTAATACAACCAGGTATTGCCAAAAATTAAAGTAAATTATTCATGTCAATGATCCTCAGTTAAGAACAGTCAAATTATGTACAGGATTTAAAATTAATCTTTCACTATTTACAGACTTAAGACTTAGTTACTTGGCTGTTACAACCAGGTGTCGTAAAAAATTGAAGTATAATAAATTTTCATTAAAATGGTCTACTCCACTTGTTGAGAAATTCATGGATGGAATAGAAGGAGTTGGCCACCAAAAATTATTTTAAATTGTGTTTAAATTGTGCCTTCTCTGAAATTAAACTCTTAACGGTTGCTGGTCACTTATTGAAAATATGCGTTGGTGAATATTGGACTCCTTTCTGGACAAGAGTAAGTGATTTTAAATATTTACGTATATTGTTCTTATTCCTAGTATTGGTACTGTGCACTAAGCATTTAGTTGGAAAAAGAGGTGCATTATTTACGACAAAATTTATTAAGGAATAAATATACTGAGAAGCTGTGGTTCTCTTAATTGGTTTCGACATGATGCTCTTGGATTTACACTAGGCATTACTCTTATTATACGCTTCTGGACTCTAAAAATGTTTTCTCGGTTTGTGAAATTACCCCAAAATATACCATAAGACATAAAGGAGTGAAAAGAAGCAAAATATGCCTGTTTTTTATATTTATATCTCCTATGTCTGATGTCATTCGCATTGCAAATACAGACTTGTCTAGCAGTTCGTTAGTATGTCGCTCCCAACTGAATTTATTATCAAGTTATAGTCCCAAGAATTTTACACTGTCGGCTTCTCCTGTTTTCATGTCATCTTATTTTATAAACACACTGGAAGGAAATCTCTTGGAGGTTCTGAACTGCGTATAGTGGGTCTTTTCAAAGTTTAATGACAGTGAATTGGCTGTGAACCACTTATTAATGTCAGTAAATATTTGATTAGCTGCCCTTTCTAAATTTATATTTATTGCAATGTTTGTATCATCTGAAAATAAGACAAACTTGGCATCTATTAATGTAACAGATGACAGGTGATTAATATACACAAGAAAAAGTAGTGGACGTAGAATGGAACCTTTTCGTTTAGCTGTTGCTTATTATTCTGCTGGTTATCAGTGCTTGTAAAATAATGGATTGATGGTGCGCTATTGAGAGATTCTTTAACTTGAAATGCAAGTAAATAAGCTGTTTGTCTTGTCTAATATTAATAACAGAAGATTATCATTTTGGCGAGCAATTTCCGAACGTAACAGCCAATCGCAGAGAAGGACCACTATTCTCACTAAACCCGTACCGAACAAACCGACAGTCATCGGTACCTTAACCCACGTTACGTCATTCGTGCCACTTCTACCTTCTGAGCTGCTCTAAGGGGAGCCCCTTGTACCTGAATATGATGGGTGCAAAGCCAGAAATATTACGCTCTCCAACCAGTTCGGGATTTTGACGATCTAACGCCGGAATTGATCAGAGGTTTGCACGATAACCGCCAGGACGAGATGCAGCAACTCTATCAGTCAATGCCAAAAAGAATAACTGCTTGCATAAGTGCCAGATATTGCTGTATCTGTAATCACCTATATGTCTGTATATGAACACTTATGCTCATAAATTAAGGATAATGTTGATACATGGTGAAACAACTCTCTGTTGGCTGGTTTGCGGGTTAAATTACCACGGGGTATGACCAAGCGGTGTATTTGACTTGCGTTAGTCGCACGGTGGCGCTGGCAGCAGTCCACATACGCTGAGGTGTGTTGGTGCATGTCAGAGTACGGTGCAGTGAGTAAGTGCGCAGACGTTTTCACAAGTGCTAATGGTGACTGTGTGTTGAAAAAGCCTCAAAGAACACATATTGATGAGGTTATAAGAGGTAGAATACTAGGGTGACTGGAGGATGGTCAAACACAGCAAGTCGAGGCATGGGCCCTCTGTGTGCCAGAAAGTGTGACCTCAAGATTATGACAAGTATTCCAGCAGACAGGAAACGTGTCCAGGCGCTACAGTACGGGACGTCCACAGTGTACAACACCACGAGAAGATCGATATAGCACCATCAGTGCCCGCAGACGGCCACGGAGTACTGCAGGTAGCCTTGCTCACGACCTTAAAACAGCCACTGGATAGTTGTCTCCAGACACACAGTCTACAAACGACTGAACAGACATGATTTATTCGCCCAGAGACCTGCAAGGTGCATTCCACTGACCCCTGGTCACAGGAGAGCCCGTAAAGTCTGATGTCAAGAACACAGTACATGGTGATTGGAACAGTGGCCCAGGTTATGTTCACGGACTAGTCCAGGTATAGTCTGAAAAGTGATTCTCACCGGGTTTTCATCTGGCGTGAGCCAGGAACCAGATACAAACCCTTTAATGTCCTTGAAAGGGACCTGTATGGAGATCGTGGTTTGATGGTGTTAGGTGGGATTATGATTGGTGCACGTACACCTCTGCATGTCTTTGACAGAGGAACTGTAACAGGTCAGGCGTATCGGGACGTCAGTTTACACCAGTATGTCCACCTTTTTTAGGAGTGCAGTGCGTCCCACCTTCCTCCTGATGGATGAGAACGTACGGGCCCACCGAGCTGCCATCATGGAGGAGTACCTTGAAACAGAAGAGACCAGGTGAATGATTGAGTGGCCTGCCTGTTCTTCCGACTTTAACCCCATCGAGCACGTCTGGGATGCTCTTGTTTGAAGTATCGCTCCATGTCTTCAAACCCCTAGGACACTTCAGGAGCTCCGACATGTATTGGTGCAAGAATAGGAGGCTATACCCCAGCAGGTGCTCGACCACCTAATCCAGAGTATGCCAACCCGTTGTACGGCCAGTGTACGTGTACATGGTGATCATATCACATACTGATGTCGGAAACAGTGGCGTTTTGTAGCTCATGTGTTTCGGGACGGTTTTCTAAACTTATCACCAATACCATGGACTTACAGATCTGTGTCGTGTATGTTCCCTACGTGCCTATGCTGTTAGCGCCACTATTCTGCAGTGCCACGTTGTGTGGCACCACATTCTGCAATTATCCTTAATTTATGAGCATGAGTGTACATAACGTCTCCTGATTCCTTCCGTCCATTCAGATCATTCCTTCGTGGTGCGTCGACTTCTTTTATTTTTATGAGTAGCATCAGTCCAGTCGCATCAGTCCACATTCAGGCTACTTATGCTTCTCGAACTTTCACCGTATTACGAAGGAAATTTTTCCTCTTCGCCAGGACCTCCTCAGCCCAACACTATTTGTTAGGATATTTCATATGCGTTTAATATGTTTACCAAGGAACGGTGTGAAAGTGCCGAAATTCCAGACGGTAGCATATCAACAGGGACAATGGCTTTGCCCCAGTGGTAACTCCGGTTTCCATCAGATCACCAAAGTTAAGCACTGTCGGGCTGGGCTAGCACTTGGATGGGTGATCATCCGGTCTGTCCACCGCTGTTGGAAAGCGGGGTCCACTCAGCCCTTGTGAGGCAAACTGAGGAGCTACTTGATTGAGAAGTAGCAACTCCGGTCACGCAAACAGACAACGGCCGGGAGAGCGGTGTGATGACCACATGCCCCTCTCCTTATCCGCATCCAGTGATACTGTTGGCTGAGGATGACACGGCGGCCGTTCGGTACCGTTGGGCCTTCCAAAGCCTGTTTGGACGGAGTTAGTTTTAGTTTAGCATATCAACAGGAGAGCTGATAGACATGGTGAGAAAAGTAAGAGGTGGCTGCTCATATTGAGAGGTGGCATGAGCCCCATCTCATATTTCTATCTTACTCTGAGTAATTCGATTTTCCTCTCTGATTACATGCAGTGAAAAGTTGCTATTCCTTCACACGTGGACTTCCCACGCAGCGTCTCTCGTCACCCGGGTGGTCCGGTGACAGGCGAGTACTGCTGATCTTGGAAGGGTTAAGCCGACGGGTGTGAGGGAGTCGAGTGGATGCTTTCCAGATGCTGGCATTGTCATAAGAGTGGGAGCGACACGCCCAGATGGGCCGGAAGGGGCGGCTGGGCTAGAGATTCCGTTACTTCGCAGAAACTCAGTGAAAAAAGTATCTGGTGGGCTACCAGCGAGGGATGGGAATGACTCGTGTTCCCAGGCAGTCTTGGCGGGATAATTGCCGCGTTTTCTGCAAAATCGTAGCTGTGATTGGCTTGCTCAGGGCATAGCTCCGTGACGTAGCAAAATCGGCGCAGAAATTGGCGCCAAGAATCTCCATTGGTGAAAAGGTAGTGCTTCGGCAATAGAGTGGAATTTTCCGCCGGTTTTCGAGTTGCTGATTGGAACGTTTAACCACGGCCACTGTTGTGGGGGCGTGAATGTTCTGTGTTTGGTTTGTACGGGTGCTCTTGTGAGGGTCGACTCTCGCCTTTCGGTCGGAGTAGGTTAAAAGACTGAGCTCTCGCTGCTCTGGACAGCCTGCCTTCTGTTGGCTGTCTAATATACTTCTATTTGATTGTTACTGTTTGACGAAGTTGCTGAAGTTTCGACTTCAACGTAACTTTCCGAGTACAGTTGGCAATTGAGCGTTCTCTGTACAAGCGGCCTATGTTGTCCATCTTGAGCAGTTTTGGCTAAAGTTGACTGTACCGGAGTTACTGTGTGACTTCTCTTGAGCCGGCTGGTGTGGTCATGCGGTTCTAGGTGCTTCAGTCTGGAACCGCATGACCGCTACGGTCGCAGGTTCGAATCCTGCCTCGGGCATGGGTGTGAGTGATGTCCTTAGGTTAGTTAGGTTTAAATAGTTCTAAGTTCTAGGGGACTGATGACCACATATGTGAAGTCCCATAGTGCTCAGAGCCATTTGAACCATTTGACTTCTCTTGTTAAAATCACTCGCTGTACCGGCAGTGATTGTGTGGCGAGCCTTCTTCGCCTCCCTCAGAGGCGTATTTGTATTGATAGGAAGTCTTTAGTCTGGAACTACCAGACCAGGACAGTTTGTTTCGGGCTATACTCGCGACATTATCATCACCACGACGGGACGTCAAAGCAACCAGCCATTGCTTCCGGTACGCCAGATCGTGTCCTTGCAGTTAAGTGGACAGCTTGGTAATGTATGTCCGCAGCACCGGCAGATTATTGAATTTGCTCTGTGATAATCAGAGCTCAGCAGAGCGCGCCTGTTCCCATCTTTTCTTACATGGTTCTGTCTTGGATGTTCATTGCTTGAGTTCTCACTACTGTAGCAGCAATTAATGTTGGGTTGGCTGATTTGAGATGCAAGGAATTGGCTCCACATACCACTTGTCATAAATGTCACAATCTAGTTTATGGACAACCTCACCTTCACAGCATTTATTTGAGTATCCAATTTGATGTATTGTAAATGTTTCATGTGTTTTGTTTACTATTTTGAGTTTAATCATAATAAATCAAATTGTTATTTTGGACAGAACTTTCATTCTGTTAATCGGTAGAGCAACCCTTTCGTTTCTCACTACTTTAATGAAACTTTCCTTAATTTCTATCCAATTAAATTATTGCAGGTACCAAACTCTTTTCTACTCCACTTGCAGGGTCGGTTACAGTCAGTTCGCGTTTCTTCTAAATCCATGTGCAACAGCAAAAGTCGGAGTTAGAAAAGGGGGGAGAGGGAATAGAGCATCATTTCCATATGAAGAATCGAGAAGAATTTAGTGTTAAATACACTGCTAGCCCCGGCACCTCGCAGTATTTGTTCTTCTCGAGGGGGTGAAGCGGTTTGCGCTGTTGCCAAAGCGACACGCAGCGGCAGACAGCCGGAGCCGTGGGATGCTAGTGATGGGCCAGCGGGCCAGCGTGGCGTGGAAGGGGCGGCCGGCCGTGGGTCATCATTTATGTTTCAGTAATCTGCCAGAGAGCGATAAATTGCGGCTGGCGCGATAAAACAGTTGTCACCTCGGCGGCCGCAGCGGGCGACCGATGGCTATCAGCGCCGCACGCGTGCGCATGCGCGCCGCCGCTGTGGTCGGCCGCCGCAGCTGTCGATGGCCGCGTCATCACTCCTGCCGCTGCGTGCCCTACATCCGCTTTGTAACTCACCTACACCTTTTTTGTTTCTGCGCACGTCGGCTCGTTTTCAGTTCTGCGGTTTGCTGCAGTCCTGACGGGGCGGGTTCCACATTTCTCTCTAATCACCTTCCACAATTCACAGGCCGCAGCTATAAAGTGTGCTATCTATTCCTAATGGGCCCCATTCGCTTCGTAACAGGTCGCTCTATGGTTCTGTGAATGTTCTTCAACTGCCCTACTACGGGTCCTAACATGAATCATATTTTCCACTTTACACTACCTGACTCGTAATGATATTACATTTTTCTTTATACCAGATGTTATTAGGCACAACATCGAACGATAGTGTCGTCGACCTAGCCTCCTCATTAACATTAATCACCGTTGTTGTGAATAATAATAGTACCATTGAGAGGCACCCACATGCCTTGCTCATACTGTGGCATCAAGCAGTCAGGCCCGCAAGATGCGTGGTCCGCCAAGCAAGTGGATTTATTTTCATTTATCGAGTAACATCAATGACTGATTATGAGCTCTAGTACTCACAATAAGCTACAAATTATTCTCCTGTTTGAATATTACGCAATGGAAACGGATAACGCACCTCTGACTATTAGTAATTTACACAACTCTTATTGTTCACTACGCACTGGCAATACCACATTTTCTTTCTTACCCAACGGCTTTGACCAACACGTGGCCATACCACTGAATATGAATGGCACACACATTATAAATTCTGGATATCATGACTACACACTATTCGAAGAACAAGGCCACCAGTCTTTCTCTTTTCACTATCTTTCTTATTGCGATAAATTCTATTACGGTTCAAAGATAACCTAAACACACCATTACATTTTGTACAACAATTACACATGAGAAACTCCGCCCAGTGGGATTGGCTTTACATTGGTGATTCTCCATCTTATGGTCTTGTAATTATCTAACGCTACAGTGCACTTTCTGGATAGAATGGTGGATCTTTTGCTATATCTCACACTTCGACTCTCACACCCATTATCTCGAAAATTTACTCCAAACCGAGCGGCACAAAAAGGGAACATGCATAACCCACTGCCTCTGAACCTATCTTGCTACTCTCCCATGCAAACCACACATACTTAAATTTCATGAAATACATCACACTGGCAACATAGAATGCATAAAAAAGAATAGTCACAACGTTAGAATCTCTTCAGTTTCAGCTTTCCCACTTCAATTAGTATTCATTCCAGTTTCATACGAAACTGCACCACTTCGTAAGTTTTCTTTCTTACTACGATCTCTGGAGGATATATGCAGGTCTTCCTGTGCAATGCAAGCCAAGTGGCATTGCTGGATAGACGGCTGACTCACCTTGCTTCTCTCTCAGAGTATTAGAGTTTCAATCTAGCGTCACATGGAAACATAACACGCAAAGGTAATATTATGATCATATTCGTCTTTCCTATCACGAACTCTGGAATATAAGCACGTCCTCCTCTGCAATGCAAGCCAAGTGGCGTTGCTGGATAGACGGCTGACTCACCTTATTCTCTCTCAGAGTATTAGAGTTTGAATCAAGCGTCACACGGAAACATAGCAGCAAAGTAATATTAAGAACATATTCGTCACACATGCGAGTCCTCAACTGATACCATGGAAGAGTACTTCTCTTTATCCTTTGTCTCATACACAAAAGTTCCTGAAATAGAGAAATAATTATTCCAAACTACTCTTAAGTATTTCACATGCATACCATTTTCTCCACTCTTTTGTCTTTACTGAGCACACCTAAGACAGGTCTTACCAACACAAGATCCAGCGCCAGAGTGTTGAAACATGGCAGTTCTTCAGGTGATCTAGCACCTCCGCCAAGGTGGGGGAGCACCATGCTACCGTTTTGGTCAGCCACATTTCACGCGCTCAAAGCTCAGGTAACTTTCATCTCTCTGGTTCCACCAAAGGTGACTAAAGGACCGTGTCAAAGATGATCATATATTGCACATTCAATGTCTGCGGTTAGCAGACGACCATACATTCATTCATTTCACAGATCTCACCAAACAGGATGTAGGGATTTATTTTGTGGGAGTGCACATGTGATCAATTAAGTAAATAATTTGTCCTTCTTTCCTACACTGGTATCCGGCTTCGGAGTATTAAGTGAAATTGAGTTATTATTACAAAAAATATGGTGTTCTAAGAAGAATAACGAAGAACGTTGTACCTATTTTCAATGGCGGGCGATACTGTACCTTTTCACCGTAATAATAAATTCGTATGGCTTAATGTCCTATTGCAAGTCTTTCAATTTGACGCCACTTCAGTGACTTGCGTGTCCCTAACAAATGGTTAAAATTGCTCTTAGCACTATGGGACTTCTGAGGTCATCAGTAACATAGACTTAGAACTACTTAAGCCTAACTAATCTAAGGACATCATACACAACCATGCCCGAGGCAGGATTCGAACGTGCGGACGTAGCAGCAGCGCGGTTCCGGACTGAAGCTGCTAGAACCGCTCGGATGGCCGTGTCTCTAAAATACATCAGCAATACTACCGGTGAAATGGGACCTACAGTTTAATGTGGATGTCCGACCAACTGTCTTTCCTTTACATCACTGGGAGGCGAAGCGTAGGTTAAAGCCTGACGGAAAAATTTTCAGGGGCTATACCGGGAACCGATCAAGTGACCTCTCACCTTCAGGCAGTCGCTTTACAACTTTTCTCTTTCCTTGGTTCACCAGTTTTGACTTCATCGGTCAGTTTCACGTCCTATAATTATAAGTGAACCTAGTGAAACTTAATTCTGAAAATTCGATTTTATAAACTAATGTATTCTTCATCTGTGACTTTGTTCCTCAGTAAAGTAGGTATTCTAGCTGAACTTCATATTAATTCCGAAAACTTGTCATGTAACGGGCTTTTCTGAAAACATACCGTCATTAGTTGAAATTTTCTAGAAACAAGTATTAATTTAAGTACCAAAATACATTAAAAAATATTCTTCATCAGTAGCTGATTTTTCAAACTTAAAGCCGGCCGGAGTGACCGAGCGGTTCTAGGCGCTACAGTCTGGAACCGCGCGACCGCTACGGTCGCAGGTGCGAATCCTGCCTCTGGCATGGATGTGTGTGATGTCCTTAGGTTAGTTAGGTTTAAGTAGTTCTAAGCTCTAGGGGACTGATGACCTTAGAAGTTAAGTCCCATAGTGCTCAGAGCCATTCGAACCAATTCTTCTAACTTAAATATCTTCTTTGAAAATAAAGTGTTCCTTTCTCCGTCTTTCTACAGATTACCGTACTCCGCAATGAGATTTTCACTCTGCAGTGGAGTGTGCGCTGATATGAAACTTCCTGGCAGATTAAAACTGTGTGCCGGACCGAAACTCGAACTCGGGACCGTTGCCTTCCGTGGGTAAGTGCTCCATCGTTTTTTTTTTTTTCTTCCTCATTTCTTTCGTTCTGTTTGGTCGTTGCGGACGTACATGGCATCCGTTCGAGTTCGTTGTTGATCCTTTCACTCAGGTTTTTTATTACAGAGGCCAAACAACTCTCTGACCAAATACGCTGAGCTACCGTGCCGGAACCGTCTAAGGTACGCAAGCACGAGTCACGTCCCGTCCTCGCAGCTTTACTTCTGCCAGTATCTCGTCTCCTACCTTCCAAACTTCACAGAAGCTCTTCTGCGAACCTTGAAAGGTTGGAAGGTAGGAGACGAGATACTGGCAGAAGTAAAACTAACAAGAGGCGGCGTGAGTCGTGCTTGGGTAGCTCAGAAGTTAGAGCACTTGCCCGCGAAAGACAAAGGTCCCGAGTTCGAGTCTCGGTCCGGCACAGAGTTTTAATCTGTCAGGAAGTTTCATATCAGCGCACACTCCACTGCAGAGTGAAAATCTCATTCTGGAAACATCCCCCAAGCTGTGGCTAAGCCGTGTCTCCACAGTATCGTTTCTTCCAGGAGTGCTAGTTCTGCAAGGTTCGCAGAAGAGCTTCTGTGAAGTTTGGAAGGTAGGAGACGAGATACTGGCAGAAGTAGAGATGTGGGGACGGGTCGTGAGTCCTGCTTGGGTAGCTCAGACGGTAGAGTACCATACTCCGTGTTTTTCAAATTTTATTTTCATCATGATGCCAAATAAAGTGTTCTTAAGTTACTGACACTCGTTGTTTTACGCTACACCATTTCCATGCAAGTAATTATGTTAGTACGCGTATAATCTCCTCCGCTATAAATAATGTAACTGGCATAATTTCCCAGAAACCACAAGACAGTATTGTTTCTTGTGGTGGAACACAGTTTGGTGTCGAGACCGAAGTAGGGTACATGTCGTACAGCTGCTTTGTGAACTCCTTGTCAGCAGCGCAAGTCCTTTCTTGGTCCACTTACAGTTGCGTAAACGATGCCACTATACAACCAGCCCCGACATTACAACGATCATTTCCATTAAGATAAGAAAGAAAGGTTATTCCAGTCACATTTTCAACGTTATCGTTTCTTCTTGGATTAGGAGTGCTAATGCTCTTCATTCCTTAATAGTCTAATGATATTACGCGGCAAGGTGAATCAGTCCCACCTCGTAAGGATGGTTTGAACATTACAGTGCTTTACTACCGTGCCGCATCCTGGTGTATTTTTCCCTATGAACATACTTCCAAAAATGATTTAATGTTTTTCTGTATTATGTGAAAAACTTTGATATTTTTTCACGTGAAGTGCATCGAGTGAAAAGGACAAAGCAAATAAGCGCGAATTATTATCTGTGTAGTCAATGGTTAAAAAAGACAGTATATACTCTGTTAATTGTCATTTCTCTGATAAAAGAAAAGACACTGTATCTTTCCAGGTAGTACAACTAAGATAGCAAGGGCTGTAAAAAAGTGTGGTAATTGTTAATTTATGTAAATCGATTTCAGAATGCAAATGGTTTTTGTTACTATTGAAAATATCTTTTAGTTAAAGATGAATTGTGTCCTTTCCTGCAGTTGCTGAAAGTTTTATTAGTTACGATCTTACCCTATTTTTGTCCGCCATTACGGTTGGTAGGCCTTTTTTTGGTAAACACTGTTCGTCCCGCCCAGATGTTACTAAGATAACTTATTCAAATTATGTATTTATGAAAGTATTAAAACATATACGTTATTAATTTTATTTTCTGTTGCAAATTTTGCCGTTCTGCTCTACAAATATCGAGTACGTTATAACTCACGTACGCACCGTCGCGCCGTTACAGAGACAGCTATTACTAAATATGCTTCATGCCATTAAAATTACAGACCAGTGTGCTACTTATAAGTATACAAACATACGAACCCAAAGTTTCAACCCCTGGGACCAAAAGAGATCATGTGCATTACACTTCACCGGCACTCCATAACGTGGGGCCAGATAAACAAATTTAATCTGAATGTTCTGTGTATATAGTCACAGATTGTGTCGTACTAAAGAATATGTACTTTCTTTTCATATTCTTCGACGTGTAATTGAACTGAGAGGAAGGAAAATAAAGGATACAAAATCCAATTACCTAACAAACTGGAGTTGACCACTTGTACTGAACTGTGATACAGTTCAGTATCACAGTATTATTGAGAGAAGGTATCACATATATGCATGTGTTCACTTTCTGGTCGTTTACCAGTAAGCTTACGCTATGTGTATACAGCATATTTTTTGAACTGGGTGTAGATAAACGCAGCAGGAATTACATGCGAAATATCAGCTGCGGGACAGTCATAAACTGTTACATCGACTTTAAGAGCAGCCCGATAAACAATTTTGTGTAGGCATTTGTGTGTTTAGTTATAAGTTATTTTTTATATTTTTTGTATTTTATGTGTATAGCGTGTGAGGTTCAATAATAGATTAGCACAATGGTTGGGCCAAAGCGAATGGAAACCCCACACACTGAGCAGAATGTCAGTGTACAGGAAACACATACGACAATGATTGAGCTTTACCGAGAACTCCAATTCCCACATGGGAAGTAGAAACCCAAAATAAAGATAAAAGTATTCCGGTTTCGTAACAGGACATACTAGACAAAGGAAACTGTTTACTACGTCCAGAAGTGAAAATGTTATAGATATTTCTGTGGAGAGGGAAGCCTCAGATGATCCTCTTACACAGAATCTATCAGGAACAGATTTAATTACTATCCTGTTACAAAAACTGGATGTTAAAGGAAAAGGAGCGCGAAGCGAAACGGGCTGCATTAGAGAAAGAGCGTGTAGCTCAACAGGCTGCATTAGAAAAAGAGCGTGAAAAACGAATTCCTCGTAGGGAAAAACAACTCCTGATCGAGTTTGAAAAGGAACGAGACAGGAAACGGGGTTTATTAGAAATAAAGCGTGAAGCCTAACAGGCTACATTAGAAGAAGAGAGACATGCTAAGCAGGACCTTACAGAGAAGGAAATGATTAAACAACTAAATCAGTCACTAGCTGCTCGAGTCGATGAGTTAGTATCAAGACTAACTGTAGTCTTAGATGCTCGCTACAAAGCTAAAGCGGAGAATATAAAGGAGGATCTAAACAGTATTCAGGAAGACATCACTGCTTTGCAGATTCACTGGTAAAGAGAAAGGTAGAAAATACCACAATGGAGGTAGCTTTTGACAAAGATGAAACTTCCCAGCCTTGCATGATGTGCTAACTAGTATTAGGGAAATCATTTAGTCTACATTCCCAATGTGACAAGGTAACCGACAAACGCAAGTAAGAGAACCTGACAGGCATATACATAATTAAAACAACGCAGAGCGAAATGATGTAAGCTACTCTGTTCCTCAATATGGTAATATACCAATAGCACTGCCTGTGTACAGACCCGTGGCTATAGATGAAAGAACGCCGTGTAATAACACCGGTTTTGAGACAAACTAGGATTGTTGGTATTTTTAAAAATGTCGGAATCCGATACATCAATATTTGAAAACAATGTCATACAGAACCTCAGTATATCGGAAAAAGTGCCGGTATATAGACGGTAAAAATATCGATGTACCAGCTTATACAGACATTCGCTCCACATTGTAAGTATACTGCTGGTTTTAGAACTGTATAGTTCAGTACTGATTAAGTATCAGATATCCTGTACAACAACAAGCTTGCATCCTGCTTAAACCCCTTGGAGCAAGAAGTAAAGAAAATCGATGCACGTTTACACTTGGCGATAACCACTTTAGTAATAATGGTAACTGCGTGTAAGTGGCACAATAAAAGGTGTCCGATGGATCCGTCGTTCGATTTCGTCACATATTCGTTTTGTCGAGAGCACTTCATGTCGACTGCCCTGCTTTTTCATTTGTGCAACCTACAGCGACCTAGCAGTTGAAGTATCAAAACTGCGTGGTGAAGTTAAACACTGCTGTTTCCGTCGGTAGCGCCGAGCGCCGATTATGTCAGAATGTGCCTTCACACGACTCCGCCCACCACAAAGACCAGCATCATCATTTTGATTTTTGTTCATCATTTTAAGCAACTGATTCGATAGAGTGCCGTTGTGAAGAAATAGCATCCCAGTGGGGGTAAAAATTGTTTTCAAAAGCAACTGATGTGCTGTTTCTTCACATCGAATGTGTTTTAGTTCTATTCACTCCGCCCCCCACCCCCCCAATAAAACTCCTTCACACAGTGAAAGTAAAACCTACTACATTTTCAAAAGAATAATTTCAAATATGTAACGAAAATTGCGAAGAAAACATAATACAAAATAAAAATATCGGCACTCGATATTGGCATATCGATTTCGATATATGGAAGAAAAAATTATTGCCGATATGGAGTGATATTTTTGGAAAAAATATCGATATATCGGTATTTAATCAACAGCCTCAAACATCTTATCAACAGCTCCAAACGAAACAAAACACGGAACCAGGCGTACCAACTTTGACACATTTAATGCAAAGGGAAAGTTTGATCAAACATCGCCAGTTCCAAACTTTCAATGATGAGAAAAAGAATATCCATCCTGTGGTATTTATAATGAATATTCGAGGTGTCGTACCAAGATCATGGACAGAAAGACAGTTTGTTATCTCACATGTAACTGGGGATGCATGACTATGGGCACTCCAAGTTGCAGACATACGCAACACTTTTCTGGATTTGTTTTCTAGGACGGTTCTGGCCTACATGTGTGCAGGAACATCTTAGGAAACCTGTATGCCACCCAGAATTATACACTCCCAATGCGGAAACATCTCAGAAAATACTTTGGGCAATTTATTAACATGACGACATAGGGAGATGAACCGATATTTCATAGATACGTTCTCAGAATATTAAAGGCTCGTGTACCCATAAATATACGAAACAAAATAATCAATGTTGCTGATACTACGCTGGAAACTTTCCTGTCAGTAATCGATTCCTTGGTCCTCATACAGGATGACTACAGGAAATTGAACGAGAACAAGTGGAACAATAACAGTCATCATAATGATGATAACTGCAGAAATGGTGGAACGGTGGAACACCAGAAACAGCAGTCGGAACAATAAGGGTTGGGTAAAATCTAGTGGCAATGGTGATAACCACCAAGCTGCCAATAACAACAATGTAAACTACCAAACGGTAGCAACAACAATAATACCAGGAGAAGACGATATAATATAGGTTTTGATAACAACAACTGTAATAAAAATACGGGGACTGCAGATGTGCCATGGCAGAATCCCAGAGCCAGTGGTTGGATGCAAAATACAGCACCGCCACCACAGCAGCCAAACAACATGCTCATTAATCATATGTCAGACAGTAGTCAACAACAACATTGGGAGTAGCTGCAAACATGTGCATCACTGAATCAGAGGCAATCACACAGTGTATGCAACTAGTGGAATAACCTGCACATCACCCTACTCCCCACTATTGAAAAATTTATTTAAGATAACGGATCCAAAATGGCGGTGATAGATATGGCAACATCGCAATGATGTGACAGCAGGAAGTTCAAAGTTTAGCCACTGGACTCGCATTCGGGAGGACAACGGTTCTATCCTGCATCCAGCCAACATGATTTAGGTTTTCCATGATTTCCCTATATCACTCCAGGCAAATGCCGGGATGGATCCTCTGAAAGGGCACGGCAGACTTCCTTCCACATTCTTCCCTAATCCGATGAGACCGATGACCACGCTGTCTGGTCTCCTTCCCCTAACAGTCAACCAACCTACTCAAATTTTCAAGTCATCGCAGGACCACCTCTTCCCAGGAATTGGTGGGGGATGGACTCATCATGTTGTGGATAAGATGGACATAAGTCTTTATTGTCAGTCTGTATTCAAACAATTTCAGGCAGTACCACCATCCAGTGTGTTCACTACAAGGTCTGGAGTCCAATTGACATAGTGCACATTACTGCCACCAGAGGGTGTCGTCATCCCATGGAGGTCTGGAGTTGGGAAATAGGTGGGAATAGAACTCGCCCAGTTCTGGGCTGCTAGAGATGATCGACATAAGTCTTTATTTTGCATGCAGTGTTCATTTAAACAATCTGAGGCAGTAGCTCCATCCAGTGTGTCCACTATGAGGCCCAGAGTCCAACTGATGCAGTACAGAGACTGCCACCAGAGGGTGCTGTCGTCCCTCCCCTAATGTAATCCAGAATGGTGATATGGGGGAGAAATGGCGGGAAAAGGACTCAGCCTGCGCTGGGCTGCTGGAGAAGGAAGTAGTGTACTTTATTTATTTTTCAAACAGTTTCTTTAGGGAAGAATTTCACATAGATTTTAATTCACTACACTGATACAAAACACTCGCTCTAATGTGCTTGAAGTCACAATATACATTTTAAAAACCTGCAGACTACTTGTAAACTGTCGAAATAATGCAGTACACTGATGTACAGACACGCAAACAACTCGTAAATTACCGAAATAATGGACTAAACAGCACACGGACCTGAAAACTACTCGTAAACCACCGAAATATTGCAGTACATTGACGTGCAGACATGCAAAGAACTTGTAAATTAGCAAGATAATGCAGTACACACCATACGGACCTGCAAACTACTCATAAAGCACCAAATTATTGCAGTACACTCATGTGCAACCGTGAAAACAACTGAAAAATTTGCAAAAGGTAATGCATGTGTAATGCTAAACAAACACGCTCACAAGGCTTAAACAGCTCAAAATGAAGCACTGCACGAACTCTCATTGCAAGTAAAAAAAAAAAAAAAAAAAAAAAAAAGAGAACGCTTTCAAAGTATCAACAACTATGTCCTACACACATAGATGTTGATGTCACCATGAGGCACTGCCAGACGCACGCCAGTGCTGGCAGTCAGTAATCTCATGACGCTGCCGCCTTCTGCAAGCAGATGAAAGTCATGTCTACAGTTAAAGTTCTTCGAGCGTTATACTGATGTCACAAGTCTACGTAAATAAGTGCCAAGTCATTGTCTGGGTCTCGAGCGTGTGTTGACTGTTGCTTACGTTAAACCTCTCCACCTGTGGATACTAACGTCACAGGTCGCGCTATAGAAATATGCTCTAGAATAAAATCGACTGCTTTCTCCCTTGTAATCCTCAGGGGACATGCAAGCTGTGCCTAGCCATGCACGGGCACTTACCTGCCCAGTGTGGCTGATGCATCACTGCAAAATGTTTGCACAGCAACAAGGCCCTGTTTACGAAGATAGCCCAGATTAAAACCGATTGCATTCTTCCCCATGGTTCTAAAGAGACATCACATCTTCCCTTCCTAGAAATCGTGACGTCCTACTGTCAACATATGTATCAGAAATGTTAAACATTCTCAACGCTAAAGCCTACATCATATCTGTGTACACTCGCAAAAGCACCATTAATCATAAAACCATTCATGTTGGTTGGAAAAAGAGCACAGTCTAAGCACAGACGGCGGGAAATCAGAACAATTATACAAACAGAATTCAAAGCACTGCCCTACAGAACAGGAAAATGGCGGGAATTTTTGGTATCCTACAGCTACTGGTCTGAACATGTCCTTATGCCACAGTGGCAGATGAGTGACGGCATCCCAGCCAGAGATAGACGGTCCGTTTCAACTTGTTTTTCAACACTAGCTTTCTCAGAACTTTCTGTAGATACCGTGTCTGCATCTTGTTCAAATCAGTTTGTAGGCACTCCTCTGCCCCAGCATGAAGGACTTCTTGTGAATGAATGGAGCATTTCGACTGAATCTTACTGAATATACCCACCGAATTATTGATGCTACCGGTGTGGAAGCACCGACCACTTTTTTTTCTTTCTGTAGATGAGACTTTCAGTGGCAAAAAGCTATTTTGAAAAGGTCACCATATTGCGCCGACAATTAAATGCTGCAAAGTGGCCTAAATATAGTAAAATATGGAAAGACTCTTACTTAATTACACCGCTCTGCTACTAAGGGTGGGAGCTCGAATATTAGAGCGACAAACCGATCTCCAACTCGGCAGTATATCACCGCAGAACTTATCGGTGTAGTAAAGATACAGTTCGTATCCTGTACCATACAAAATCGCTCCATTTACATAATTCGTACAGCTATCGGCCACCACACACTCATACACATGCCGCCAAGAGAGACAGCATAAGCACATGCACCGTAGGTATACTCCTCACTGCACTAGATGTTTCCCATGGTGTTGGATGCTCATCCACTCCCAACGCATGACCAAAGCACCCTCAGCAGACCAAACTCACTCTCAGAGCTGTTCTACAAATTCGGGGTCGTCTCCTTTGGCACAAAAGAGTTACTGCTTCCGGCCCTGACCTGCTAGCTTGCTTGCTTATCTACTGCAATCTCCAGATTCTGAGATTACAAGAACACATATAATTTCGCATGGTTTGCCAGAATATCATACCATTTTCTTCGCAATACTTCTCGATATGAAGCACATAACAATAATGCTTGCATTGCAATATTGCTCACACAACATAATTCCAATGATACAGATTGGAAATTATTTCTCTAGAAACCCAAAACTTTACCAAGGTGGAGCATGCTGTAAACCACTGAGTAACTAGAAACCTATCCCATCTGCAAAGACCTTTACACGAAAACCCGAAAAAACAAAATAGAGGAAACTGATATTCCCACTTACGAATAGCAATATCGGTGATGTAACAGATTCCAAATCATCCTTATAATTTACAAAGTCATCTAAGGTGGTCCTAATGACTAGAAAACCAGTGATCGTGTATTCCAACTGTTTTTCACCTGTTGGATACACACACCACAATCGATATTCCCTCAACTAAATAAAGGTGCAAAATGTGCAGAAGCAGTGAACAGGACAATTTGCATGGGAGGGAATAATGGTCCAGTGCAAACACACGCCCATATTGATGTACTTAAATTTCCACATGATCACTAAAGCTGCCCGACACATACTAAGTATTAGTTCGCTATTCGGCCGTCTAGAGGACAATGTGGTTAAGTCAGCTACATTCCTGCACCCCAACAGGCCTTTCCATTCGGGCGGCTCCTGCCGTTAATGGGAAACGTAAATCATTCCCACCACAGGCCACCGGCCACTGGCAGTGAATACTTTTGTACGATATCTTTAAGACTTGTGCTATTTCACCATATCACTTTTACCTACGAACAGCTATCAAGGCTACGAGTCTACGAGTTTAGAGATTACCATTCTACATGTTTGCTTCTTTCGTTGCAGTCGTATGCATTTCACTCTAGTATCTGACCATCACAGCAGAAATACTCATTCTAAACCGAGGAAAATCCTCCCCGTAGCAGTACGTAACACTTTCATATTCTCTAACTCAGTTTCTGTACGAGGAACCAGATGCTGGAACAACCTTCCTAGAAATATCAGAGATATTAAATTTTTAAACAGTCAATAGTCCATCTTCTATCAAAATAGCCAACTCTTTCGTATGTAAGGTTCAGTAAAATGGAAACGCGAGAGATGGATAAGAGTAAGTAAATTATTTATTGTTTGGAAAGCAATTGTCACAACTGTTAATACGTTTACCCCACTGTGAAACAAGATATCCAGTGCCTCCGTGGATAAATGTTTGCGTTTGACTACGGGAACATAACTGGTCCCAACGTGCACCTTTTTGTCCAAAGCAAGCCGACTGCCACGAATGTCTTTCTTCAGGGTTCCACAAATATGAAAGTCGCATGGAGATGGATGACTAATGTGGTGTCACCGCCAGACACCACACTTGCTAGGTGGTAGCCTTTAAATCGGCCGCGGTCCGCTAGTATACGTCGGACCCGCGTGTCGCCACTGTCAGTGATTGCAGTCCGAGCGCCACCACACGGCAGGTCTAGAGAGACGTCCTGGCACTCGCCCCAGTTGTACAGCCGACCTTGCTGGGAAAGGTTCACTGACAAATACGCTCTCATTTGCCGAGACGATAGTTATCATAGTCTTCAGCTACGTCATTTGCTACGATCTAGCAAGGCGCCTTTATCAATAGATGTATAACTTGTGATGCCTGTACCGTCAGACCGATGTACACCACTTATGGATTAAAGTTAAGCATTCCAAGAACTACGTTCTTTTCTTTATAGGATAATTACTTTACCTTGTTCCAGACCTCACGCCAATCTGCGTGAGCTTAAAAGCGTGCATTTCGGCCTCCTCTAGCAACACGGTGTTGGCTCTTCTGCCAACACTTCAGCTAATCCATTTCCACCATCCATCCACGTACCTACAGTCTACTAGCATCACATTATGCTTTTGTGTAAAGCATTTTTCTCTATCACTAGGAGAAACCATATTACAGTGCCGATCTGTTTTACATGTAGACCCCCGCACACAGACACAGTATAATGTAAGTTTCTTGTTTCATACTAGACTGAAGAAATAGCCTAATGCTCAGACATTGCTGGAGCAACGCTTAATGTTTTTGCAGTACTAGCCTCGCTGGTTGAGTGGGTTGGTTCGATAGCAGTTAACTTGAAGCAAAATTGCCTTCTGTCGGAATGTAATTCTGTTTCACGTTTGATTACTATTGCTTTGTGCGTAATTTACACAGCCAATATCTTAAACTATTACTGCATTACTTGTGATCACGGATTTATTTACGGACATTTTCTTTAGATGCAAGTATGAAAATGAATTGTTTGCTCTGCACCGTACACAATCAGTGAGTTGTAATTATTTTATCACACTCAACGTCGTGAACAATGTCTTCAGTACCCGACTGCAGTGCCTAATTTGTCTAAAGCTTTAGATGCAAAACATATTTTCTGAGTGCTTTTGTGTCTATATGCTGAAAATTAGGTGAGTGATTTGTATTTATTCTTATAGTACACTTAGAAGTGAATATTTACCCATACTTTGATAATTCACGTGATTGATATGTGTTTATACTTCCACTACACTCATCGTAAATTTAACAGCATTTATTGAAATACCACTAATATTAGTATTAGCTACTGAAAAAATCATTGTACGAAACGGAAATAGAAATAGTATTGGAATAAGGCTGAGGAGGTAGAGAAGTCTTCCCAATTAAACCTTTTGTCCTGGAGGGCTTCCAAATCTCGAGGGCCTACATGTTTCCAATGTTGTTTGAGTACGCTGAAAATGTTTCGCTGGGAAGCCCCTACAAATTCTCCATACAGTCCCGATTTCTACCCGCCTGTTTGTTTTTGGAACTCTAACGAAAGATAGTCGTGGATGTCGATTTGCTTCGAACGAAGCATGGATACAGTCATGTTTCTGCAGCCAACCTAAGACAATTTTCCATGATGGCTCTGCCAGTCAAGTCTCACAGTAAGTCTCACATGTCTTAAAAGTTGTGGCGATTACTTTTAAAATAATAAACAGTTTACTTACTTTTTTCCACTTGTTTCAGTTTCATTTGACGGCATCTCTCTCTGGTCAGTATCCCCTCCCCACAAATTTTCCCTCGCCTGTGTCTGCAGATTTTGTATTCAAATTACGTTGTCTCTTACCAAACACTAGGGGACTGATGACCTCAGTTGTTAAGTCCCATAGTGCTCAGAGCCATTTGAACCAAACATTGTCGTTATTACGTCAATCTTGTTTTTTCCCGTGTCCCTTTTGGATAATACACGTTTTCAAATATACTGAACTCCTTTATAGTACAGATGATGCCCTTTGTTATAGTTATTATCATTATTATTATTGCGAGTGTTTTTTGTTGTTCCTGGTCAGTTGCAAGAGAGATTTAAGGCCCCAGTTTGGTTAGGCTAAATACGCAATAAATAAAATAAAATAATTTAACGTACTGCATTTAAATTACGGGGAGTGCACTTGACATTTCTGTGTAGATTAATTCATCAGGTTTCAAATACAGACAAAAGACGCAGAATTTCTGCTGTCTATTCCTTTACGCCAACTTCATCAGGAAACAAAACACAAAAAAGAGGAAGAGCTCTGATTTTTGACGGAGTGGCCGGGCTCAGATACAGTGACGTTTCGACTAAAGTCATACTCATCATCTTTTGATTTCACCAGGTAATGTCCCTGAGAAGGACATCCAACAATTGTGTCAATCAACGCCAAGCCGGATAACGGAATGCGTAAGGGCCAGATGTGGGCCAATGGGTAACTGTCTTGCTCAGTTTGCCAACGTCTTTCTCTTGAATAAATCATCAAATTTTTCTGAAATCGTAGTTATTTGTTTGAAAATCGCGTCTACCGATTTCTGTCATACTCCGGTAATTTCTTCATTGTACGACGTTTCTTTTGTTTTATAATTATTTTGATGTTCACGAGCACTGATATGTCTCTTACACACAGTTATAGTGCCAGTTCGAATGAATGATGACAAACATAGCCTGTGTAACATCCAGTTTTGCTCTCTATGGTGGGGATCATAGGTGAGTTCTAAGATACGAAGATCTAAAACAGTCTGACGATTGTCTTGAGGTACCATGTGCTGAGTGGATTCATGTGTCTGCCTATATTCAGGACTGGTGGATGGATGTACATTTATGAACTGTTTATGTGACGTAAGACGGTAGCAATAACGGTTTCCTTGCCATGTACGTCCTCTGTGGAGTCTAAACTTGTCATTGTGCTTGAGTTGTAGGCAGCTCAGTGTTGTGCTGTGTACGCTCCGTCCCGCATCTTCTAGAAGATACAACGCTTTAATTGTCCGGGAATCTAAAACTAAGCACATCACGAAGCGAAAAAGAGGTTTAATGATAGTTGGTATCGGTCAACTCATACAAATACGAGGAGCAATCAAGTTATAAAAAGTTCGACTTTTTTAATCTCACAAAATAATCACACCAAAACTTTGAAACTAGTATCATTTGTCAGTGTAGTCGGCCTGAAACTATTCATATTTTAACAACGTCGGCGCCTTGATTCCATGGCCGCTGCGAACGCTTCTTTGTGAGCCCGATTTGACCGCTGGAAAAGTGCTGATGCAATAGCGGCACAGGTAGTGAATGCGCGACCAGGGAGAGTGTCTTTCTATGTCTGCAACAGCCAAAAGCTGCTATGACCCTGGTCAGGCGAGTAGAGAGCATGAGAACTCACTCCGAAGCCCTATGCACTGGTGTGTTGGCTTACACGAGCAGCATTTTCCGGCCGTTCTTCACACATCGCTGGAAGTAGTTCGTTCTTCAGAAAACCTTCGTGTGATGCATTTGTCACCGTAATACCGTTTGAAATGCAATGACAGAACTGCGCCATCGCTGTTTTGAACATGGTCACCACCGTTTTTTCGGCATTAGCGCTTACAAAATGGTTCAAATGGCTCCGAGCACTATGGGACTTAACTTCTGAGGTCATCAGTCCCCTAGAACTTGCAAGTACTTAAATCTAACTAACCTAAGGACATCACACACACCCACGCCCGAGGCAGCATTCGAACCTGCGACCGTAGCGGCCGCGCGGTTCCAGACTGTAGCGCCTAGAACCGCTCGGCCAAGCGCTTACATGAAATAGTTTTGGTTGCGATGAGTGTGTGACTGGCCCCGCATTTCAGGACTGAAATTGATTTTCACATTTTCACACTGGATTGTGTGCACCGATCCTACGGATATTTCACTTTCGGAGGCAACATACACGACACTTATTCGACGATCTTCCAAATCAGGTTTCTCCACTCCATGGATCATATCTCAGACCGGCTGCTGAAAACCCGGGAGTGTCTTGGTTTACTGTCACACAATGTTCTGCCCGTCACACTCACGAATGAATGCACATTATAACTATCCATGATACCATCACCACATGTCTTGTAAGTAGGCTGTTTAGGTTTTTTTTATTGGTAACGCCACCTCTGTATGAAAATCACTGGCTGTGCTGTGTGCAGTCTGTGTCTAGTTTGCATTGTTGTCTGCCATTGTAGTGTTAGGAAGCTGGCTGTGAACAGCGCGTAGCGTTGCGCAGTTGGAGGTGAGCCGCCAGCAGTGGTGGATGTGGGCAGAGAGATGGCACAGTGGTCAGTTTATTTGACAGCTACACGACTATATCACGACGCTACTAATGAGTGACAATTTACAATGTTGCTTTTGCAGTGTTTCTGTTTTATACCTGCACAGTTTTCTGTTTTATTCTGGAAAGTAAAACAGGTTTTAGTAGTAACTTTTGTGGTATAGCTACAATGAGACTGCCTTTTCCGTAGCACAACAATACGTTATAGCACAGTACTTTCCTCATCACGGCAATAAGCGTAATAACTAAGACATTTATACGCAAAGCATTTCACTTTTGTGTATTATGAGGTAAGTACATTGACTTCTGCATAACTTAGCTTTCTGAGGACGATAACTACGACACTTCCACACAGATTATGTTGCAACAAGACGCACATTTAGCGCTACAGTACACGTATTTGAGTGATTAATTTTGTACTTAAAACATTTATTTTTAAAGATATTTGAAGTACAATAATACAAAGGTTTTCCGTAATACATTTCATTCCATTGCTGTAATCTGTAACACCTGAGGGTATAATTACATTAATCCTCAGGGGGGTACACACTTACTTTGTGTACCATGTGTGTGGCAACCACAAGGAACCCTAGCTAATATGGTATTTGCTTATACAACTTTACACATCAGTACCATATTTCTCTAACACACAAATTACACAGCTATCTGATTATTTAACTGAGAGATAAACATTTTTTTTACTACATCAGTGACACATGTTTACGCAATACACAGTTGGGTAACTTCACACTTATGACACTGTATTTTGTCTGTACTTTGTAAACTGTTCATATTTTTTCGGAATCATTGTGATACTATGAGAGCTTTGAATGATGTATTTGGTATGAAATCATGATTTTTAAAGTACGTTTGAGGTAGATGACACTATTGAAATGAGCAGAGAATTTTTTTAGGTTTTGAAATTATTACAGAAAGCTACGACGTTTTTGAGATTTGACTGAGGTGTTATGATGTTATTATTACGACGACGATGTGTATTATGCTGTTCAGGTATGTTTATGATCAATAAGTTGATGCTATATGAGGAATTTGGTTATGCTATGTATTTATTATGATGAAATATTAAAGTGCCATCGCAAGATTGACGTGTCGACGAATATATATATGTGTAATAAGGTAAGGAGTAATGAATAGTGATTAGGGACTCTGACTTGTGAAAAAGGATGTTGGAAACCGAGAATCATACTTTAAGAGTTATGAAATGTGTGTGTAAATGCGTGACTGTATCACAATGCCGGCGAAAATTTTTTTGAACTCTTATATTTATAGGATTTCCTTTCTACAGATTTGCAACGCTAATTCTTGACCTGTGAAATATTTTTATATGAGACTGTCACTGTAGCGGAAACTGCTGTCGTAAATATTTCCGTACGAAAGTTAAGTGACCACCTGCACATAATGCGTCGTGGGCACCCAGGTGTGTCAGACGCCTGGAGAACAAGCCATTAGTGTGAGTGGCTCTTCAGAAGCACAGGTAGAAAAAAAAAGAAAGGGAAGGCCATTGTCCGCACTACTGACATCTCCTTGTTGAAAGCATACTGTGGAGCTCGTAATTTATGATATTTACTGAAATGCCTAATGAAACGATGAGAAACATTTCACAGCTATTGCCTTGCTAGTTAAGAAAAATGCCATATGGCTTGCTTTATGTATTTATTTACACATTTTGTTTAATATCAAGTTTCTAGCTGCACTGCAGCATTGGTTAAAATAAAATTTAATATATGTACTAATATAAATATTTTATGCCTACAGATCCAGTAAATAATTTTATGATCTATCCAAAACAAATGAGGGAGCACAAAAAGACATTTCCCTTCACAGGAATTGTATAAATAATTTTTTTACGATTTGGTAACTTATCTACTAGCGTAAGTTTTTGTGATGCATCACTCTAATGTTAAGATGTGACATAGGTATTAGACATGGCCATTTTAGTGTAATATTTTTTCTGCTTGCGCTATGTCATATTTAGGTATAAGTTGCTGCTGTTTGCCAGGCATAGTGTTATTGAATTTGACTTTTGCTAATTTATGCTGCTAGCTTTGCCAATTTGCATTTTTTTGCATTGCTGTTTGTGTTGATTTGTTATGTGATGCTGCATTGCCTTGTCCCTTAGTTTAGCATCAGAGCTCAGCAGATTTAAGTTAGCTTAAGAGGGGTAGACTATATAAGAAACTGACTATGGAGAGTAGGTAAAGAATGCGTTGCGAAGTTATATGAAACAGACTTGGGCCAAAATGAGTATTGTGCACTGAGAAATAATTATATTGAAAAAAATATGAATAGAATACAGAAAGCAGGTATAGATAGGACTTTTTGGGAATAATGTTGAATGAAGGGAGATCTCCAAGAAGTAAAGAAAGTTTTGTTTGCAAAATACTGCAGTACAACAAACCCTGTCCTTTCCTTTTGTATTATCCCACTATATGTTTGTGTACCCTTGTGTATTTGTTTTCTTCCTGTCTCTGTGTAGTTTCATTGAATTTTTTTTTCTTTTAATATTAAGCTACATTCACTATGATGAGGAATACTGTTATCCTCGAATATAATTGGCATTAATAATATGTTATTTACTTTGTAAAGATGTTTAGACATTATTTATTCTGTTTTGTGTTAATGTTCATGTGTGAAGTTGGTGTTTCGAAAGTTATTCTGATCTTTTATGTATGTACTCATGTCATAATTCCTGGAACACTGACGTATATGTTATTTCGATTCTTTTGTAAAGCCTGTACTACAAATGTTATCTGTATTATTATGTTCTTTAATGATGTATTTTGTACCTTTGTTATTGTATTTTTATGTTACCAAATTGTAATTGTTACCAGTTCTTCAAATTAAGTAACATTTCACTGCACACGTTTCTGTTGGTCATAGTACATGGACAATATGTGAGAAGTAGGGACTGATAGTGTTTGCACGTGTGTTAATAATTCAGCAAGGGACAGGATAACAGCATTGCTGGTTCTAAGGACAATTCCAAACACTTTGTGAGTGCACAAGTGGTGGTTTATGGACTTGCTATATTCTCTGCAAGACCCTTCGATGGTGATTGTGCACCTGGACAGTCGCAACAGATGGCTGCTGGCCATTTCTACAAGGACTACAGTGGGTCTACACCTTTGCTGACTCACCAGTACCATTATTTCTACAAGGCCTGCAGTGGGTCTGCACCTCTGGTGGCCCACCAATACCGTAATCTCTACCCGGACTACAGTGGGTCTGTTCTGTGATGACCTACCTACCAATATTCATCAAAACTTCGACTGACTCTGCAGTGGGTTTGCTCTGTTGTGGCCCATTACCTGTCAGCATGTCGAGAGTCAACACTGTCTTTCCGTTGGAAGGACAACACTACTTCTTCAAGACAGCATGGAAATCCACTACTTCTGTGTGCATTTTCTTTTACTGCTCAGACTTTGAGAAAAACACTGCTATTTTACTGTGATGAATCAAGACTATCTTTATGGACTGTGAGAAAATTTTAGCTTTTGACCGACATTGTATCAATAAGTGTGTGCATTTGATTTCTTTGTTATTGTAATTATGAAAAAAAATTTTTCAAATCTGTATTGGCCACTGCTCAATCCAATATGTAAAAATTTTTTGTGGGGAGCATGGGGGCTATGTAAGTAGGCTGTTTAGGTTTTTTTTATTGGTAACGCCACCTCTGTATGAAAATCACTGGCTGTGCTGTGTGCAGTCTGTGTCTAGTTTGCACTGTTGTCTGCCATTGTAGTGTTAGGCAGCTGGCTGTGAACAGCGCGTAGCGTTGCGCAGTTGGAGGTGAGCCGCCAGCAGTGGTGGATGTGGGGAGAGAGATGGCGGAGTTTTTAAATTTGTCATGAACTGCTATATTTATATATGATGATATCAAGGTAAATACATTGTTTGTTCTCTATTAATATCTTTGATTTGCTAACTATCCCTATCAGTAGTTAGTGCCTTCCATAGTTTGAATCTTTTATTTAGCTGGCAGTAGTGGCGCTCGCTGTATTGCAGTAGCTTGAGCAGCGAAGATTTTTGTGAGGTAAGTGATTTGTGAAAGGTATAGTTTAATGTTAGTCAGGGCCATTCCTTTGTAGGGAATTTTGAAAGTCAGATTGCGTTGCGCTAACAAAATATTGTGTGTCAGTTTAAGCACAGTCATGTAAAATTGTTCAAAGGGGACGTTACAGTCTCACTGAATTGGCCGTGGATTACAGCCGGTGCCACACAACGCAAAAGAAGAAATCAATGACACAAGCTTTTCTTGTAGTGAAAACACCGCAATTTTCAGTATAAAAAACTACCTTAACACTCACCGTGTGCTCTACAGTGCTTCCGTCTCTGTTACCCTTTCACAATGAGTGCAAGCGTATTTTAAAACAAACCACACTATCTGTCTCTAATTCAGAGAAAAGAGTTGAAAGGGGTTATGACATGAAAGCACCTCGTACCTGCGTTTGAAAATTTGTAGAGATGTGAAACGGAACAATTAGATGAGCTCAGTTGAAGGTGAAGCAGGTGGAATACTTTGTGTCATTGGTAGAGAGCTAGTGTAGACAAAGGAGACTGTTTACAAAACACGCGTGTGACACATAGCAGAATATTGCTGAAGGGGATACTGACCGTATACCAAGAAGGGCAGCACGAATGGTCACAGGCTGTTTCACCACAGCAGAGTGTCACGCAGATGCTGGAAGAAACTGTTCCGAGAGAGCCTACTTACAGAGTTTCAAGAACCAGCTTGAATAGAATATACTGCAACACTTCAAGTATCCTCCCTGTAGGGACCACGAGGACAATATTAGACTGTTTACAACGTGCAACGCAGGCGTTTTAGCTTTCATTTGTACCGAACTCCATATCTGAACGGAACGGGTAGAAGCCGTAATAATTGGTGCATTGAGATGTACCCTCTGCCATACAATTCACAGTGGTCTGCAAAGGAAGAACGTCGATGTAGATCTAGGACACACATCTTCGGTAATTCTTTCTTTCACGTTGGAAACTGCCAGGTTATTAATCCAAAGAAACTGAAGCAGGATTCTTTTTACGAGTAACGGAGATCAAAGTGTGTTTACATTGTAATGGATGCCTGAAAGGTTTTCCAAGTGTCTGTGATTCTCGTGAAGGATAAAGATATTGTAGATAATATTTGTCAAAATAAACTGTCAGTGAGTACAGCAAAGGCTGGAACTAAGATTAAACTTCCATCAGAACTGCATGGGACTATGAAAGCTTTCGAAAATACACGTCTGTGTGAAATTTGCTTCCAGGAAGAGATGGGATTGCTTTTCGTTCCATGTAGACATGTTGCTGCTTGTAGTAGATGTGCACCTCTCGTTTCCTTTTCTGCTATATGTTGGAAACACGTTTCAGATGCAATAAGAGCTTTTTTGGCGTTAAAAAAATCTCCACCATCTAAACTCACGGCAAAACACTTTCATGTTAGTGGACATCCAGATGTGCTGAAACACTGCTCCCCCTGTTAAATTAATCAGCTTCAAGTTTATTTGTGCTATTCCGCCACTTTTTATCTCAAATCAGTGCACCCTTCTTCCGAAGACTATGCGTTTACCATTTTCCAAATACACATACAGTGCCAGGATGAGATTTTCACTCTTCAGTGGAGTGTGAGCTGATGTGAAACTTCCTGACAGATTAAAACTGTGGGCCGGACTGAGACTCGAACGCAGGACCTTTGCCTTTCGTGGGCAAGTGCTCTACCAACTGAACTACCCAAGCACGACTCACGACCCATCTTCACGGCTTCAATTCCATCTTTACCTCGTCTCCTACCTTGCACACTTCAAGAAGCTCTTCTGCGAACCTTTGTTAGAGCACTTGCCTGCGCAAGGCAAAGGCCACGAGTTCGAGTCTCGGTCCGGTTCAAATGGCTCTGAGCACTATGGGACTTAACTTCTGAGGTCATTAGTCCCCTAGAACTTAGAACTAGTTAAACCTAACTAACCTAAGGACATCACACACATCCATGCCCGAGGCAGGATTCGAACCTGCAACCGTAGAGGTCTCGCGGTTCCAGACTGCAGCGCCTACAACCGCACGGCCACAAAGGCCGGCTCTCGGTCCGGCACACAGTTTTAATCTGTCAGGAAGTTTCACACAGACAGTGGGTAGACAAAAATATGGAAACACCAAACGTACGCCACATTATCAAGCCTAATATGGTGCAAGAAAAACCGCTGTCTTTCGAAACAGTTTCCAGTCGTCTTGAATTGGATAAATACGGATCCTATATGTTTTCGAGATATTCTAATGCCATTCTTCCGCAAAACTGTGCCTGGTTCAAGGAATAATGATAGAGGTGGATAGCGATCACGCGCTCTTCTCTCCAAAGTCGACCACAAAATCTCACTAATATTGAGATATGGTGATCATGGTGGTCGGATACAGCAGCTAATTTTTGCGCTCACATCAGTCCTGGGCCATGTCGTCTTGGGATACTGTACTGTGAGATTGACCTCATTGGCCAAAATGGTCAGAAAACTGCTGGTAGTAATTCGACCCTGCAGAGCAACCATGGGTCCATGGAATCTTGTGCGAGAAATGACTTTATCCTGTTGTTTCAGAGTCCAGGTTATACTATGGCTTTGGCACCATATTTTCCTGTTACTGACATCTGCATCAAACATGAGCGATCTTTGAATTCCAGCTCGCCTTGCAATTCCCTGCATGTGGAGCTCCCTTCGTCTTGTTTTAGCGATGACAGTGTCTTCGATTGCGACGTTCATTTCTGCATTGACTTTTTCAGCTGCTGTCCTGTTCTTTTCTGTCAAAGTACTCTTCAATGATCGTTTGTCAGGGTCACCCAACAAACAAATTCGACATCATTGTGACTTAACTGATGATATTCTATCACTTTTCCTGTATACTATGTTTGACACGGTGCCTCTTGAAACACCAAACACTTCCGCTCCCTTGGTTACAGAAGCACACACCATATGAATACCAGCAATTGGCCCACGTTCGAATGGAAGGAATTGTTACATAATGCACCCACAACTGCACAGAACACTGCTCTGACCATGACTCATACTGGCAATGTATTAACGACATTGCACACTTATCGTTCGTGGTCAAATACAACAGTCCAACCTGCAGGCTTCGCTACTACCTGCATCTACGTTCAAGCATGCATTTGGTGGTACGTTTTAATTTATTTGTGCACTCGCTGTAGTTAAGGCGTACTCGTTTAACCGCTCAATATGCTCGCTATTACATGTCACAACAAACGCTTTTGCATCCGTGTGGATATTGTTGCTATGTTTGTTGGAGTGAGGGAGGTCACTTGTGCCCACGGTCATATTGGTAATTACCGAGCGAGGTGGTACAATGGTTAGCACGCTGGATTCACGTAAGAGGAAGACGGTTGAAATCCGAGTCCGGCCATCCAGGATTTGGGTTTTCCGTGATTTCCATGAATCGGTCCAGTCAAATGCTGCGATGGTTTCTTTGAAAGACACGGCCGCTATCCTTCCTCATCCTTGAAAAGTTTCGAGCTTATGGTCCGTTTTCAACATCTACGGGACGTCAAATCCCTACAGTTCTCTCCTTCCTTCCAATGACAAGTAACATGAAATAATCCTTTGCACATGTAACCATTGTCTACAAGGTGCAATTTTGGTAGCTGGTACAAGGGTCACTTGATAGCTCCTGAGACGGTAAACCAAAGTATCATCTCGTAATAGTAACAAGTGCAACAATTTCTCATATCTTATTTATTCAGTTTAATAATACTCGCCCAAAAATACTTTACAACACATCGAACGATCGGATCGCTGAATGATTACCAAGCTTTTGTGACTATTGTGAGGTGACCCTTTGGGGGCGGTGGGGTGGGGGGAATGTGAAGACCGCAGTTTCTGTAGTAAAAATCGTGGCAAAGTGGCAGTCGAGAATCAGGCGTGTTTACATCTAAGATGGGTGTGTGTCAGCCGTCTTGACAGTGACAGAATCGTCCTAGCATCGGCACTGAACGACAGATGAAGGTAATTTAAAACGAATACGGTCAGTTTGGCGTCCAACCACATCCATATGACGGGGACACTCAACGGCCGGCCTGCTGGCTCACGGCAGGCTTTCTCTGGGCCGCTTGTAGCATAGAGCCAAAGTGAATGTATGAAGAACCGATCCCAATGTGGCACAAAAGCTCTTATAGGCTCGTTTTAAAGCAGGAAATCAGCTGATTGTGCTTCTATAAATGCGCCTCCAGTCGCCCTGGTAGTTTCCGAATTATAATAAATTGAATATTTTAATAACTAAGTAAGATTGTAAATTATACATCTTGGAGACGCTTTAACAAAATTTTACGAACGAGGTGTCAAATGAAAGGTCTGAGTGAGTAGTATTAAGATATCTATGTCACTTTTTTTCACATTTTTTAAAAATTCAAATGAGGAACCAGAATGCTGTTCTTGTGATTAAAATGCAGAATTTTGATAAATAAAAGCAGACATAAGGAAATAGGTAATAGAATAATAATATCAGTTATTTATCCATTGAAAGTATTTTAAATAATGAAAAGTTCTATATGAAGAACACATAAATCTTAATAATACAAGAATAAGATCCCGTATAGAAATTCTGATGATGAATCTGAAATCAGCGGAAAATTTCCTTCTTAATAAAAGTGTTACATGCATTTTATTGCATCCGTATTGTCCGCCCCGATATGTGAATGGTCAGCGTGACGGACTGCCTTCCTAAGAGGCCTGGGTTCGATTCCTGGCTGGGTCGAGGATTTTCTCCGCACGGGGACTGGGTGTTGTGTTGTCTTCATCATGATTCCATCCCCATCTGATGCACAGGTCGCCCAATGTGGCGTCGAACGTAATAAGACCTGCACTAAGGCGGCTGGACCTGCTCAGTAAGGGGCCCCCGGCCAATGACACCAACCGCTCATTTCCATTGCATCTATATTAAGTGTAAAAGTAAATTTTATGTCCAAACAAACTTGATTTGAACTCAGTGTGTTCAAACCGAGGGCTTTTAAGGGCGATCATTTTCTGTAGTGGGGGCAGACTTTCAGTTGAGTTGAAGGGGGTAGCAAGTGTGACTGGCAAATGTCCGTGCACGAATTGTATTTAGAATATTTTCGGACCGCGAAGTCGCATGGAACTTGCGATTTTCAGCAGTTTGGTGGTGCTGGACGTCGAAGAATTCTCGGTGGTGCGCTTGTGAGACTTGTGTAAATTTCGCGCACGAGTTGAACTGAGAATATTTTCTTACCACATGGTGGTGTCGAACCTTAACTCTGAACAACCGCTGTTGAACTAACTCAGTAAATGTCTGAGGTCAAATCATGAACACTTAACAGTATTTCAGTCAAAACTGTGATGAACATGTTAAAGTAAATTCCAGTTAGGTAAAACTGTGTTGTGTTCACTGAAGTTAATTCCTACCTGCTAACATTTGTTTTTCATAAACTTGACATTAATTTAAAATTCCTAGGGATAGTGCAGAGGATGTGGTTGGCACCCCTCAGACCTAACGTAGCCTATTCAGTAGATAAGTCCAACCACATTTTACTGGATCCCCAGGGGGATGTATGGTATTTAGGTGCTTGGGTGACGACTGTCGTGTTTTTTTTTTTTTTTTTTTTTTTTTTTTTTTTTTTTTTTTTTTTTTTTGTGCAGAAGCTCGTGGGGGCTCGAGCCACTAGATAACTCACATTGAACTAAAATTATTGCGACCATCCAGTGGAGCCAATGTGTTCCTCCCGATATCGCGCATAGAGAGAAACCGTAGCACGTCGCAAATGGTTTTCTCGACCCAGCGAAGCTCACAAATGGGTATTGCTCGTCCGTAGTAGCTCGCAATATTCAGCTACACAGAAAACGAGGGAGTAGATCCGTAAGTTGTCGGAAAATTAGTATCGGAAGATAGAGTTACAAACGGATCCAGCTCACAGTCTATCCATTAGGAAAAAGGATTTCGTATTTGAGATACCACTCTCTTATCTTCCGTGTTGTCGTTTCCATAACTAACGAAGGTGTGTTTAAGCGCATAACTACAATCAGTCAGGAACAAATAGGAGTCGTATGTAAAGTACACAAGCGGCAAGACACAGTCAATACCTTCGCTGCGCAGTGCGGATGGTACTGTTACCGACGACTGTGCCGCTAAAGCGGAGTTATTGAACGCAGTTTTCCGAAATTCCTTCACCAGGGAAGACGAATGGAATATTCCAGAATTTGAAACACGAACAGTTGCTAGCATGAGTTTCTTAGAAGTAGATACCTTAGGGGTTGCGAAACAACTCAAATCGCTTCATACGGGCAAGTCTTCAGGTCCAGATTGTATACCGATTAGGTTCCTTTCAGATTACGCTGATACAATATCTCCTACTTAGCAATCATATACAACCGCTCGCTCACCGATAGATCTGTACCTACAGAATGGAAAATTGCGCAGGTCGCACCAGTGTTTAAGAAGGGTAGTAGGAGTAATCCATCAAACTACAGACCTATATCATTGACGTCGGTTTGCAGAAGGGTTTTGGAGCAATGCTGTATTCAAACATTATGAATCACCTCGAAGGGAAGGATGTATTGATACGTAATCAGCATGGTTTCAGAAAACATCTTTCTTGTGCAACGCAGCTAGCTCTTTATTCGCACGAAGTAGTGGATCTCAGGTTGATTCCGTATTTATAGATTTCCGAAAAGCTTTTGACACCGTTCCTCACAAACGACTTCTAATCAAGCTGCGGGCCTATGGGGTATCGTCTCAGTTGTGCGACTGGATTCATGATTTCCTGTCACGAAGGTTGCAGTTCGTAGTAATAGACGGCAAATCATCGAGTAAAACTGAGGTGATATCAGGTGTTCCCCAGGGAAGCGTCCTGGGACCTCTGCTGTTCCTGATCTATATAAATGACCTGGGTGACCATCTGAGCAGTTCTCTTAGGTTTTCGCAGATGATGCTGTAATTTACCGTCTAGTAAGGTCATCCGAAGACCAGTATCAGTTGCAAAGCGATTTAGAAAAGATTGCTGTATGGTGTAGCAGGTGGCAGTTGACACTAAATAACGAAAAGTGTGAGGTGATCCACATGAGTTCCAAAAGAAATCCGTTGGAATTCGATTACTCGATAAATAGTATAATTCACAAGGCTGTCAATTCAACTAAGTACCTGGGTGTTAAAATTACGAACAACTTCAGCTGGAAAGACCACACAGATAATATTGTGGGGAAGGCGAGCCAAAGGTTGCGTTTCATTGGCAGGAGACTTAGAAGATGCAACAAGTCCACTAAAGAGACAGCTTACACTATACTCGTTCGTCCTCTGTTAGAATATTGCTGCGCGGTGTGGGATCCTTACCAGGTGGGATTGACGGAGGACATCGAAAGGGTGCAAAAAAAGGGCAGCTCGTTTTGTATTATCACCTAATAGGGGAGAGAGTGTGGCAGATATGATACGCGAGTTGGGATGGAAGTCATTAAAGCAAAGATATTTTTCGTCGCGGCTAGATCTACTTACGAAATTTCAGTCACCAACTTTCTCTTCCGAATGCGAAAATATTTTGTTGAGCCCAACCTACATAGGTAGGAACGATCATCAAAGTAAAATAAGAGAGATCCGAGCTCGAACAGAAATGTTTAGGTGTTCGTTTTTCCCGCGCGCTGTACGGGTGTGGAATGGTAGAGAGATAGTGTGATTGTGGTTCGATGAACCCTCTGCCAAGCACTTAAATGTGAATTGCAGAGTAATCATGTAGGTGTAGATGTAGATGAGTGTAACCCTTTTGTGGGTGGTAGTGCTACTCGTAGGCTGTGCGAGCGACCACCCGACACTCGGCCGACCTAGCGGGCCACCTGTTCAGCTCTGAGAGGACCGGACAGGTCGTCCGCCAGGGGCAGCATCGATCAGCAGCGGCGCGGGAGCCACAAAGCGGGTCGCCGGCTGTCCTTTTGTGACCGCCCGCAATCCGTCAGCCATTGTCCGCTGACGGACTGGTCTGAGGGGGGAGGCGCGGTGCTGACACGGCTGGATGACGCTGCGGCACCTCGCGGATCCGTCGCCACTGCAGGGGGGTAACCATTACACACCTTGTGAAACGAATCCGGCACAATTTTCTCTCAGTGAAAATCAATATTCAGGTAGAGTGCTATACAAGGAGACACTTTTCAGACTTCCGCCTATTGCTACTTTGGTAATAAAAGTGTAATATATTTTCTTATTCCATTTTTAAATGATAAAATACATTTTTCTTGTGTTCCACACCTTTTCTGCAATTACACCGAAAAATTATGGATTTTTCTAATGCAAAAACGTGTTACAAGCTACAACGTTGTTATGTAGCTAGAAACAATTATTCTGTTTAAATGTAAAATTGTAGGAATAGAGAAAATCTTGCCATTACTGTACTTAGTTCCTCGAACAGTCCACGTGTATACTGCCGGTTCATGGTTTCCAATGGGCACAATATTTCGGCGATCAGACATGTCGCCATCATCAGATGCGCTGACGAACTGAGCTCCTGAGGGCGGGCGGCCGATTTAAATCCCCTCCCCCCGCGGCCCGCTCTCTTCGCCGTCGGCGCCCGCTCTCTGTCGGTCGCGAAGATGTGGGCGTCGGAATCTGTCGTAGCGTCGATGTGGTTGCTACGTCCGCCCTGGTCGCCAGCTCGTACTTCTTGCTGAGAGCCTTCTTAATTACATTCAATGCCGGGTCCCAAGCCCTGCTGAGATTGTGGCCGCAATCTCGGTTGATATCTGCCCTGGTGCGAATTTCGAGAGCCTCCCTTATAACGCTGTCCCAATATTTAGAGGCCTGATCCAGGATCTTGGTACGCTCATAATCCATCTCGTGTTTCTCGGACAAACAGTGCTCTGCTACCGCCGACTTATTTGGATATTTCAGTCGAGTGTGCCTCTGATGTTCTCGGTAACGATCTTCGATGGTGCGTACTATCTGTCCGATATAAGTCATCCCACACTCACAGGGAATTTGGTATATGCCGGCCTTCCTCTAACCGAGGTCATCTTTCACACTTCCCAGTAACGCCCGTGTTCTGTTGGGCGGGCGAAAGACGGTTTTAACTCGGTGTTTCTTTAATATACGACCGAGCAACAAATACGCCGTGAGAAACTGAAGAATCACACTGTACTTAGTTGTTTACCTGTTACATTTTTATTGTACCACACACCAAAAACCCATAAGTGAAATCAAGGTGAGCAGAAATATTATCAAAAGCCAGTTAAGAGTCAAGTAAACTTTGACGCTGAAGCTGCTGGAAATTGACACTAATTTCTATTTTCAAAACAGGTAAAACCCTTAAAACATTAATGAAATTCAATTAATTTGCAGATACTCCTTTTCCATGTTAAAATACCTTCTTCCATTACGAATTATAAGATTATGCACGACCGACGATATATAACTTAGTCATCTCCACTAAATACAGAGTCCTCCAGAAAAATGTATACACACTTTAAGGAACGCGATGTATTACTTACGTGTTTGTTCTACATTTAATAATTGTTCACACATGTTGTACAACCTTCAGTTTAGCACGTGATTTCTTTAAATGTTAACAATGTTCACTGTTGGCGGCTATACACATAACGGAACGACGAGCGGTCGCCGCAACTTCGTCAGTCAATGTTACAATGGAGATGGCTGCACATGTCACTTAATTTCCTGGCGAAGTTCCTCCAGCGGGCGTGGCTTACGTCGATAGACGCTACCTTTCACAGTTCCCCATAAGTAAGCGTCCATAGATGTTAGATCTGGCGACCGTCGAGGAAATTCAATGAGCCCTCTTCGTCCAGTCCAATGCCCCGGAAAATTGTCATCTAGGAATGCTCTATGGCTAGGTGGTAGTGTGGTGGCGCCCCGTCCTGTTGATAGAAGACCTATTCATCAGGTCTATAAGGCCCACGTATACCTGGCAAAATTGATGTGCGTAACATTTCCAGATACACTTCTCCGGTGACAGTAGTATAAAAGAATAAGCGTCCTACTAAGCCCCTAGATGACAGTCCACACCACACGTAACAGATTGTTCGTCATCAGTTAGAATTTGCTCATAGCATTTGCAAAATTGCATTCGGCGATCAAGAAAGCCATCATTAACCGCGTGCAGTAATCGTGGAATGCTAACTCCCCACTTTGCAGCTTTCACAATTCTTCGTACACCTGAAGTCCTAACACCTACTTCACGTGCACGTTGCGTAGCAGAATTCTGTGGAGAATTAAGAAACGTTTCCAACACGAGAGCCGATGAAGCAGGGCTTAGAGCTGCACGCTGTCTTCCTGATCATCCTTTGTGAATATCACAAATCGTTCCACGCAATTCCAACTTGTCAATGATGCGTTTAATTGTTAGGCGGGTTGACAGTTCTGTTTCAAACTCCCGCCATCACTGACCTTGCACCTCAATGGCATTATCAAACTTGAAAAACTACTTCACAATACGTTCTCGTTGCTGGAATATCAAGCGTGCTTCAGCCAACACCGAGATGAATGTACTAGTATATGTTGAGCCAAAGACCATAGTACAACACAATCGTAACTCGTATCGAACGACAATATCTATATCTTGTTAGAGCCTGACAAAGGGCCGGCTCTGTATATAATTTTACTTGCCATACAATTCTGTACTCGAAAAATTAGCAATATATTCTAAACAGCTTGAATATATTATATAGCGCTGAAATGTGTAGAACTTGCTGAAAAAAACATAATGTCCTGCCTAACAACAACAAAATATATAGAAAGTGGCGGATACTGCTTGTAGCAGTCTCTAGAGCGTATTCCTTCAGATGATTCTAAAATCAGTCAGAAGACTCAAATGCATCCAAGAAGCATCATGTGTCCCCAGATACACTATTCTCAAGGTACAACACTCTCCCCTACTACCCTACTACTACGAAACTTCCTCAACCAAATATGCAGCTTATTACAGAACTGTCTCCCTTGTTATATTACTACTGCAAAAAATTAGTGTTAAAGGAAATAATTATGAAATACATTTTCAGCTACTGCTCTAACTTAACTAAAATTTATTAAAATCCTGATGATTCTTCATTCGTTATTACTGGAATGAGGGTAATGTCCTTTATAGTGATGCAGTACGATGAGTTCTAAGATATAAACAATTCTATAATCACTAAATATCTGTCATGTTTCTAGTTCTGTCGCAGCCTAAACACCTCACTAACGAAAATCCACGAAGTATTTCCTGACTGGACGAAAACAACTAGCTTGATGACGGATCCTATATGGCAGTCCTATTTCACCAACTCATTGCACCAAATAGCACAATTACCGTAATAAACTTCGCGTAGATAGATAAGCAACGGGTAATACTTAAAAACATTGTAAACAAACATATACATTTAATAAAAGGCAAAAAGAACAAATGAAATGAAAAAGTAGGATTAATGTCAAATATGTCAAGTTGTAAGTAGGCTGTTTAGGTTTTTTTTATTGGTAACGCCACCTCTGTATGAAAAATCACTGGCTGTGCTGTGTGCAGTCTGTGGGTAGTTTGCATTGTTGTCTGCCATTGTAGTGTTGGGCAGCGGCAGCTGGATGTGAACAGCGCGTAGCGTTGCGCAGTTGGAGGTGAGCCGCCAGCAGTGGTGGATGTGGGGAGAGAGATGGCGGAGTTTTGAAATTTGTCATGAACTTCTATAATTATATATGATGATATCAAGGTAAATACCTTGTTTGTTCTCTATTAATATCTTTCATTTGCTAACTATCCCTATCAGTAGTTAGTGCCTTCCGTAGTTTGAATCTTTTATTTAGGTGGCAGTAGTGGCACTCGCTGTATTGCAGTAGCTTGAGCAGCGAAGATTTTTGTGAGGTAAGTGATTTGTGAAAGGTATAGTTTAATGTTAGTCAGGGCCATTCTTTTGTAGGGAATTTTGAAAGTCAGATTGCGTTGCGCTAAAAAATATTGTGTGTCAGATTAAGCACAGTCATGTATAAATGATCAAAAGGGGACGTTTCATTTGTTGTAGTTTGTGTAATTAGTGTAGATTTTGTTATTGCTAGCTCGTAACTGTAGAGAAAATCTCCTTTGTAGTTGCAGTCTTTCATTGTTGTACAGTAAAACAGTTGTGGCATGCATGTAGATTTGCACCAAGTATTTCGCAGCTGCAATTAACTAGATATTATTTTCAGTGTTATGTTAATGTGTTCTCTTATTTTTGATCTTCAAATTGTGTTTTTCTTTGTTGTCGTGTGAAATACTGTGACAATAATGGCGTGTGAAAAACGTAATACTAGGCTCCAAAGTAAACTGAGAAATGACAGTGAAATTGAAAGCAGTGTGTTAGCGCCACCGAGTAATGAATTATCTGATGTTCAAAGTAGTAATTTGGTAATTGTGCATAGGGAAATGGAGCGGGCTGCAAACAATGGTGTAGACAGTGAAACAGGTAGTGAACAGGGAAGCATTATCGATCGATCGGTCGGCAACAGCTCGCCTCAGGAATCCGAAATGACAGGACACAATTTCGCAAATACTGTAGATTCAGGTTTTGGGTTCTCACCGTTTTCTCAAATGAGTCAAGACACATTTACCGCTTGTCAAAATGTGAATGTTGCCGGTGCAACTTCACTGCCGAAAAGCACTGAGGAACATGTTTCAGACACCAGTGCATTGTTATTACAATTAATGCAACAAATGGGACAAAAGCTTGAAAAGTTAGACACAATGGAACAACACCAGAGACAAACACAGCAACAGTTAGACACAGTGGAACAAAATGTCAAAACGTTAGACACAATGGAACAACACCAGAGACAAACACAGCAACAGTTAGACACAGTGGAACAAAATCTCAAAAAGTTAGACACAATGGAACAAAATCAGAGACAAACACAGCAACAGCTTCAAAAGTTAGACTCATTGGAACAAACTCTTGAACAAACGCATGAAGATTTAACTACTGAGTTACATAACATTGAATCGAAATGTCAAAAAGTCTGTAATGACGTAAAAACACAAATTTGTGAGCATTTTCAACCTATTTTTTCGCGGCATGAAAATGCATTACAGAATCACGAAGCAGCCATAAAAGAACTGCAAACTATTGTTCATGAAAATCATGAGACCTTGCAAGCTAAATTTGACTCAGTTGCATCTACCGATTCGGTTACGCAACTTGCAAAAACTCAGGAAAACTTAAAGGACACAGTAGATTCGATTTCAACACAAATGGACACTCTGAAACTTGGTTCAGAAAAACACATTGAGGAAATGTGTTCACTATCGAAGAAAGTAGCCGAACTTTCGGATCAGTTCACTAACTTATCTACGAAGGTTGATGATAATCTGATTGACGCAAGACCGGTAGTCTTTAATGACACGGAAGAGTACGAACAAATTAGGAAATTCAAACAAAATCAGAATCAAATTAATACACAACACCAAAGAGAAATCCGGGAAGTACAAGATCAGCTGACACAGGTAATACAAGAATTACGTATTTCAGAGGCCACTCGCGCTCCAATACGGGAAGAGGGACTTAGAAATACGGAACAACCACAAAATAATAACACAGGACGCTTCGGAAATTATGAAAGAAATTGGCATTGTGCACCGAATTTTGAGATGGAACGGCCGACACGACCTAACAATGACCGATATGCGACTCGCCGACATGATGATTTTGACTATAAGCTGTTCGTTACTACACGTAAATTCAAAACATTTAAGAATTCCGGCAACGACATTCATCCACAAGCATGGCTCCATCAATTCTCGCATTGTTTTCCTCCCAACTGGCCGTTAGAACACTGATTAGAATTTATGTGTGGCTATTTAGAGAATGAACCAGCTGTAAGAATGCGATCGGTAATTCACGATTGTCACAGTGAAGGAGAATTTTACCATGCCTTCCTCTCAGCATATTGGTCTCAAGCCACACAAGACCGAGTAAAACATAGCATCATAATGATGAAACGTTTCGAACAATCTGAATTTTCCAGTCTTATGAAATATTTTGAAGACATGTTGCATAAGAATCAGTATCTTTCAAACCCATACAGCCCCTCAGAACTCATCCGCATTTGCTTACTCAAATTGCCTGAACATTTACGACATATTATTTTAGCAGGACGTTGTAAAGAAGACATTGAGGCTTTTCAGGGACTGTTACAAGAACTGGAAATTGACACAGACAGTCGCGGGATGCGAAAACAGGAAAACAAGCACTACAGGTCACTTCCATCACAATTCCGTGACGACAGAAACAGTAACTGGACACGACAGGTCTATTCTTACAACGCAAATCGTGACCAAAATAGACACCACCCGTACGACAACCGTTGGCAGAGTAGTAATAATTACAGGGAAAGATCACCTCTCCGCGGTAGTGACTATCACAGAGACAATCAGAGAAACAGACAATATGGGAACCAAAACAATTATTATCAAGGGAGACAGAATAACTTTAGACGCAACGGTCCAGCGCGCAGTAACGATTCAGGGAGAAATTCTCCACAACTTAACCGACAAGAAAGAAACTACAGGAACTACCGACATGACGACAGACGATGTGATCGTAACGACAGACCTGAATTGCATCAGAACTGCCGGGATTCTAACAGAGCTGGGCCCTCTCGGCAAGGCGAATTTGTAGAAGTTAGGTCTCCTAATCCCAATAACAACGCGCGCCAACAAAGAGACAGACAATGACTCGTGCAGCAGGCACCCACGTGCGCCGGCTGGCTCAGAGAAAAATAACATTGACGCTAACCTTGTGAAAAATTTCAGTATTCTTTACCGACGTATACTGCATGATAATTGCGTTCAAGCTGAAATTCTGAGTACTTTGAAGAGTAAAAGATTGTACCACATTTCACATGTAAAACCGATTATTGAAAGATAATCTGCCTTTTAACTTTGTCTTTGCCATATAACGTTTCCCTTTACATTACTAGTATGCTGTGTGAGACTTAAGAAACTGTTAACATACAACAATGTTTGAAGTTAAATATCCAGTCAAGAACCAAGAGAACTTATTTAAACAGAAATTACGAATGCATTGTTATAATGAACAGATGACACAGTGTTGTTAGTTGTACATTCTTGCTTGTTAGTTGCACGATTACGTAACGACTATCAGGCTTACATACTTAGGACACATACTGGTACTGCTAATGAGATTTTAATGCAACATTTTGGTTTACTTGAAAATACATTCTGGGTTTAAAGTACTTTCTGTGAGATACCAAAGGACACAGTGGTTAGTTTATGTGACAGCTACACGATGTTATCACGACGTTACTAATGTGTGACACAATTTACATTGTTGCTCTTGTGGAGTATCTGTTTTATATCTGCACAGTTTTTCTGAATTCTTCTGGAAAGCAAAACATGTTTTAGTAGTAACTTTTGTAGTATAGCTACAATGAGACTGCCTTTTCCGTAGCACAACAATACGTTACAGTACAGTACGTTCTTCATCACGGCAATAAGCGTAATAAGTATGATATCTATACGTAAAGCATTTCACTTTGTTTATCATGAGGTCAGTACATTGACTTCTGCAGAACTTAGCTTTTGGAGGACGATAACTACAACACTTCCACAGAGATTATCTTACAGCAAGACGCATATTTAGCGCTACAGGACACGTATTTGAGTGACTAATTTTGTACTTAAAACATTTATTTTTAAAGATTTTTGAATTACAAAGAAAGTTTTCCGTGATACATTTCATTCCATTGCTGTAATCTGTAACACCTGAGGGTATAATTACATTAATCCTCAGGGGGGTATACGCCTACTTTGTGTACCATGTGTTTGGCAAGCACAAGGAACCCTAGCTAATATGGTATTTGCTTATACAACTTTACACATCGGTACCATATTTCTCTAACACACAAATTACACAGCTATCTGATCATTTAACTGAGAGAGACAAACTTTTTTATTACGTCAGGGACAGATGTTTACGTAATTACACCGTTGTATAACTTCACACTTACGAAATTGTATTTTGTCTGTACTTTGTGAACTGTTCATATTTTTTTGGGCCCATTGTGATATTATAAGAGCTTTGAATGATGTATTTGGTATGAGATCATGATTTTTAAAATACGTTTGAGGCAGATGACACTTTTGACATGAGCAGAGAATTTTTTTAATTATTGGAGGAAGCTACGACGATTTTGAGATTTGACTGAGGTGTTCTGATGTAATTTTTACGACGACGATGTGTATTATGCTGCTGAGGTATGTTTATGATTAATAGGCTGAGGCTATATGAGTTATTGGATTATGCTTCATATTTATAATGACGAAATATTGATGAGTGTCGATGGATACGTATATGTGTAATAAGGTAAGGAGTAATGAATAGTGGGTAGGGACTCTTGACTTGTGAAACAGGATGTTGGAAACCAAGAATCATACTTTAAGAGTTATGAAATGTGTGTAAATGCGTGAATGTATCACAATGCCAGCGAAAATTTTTTTGGACACTTATATTTATAGGATTTTGTTTCTACAGATTTGCAACGCTAATTCTTGACCTGTGAAATATTTTTATGTGAGACTGTCACTGTAGCGGAAACTGCTGTCGTAAATATTTCCGTAAGAAAGTTAAGTGACCTCCTGCACGTAATGCGTCGCGGGCACCCACCTGGGCGACAGCCGCCCGAAAAAAAAGCCATTAGCCTTTCAGCGGCACAGGTAGAAAAAAAAAAGGGGAGGCCATTATCCTCGGAAATATTCTTACATCTGCAAACCTGATAATGACAAGTGTCTTTCTACGAGAGTTGAGAGCTACTGACTTACGAAATGCCACATGACTATTGAATGATATTTTTATGCTTTGGTTTGCGTAATTGCTTATTTCATTTGACATCTGTTTTCCAGCTGTGTTGCAGCATTGGTTTCATAAAATAAAATTAAATGCATTTGCTAATGTGAACACTTTCTGTCAACAGATCTGTTAAATAATAATTTTGTGATCCACATTCTTCAAAAAAGGAGCACTTGGAAAGGAAAGAACAATAAGAAGGGACTAGTAACAGTAACTGCATACATAATATTCTTTTCAAGTACATGGTAATATTTCTTTTACAATAAGTAGTTGTGGTGCACCACTTTAATTACTTAGACATTAAGATGTGATTATACATTTCCCTTATCTGCATTGTTATCTTTAGTGTACTATTTTTTCTGCTTGAGCTATGTCATGTTTAGATATAAGCTGCTGTTTGCCAGGCATAGTGCTACTGAACTTTAATTTGTGTTACTCTGCTAAGCCAGATTTATTTTTTTGTTTGCTGCGCATTGCCTCATATTAGTTGTAATGTTGCATTGCTTGGTAATTTAGATTTAGTGTAGCTTGCTTTGCGATTTTCCATTCTTTTTCATTGCTGTTTATATTAATTGTTTCATGTGATGCTGCATTGCCTCGTCCCTTAGTTTAGCATCTGAGCTCAGTAGATTTAAGTTAGCTTAAGAGGGGGTAGCCTATAAGAGAATGAGTTGCGATGAATTTGAAGAAATGCACTGAGAGGCTATACGAGAAAAGTACAGAAAGCAGGTATAGATAGGACTTTGGAAATAATGAAGAACGAAGGGAGATCTCCGAGAAGTAAAGAAAGTTTTGTTTGCAAAATACTGCAGTAAAACAAACCCTGTCCTTTCCTTGTATTATTCCGCTATTTGTTTGTGTACCCTTGGGTATTTATGTTTTTCCTGTATTTATATGTTTATCTGATAAGACTTATATTCTAGAATTTTTCTAATACTAAGCTACATTCACTATGATGAGGAATACTGTTATCCTCAAATATAATTTGCATTAATAATATGTTATTTACTTTGAAAAGATGTTAGACATTATTTATTCTGTGTGAAGTTGATGTTTCGAAAGTTATTCCGATCTTTTATGTATGTACTCATGTCATAATTGCGGTAACATTGATGTATATGTTTATTTCTATTCTTTTGTAAAGCCCCTATTATCTACAAATGTTATCTGTATTATTATGTTTCAATGATGTTTTCTGTACCTTTGTAATTGTGTTCTCATGTTATAAAATTGTACTTGACACCAGTTCATCAAATTAAGTAACTTGTGAGTTACATTTCACTGCACACGTTTCTGTTGGTCATAGTATATGGACAATATGTGAGAAGTTGGGACTGTTAGTGTTTGCACGTGTGTTACTAATTCAGCAAGGGACTGGATAACAGCATTGCTGGTTCTAAGGACAATTCCAAAAACTTTGTGAGTGCACAAGTGGTGGTTTATGGACTTGCTATGTTCTCCGCAAGACTCTTAGATGGTGAATGTGCACCTGCACAATCGCAACAGATGGCTGCTGGACATTTCTACAAGGACTACAGTGGGTCTGCACCTCTGGTGGCCCACCAATACAATTATCTCTGCAAGGACTACAGTGGGTCTGCATCTTTGATGGCCCACCAATACCATTATTTCTACTAGGACTACAGTGGGTCTACACCTTTGCTGACTCACCAGTACCATTATTTCTGCAAGGACTGCAGTGGGTCTGCGACTCTGATGGCCCACTAATACCGTAATCTCTACCAGGACTGCAGTGGGTCTACTCTGTGATGACCTACCTACCAATGTTCTTCAAAACGTCGAATGACTCTGCTGTGGGTTTGCTATGTTGTGGCCCATTACCTGTCAGCATGTCAAGAGTCAGCACTGTCTTTCTGATGGAAGGACACTACTTCTTCAAGACTGCATGGAAATCCACTACTTCTGTGTGCATTCTCTTTTACTGTTCAGACTTTGAAAAAAAAGGAAAAACACTGTAATTTTACTGTGATGAATCAGGACTGTCTTTATGGACTGTGAGAAAATTTTAGCTTTTGACCAACATTGTATCAATAAGTGTGTGCATTTGATTTCTTTGTTATTGTAATTATGAAAATTTTTTTTTCAAGTCTGTATTGGCCACTGCCCAATCCAATTTGTAAAATTTTTTGTGGGGAGCATGGGGGCTATGTAAGTAGGCTGTTTAGGTTTTTTTTATTGGTAACGCCACCTCTGTATGAAAAATCACTGGCTGTGCTGTGTGCAGTCTGTGGGTAGTTTGCATTGTTGTCTGCCATTGTAGTGTTGGGCAGTGGCAGCTGGATGTGAACAGCGCGTAGCGTTGTGCAGTTGGAGGTGAGCCGCCAGCAGTGGTGGATGTGGGGAGAGAGATGGCGGAGTTTTGAAATTTGTCATGAACTGCTATATTTATATATGATGATATCAAGGTAAATACATTGTTTGTTCTCTGTTAATATCTTTCATTTGCTAACTATCCCTATCAGTAGTTAGTGCCTTCCATAGTTTGAATCTTTTATTTAGCTGGCAGTAGTGGCACTCGCTGTATTGCAGTAGCTTGAGCAGCGAAGATTTTTGTGAGGTAAGTGATTTGTGAAAGGTATAGTTTAATGTTAGTCAGGGCCATTCTTTTGTAGGGAATTTTGAAAGTCAGATTGCGTTGCGCTAAAAAATATTGTGTGTCAGGTTAAGCACAGTCATATATAAATGATCAAAAGGGGACGTTTCAAAGTTAGTACATCACGTGCAAATTCTGTAAAAATGAAAGCAATGTCATTAGCAATTTAAAAAGAGGTTCGTAAAACAATCGCTGTAAATAAGTAATTACTGTCGAGATAGCTATTTTCCATATTTGAAGCACTATAAGCCACACACCTGTTTCTTCACTTAAAATGGTCTGAAAAATTACTAACACCAAAAGTAAGGTATTCTCACTTGTACAAGCTGAGCACAGAGTCAATCTCTGAAAAAAAAATTCTAAGAACTATAATTGGTACAGTTGTGCAGTTTGTTGGAAATGATAGATTAACTCGACAAGTTATTTTAATGGATACACTTCCACATATACACTTCGACATCTCTCTGCAGGATTTTTCCAAACGGAACCTTAAGTCAGGAAGTTAAAAAGAGCACATTTCTGCATGAGTTCCAACAGCATCTCTCTCTCTCTCTCTCTCTCTCTCTCTCTCTCTCTCTCTCTCACACACACACACACACACACACACACACATCACACATCACACATTACAAGTAGCCCAATTTATCTGTGATGCTGTGACAATACACCTTACTGGATAGACGGATGGGTAAGAGGTTTCAACATCATGGCCATCAAGTCCATCTCACATAACCTCTCCAATTTACTTTGAGAATGTTGTTCTTGTGGTGTTCAGTTCAAAGACTGGTCTGATACAGCTCTCCAGGCTACTCTGTCCTATGCAAGCCTCTTCATCTCCGAGTAACGACTGCGACCCATACCCTTCTGAATCAACTAACTATATTCATCTCTTGGCCACCCTCTACTATTGTTACACACCACGCTTCCCTCCAGTACTAAACTGTTGATCCATTACTGCTTCGGAATGTGTCCTACCAACGGATCCCTTTTTCTAGTCTGGTTGTACCACAAATTTCTCTCCTCCCCAATTCTACACAGTACCTCCTCATTAGCTACGTGACATACCAATCTAATATTCAGCATTCTTGTGCAGCACCACATTTCAAAAGATTCTGGTCTCTTCATGTCGTCCATGTTTCACTTCAATACATGCCTACACTCCTTACTAGTACTTTCAGAAAGGATTTCCTGACACTTAAATCAATACTCGATGTTAACAAATTTCTCTTCTTGAGAAAAGCTTTTCTTGCCATTGCCAATCTACATTTAATGTGATCCCTACTTCGGCCACAGTCAGTTATTTTGTTGCCCAAATAGCAAAACTCATCTACTACTTTAAGTGTCTCATTTTCTAATCTAATTCCTTCAGCGTAACCTGATTTAAATTGACTACATTCCATTATCCCCGTTTTGCTTTTGTTGATGTTCGTCTTATACCCTCCTTTCAAGACTCTGCCCATTCCGTTCAACTGCTGTTCCAAGTTCTTTGCTGTTTCTGACGGAATTACAATGTCATCGACAAACCTCAAGGTTTTTACTGCTTCTCCCTGGAATTATCCTGCTCCAAATTACTCTTTTGTTTCCTTTACTGCTTGCTCAATATGCAGATTGAATAGTATCGAGGATAGGCTACAACCTTGTCTCTTGCTCTTCTTAACCACTGCTTCCCTTTTGTGCCCCTTCACACTTATAATTGCCATCTGGTTTCTGTACAAATTGTAAATAGCCTTTCGCCCCCTGTATTTTACTACTGCCATCCTTAGAATTGGAAAAAGAGTATTCTAATCAGTATTGTCATAAGTTTCCACTAGGTCTACAAATGCTTAAACGTAAGTTCGCTTTTCATAGTCCATCATCTATCAGACGTCGTACGGTCGGTATTGAGAATACAGAATCGAAGTAACTGTCTTCGTATGGGGAACCCCTTTCAGTATGAATATGATATGACTCTGAGGTCGTGGCGAAAGAGATGCTAACTAAGACATGTAGAGATGCTGAGTATCGTCTAGACATTCTATCACCAGCAACCAGAGCCCATGTAGAACTGCGCCCCTACGAAAATGTCTTGAGTTCAGCTAATATTTGCAATAAACCTCACAGCTGTAAAATGAGGTGACAAAAGTCACGGACTAGCGATATGCGCATATACATATGGCAGTAACACCGCATACACAAGATATAAAAGGGCAATGCAATGGCGGTGCTTTCCTTTGTACTCCGACTTGGTTATGGTACCACGACAGGAATAAACAGACTTGAACGTCGAATGGCATTTGGGACTAGACGCATTGGACATTAAATGTGAGAAATCGTTAGGGAATTCAATATTCCGACATCCAAAGTAACAAGAGTGTTCCGTTCATAGAGTTCAAATGGCTGTATGCGCTATGGGACTTAACATCTGAGGTCATCAGTCCCCTAGACGAAGAACTACTTAAACCTAACTAATCTAAGGGGCATCACACAAATCAATGCCCGAGGCAGGATTCGAACCTGCGACCGTAGCAGCAGCGTGGTTCCGGACTGAAGTGCCTAGAACCGCTCGGCCACAACAGCAGGCGACTCTTCTGTGAATACCAAATTTCAGGCGTTAGCTCTCATCACGGACAACACAGTGGCGGGCAGCCTTTACTTAACGTCCGAGAGCAGAGGCGTTTGCGTAGAGCTGTCAGTGTTAACCGACAAGAAACACTGTACAATTTAACGGCAGAAGTCTTCGTGGGGCGTACGATGAACGTATCCGTTAGTGCGGCGAAATTTGCCATTGGTGGGCTATGACAGCAGACGGACGATGGGAGTGTCTTTATTATCAGCACGACATGGCCTGCAGTGGCTCTCCGGTCTCGTGAACACATCGGTTGGACCTAGACGACTGGAAAACCGTGACCTGATTGGATTAGTCCAGATTCCAATTGGTAGGAGATGATGGTAGGGGTCAGGTGTGATGCAGACTCCACGAAGCCATGGACCCAGATTGTCAACAAGGCACTGTACATGCTGGTGGTGGTTCCAAAATGGAGTGGGCTGTGTTTACGTGGAATGGACTGGATCCTCTTGTCAAATTTAACCGATTATTCACTGGAAATAGCTATGTTCAGCTACTTGGAGACCATTTGCAGCTGTTCAAAGACTTCATGTTGTAACGTCCCCTTTGAAAAAATGATGAATGACAGTGCTACTAAACTACTACGTTATTTGATACAAAGACAGCTGAGTGAAACTGAACGTACTCAGGCAGTTTTCTCTTTACTTATTCTGATCATCACTAAACTGACACGCAATATTTTTAGTGTAACGCAATCTGACTTTCAAAAATCCTTACAAAAGAATGGCCCTGACTAACAATAATCTATACCTTTCATGAATCACTTACCTCACAAAAATCTTCGTTACTCGAACTACTGCAATACAGCGAGCGCCAATACTGCCAGCTAAATAAAAGATTCTAACTATTGAAGGCACTAACTACTGATAGGCATATAGTTAGGAATTGACTTTGATAGAGAAAAAACAATGTATTTACCTTGATAATGTTCAAAATTCATTCTCGACATCTATTTTCACAAATTTCCTTTTTCTGACGTACACACGTCCAGAGCGTCCTCTCATATTAACATCTCAAAACTCTGGCATCTCTCTCTGCACATCCACCACTGCTGGAGGCACACCTCCAACTGCCCAACGCTACGTGCTGTTCACATCCAACTGCCCAACACTACACAGGCGAATAATCCAACAATGAGTCCAACTACCCACAGATTGCTCACAGCACAGTCAGTGATTTTCATACAGAGCGCTACGTGGCGTTACCAACATAAAAACCTAAACAGCCTACTTACAATGTTCCCAAACAAAGGTGGAATTTTTATCAATGAGAGTGAGCCATGGCACCGGATCAAAACTGTTCTGAACAGTTTCAGCGAGTGGTTTGATCATCCAAGTCGCCCGACATGAACATCATCGGACATTTATTGAACATAATCGAGAGGTCACTTAGTACACAAAATATTGACTGGCAACACTTTCGCCATTATGGACGGCTAAGGAGGCGGGACGGCTATTTCTGCAGGGGACTTACATCTACCATTTTAAGTCCATGCTACGTCAGAACGCTGGCCTTCGCCAGGTAAAACGTCTGACACGATGTTAGGAGGTATTCCATGACATTCCTCAACCCGTCTGACGAATTGTGATTTTGCCTGTTTCAAATGATACAAAGAGTCGATTCCACATACGGTCCCATAAGGCGTTTAAATGGAAGTTTGTAGAGATGGGGAATATTATTTCAAGCCATGACTTAAGCCAAATCAATCAGATTTGCATAAACATGGTTAAGGACGGTAGTTAAACATCTCTGGTGTCGGTATATTGTCCTTTCTTCCATATGCTGTGGACACACCTTCCTTCCAAGATGACAACACCAGTTTTCACAGGGATGCTTCCTGTTTTGACGAAGAAAACGCACGCACCGTATAGTGCCTCGATTACCGGCTACGTCACCGATCTTAATTCATAGAGAACGTCTGAGACCACTTGTAACAGCAAGTGAAATGTAACAACAAACATACTAGCACTTTTATGTCTTTATGGAATCTAATCGCCAATGACTGGCTATGACTGACATGGTGTACCTAATGAAGTGATGGATTCTGTTTCACGCCGCCTGGGCTGCATTGTAAAGATTGTGTTAAACGGTTTTACTGTCATGTTTCGTGCGCTGCAATTTTTTGTTCCGCTGCGTACAAATGCAATGCGTTGCTATTGTAAGAAACTCCGGCATCAATGTGATATTGGTCCAGTGTTTTTCTGCGAGTAAGAACCATTACATATACTTGTTTTATGTAGAGATCTGGTGTACTTCATCCCTTTTCACTTGGCAGTTAGCCGTGGATAGTCCGCTAGCTGGAGGGGAGGAGAATGTCTTGCAGGCACGACCCAAGGAACAGCCTGCTTCTCTACTGCTTCGCGTCCTCTACTCCTTGGAACTGTAGCAGGAGTGAGCATGGAGGGGGAGAGGAGGGGGTGGAAGAAGTGGGGAAGGGGGAAGGAAGCTGCGCCGCGGAATTGTTGCTGCTCCCCAGATGCGCAGTATATCAAAGAGATTACGCCAGGAAATGGGATCCAGGCGACGCTGCTCTGTTATTTGCCGGAGAAATAGAGGCCCTCTAGAATTACAACACAGACGCACAGCTGACCTTCAGCACAGAACTTATTTCCGTTCGGTGAACACAGTTGTCTAGCCGACCGCACTTCTCGCAGCTCATTTACTTCCCATAGGCCTCGGGAATGTAATGAAGCTATCGGAACAGACCTGTTGAACTGTTCCTCTAATGTAAGGTACTTGTGCAGTGAAGCGATCTGTATCGTTGGAAATGAAGGAGGGGAACCCACCTCCATAAATCGTATTACTAATGCCAATTCACGCCACCCAAGCCAACACAAGGAAGCATACTTTTATTCTATGACGTATTTCACTGGAACGAGGTAGTCTCACGTAAGAAATGCCAACGTTAAAGCGTATCACGTGCAAAAATATTTACGATCCAGCCATAGTCAATGTATAAGAGCGAAAAAGAAAAAAAAAAGAATAAAACTACTAATAACAAAAAAGAGAAAAATTATAGGGTGATTATAATTAAAGTTAAACTTTCAAATCGCTGTAGAAATAACACCGCTGCTCAGAATGACGTCAAATTGCAACGGAATATTATCGGAGAAGGGGGAAACGTATGGCAGAAGAAAAATAAATGGTTACAAAATGCAACAATAGATGGCGCTGTAAGCATCATAATTTAACAGTGGTCGACTACACATAACAAATGAATTATACGACAATGCCTAAGGTGTACGTTTGACGTTAAACAATCTCTACTACTCAGTGTGCATGCATGTACAGGTGTGATACTGTTAGTTACGTAAGCCCATATACCAAGACAAGGTTATACCACATCGGATGGGAAAAATCGGTCTTTAATTGTCCTAGGGACGCAAACCGCATTGAAAATCATCACTCACATCGGTTTTCAATTGTCCTGAGGCCAAAACCCCAGAAAAAGCATCAATCACATAGGTTTTTAATTGACCCGATGCCAAAACCAACGTAAAAAGCATCAATCAGCCTCAAATCCGATTATTAATTTCCGTGTGACTGGCGCAAAACACGTTCAATATTCTGTCCACCGTTTTCTGCAACAAGTCGAAATCGAGAAACTGCATGTTCCACAACTGATCGAAGTGCTTCCGGGGTCACTTTCAGAATGTGTTGCGCAGTGCTTGCCTTCAAGGCAGCTTAGCTAGCTATCGGAACAATGAACAGAACATAGTCAGATAGCCCCACAGCCAGAAGTCACACGGATTAAGGTCAGGTGTTCGGGACGGCTTGGCTGTAGGGAAATGACGGCTGATAATTGTAGCATTTCCGAAATGGCGCTTCAACAGCTATTTAACTGGATTTGCAGTGTGTGGAGGTGCGCAGTCTTGTATAAAATGATCTCATCCACACATCGTGGAATAACGTGGTTGCACAACAGACACTCATAGCACTTACCAGTGACAGTACAGGTAACAGGACCAGAAGCACCTGTCTCTACTAAAGAATGACGCTCAATGATAAATGATGCCGTAAACCCGCACCACACAGTGACTTTTCAGGATGAATTGGTACTGGTTGATTTTTGTGTGGATTTTCCGTTGCCCATATTCGACAATTCTGTGTAATGACATATCCTGTCAGATGGAAATGAACTTCGTCTGTCCACAAGATCTTCCACGGCCAGTCATTGTCCACTTTCGTGCGAGCATGAACTTCTAAAGCAAAAACATCTCTTGGTGGCAGGTCAACAGGAAGCAACTCGTGCACGTGAGTAATTTGGAATGGATAGCAAAGAAGGATGTTTCGTAGGAGTTTACGCACCGAGCTCACGGGTATGTAAAATGTTCAGACAATTTTCTGCGCACTACACTCTTACACACCATCACTCGTCTCCTCCTGGAACCCGTCTGTTCGAATTTCCGAATCATTTTCTCCAGACCCAAGGCATTCAAGGGACCAATTCCTTTTTTCAGTGTCCGGAACTTCTGCAGATCAACGTGAACGCAGTCATCTTTTTGTAATATTGTACTACAAGAAGAGCGCTTTCCTGCATTGAGGCTGCCGTGGCGAACATCGCAGACGCGGAAGGATTAAAAGCCGTGTACCCTGCGTGTTTATTCCAACTTCATGACGTCGTGCGCATGACAGGTGTTTTCATTTACATATTCTGATACATACAGCGCCATCTGTTGTTCAACTCTCACACTATTTTTTTTTCTGCCATACGTTTTCACCCTTCACAGATAACGTTCTGTTACAATTTGACGTCATTCTAACCAGTGATGCTATTTCTACATCTTTTTGCAAGTTTAACTTCAATTACAATGATCCTGTATATTTTATGACTTACAATGGCCTACTCTAGTAGAAAATTGAGCAACAATTTCGTAACTCTACACACATCAAAAAAAGTTTAGCATCACGTCGGTTCCGAGAGTCCTGGAACCTGTACTGAAACTTGGAGTAGAGAGCAACATATGTATCAATTCCATCCTTTTAATTACTCATGAAAGCCACACATTACACATTGTACCATCATACAGCGATACCTTCAGAGATGGTGGTCCAAATTGCTGTACACACCGATACCTCTAATACCCAGTAGCACGTCCTCTTGCACAGATGCATGCCTGTGTTCGTCGTGAGATACTATCCAGAAGTTCATCAAGGTACTGTTGGTCCAGATTGTACCACCCCTCAACGGCGATTCGTTGTAGATTCCTCAGAATTGTTACTGGGGCACGTCGTCCACAAACAGCCCTTTTCAATCTATCCCAGGCATTTTCGATACGGTTCATGTCTAGATAACATGCTGGCCACTCTAGTCGAGCGATGTCGTTACCGCGAAGGAAGTCATTCGCAAGAAGTGCACGATGGGGGCGCGAATTGTCGTCCATGAAGACGAAAGCCTCGCCAGTATGCTGCCAATATGGTTACACTATCGGTCGGAGGATGGCATTCAAGCATTGTACAGCCGTTACGGCGCCTTCCATGACCACCAGCGGCGTACGTCGGCACCACATAATGACACCCCATATCAGCAGGGAACTTCCACCTTGCTGCACTCGCTGGACAGTGTGTCTAAGGCATTCAGCCTGACCGGGTTGCCTCCAAACACGTTTCCGACAATTGTCTGGTTGAAAGCATATGCGACACTCATCGGTGAAGAGAACGAGATGCCAATCCTGAGCGGTCCATTCGGCATGTTGTTGGGCCCGTCTGTACCGCGCTGCATGGTATCGTGGTTGCAAAGATCGACCTCACCATGGACGTTGGGAGTGAAGTTGCACATCGTGTAGCCTATTGCGCACAGTAGACGACGTCCTGTGGCTGCACGAAAAGCATTATTCAACATTGTGGCGTGCTGTCAGGGTTCCTCCGAGCCATAGTCCGTAAGTAGCGGTCATCCAATGCAGTAGTAACCCTTGGGCGGCCTGAGCGAGGCATACCATCGACAGTTCAGTCTCTCTGTATCTCCTCCATGTCCGAATAACATCACTTTGGTTCACTTCGAGACGCCTGGACACTTCCCTTGTTGAGAGCCCTTCCTAGCAGAAAGTAACAGATGCGATCGAACCGCTCTATTGAATTACAGACAACACGAGCCGTGTACCTGATTCCTGGTGGAATTACTGGAACTGATCGGCTGTCGGCTCTCCGTCTAATAGGCGCTGCTCATGCATGGTTGTTTACATCTTTGAGGGGGTTTAATGACTTCTCTGAACAGTTAAAGGAACTGTGTCTGTGGTACAATACTCAGTCAATTTCAGTCTTTATGAGTTCTGTCAACCAGGGTGATGCAAAACGTTTTTTGATGTGAGTGATATAGCTGTTGACTTTGACGAATTTAATACGTTACGCTCTAAACTGAGATATACAATAAAAATCAGAAAGATATGTACAGAAATGCTGCCTGTACAACTATACCGTGGCGAGTGCGGAGGCTTTTATGTTGACCATACGGAGAGATCATTTATCAGCCGCTTCAGAGTACACAAAAGTCTACATAAAACAGCCACCATTATCTCCTTCGTGCATCTAAGCACAGTGTAACAGACATAAGCTGTTGTTCAGAAAATTCTTAATATTCTGCAAAACATACAAATTTAGACGAATAAAAAGACATACCCAGTTCACAATCTTAATGATCAATTTAATTCAGCTGACTAAAATTACTTAACATTTTTGATGGTGTATTATACGTTTAGGTGAGGCAATGGAGGAGACTGCTGATTAAACTTGGGTGGTTTATACGTAAAAGGTCTATAAACAATGATAGATGTGCTCCTAATAGAACAGTATGTACGTGCCATGTCATTACCTCAAGAGTTATAGGTAATCTGTCCTACATGATTCTCATTGAATAGAGGGTACATTCTTTAGATCGAGGATTAATGGGTATTGCCTATGGCATTAATTTGATTCTTTATCATTGCGTTACCATGAGGGGTAGCAGATACAACAGATTCCTTCTCATCTCTTAACCATAATACCAAATATCGTCCTTGGACTCAGCTCAGCTATTTGATGTTCGTCACTACTATTTGCTTAAATGCCACCGTTTATAGAAGTTTTTATTACAGATATCCGTCGTGCGCTTTCATTATATGTTCGCATACGGCCTGATATGACCCATTCATACATTTAATTTTAATGTAGTTGTCTACATTACTTTTTGTAGTATAGATCATTTCGATTTGACTTTAAAATAGGCACCTCGCACCTTTAAGGCTTACATCTGAATTAGGTGACTCTGGAAGACGTGATTTTTTATACGCTTACCCTTTTTATGAGTGGTACTGAAAGATGGTGCTTTCTGGGCAGGCCACTGCAGTGGTAATTCTCGTCACTCACCTCCCCTTTCATTTTGTTTCGGTGATTATCAGACAACTTCACTTGCCTTTGGGGCATCGACATTTTCCCTGACTGATATTAATCCGATGGACTGTTAGGGTTAGTGTGAACCACTGATTAATCTCACAGTACTTGAATGACTTTAGTAGCAGTAGTAATATTAAACTCGGCTATAGAGACAGATTTTTGGACGCTGGAGGAGAGCATTGCATTAGGGGCAGCTTTAGAACTTTCCCCGAACAGCAAGCGAGTTAGAGGATTCCTTTGTTGCCACTGAAGTGGGCCGTGGGCACGGAAGGGCAGTGGTTTTAGGGCCGCCATTCTGGTGGTCAGTCTTATTCCGCTGTTGTCCAAGCAATAGGGTGGGAACGCCATGGCTGAATGCGAAATGACACTTCTTTAGAAACTGGCGGCGCCAGACATCCTGGTGCCTGGTGCCGCCCTAACTGCTTTATTAGCGACTGGACGTGGTGTGGAAGCCTGTATCTCGTGTACTGGTACAGGTAAAGCGGCGTCGGGCCGGCGCCCGGCTAATGTGTTCATCACAAGAACGGACGGGACAACGAATTTCTCCGGATGTAGCGTCTCTTAGATGCCACCGCGCCCTGCCAAAACGGCGCCCACCAAATCGTTTGATGGACGAGATGGAGCTTGTTTTCACTAGCAAGCTTCCCTCATCTAGTGAAATGCGCCGGGGGTTTGGGCCTACAGACACTGTGTGCTGTTTTATCGGAGATTAGAATGTGTACCGCACGCCAGTGATTGGTTGAAGAGAATTGGGTCTCCTTGCTAAAAAACATGATTGACATGGTAACAACTGCAGGGCGACGATAGGTCTATTTGAGAACATAGGGGTGGGAGGGGGGGCATGTTTTTCAGAAGGTTTTGAGCAAAAGGGAGAGACGAGGACTTGCTTTTCGACCGTTATGGAGTACACTCGCTAGAGATCTTACGATTCTACAGAGAGAGGTGCTAGTTATGAAACGTCGGGACAGCTGGGCGAGAGTTTATATTTTCGTGGACATGAGATAATCGCCGGAGGACGTGGGGTTATCTCACGCAGTACAACGCTTCAGCAGCCCCCGCACGCTGACGACAGCATCTCCTCTTTCACCAGCTATATCGGTAACGTTACGCAGATTCGTCAAATTCAGAAGCCTATCAATCGTTTTGACGACCGTCTTTTTGTCATAGCAGCCTTTTACTCGCAGTAGTCACTCCCAGTGTCTATTGCATGCGTAACTGTATCTTGACGCGAGAGACCAATCAGTGGAACGATATAGCAGAGTGTGCTTTCCTAGACTGACGTCCTTCCACTCACAGAAGCCAGTCTCATTTACACGTCAATTCAGGTTAGGTTCCCCATGTCTACTACCAACCAACCTGAGTTCGTGTTAATGAAATGATACACAGTTGAAGTTTCTGTTTATATGTTTGTTCTCTCTTGCCCTTGATATTAGTTAATAAGTCTCTTTGTGATACCGTAGATCCTTGTTATTATTTTTTCAGTGACATCCATTCCCATTCCCTTTGGTGTCATTTATTTGATTGTGGATTTGAAGTAATTAAATTAATGTTACGTCTAGGTAGCCAACTCAGGGGTAATCCACACAGGGGCCACTGTTTATTCCCAGATCTCCTTGCTCTATCGATGAATGTGGCACCTCTTGGGTATGGTGGTCACGACTTTTTAGCCATTTGGCAGACAGAGAACCGCCGCCAGTGTCTGCCGCCACCGTAGGCTAGCTTCCAGTACTTTCTGGGACGTCTCCATATCTGGCCTTAACATTGCCACTAGCACCAGTGCGGTTTTCTCTTCATGTTATGTTCCTTTGTTAACTGAAAATACACATTATTATTCTTTGATTTCTTATATTATTACTGTAAGTTCCTCACTGTACAATAAGCAAATGGTATGTATGAGTATGGATTTTATGCTGAGCGTAAACCCATGGTAATTTTAAATATATGCTCAGTTGACATTCCTAATTGTTACAGTGGACATTTTGTAAAATCCATCTTTACATCTGCTGCACAGTATTCACTGCTTGCAACTATCACGTGTGATCATTTAGACGTACTATTTACACCATCCTAAGGCGAGATATTTGACTTTGTAGCTGATATGCTGTCTCTAAAGCAGGTTAACTCTCTGACCACAAGGAGGATCTGAAGGACGTCGGCAACAGGGTCGGGTGGTATATACCACGGAGCAGACGACTCCTCCAATACTGTGAGAGTGACTGGTTGGAAGAGTACAAAATGGCAGAAAAGTTGGCAGGTGGTTTTCCACCCCACCTTATGGGCAGAAGGTTAACAATTCTCTGCGTAGTACTGTACGCCAGGCTTGCAATAGTCTTGCGCCCATATGTATGGATGTTGCGAGGATGTAATCAACTGTGTGTCTTTTAATCAGCATACTGCGTGAAGGGAAAATACAGCAGTTGGATCTTTGCATGCTCTTTCTCATCCAGATACAAGACAGAAGTTTATCTAGCAAAATCAGATCGAGCGTATTTTGAAACACACGTATGAAAACGATGAGCTGGCAATACTATACCATCGTTCAATGGATCAGAATGTATCACTCACTAGTATCACTCTACACTACTGCACCGGCCATCGTAGCTCCCTGAGAAGAGTGCTGCGAGATAAAACGTAAATTCACCATGGAGCTATGGTTCGAATCTCTGTCAAGTTCCTTTTTTTTAATTTTTAGGCCTACGTTTCGTAATTATCGTCGTTTACAAGCAGGACATTATTTTGTCGCATGACAATAGCGTATCACATCAGTGGGATCCATTAAACTTCATGTATGTATCCACTAACAACGCAGTGCACAACCATTACTGGTCCTGTCCAGATTATGTAGACGACTTCCCGATGGAGTACCCAAGTGATGAACAAACATGTGGATGTACTTTTCGTGTTGGGATCATCCAATAACAAAGCTACTGCTTCTGGTGTGATGCTGCATGCTACCTTCAAAGACTCCATCCTGATAAGAGTTCTTTTCGTCGCCTGGAGCAACGCCTTCTGGAAACCGGTAGTATTCGTCCACAAGTAATGGACGGAGGTCATCCAAGGACTATACGTACACCACAAAACAGAGGTCACGATCCTTGAAATCATTCGCACAGTCACCTTGGCGAACTATCCGCGATATTGAAAAGCAGTTCCAAACATCTCAAAGACTGGTCATTGCTCGATGAATAACTGTATCCATAACCTTCCACGGTGACTCAAAACAAGCTGCCACAAGACCTCATTCGATGTGTACAGTTTTCTGAATGAGTTTTGCACCAAGTGGAAGGTAACGAATATTTTATAAATAACGTAATATGATATTTTCAACCTCCACAACAGACGTTATTGATAGAAAGACAACCAACATCCCATCCGTAAACATGGCTTTCAAGCACGCTTTGGCATAAACCTGTAGGCTGGCTTCATGGGAAGAGTGCTTTCGAGCCCTTACCTATTGCCGGACAAGTTGAGTACGCCACTGTATTGTACGTTCCTTCGCAATACTTTCCTGGTGCATTAGGACAGGTTCCACTTGGTGTCAAGCGAAAGCATACTGGTAGACCGCAAAATTTTGAAATGAATAAGCGTATCTGTTTAAAAGAAGCGTTTCCAGGCAAACGGATTGGTCATGAGACACAATGTTCTTGCCTCCAAATCCCTTGAAACTTAATCCACTAGCTTTTTATTTGTGCGGACACTTAAAGGAACAGGTTTATAGCACTCCACCCGTGGATGTACACGACCGAACAGTTAGCGTGCATGCTACTTCGGTAGTGGTGGTTGCAAGTTTGTTGGGTGGGATCCAGCAAGGTGCGATCCAGTGAGTGGTGAAGTGTTGGAAAATGTAAGATGCTCGCTTTGTACATTAAAGTGATGGTAGCTCGTAAGTGTACGTTTCGGTTCTGTGAAGATAAGCCAGGATATAAAACGTACAGAATGGAATTACTGTGCATAGCGCAATATGCAGTCTACAGCAGCCTACTTAATGTGTTTTTTGTCAGTGTATTCACTGTTATTTCCTGTTGGCTTTATACGTATCATGAATGAAACACAATGATCGTTTACGTCTGTATGAAGGTCTTGTTATATCTTAATGTTTAAGTACAGGCAACAGTAACAGAAAAAAATAAGCGAGGTACCCCATTGTGAAAGAGTAAATTGGATAAAATTTAATGCTTTAACTGAAAAGAAAACGTTTGACGCCAACGCCCTTCGAACCTCGGTGTGTCTGCATGATCGTTCCTCATTTCTTTTCAATGTCTGCGCTGATGGGACAGCTCCGGCACAATGCAGAGCTCATGCTATTTGTTCTTGGGCATGCTGCACGCAGTTATAGCGTTGCCATGGACTCGTTTTTGGAAATCGCGTTTCTATTAAACTTATTAGTGGGAATAAGTTTTGGTATGTACAAATTTGTCTTGAATTGTGATAAGAAATCTTGTGCTGACAGCTATAAGTGTGACATTTTTTTCTTCACCCTGTGTATCAGTGGAGTGCCTTCTGCCTTTTGTGCTTTAACTTCGCGTAATGTAGCATTACATTTTTATAAGCTCCGTAAGGTACATGAATGTTTGTATCTTGTAACGCCGTACATGCATATCATCCTATTTCCATCTATTGTACTATAAATTTTTTTCCTTATTTTGCTACCTGAAAATATGACGTTTCTGTGTCTTTATATATTGTAATTGTTTTACTATTTGTATATATATACTTATGCATTTATGTCGATGTATACTTGGTTGTTTTGTAAATATTGTTTGTATTTTTACGCTGGGTCTTGCCTAGGGAAAACTATGCTATCGAACGATTACATCGATAAGCCATGTGGAGAACCAAAGTGTTTAGGATCCTTGGTAGTGTTAACTCTGTCGCGTGGAGCGTGGGCAGAGGGGAGTCTGGCTGGAGTAGTGCAGTGGAGCAGGTGTGTTGCGTGACGCTCCCGCGAGTTGCCGCGCTTTCGGGGTTTGGCAGCATGTAATTGCGCTCGACTTGCTATAATAGTTACTGACACGGTGTCTCGGACGGGAAGAATTAGCTGGCGCACATCAAGAGCCCGTTTCGCCTGGCGACCATGTCGAGAAGAATGCGCGCCAACATCCAGCTTCTGCAACAGCGACGGCCGACAATGAGTGACTGTCGCCACCTCCTCGATAGACGACTTCAAACCTTCAATCAACCAACAAGGAAGACTGGTAGCACGTAAAGTTTTAGAACTGTATGGCAACCCTCAGCTTTTCAAACAGTTCCATTTTTGTAACTATAATTACAGCAACGTAGCATGAACCTTTGTTGCTCATTGTCCCAATTGCATTACCAAGCAGAGTCCCTTCCTTTTCCGGAATGAACCCGAGTGTCGTTGAAATTCAAACGCCAGCATTAAAGTAATATCATACGATTTCACTGCTTTAATTTCAAAGTTCAGTTAAAGTATTCATAGCTAGCTACAATATTTAGATTACACAAGCACAAATTAAGAGTGCGAGTTTTGTTACCATATTTTAGCTTACCTGTGATTGCAGCTCAGCTTGGTACGTACTAAAAGTTACTATTGTTAATTGTCCAGAATCATTTAATTCAAGTTCAAAGTTAAATCTCTTATTTCTAAATTGCGTAGATTCAAGTAGCTTTTGAAATGATTGTTGAGGTAGCCCAAGAGTAACCTTATTTTACTGAATTTCGATGTGCTTCAGAAACAAAGCTCACTATTAATTTCAGTCACTATATTAACTTTCAATTTTCCGGTTTTATTTATTCTTTTGCTAAATTAAGTCAGAGTGTAGCGAAATTTATTACTTCTGACAGACTTTCAGTTTTCACAATAAACGTGTCAACATTCAGTTGCCACGCTTCTAGTGCTAATTATATTTGTAATAACCTTTCTTTTTCAGTTACTATAGTAATTGTCCATAGGACTGGCGACCGTAATTTCCCGCAAATCTTAAATATCTAACTACCGCTAATTAATTGTTAACGTAACGGCCGCACATTTACTCTCCTTATTAACTTTACCCCTTTTCAAAATTAATTTCCGCTAGTTTCATTTGCATTTTTCCTTTCATTTAGATGTAACCATTTCCTCCCTCTTTACCGACAGATTAACTTCGGTGACGATTGCTTTTCCCCAATTTCCATTAGGTACAGGCGGTTTAATTTTTCACTATCATTAAGGTCGATAAGTGAGGGGGATGTTACAATCTCATTGTGAAATTGAAGTCTCTTCCCCCTTCCCCTGCCCCTATTATAATCATATTCTCCTCTTAGAACAGATGATGGCAATGTAAGATTGACGAAATCGGTCATCTTGAAATAACAAAAGTTTATGTACTGTGATCGCAGTGTACTAAGTGTGTGTTACTCTAATGCTGTTATCACAGCAGTGTACCAGGGTTTGCGTAATAGATTCTTAGACTACTAGCCTTTAATTTTACTGCACGCTCAGTTACAAATGCTAGATATTCGACAATGTCTTGAACATACCACTATTCTTCTCTTTTAGGTTGCTGTTTCTACTTCGTGTTAATTTCTTCACCCTTACGTGACTAGTATACCCTACACTTTCTGTAATTTGTTTTGAATATTAGATAATTTTTCTCCTGTTCCACTCATTCCAGCGCCAAGTTAACAAGTCCTGGACGTTGTAGCAGATATCCCCCTAACCTGTGTCTTATTGTGGTAAGAGTCTTCTTTCTTCTGCTGTTATGTGTAATTTTACTTCATTTAGCAGTCTATGATCACTGATCTTTTTAGATATTCTATTACGCAACATTCCTACAGCTTCCAGTTTCTGTTCCCCATATATATAAGATGGATCACTATTCACTCTTCATAACATGCTCTCCTGCAAAGGTTTATTTTCGAAGATTTCTATCTTAATTCTTGTTCAAAATACAAATTCAGTGAAGCCATTTTATTGCAGAAAGCTGTCTTCTCTTGTTGCAATCAACGTATTTTCTTTGGCCATTAAGTGTAATCTTGTTTCCTAATTAGCACCACTCTTTTCCTTTTTACACTACTGTTAAGCATCCAGTGTACTCCTTTCAGCTAGCCTTCTAAGTCTTCCCTAACTTCTGCCAGAAGGGCTACGCAGTCTGCGAACCGTAAACGTATCTCATCTTTTTCTCGAGCTTTTGTTCTATGATGTTCAAGCTGAACAGCAGTAGCGAATTGCTGCAACCCTACCTTACACACTCCTTGACATGAGCTGTCATTTCTTTCACTCAAACTTTAATCTCGAATGGGTAAATCCAAGAAATGAGGATGAACTTAGATTTTTAAGAGATGAAGGCGCGCAAACACAAAGTCTACAAAAGTTTTAAAATACTCTTCAAAAAAGCGTTGTCGTACTAGTGGACGAATGGGAAGACTGGAATGATAAGTCTCCCTTTCTGGAATCCACGCTAGTTTACGGTAAAAACATGCACATTTATCATCACTTTCACATTCTGAATTCAGCATGACGCCCAATATGACGTCTACAGTGCATGTTCAAGTTAATCATCAACGTGTTGGAATTTGAAACATCGAATATTGAAGGTATCGCTTGCGTTCTCTGCGCTACGTACAATATTCCTACGTCAGTTAGAACATATGTCGGCAGAACATAGGGGTTTGTAAGCAGTTTTCACGTCTAGGATAGCGCCTGTAGCCCGTCACACCCACCCTTCCCACCCAACCACTCACCGACCCACACACACACATACACACACACACACACACACACACACACACACACACACACGCACGCACGCACACACACACACATAACGAATCTTTAAAGGAACGATCCCCATTTTTCGGAATTTGTTGGTGAAGAAGAATCGCAGGAGGTGCTGAATGGAATGAACAGTCTAACGAGTATAAAATATGGACTAAGAGTAAATCGATGAAAGTCGAAGGTAACGAGGTACAGCAAAAATGAGAACAGCGACAAACTTAACATCAGGGTTCTGCTACATTGGAAGAATCGAAAAGAGCATTCCTGATCAAGAGAAGTCTGCTACACTCAAGAGCCAAAGAAACTGGTACGCCTTCCTCACATCGTGTAGGACCCCCGCGAGCACGGAGAAGTGCTGCAGCACAACGTGGCATGGACTCGACTAATGTCTGAAGTACTGCTGGAAGGTACTGACACCATGAATCCTGCAGGGCTGTTCATTAATCCGATGGGGGTGGAGTTCTCTTTTGAACAGCACGTTGCAAGGCGTCCCAGATATGCTCAATAATGTTCGTGTCTGGGGACTTTGGTGACCAGCGGAAGTGTTTAAACTCAGAAGAGTGTTCCTGGAGCCATTCTGTAGCAATTCTGGGTGTTTGGGGCACTGCATTGTCCTGCTGGAATCGTCCAAGTCGCAATTCACAATGGACACGAAAGGATGCAGGTGATCGAAGAGGATGCTTAGTATGTGTCACCTGACAGAGTCGTATCCAGACGTAATAGGATTCATATTGAAAGGTGGCTACACTGAGTCACAGCGGCAGAGATCGCGCCAAAGAGTTGTATTCCGCCGCCTCCACTGGCAGTGCTTATTCAGAAGTTGTGGTGGTTAGTGCTTTGCTGAGAGGATGTTGATAGCTGTACTATTTGAGGCCATGTCGTGTGCAGTTGTTTTGATAGGCTAGACAGCAGATGTTGTTCTAATGGGGATGTTGTAATGATCAGAGTGTATTTTTCGTCATTATATGAAGGTAAAAAACATTTTTTTTTTTTTTTTTTAAATTTCCTAACTAACAATGTCTCTTGGTCACAGGTTCAGTCAACAAAGCAACTGGCTTGTGTTCATGTATTAGAATGTAATTCTGGTTCCTACGTGCAATTATAGTATTTCTGTTTTTTATTTAATTAATTCAGTGTAAATGGTATTTAAAATATCTTGTCTTATTGAGGAAGAACCGGGCCAGATGTGCTTTGTTGTTCGTAGTATTTGTTTCGTAGCTTTTATAGTTGCTGGAGACTTAATTAATTAATTGTGGTAACGGAAATTTCTTTTCATTCTTTGTTGTTATTCTATGCAGTGAGATTGCGTACTAATACTAGTCAGGGCCAACTGGTTACGAGACAGCGTAACCGAACAGACAGCTACTAAATCAAAAAATTAAAATTATTTGCATTAAATTTAATTAAGCCCCCATGCAATATGTCACTGCAACTGCACACGCCCTACACCATTACAGGGCCTCAACCAGCTTGAACTGTCACGTGCTGACATTCAGGGTCCATGGGTTTATGAGGTCGTCTCCATAGCCGTACACGTCCATCCGCTCGATACAATTTGAAACGTGACTCGAACGACCAGAAAAATTGGGTCCAGTCATCAGCAGTCCAATAACGGTGTTGACGGGTCCAGACGAGGAGTGAAGCTTTGTGTCATGCAGTCATCAAGGGTACACGAGAGAGCCTTGGGCTCCGAGAGCCCATATCGATGATGCATGCTGACACTTGTTGATGGCCCATCATTGAAATCTGCAGCAATATGCGGAAGGGTACACTTCTGTCACGTTGAACGATTCTTCTCAGTCGTTTTTGGTCCCGTTCTTTGGATCGTTTTCCGACTGCAGAGATGTAGGTTTCATGTTTTATCGGATTCCTGATATTCACAGTATACTCGTGAAGTGGTCGTACAGGAAAATGCCCGCTTCATCGCTGCCTCGGAGATGCCGTGTCCCACCGCTCGTGCGCCGACTATAACACCACGTTCAAACTCACTTAAATCTTGATAACCTGCCGTTGTAGCGGCAGTAACCGATTTAACAACTGCGCCAGATCCTTATTGTCCTATATAGGCATTACCGACCGTAGTGCCACATTCTGCCTGTTTACATACTGTGTATTTGAATATGCATTCCTATACCAGATACTTTGGCCCTTCAATGTAGTAACAACATAGGCCTTCATTTAAGGAAGAAATATCTGAGAATGCACGTTTGGAGCACAGCACTGTATAGTTGTGAAACATGGACTGTGGGAAAACCTGAACAGAAGAGAATCGCAGTACATGAGATCTTGTACTACAGAAGAATGCTAAAAATCCTGTGGGCTGATAAGGTAAGGAATGAGGAGGTTCTTCGCAGAATAGGCAAGGAAAGGAATATATAATAAAACACTTACAAGAAGGGACAGGATGACGGGATATGTGTTATTAAATGATAATTAAATCAAGACGCTAAGCTGTCGACAGGCGTTGATGTAAATCAAGGGGGACAGTTGAAAATGTGTGCCCCGGCTATGACTCGAACCCGGGATCTCCTGCTTCCATGGCAGACGCTCTATCCATCTGAGCCACCGAGGGCACAGAGGATAGTGCGACTGCATGGATTTATCCCCTGCACGCTCCCCGTGAGACCCACATTCCCAACTTAATGTCCTCACAGTACATTCGTAGTGCCCCTGCCCATTATACTCATTACTCGCGGCTGACAATCTTACCGGGTCCCGTAAGAGTTCAGGCAATGCGTGTGCATCCAGCACAGAGGAAGAAGGTCAATGGCCAGTTAGCCTTAACTATATGAAGATGGTGTCTGTTCCTTCGGACATGTTTAACGGGCAGGGGCACTACGAATGTAGTGTGTGGATATTAACTTGGGAATGTGGGTCTCAGGGGGAGCGTGCAAGCGATAAATCCATGCAGTCGCACTACCCTCTGTGCCCTCGGTGGCTCAGATGGATAGAGCGCCTGCCATTTAAACAGGAGACCCGGCTTCCAGTCCCTGTCGGGGCACACAATTTCAGCTGCCCCGTTGACGTATATCAACGCCTGTCAACAGCTTAGGGTCTTGATTTAATTATCATTACATTCTAAGAGAGCTGCATGGTCACCGATGGACATGTCCGAAAGAACAGATACCATCTTCACATAGAGATGCGTTCAGTCATCGGGGAATACCTTGCTTGGTACTTGAGGGAGCAGTAGAAAGTAAAAAATGTAGAGGAAGACAGAGATCTAAGCTACACTATATGGAACTAAATTCAAGTTTAATCCACCATTATTATGAGCTCTAGGATTTATTTTCCTATTCACAATTGGTGGATTGACAGGATTAGTATTAACAAATTCGTCACCAAATAGTTGAGGACGTAGTCCGCAAGTTCTACTCTGAGATGGTAAGGTTGGCAACAGAGAGGAATTCATAGCGGGCTGCAAAAAACTAGTCAGATGACTGATAACTCACTAAATAAATAAAAATAAAAAAGTGGTAAAAGGTACCGTCAGCTGGGAAAATCTTTCGAGAGATTATAAATTACGAGTAAATTTTCTTGGAAGTCGATAATTGCTGTCATTCTCAAATAATGGATGAATGTTTTTGGCTGTCATTCTCAATTAATGGATGAATATTTTTGGGTAATTTCCATGCCATGAAATACATTGCCTCAAGACTTATACTCATTTTGCAACTGTAATACTTTCTTTACTGTATTAAACCTTCAACGTAAGATCGTAACTATAAATAAGTAGATTAAAACAGCATTTTAAATTTTACAATCCGGGCAGTAGCTAAACGAATACTGAAAATCAAACTTTTGTTCTTCCTCGTACCCGTTAGATAGTTAACCTGCAAGTGAGAACGGCAGACCGTATTAGTTGTTCAGTAATACAGATAAGAAGCAGCGTCACTCTATTAGTTTGTTCTGTGCTTACAAAACCAATAACTGTTATTGTGGGCAGCTAAAACGGAGTATGCTGACACAGATTATGCCTCCTACAAGCAAAACACTCTGTGTACATTTTCGCATGTGCCGATTCTCCTCGTATCCATCACTTTATTCGGATTCCCATTGCACGACCATTTTGTTGCTTTCGATTCATCGATAAAACAATAGCTTTTAGTCACGTCCTTGTTTCTACACCGTATGGTAGCCTTACGTTCCAGTAGCAAACACAAAATCTGCACTGTTGATTTATAGCAAAAAATGTGAAGTCACAAGCAACTAGTTAGTTCGACCCTTCTGCATTGCTGCTGCATCCTGAAATAAATATGAGATTGCTTGCATCTTCTCCTACAATTATTTTATTCTACACCTGTTCTAGCACCGTCGCGTATTAACATCAGCTCTATCACTATTTTCCATCTACTACTCAGCAGCTCGCATTTTCCATATATTCCCTTCCTCACAGTTCTGCGGAAAACCTTTGCATTACATACATTATCGATTCAGTTCGCTTAATTTTTAGCATAGTTCTAAGAAACTAAAGCTCAGCTAATTTTATTTCCTTCCTCACCGGTTTTATGAGAACCGTAACTTCAGTTACTTAGAAAGCTGAGTTTCAGTGATTTGTATCTGAAGTTAACGTGTACGACTTTAGTGGACCCTCTTGCCTGTGCTATTCTGCATCTTATACCTCGCTTACTTCGTCTGTCATGCATTATATTCCATGCAATGTGCCAGAATTGCTTTGCTTCATCTACGACGTCACTTCAACAGCGTACCTTTCACTAAGCGTTATCAGTGAATGTGATCATTGATATTCTTCTACACGGATTATATTCACTTTCCAGAATCTTCACTTTTCCGTTTTCGATATGCAGATATAACAACAGTGAAGAATGATTCCGTCTCTTATTCACACTCTTTGTAGTCCGAGAACATTTCTCCTTTGTTTCTAGTCACTTTGTTCTCTATTCCGTCTTATATACAGACCTCAGTGTTGCACAGTGAAAACCCTAATTCAATTCAGCTAGTCTGGTGACCCTCTGCATCAATGCTTGTGGGACAAGTTTATTAAAATTTCATCCTTGTGCAATCCTAGTTTAAGTACGTTAAATATGGAGAAAGAAATACATCATACAGTTGAAGAAGAGCATAAGTCTGTGATGGTTAGTGAGTGCGTCTTATGTTAAGCCGAGCGAGCTGTTGCAATTGTTCAATATGTAGTCAGTGATATCTGACGATAACATGAAGAAATTCAGAGTACTTCACGCGCCGGTCGGAGTGGCCGTGCGGTTCTAGGCGCTACAGTCTGGAATCGAGCGACTGCTACGGTCACAGGTTCGAATCTTGCCTCGGGCATGGATGTGTGTGATGTCCTTAGGTTAGTTAGGTTTAATTAGTTCTAAGTTCTAGGCTACTGATGACCTCAGAAGTTAAGTCGCATAGTGCTCAGAGCCATTTGAGCCAAGTACTTCACGCGACATAGGCTGCATAGCACGGGTATCCAGAGGAAATATTTCAGAATCTGTCACCGGCAGTCAAGCACTGCTGACAAAGTCCCATGACAGTCCAATGTTGGGAGACGAGCTACTCGGAAGACCATCAGCGGTGGTGGTAGGAACCGGTGGCGTAGCGTAGCCAGCTATGATTTACCTAATGTGGCTCCTCACTTACATTATGTGATCAATAGTATCCGGACATCCCCAAAAACACTCGTTTTTCATATTGGGTACATTGTGCTCCCACCTACTGCCAGGTAGCCCATATAAGCGACCTCAGTAGTCGTTGGGCTTCGTGAGAGAGGAGAATTGGGCGCTCCACAGAACTCACGGACTTCGAACTTGGTCAGGTGATTGGGTGTCACCTGTGTCATTCATCTGTACGCGAGATTTCCATACTCCAAAACATCCATAGATCCACTGTTTCCGGTGTGATGTGAATTGGAAACGTGAAGGGACACGTTCAGCGCAAAAGCTTACAGGCCGACCTCGTCTGTTGACTGAAACAGACCGCCGACAGTTGAAGCGGATCGTAATGTGTGATAGGCAGACGTCTATCCTGACCATCACACAGGAATTCCAAACTGCGTCAGGATCCCCTGCAAGTACTATGACAGTTCGGCTGGAGGTGAGAAAACTTGGATTTCATGGTCGAGCGGCTGCTCATAAGCCACACATCACGCCGGTAAGTGCCAAACGACTCTTCGCTTGGTTTAAGGAGCGTAAACATTGGACTACTGAACAGTGAAAAACGTTGTGCGGAATGACGAATCGCGGTACACAATGTGGCGATCCGATGGCAGGGTGTGGGTATGGCGAATGCCCGGTGGACGTCATCTGCCTGTGTGTGTAGTGCCAACAGTAGAATTCGGAAGCGGTGTTGTTATGGTGGTCGTGTTTTTCATGGAGGGGGCTTGCATCCCTTGTTGTGTTGTGTGGCACTCTCACAGCACATGCTACGTTGATGTTTTAAGCACCTTCTTGCTTCCCACTGTTGGTGAGCAATTCAGGGATGGCGACTGCATCTTTCAGCACGATCGAGCACCTGTTTACAATACACGGCCTGTGGTGGAGCGGTTACACGACAATAAAACCCCTGTAATGGACTGGTCTGCGCAGAGTCCTGACCTGAATCCTACAGAACACCTTTCAGATGTTTTGGGAAGCCGTCGTCGTAGCAGGCCTCACCGAACGATTTCGATACTTCTCCTCAGTGCAGTACTCCGTGATGAATTGGCTGCCATTCCCCAAGAAACCTGATTGAACGTATGCCTGCGAGAGTGGAAGCTGTCACCAAGGCTTATTGTGGGCCAAACCATTTTGAGTTCCAGCATTACCGATGCAGGGCGCCACGACCTTGTAAGTCATTTTCAGCGATATTTCCGGATACTATTGATCACATAGTGTATGAACTGACCATTCACCATCTCTGTAGCCGTTTATATTAACATCTTTCTGAAACGTTTAAGACGGGGAGAGATAAAGTAATATAACTTCTTAACAGCTCGGAAGAAATGTGTGAAAGTGCGAGAGCATGTTGCCAGAGGTCTGCCAGTAATGCACAAAGAACTGGACGTCACACGGCTTGAGGTCAGTATGACTATAGCGCCAAATGGCACTCGTCCTGCAGCACAGCATTTGAAAGAACGGGAAGACTTGCTGAACACTGTGTTGTTCTTCACTACAACATGCCCAGGAGGCCACATTTGGATGACGCCTCACATGAAAGAATTATTTGGCTACTGGAAGAAGGATGAAGTGTGGCTAGCGTATCAGTGAAGTTTGGTATTGCTTGGCAGCAATGTTTCGCATGCATGGGGAGCGTTGCGAACCATCGGTGCTGCTGCCCGATAGAAAGGAGATGGTCGATTACAGTAGATTTCAGCAGCAGACAACAACTTCATTGTGCAACAGACAAGAAGGAACTCATATCAAGCAGCGGGTGCAGTTACAACAACAAGACTACAAGGCACGGGATCTCACTATCCACGATGGCACGGAGACAGCAAGGGGATGGTCTCTATGCTGGTAGACCAGTATTTTGGATGTCTGTTGACAACCACACATCGACTGAATGAAGCGAATAACATAGGGACTGTACCAGCGAGGAATGGGATCATATGCTCTTCTTGGATGAAAGTAGATTCCATCTGATTAGTTCAAAAATGGATCAAATGGCTCTGGGCAGTATGGGACTTAACTTCTGAGGTCATCAGTCCCCTAGAACTTAGAACTACTTAAACCTAACTAATCTTAGGACATCACACACATCCATGCCCAAGGCAGGATTCGAACTTGCGTCGCGCGGTTCCAGACTGTAGTGCGTAGAACCGCTCGGCCACTCAGGCCGGTCATCTGACTAGTGAGCCTGTACATACCCTCGTACACAGAGAGATGGGACACGTAATTCACCCAGAAACAATGTCGAGCGTGACCGTATTGGTAGTCCAGATTTTATAACGTGTAACCTTGGGAGTATTGACCTCCAAATCTTTGACTATGGTACATTCAATGGTCAACGTTATTTTGACACTGTGTTGCGTCCCTTTGTGCGTCTTTTCAGGTATGTATTCGACCTGATTTCATTTTTATGGATGACAATGCGCGACTGCATCCAACCACGCAGGTGGAGGAGATCTTCTATGTACGAGACTATATTTGACGAAAGGAGTTGCCGGTCCGTTCACCCCACTTACGCCCCTCCGAGTACTTGTGGGATCCGTTGGGGAGACGTAATTCAGCTCTTTCACAGGCAGGAACGACCATCCAGTATTTGTCAATAGCGCTAGAGGAAGAATGAAACGCTCTACCACAATAACTCCTTACCAACCTCGTAGCCAACATGGAAGAACTTTATACAGAAAACACTGCTGTCGGTGGTGATCAGATACCCTACTAAGAACCATGTCCCAGCATTTGTGCTGTTAAAGGGACCATCATAGATCGTGGTGATTTCAGTACAGTTATGGTCTTTGAATAAAAGTATCATTTGTGTTGGTGTCATTGCGTATCTCTTTCAGTTACTTTCCCTACTTTAGTATTGCAGTTGTACCTATATATGGTCCAAGTTTCATCGAGGTATGCTGCTTGACAGTAACAAATCATGTGAAAGTTACTTTCGTCACTAAATTTTGGCAACCAGTGCGTTTCCTACTTCCCCAGGTGACCCAATCGCTTCACCACTTGCATCAGATGCTCATGGTCTCTACCAACAATGTGTCTTCGTCCATCTATGGTAAAGAGATGAGAGCTGGCGGGCGAGAAGAATTGGCACGTGTCCCTGCAGGGGGACTACACCACCAGAAGATCATAAGATTGTTCGACGGACTCTGACAAGAGTCATATCACATTCAATTCGGACAACGAAGGCAAGGTGTCACCAAGAAACTGTTGAGAATAGATTATGGGAAGCAAAGCAGAGATGTACAATTGTGTAGCGTCCTTTACCGCAGACACCACACTACAATCGACAGATACTTGCACAGTGCATCCAAACTAGGGCATTGAGTGGCATTTTGTGGTGTTCAGTGATGAGTATGGCTTTTGTTGGTTGCAGTGAGATCGATACGAATGTTTTAATGGGCCACTTGGTGAGAGGTCACGGGAAGCAACAATTCTCGAAACACAATCATTTTTAACCCCTCGATTTCGGTGTGGATACCTCTTTGATGCTGCAGTAGCACCGACTCAGCAGAATCCATGACAGAACCAAACAGGAACGAACGGTTAAATCCGGTGTCATATGCATCATTACCATATTACAAAATATTATATTCCAGTAGGATAAAGCAAGACCGAACACTGGATTTCACACCAAAAATGTCTCGAGACATGTAAGGATCATTAAATAGTCTGCCCAGTACTTTGATTTTTACCCACAGAGCAGAGGTAAGACGATAGAAAGGTGCATTTCATACTGTCCTCCAGGAAGCCGATACAGCATTTGTTTCAGACACGGCAAGAGATTAGGACCACGTTCAGAAGGTATCGACTTCCATCCAGAAAGTATGTGCTCGTACAGGTGGTAGTCACTCGTTCTATAGATAATTATTTATATGACAAGCAATTGAGGACGTTGATCTAAGTACTATTCTGACATGAATGTATTTTCTGAAGAATGATGATATCCTACACGCCCCCCGCCCTCTCCCCCCCAAAAAAGAACTCTAAATGATATCAAACCAGTGCAATTATTTTTCTGGTAACAATATAAAAGTTTTATCAGTGCCGTATACGTCACACTCTCTGCGAGATGCTCAATGTATGTTTTCAGCATCCTTAAACATAACTTTCCTATCAAACGATTTACACTGTGAAAAATATCTTTCATGTAGAGAGAGCAAATGAATACAGAGCTATGGCAGCGCTCAGGCAAAGTGGCAGACGTTATTTGAACAGATGGGCGGCTATATAACCAGTTTTGCCTGTTTCATGATGGATAACGACGACCCCGGTATCTCTTGCAGTGTTGTAGGTGATGGTAGCATCCTGACTTTTCTTCCCTTATTTCATCATAGTTTTTTGATGGCGAATTTCAGACTCAGAATGTTTCCACGACACAAATCTCTGCAGTAATCTTGGAGCTTTAGCACCGCTTAACACCACTGCGAAGTACCTTATGAATTACGGCTATAAACTGCCCAGGAAGTTGAAGTTTCATTAAGGCTCGCGAACTTTGCCGTCCTGTTTCTGTTTCGTACGCTAAGAGATAATTCAGCATTTGATTTATGATTATGCTTAAAGCCAAATGGAAAGCTTATCTGATCCCGCGCCCTCCTTGCCCGGCCCGCTTCAGCTCCAGAGCAAACGCTGCCGCGTGGCATAAACAACGAAACAAAGCGCAGCCTGCAGAAAAACGAGTGTCGGCAAGTGGCGAGCGGGTCTGAGGTGCCCGCGCCCCAGAGTTACTGCGGGCCGCACACTCGCCCCTGAGGGGGACCCACTTCCAGCACGGCAGCCGGCGCCGCCTGCCGTTCACGAGTCTCTGAGGGAATACAGGAGCCGCGGAAGTGTCAACGAAGATCACTGCTCACTACGTTTCTCATACACGTTCTCCCAGGAATACTTACAGCTTCGTATCGTTTCTTTTCAGGCCTGCAGGGATGGTGAAGTGGTAGGGAGGTGGTTGGGCAGTGGAAAGGTACTGCAAATATATTTTGACAATAGTTTATTAATCAACATTTTACAATGAGAAACTACATCAATATGGGAATCATAGTAACCAAAAACATTCAAAATAAAAAAAAAATGGTTCACAAGTAATTAAGAAGAAGGAGACCAAGAAAGACCAAGCGAAACGGCTTAAAGTAAAATGACAAGTGATTTGCACAGCGAAGCCAAAAACTTATTCGCTGATGGGAAAGTCAGAATAAAAGGACAATTAATTTAGAGTAATGAAATATCGGGAATGCATCTGTCTGGTGGCAAGCAAGAAAATTACGGAAGGTTTGCATTTATGTCACACTGAACGATTCTCTTCAGTCGTCGTTGGTACTGTTCTTGGAAGATTTTTTTCCGGCCAAAGCGGTGTCGGAGATTCGATGCTTTAGCTGATTCCTGATATTCACGGTACACTCGTGAAATCGTCGTAAGGGAAAATTCCCACTTGATCGCTACCTCCGAGATGCTGTGTCCCATCGCTCGTGCGCCTACTATTGAATCTTCATAACCTGCCATTGTAACAGCGGTAACGGATCTATTAACTGTACCAGTCACTCGTTGTCTTACACAGGCGTTGCCGACCGAAGCGCGGTATTCCGCCTGTTTACATGTCTCTGTATTTGATTTCGCGTACCTATACGAGTTTCTTTGGCGCTTCAGTGTACATACCACAAAACAGTTGGAAGTGTGGACTGACTTGAAACATCTATCATTCATCCATAATAAGCGCAACAAACAGCGTTTCTCTCAGGTCTTTCGAAATTTCTGTGCAAACACTTTAGCAATAAAATCGATGAGTTCATATTTTATGTCACTTGAGACACACTGAAAAACAAGCGAAGTTGGGAAGTGATAAACCTTCATGTTTTTATGTCATTAAGTGTACTAGTTCAAAAAGTTTCTCATGTTGTCAGTGTCGTCTCTTTCTTAGCATCCTCTGACAGGAAGTTCTTGTGCAAGTAGGAAATAGGTGACAATATTTACTCAGCTCACAATGAGTCTTTCTTTCATTCCTTGTTAGTTATTCTGGTGAGCATTTAACAGCAAAACATTGTTCGAATGAAAACCTGTCCTTGTACTGTCAGATTCAGTGAGAGTCCTTCAAGATGTAACATGGTGATTCAAATTTTCGTGCTGTCTCCTCAAGTCGCTGGAATTGTTCATGCCAGTCAAACCATTTTTTGTCCAGAACTCATCGACAGAAAACGGAACACATTGCCAACAGTACAATTATTGTGTCTCTTTACAGTCACGTAATCATTTGTAAGAATAGTACCAAGATTCTTGAACATGTCTCACATAATCTGAAGTTACTGGATTTAAATGTGGCAGATTTTATGTAAGCCGTCCCTGTTTGAACACGTCACTTTTTCCCTCAAAACTAGATTCTCCAAGTGCGTGTTTTCCAAGGCTTTCCAGTATAAATTTACTACATGAAATGTTTTTATCTTTTGAGCAGCCCGTCAGTTCGTCCGTACTGCTTTAGCAATTTAACGCCACACTTACAAAGAAACTAATTTAAAATAGTTTAAAATATACCTGTTCACTAAAACTAAAATGAATTAATAATAACGTGGTAGGTACTAAAATACTGCGAAACACTGAAACATGTACCGTCATTTATATCTGAGCAATTTCGACTTTGTAATGTGCCATAGAATAACACACGTGCTTTTAGAAGAGCTAAAGAATCGTGGGCGCTACACGATTATCAATTGGCATCAACAGCTGCTCAGTGTTCCTTATGTTACTCTAGCGTAAGCGGGATAGTGGGGATAGATCTTGCAATAGGATGGTCGCGAACCGTCAATCGCTGTTGCTGGGAAGTTACAGGAGTGTAGCATGTAACTGGCCATCCCCTGTGGTCTTCCAAACTGGTGCCTGTCACACTGACAGCCATTAATGACTTGAAAACCCCCGAGTGCTTCTTGCAAGTAGGAAGTATACCCACAACTGAAACTGTAGAAGAAAAACATATACCAAGAACCTTTAAATGTAAAAAAAAGGCTTCTTATCTGTAACTGTAATCGGCTATTACAACAGTTACTAGCGCACCTCGCTCCATATTTCGGTAGTCAACAAATTCAACTAACGTTTACACGAAAGTAAGGAAGGACGGTCGGAGGGGGTGGGGTGGGGAGGGGGGAGAATTGGCTTTAACGGACCATCGACGACGACGTCACTAAGCATGGAGCACACGTTTCGACTGGGCGTAGAACGGGGAGGGGTTTCTCCGCGTTCTTCCAAAGAAGCCCTTCGGAAGCCTCGGAAACCATAGAAAACCGAATCCGGATGGCAAGCTGGGTATTTGTACCGTCATCCATCTGGTTGCACGCTACGTTGGTGACAGAAGAAGAATTTTACTATGGATGAGGTGAAATGTTGCAGCATAGCTAAATCAACCGCTCAGTATAGATTAATAACATCGTAAACATACTGGGAGATTACATATTTGGCAATAGTATCGAAAGTTGGCTTTGCGTTGCAACTTTCGCATTTATATTAAATATTTTTAACGTTGTAATGATTCAGTGCACATATAAGTCCATGTTTACTCAAAATATGCTATTCAGTACGTGCTAACGATTTCGAACGGTTTGGTTACCCTGGAGATGTTTAAAGAAAGTGCACTTTGGGTACTCGCCGCTCTCGGTATGCTGGGCTTGACTTTTGCATAGCTTACACTTGTATTGCGCTGGGCAGAGCAAGTACGTGTATCTGGTGTCGAATACCGCGTGGATGTGGATGCTGGTCGGTGAGGTGGTGAGATGTTGCTAGGCTGCGTGCAGAAAATGCACACTTCCTGTACGAACTACTTTTTTTGTTAGCGTCAAGAGATTTATTTAACTTTCACATGCTACCTGCATCTCATATTAGGGTATCGACTCTGTGCCTGGGGAAGGCGAGTTCATTTCGAGTGTAGGTACAGCATTTCATCGTTGATAACTTACTTGAATAATAATGTGGTCAATTAAGTCACTTTTTCTACCAATGATAATCTCTGTAAATGCCATAATGGATTATACTTTTTTCAGTGGTTTTATGCGTTGTTTATCTCTGTCGCAGCCTTGTCCTTGCAAAAGTAAAATCAGTATCGTTGCGACTTATTCGTTTTGCTCATATCAGTTACACGAATTTATATTTAAACGCTGGTTATTAGAAACTTTTCCATCGAAAACATGTCGATCAATGCAGTTGATAAACTCTGTAATTTTTAGAATGGCAAGAAAAACGTAATACATGTCTAGACGATAAAAAGTGAAAACAGAAACTGAAAAACTACTTACAACTTAAAGTAATTGAAACTACTTGAAAGTGGAAAGTAAACAGTAATACAGAAGCTGTTACTTGTCTATGTGCCGTCTGAAGCTCTTTGCGCAGTAAAACGTTAAAGTAAGTACATAACGAAGTGACGAAAGTCTTTCTGAAACGGGAGCTTTCAACGTCAGAAACTCGGCGCATTCTGTGTAATGTGATTACAGAACTGAATGAGAGACCCTTTGAGACCGAGAAACAGAAAATTTCAGCCTCTGCAGCGTAAAGTCAACGAAGTGAAACTCGTGGCACAGGTTTAGAGGCCAGAAGGGAAGAAGGAAACTTATATTGTAGAATCACATTACCATGGTCACTTGCTGGCGGAAAGAGAAAGGGCAGTCTGTACCGTAAAAAGCAGTTACACGAACTAATAGTCCGATGGCTAAGAGATCCGCAATGCATGCCACAGCTGCTGGAGGATGAATAGTTGATAGTTCACACAGCGAATCTAATGATCTAAGTGATGCACACTAGATAAAGTTCATAAAATATTTCGCGCTGGAAAGACGGTCCAGGACGTTTGCAATCCGCTGAAAATAGGTATGTACTATCGGGAAAGACAGGTAACGTGCCACCCGTGTAAGAACAAAGACGAAAACAAGTGGAAGACCCGGAGAGATGCCTTTGGTTTAAAATGGAGGTGAGGTAGGAATTCACAATGCATATCGAAATCCCTAATTGGTTGCTCTGTTACATTTATAGGGCGCACGATATCAGGATCATCAGCAGAGTTATTAAAATAATTTAAGACGAATATCCTTACACTGTTTAAAATTGACTTTAAGAAGAAAAATATGGAATGGAAATTAAATCCACTATGTATTGCCTGCAATTGTGCTCACTATACCACAAAAAGTACAAAAAACGCACACTCAATCTACAGTAATTTTGCAAAGTCCCGTTATTAACACACATTAACAAAGGAGTGACATAAAGTCACGTAGAAAGTTATCGACAATTCTAGTAAATGTAAAAGGTCTTTAGGTAATTTCTAGAAGGAAATTTTCACTCTACAGCGGACTGTGCGCTGATATGAAACTTCCTGGCAGATTAAAACTGTGTGCCGGGCCGAGACTCGAACTCGGGAGCTTAGCCTTTCGCGGGCAAGTGCTCTACCAACTGAGCTACCCAAGCACGACCCATGCCCCGTAGAGCACTTGCCTGCGAAAGGCAAAGGTCCTGAGTTCGAGTCTCGGTCCGGTACCCAGTTTTAATCTGCCAGGAAGTTTCATATTAGCGCACAATCCGCTGTAGAGTGAAAATTTCGTTCTAGAAACAACTCACAGGCTGTGGCGAAGCCATGTCTCCGCAACATCCTTTCTTCCAAGAGTGTTAGTTCTGCAAGGCTCGCAGGAGAGCTTTTGTGAGGTTTGGAAGGTAGGAGGCGAGGTACTGGCGGAATTAAAGCTCTAAGGGCGAGGCGTGAGTCGTGCTTGCGTAGCTCAGTTGGTAGAGCAATTGCTCGCAAAAGGCAAAGCTCCCGAGTTCGAGACTCGCCCCGGCACACAGTTTGAATCTGCCAGGATGTTTCATGTTTCATCTTTAGGTAAGCTGGCTAGGTCACATAGAAAGCCATACAACAGGTGAAGTATGGCTTTTTTCATTACAATGTATGCATGAAGCGATTCGCAAATACTTCCATCTTCACTTTGTTAGATTTTTCAAGATGGAAATAATTCCGTCAAGCCTGCTTTGTGATCATCAAAGCTATTCTCCGCCTGCTGTATGACTTTCACGCGTCCTAGCCAGCTTAACTACAGAGGTACGCATAAACGCACAATTATATAAATACGCAATAACTGAATTAATGTAACAGGAGGCTGTATCCGACTAAACACTGAGAGTATAACAGGCTGAATCAGCCGCCTGTAAATAAACTAAATTGTTTTACCTGATAACCCATGTAGACGGTCAAACGGTCATGAAAATGTTAAAACATGATTACATTCGTTTTATCAGCTCGTAAAAAACAGAGCTGAAGAGTTGGTAAGCTGACTGCAGCCCTCATATCCTGATACAAGACATCGTGTTAAAATATGGCTTACAGGAGGCGGCAGCTCACAAAAGCTGCACAGCCTGTTGCCAGAGGAGGAATCCATACGTCACAGGAAAATGTCCTCCTACAGAGACCCGCGTTAGGTTACTTCCTACTACTCTCAGCGGCTTCAAAGAACACCAATGCCGTATCGCCTGTTTCATCGACCGCAGCTAGTTGTTCTTCAACGTAGGCCTTCTGCATTCACTGACAATTGTGTCCCGACAACGAGGTCCATGGGAATAGCACATGGTACATTTGTATTTTCCATGCACACATCCTTACAACTATCACGTGCTGCTTCATTCTTCTCAACTCCCACATTTCCCAATGCCCAGAAGAAATGGTGCTTGTTTCTATGCGTCTGAAACTGAAGAGGAAGATCATCTTAACTTGTTTGGTAGGTGCATATGATGGATCATTCTGGAAACATACCCCAGGCTGTGGCTAAGTCATGTCTCAGGAATAAGCTTTCTTTCAGGAGTGCTAGTCCTGCAAGGGTCGCCGGAGAGTTTCTGTAAAATTTGGAAGGTAGGAGACGAGGTACTGGCAGAAGTGAAGCTGTGACAACGGGGCATGAGTCGAGCTTGGGTAGTTCAGATGGTAAAGCACTTGCCCGCGAAACGCAAAGGTCCCGAGTTCGAGTGTCGGTCTGGCACACAGTTTTAATCTTCCAGGAAGTTTCACATATGATGGATAGTTTGAATGGCACTCGAGAAGTCAGGGCATATAAGGTATTTCACAGCTCGGTGAGTGAATTGAAAAACAACAGAAAGGTGCAGGAATGGCACCAAAATTCGTGGTGAAAGGATCTCAGTGATTAGATTCCCTTATTTGTTTTGCTATATGTTGCGAAAGTAAGACAAAAAATTGTACCCATAAACCACTCATATCGAGGGTTGAGTACAGAGATGTCACTTGAGTACAGAGATGACTTCAGAGTAACCCAAAGAAAGATGAATATGGAATGAGTATGAAATTGGGGACCATGTAGCAGACGAAGCAAAAGGATTCTGCTAATCTGGACGCATTATAACGCTTATGCCAAGTTACGGGGTCCAGAAGAAGATTAGCACAACCTGAGAAAGCATTCCTCGCCACAGATAACTCTACTAGTATAATAGGCAGATCTACGTTTGAGAAAGGAATTGTTGATAACACACATGTGTGATACAGTTTTCTATTTAAGCCAATAGTGGACTGAGGAAAAACCATATTCGAAGCGTTCACCGTTCAGTACGAGAGAACGATGCTAAAATTAAATTAACTGACAGAAGCCCACGAGTGTCTCATCTGATTCAGGAACGATAGCAATAAGTATGTTTCCACGATGACGCTGTAGTGTTTTTGCCTAGAGTGAAGGAGGGTAGCAACAATGACTGACTGGGACAGCGAGGTATTTCAGAGCATCTGTTCCATATCGTTGTTTACGCGAAGGACAATAATAGAGCAAGATTATTCGAAGCTTTTGTTGTTAACAAAATTAAAGATCACAGCAAGCATATATATCAAGCCGTGGAACTGGAATGCTGGACAAGAACCGACTGCGAGGTACGGTTGTCCATGGGATTCTGTATTGTGGATCTGGAAATCTACATTACGAGTTAAGTGCGGTCTCGACTCAGTGCCACTTATTATAAACTGTAAGTAGATTTGAATGTACGGCACCACTACCACTAAATTATGTTTCACTAGTGGCATAACATTCATTCATTATCGCGTCGTGAGTACTACATTCATCAGCGTCGCCACGGCTTTGTACGCCTTCATGAATCAGTGTTAACCTACAAATAACACTGCAGCCCACATTGACGTACGTTCTTAGTATCAGGAGAAGAACAATTTCACCAGTGCTTCGTGCGAGCGATTCCGTATCTTACCCGTGCCCCAACCCCGGTGTTATTAGTTAATTACAGTAATGCGTGGTGTTGATGGAACAACAGCAGGTGACTGGACAGTCGAGGCAGTTCGACATGTGGCCATTACTGGAAGCGGTCGGCAGCGTCCATCATAGGGTTTCAGCGCGTTTAGAGGCGTATATTTTGGCCATGGATCTTCAAGTGGACAAAAATTTGGAAACACCTCGAGAAATACATGCTTGAATACAAACGCAGACTTTAGCCAAATCTGCAGGTTGCGCTTCAGTGTCTGACCATGAACGGAACCCGCGAAATGTCTTCAATACATTGGAAGTCTCAGTCGTGATCGGAAAAATGTTCTGTACAGATGTGAGAGCATTATGTCGGAGCTAAGTGAATTCGAATGTGGGCAAATTCTTGGTGCTCCTACATAGGGTGCTTTCGTAATAAAAGTACCCGAAGTGTTTCACGTTTCAAGGGCCACAGTATCGACTACTAATATCGCATACAGTGAAAGCAGAAAATCATCACCCGCTAAGCCACTATGCGGACGAAAGTGTGTGTTGAGTGATCGTAACGTAAGGTCATTGAAGAGAATTACGACGAAAATAAGAGCGACAGCTCTAAAGTCACTGCGTAACCGAATGGCCCACTCGCGAACTCTGTCAGCACCTAAACAACACTAAGAGAGCACCATAAACAGCGAATCGCAGGGTGGGCTGTAACTCCAAATCCACTCATCAGTGATGCAAATTATAGTAACAGGAAAACGTTGTGCCGTAGCTGTAAAACCTGGATAGTGGAGCAGCGGAATATAGTCGTTTGGCGAAACATGTCTTGTTGCACGCTGTTTCTAACTTCTTCGCGGCTTTACGTGCCAACAGTGAAACGTGGACGTGGTTCGGTGATGATTTGGGCATCCATATCCTATGGCTACTCTGCAAAGTCACGTTACTACCAAGGTTATGTGACGAGTTTGGCTGATCTCCTCCATCAATTGCACAACGCCTGTTCCCAAATCTGGATTCTGTGTTTTTGTACAACTGGGCCCACGTTTATGCAGCTCTAATACCCTAGAAATAGTTGTGTGAGCACGAGAATGAAGTTTCGCACCTATCCTGACCACTGCAGTCACTAAATCTCGATATTATTGACGTTTTATTGCCTGTTTTGAAGAGGAGGGTGCGAGATAGCTAACCACCTTTATCATTGTTATCTGAACAATCCACAATTTTTCAGGTAGCTTGGTGTAAGATTTCCTTGGACCTGCATTTATCAATTTCGAGAAGGCTTTAAGCTGTTTAGAAGGCCAACGGTTTTTCTATACCTTGTTCGGTATGGCCTGTGTTCTGCTTCTTGTGGTTCCACAGTTTTGTCCACATCCTGTATGTAGATGTCGTACAAAGAACTATAATGTGCTATACGTATTTGGGCGATTTGTATTGAGTAAAATTTATGTGCCTAGTATATACGCCAATTCGTTCATCCACTTTCGTCACACTAACCGGACTTCATCAAATTTTAGTGCACGAAATATTTGATGAAGCCAGGATATCTTGCTGGATGTATATTACTGAAGCAGGAAACTTATTGGGTACAAGCCACTCCTGCATCATTTTACTTTCTTTCTTTTTTGGGTAAATTTACGAAAACTTGGGGTTGCGCGGAAACGCAGATATAACACTATGTGTGAGCCCACGCTTTCCCCGTGATAGGCAAGCTGGAAGGAGCTATCCCGGATGGCCTACCCTGCATGCAGTGGGTAACGAAAACTCCATTTTTCTTACACGTGTCTCGCGAAAGGGCTTTGTTCATTCTTATTGTTTATCACTTAAAATTAAGGCACAATCTGTGCTCACGCGCTTGTGAATCGAGACTTTTCAGGGATCTTAATGTGCAAAGTGCCCAAATGATAACTCTACGTGTGTTCTGGCCCACACAGATGTGCTTCCTTCCCACGTTCTTTGTATTATTGTGCTGTTTCTCAACAGGGTTTTGTGTCACCTTTTATACATGCAGTGCTCAGATAAAATTAAGGAAGCTGTAGATAAAGTACCCTAGCATATTAAGCTCTCGGTAAAAATGAATGGAGGTGCTGGACCATGTTTCCAGACGTCCCCCAGATGTGCACAGGAAGTTGAACGTCGCATGGTGTGGGGTCAACGTCACTATAGTGCGAGATGTGGCTCTCTCCACAGCACGAGGCATTTGAAGAAATGGGAAAAGACACAGTGTGTCAATCAGCGAGCATCGCTCTGATGATGTTCTTCATGACATCACGGCCCACAGATAAAAATCAGATGACTTCATACGGGGAAGAAACAAAGAAAACTGGAAGAAGGACGAAGTGTGTGAAGTACAGCCCAGCAGGAGTTTGGTATTAGTCACAGCACTGTTTCATGTGCAAGGGGAGCGTTCCGAAGCAAGAGGTGGTAAACCACCGTCAACTATAGCACAAGGTTACGCTATGTTGTGCAACAGGCAAGAAGGGAGACACGTCAATCAGCTGGTACAATTGCGATCTATTTGACAGCAGGACATGCAGTCTGACCCTCCAGGACATTCAGCGATTGCACAGCTGAGAGAGGAACGGTGGGTGGGGGGAGGAGGGGGGGGCAATCAGTACCTTGTATTGAATTGGTACCCGCGTACCGGAAGTGCCGTTTGGGATGGTGCTAGCGGCATAGGAGCTGGACTAGCTGTGCTCTTTCGGATGAACGCAGATGAATTCTGGGTAGTGACTGTGGACGTACCCTCTTATGACGAGAGGTGCGATCACGTTATCCACACAGCAACGGTGTCGAACATGATCATTTCGATGATCCAGGTGTTATTATGTGTTGCCTGGGCGTACCGATTTAGGATTCCTTAAATACGTTACTCTAACACATCAATGACACTGTGACACTTTACTCGTTCCTCTGTGGGTCATTTCAGGGGTGCATTCGGTCCTGACTACGTTTTTATGGGTATCATTGGACGACTGCGTCGAGCAGTGGATGGACAAGAGATCTTAGGAAGAATGGGATATCCGCCGATTGGACCGGTGTGCGCATTCCTTTGACTTCCGTTGCGAGCGGCTAGGATTGGTGGGTAGACGTAGTACAGCGTGTCCACATGCACGTGCGACCATTCAACAACTGACAGCCGAGCTAGTGAAGAATTGGAACCCCTTACCAACCTCGTCGCCAGTGTGGGAATAAGTTGCAGAGCATGTGCACTGTTGTCCACGATGATTACATACACAATTAAGAACCACGGCCAATGTCTCGTAAATCCAGGGGACCATAATGAACTACACTCCTGGAAATTGAAAAAAGAACACATTGACACCGGTGTGTCAGACCCACCATACTTGCTCCGGACACTGCGAGAGGGCTGTACAAGCAATGATCACACGCACGGCACAGCGGACACAACAGGAATCGCGGTGTTGGCCGTCGAATGGCGCTAGCTGCGCAGCATTTGTGCACCGCCGCCGTCAGTGTCAGCCAGTTTGCCGTGGCATACGGAGCTCCATCGCAGTCTTTAACACTGGTAGCATGCCGCGACAGCGTGGACGTGAACCGTATGTGCAGTTGACGGACTTTGAGCAAGGGCGTATAGTGGGCATGCGGGAGGCCGGGTGGACGTACCGCCGAATTGCTCGACACGTGGGGCGTGAGGTCTCCACAGTACATCGATGTTGTCGCCAGTGGTCGGCGGAAGGTGCACGTGCCCGTCGACCTGGGACCGGACCGCAGCGACGCACGGATGCTCGCCAAGACCGTAGGATCCTACGCAGTGCCGTAGGGGACCGCACCGCCACTTCCCAGCAAATTAGGGACACTGTAGCTCCTGGGGTATCGGCGAGGACCATTCGCAACCGTCTCCATGAAGCTGGGCTACGGTCCCGCACACCGTTAGGCCGTCTTTCGCTCACGCCCCAACATCGTGCAGCCCGTCTCCAGTGGTGTCGCGACAGGCGTGAATGGAGGGACGAATGGAGACGTGTCGTCTTCAGCGATGAGAGTCGCTTCTGCCTTGGTGCCAATGATGGTCGTATGCGTGTTTGGCGTCGTGCAGGTGAGCGCCACAATCAGGACTGCATACGACCGAGGCACACAGGGCCAACACCCGGCATCATGGTGTGGGGAGCGATCTCCTACACTGGCCGTACACCACTGGTGATCGTCGAGGGGACACTGAATAGTGCACGGTACATCCAAACCGTCATCGAACCCATCGTTCTACCATTCCTAGACCGGCAAGGGAACTTGCTGTTCCAACAGAACAATGCACGTCCGCAAGTATCCCGTGCCACCCAACGTGCTCTAGAAGGTGTAAGTCAACTACCCTGGCCAGCAAGATCTCCGGATCTGTCCCCCATTGAGCATGTTTGGGACTGGATGAAGCGTCGTCTCACGCGGTCTGCACGTCCAGCACGAACGCTGGTCCAACTGAGGCGCCAGGTGGAAATGGCATGGCAAGCCGTTCCACAGGACTACATCCAGCATCTCTACGATCGTCTCCATCGGAGAATAGCAGCCTGCATTGCTGCGAAAGGTGGATATACACTGTACTAGTGCCGACATTGTGCGTGCTCTGTTGCCTGTGTTAGTGTGCCTGTGGTTCTGTCAGTGTGATCATGTGATGTATCTAACCCCAGGAATGTGTCAATCAAGTTTCCCCTTCCTGGGACAATGAATTCACGGTGTTCTTATTTCAATTTCCAGGAGTGTATAATGACTTCAGTGTAGTTATAGTTTTTGATAAGAGTATCATTTCTTCTCATCTCATTGCATATTTCTTTTAGTTACCTTCACTACTATACTGTAGCAGTTCTATCTATGGATGGCTCAAGTTCCATCGAGGTATGTAACTTGTCAATGACACTTCAGGCGGAAGCTACTTTCGGCCTTAACTTTAGCACACCAGTTTATAATTAATGTGAGACTTCACAAAGCTCGCATTTTGAGAATCATGTGGTCACCCACTTTGGTCTTTCGCCAGGTGTATGCTTATGTTTAGCTTGAAAACCTAGTTATTTTTGTAATTATTGGCTCATCACAGATTAATTCGAAATTATTATTTACGATTTCAGATATCCCCTCAGTAATCTTCCGTAATCTACGGACTGTCTTTCCAACGGCCCCATTCGTGCTTTTTGTAGCAGACGGAACAGTGTGCATTATTCAAAGTTCATAATTGTTTTCTTTCGCCGTGTGAGTTAAGTTTGTCGCTTGATAGCCTACGAGGTGTGGGATAGGGGCACGGAGATATTCTATTGCACAAGTCGTTATTGACAGCTATGTCCATTCATTTCGGATCTATGAGCTGTAAGAAGGATTCTTAGTGGACATTTGTTATGGGCCTGACCCAGTGCTTAATTTCCAAAATTTTTGGTGCTGGAACGCACTTCTTCAACTATAAACCTCCCCTCTCCCTGAAGCCATAAAAATCACAAGTATCGAATTTTGAATACGTTTAATGAAGCTTTCGAGAAGAAATCACGTTTTACAAAATACGTTCTGATATTCAGGTTTCGGAAACACAATCTTTCTTATAATCGTAACAATAAAATCATATTATTTAATATAAATGACAAGTGCTACCTCTGTTGGTCCATTGTGGAAGCGGGGCAGCGGCCGGTCACGGAAAATCGCCAAAACAACGGTATGTATTGAAAATTTATTTTATTTAGACTACCGGTTTCGCCATCTGAGTAATGTACAGCGAGTGCATAGGACCCCGAAGATGGCCTTATTGAGATGCCGAAACTTCTCAATACATAAGGCAGATTTGGCGATTTTCCACAGTAAATAAAAACAAGTGCTGCCATCTGTCCCTTCAGCGATGTCACTTTGCTCCCCAGTGCTCCTCGATACATATCAACATAAGCAGGTACTTCAAATGTTTCAAATGGCTCTGAGCACTATGGGACTTAACATCTATGGTCATCAGTCCCCTAGATCTTAGAACTACTTAAACCTAACTAACCTAAGGACATCACACAACATCCAGTCATCACGAGGCAGAGAAAATCCCTGACCCCGCCGGGAATCGAACCCGGGAACTCGGGCGCGGGAAGCGAGAACGATACCGCACGACCACGAGTTACGGACTAAGCAGGTACTCTTCGAGACTATAAAGTCAAGTTTTTGACTGCTGCAAATTGTAGTTACGTTGCGATATAATACAAGTATACTATTTCTAATCTCCGGTGACGACGTGATCGGATAATCTCAAAAGAATTTCCCTGTGAGGTGCCAGAATGCCGTTGCGGAGAATTCCGGCCAAAATTAAGCCCTGGCCTTACCCGTTGACGGAAGTGGTGTTTATTTTTGATAAGATCAAATGCTAATTTGGAGTCGAAGTCACAGCACAAGGACAAAACTTTCAGACGGTCACTGTAACTGTACGCGGCTCACGTTCATTGTTGTGCACGGACCACAACTATTCATGAGACAAATAAAAAAGATTTACGGAAGACGCATTAGGTCCTAGAAACTATCACTCGTTGACGCCGGCTGCGACACTTTCTACGCACCTGTTTCACGGGCAGTCTGCCTCTAAGGCGCTGCGGTCGAACACGGGCGTCCATCCCCGGCGAGCGTCCCGGAAGGAGACTTTGCATTCAGGTGCAGAACAAACGGCCGCCGCCCGCCGTGGCTGGGGGCGGTAAGGCGCCGTGCGAAGTCGGGTCACGCGCCGAGACCATTCACTCGGCTCCGAATTTGAAACGACAAACGTATCGCCCCGCCCTGGCCGGCTCGTCGGAGCCCCGTTGGAGGCGTACGTGGTGATTTTGCGATATGGCGGCCGAAGGGCCAAGGGGCTTTGCTGCGAACGCGTCACTTATCCAAACAGATCGTCGCCGCCCCGATGTATTCGACGTCGGTGTGTGCCAAACCTGAAAAGCTCGCCTAAATTTTCGACCCTGTTCGTTTGTGCGATAGGTACGACGTGTGCGGAATTCTTGACGCGGAGAAACCTCGTTCTTCTGACATAGATTTATTTACACGTTTGCCACAATTACAGCGTATTATACGGAACAGTTTCATGGGTCATATACCTCACATTATTATATGTCAAATATAAGTGTCGTCTTTTAAATAAGGTCCGTTTGCGAATGAGATTCAGAATGGCACTTTACCGCCGTAGTCCCTATTCGAATCTGCTCCCAGCATGCTTTGCTCGCGTTTAGACGTAATTTGCTGCCGTACTGTGTGTTTAAGACAACTGAGGCACCCAGATGACTATGAGATACGATCTCTAATTCGATTCTTGTGTGTAACAAACTCCAGCCTGCCATACGAAAAACGGAACACGGCCTACTCTCTTCCAGTCTGATGTTAATCCGTGGCTATTGGAGGCCGCATATTTCTTCACAAACGCAATATCTAATAATTTATTTTCAATCGGAATAATTGGCTCACCCGGTTTACACTGGCGATCTTGTACCCTGAGATTTTTCACATGTTTCGTTACTTTAAGTGGTTGTATAGTCAACAGTTCAGCGACGCTGAAGAAGTGAAAATTACAGATGAATTTCTTCAAAGTGAGCAGATTTCTCTGACATTAGAGTTCAGGAACTTGTTGAGCGGGATGACAAATGTTTGAAGAAAAATTAAAATTATGTTGAGAAGTAGGTCAAGGTACATAGAATATAGTGAAAAATATATTTTAAAAAATTGTTAGTATGTTACCTTTACTTTATGTTCATGGTCACAAACTTTTTGTTAACAGATTGCCGGTTTCGGTCTTTAATGACCATCATTAGATCTGCAGCAAAAATGGGTTAAAAATGGTTCAAATGGCCCTGAACACAATAGGACTTAACTGCTGAGGTCATCAGTCCCCTAGAACTTAGAACTACTTAAACCTAAGTAACCTAAGGACATCACACACATCCATGCCCGAGGCAGGATTCGAACCTGCGACCGTAGCGGTCGCGCGGTTCCGGACTGTAGCGCCTAGAACCGCTCGGCCCCTCCGGCCGGCGCAAAAATGGGAAAAGCATAAATACACTCGCAGATTCTCTATAGCTTAAAAACAACACATAGACCATAATGGAAAGTACTACTGACAACATATGCATGTGCGCACCTTATGTATGAAGAGGCATACCTGTTTCATAAAAACAAAGTCCTAATATACAGCAGCCATAGTAGCATCGTCATATGTTAAATGCAGAATCAGTACAAGCATCGTCAAATATATATGAATAACATCATATGCACGAGTCATGTAGTCAGTAGCACTACTGTTCAAAACAAGCTGCCGTACAGTAGCCACAAGATGTTTATGTTTTAAGTTCACCAGATGTCGCTGATACACTAGCTCTCAATAATTAATTGAACAATGGAAATAAAGAGGGATATAATAGTTGAAGTCTGTAATGAGCTTATAACATAAAAGGCATTACAGTAATAAAAAACAGTAAAAAGAATACGACAAAAGTAACATTGTTGAAAAGAGGAAGAGTCGCGAAACAGTAGTTGACATATGCTCTAGTGCCAATAATCTAGATAATGACATAAATATTATACACATTTTGATAGTGCAGCGGATAATATTAAACAACTATAAAACCAATCGTTAAAGAAGCCACAAATTAAAGGAACCATCGTGCTCCACATAATCAGCGCCCTCTGTTAGCGCTGACGCCAGAATTACGCAGAGGCGGGAAGTGGTTGGAGGAACGTGGCTGCCCCCTCGTACCCTGTGCCACTCTGCTGCAAGAAAAGAATGATAAAATACCGTAACAGTGGATGACCCACATTACCTGGTTAATGCAGTCTACTAAATGAACAGAGAAGGAACAAGAACATATAGAGTCATGCCTAAAACGTAGGAAAACGAAGTAAATATGTGAGGCACACAATGCTAGGTGAAATTATCAACACACTGTATATAACAGAGGCGTGCAGTGATTAGCATCTAGAGGGTTGGATTCTATCCTTCGAAAGCACAATATTCCAGAGTGTGGGCAACATTCAGTGTGTGATCTACGTCTTCGAAGCTCTAGTTGCTGTTGCTGTTACGTTTGGTGCCTGTCTGTCTGTCGCCTGCTGCTGTTTACGTCTGTCCATCCGCCTGCCTGCCTGGCTGCTCACCGTCCACCGTGGTCGCCGCTGCCTGCTGTCTCTTAGTCCCCGCCGCCGCCGCTGCTGCCTGCTGTTCTTCCGTCGCCGTTTCGTCCACCATGAGCACTCCCACCTCTACTGTCACCTACACGTCCCCCTCCCCCTCTGCCACAGTCACTTCATGGAGTGCCGCCCCTGGCATCCCACCTCCCCTCCCCATCCCCCACTTACCCATCCCCCTATCCCCTCCCCTGCCGTGTACCCCCACCTCGACACCCTTCCTCCAGCTTCCATATCCTCAACAGCTCCCACTACTACCCCCGCCCTCATACCCGCCTCTGTTGCCGCCTCTGCTGCCACACCTAAGGTGGTCGGTTTCCCCTCTCTCACCCTCCCCGTCACTTCATCTTCTGCATCCCCCACACTCATCACGTCACGCCGAGCCACTGTCGCCACCACTGAACTGGCTGCTTCTCCTGCCACCTCCACTACACCACAGGTATCTGGTATCTGCCACCTCCCTCTCCTCCTCGTCCCTCTCCCCTCCTCCCAGCCTCCAGTCTCCAAAAAACCAAAAAACGCGTCATTACTGACTCTGCTCCCGCCACTTCCCACAAAAAGTCAACACGACCTCCTCCTGTCATCTCCATGGATACCATCCCTCCTCCAGCCACCCATACCCCAACCCCCACCCTCCACACCTTTGTCCTGTCAAATCCCGATCCTAGGTTCCTCGATGCCCATACCCTCACCATGGAGATACGAAAGTATTTACCTGGTGCCCCCATCATCCAACACATTCCCCACAGGGACTCAGTACTTATCAAGTCCCCGTCCCCCTCCTTTCACATGGACCTCCCCTGTAAACTCCCACGAGTTATGTTTGGCCCCCATGCACCTCTAACTCCCTTCCTCTCCTCTTCCACTCCTCGTCAGCCTCAACCTCCCCATCGCCCCTCCCCTACCTACACCGCTGTGATCACCAAGCTCAGCACAGTGATCACGGAGGATGAAGTGTTGGCGGAACTTAACTCCCTCCCAGACCTGGAAATCCACTCTGCCTGCCGTATCCACAATGCCTCTGGTCCCACATACCTCATGCGGGTCTTCTCGAAGTTGGAACCCTCCACTAACCATCTCCTCACCCAGGGTGCCCTGATTTACCACCGTCGCCACCCTGCTGAACCCTCCAAATCTCCTCTCCAATTCTACCACTGCCAGAGATGCCTCATGTGCAATGACCACCTGACCCTCAACTGTCAGAATCCCCCACCTGTCCCCATTGTAAAGCCTCCCACTTTCTTAAGAACTGCCCAAACCTTGCTGCTCCTCCTTCCTGTAACACCTGCAATGGCCCCCATCCCACCTACTCCCACAAGTGTAAAGCCACTCCCGAGCTTACAGTCCCTGTCCATCCCATTGGTCCCCCTGTCCACCCCAACAAATCCCTCTGTCCACCCCTTACGGCTGAGGACATCTGGTTCCTTGCCGTTGTACTCCAAAACATTCACCCTTTTCAGTGCCCCCACATCTTCCAACACATTTCTCTTCTGCCCACTCCATTTTCCACCTGAACACTTTTGCCACTTACTCCCACAACTAAGCCCACTTCACCTTCACCCACCTAGACACCCTAGTTTAAGCCTCTTCCCTTCTCTCTATTCCAACCCTCTCTTCCTGCCACAGAGGGCACGAGTATTGCATCCTCTTCAGAACATTCGCACCTTCTGCTCCAACAAATACCTACTCATGCACACCCTCTTCCACCACCAGATCGACACCTTCCTCTTGAATGAAACCTTTCTCCAGCCCCACCATTCTATCTGCACTTCTCCCTGTATCCTCCACTGCACTGACGCTAATGGTCCTCGTGCGCAGGGAGGAGTTGCGATTGGCTACCTTAAACCTATTGCCATATGGCCACATCCTCTCCTCAGTGACCACACAGAACACCTTATCCTCAGCATCTTCCTCCCCTCCTTCACCATTACCTGTGCCACCATCTATGCCTGCTCCACTGCTCCTTTATGACTTCATCTTGTACATTGACCACACCTTCCCCACCTATGAGATTGCCGTTGACCTCAACATCCATGGGCACTCTCCTACCGCCCTTCGGTGGTGGCATCAGTTCCTCTCCACGATGCAAGGTGACCTTGTTCCCCTTCCTCAGCACACCTAACCCAAAAGTGACACCACCCCAGATGTTGTCATTGCCTCCACCAACCTCCTTGGGCATATCGCCATCCCCATCCATGACCACACAGATAGTAATCACCTCCCTGTCCTTCTCACTATAATGCCTGCTCACTGTCCTCCTCCAGCTCCCCACCCTGCACCCTGTCCCAAGGTTGTCCATGACCACCACTGTGCCAACTGGGATGCCTACCGGGAATCCATCACCACCCAGGTTGAAAGCCACCCTCTTACCTATAGCCATCCTGATGACATCATCCACGCCTCATCCTTCCTTCAGAAGGTAATTACTGACGCCGTGCAGGCCCATGTTCCTACCAAAACAATCCAAGCCCACCGTCCCCCTCTCATTCTGCGGCCTATCCTCCTCCTCTGTGAATCCCGCCACCTCTACCGCTCCTCCCTGTGCACTCATGAAAGGATTACACTCCAACGCCACCGGCAAATACAGCTACACATACTGAACCTTATTACAGCAACGAAACGCCGAGACTGGCGCCAGACCTGCACATGACTCAATGCCACCCTCCCTACCAACTTCTCCAAGTACTGGTCCGCCTTCCATCGCCTTAGTGGTTCCCATTCTGCTCCCTACTACCCCATCTCCATAATGACTGCCCCCTTCCTGACAACCTTAGTAAGGCCAACCACTTCGCTTCCCACCTTTCTGAGGTCTTCTCCATCCCAAATGATCCCCACTTTAATTATTCTCTTTTTCCCACTGTCATGGAACGTGCCAATACCTTGGGCGCTCCACTTGCTCCTAGTCTCCAGTACTTGGGGCAGTGGCCCCCCTCCAATATCAACAGTCCAATCACAGCACAAGACATTAAATGTATCCTCTGGTCCAAACACAACACGGCCCCTGGTCACGACTGTGTCACCTACCGCCACCTTAGTGAAAGACCATATTACTTCCTGACTGTCCTCGACCATCTCTATAATGTCATCCTCTCTACTGGCTTCTACCCTGACCTGTGGAAGACTTCCCGTGTCCTCTTATTCCTCAAACCCAACCTCTTCCTATCGTCCCATCTGCCTCACCTCCATCTTCAGTAAGGTCTTCAAATCCATCCTCTCCTGCCGTATCCATCAGCACCTTAATGAACACCACCTCCTCCCCCTTACCCATTGTGGCTTCTGACCCTCCTTCTCCACTGAAGACCAACTCCTTAACCTTGTTCACCTTCTCTCCCTCCAGCTCAACTCCTGTTGCTCCAACATTTTTGTTTCCCTCGACCTCCAAAATGCCTATCATCGTGTATGGCATCCTGGTCTCCACTTTAAACTGCAAACCTACACCCTGTCTATCAATTTTGTTCCTCTCGCACTATCCTTTATATGTCACCCTCCACCAAACCAACTCCGGTATATATTATCTCACTGCTGGTGTCCTCCAGGGCTCTGTCCTCTCCCCTCTCCTTTGTCTAAAGTATATGGCTGATATGCCCAACCTACCCCCAACCTGTCGACCTTCTCTAGTATGCTGATGACACCACCTTCCTGGCTCTCTATCCTACCATTCAACAGTCCCAACACACCCTCCAAACCCACCTTAACCAGTTCTCCACTTGGTGTAACCAGTGGTTCCCTTGTCTCAACTCTTCCAAAACCCAGGCATTCATCATAGGCCATACCACCCGCTCCTTCCTTCTTCATGATAACTACCTCACCATTTATCTTCATCCCATCCAGCTCACCCCAACCCTAGGATACCTTGGCCTCACCCTCAACCATCACCTCACCTGGACTCCTCACCTCCAGACCATCCAGCAGAATGCCCATTCCCACCTCTGCCTCCTGAAACTCCTGTGCGGCCCGACATGGGAATTGCATCCTTCCACCATCCTTCACAACTACAAACCCTTATCCATCTTATCCTCTGTTATGCCCGCATTGCCTGGGTCTCTGCAGCCATCAACTTTTACAGGGCCCTAGAAATCCTCGAACACCATGTGCTCTGCATTGCCTTTTGTATCCGCCTTCCATCCCCCACACAGCTCATGTATGAACTCCTCCCCTTCCCTCACCTCCTCCTGTTCCTCCAACATCTCTCAATCCTCTACATTGTCCACAGGCTTGATCACACCCACCCCCAGGTTTCTTCCTTCCTCTCCACCCCTGCCTGTTGCCGCACCTCTATTGCTGTATCTGTCTCTCTCTCTCTCTCTCTCTCTCTCTCTCTCTCCACACCCTCCATCTCCTTTATCAGGGCTATTTCCAGCACCTCCCCCTTCCGGATGATGAACTTCGCCGTGACAAATACCCTTCCTTCCAACTATAACCTGTCCTTGTTCTCCCCCTCCCCAGGGCCCCCTTTTCCTCTCCCCTCATTCTCCCAGAGCGGATTCCACCCCCAGAAGAACCTACACCCCATCCTTGCCTCTTTCCCTCCCACATCCCTCTGTACCTGGCCCTCTTCAGCCTACCCTCTGCCCATCTCCCCTGTTCTCTTCCCCTCCCTCCCTTCTTCCATTCTCACTCATCTCCTTGTGGGTGGCAGATCCTCCGTGTTGACCATCGTCAGTGTGCCATGTCAGTGTTGTGTTTAGTGCTGTTTCTTCTGTGCATCGAGATGTGTGATTTTAATCATGTGCTTGCCTTGTACTTAGTGTTATTGTCAGTGTTTGTTATGTGCTACGTCATCCATCGATACTTTTATGCTCCAGTCATACTGCGCCCCGTGTTCTTTTAATTGTCCCAATGTGTGGTTGTTTGTGTGCGCTACTTTTTTACGGTTTTTATCTCCATTTTACAGTCTCCCCTTTTTTGTCTATTGTCTTGCATGATGTTTCCCCTTTTTTATATCTATGTTCACCATGTTTTCTCCTTTGCTATTTTTAAATGTCTTCCATTGTTTCTTCTATGTCTTTCGGCTGTAGAGCAGCGCATATGCTGCTTCCTGCCCATCCCGATGGGGAATTGACATCAATAAAGGAAAAAAAACAACAGTGATTAGAAAAAAACATTTTCAAATCACTTTTTATTAAGCCATGGACATTATTTAATATGTAGGCAGCGTTCCAAAGTCTTTGAATCAAACGTCATAGGATGATGGAGCATATCATTAGAAACAACTTTTATCATTGGAAACAACTTTTATTAGAAAGTAATATTTGCCGACGTTTCCCGACACATCCGTATTGGTATGCCCCTGAGAAGCTGCAGCGTGTATACACTCTCTGGCATGTGTATGCCATGTGTTATTTATAATCTTGTCGTCTGATAAGCCCACCAGAATTAACGTTTTATAGGAGTCGCTTCTGTTTCTTCAGAGATGCATGTCTGAAAGAACAGAAACCTTACCGATATAATATATGCACCTGACGACATATGGATCTTTCGATTATTTGGGTAGTGTTTTCGTGCACCCCTCCCCCACCCCCACCTGTAACTGGGGCGTACCGAGTAAGAGAAGATACGAATACTGATTGGAGCACCGAGTTTCGAATATATTCGACGAGAAGAGGTACCCGTCCGCGGGCCAGCCTTTCGTCGGGGATCTGCTACTTGTTTATTCTTTACAGTCTACTGAGGTCATTGATAATGTTTTGCTTTTTGCTTAAAGGGCTCTTCTGTTTCTTTGTCTCTACACATCTAATAAAGATCGTCGGTAAGGCGACCATATAAAACAAAAAAAAGAAGTTATGGTACAAGTTCTCAGTGACCTGATTATTGAACTGTGATTTTCTTATTATTATTATAGCCAGTATAATGTGTAGTTGATTATTATAGGGGATGATTGAATACATATATTCTCTCAGTGGTTTTTATGTACAACGGCAAAAAGAAAAGGGTGGTAAGGTGGAAAATCTGGATTCTAATCCTGATTCGGCACCATCGCAGCAACAGCCATAAATTTCTTCCGGAAAGTGAAAAAAGTTGAAGTTGTTGCTTTGCTTCTAAAATATGTTTGTCATCTTAGAGACTCTCGTTCTAAAGGTTTACTTATTGAAGCTATCAATTTACAGGTGTAACAGCTAGTTGACAGCCTCTGCTAGTTAGGGTATAATTCATCGTCTCAGAGTCGGAAAAGTCTAAAACACTACTAGTGTCGCCGGGAACCATCACTGAATATTTTGTCTCTCATAAAAGTGGTTGTTTCCCGTAACGTGATCTGCATTCCCTACAAGTTTGATTCAAAGACTTTGAAACACTGTTATTAATACTATTTGAACTTGGCACAAGAAATGCTAAAAGTTGAACAAAAACGGAAACGAAAAAAAAAAATATTTTATGTTTCTACAAAACTACAATAGATCTACCGACTTCACTTCTCTGGAGGAAACAGGAAAATAGTTTCTCAAAAATGGTTCAAATCGCTCTGAGCACTATGGGACTTGCCTTCTGAGGCCATCAGTCCCCTAGAAAGGACTGCTTAAACCTAACTAACCTAAGGACATCACACACACGTCCATTCCCGAGGCAGGATTCGAACCTGCGACCGTAGCGGTCGCGCGGTTCCAGACTGTAGCGCCTAGAGCCGCTCGGCCACCATAGCCGGAAAATAGTTTCTCATAAGTGATCACGACACAGTCACATTGTTCATGCACCCACAGACGCCAGAGGAATCCTGAAGAAGATCTAAGTGGATGAATCGAAACGTCGATCTCAGAAGAAGTTTGAAGAGCAATATGAAGCAGCCTGATGAGTCAGAAAATTTAGCCACTAAGGTTATGGCCACGAAAGTCTGTTTTTATGTACTGAACCAATTAAACAACTACTAATAGTACAGTTGGTTCTTGAGAGTCTAAGTGTAAAATCAGTGGTACACTTCTGTTTTTGTTCACTCATTGGGGTACGTGTAAACTGAAGAGGTTTTTTGTTTAACAATTTGATGGCTAACCAAGTAAGAAGTCTTACAACCCATCTCTTTATATGCTCTATTTCCCTTCTGTAAGCATTTGAATGTAAATCCAAAACACCATCCTCGGTATTCCAAAACAGATTGTGCAAGTCTTGGAAGTGAAATGTTGATATTAGCTATTGTCCTGTTAGTTCACAGAAGATTCAGATTTGCCCCGACATTTCTGCATATTTTATCACGTATCGCGTCTTCACACTGTCAGTCCGTAAAGACACTCAAGTTCAAATCCGTACGCAGGGTCGTCAATGAAGCTCAACACTTAGACGTGAAAGCGCCCTCGCTTCGAACATCAAGGGAAAGCCAGAACATACCGACCAGCTGGACAGAGGCTGCAGCTATTTATACAAACATCGAATATATCAGAACGCTCATAATTATACTAACATTGAATATTTCACAATATAAAAACATGGTATTTTATGAATGTTTCACAAATTATAAATACTAAGAAATATATAATTAGTAAGACCTGAGATCATTAGGTGACGGAGATAAGCGATCTGATGTATTTCTAAGACTTCTAAATTTTGTTTAAAAATCTCTTTAATTTTCGTGAGAACAAAAAAATGCTATACACATTCTTATAGGGTGTTGAAATACACAAGAATTCAGACATTACTAGTTTCAGTTACTAATGAACTATCTTCAGATTATTCACGCCAGAAACTCAGTTTACTTACACTGCCGGCTAGAATGCCATAGTGTGATAGTGCATCCCGGAAAATATTCACTGATGGGCCATATTTTCAGTAGACTGTTCGTTAGTGCAACTTCAGAATGATTATTGATGTTTTTGTAATCTGTGTTTATGAAAGACAAGCTGGTTTCCTTGGACGAAATCTTTCTTCTAGCCTTAATTAAGTTTTTAGCTCCTGTGCGTTACAGTATGAAATTATTTCTTTTCCCGCTTCTCCTAGTACTCATTATTGTTGCTTCTCCTTTTCTCCCTGAGCAAACTAAAGTTTTCAGACAGTTCCCTGCGTGACTCGTTGCCTTACATAAAAACTGGGAATCACACTGACTGTAAGACTTTCTCTTCACACACGTAAGAAGTTTCGTTTTCACAACTCTATTTGATTTGCCGAAAGCATTCCATGTTTTTATTCTTCCGTTTACTTGATTTCCTGTGCAGTCAATCATTGACTTCGACTTCTCTAAAAGTGTAAAAAATTATTATATGGGTCTTTTAATTAATCGCTAATTTATTTTTTTCCTTTAAATATGTTGATTATCCACTATATTTAATTCTAAACGATTTTCAGTTTTCGTATTTGTTCTGTTAAGGTAATCTTTTCGTTGTTGAGACTTTTATGCACTAGAGATCAAAACTGCAACGACATCAACACAAAAAAGTTTCAGTAAGTTCTATGAAAAGGTATTTCACTTTTTCTCCATTTAAAGATGAGAAAAATAAACGGAGCCCGTAAAAGTAGTTTCAGTGACATAGTATGTCTATTCTAAACTCCTCTTTCAATGTAGGTGAAATTTAGGTAAGTTGTTTCATTGACGATTATATTCGTATAGGCCTGTATATAGAGTAAACAAACAAACTTTACCACTAGGCCACCAGACCCAACATGTGATTTATTTCATAACTATTTATGACAGAGCACAAATATAGTATTTAGTGTTGGAATTTTTACTACTTCAAAAACCATTTCAAACTAGAGTTCCCGTATGCCGCATTACGTAAATAACGTCTTCACTCTGAAAATTGAGACTCAATGAAAACACGGCGCGAAAAATTGAACAAAATATGCTTTGGAGATAGATGCAATTTTATCCTAATGACATCGAAACAAATTCTTTAAAAGTGGGTGTATGTCAATAACGCTGCCGACTAAAAGGGGTGCGTAAAAAATTACCTCAGTGCAAGCATATGACACTAAAAAAACAACAATTCCCAAATAAGGGTCAGCAGGCAAAGAATATTTCTAACTGATTGGTGCGGCTTTACCAGTCGTTGCTGCATTACTATCGATACCAAAATGTAGCCAAACTAAACAATATTGATTGGAAACAGTGAACAACATTGGTTATTCATTACGATTATTAAGTGTATGTGCTTGTGTCAATGGTTTCCTATGTACCGAAATGTCTCTCTGAGGACTTATCTGAACTGGGTAAATGATGTTATGTTATAGTATCTTCATAAGCCATTTATAACTTAATTTTCGAAAAAACTATTTTTATCTAAAAATCTAGATAAATAGTAATTTTTTTCACAAATTAATTTTCTTTGATTGTATTTCAGATTAGCTTCCGTGCTGATAAAATAAAATTTTATTTTTAAGAGGGCTCCCTCTTTTTTATTTCAAAATTCATTAGCTTAACACACACAGATTTAGGTAAAAAATAAGTGAGAGGAATTAATTAGTTGCTCAATAGGCAGTGATAAATTAGAACTGTGTGGCCGATCAGGATTCAAATGTATGCACCTACCTTTGCGAGACAGAGGCTGCACTGTGTTCAGCCGACCGTGACCCCAACGGTTCACTGGCCGTTGGCGCGCGCTGCCCGTACTCGCAGAAGCAGCGCCTGTTCAATTCCCCACCGAAAGAGGGCTTACCCTGCTGTAGCCGGTTCAGTTTGTCCGATACTAAAGCTGCTTTTCATTCAATAAGAAATCCGATGTTTTCTTCTTAAGATAGACGAAATTAACGATGAGCAGTAGCTTTGTTAGTGTACAAATTTGTTTTTGTAGATGGGATCATTTTTACATAACTAAAAATAGCGTGTTCCATATATGGATATATGTGGATATTAAAAATGGCATCAAATGTTTTTAATGGAGAAAAGACGGTGGACAGCCTTGGCTGTGTTGACGGAAGCATCCTTGAATTTGATAATAAGAACGTGATACAATGTACTGAGAGACACACTTCGACAGTGCGTGGGAGAGTTAACGACGCTTGGTCGTAGAAAAGATAGAAGAAATAGAAGTGCAAAGCAATCAAAACACGTTGAGCCATGCCGTAAGCTGGCAGCTGACTGGACGCAAACAAAAGAGAGGAACCAAGAGAGAGAGAGAGAGAGAGAGAGAGAGAGAGAGAGAGTGAGTTGTACGAGTGTCAAAGAACACTATTAACGTTCCTTTACTTCGTGAAGTAGTAAATGTAGAATTCAATTAAATTTAGAGGGTAATAACAGGTGGTAAGATTAATGTCATTCTAAGTTTACAGTAACGACAGGCACATAGATCTATTCGAATTTAAGTCTGGAGGATAAGTAATACAAAAGAATCTTAAGAACACATTTACGCAATTCTGTGGTGGAAAGGAGTTTTACAGATGTGAGACAAGGATTTCTCAATAAAGGAGATGCAGTGCATCATTGGTTCTAATGATATCAGTCTTCTCGCCACAAGCGAGATGTTCAATAAAGTTATGAACAATAGAATGGCAAAGAAACAATGAATTTAATTTTGTCACTGGAACAATCATCACATATAAGTATATTAAACTGCACCATTGGCATGTCGTGAACGAAAACACAGAATGGAGCGAGAAGTATGAATGTTAGAATCTGAGAAACGCTGGATTCCGTTTCACCACACTGTCTCTGAACTACTTTTGAGAAACAAGACAGTGGTTCATCTATGTTTGAAGCAGGGCCAGTTTAAGGCCAAAGTGACACTAACAACCCGTTGAGTCGACAAGCTGAGAGCATCAAAACTGAATACAGTGTTGTAACATAATTAGTAGAGAAAACTGACAGTGTAAGATACTAGAAGGGCGATCCATTAAAAAGGGACCAGATTGTGAATAGCTTATTACTAGCCTGCATTTACTTCTGTGTCAAAATATATTTTTCTCGTAAGAATAAATCTATTTGGAATGTGTAATTCTTGATTAATTCCTCACCTAAGTGTGCTCCAAATTCACCCAAGGCCTACTTTAACAGGAAATATGATACTACATCAACTCATTAAAAGTTAAAATTTGCTGAAGATCCATATCTGTTAAAGCAGTTCATCCCTTATTGGTTTCAGATGACATCGTCAACAAATATTTCTCTTCCTTGTTGTTGTTGTTGTTGTGGTCTCTATGTTAATTTACCCTGTGCAAGTCTGTTTTCCTTGAATAGCTGCTGCACCATACATCCTTTAGAACCTGCTCACTAAATTCATCTCTTTGTCTCCCTTTACAATTTTGAACCTCCCGCCCCCCTACACACCACACATACTTCCCTGCAATACTAAATAGTAACTTTGTGATCTCTTGGTGCCTCAGAATGTCGTACAGTCCGAAAAATTGAGTCATTCAAGTTACGTCATAACTTTCTTTTGTCCCCCGCTCTATTCCATACCTCCCAATTAGTTACATGAACTATCCATCTAATCTTCAACATTCTTCTGTAACGCCACATTTCAGAAGCTTCTGTTCTCTTTTTGTGTGAACCGTTGGTTGTCGACGTTTCACTTTCATACAAGGCAACACTCGAAATACCTTCAGAAAAGACTACCTAACACGCAAATCTTTAATTGATGTTGGCAAATTTCTCTTCTGCAAAAATGATTTTCTTGCCACCACCAGTAGACATCATATATAACCTTTCTACTTCAGCCATCATCACTTTCCTTACGGCCCAAATGCACAACTCATGTGAAGCGCTTCAGCAACGAACAGATGTTAACACAGTAATTTTGGGAGTGGAAGTGAAAATTACACGTATGACTGAAATAGTCTATAATCAACACCTCGAAATGGAAACTGTACTAATTATTAATACAGTACTACTATAATTTTATGTGCTTTTACATTTGAGACAACTGAAAAAAGGAGGATGAACAAGCGAGGAAGAGTAGCACGTGTGTTTTATATAAACTAAGTAAGATCCTCGAAAGTAACGTTCCTAGGTGGCAGACGGACATTGAACGTTATAGGGGTTTAGTAACAACAGTGGCCCATGACGACATCCATTCAAAAATTTACCATTCCTAAGAACCCATGGAGGTACGTATGTCGATAGTTACGAAGAGAGATAACGAAAGGATTAAAGGATCCAGTGATAGATGGCAGTTCAACAGGTAGCTGTGATTAGTAAAATTGATGTGTACTAGACATGTACCAAGCGGATGCATTCTAGAAGGGTAGTTGTCTGGGATTTCAAGTGATAAGAAAGGACACAGATGGCATCCTGACGTGATGTTGGTGCATTATATGAGAAAACATTTGGGATCAACATGGGTGTGTATAATTGATGTGTAATATGATCATAAGCCTAGAGGAATCTTTTATGTAAAAACTGATTGTAACTGACTGATGACGAATATTATAATGATATACAATAATACAGAATGGGTAAAATGAAAATGGCCCATAAAATATACAGTTTTACAGGTATTTCATTACTGGATTTCTTGCGCTACCAGCTTTCAGGGACCCAGCTTTGTCGTCAGGTGTGTCAGGTTTCTGAGACTCAACCCAGTCTTCAGGTCAGCCTATAAACAGTCGACGAAAGCGTTCACGTCAAAGCTAACTTAAAAGGCGTCTATTGCTTTCTAGGTTAGCTTTGACATGTACGCTTTCACGTGCCAATTACAAGATACACCTGAAGACTGCCATGGGTCCATGAAATCTGGTAGTATAAAGATATCAGTCATCAAGAGACAGTACAACGGTAGCGAAAGCTTCTAAGAAGAACGTTACATGTAACAGTTATCGACGTCCCATCAGTAAAAATTCAAGGCACAGGAAATATTTTATGCACCTTAGGACAAGCAACCCCGATTATATAATGAAATGTATTCACAGTTGCAAATATGCGTAAGCTATAATGGCATGACGACAGCGAAAATTTGTGATGGACCTGGGCTCGAACCAGGATTTCCCACTTATTACGAGCGATGGCCTTACGATTTGGCTATCCGATAACGTCCCACGGCCTGACCCAAACTTCTATACGTCGTCAACCACGTGTCTACAGCTTGTACATCCATTGTGTACTGTATATCTCCATACAGGGAAGACACTCTGCAATATTATATTTATCCGCCGACATAAGAAAGCGACTTTCTTGTCAAATGTCTCCCCTGTATGGCAATATACATAATGGATTTTCATCAAAATATAAGAGGTGCTAGAGGAAAAGTTAGTGCTTATAGATGTTGACTATGACATTATTGGTGTATCGGAGCACCACTTAAATGATTTGACAGTTCAAAGACTGCCTTTACCAGGATACAGATTAGCTGGATGTTTTACAAAGAGTTCTTTCCGGAGTGGGGGAGTGGCCATGTACGTAAAAAATAGTATTCCCTCTGTGTCTGTAGACCAATCACGGCACTGTATTGAACAGGTATTTGAATGTTGTGAAGGGGCAGTTGATTCACTGAAACTAAACTTCTAATTGTTGTTAACAGGTACCAAACTCTGACTTCAGAGCATTTATGCTCAAGCTAGAGAGGATTGTTGATTCACTTTGTAGGAAGTACCAGAAATTAGTTATATGTGGTGACTTCAATAAAAATTTTGTAAATTTTGGAAATCTGTAGTAAGTACTTTGGGACCAAATCGCTGAGGTGATCAGTCCCAAGGCTTACACATTACTTAATCTAACTTAAACTAAGGACAGTACACACCCATGCCCAAGGGAGGACCCGTACCTCCAACGGAGGGGGGAGGGGGGGGCTGCGCGAACCGTGGCAAGGTGCCCACGACCGCAGTGCTACCCCACGTCCACGTGACACAAATTTTGTATACGATGGTGCTAGAAAAATGATGTTGGTAGATCTCCTAAATTCGTATGATCTAATGCAGGTTGGGTTTTTTTCAACTAGGGTGCAGGGGAACAGTAGCATAGCCATAGACAATATTTTTATTCATTCTTTATTACTAGATGGGCATTCTGTTAGTAAAAGTGTGAATGGCCTTTCAGACATGATGCACAAATTTTAACACTAAAAGGTTTTTGTACTCAAACTCTGTAGAAAAGCTAATCTGACGGCAGCAGCGAGTTTCTTAAACCTCTTTAAAGAACAAGAGTGGCAGGATGCTTATAATGCCATAATGCCGATGAGATATATCACAAATATACTGCTTTCCTTAACACATTTATCGTGCTGTTTGAAAGCTGCTTTCCATTAGAACATTCTAAACAGGGTACTAGCAGCGAAAGACAGCGTGGGTGGCTGTCTAGTGGGATAAGGATATCATACAGAACGAAGTGGGAATTATATATAAATGTCAGAAGTAGTCACAATCAAGCTACAGTAGCCCATTACAAACAGTATTGTAAGGTACATAAAATGTTATTAGGAAGGCGAATAGTATGTGATAAGCAAATAGAATAGCTCATTCACAAGATAAAACCATATGGTCAGTCGCGATGGAAGTATCTGTTCACAAGCTCGAGGTCGACGATATAAAGTGAATTCGCAGTAAAAATATTTCTGTTACTGATAAGTCAGATGTATGTACAGTATTTAACAATAACTTTCTGAGCATTGCCGGTGAATTAAATAAAAACTTAGTTTCTACAGCGAATCATATAACTCTCTTGGAAAAGTCTTTCCGAGATTGATGACTGAAATAGTTCTTTGAAAAACTGACAAGGGGAGACTGAGTCAATAATTAAATCACTGAAGACCAAGGACTTTCATGGATATTAGGGACTGCCTAGCAGAATACTGAAGTACTGTGCTACAGACGTTAGCCCTGTCCTTAGCCGTATATGTAATTTTTCCATTACGAATGATCAGTTTCCCGAACGATTACAATATTAAATAATAAAGCTGCTTTATAAAAAGGAAGAAAGAGATAATGTGGACAATTTTAGACTTATTCCTATGCCTCGAGTGTTTGATAAAGTTATTTAAAAGGGCTGTGTATGTAAGGATATTTAACATTTTATTTCAAATAATTTGCTATCAACTGTACAATTCGGTTTTAGAAGTGCCATATTCTCTTTTCTCTTAGAGGTACTGGATGGATTAAAGAAAAGGTTTCGAACGATAGGCATCTTTTTTTGACTTAAATAAGGCGTTTGATGGTGTTGATCACAAAATATTGCTCCAGAAGTCGGACCACTAATCAATACGGGGTGTTGCTCACAACTGGTTTACCTTTTACTTTAACAACAGACAGCAAAAGTCATTATTCAGAGAGTTGACAATGGTTCTGATGTAGGGTCTGAGTGGGGCACAGCTAAATGTGGGTGCCCCAGGTTCAAATTGTTCAAATGGCTCTGAGCACTATGGGACTCAATATCTGAGGTCATCAGTCCCCTAGAACTTAGAACTACTTAAACCTAACTAACCTAAGGACATCACACACATCCATGCCCGAGGCAGGATTCGAACCTGCGACCGTAGCGGTCGCGCGGTTCCAGACTGAAGTGCCTAGAACCGCTCGGCCACGCCGGCCGGCGGTGCCCCAGGATTAGTGCTGGGCCCACTACTGTTCCTTATTTATAGAAATGTATGCACCCTAATATACAGGTAATAATAAAATGTTTATATTTGCTGATGACACTAGCTCGGTAATAAAGGATGTTGCGTGCAACATAGGCTCTGTTTCATAAGGGGCAGTTCATGACGTAAGTTCATGGCTTGCAGAAAATATACTAACTCTAAATCAGAGTAAGACTCAGTTTTTACGGTTTCTAACCACAATTCAACAAAACACGACCTTTTAATTTCACAGAATGGGCATATCATCAGTGAAACTGAACAGTCAAATTTCTACGTGTAGTAAATCTTGTCGTGGAAAACCTACGTTCAGGATCTTGTTCAAAGACTTAATGCTGCCATTTTTACTACTCGAACGGTATCTGAAGTAAGTGACAATTTGACACGAAAAGTGGTCTACTTTGCTTATTTTCATTCGCTTACGTAATATGGTATTATATTTTTGTTTAACTCTTCCCATTCTCAAATGATATTTTTTTGCTCTCAAATGACCAGTTAGGGCAGTAAGTGATGTTAAGTTCACGAAGCTCTTGTTGATCCCAGTTCACTAACCTGGTTATTCTAACATTGGCCTCTCAATATAGATATTCTTTACTGTCGTTTCTCGTTAAGAGTATCAGCTTATTCCCAAAAATTGGCAGCTTTCACTCAGTTAATACTAGGCAGAAATCCAAATCTGCATTTGTATCGTACTTCCTCGACTCTTGTGCAGAAAGATATGCAGCTATATCCGTTTTCAGTAAGCTACCACAGGAACTAAAAATTCTTAGCAGTAATTCAAGCGCTTTCAAGTCTAAAGTGAAGAGCTTCCTCATGGGTTACTCTTTCTATTCTGTCTAGCAGTTTCTTGAAAAATTAAGCTGACTCCTATGTTGTATTGCTGATTGCCATTACACAGACCTGTGGCTTGTTTTTTTTTTTTTTTTTTGGGTTCATGAACATTTTATTGTATCTGTTATTACCTTCAAGTTGTAATTTCACACGTTCCAAGATCCTGAAGATTTGCCCGTACATTTGATCTTACGGAACTAGACTCGTAAAATAAAAATAAAATATAAAACGGTTATAGGTTGTAGACACATGTTTGACGACGTATGGAAGTTTGGGTCTGGCCGTATGACGTGCTAGTATAGCCGAATGAAAACGCGACCGCTCCTGGTAGGTGAGAAATCAAGTTTCAAGTCGTAATTTTGCAAATAATTTCTTTGGGGTCATTACATTATACAGCTGATGGTTATCCATATTCACAAATGCGAAAACGTTTTATCATTTCATAACGGCTTTAGTCACCGCAGTGAGTGTTCCTTCGGGCATGCAGGCATTTTCGAAGGAACATTGCATCGTAATTCGAAATAGCGCAGGCACTGCAATATCAGATTACATCAAATGGCCCAGATAAAGATGAAGTAAATGCTAAGAGTCTGGTCCGCTTTTAGTTAGCCCACCCTGTTTAGCCCTAGAGTCGTCACTAAATAATAGCTCTCAAAATTTTGCATAGTAGACTTTCGCAGGACAGTTTGAGTCTATCTTCTAGCGTCTCACAGTTTAAGTTTGTTAACAAATTCGATAAAAATTTTCCGTGACTATCTTCCGAAATTCGGTAAATTCTAGGTATGTTCGTGGTTATTTGTACACGATCAGTATCCCGTATTGTCATATTTGGTATGTGTTCCACACAATAGAGCAATATTCTAACAGAGGGTGAATGAGTGTTTTCTAATATCTTTTGTTGTGTGACTGTATTTCCTCGGTAGTCTCCAAGAGAATTGCAGCCTTTACTTCCAATTGATACAATGTGAGCTCTACATTTCATATCGACACACCCTGTTATACTCAGACATTTGTTGTACATGCTACCATCGTTTAGAGGTTTACCAGTAGTAAGTTATGTTGTTGCTGTTGTTGTGGTCTTCAGTCCTGAGACTGGTTTGATGCAGCTCTCCATGCCACTCTATCCTGTGAAAGCTTCTTCGTCTCCCAGTACCTACTGCAACCTACATCCTTCTGAATCTGCTTAGCGTATTCATCTCTTGGTCTCCTTCTACGATTTTTACCCTCCACGCTGCCCTCCAATGCTAAATTTGTGATCCCTTGATGCCTCAAAACATGTCCTACCAACCTATCCCTTCTTCTAGTCAAGTTGTGCCACAAACCTCTCTTCTCCCCAATCCTATTCAATATCTCCTCATTAGTTACGTGATCTACCCACCTTATCTTCAGCATTCTTCTGTAGCACCACATTTCGAAAGCTTCTATTCTCTTCTTGTCCAAACTAGTTATCGTCCATGTTTCACTTCCATACATGGCTACACTCCATACAAATACTTTCAGAAACGACTTCCTGACACTTAAATCTATACTCGATGTTAACAAATTTCTCTTCTTCAGAAAGTTATCGACAGTTAAAATTACTTTTTCTTTCCCGTTTGGAGTTGCGGATCGTAACTGGCACTGCATCATAGGAACTTCATGACGAAGTTACGTCAGAAGCAGTTCTTTATGGTGCTGACGTTGACAGGCAATGCACTGCGGGACGGTGTCCGCGGCAGCCAACTGGGCAACGCGAAGGAGCGTGCTGCGAGGAACGTGAGCTGAGCGTGGGTTAAAGACGTGACATTCTTTCTGCTTCCGGCTCCCAATCCCGAGCCACGCACTTCTCCTTCCCGTTCTGTTCCACCTTAGATCGCCAAGATGGCACCTCCAATGGGTTGGTGACTACTATACTATCGCTATGGTGCATCTCTTGTGTTCCGTTTTCTGAATATATGAAGCTCATACCTGTCAAACAAGTATTATTTCAAAATTCTCCAGACGGCCATATCATTTAGTGTCCTCATAACTCCTCAATACTCGATCACCCACAAAATCACTGATACACTGTATTGGTTGACTTACTACATTTGTAACTCAGTGACATTGTAGTAACAGAATACCATTTTTCGGCTTTTTATAACTGCACGAGTTTACATTTCTGAAAATTTAAAACAAGACGCCAATCTTTGCACGACGTTGAATTCTTGACTAGATCTGACTGGGTATTTGTGCAGATTGCTCGTTGCTGGACCCCGTGGAACTCAACCGCACATGTCACCCTACTCTGGAAGATTCTCAATGGCCCTGAAATATCCCATAATTCAAATCACAGCAGAATTTGTAGAGCACGAGAAATGAAGTGTGTGTTTCTAAAATATGCTGCAATGCTGAATGCTTCATCTGCGGACAATATGAAAGCCTTTTCTCTAGTAATTAAGATTATCTACGGTGGCACACGCCAGCCTGATACATCTCTTGGACAATTAATGCTGATTATACGTTTTAGCATGTTAATGGTGCATTTTTACAGGACTGCTTACAGGTACATTACCAGTATTTCCTAGAGAGATGTCTAAAGTCTGAATGTCGCATTTTGATTGAATTCACCATATAGCAGTTAGTTAGTACCCACATAGGAGAGACCTGTTTCATTAACTGAATTTCTTATGGCGACGCTATCGGCCAACGTCGCTCTTGTTTACTAAAACATACGCAAATAGGCAATACAGTAATGTTACCATGAAATTCTTCTGCATATGTCACTGATACATTATGTAAATAAATCGGCCAATATGTTGACCACTGTTACAGACGACCATCATCAGGATGTTACGATTCCGTAGACTATCGGGCAACAATTTAGGCGACATGAATCTCTTGCTAAGTCGGTTCGAAAGTAGAACCAAAAATATAGTGTCGGAAGCTGTGTCTATGAGAAAAGAAAACAAGCGAGCACCAGGAAGCTGCAGATAAAAATTTATTCCTGAAATGAGGAGCTCACAGTCGTCTCTTCATAGAGCTAACCAAAAGTAGCAGATAGCGATGACAACAAGGGTGTGAAAAATTCTATGGCAGAGATAGCGCTGAATCCCTTAGAAATTGTGACTGTAACGTCAGCTGCACACTAGCGTTGCATAGTCGAAAGTACTGTCTTAAACTGTTAAGCATTACCAAAGAATCCCCCCAACCCCCCATGAACCATGGAACTTGACGTTGGTAGGGAGCCTTGCGTACCTCAGCGATACAGATAGCCGTACCGTAGGTGCAACCAAAACGGAGGGGTGTATGTTGAGAGGCCAGACAAACGCGTGGTTCCTGAAGAGGGGCAGCAGCCTTTTCAGTAGTTGCAGGGGCAACAGTCTGGATGATTGACTGATCTGGCCTTGTAACACAACCAAAACGGCGTTTCTGTGTTGGTACTGCGAACGGCTGAAAGCAAGGGGAAACTACAGCCGTAATTTTTCCCGAGGGCATGTAGCTTTAATGTATGAATAAATGATGATGGCGTCCACTTGGGTAAAATATTCCGGAAGTAAAATAGTCCTCCATTCGGATCTCCGGGCGGGGGCTACTCAGGAGGATGTCGTTATCAGGAGAAAGAAAACTGGCGTTCTACGGAACGGAACGTGGACTGTCAGATCCCTTAATCGGGCAGGTATTTTAAAAAATTTAAAAAGGGAAATGGGTACGTTATAGTTAGAAATAGTGAGAATTAGAGAAGTTCGGTGGCAGGAGGAACAAGACTTCTGGTCAGGTGACTACAGGGTTATAAACACAAAATCAAATAGGGGTAATGCAGGAGTAGGTTTAATGATGAATAGGAAAATAGGAATGCGGGTAAGCTACTACAAACAGCATAGTGAACGCATTATTGTGGCCAAGATAGATACGAAGTCGACGCCTACCACAGTAGTACAAGTTTATATGCCAACTAGCTCTGCAGATGACGAAGAAATTGAAGAAACGTATGATGAAACAAAAGAAATTATTCAGATAGTGAAGGGAGATGAAAATTTAATAGTCATGGAATTTGGCAGTAGGAAAATGGAGAGAAGGAAACGTAGTAGGTGAATACGGATTGGGGGTAAGAAATGAAAGAGGAAGCCGCCTGGTAGAATTTTGCAGAGAGCACAACTTAATCATATCTAACACCTGGTTCAAGAATCATAAAAGAAGGCTGTACACATGGAAGAAACGTGGAGATACTGACTGGTTTCAGATAGACTATATAACAGTAAGACAGAGATTTAGGAACCAGGTTTTAAAGTGTAAGACATTTCCAGGGGCAAATGTGGACTCTGACCACAATCTGTTCGTTATGAACTGTAGATTAAAACTGAAGAAACTACAAAAAGGTGGGAATTTAAGAAAATGGGACCTGGATAAACTGACTAAACCAGACGATGTACAGAGTTTCAGGGAGAGCATAACAGAACAACTCACAGGAATGGGGGAAGGAAATACAATAGAAGAAGAATGGGTAGCTTTGAGGGATGAAGTAGTGAAGGCAGCAGAGGATCAAGTAGATAAAAAGACGAGGGCTAGTATAAATCCTTGGGTAACAGAAGAAATATTGAATTTAATTGATGAAAGGAGAAAAAATTAAAATGCAGTAAATGAAGCAGGCAAAAAGGAATACTAACGTCTCAAAAATGAGATCGACTGGAAGTGCAAAATGGCTAAGCAGGGATGGCTAGAGGACAAATGTAAGGATGTAGAGGCTTATCTAACTAGGGGTAAGATAGATACTGCCTACAGGAAAATTAAAGAGACCTTCGGAGAAAAGAGAACCACTTGTATGAATATCAAGAGCTGAGATGGAAACCCAGTTCTAAACAAAGAAGGAAAAGCAGAAAGGTGGAAGGAATATATAGAGGGTCTATGCAAGGGCGATGTACTTGAGGACGGTATTATGGAAATGGAAGAAGATGTAGATGAAGATGAAATGGGAGATATACTGCGTGAACAGTTTGACAGAGCACTGAAAGACCTGAGGCGAAACAAGGCCCTGGGAGTAGACAATATTCCGTTAGAACTACTGACAGCCTTGGGAGAGCCAGGTCTTTATACCATCTGTATGAGACAGGCGAAGTACCCTCTGACTTCAAGAAGAATATAATAATTCCAACCCCAAAGAAAGCAGGTGTTGACTGATGTGAAAATTACCGAACTATCAGTTTGATAAGTCACAGCTGCAAAATACTAACTCGAATTCTATACAGACAAATGGAAAAACTAGTAGAAGCGGTCCCAGGGGAAGATCAGTTTGGATTCCCTAGAAATATCGGAACACATGAGGCAATACTGATCCTACGACTTATCTTAGAAGCTAGCTTAAGGAAAGGCAAACCTACGTTTCTAGCATTTGTAGACTTAGAGAAAACTTTTGACAATGTTGACTGGAGTACTCTCTATCAAATTCTGAAGGTGGCAGGGTTAAAATACAGGGAGCGAAAGGTTATTTTCAATTTGTACAGAAACCAGATGGCAGTTATAGGAGTCGAGGGGCATGGGGCATGAAAGGGAAGCAGTGGTTGGGAAGGGAGTGAGACAGGATTGTAGCATCTCCCCGATGTTATTCAATCTGTATATTGAGCAAGCAGTGAAGGAAACAAAAGAAAAATTCGGAGTAGGTATTAAAATCCATGGAGAAGAAATAAAATCTTTGGCGTTTGTCGATGACATTGTAATTCTGTCAGAGACAGCAAAGGACTTGGAAGAGCAGTTGAACGGAATGGATAGTGTCTTGAAAGGAGGATATAAGATGAACATCAACAAAAGCAAAACGAAGATAATGGAGTGTAGACGAATTAAGTCGGGTGATGCTGAGGGAATTATGTTAGGAAATGAGACACTTAAAGTCGTAAAGGAGATTTGCTATTTGGGGAGCAAAGTAACTGATGATGGTCGAAGTAGAGAGGATATAAAATGTAGACTGGCAATGGCAAGGAAAGCATTTCTGAAGAAGAGAAATTTGTTAACATTGAGTATAGATTTAAGTGTCAGAAAGTCGTTTCTGAAAGTATTTGTACTGAGTGTAGCCATGTATGGAAGTGAAACATGGACGATAAATAGTTTGGACAAGAAGAGCATGGAAGCTTTTGAAATGTGGTGCTACAAAAGAATGCTGAAGATTAGATGGGTAGATCATGTAACTAATGAGGAAGTATTGGAAAATAGGATCAGGGAGAAGAGAAGTTTCTGGCACAACTTGACTAGAAGAAGGGATCGGTTGGTAGGACATGTTCTGAGTCATCAAGGGGTCACCAATTTAGTATTGGAAGGCAGCGTGGAGGGTAAAAATCGTAGAGGGAGACCAAGAGATGAATACACTAAGCAGATTCAGAAGGATGTAGGTTGTTGTAGGTACTGGAAGATGAAGAAGCTTGCACAGGATAATCATGGAGAGCTGCACCAAATTGGTCTCTGGACTGAACCACAACAACAACAACCAAAGAAAAGGATAGTTTCTAGGAATAAACAATTTATAAAGAATAAAAGGCTATTTTCTTATCTTGGAAAGTTTTCTTCTCCAGCTAACTAGAGTATCTCTCGCATGCTGGCCATATTACGTCTGTGTACTGGACCAAATGCTATCCCAACTCTGGGAGGGCATCCGGGCAGTCATTTCCCCCATGCAGTCGCCCATGTTTACAAATTGCAATTATTCTTGTGGGGTCATTCCTTTCCTTTTCCGTACCTTCCTCGATTTGTTTACATCTTGGATTTCAGATTGATCTCTTATCGATATATTTGTTCTATTCTCGCACGTGGTTACTCCATCGGTCTTTCTCAGTACCTTCATTTCCATTGCCGTTATCTTTTGCTTTAGCTTTCTTCGACTATTGTCTGCTGTATATTTGACAACCGTGTGCTTCGTTGTTTTATTTTTTATGTCTCACTTGTCATAAATCTGTGTCTCCATACAGGTCACAAAAAGTGGCAATTGCTTATGAGTAAGGAAAAGTGTAAGGTCAACCACATGAGTACGAAAAGAAATCCGTTAAAATTCGATCGGTAAATCATATAAATCCGAAGTCTGTCAGTTCGTCTAAATACCTAGGAATTAAAATCACGAATGTCGTAAACTGAACGATCTCATACATGACGTTGTGGGGAAGGCGAACCAAAGACTGCGTTTTACTGGCAGAACACTTTGAAAATGAAAGAATTCTTCTAAAGCCACTGCCTACACTACCTTTGTTCATCCTGTGTTACAGTACTGCTATGCTGTACAGGTTCCTCACCAGATAGGTTTTAAGGACAACATCGATAAAGTTGAATGTAGGGCAGTTCGTTTTGTATTAATGCCAAATAGAGAAGACAGTGTCATATATATGAAAAGCGAGATCGGATGGAAGTCATTAGAACAGTTGCATTTCTCGTTGCAACGAGATCTAAAAGCATTTCAATCACCGGCTTTCTTCTCTGAATTTTGAAGCATTTTATTGTCGCAAGTCTACTTATGGAGCGGTGATCATTGTAATAAAATAAGAGAACTTGAAAACCGCACTAAAATACTTCAGTGTTACTTCTTCAAACGCGATGTTAGAGAATGGGACAGTAAGGATATAGTCTGAAGGTGCTTCGAAGAACCTTCTGCCACGCACTTACGTAGGAATTGCAGAGAAATCATGTTGATGAATATGTAGATTGTGTTGTAGGTATTCCGTTACTATTATTGCCTTTGACATTTAGTTTTACATCTCCATGGATATGTCTTTATCGCTGGTGATAACAGTCCCTCTTCACTTGTTGAGTTGATACACCATCTACTTCTAATTTACATTTTACTGGTGTTTTTGATGTAACCATACCTTGATTGCTTTAGATGAGATTTCTAGATTATATTGCTTGGCTGTTTTATTAAACTGGTGAAGTAACGTTCTTTGATTATCCTCCTTATTTGCTATCAGTACAGCAACATCATCATAAAATACAATATTTACCACTGTTTTTTTCATGTATAATGTCATCTATTAAGCTGAATAGAAGTGTTCTTAATGAGCGTCATTGTATAGTTCCCTTGCGTATTATAATTTTCTCTGTCAATTTCTCGTGTGTGTTAATTCCCGTTTTACTATCTGTATGAATATCTTCTATGAATTTTACTATACCCATGTCACTCTTTTGTTGACTAAGGTTTGAATTATATACCTTTTATCAAGTCAACAAAACAAATGTAGGCGGGGTTATTCAATTGTCAGGATTTCTTCACAATGTTTTCTAGAACCGAAATTGCATATATTGCTCTCCCGTTTTTCGTGAATAATAAACGTTCTCCTGCTATGTCAATGTCATTCAGTATTTTAATTACTGACGTTAACAATTTTAAGGCTGTATAAAGGCGGATAATTCCCCAATAATTATCTAATACTTGTTGGAGAGTCAATAGGCACAAAGTCATGAGATGTTGCCAGTGACAAGACAGAACGAAGCATCTTTTGTTATTGTTTGTGTACAACGTATGTTAACCCAGATTTCTTTGCCAAGGGAGATGCAATTGCACATGTTGAAACATGGATTAAAATAACAAATATTGAGTAGCAGAAATATTACCTCTTTTTACAAGACGGTGCACTTCTACAAGGTCACACATTCATTCAAAATCTCACAATTGTTTTGGTAACTACAAATGACGCTTACTACATTTATCGTTACTGCAAACCGAATGGTTCTTCATGAGTTTAGTTCACATCAAGCGAAAATGTACTCTAATCGTAAATCCTAATTTATACACTTTTCTTGCAAACAATACGGCACCCCATATACGAATTTAACACATGTCTCTGTTCGTTTTAAATGTTTATTCTCATGGTGAAATTAAATACTCGTGCTAATACTTGTGCTTGCTGCCTGAGGGCATTAGCGTCAGGCTATAAATTTATAAGTTTGAATTTCGGTCGCTGCACTGTTGTAAATTTTTCGTTTCAGTGATATACTGGCAACATCATCTGTCGGAATTATTTTTGCATGTGAAATATGCCAAAGTTTACCTTTATTTCAAATCCGAGTTAAATTATAGTCTCTCTGTATCTGTAGACTTAGAGGTCAACCGGCCCGGTCTTATGCTGCGGTTGCTAGAGCCCCAGTTGCCAAGGCACCGACAGCGAAACAAACCATACAGGACAACATTAAGAAAGTTGCTCCCACAGTGTTCATTAAACCTAAACCTGGTGATGACATTAAGGCTGTTAAGTCAGTATTTGAGAAGTGCATTGATCCTAAGAAGGATAAGATAAAGATAAACAATGTACGCACTGCAAAGAATGTGCTCATAGTAGAAACGGCATCACAAGAGGACTGCCAAAAGATTTTAAGCAATGAACAATTGAGCAATAAAGTGGAATGCGAACCTCCTCGCAAGCGTCGACCTTTGATGTGTCTGTATGACGTACCTACGTACATGACAACAGACAATCTGGTAGACGCAATTTACACCCAAAATTTTGACGTGAACATGTCAAGAGGAGAATTCGATGAACAATTTAAATTACGCTTTAAAGTAGGACCACGTGAGAAACTGACAGTACACCACGTGGTAGAAGTCTCGCCAGGTTTATGGAAATTACTAACGAGAGTGGGTCGGTTGTATGTTGGCTACTCTGCGTTGAATATAAAAGATTACCTGGCAGTGCCGAGATGCACTAAATGCCAGGACATTAATCATACAAACAAGTACTGTACGCAACCTGATGTCATATGCGGCCATTGTGGCCTCTCTGGACATATTAAGAAAGGCTGTCCTAATAAGGACAAAGCGGCAGTATGTGTACCATGCAGAAGACGAGGCCGTAAGTGTGGTGGACCTAAAGATTGTCCAACTCACCGAATGTTCTTAGATAGACTTGTCCAAAGAACAGATTACGGCGATATTTAAAGTGGTACAAGTCAATGCCATGCGCAGCCAGATGGTTGCACATGAGCTACGGAAGGTAGCGGAACAAGAAGGAATTGATATTCTTTTGATACAAGAACCGAACTCCTGTGCGGGTCGAGTCCCTGGTTTTCCCGCAACAGCACAGGTGGTATCCTCAGGTGGGAACCCCATGAGTGCAATTATAGTATTGAATAAAACTATTAAAACTACGATACTAAATCAGTTCTGTACTGAGCATATTATAGTTGTACAACTAAATCTGCTGTCTTACAGTATGTACGTTGTAAACGTCTACTGCCAATTCAGACATGACATCAAGATTTATCTTGATCAGCTGAATTGGATACTAAGAGTTTTAGCCGGGCAGGCTATAATTGTAGCTCTTGATGCTAATGCTAAGTCCCCACTCTGGCACAGCGATGTACAGGACGGAAGGGGTGCGGAGCTTGTTGATTTGATAATGGAAACGCACATGTATGTGCTAAACGTGCCTGGGTACCCCCCGACCTACTCAGGGAGGGCGGGTGCAACATCAAATATTGATGTCACACTAGCAAGCGAGAGGGCAGCACCCCACGTCCATAACTGGTAAGTAAGAGAACATCTAACTGTCAGTGATCATAACTGTATAACATTTTATATAGCGCCGACCATCGCGGATGTGCCAGGCGAGTGGGTGGAACGCTTCAATTATGCTCGGACAGACTGGGACCGACTCGTGCAGGTGTTCAGTCCTCCCGAGTTCGGAGAGGACATAGGTAATATTGATGAAGCTGTGGAGGAGCTTGTGAGCTCCGTGCAAACAGCCATCACACTATCTGTACCTCGAATAGCGAGATACATCTGCAGGGAGTCCACCCCATGGACCCCTGAATTGACTGTGCTCAAACGGTCGGTCAGAAGGGCGCGAAGCAACTACCAAAGGAGCTTTGCCCACGACGAACGACAATACCACCTGCGTATTTATCGTCGTCTGAAGCAGAGATACAAGGAACAGTTGGACATTACAAGGCGCCAATCCTGGGAAAGATTTGTGAACGATCAGCTGGGAACAGACCCTTGGGGAGTTCCTTACAAAATCGTTCGAGAAAAAATAAGATCGCCCATGATGCTGTCTACGCTACGTGCTGGGGATGGAGACACGACCAAGAATTGGGAAGAAACAGCAAGGTTGCTGTTGGACACATTACTGCCTGATGCCATTGAGGACCAAGACTCGCACGAGCAGCGGGACATACGTCAGGCGCTGTCGATTCCGTATCTTAACGATACAAACGTGTGCCCTTTCTCAGCAGAGGAGGTAGAAGCAACCATCTACACCTTTGCAAGGAAGAAGGCGCCGGGTCCTGACGGGATCCCTGTGGAGATCTTACAGGGACTCGCACACTTGGTCGCCCCGGCACTAAGTCGTATTTACAACAGCTGTTTACAAAGGGGCTATTATCCACTAAAGTGGAAAACTGCAGAAGTTGTAATTATCAGGAAAGGCCCTGATAAAGATCCAACAGTGCCGAAATCCTATCGGCCTATCTGTCTGCTGGATGTAATGGGCAAAGCATTTGAGAAGTTGCTGGCTGACCGTCTCCAGAGTCATCGAACTCTGCATGGTATGAGTGATAGGCAGTTCGGATTCCGAAAGGGTCGCTCCACCCAGGATGCGATCAATGAGGTTTGCCGAATTGTTCACTCTGCGACATCAAAGTATGTACTTGGCATAATGATAGACATCTCAGGGGCCTTCGACAACCTGTGGTGGCCGGCACTCTTCTCTCGCCTGCGAGAGATTGGGTGCCCGCAGCTGCTGTATGGCTGTCTGGAGGCCTACTGTGATGGAAGGACTGCTAAGATAACGGCTCCTGGAGCCGGCGTATCTAAAAGAGTATAGCGTGGTTGCCCACAGGGATCGGTGTGTGGTCCCATTTTCTGGGATATTAACATGGAACCTTTGTTAAACGTCCTGCAGCGAGAGACTGCAGTTCTGGGAGTCGTTGCTTATGCGGATGATCTCGCAATTCTAGTAGAAGGTGACACTCCCAATGTGATCGAGGACCGATCACGACTGGTTATTGAACTATTAACCAACTGGTGTACGAAGACTAAAATGTCTATAGCACCACAAAAATCCCTATATATGCTCTTGAAAGGCAAGTTAAATAGGGACCCAACAGTCAGAATTAATGGCCAAGCAGTGTCACGACAGAGATATGCCCGTTACCTTGGGGTATATTTAGATGAGAATTGGAGTTTCATTCCGCATATCGAGTAAATAACGACAAAGTCCTTAGCTTTGTTCAATAAGATAATATCAATTGGACAAAGAAGGTTCCATCTGCCGTCAAAGGCAATAAATATTTATCATAACAGCATATTGGCACCAGTAGTAGGGCACGCATCCAGTGTGTGGGCCCACAGGTTAGCTCTGGTGCGGCCTGCCGCTGCTGGCAGGCGAATACAGAGGAACGTTCTGTTGAGATGCATTGGAGCATTCAACACAAGTCCAACAGATGCACTGTTGGTAATTATGGGTCTGTGTCCATTAGACCTAATAATAAGGCAGCACGCAGCCTTCTATTGGCTGCGCAAACAGAACATCGACAGGGTACAAGACATAATGGGTGTTCCTCTGTTAAGTGTCAAAGCCATCCGCAAGAAAGTCCTTGACATTTGGCAGGACGAATGGGATGGATCCAGTACGGGCCGTAGAGTCCATGGGTTTATACCCACAGTGAGGGGAAGATTAAATAATAAGATAATGAAGCCCTCGCCGGGCATAGTTCACTTCCTCACAGGACATGGTCCTTATCCCACGTACCTGCATAAAATAGGGAAAAGGCCAACACCGGAGTGTGACTGTGGTGCCCACGAAGGATCGCCAGAACACATAGTGTTCGAGTGCCCAATATATGAACAGGTTGTCTCAGGGGAGAGGCAGCTTCTGCGGACTAGAAATGTTAATGAAATATTAACAGAAAGCGAAATGTTCAGCAATTTCGCAAAATTGGTTAACAAAATCTCAAGGGAGGCCCAGCGAGCCTACCTTGGGAGAGAGTAAATGCGCTGAGATCTAATGCGCAATTGTAAATATGTAGATACTATGTTTGTTTAAGTCTTGACTTAGAGTAGGTAGTAGTTGTAGTTAGTTCAGCATGGTGGTGGGGGGGAATAAAAGAGTTGCATAAATGGAGTGGTTTCTCTAGAAGTAGCGGCCCGCCTCCACGTGGCTAGGGACGGGCAACTCTCTGGCAGCGTTCCAGAGAGGCTAAGAGGCCGATGATTGGCATTAAGCAAAGCTACTTAACAACTAGATAGTATGCATGCACTAATAATCCACTCCTGTAGTGTAATAGCAGAGATAGTTAGTCACAATACGCCCACTCAAAAGTGTTAGAAAGTGGGTTATGCATGTTCCATAAATTTGGGAAAAAAAAAAATTGTATCTGTATCGATAAGTCAAAATCATCAAACCCAAATGGTGCGTACGTTATAAAGCTCTGTGGTGGTTGTAAATCAACGTTGAGATGGATAATTTTTTAGCGTCACTTCGTAATTAGTTGGTCTTAAAGTCACCGCTGGAGTACCATAACTAGCCCTAAACAATAATTTATGGTGGTCACTATGCATACAACAGTGCAAAGTAGTACAAGGCGTCTTTGTTGCCTTACTGACTGTGCTGACTACACGTCTGTTTCTGATCAAAATAGCCATTTTCAGGGGATTTCATAAAAACAGTCAACAGTATGTACAGAGCTATTTAGTGAAGACATTGGCTCGAACTAAAATGACTGTCTAAAATCTGAAATCTTCCTCTAATTAGTACACAAAAGTAAAGAAGTATTAACGTCACTTAATAGAAGAAGACGTCTTTGTATTGTTCTCGAAATCTCATGTAGTAGTCAAGAATTATGAACAAAATAATTTTAAATCATATTCTATCTCAATAATAGTCTATATGGAAGACTTATACATTTGCGCTTGTAATCATAACTAAAACGGGTGATGACGCAGAAGTGACGAGGTACTAAACGTCTCTTTGTAAAACTATCTCAACGAGAAAGATTGCACGGAAGTACCTCCTTTACATCCTGCACGAACGAGAAAACGACAGGCATCAAAATAAGCGCCTATGTGATAGAAAAGCAATAGAAGTCACTCAATAGGGTAAAGGCCACTGGACCTGACTGGATACCAGTGCGATTCCACACAGAGTATCCGGAAGCACTTCCCCTCTTAAGCAGCCTCATACGGTAGGTCTTTGAAAGAGCGAGAAGTTCCTAATGTATGGAATAATGCCGAGGCCAATCCCGTTTTTAAGAAGGCTGTCCGAAAGGCTTACAACACTTTAGGACTATATTTCTGAAGTAGATCTGTTGTGGAATTTTGGAACGCGTTTTATGTTCGCGTACTACATAATTCCTAGAGCCTGTGACTCGCTACGTTTGTCCACCAGACCCAGAAACCAATAGATACTGGTCCCCATGCTGACGTCGCATTCCTTGGCTTCCGGAAGACGTTAGTTACAGTTCCACAAGGGAGAGCGTACGGAACAACGGACCAATTGTGTGACGGGACAAAAGAGTTTCTAGTAAATAGGACAAAGCATGCTATTTTTCACGGAGGGAAGTCTTAGACGTAGAAGCAGCTTCTCGCATACCTAAAGGGAGTGTTACAGAACCATTACTATTCACCATTCCGCAAAGCCATTCGTGGGAGATGGTTTTGTATACAGAGGTCGCAATGCTAGAACACTGCAATGAAATGCTGAAAGACCGGAAGAGGATCGACACTTGGTGCAGGAAATAGTAACTGACGCACAACATAAACTAATTTAAGGTATTGCATGCACATAGACACAAATACCTACTAGTGTGTGACTACACGATCGCACAACAACCACTCGAAGCAATAACTTTCGTAAAATATCTAGGAGAATGAGCACGGAACGATTTGAAGGGGAATGACGGTATGAAAAAAAAATGGCTCTGAGCGCTGTAGGACTTAACATCTGAGGTCATTAGTCCCCTAGAACTTAGAACTATTCAAACCTAACTAACCTACGGACAGCACACACATCCATGCCCGAGGCAGGATTCGAACCTGCGACCGTAGCGGTCGCGCGGTTCCAGAGTAAAGCGCCTAGAACCGCTTGGCCACCACGGCCGGCAACGGTATAAAACTAATCGCAGGTAAATCGAACGCCAAGCTGAAAATCATTGCAAGAATCCTGGGGGAGTGTAGTGCGTTAACAAAGGATCTCACGAAACCCTTGATCGAGCAGTTCATGAATACTGCTCGTCTATCTGGACCTATACCAGAAAGAACCGATAGAAAAGTAGAAAAGGGCCAAAAAAGAACAGTGCGTTTGGTTCAGGTTAACGAAGCGAGCACGAAAGGGTCATGTAGGTGCTCGATCGACTACAATGGCACACGCAGCAACAGAGGCATTCTGCATCACTGTGTCGTTTAGTACTAAAGTTCTGGGAGCGTGTGTTTGCTAGAAGAGTCAGTCGATATACTACTTCTTCTTACATCTATCTCGTGAAACGACCACGAAGGTAGAGAAATTCCAGGCGGAGGATTACCAGCAATCGTTCCTCCGACGAATCATTCGTGACTGGAACACGGAAGAGGGTAAATGACTGTGGTACCCAAGCTGCCCATCGCCTTACATCTCAGGCTGACTAGCGGAGTATAGATGCAGATGTAGAACTAATCGTCATTCAGTGAAAATGAATGATACATAAAATTTTACAGCAGCTTAAATTTAACAGCGCACTGCAAATGCTATGAATAACTTAAAGAGCTGAATAGAACGAGTGAAATAATGTTGAGCGCTGTAGTAAGTGCAGACCATCTCTTTGCTGGTCGCTCTCATACCACAGCACTAGTATTCCGCGACGTTGGGAGTTCATCTTGGAATGTTTTATTCATGAAATGAAACGTGCGGCCACATTCATAGCACCGTCAGAGTTGGGGAAGTTGCGGTGGAGGTTAAAAAGCGAAAAATGAGTGCTTGTGCAGGGGCAACATACATGGGAAACGTCCTGCCTAAAGTGATGTAACGCTTTATATTCCACAAGTTGTTGCGTTCAAAATGCATTGACGCATCCCTGAAGCAGAATAAACAGTTGCTGTTTACATTCCAAAACGCGTTACAGCAACATTGCCCAAGAAAGCGATTCATACACACCACTTTTTTGGCGGCAAACGATTTTATAATAAATTCTTGCAACAGAATAATTTTGATTCATGCGAACCAGCTCGTGACATCCACATGTTTAAAAACATAAGGTTCCTGTGTGGAGAGTTTTCACCTGGATTATGTAAACGACACTTCTCAGTTAGAGACGACTTTTTATACAAACGAAGTCAATAACGGAGCGCAACATAGCAACGGGCAAACTGCAACAAAAATTGCAAGATTAGTTCTTCTCACAATCAACATGAATGAATTACTCTACATAATTCTCGTATATCATTCCAAGAGACTCTCAACGTGTAAAGGGATGTAGTTGCTTACTCAAATTTATCGTTCGATTAATTACTTCAGGTACAAACGTAGACACCAAGTGCTTGTATTGTCTCGTTACCAGCTACCAACCATTATTAGTGGCACTGTGCAACAGTTCTGTTTTCACTGTTTAAAAAATTTGAAAAGATGAAAAAAATTTCTTTAAAGTGAGTACTGTAAACGTTCTTAAGTTGTAGCTTCTGCACAATTACTTTCAGCTGTGTTATTCATTCTTTGTATGGATTCTGTGCCAGCAGACGGTAATTCGCCTTCTATTGTAGATCAACTGTAGATCAAGGTAGGTCTTTATCTCTCTCCTTTTCTTTTTTTTTAACTTTAGGTCCGTTTGTTACTGGCTGATTAATTTAAATCGAAGGTTAGAGCGGAGGAAGGCAAGGTTATATCTCATATCCAGTAGGACCATACCTAACAAATTTCACTGTTGCTCAAAGCAACTCTCTTGATGTAGGCGACTTTACTTAACGTAGTACTTTGGTATAGATAATTTACGGCACCAGTTGTTTATCTGTGAATGATTTTTAGAAAAAAATGGCTCTGAGCACTGTGGGACTTAACTTCTGAGGTCATCAGTCCCCTAGAACTTAGAACTACTTAAACCTAACTAATCTAAGAACATTACACACATCCATGCCGGAGGCAAGATTCGAACCTGCGACGGTAGCAGTCACGCGGTTCCAGACCGTTGCGCCTAGAATCGCTCGGCCACCCCGGCCGGCTGATTTTTAGAATGATAGCCTCAATTCCGGGCAGGAAGTTTCAGATTAGCCGTCTATTATTATTCCAGTAGAACGGCACACGGGAAAAATGAACATATTTTAGTGAGCACTGATTTCCCTGATTTTATTATGACGATCGTTTCTCCTTATGTAGGTCGACATCAACAAAATAAACATCTGGAGGAGAAAGTTGGTGAGTGAAATTTCGTGAGAAGGTCCCACCGCAATTAGAAACACCTTTGTTTTAATGATGTCCACCCAAAATCATGGCCTGCCGGAGTGGCCGTGCGGTTCTAGGCACTACAGTCTGGAACCGTGAGACCGCTACGGTCGCAGGTTCGAATCCTGCCTCGGGCATGGATGTGTGTGATGTCCTTAGGTTAGTTAGCTTTAAGTAGTTTTAAGTTCTAGGGGACTGATGACCTCGGAAGTTAAGTCCCATAGTGCTCAGAGCCATTTGAACCATCACACACATCCATGCCCGAGGCAGGATTCGAACCTGCGACCGTAGCAGTCGCGCGGTTCCCGACTGAAGCGCCTAGAACCGCTCGGCCACCGTGGCTGGCATACAAAACATACTACTCTTCTTTGAACTTTGTTTATATACTCTGTTAATCCTATCTGCCAAGGACCCCACACGGGGGGCGCAGCGGTACTCCAAACGAGGGCAAACAATAGTAGTGTAGGCAGTCTCTTAAGTACATTCGTTGCATCTTATAAGTGTTCTGTCAGTAAAACACAGTCTTTGGTTCGCCTTCCACCCAACATTTTCTACGTGTTATTCCAAATTTGAGTTGCTCATTACTGTAATTCCTAGGTATTTAGCTGAATTTACGGTCTTTAGATTTGGCTGATTTACGGTGTAACAGAACTTTAACGGATTCCATTTAGCAGGCTTGTGGGTGACCTCTCACTGTTCATTATTTATGATCAATTGCCGATGATTGCACCATACACATATCTTCTTCTAAATCATTTTGAAATATATTTTGATGTTCTGATGACTTTACTAAGCGATTAACATCATCTGTTAAAAAACCTAAGACGCGTTCTCGCTTCCCACGCCCGGGTTCCCGGGTTCGATTCCCGGCGAGGTCAGGGATTTTCTCTGCCTCGTGATGACTGGGTATTGTGTGATGTCCTTAGGTTAGTTAGGTTTAAGTAGTTCTAAGTTCTAGGGGACTGATGACTATAGATGTTAATTCCCATAGTGCTCAGAGCCATTTGAACCATTTTGAACCTAAGACGGCTGCTCACATTTGGAAATTTGTGGTAAGATCCAATGGGACCAAACTGCTGAGGTCATCGGTCCCTAGGGTTACACACTACTTAATCTAACAAACGTATTGACTTTAAGGACAACACGCACGCCCGTGTCCGAGGGAGGACTCGATACTCCGACGGTAGGAGCCGCGCGAACCGTGGAACCGTGACGAGGCGTCCGAGACCGCGCGGCTAGCGAGTGGCGCTGCTCACATTGTCTCCTGAATCATTTCTATAAATAAGGAACAGCGGAGAGCCCATAGCAATACTTTGGGGAACGCCAGAAATGAGTTCTGTTGTACTCGATGACTTTCTGTGAATGACTACGAACCTCTGTGACAGGAAATCACGAATGCAGTCACATAACTGAGATGTCTTTCCATAGGCACGCAAATTGACTACTAACCGCTTGTGTTGCACAGTGACAAAAGTCTTGGGGAAATCTAGATCTACGGAATCAATTTGAAATCCCTTGTCAACAGCACTTAATACTTCGTGGGGTGTTTCACAGGACCAATTTTTTCTAAATTTGCGTTGACTGTGTCACTAGAGGGTTGTCTTCGACATAATTCATAATGTTCGAACACCATATATGTTCCAAAATCATTCAGCGTATCGACGTTAATGATATGGGCCTGTAATTTAATAGGTTACTTCTTTTCTCATTCTTCTCAGGTGTGACCTGAGCAGCTTTCCAGTCTTTGGGTATGGATCTTTGGTCAAGTGGGCAGTTTTGTTTGATTGTTAAGTAGGGAGCTATTGCATCAGCAGACTCATAAAGGAAACTAATTGGTATAGAGTCTAGATTGAAAGATTTGCTTTCATTAGGTGATTTACGTTGCTTTATTACGCCAAGGACGCCTACTTCTAAGTAACTCGTTTCGGCAGCTGTTCTTGATTCGAATCCTGGATATTTACTTCGTCTTCTTTGGTGAAGTAATTTCGGGAAGTTGTGTTTAGTGCTTCCTTTGCAGCACTGTCATTGACAGTATTTCCATTGCTATCGTACAGAGCAGGCATTAATTGTATCTTTCCGCTAGCACACTTTACGTACGACCTGAATCTCTTTGGGTTTTCCGCCAGATTTCAAGACTTAGTTTCACTTTGGAAACTGTTACTAGCATCTCGCATGGTGGTCCGAGCTAAATTTCGAGCTTCAGAAAAAGATAACCAATCTTGGGAATTTAGCATTCGTTTGGATTTGGAATGCTTTTTTATTGTTTCTGCAACAGTATTCTGACTTGTTTTCTGTAACAAGTGGGATAAGCTCAGTCTTTCTTTTAATTTATCTGGTATAAATCAATTGCTGTCGATGTTCTTCTTTGAATTCGAGCCACGTCTTGTCTGCACTTACATTGTTTATGCGGAAGGAGCGGAGATTGTCTCTCAGGAAGGTGTCAAGCGGATTATTATCTGCTTTTCTGAACCGGCACTTTTCGTTTATTTTTGGAGTATTTGGGACCGGTTTGACGATGCCCTGTTCACGAATTCCTGTATCCATTTTGTCCCATTTTGCATCTGCATATATTCCACATGTAACAGGGTATCTCTTGTGTTCTGGGTCATTTTTTATCAACTGGAATCCAACGTTAAGCTTTTATTGGTCCCTCAACAATCCCCTCAGTCTGCCTCTGAAGCTCAGTGGTCAACCTGTCTGGCTGCTTTGTGGTGTGGAGAATCCGGTCACCGCCAGAGATTTTTCCTTGGTGGGATGAATGAAAGGTGGTGTATTCCGCCACGATATTCCGAGTGAGGAGCTACTTGATTGAAGTAGCAGCTTCAAGGCCAATAAAGCAGGTAGTGGGGAAGAGGGGGGAGGGTCGAGGTTAAAGGGCGGGGAAGAGGGGGGGGGGCGTGCTGACCTGACGCCTCTACATACCGCATCAAACAGTGTCATTTCCAAAGGATGACACGGCGGTCGGTCGGATCAGTTCGATCCATCAATGATAGAGCGTGGAGTTTGGCTTACATTGCTTAAAATCCGTTCCCCTGGCTATTACCTCGCTGTCCTCCATTTCATTTCCGTTACTACCATAATTCTATCTTCTATTCTTATCTGTTAAACGGTTATGTATTTGTTCTCCTGTCTGTACTCATAATTACCGACATTCATTTCCCCATTTACTGCTATGAAACACGATTTTTTTAGCTTTTTCGTATTAAACCTAACGTGTCATGCATGGCCGTAGCAGTTATCCCGGCCAGGGCAATGCTGTAGCCACTGGACTCCAGGTTATTCTTCGAATTTTATTGTCCATGTTAACACATATCGGCGAAAAAAATTTCTCACTAGACTATTTAGAGACTGCTCTATCGAATGGACACGTAAAATTCCGCTTCAAAATTCGTTTTGTTTTTAACGGGAAACAAACTGACGCTTACCGTCGACACTTGGCGTCACATGAAAAAACTGATGAGTAATATTTGTCTGGGCTGACCCCAGCTAAGCAATGCAGATACGAATTAGCAAATACCTTATGAAACACCAGAGGAAAAGCGTCTGATGATCCTTTGGAGATGCACCCTGTATATCTTTTCTTTGTCTTCGAAGTTTAGGGATGTGAATAGTTCCTTTGCGTCTGCTGAAAATAGTATTGGTATTGCCTGATCGGTGTTCCCGTTCTGCATGTTCACTTTTGTGATGGTCTAATGGGAGCTATAAAAGCTAAGCAAGTCTTCTGCAGTACGTTAACATGGACTAAAAGAACCTCTTGTTTCTGAAGTGCCATTGGAACAGATTTTATTCTCACGGGGTCAGAAGCTTTTTCAAAAGTTACGAACCCCAAATATTTCCACTTCTCCGTTCTATAACTTCGCTGACAATCTAAAGGAGGTTCATTGCGTCATATCTACATTTCGACTAAATACATAGGTACTGGACTGCATCATATAATCTATTTGAATCACAACCCACTAGTTCAAGAACGAAATTAGCTTTCTTTAAATATCTGAAACCGATATTTTTGTACTTTTGTAACTATTCCTCATTACGAAGGTATTGTTTAATATTTCCTGTGACGACACCATCTTCTGACCCGAATACCACTTCCGTACTTAGCACTGATAGTGTACACACTGAAATTGTCACAGTAACCCTCAATTGTTTGCAGGAGGAATTGCCTAAATGAAAAGTATTTTATAACGAAATTGAACTCTCGTATACTAAATGTATTTTATTTCACTTCTGCCTCGTACTTTTTCCATCAGTATTAGAATTAATACATCCGAATTTCGAGACTGAGTAAAAACTACCATGAAAGCTCTTCGATGACGAAGCCTAAAATTGATGCGAATCTAAAGAGTTTAATTGTCGTTTGATTACATGAAGATGATATTCTTTTAATTAAATGGGCATATTACACAAATTTTTTGAGGTGTTCTGAATTACTCATAAATCGATTCATTCGTTACTCCCACACTCTTGGAATATGGACTACAACGTTACAGGCAACCGGCGGGCCTCTCCTACCAGGGACAGCTGTGTTCGAACAATGACCATTCGTACCGTAGACGACTGTATTTTCTTTATCGCTGTCTGAAATTCGGCAGACTGTTTGGTTCCGCCACTGTCCATAACTGGTGCGAGAGCATCAGCTTCAGAATAACTTTCATCGCGAAAGTCATTTACATCGGTCTTACGATTAAATTCTTCTAACAAAGTTTTCCTTACATTTACAGTCAGTAAAATGTCATTCCCAGGCGCAGTTTCACGTAAATTTTCTTGACGCTCGGAGACAGAATAGTTACTCGATGTATACTGTAAGGTCACAGTGACGCTACAAGAAACGTTAAATTAATGAAACGACAACGACTCACAACTTCGAACGTCCATCCCGTCCACAGTCTACTAGATCTCACTCAATACTAAATTTACATTGGTGGCAGCGGGCTGTGTACTGCAGTGGCCCACGCACAGTAACAAATAAAGCACTCAAGGGCGTAAGTGACGCTGTTGTACACTTCTCGATCAATCGGATTACAGCACTGCTCTTTACTTTCTTTCTCTCAGTAACCTAATAGAATTGTTTTTATACCTATTACTATGATGTATTTTTATATATTTTAATTTGTTTTAAGCATTAGATGCATGACATATGTAATTCGTTGAAGGTTGCTTGCTACTTAACATTAAATTCCATTAAAAATATCTGCTTGTGACAGATATGTTCCCAGTATCTCATTGCATAACTTTACAGCGTGTAATACGTGGTCCTAGATAATCGCGACATTTGGAGACGTGAGGTAGTACAAGTATGTCTTAGCACTACATTAGTAGGATCCTTGATGTGTAATGTGGAGTCCCCTCCCCTCCCCCTCCCTCCCCCCCCTCTCTCTCTCTCTCTCTCTCTCTCTCTCTCTCTCTCTCTCTCTTTCACACACACACACACACACACACACACACATACAAAGAGAGAGAGACAGACAGAGAGAGAGAGAGAGAGAGAGAGAGAGAGAGAGAGAGGTAAAACTTTACCTCTGTTATTATAACAGTGACTGTAAGGTTCGTGAACAATGGATTGACAAATCATCGTCATTTATTACTCGATAGTGTTTCTACGATGCCAGACGTAGTAGAGATTTAAATTCACTCACTGACACGATTAACATTAATATTTCGTTATTGCATGTATGCAGATTAGTTTGTAAAATACTACTGGATATACAAACAGTTGTACTGACTTGGTATGCAGATAATTTTCGCTTCCTCATACAATTTTTCCAGAGAACGATATTTTCCTTAATGGCATTAATTTCAAAATTGCAAATCTTTTAAAGTGTACATTATATGTATTACGGCTGGTACTCCGTTGTATCTGAATATACAACGTTTTTCAACAAAGAGATAATTACTTCAAATTGTCCATAATGGGATATAGCCAATATATGTTTCAAAAACGCAATATCAAACATCGTCGAATTTTATACATTATAGAGTGCAACAATCAGTCGTCCTCTTTTTAGATTTTACTACGCAAATCCAGATTTCAGCTAATAGCTAGCAATTCTCAATGCACTGTTTTCTATTCTCAATGCATGGAAGTCCCTGTTGCTCGGGAGTCAGTCACAGTTCTTTGAATATCAAGAGTGCAGTTCGTATTACACAATTAAGCGCAAAACAAATATAAATGGGCGGAAAGAGTACTCTGGTAGGGGGTGGGGTGGGAGGGGAGGAATTATGCGTTGATGTCATTCAGGAAGCAAATTGTGGACGAGTTTCGAAAAAAGACATTTTGTTCTTCTCCAGAAGTGTGGAACATCCAGTGTAGTGTAATTATTCGTCAGATTTCAACAGTGCTTTGGAAAACTAGTGATCAGATATAACAGAAGGTGTAGAAAACATTCATCCGTAATTTCTGAAATTGAACACAAAGAAGAAAGTGATTGGATTAAGAACGGATGTAGTCTCGACTGTTCAAACTGTTCGTCGAAGAAACAATAACAGAAATAAAAGAAGGTTTCAAGAGTGGGAATAAAATTCATGGTGGATTTGCTGGCCTCAATGAAAGTGAAGATGAACTTTTAGGCGTCTCAACGTCCAGATCACGCATTAGTGTGGTACGGCGGAGATAATGGTGCCGGCCGTTGTGGCCAAGCGGTTCTATTCACTTCAGTCCGGAACCGCGCGACTGCTACGGTCGCAGGTTCGAATCCTGCCTCGGGCATGGACGTGTGTGATGTCCTTAGGTTAGTTAGGTTTAAGTAGTTCTAAGTTCTAGGGGACTGATGACCTCAGATGTTAAGTCCCATAGTACTCAGAGCCATTTGAACCATTTGAATTATATTAGAACAAATAAGCCCTCGGTAACAAATATTAAGTCAAAATTGACCAGGTTTCGACGCTACTATGAGCGTCGTCTTCAGAATTAAACTGATTGTTCTAAAACATATTAGGTATATAAGACATTAATAAAACTTAAGTCCGCCGGCCGCGGTGGTCTAGCGGTTCTGGCGCTGCAGTCCGGAACCGCGGGACTGCTACGGTCGCAGGTTCGAATCCTGCCTCGGGCATGGGTGTGTGTGATGTCCTTAGGTTAGTTAGGTTTAAGAAGTTCTAAGTTCTAGGAGACTTATGACGTAAGATGTTGAGTCCCATAGTGCTCAGAGCCAGAGCCAAAACTTAAGTGTGTACTGACTGGAAAGAGATGCAGTACTTACACGTCACATTCTAAAAAAATTTGAGCCGCAAAGGCGACGTCATGGAAAGTTGTAAATAAGATAAGATGGCGAGCCGCTAAGGCAGGGCCGGCGAGAAATTCTGCACGCGTGCGGTGCTGCTGCACATGTGCAACTTCCGGGTCACCGCGTGCACGCCGCAGCCGTCAGCGTCCATGTAGTGCATGTTTCTGCGCACAGATGTCGCTTTATCCACTTGCTGGGATACTCTGTACCGGCGCATTCTTGTGCTCTTTCCACAGCTTGCAAGCCAACCATGGGAAGGTATTTCGCGTGTTAAACATTTAAAATACTGTCACAGTCTACTCATTGAGACATCTACTTTTATGTTAACAGTTTAACCCAGTAAGACATGTAATACAGTTAACAACCGTGGGTTTTTATTAAGCAAGCATGACTGACGGCAGGTAAATATGCGTAATATTTTTGAGCTAGTATTAAGAAAGAGAGCACTAAGCGACTTCCAACGAACCTTATTCATGATTTCAAATAACATTAAACTAATGCAAGGTTTCCTATAACTAATTCTCGGTGCCCTCAGTTACACCCACATAATTTCTGTCTCACTGACCTCTGAACATAATGATAACCGCAGACCTCTCGATGATCACCTGTTATTTCAATACCATTATTGCTATATCATTCATCAGTTCCGTCTGAAATCTGCATAATAACCGACAGTTGATGAATGTTATGTTTTATCGACTTCAGCTGAGCGTAGCCCTTCACACATTAAAAAAAAACCTAAATGTAAGTATACATTGAAACAATCGGTTTAATGACCAATTTTCCTCTTGCTTGTACCACATAAACAGGGAAGTGGAGCTGCCGCCGTTCATTTAGGACACATGTCTAATAACGGATGTCGCTGTCGCTCCCTGTCGCACACGTGCGCACATGTGCAGCACTTCCGCACGTCTGCACACTGTGCACCGTTTGCCCGGCCCTGCGCTAAGGGCTGCTCGTACCAGAGTGAAAACGGAATGCAACAAAACTCAAATCCCCATGTCAGAAAGTGTGGGCAAGTAAACATGGTATTGCTACGAGCGCCTTCTAGTGGCCGCAGAAACAACTAGGCTACTGTACATTAAAAATTAGACACATGAAATTGTAATGAAGCTGATTCAGGCATAACGTAAGCTCTAATAATAATAAGATGAAGTTACATATTTATCTGCTTTAAACAGAGATACATTTTCTAACGTAAAAAAACGTCAGTCATGACATACAAGAAAACAGCAAAGACGTAACAGGAAAATAACATTTCGGCAAACTGCATGAAGAAATCTGAATCAAAGATCAAGCAACGGCTTTATACAGTCGAAAAAGTTTTTATTTCGCAGCTGCAGCTGTTCGTTGAGAATGAGGCCATCACGACGAGATCTCCAATTCCTCTAAAACATCTAACCTATGCCCCTCCTTTTCGGTATGCAGAATATTGCTATCGCCAATGGCTTTAGGCGCGTATCCAGTAATTAAGAGGTGATCGGGAAAGGATGAATTTAGGGGACTGGTGCTATTTTTTCTCAAAAGATGTTCAGATGTTCTTTATATCTGATGGAGAAAGAACGTCCAGTTTGCCCTATATAATAGGAGGAGCAGGTATCACAGATGATCTTATAAACACCAGAACTTTCTGTAGGGGAGCGAATGAATTTCAAATTATGAATGAATTTTCTCTTCAGATTGTGTTTACTAGAGAAGGCAACATTGCAGTTGTATTTGTTGCGAAGCATGCGCTGAATCTGATTGGAAATGGGTCCTACGAAAGGAATAGAAAAAAGATTTTTTAGGTTAACTTCAGCGCGTGAGGTGTTGGCGTAGTAATTCTTGCAGTTTTCTTTTTGAGGATATCGTCCACTATGTTAGGCTTATATTCATTATTGACTGCTATGGTTTTAAGTAAATTAATCTCTTCATTAAACTTTTCTGTTGAAAGTGGTATAGAGGTGGCTCGGTGGACGGCAGAGAGAAAAAAGGCAATTTTTTGAGACTGGATGAAAAGAGGAAGGAGGCACGGTTTGGTCAGTATACGTTTCTTTTCGAAAAATATTGAAAGTGATGTTATTGTCTTCTATTGTAAGCGTCAAGTGTAAATAATGTAATTGGCGGTTTTCGTTTTCGAGTTCAATAGTGAAAGAAATTTTTTCATGGAGGTCGTTAAAAAGTATAAATATATGATCAATGCTATCGGCGGGTCCGTTATAGATGACTAGAATATCATCAACGTATCTTGTGTAAGAAAGGATACCTAGTGAAGCGGCTGAGATACGGTTAAACAGCTTTTTTTCCAAAGAATTGATAAAGATGTCGGCAAGGATTGCCCATACCGAGCCCATCAGATTGCTGGTACAGTTGTCCGTTGAATTCAAAGTAGTTGTACTTGACAAAGACATTAATGAAATTCATAAAATCGGTAATCTATTCCTCTGATAGATCTTTCTTAAATTGACGTAAATTTTCTTCCACAATGATGAGCGTCTCATGTACCGGGACATTGGTATAAAGATTTTTAATATCTAAGGAAAAGAGCTCGGTGTCTGAACTGCATACTAAATTTTTAATATTTTGGACCAAAACGTAGCTGTTGGGAACGAAATAATTATTATAGAAAATGAAAGATTTTTTCAAAGTTTCGTGTAGCAATTGGATCAAATCGTGATATGCGCTATTCATGCTATTGGAAATTGGACGTATTAGATGATTAGGTTTATGAATTTTGAACTGGGACCAAAGTTTAGGGGGCTGAGGGTTCATATTAATGAGTAGTTTCTTTTGGAAAGGTTTTATAAGAAATTTTGCATTGTTAATGGTTGACCTCGCTTCTTTCTGTAATTTAGGAGTCGGATCCTCATCCAGCTCCGATATGTTGTTTTCGCTGAAGAAATTTTCAGTTTTAGAAATGTACTATAGGCAATGACTAGACAACAACCTACGGCAGTAACCTGAATTAATCCTAGCACCTCAGAGGGGGGAGGGGGGGGCAAAAATTGCCCGCAGTATTTTTTTTATTTGTGTAATATATCTACTTGTTGGAGTGAAGAAGCAAGAATTTAGGTAGTTGTAGGAAAATATCTTGAGTATGTGCTGTCATGGTTTTATAATTTTTGCGAATTATTTAAATCTGCCGATTATATTTAATTTTGATGCGGGCAGCCCAGCATTACTGTAACTGTTCAATCTGTTGAATTATATTCAAGAGGAAGATGTCACATCTGTTTGAAGAGTAAAAACTATAAAAAGGGAAAACACAAGATGACAAAAGTGTCTATAGTTTGTTGCAGGTGTTTTTATGTATGTGTGTTCCACTCATTCTGCAGAAACAATCATATGCAAAGGTTGTGAAATTGAAAGAGAGAGCGAGTAGGAAGGAAAAACTGAATTATAATTTATGTCTTTGATATTCTGTTTTCTTATTAGTGGTTAGCTGCTGTACGTTCTTTTATGATTTCTTAATATGTCTGACGTATATGAAAAGTATTAGTTTCGTGATGAAAATATAATAATATTTCTCATAGTCATTACTTTATTTATTGTGTTTGTATAACTATGGAAAGTATGTTGCAACCTAGTAAAGAAATTCCTAGTTGAAACTTCCTGGCAGACTGAAACTGTGTGCCGGACCAAGACACGAACTCGGGACCTTTGCCTTTCGCGGGCAAGTGCTCTACCACCCGAGCTACCCAAGCACGATTCACGGCGCGTCCTCACAGCTTTACTTCTGCCAATACCTCGTCTCCTACCTTCCAAACTTTACAGAAGATCTCCTGCGAAGGTTGCAGAACTAGCACTCCTCAAAGAAAGGATATTGCGGAGGCTTGGCTTAGCCACACCCTTGGGGATGTTTCCAGAAAGAGATTTTCACCTTGCAGCGGAACATACCTCCCGAGTCCGAGTCTCGGTCCGGCACACAGTTTTAGTCTGCCAGGAAGTTTCATATCAGCGGAGTCGCTGCAGAGTGAAAATCTCATACTGGAAATTCCTAGTTCATCAAATAATCAAGACAAAACTAGCAAACAAACGAAAGAAATGTTACAAAGTAAGAAGAATCTGCGGGCAATTTTTAACACCTCCCCCCCCTCCCCTTAGACATCCATGCGACAGATCCGAGCTTAGTGGTGCTTGGGTTAGCTGTGAACGACCATGAGATTTTTACTTTTTTTTGAGAAGGAACCAATATCGCTGCACCTGTACTTGCATCCGCTCCCAGCGTGGCCAGCGGCACTGTTGGGGAGGCGCTCGGCTAGAGAGCGGCAAACTCCATTTGTGGATAATTCTGCGCCGGCCTGGTGCGGCATCAGCGTGGACGAGCCGGCCATAACTCACGCTACGTCGGACAGCTGGCAACTGTTATTTACGTTCGACAACTGTTTTATGTTCGACTGCGCCGCGTCACAGCGCGCGCAGGAGCGACGCGCGAGTACATACACATGTAGCCGCGCTCATTAATTTTCGTCAAAAAGGGGCGAGCGCGCATGTACTGACGTTCCAGCTGTTATTTCCAGCGCGGCTAGACCTGTGTCACCTGTAACTGTCAGCGCGCCGAAAGCGGATTCGCGTTAGCCGGAGAGCGATTTGGTATACGTGAAGCACACAGAGTAATATAATTCACTAACGAGGGCAAAACAGCAAGTGCCACAATCCGATTTCCCACGAACTTCGCCCATTGGAAGAGGAGTCAATATAACACGTCCGCGGCTTACCCGTAGACTGTCAAATGTTTCTCAGAAAATGACTGTCAAGGTTTTCGAGGTATTTCACGTGCTGTTTGGCTGTTGAGATTCTCAGACGAACTAGTAACGTACTCACTTGACTCGCAGGTTCACAGTTCTGCGCTCCGTGTTCGAAACCCGCTCATTATTTTTATTTTTATTTGCATTTATCTATCCATGTCTGTGCAAGATGATCAGGAGAATGTTTTCCAATGTGTACTGATATAAAATTGTCCTTACTACTCTGCTAATTATAAATGTGGCGAAGGAATAAAGAAAAGAAGGAAATGAAAAAGTACATTATTTGAAACTGTTTTCTGTGAAATTCCTGTAGTTTATCTTGACTCATAATCAATAGCAAGCGCTGGTTTCTTGTGAAGTGATCCTATATGCATGGTTTGCCGAGAAATTACTGCCAGCGGCCGGCCGGTGTGACCGAACGGTTCTAGGCGCTACAGTCTGGAACCGCGCGATCGCTATGGTCGCAGGTTCGAATCCTGCCTCGGGCATCGATGTGTGTGATGTCCTTAGGTTAGTTAGGTTTGAGTAGTTCTAAGTTCTAGGGGACTGATGACCTCATAAGTTAAGTCGCATAGTGCTCAGAGCCATTTGAACCATTTTCTTTTTTTTTTATTGCCAGCGTTTGAAGTCTTGAGCAATATCAGTAACGTTTCTTTCCTGAATAAGATTCATATCAAGAAATGTTACTGTGTTAAACCTACCATCGCGTGATGCTCATTGTGGCCTAAATTTCTACATTTCGAATGTTTCTACCATCGGTATCATCCAAGAGAAAGCACCAAATCTTCCTGAAGAATAAACAAGTACAGAATACAAGAATTAATATACGAAGATCATTCAATAACTAAAGAGACAAATTGGTCTGAGGAAAAAACTGTTAGTAGGGAAATTGTGGTACTTTTATGGCTTTAATCTTGCATCAATGGGATGAGCATTGATTAGCTGTTGTACCAACATTGTTTCGTTTAAAACCTCAAAAATACATTTCAAGGTGGCGAGTCCGCTTGGAACGTCCACATTAGTTGACCAACCTTCTGTTATTCGTTTTTAATTCGCTGAAGCGAGAAACCAATCAATATATACTGTAGAATGTCTAAAGTTTATAGTGAAGGTTGTATGAGTAGTACAGATTTTTACAAGTGGGTAGAGCAGTTCAAAAACGATCGCGACTCAGTGACTGTCGAGCATCGTTCTGGTCTACCAGTTGTAGTTTCAACTCCCTCACTTGACTGTCGAATTGATATTATTCGTGCCGACCGCCGAGTGACTGTGGAAATGATAGTTACTAGAGTTCACGTTAGAACTGGTACAGTTCATAACATCTGTAACAAGCTGAAGTACCGCAAAACACGTATAAGATGGGTCTCAAACGAGTTAACGCAGCTACACAGGGAAACAAGGTTGAGAGTGTGAACAGAGCTAAAGGAACGTTATGAAAGAGAAGGTGAGCACCTCCTCAACAAAATTTTAACTTGTGATGAAACTTGGGTTCACTATTATGAGCCACAATTTAAAAAAAAAAAAAAAAAAAAAGCAATGCAAACCTGTCAAGAAAAAATTCAACGCCAAAGCATCAGTAGGAAATGTCATGATGACGGTGTTTTGGGATGCTGAAGGTCCAGGGTTTGGTGATGATCTCGAAGCGCAGCATACAATGAACAGCCAATACTACTCGGATTTGTTTCTAAGCGAGGTGAAGCCAGCCATGAGAGAGAGAGACGTCGTGGGTCTCATAGGAGAGGTGTGATTATTCAGCAAGATAAAGCACGTTCTCTTATTGCTCAACTAACCCGTGAAACCATAGACAAAATGGACTGTGAGATACTTCCTCTACCCCCTCACAGTCCTGATTGAGCACCTAATGATTTCCATTTGTTTGGTGCATTGAAGGAGGCATTACGTGGGAAGAGGTTTCGAGACAAAGAGGATGGGAAAAAGTGTGTGGGAAATTGGTTCAGACATCAAGACAAAGCGTTCTTTGCAGCCGGAATAAAAAAGCTTGTAGCCCGTTGGAACAAGTCTGTAAGTGTGGGAAATTGGTTCACACATCAAGACAAAGCGTTCTTTGCAGCCGGAATAAAAAAGCTTGTAGCCCGTTGGAACAAGTCTACAAATGTTCAAGGCGATTATGTTGAAAAGAAGAAAAAGTATTCTTTTCTAAAAAATTGACCCTTTTTTTCTACAGACCAATTTGTCTCTTTAATTACTGAATGACCCTTGTGCATAAATTTGTATAAAAATCAAAATTAAGAATACAAAAATTTAAAAACAATGTAACCCATGAAAATACTGTACGCAAATGTACTATACAATAAACACATGACACTTGTTGCAAAACTCAATTCTAATGTTATCATTAATATAACGTTGGTGTACCTCCTGATTTGATTTGAAACATTCGCAGAGTAACCTTCTACGGACATAGGTACAAAAATGAAAAACACAAAATAAATATAAGTAGTAATCCGGTTTTGAACAAAGGGCGCAAAACTGAGAAGTACGGACGCTATCAAATGTTCAGATGTGTGTGAACTCATAATGGACCATACTGCTGAGGATATCCGTCCCTAGACTTACACACTACTTAAATTAACTTAAACTAACTTACGCTAAGAACAACACACACACCCATGCCCGAGGGAGGACTCGAACCTCCGGCGGGAGGGGCTGCGCAGTCCACAACATGGCGCCTTATACAGCGCGGCCAGTCCGCGCGGCTCCGACGCTATCCACTGTGTCGCAGTATCGGCTGACAGCACTGCGCTCTAAAAGGCATTTAAAAGTCGTCGAAATGCTCGACCGCCGTTTGCTCAGAAACGGTCGAGTGTCTACGGATAAGCCGAGACACGAGTTCCCTTATTATCACTCCTCTTCCAACGAGCGAAATATCTGGGAAATCGGGTTATGGCACTTGTCATTCCCTCTTATGCTTGAGGCATTCTTTTCTGTTTCAGACCTAAAATCAGCAGTGGTGGATGCCGTCGTCGACAGCTTCGACGTCAGATTTGCTGCGAATGAACTTAACAAGTTACCTTCGTATTCGCTTTGGGGTACCAGTTTTCCGCATTGTGCTTCAGAAAGACACGTGTGAAGTTTCTTCTGTAGTAATTCCTCGAATTCATAGCGTTAATTGATGTCTTCTACAGTACTGGAATAAGTCACACCAACGGCACTCCGCCGCTGTCCTTTGCGGCACACCCTTTGTTGGTTTCAGCCCTTGTTCCCGGAGCAAGCTCACCGTGAGTTTGCTTGACGGCGCACGTTCTTAAAGACCATTTCCGTATATCTTCACGATGAAGGTAAAATCATAGCGGTTCGAGTTCACGCGGACAAACATCGATCGTTCGTCCCACGACCAGCTCGTAACTGGACTCCCGTCCAGGCAGTAACATGACAGTAGTTCAAGATGTGCTCTCCGCCACACTCTAAGATGACTTCTGAAGTTTAGACAGAGATATATCATGTCTTGGATAGCTCGTCTAGTTGACGTTTCGTGGTATAATGTTTTAAATCTGATGTTTATTGTGATAAATAGGAACTGTTTCTGCAAGAAATTATAATGCACAGTGAGCATAATTTGAAGACGAATGTCTCTTTAGCATAGCCGTAATTGGAGGTTGTTACATCAGAGGTCAACAGGAGTCCTGAATGGCCAGTGCAGGTAATGTTCAAAGAATCTCACAAAGAATATGACACTGGATCTGTGACTCCAACACGTGCGAAGTAGAGTTGGGCAAAGTAATTCTTTTTACGGAATCACCTCTTCTGAGATAGTTCTCCTTACTGAAATTTTTCGATGAACTTGTTCAAATGAACTACAGGTTATAATTCTGATGTTAATGTACTAATAAATACGAACACTTACAGAAACCTTAAACTAATAATAAATTACTAAGTAAAATTCTATTGGCTATAATAATTGAATAATTTTCAGGAATTTTTTCTCATGCAGCCTTTGTCAGAAAGGATTGAACGCTTTCAATTTGACCTCTGTCGTTTACTTGGGAACCTAATTAGTGGGAAGGGCTAAAGATTAAATTATTATCGTTACCACCAAGAGCGTTTATCTGCTTCCTATTTCTCTTTCTTATCTAATATGGTCTGGAAAAAGGAACAACTTATTTTTATTTAATAGTTCACAAAAATTAATTCTTAAGATGAGAAAAATTTATATATTTGTTGTAACAAAGGTGTAACAAACATTAAAACTATATGGTAAATATAAAAGAGTATTTACTAAAAATAATATTACACTTAAATTACTAGTATGTATTGTACAAAAAGTATTTTAGGTAACTTGTTTGTGTGTAACGTATTTGTTTTCTCAGTCATTACTTGACCCACAGTTGAAAAAATCGTATCGGAAGGAACTGATCTAGCTGGTATGCACATTCATTGTTTCAACCAAAGTAACGTGTTAGACAGCATGTGTGAAAGTGGTCCAGCTAGGTACTTATCTGTTTATACAGTACTAACGGCTTATGGCTTTTTGTTACTATTTTACAGATGGAACCTCTGATTCTCTATTGAATTTCAGTTCGCCTTCTGGAGTTCAGAAGTAAGGACGTTTAGTTGCTGGGAGTGGGGTGCACCGAGTATCAAAGGTGGGGAGATTAGTGCATGAGCATTCTAACTTCCAGTAGGAAAGGGGTGCGAGGAGTAAACAAATGATAGTTCACTGAAAGAAAGACCGCTCCGGGGGTTCCTTTGCCGCACAATTCATCTGAACTGGTTCGTTCATAAACTACATATCCGTAAGGCGAAGCTTCCTGCAGCAATTAGAACAGCTGTCAACGGTAGGTCTTTTGGAACCTTTGTGACAACCACAAAATCTTACTCCATGTGACACAGGCGTTTTTACCCAGATTTTTTCCATTTGTATATTGCCTGTGTATTGATTGCGACGATCTAGATAAGCTACAATAATGGGTCTTGGATTAAAATACTGATGGCTTACTAGGTTACATCTACATCAATACCCGGCGAACGACCTTATGGTGTGCGACGTACTGCAAATCTGATAATACTACCATTTGCTTCCTTATTTTGTTTATTTATTTACAACATGCTCCGTTACAATACTTGTAGCACCACACGTACGTATTGTGTGTGTGTGTGTGTGTGTGTGTGTGTGTGTGTATGTGTGTGTGTGTGTGCGTGTGTGTGTGTGTGTGTGTGTGTGTTGAGCGTAGTGTAACGTTAGTATTGTATGATGATGATGATGTGAGGATGATGATGATGAGAGAAAGGAAGAGGGTAAAATCCGGTGTCGATGCATAACCGACTCCTCGCGAATAGCAACAAGGGGGCAGCCAAGTTTAGCGCACCATCGGGAGGACGGGTCATCACCAATAGTTTCCCGTGCGCTCACTTCATGAGCGGAGAGGTCTGATATTTAAACCTTGAGATTGGCGCAAAATTTGGCAATCATGAAATTTACCCCACCAACTCACCTTCCCTTGCCGGCTAAATATTGGAGGAAGAGAAAATTTTTCCTACCACCAGGACTCAAACCGGCTTATCCCCGGCTCGAGCGCCACCCCGTAAGTGTAAGCCAGCGACCTCTGCAACCGAGGCGAGTTAACTGTCTTTCTTGCTCCATTTGCGAGTCGCGAGCCAAAAGTATGACTGTCGATAAATCTCCGTTCGAGTTCTAATGAGTTCGAATTTTTAAAATATTTCGTCTTGATTATTTTACGAGTCGTAAGTAGCACACGGTATTATGTTCTTGGAACGCAGGCTGTCTACACCTTAATATTAACCCTCTCCGTGATGCGCAGCTATTCTCTTATAATTTTTGAAAGCGAATTTTTATGAATATCCTAAAGCCTTACGTTTACTGAACAAACCCATGACTAAATTGGCTGTTCCTCTCTGGATCTTCACTATTGCTTCTGTCAATACTCATTAAAAGCCGCGTATTTTTAACTACTTCTTTCGTGGATGAGTTAAGTTTCCGTAGGTATTTTTCCAGTGAATCTGTTGTTGGCATCTGCCCATTTGGTGTCAGATTACCAGCTCACGGTATGGCAAGGAAATGCTCTTTCGTTGCAAATGTAGGTCTGGTTTAAGAGGGACCAGAAATATATTTGTTCAATGATGTTAACGACTATGTGTGGAATATACGACCGTGTGTGAAACAAATATCTTACAAAGGATGTTATTTACACTAATTGTCGAGATGTTGGGAAACGTATCGGATGGTATACCATTTTTGGGAAATAGTAAGCAGTGAATGAGAAAGACAGGAACGACCAGTGGATATCGGTGTCATGGATGTCCCAAGAAAACATAGCTTCACCGAATTAAACTTGACATTTAATAATGTACACTAAATAATACAGATTAGCTGGTTACAGAAAGGGCTTGTGCTAGATTTACGATGTGAGACTGGAGGAACTCACTTGTCATAATCTTTGCAAGATAAACAGCGCTGTTTTCCCTCCAGGATAGCAAAGAATTTCCCCTCCCTATCAAAGATTCTTGGTTCAAATAAAGGCGTATGGGTGATCTGCATCTTCATAAACCTGCAAATAATATTATACCGCGATGTAACTCAGGCATTTATAACAATTTGTATTTGCAGCCTCACTGTAATTTGTTAATAAAGTAAATATGAGATAATCTGGGGGCATAATGCTTACAGGCCAATTCTGAGCTGCTATTTGCTATAAAATACTTTCTTAGAGAGAAGAATAGATCATCAGTTAAATAGACAGCTAGAGAGAGCCAACAGAGTATTAGAACGCATGCTGGTAAGTATTCCATTGATATGAACAGTCAGAATAATTAATAAATTGACATAAATATTTACTTCCCACTTAACATAGTTTAACGGGGTTCACGCTTCTGCCTTTCATAAAGCTAACCTACCAATAGGACGAGGATATGAAATGTAGACTGGCAATGGCAAGGAAAGCGTTCCTAAAGAACAGAAATTTGTCAACATCGAGTATAGATTTAAGTGTCAGGAAGTCGTTTCTAAGAGTATTGGTATGGAGTGTAGCCATGTATGGAAGTGAAACGTGGACGATAAACAGTTTAGACAAGAATAGAAGCTTTCGAAATGTGGTGCTACAGAAGAATGCTGAAGATTAGATGGGTAGATCACATAACTAATGAGGAGGTATTGAATAGAATTGGGGAGAAGAGGGGTTTGTGGCACAACTTGACAAGAAGAAGGGACCGGTTGGTAGGACATGTTCTGAGGCATCAAGGGATCACCAGTTTAGTATTGGAGGGCAGCGTGGAGGGTAAAAATCGTAGAGGGAGACCAAAAGATGAATACACTAAACAGATTCAGAAGGATGTAGGCTGCAGTAGGTACTGGGAGATGAAGAAGCTTGCACAGGATGGAGTAGCATGGAAAGCTGCATCAAACCAGTCTCTGGACTGAAGACCACAACAACAGGACGAGAAAATGCAGTGGATTACAATATGTGTAGAGTAAACGATGATTTTGTACAATGTACTGGAGTGAAATAGAGAAAGCCGAAACGAACAATTTGATACGGACACTTGTGAGTGCACCATGTCCGGAAACCAGTACAAAATGGTCTACAGGAACCACGTAACAATCAGCAAACATTATTTATCCTAGAGAAAAATTGAATACGATCTTTACTGTAATAAATGCAATGAATTTTAAGTTTATACTAGGGTACATTTTCGCTGGAGGCCGCGGTTTTCGAGATACTCAAGGAAACAGTACAAAAGCGGCTTTCAAACGCACCAACACCACCATCCGCCGCCCCCACCCTGTCAGGACTTTTAGTATTTATTCATGTCGCTCCATCCTGTCACTGTACAAAAATTTGTGACTACGCGAATTATTTCCGATATTTGACATTTCGTGGTCTTCATGTTCTGGGCTGTTACTGCGCCACCGACTTAGTTGCACATTTGAAAATTGTAAAAACTGTCGTTAGTCTGAATTTTATGTCACAAATTTGTGATTTTTAACAGAAAAAAATAACAATAAAATCGTTTGTTTTGTCTGGTCTTCTTACTACGAAACTACTGGGCTTGTAGGGGTTAAGTTACGATCTAATTATGAGCGTAATTGGATGTATCCACAAGACTTTTCCTTTCGATACCAGGCGAGCGGTCTACCCGACAGGAGGCCCTCATCACACGACATTATTGTTATTACCATCACAGGGAAATTTAAATTGATAATGTTGACGAAATAGCTAACTAAACGGGTGGTGTAATAAATAGCTCATTCAACGAATACCAAAGAAGGCTGAATATAGGAAATAATTCGTGACACATTACCCACCCCAACAATTAATTTCGAAATTCTAGTGGATAATTGCGTACCACATCAAACGACACCAAGGCATGAATCGGGTTTAGAGTAACTGTGGAAACATGACGCTTCCTATATAAACATTAGCCCTCCCATTTACTGTGCCGTACTACTGTATACGCTCACCAATGTGCTGTGCCGGTAAGTCAGAGGATCGAGTTCATAGTGGAGAATGAGGATCTCGCTCGTCAGGACACAGTGACCTCCAATCACCACGACGTCTTGACCCAGCGACCTGCCCCAACCACCACCAAACCAAGAGTGTCCCTTTTTCTTACAGAAACTCCCGACTCAGTAGTTCACCCCAATCTGTCCGCAAAAGCGACTGAGGAAAAATTTTATTCTTTTCCACCAATAGCATGTCAGTGCCACGTTTAACAAATCCCACCCCGCAACGTCGTGAGTCACTGGCCAATTAGAGCACTTCTTCCTCGCTAGTTTGTCCTAGAAATTTCTGTATGACGTCAGCAGGCCACAGGCGAATTAGAGCGTAGTTTAACACATCTGAACTTCCCGAGCGAAAACCACATTCCACGAATTTTACTTTTCCGCCACAAATTATGGTGTCCCAGCGAGCACTTGAAACTGCTGCCATCGGCCATATAAAGACGAGAGTCTGGCCACAGGCCACGAACCCTGAGTCACTGAAAAGAATCGGTAGTTTCCATAAACTTTCATCGGTTGGTATGTTACACGTGCAAACGAGCACAAACATTTTAGTGCCCACGACACACCTGCGTCATTGAGAGCAGCGTGCGCGTGCCCGTGCATTTCTCACGCATTCAAAGACTGGGAACAATTAGCCCATTTATCGATGACCACTGAAATTTTATAAAATACATTCCTCGTAATGAATCAACGTAATGAGACTTTAAGTAGATGCATAAAAGTGTCATGCTGATAGCCAGTATTTTTAGTATTTAGTAGAAAATGTCTCTTGAAGCAGTAGCGAGCGTTAAATTTCTAGGAGTAGCTGTCTGGAGAGATTTAAAATATAATGACCACATAAAACAAACTGCACGAGAAGTAGGTGCAGGGCTGAGACCCATTGAAAAAAATCATAAGGAAACGTAATGAATCCACAAAAGAAGTGGATACCAAAACAAATGTTTGACTAGTTCTTGTTTTTTGTTCATCATTCATCATTCTGCCTACTTTACCAATGGTACGATACAAGCCGTCAATATTCCCTCCTACCATTTATACTAAATTTATCTGCTCCTTGTCACGAAGTGTTAAACAACGCTCTGATTCGCCTGTGGCCGGCTGACATCAGACGGAAATTTGTAGGACAACCTAGCGAGGAAGAAGTTCTGTAATTGGCCAGTGACTGACGACGTTTTTCCCTGGGTTCATCGAACGGTAGTCGATGTCCTCTCCTGTTTAAGCTCTGCATGCCACATTTATGATCGTTCTGTGTCGGCTGCCAGATCCTGCACCGATCATTGATCCTCTGCAGGTCATTGTGAATTTCGCTACGGTCTTCCGAGGTTGCAACCTTCCTAAAGACAACCCTTTAATTAGGAAAGACCATCGTAGATCAGATGACGTTTCCTACTGAATTATTTATACACAGGATGTGTGTTTTAACTTGAAACAACTACTCGAAAATATCTCGAAAACGACACACTGTACGAAAAAAGGTTTCTTGGCTAAAACGTAATGGCAGTAAAGGCTGGACATCTACCTGTGGCACATCTGGCTACGGCCGAAACCCCTCTCCTGCGTGTGCGGGATCAACTTTGTATTTTCGAATGGGAATCCCACGTTTTATTGCATATTCGGATTATACGCCAAAAGATACATATAGTGCAATCAAACCTTTGTTTCCCACTCGTGGCAGATGATGCTGAAATCGACATACTGTATATCAAGTGTCCCTATTTCTGCAATTAAGAACAGCCGATTTTGATTCTGCCTTTCATTTGAGAAGTAAATACCACCCTTTATGTTCTAGCCCCTTATGTTCGAAATTTACTCCAGTGTCGCAAGTGTGACTGTCTACGGTTAGCCGTTGTCTGGTTAGAAGCTACGTTTAGGGTAATCCAGGAACAACGATGTGGATGTGCTACTTCTCTGTTCCCATGGATGCTTGAGGTCGGTCAGTCTCCTCACCCACAGCAATTGGGCAACTTGATTTCGGAGAGTATCCATGGCAGGTGCACCTGTAACTATTTCTTCTTGGACATTTATCTTGTTACAATGGTTGTGGTTTTGTATTCCGCCCGCAGCCGCGTAGCGTCCAGCTCGAGAGTTAGGCGGATGGATACCGAATCAGTCTCCTTGATGGCAGGGTTCAAATACTGCCACCGAAATCGAACATGGCGACTGTTTGCCATCTCACAACAGTAAGCCCCGAGGGAGCAGTGAACTACATTAACACATCAGTAGATTATTTGCCAGAAATGACAATGTGCAGCCGTATTATTGTTACCGTACAATCAAATTTGCGACACTAGAGTTTGACAGAGCACTGAAAGACCTGAGTCGAAACAAGGCCCCGGGAGTAGACAACATTCCATTAGAACTACAGATGGCCTTGGGAGAGCCAGTCATGACAAAACTCTACCATCTGGTGAGCAAGATGTATGAGACAGGCGAAATACCCTCAGACTTCAAGAACATAATAATTCCAATCCCAAAGAAAGCAGGTATTGATAAATGTGAAAATTACCGAACTATCAGTTTAATAACTCACAGCTGCAAAATACTAACGCGAATTCTTTACAGACGAAAGGAAAAACTGGTAGAAGCGGACCTCGGGGAAGATCAGTTTGGATTCCGTAGAAATGTTGGAACACGTGAGGCAATACTAACCTACGTTTCTAGCATTTGTAGACTTAGAGAAAGCTTTTGACAGTGTTAACTGGGATACTCTCTTTCCAATTCTGAAGGTGGCAGGGGTAAAATACAGGGAGCGAAAGGCTATTTACAATTTGTACAGAAACCAGATGGCAGTTATAAGAGTCGAGGGGCATGATGGGGAAGCAGTGGTTGGGAAAGGAGTGAGACAGGGTTGTAGCCTCTCCCCGATGTTATTCAATCTGTATACTGAGCAAGCAGTAAAGGAAACAAAAGAAACATTCGGAATAGGTATTAAAATTCATGGAGAAGAAGTAAAAACGTTGAGGTTCGCCGATGACATTGTAATTCTGTCAGAGACAGCAAAGCACTTGGAAGTGCTGTTGAACGGAATGGACAGTGTCTTGAAAGGAGGATATAAGATTAACTTCAACAAAAGCAAAACGAGGATAATGGAATGTAGTCAAATTAAATCGGGTGATCCTGAGGAATTAGATTAGGAAATGAGACACTTAAAATAGTAAAGGAGTTTTGCTATTTAGGGAGTAAAATAACTGATGATGGTCGAAGTAGAGAGGATATAAAATGTAGACTGGCAATGGCAAGGAAATCGTTTCTGAAGAAGAGAAATTTGTTAACATCGAGTATAGATTTAAGTGTCAGGAAGACGTTTCTGAAAGTATTTGTATGGAGTGTAGCCATATAGGGAAGTGAAACATGGACGATAAATAGTTTGGACAAGAAGAGAATAGAAGCTTTCGAAATGTGGTGCTACAGAAGAATGCTGAAGATAAGGTGAGGAGATCACGTAACTAATGAGGAGGTATTGAATAGGATTGGGGAGAAGAGAAGTTTGTGGCACAACTGGACTAGAAGAAGGGATCGATTGGTAGGACATGTTTTGAGGTATCAAGGAATCACAAATTTAGCATTGGATGGCAGCGTGGAGGGTAAAAATTGTAGAGGGAGACCAAGAGATGAATACACTAAGCAGATTCAAAGGATGTAGGTTGCAGTAAGTACTGGGAGATGAAGAAGCTTGCACAGGATAGAGTAGCATGGAGACCTGCATCAAACCAGTCTCAGGACTGAAGACCACAACAACAACAATGTTAATTTACGACGTAAATGTAAACTCTTAGAACGCAAAAGTTTATATTTACATTGTAAATGAAATTTACAATGAAAAATGTCGGTACTTAATTGCAAAAACATGAGCACTTGATATTTGCCAATTACAGCACCATCTACGATGAATGGAAAACAATGGTTTGAGTAAACTGTACATATTTTTTGGCGTATAGTCCGGAAATGCAATAAAATTGGGTGTTCCATTAGAAAACACAAAGTTCGACCTCGCTTACGCAGGAAAGGTGGTTACGAGAAGGCCCGTTGTGCCACGGAGAGAGATGTCTCCTTTACTAATGTTAACTTTTTAACTAGAGCTATGTCCTCCCCTGGTAGCGGAGTGGTCAGCGCGACGGAAGGGCATACCTAACAGCCCGGGTTCGATTCCTGGCTGTGTTGGAGATTTTCTCCGATCATGAACTGGGTGTTGTGTTGTCCTTATCATCATCATTTCATCCCATCGACACGCAAGTCGCCGAAGCGGCGTCAACTCGAAAGACTTCCACCTGGCGAACGGTCTGCCCGACGGGGGGCCCTAGCCACACGGCATTTCCATTTTTTTACCTGGAGCTATTCGCAACATTTCTTTATGTCAACTCAAAACAAACACGGTAAATAATAAAAGCTATGTTTAAAATCTTCAAAACAAACAGCCAGCGTATTGAAAAATAATTCTGCCCTCGCGACACCCCACTGGAGTATTCCAAAGACTGTACGGTACTTCCAACTGAAAGAGAGCCTTCGCTATAGCGGCTTTGTACTTAATCCCAACGGATGAACGCTTTTACTGAGAGATGGTGTGTTGATACTCCCAGTCGCACAAGCGGATTTCACAGCAAGTTCATCATTTCTGGAGAGTAGTTCGTTGCATGAGTAATTCCTCATCAGTACAAATAGAAAATTTCTTGGCAGAGAAGGTGAGTATGCTTGACAAATTTATCGCAAGATTAGAGAGATGTGAGAGCGGTGTTTTGCATGGTTGATAACACTCCGCCGATGTCATCTTTATGGGGCGGGACATGCGGTCAAGATGACCGTAGAGCTCCTTCAGAAATTTCGGCGCATGTTCGATCGCTTAAAACAGTCTCTAAAAGATCAGAGGTTCAGCTGATGCAAGGAGGTGCAGGACACTGTAGAAAACTTGATCCGTCATCAAACCAGAAGTTTCCTAACTAAAGCCACGCACTCCCTTCCTACGCGCTGGGACCGGTGAATCGATAACAACGGCAATTATGGATACCTGTACGGTTCCACATGGACCATAATTGTAATATTGTTGTCAAAATTTCTTAAGATACAACTGAAGTCGCCTCTGCATTTGGGCACACCTTATATCTGTACATCTGTCCCTTTCATGCCCTTAAGAATTACGTATTGAGTTCTGTATTGTTGAAAGATCTGAATACAGAGAAAAATCGAGTCCGATACTCAATAAGCTCGTATTTTGTTCACTAAATGACAGTGCAGAAACTTATTAACACGTGAACACGGTATTACGGTCCTCGCCTTTTTTGCGGGTGTCTGGATTTCGTGGACGAACAGACAGTGTTCTGGAATAACCACAATCGCCGGAACAAATAGAAAGAACGCAAGACCAGAGAAGGCGGTGAGGCGACTTCAGCCAATTATATTAATACCTTCAGCTGCTGAAGGGCGTTGATATATATCGAAGTGGACAGGTGGAAATGTGTGCCCCGAACGGGACTCGAACCCGGGATCTCCTGCTTACATAGCAAACGCTCTATCCATGTGAGCCACTGAGTGCACAGAGGATAGTGCGACTGCAGCGACTATCTCGCGCACGCCTCCAGCGAGACCCACATTCTCACCTTATATGTCCACACACTACATACGTAGTGTTCCACCCCAACACACTCATTACTCGTGGAAGACATTCTTACCAAGTCCCGTAAGACTTTGGAGAATATGTGTGCATCCGCACAGAAGAAGAAGGTCATGGCCGGTATTGCCAGAACCATATATTTATATGGGTATGGTGTCTGTTCTTTCGGACATGACCTCCGCAAGAAGTGAATGTAAACGCAGCTCCAGCCAGCCACCGCCAGACATTAGTGGATAGTGTTCGCAGAGTATTAGCACGGCCTAGCAGAGAGTACTACGAGAACAGCAATTGGTAATCCATATCCATTGCTTGTTTGGACATTATCTACAGCGAAGATCATTACTAGCTGCACGTCACCCATCGCCTGCCATACTTATTGTAAATACAAGTTAACTGTTGTCATTCTTCTTATTTGTAATTCAAAACTTCTGATGTTATTTGCTTGAATTGTTGTATAGCATTACGACAAAGCAGCTTCCTTTTGACATACCTTCCTTTTGGCACCCTATACGAGACGAATGGGCAAGACCCATTGTTGTGACTTGGCAAGACAGCCAAGCCACTAGGAGATAGCCGAAAGGCACGCGTTTAAGCTCACGCCGGCTGGCGTGAGGTCTGGGACAGTTAAAGGAGTTGAGTCTAGTAAAAAAAGTACGTAGCTTCTGGAATACTTAACTTTAATCCATAATTGGTGAACATCGGGCTGACAGTACATGCATCACAAGATAAATAGCAAATGATAATGGCGCCTTGCAAGGTCGTAGCAAATGACGTAGCTGAAGACTATGCCAACTATCGTCTCGGCAAATGAGAACGTAATTTGTCAGTGAACCATCGCTAGCAAAGTCGGCTGTACAACTGGGGCGAGTCCTAGGAAGTCTCTCTAGTCCTGCCGTGTGGCGGTGTTCGGTCTGCAATCACTGATAGTGGCGACACGCGGGTCCGACGTATACTACCGGACCGCGGCCGATTTAAAGGCTACCACCTAGCAAGTGTGGTGTCTGGCGGTGACACCACACCCATCATTTGGTGACGAGAACTCAACAGAGAGAGCTGCGTTTCGTTAGATCTCTGTTTGCGGAGTCCTTGCTGGTTTTTACAGAGGAGATTTTCGTTTTCCACTACCGTCATACTGCGGGTGCACAGAACACGTTCCATAATTCTACATCACATCAAGACGCAAGTGTAATTAGTTGGCTCTAGAAGAAGAGGTCTTTTTAACAGTGTATCTAACAGTTGCCCCTATTTACGGGAGTTGGAAGAAATATGACCAGTACCGGGAGCGGAAAATTAGCCCCGGCCGAGCGCCGACTCAAATTACGTGCTATTTCTCAGCAAGCGGCCGTGGAGGCCAAACAAAGTACTTGCTGGGGCAGCAGAGGCGCCATAAATTGACGGCTAAGTCCCATTGTTCTCCGCGGGACACGCCGAGACAGAGGGGTCGGATCCGCGCATTATACCTGATTGTTCGGGACAAAGACGGCCTGTGGCAGTATATGACCGTGTTACACGCCCTCGGTGACGGGCCGGTGGAACGCTTAGGGGGTCGCGGCCGCTACAGCGCCCCGACACACAGGACTGCGCTTGCAGTACACGCCGCACGATGCGGTTTATGGGCACCAGCGCCTGTCGATATTGAACTGAGCGAGCTGGATGGGAAGGGAGCGCTGGACTTACAACGCCAAATATGGTTTTACCTTTGATTTGGCAAGTAATATTCCAGTTACTTACTGTTCCCTATATTTTTTTTTCTTTATTGTGATTTCATTTCCCTGCCCCATATGGGCGGGGGAGGGCTGTCAGCGGCAATTCCCTGTACTTTCACTTTCAGCGACATATCTATCAGTGGAAAATCATTGTGCGAAGTATCAGTGCTCAGTAAGACTTTATTAATGCTACTAGTTTCTTCATTAAAGTTCATTAGGAAAAAAAGGTTTTTAAATACAACATATGTGTGCAAATTGCAATATACAGGGTGGTCCATTGATCGTGACCGGGCCAAATATCTCACGAAATAAGTGTCAAACGAAAAAACTACAAAGACGGAAACTTGTCTAGCTTGAAGGGGGAAACCAGATGGCGCTATGCTTGGCCCGCTAGATGGCGCTGCCACAGGTGAAACAGATATTAACTGCGTTTTTTTAAATAGGAAGCCCCATTTTTTATTACGTTTTCGTATAGTACGTAAAGAAACATGAATATTTTAGTTTGACCACTTTTTTCGCTTTGTGATAGATGGTGCTGTAATAGTCACAAACATATGGCTCACAATTTTAGACGAACAGTTGGTAACAGGTAGGTTTTTCAAATTAAAATACAGAACGTGGCTACGTTTGAACATTTTATTTCGGTTGTTCCAATGTGATACATGTACCTTCGTGAACTTATCATTTCTGAGAACGCATGCTGTTACAGAGTGATTACCTCTAAATACCACATTGATGCAACAAATGCTCAAACTGATGTCCGTCAACCTCAATGCTTTTGGCAATACGTGTAACGACGTTCCTCTCAGTAGCGAGTAGTTCGCCTTCCGTAATGTTCGCACATGCATTGACAATGCGTTGACGCATGTTGTCTGGCGTTGTCGGTGGATCACGATAGCAAATATCCTTCAACTTCCCCCCCCCCCCCCCCCCACAGGGCCGGCCGCTGGAGGCCGAGCGGTTCTGGCGCTACAGTCTGGAACCGCAAGACCGCTACGGTCGCAGGTTCGAATCCTGCCTCGGGTATGGATGTGTGTGTTGTCCTTAGGTTAGTTAGGTTTAAGTAGTTCTACGCTCTAGGGGACTTATGACCTGAGCAGTTGAGTCCCATAGTGCTCAGAGCCATTTGAACCATTTGAACCCCCACAGAAGGAAATCCGGGGATGTCAGGTCCGGTGAACGTGCGGGCCATGATATGGTGCTTCGACGACCGATCCACCTGTCATGAAATATGCTATTCAATACCGCTTCAACAGCACGCAAGGCTATGTGCCGGACATCCATCATGTTGGAAGTACATCGCCATTCTGTCATGCAGCGAAATATCTTGTAGTAACATCGGTAGAACATTACGTAGGAAATCAGCATACATTGCACCAATTAGATTGCCATCTATAAAATTGGGGCTAATTATCCTTCCTCCCATAATGCCGCACCATACATTAACACGCCAAGGTCGCTGATGTTCCACTTGTCGCAGCCATCGTGGATTTTTCGTTGCCCAGTAGGGCATATTATGCCGGTGTACGTTACCGCTGTTGGTGAATGGCGCTTCGTCGCTAAATAGAACGCGTGCAAAAAATTTGTCATTGTTTCGTAATTTTTCTTGTGCCCAGTGGCAGAACCGTACACGACGTTAAAAGTCGTCGCCATGTAGTTCCTGGTGCATTTAAATATGGTACGGGTGCAATCGATGTTGATGTAGCAGTCTCACCACCAACGTTTTTGAGATTCCCGATTCTCGAGCAATTTGTCTGCTACTGATGTGCGGATTAGCCGCGACAGCAGCTAAAATACCTATTTGGGCTTCATCATTTGTTGCAGGTCGTGGTTGACGTTTCACATGTGGCTGAACACTTCCTGTTTCCTAATTAACGTAAGTATACGGCGAACGGTCCGGACACTTGGATGATGTTGTCCAGGATACCGAGCAGCACACATAGCACACACCCGATGGGCATTTTGATCACAATAGCCATACATCAACACGATATCGACCTTTTCCGCAATTGGTAAACGGCTCATTTTAACACGGGTAATATATCAAGAAGCAAATACCGTCCACTGGCGGAATGTTACGTGATACCGCCTACTTATACGTTTGTCACTCTTTCAGCGCCATCTATCATAAAGCGAAAAACGTGGTCCAACTAAAACATTCATAATTCCTTACGTACTACACGAATATATAATAAAAATGGGGGTTCCTATTTAAAAAAAAAAAAAAAAAACGCAGTTGATATCCGTTTGACCTATGGCAGCACCATCTAGCGAGCTAACAATAGCGCCATCTTGTTTCCACCTTCGAGCTAGACGAGATTCGTCCTTTGTAGTTGTTTCGTTTGATGCTTATTTCGTGAGATATTTGGCCCGGTCAATATGATTGAACCACCATGTATATATCTTAGGGGAAGTCTAGCTCCTTATTTTGTGTCAAGTTATGGTATCATCACCGAATTAATTTTTAAGTACCGTTTGTGTGGATAATGTCAATGTGTGTGATCCTGTCGCATCTAAAAGCAGCTGTCAGAATTCTTTTAATTTACTTTTTCTAATTACTGTGTAAGATTAAAATATTTCAAAATAATTGTTTCAGTTTATAAGATTGATAGCTGTAAATCCTACTTACTGCAAGTATATAAAAAGAAAATTGAAACCAAAAATTATTATTATATGCCGTCCAACAAAAACGGTGCTCCACAATTTTTGTACCTAAGTTTCATCTTTTATTTGCTTTCTGTCAGGAGTTTTGGTGGGAGTAATTGCATCACAGTCGTGTCATTTGAAGCAGCGTAGAAAGTTGTGGCTGAGAAACCAGAGTTCAAGAAAGTACTAGAACGCAGTTGTACAATTTCTGATGTTATTTTACCCAAAAGAATAAAGGAAATAAGCCCAATATTCAATATCAGATGTAGTAAACTCAAAAGCCACAAGCTCAACAGGCGGTACGCAAAATCCAAAAAATCCAGGCACGTAATGGAACTACTACAAACAGCAAAAAAGATAAATAAAATACGTGTTTCACTTGCTTCCTGCTTTTCAATAATTATATATGCATTGCAGTAATACTTGTTTCTTTGACGTAAACTGGAATTACAGTTAAAACAGTCTTATAGTCGAGAAAAATGAGAACAGGAGCGTTAATTTACGTAGAATGAGTCGCATTAGACATACTAACCATTTTGTTCTGCGAACGGCTCACGCCATCAAAATGGATTTTCTGGAAAATGACAATAGCAACACATAAGGACAAGTAAATATGTTGCGTCTCGGTAGCCCTCCCTTACAAGATATAAAACTCGGCAGCAAGTTCTTTTACATATACTTTTGTTTTTTAATGCAACTGGAAACTTTTGAAATATCTTGAAACACGAGTTTAAAATATAAGGAATGCAGTTGCTAGAGTTGGAACTTTTCGTCTTCCGACTGTTGAATTGTGTGCACAAAAGGTTTCGCTTAAACATGAGTGCATGTCTAGAATGAAACTTTCACTCTACAGCGGGATGTGCGCTGATATGAAACTTCCTGGCAGATTAAAACTGTGTACCGGACCGAGACTCGAACTCGGGACCTATGCCTCGCCCTTCCTGAGTTCGAGTCTCAGTCCGGCACACAGTTTTAATCTGCCAGGAAGTTTCATGAGTACATGTCTGCATTTGAGTGTGTTTCCTTACGCCCTTTCAGTTACCTGAGTGGTTAAGATGCATCCATTTGCAACAACTGTAGTTGCTCCTATAAGCCACATACATTACGGCGAAGAAGAAGGAAAGAAGTAAGTTTGAGGTTTAATGTTCTGTAGGGGCAGGACCGTTTATCACGGATATACGACGAGAATGCCGAGAGAGTCTCACATGGCAGGGGTCACACAGCAATAGTTGATTCCAACTACTTTGCCTTTCAGTTGTAGCACATTTCAATGAAAGTTCTGAGAAAATTTATAACGTCACCATTAACAAGCGGTATGTCAATTCTACTCGTATTACCAGAAGTTTCCGAACGTCGTTAAAGCACAACGTTCCATTATAAAGAACTTATTTATTTTCGTGTACTGTTTGGTATGGAAGTAAACATCATTAATAATACAACAAAATTACAGTCTAATCTGCGTCACATCACTTTATGAAAATTTCGTTTAGGTGTCTTGTACAATTCACGAAATGAAAAGATGTTACGTCTTACATAACTCACCTTTTGTATACACGACATTCTTAACGTCTAAAACATGAATTAGACGATAGGAGATATACACATACTTTTAACAGATGTGGCAATTCTAAAACCTAGTATACACGATAATAATATCCAAAAATCGAAACACGTAACAATGATACAGACGGTCGGGAATATGATTTTCAAAAATTTTTGCATGCTGTAGGCATTAGCTACAGAAAATATGTCTAGTGCTTTTCGTTTGGACCTCTTTCGACCTGTTTCCTTATCACTATACTTTTGAAACAAATGACGTCCCCCGCAAATTTTTTACCTCTTCTTAATTCTTCTCTTATATACATCTCAATATTTTACACTCTCTCTATCCAGCTTATTTGTAACTTTGCGTAAGCTTCATTTTCCTCTATTAGAATGAATATCGTATATGGCTGGATGTCAGACCCTGAAGAGAGGAATTTCTACGATTTTTTTATGTTTATTTTTTTTTTTCGAGTCATCAGTCTTTTGATTGGTTTGATGAGGATCACCACAAAGTCCTCTCCTGTGCCAACCTCCTCATCTCGGACTAGCACTTGCATCCTAGATCATCAATTACTTGCTGGATGTATTCCAATCCCTGTCTTCCCCTATAGCTTTTACTCTATACAGCTCCCTCTAGTGCCATGGAAGTTATCCCCTAATGTCATAACGAACATCCTATCATAATACTTTCCCTTCATATTCTCAGTGTTTTACATATATTCCTTTCCTCTCCAACTCTGCGGAGGACCTCCTCATTTATGAACAGTCCACCTAATTTTCAACATTCTTCTATAGTCCCACATCTCATAGGCTTTGATTCACTTTCGTTCTGGTTTTCCCACACTCCGTATCTCTCAACCATACTATTCTGTGCTCCAAACGTACATTCTCAGGAATTTATTCCTCGACTTACGACCTATGTTTGATACTAGCAGACTTATCTTGTCCAGGAATGCCTTTTCCGCCAGTGCAGATTTCTTCTTTACGCCCTTCTTGCTCCATCTGCCATAAGTCATTTGGCTGCCTAGGTATCAGAACTGTTAACTTCGTCTGCTTCTTGACCATCAGTTCTGATTTCCAGTTTCTTGCTGTTTTCGTTTCTGCTGCTTTTCATAACTTTCATGTTTCTTCGATTTACTCACTATCAGTATTCTGTACTCGTTAGACACATCTTGCAGTACTTCTTCATTTTTACTGAGGATTACAATGTTGTCAGTAAATCTTACCATTGATTTTCGTTCATCCTCAATTTTAATCCTGCTCTTGAACCTTTCTTTTATTTGCATCATTGCCTCTCTCACGTATAGACTAATCATTGGAAGTGAAAGAGTTCTTACATTTTACATTGTCGAACGCTTTTTCAATGTTGACAGGATCTATGAACGTGTCTTTATTTTTCTTCAGTCTTTTTCCCATTATCAGCCGAAATGTCAGAACTGCCTACCTGGTGCCTTTATCTTTCCTAAAGCCAAACTAATCGTCATATAACGCATCCTCAATTTTCTTTCCCATTCTTCTCTTTATTATTCCTGTCAGCAACGGGGATGCACGAGCTGTTAAGCCGATTGTGTGATAATTCTGGCACTTGCCTCCATCTACAACTACATAAATTGTGTTATCAACGTTCGATAGCACATTTGTTAGGGGTTGCAGATATCGACCGCTGTCCGTAATAGATATCGCAGGACGCACGATTTGCGACTAGTGCTGTCCCGCGGCTTGTGACAAGTATCTAGCGAGCTTTCGTCCACTCTTGCTCGGGATGTCAACTATGAATGTAGCATAGCCTTCAGCTGATAGGAAGCAACCACTAACAAGGCACTTAGTCAAGTATGGCATAAGTAATACCTCTCGAGATATGTTTGTAATTATATGTATGCAGCTTATAAAGAAGCCTGTAACACAAATTAAGTACAATATATAATCTTTTTACCAACGATACAGACTATGCAGCCAGCTCCTTACCGAATTCACTGCCAAACCCGCTATTATGTTTCTATTTAGCATTGGCCACCTGTCATCGTAACAACTGACGAGAAGAATCATAACATAAATAGTCAGGAAGCCACAGTACGGTGTGTGGTGGAGGGTATCCTGTACCACAACTTTTCATATCATTTCCTGTTGCACTCACAAATAGAGCGAGGGAAAAATGACTGTCCGTATGCCTACGTATGAACCCTAATTTCTCGTATATTCGTAGTCCTTACGAGCAATGAATGTTGGTGGCAGTAAAATAGTTCTGTAGTCAGATGATTCTCTAAATTTTCTCGAAATCAACGTCACCTTTCCTCCAGGGATTCCCAATGGGATTTCCGAATCATCTCCGTATCACTCACCTGTTGCTCGATCCTACCAGTAACAAATCTAGCAGTCCACCTCTGATTTGCTTCGATGTCTTCCTTCAATCCGAACTGCTACGGGTCCCAAGCATTGGAGTAGTACTCAAGAATAGGCCACACCAGCGTCATATGTGCGGTCTCTTTCACAGGTGAACCTATCTTCTTTAATATTCTCGCAATAACCCGAAGTCGACCATTCGTCTTTCTACCACAGAACTCCCATGCCCGTTCCACCTCGTATCGCTTTGCAATGTTACGCCCAGATATTTAAACGACTTGACTGTATCAAGCAGGATGCCAGTAATACTGTATCCGAACATTACGGGTTTGGTCTTCCTACTCATCCGCATTGACTTTCATTAGTCGGCTCTTGCTGTCATCGGAATTGTGAGGATGATGTTTTTCCGACAGTCAGATGGTATACGGCCAGTCTCAAACGTTCTGCACACCAACGTGAATAGTCGTTTTATTGCCCCTTTCCTCAATGAGTTTAGAAATTCAGATGGAACGTTATCTATTCATTCTACCTTTTTTTATCTTAAGTCTTCCAAAGCTCTTTTAAATTCTGATTCTAATACTGGATCTCCTATTTGCTCCCTGGCGACTCCTGTTTCTTCTTCTATCTCTTCATCAAGTCTGCACATTCGAAGAGACTTTCAGTGTACTCTTTCCACTAATCCGCTCTCTCCTCTGCATTTAACCGTAGAATTCCCGCGCGTACTTAATGTTACCGCCCTTGCTCTTAGTATCACCGAAGGTTGTCTTGACTTTGCATTATTGAATCCGTGCTTCTGGTAATCATTTCTTTTTCGATGTCTTCACATCTTTCATGCTGCCATTTTATCTTCGCTTCCCTGCATTTCCTAATTATTTCGATCTTAAATGACCTGCATTTCTTTATTCCTGTATTAGCCTGAAAATTTTTGTACTGCTGTCTCTCATTGATCAGCTGAAGTATTTCATCTGTTATCCACGGTTTCTCCGCTATTGTTCCGTTGTTGTAACTGCGGTTTTCTTTCCAACTTCTGTGATTGCCCTGTTTAGAGACGTCCATTCCTTTTTAACTGTACTAAATACTGAGCTATAAATTATTGCCGTGTCTATCGTGTCAGAGAACTTCAGGCGTATCTCTTTATTTCTTAGTAATTCTGTATGTTACTTGTTCGCGCCCTGGTCGTTTATGACTAGTCTCTTAAACTTCAGCCTAATCTTCATCACTACTAGGTTGTGACCTGAGCCTGTATCTCATCCGGGGTACACCTTACAATCCAGTATCTGGTATCAAAATCTCTGCTTGATAATGATGTAATATGACTGAAATATTCACGTATCATCCGGCCGTTTCCAAGTATACCTCCTCCTCTTGAGATTCTTGAGCAGGGTATACGCTCTTAGTAACTGACATTTATTACACAACTCATTTAGTCTTTCTTCTCTCTCATTCCTGCTGCAAAGCCCATATTGTTCCGTAAATTACTTTTTTTGTTTTGGTTTACACGCCTAGTACCGTAGGACTAAACTGAAGAGCAAATCTCCAAGTCATGGAACGTCTCAGTACGTTGGAAGGGATCCGTGATCCCACCAACATTGATGTTAGTATCCGACACCCAGGTCGATAGCAGACAGGCGTTGATTGTCGAGGGCTGCAGGAGGCAGTGAGATGAGTGTCGAGTGAGAAGTTGTACTGGAGAGACGGGCAAGAATGGTGGTCGAGTGAGTAGTAAACGGTAAATTCAGCGGATTATGACGAGTGATCGTCGTGGGGTTGACCCTCACCAATACCGATTCGCAAGTGATATGAAACTAAAAGTCACAAGTGCCGAATTACGTGTTTCGCGTCAACCGCGTCGGCGAGCAACAACCATGGATTGCAGTGAAGATTGTTGTGAATGTTAACCATCATCATTGCGTGTGACGATGAACTTAAAATCAGCAGCCAATAAAAAGATATAACCGTAATCAGACGTGTAAGGCGAAGGTAGCAACTGCCTCAGAATTTCTGTGTTAGTAGATAGTACATATCAGTTTGTACGTCGCAAACTTTATGGTCTTTAATAATAGCCAAACTTTCAATCGTGAACTATTCCGTCTCAGAACAGCCGCACTCGGCTGAAATAGCCCCGAAGCCACAGCAGAAAAACCGATGGCCTTTCATTCATTAAGCACACGGTCATATAATCATAATAATTAATTGTTTGGCAGCTTCGGTAAATTACACAAAACGCAATTAAAGGAAATAACGGGGTAAATAACAGGTAAAATAAAATCTTCATGAACTCCAAAAAAAGGCCAGCCGTAAGTTTATGTAAACGCAGTGAGCAATACGACACAGGAAATCTTCTGCCAGTGGAGAGCTCATCACGACACTTTTTAATTGCAGGCCATATGTCCTATGGATACACTTAATGTCTATTTGATGTAGTGGTTTTTATTGCCTTCTGAATCCTCAAGCTATTGATCAGAGCTGATCCTTCCGCGTTTAGGGGCAGTTTCATACCTCAAGGGCAAGAGAATGTTCTGAACGTCAATCCACTCCTCTGCCCTCTTTGACAAGTGCATTGGCTGAATGAGGGTGACTTTTTATGCCGGAAGTGTTCAGCAGCCATTGCTGATAAATTTTATTCGAAATATAGGTAGTGGTGGGATTCGAATCCGGGACCGAGGACGTTCTGATTACTAATCAGAGACGGTAACCCTAGCCCATTAGCCTATGCAATGTGTGCAGTGGCAATACAGCTCTTCAGTGAGGACGATAATTTATTTTTAATTCGACGCACTTTCGGTAATGGAGTACAACAATTCGGGTAGCTGACCGTTTGATCATATATTTATTTGGTGTTTCTCCCACCTTTTCTGTGAATCCGTTGCTTTATTTCTATGTAATAAAGTGCGATATACCAAATAATTATGATCCTGTGGGAAAGCTCACAAGCTCCACTAACCCTTGCAATACCTACGCGTTTTCAATGAAGTGTAATATCAAGACGGGCACTGGGGCGGTATTTTATGTGCATTCTAAAAAATGAAATAAAAACCAAATTCATTAATTGTAGTTGACTTATATGAACAACATGCTTTTCAAAGAGTTACAGATATATAAAAGTAGGTTCCAGAGTCTCAAATTATTAGATATACGTTTATGGAATTTGGTAGAAAACTTAATTAAAAACAGTAACTATTTTCTTCAGAATTTTAAAACATAATGCACCTGACTATTGCAGTTTTCATGGTAGCACACTAATCGTTTACTAACTAGCGACGACATCGCGATAAGAGGTGCTATTTGTCGGATTATCATTAATAGATTCTTGTTTCCTTGTTATGATCAACGAATCTTATAAATCAAGTATTTTGCATAAAATGATAGCTATGTAATTTATAGAAAGATGTCAACACCGAAATTCACACAAAGGTAAACATTGAAATCAGTGTTGGTAACACTTCTCTGTCATATAACAAGGCTCGTACACTTTGTGCCTCATCTCTTCCACCTCAACTGTAAGATTTTTACGTCCGCGACTCCTGACGTAACTACTATTTTGGCGTCAAGTAACGAATCCACACCATAATGACGACAGAAATACTTAGTCAATTACGGATTAATATGAAGCTAAATAAGCATTAACTCCAATTAAGAGTTAGATTCAATGATAACGTGGAATTCCTCACTGAGAGACGATTCCTTATTGATGTAAGCTACGTTTGTAGGATAATGGCAGTACAAAAGTGAAATGAAAATGGTGGTACTTGAAACATTAAAAAATTATTCACAGCAAAATAGAAATTAAATGCAATTTCATTGTCATGCATGTGAATAATATACTGTAAAATTTGAAATTATGTTCTGCCAATAAAGTATGTATGAGAAGTAATCGATGTATTATTTAATTTATATTCCTTTTACTGTATTTATCAGTCTCGCATCACAAAAATCATCTCGAAATCAGTGCGAGTTCTTGGCAACATTTCTTTTGTAAGTCATTAGTTTTCTGACCGGTTTGGTACGGCAAGATGCGAATTAATTTCTTGCGCCAACCTCTCATCTCAGAGTAGCATTCGCACCGAACGTTTTCAGTTATTTCTTAGGTGTATACCAGTGTCCGCCTTTCTCTACAGATTTAATCCGCTGGTACCATGGAAGCTTTTCCCTGGTCTCTTAACAAGTGAACTACCGTCCTGTTCCCCATCCTTGCCAATGATCTTTGGATGTTGCTTTCTTCGCCGAGTCTTCTGGGAACCTCATCATTTCTTATCTTAACAATTCATCATCAGATTATGCTAAATCAGGTTAAATGACGCCCCCGTACAGACAGGAATCGTCAGTGGACAACCAGTCGCCCGCAGCTGCAGGTGTACATTGAACATCTAGCAGGAGGCATCCCTGGTGAAGAATCCATTGTGAAACCTTGATTAGAGTACTCCTGCGACCGTTGGTGACCAGTTAGCCGTGCACGGTTCATGTCTGTAGGCGGGCGTCATTTAAGACACATCTGATATCATCTGAAGTTGACGCACTAATAAATCAACACCATTATTATACCATTTATTTGAACTGAGAATAAAAATTGAATGACCCAATTCTGTTTCCAAGAGTATATGCGTGGTGCCCCTTTAACTAGTATTCAAATTCAGTATAACTAAGATAGATTGGGACTTCATTGTGTGTGGGGTACTAAGTGTCGGAACGGAGGTAGCTTTACGTCCGGTAGCGATACAAGTAATTCAAATACACCAGCAGTGTCTTTATAGAAGAACAAAACGGTACTGTCAGTGCTGTTCTTCCGAGAATGTTGTTAACACGTTAGTAGGGTTGCACCTGTGTCTTAGAGACAAAATGTGTTGGTTTTTTGTGCAATAATACCTTCTTGATGGACATTCCTTACAATGAACTTCTCTGAGCGAATGGATAAATGTATCGGTCTACTGTGTAAGAGCTGCGAAGGCCAGAGAATTAACGCCTTAAACGCCTCCCGTTAAGGGGGAAAATATTATTATTGTTTATCGTGGCCTTTGAAGCCACTTGAAAGACGTTCGATCCTATTGTATCGGGCTCCATTATTAACTTCTTTTATCGGTACAAGCTGTAAGTTGGGCGCTATATTTTTTGCTTTTGTCTGAAATTTAGCCCAACTTTACAGAACCTAATACGATCTGCACTGCAATTAATCTGTAAGCAGCTTGATTTTTTGTTAAATGCGTGACTGAATTAAAACAGTTATCCAACCCTAAACAAAATTTCCACTTACCTCGCTTCTTGACAAAACTGACGCAGATTTCTCGAAAGCACGGCGGTAAAGAGCAAGCATGCAGCCGCTATGCTAAATTTCTGTTTCTAAATACATATTCATATGCACATGTTAATGCGTATTGGCAAGCGGTGGGTTGGGGAGAGCGACTATTCATATGAAATGATATTCCAAGACAACGATTGTAGACGGAAATATGTATTCAAAAAGACAAAGTGGAACTTCGTGTGATCTTCACAAATTTGCATTGGTCTGAACGAAACTTGGCTTAACAAGGTGAACAATGATTTAAAAAGGGTACAAAGTAAAGAGATTCTCTAGAAAAATGAAACAGATTATTCAACTAACATGTTACTCTATGATTCAGAGACGGGGAGTGGTCTCATTCTCAGATCAAGTTAACTAGCCGATAATAATCATTCCTATCTGCGCAGTGCTGCAATCTTATCTCATTCTTATTCTCATCAAAAGTAAAGACATTATTCAAAGTATATATTCCTTTCACTTTTCAGTGTACCCATCATACTCATCCTTGCTGCCCTTTCTTCATCTAACAGACAAAAATCAGAGTTCCACACAGCTCTGCTAAATACATCCATCCTACCACACTTCTACTAACAATTTATCAGACTGTGCCAAAAGACCAAAGATTATTTAACAGTGATGTAACTTGTTCTCTGTCTCTGACATGGACGTCGATGACATAAAACCAAATGACAAGACCACCTTTCAAAGCTTTTGCCAAGTGACCTGGACTTGTAGCAGATACTTTACTGGTTAAGAGGAAGGAGGTTATTCTATTGGTTGAATTTAAGAAAAAAAAAAGTGTGTGGATTCTTATTGGGCTTAACTGCTAAGGTCATCAGTCCCTAAGCTTATACACTATTGAACCTAAATTATTCTAAGGGCAAACACACACACCCATGCCCGAGGGAGGACTCGAACCTCCGCCGGAACCAGCCGCACAGTCCATGACTGCAGCGCCTAGACCGCTCGGCTAATCCCGCGCGGCGTTGAATTTAAGAATGGGCAGTTCAATCGAGCCAGAATATTTGTTAGAATGCAAAAGTGCACAGTTGAATTAAATAGAGTTACGTGGGAGTGGTACATATGCTTAGAAAAATGCTACTACTAACTCAAGATGCTTACGGGATTACTGAGGCAACGCATTATCATAAGATGGAGAAAGCTAGGGAACAGAGCTCGAATGAACCAATTGTGGTAAGTGCGTTCTGGTCGTTCCAGAAGAAAATTGCTTCAATATTTGTCAAATTAATGTTACACACCGGGTTTAAACATGCAGGTAAGAAAAAATGTACCAACTCCTCATGGGTGTTTCGCGGGAAGCTCTTGCAAGGTAATCACAGGGGCGCAAATGACTAATCCGTGGTTCATTTTGCGAATTTCGGAAAACAATTGGATTAGCTGATGCCTAAACGCATCAAACTCTCATACCCAGATTGTTGCCTGTTAACTGATCTCATCATATAGCGTTGCTACGCGGTTCGTTCCCTCTGGCGACTCTACGCCACGTCTGACGCGTGCTTCCCTTACCTATCAAGGTCAGCAGTCGGCGGTCCTCTGCCTCCTTTCTAGATCAAAACTGTAATGACCAAGAATCTTTTCCGTTGTTCCCTGATATAAACGTCGGCTATGTGCGTAAATAAACGCATGTGTTTGCGTCCAAAAGCCAATGGCGTAAGAAGAGCAAATTGTTTCGCCAGTTGGACGACAGGTAGCTTTCAGACCACCGCCCTTCCTCTATAATTTTCGGTGGCAAGCCTCCTAGCCAACTTCAGTGGAAAATACCACTTAAGGCTAGACGGAGAAGACAGGTGACGTGCAACAGAGACAGTACATGTTTCCGTAACCAACTATCTGGTACCGTGGCGTCGGAGAGTTTTAAGACCTTTTGAAAGTTTTGTGTTGTTTGGCTGGCACCGGCACCTATAGAGAAGTTCTTCCCCTTTCTACTATTTTAGCCCGAGTGGTGGCCGAACGCCAAGTAACCAGACATATTTGTTCGCCTCAGCCCACGCTAGGAACCAGCGGTCACAATGGCCGTGTCGGGCTACTGTCGGACAATACACTGGCGTGTCTCGCCTGCTGTGGCCGCAGATCGGCAACGCCAGTAGGTCGAATACAGCACCTAGGCAGAATACTTTGTAAATGTTTTTCTTTATTTTTCCAGTCTTTGATCACAATATCAATTCTGTAGACGATGACCGATTTCAGTCCGTAATGAACATCCTCGGATCAGCTTTACACCATATCCTAAAGTGAAGATCTGAGGATGGTCATTACGGACTGACCGGTGATCGTCTAAATAATTGATATTGTGATCAAAGACTGGAAAAATAAAAAAAAAAAATTGACAGTATTGGATCACTGTTTGTGTATGCGACCATGTCGCAGTTGGTGAGAATTTTTTTGTTTCTGTCTGTGGGCCTCAATGTAGTGCAGACGCAGCCCCAGTGTCCTTCCTACATGCGGGAACCACGCGCGAGTGGGCGGAGAGCAGACTCAACTGACGTATGTGCTCCCTCTTCACGGGGACCTGGCACAGTAGAAACCGTAAGGCTAGAAAGCACATCGATAATTTACTTCTTTTATGCCTATTGATTAGAACTGACATTGATTTGCTAGTACTGTAAGAAAGATGAAACTATAATTGGAAGCTGTTAAATACGAGGTATTTTTCATAGACTGTCTGTAATTGTACATGTTATTGGGAGTTAACAGTAAACGCAGGACAGGTTACACATCTACCAATCCTTTTTAACACCACGGAAGTGCAGTTGGGAGTGAGTAACGGTATGGACCTCGCCAGCATTGGCTAGCCGCGGAGTTTTGCGAACGGCCATGCGCTCTTTATCAGGTACTCGCGAGTGTAACACAGTAATCTCTTTTGAACATACTGATATGGGTTTGGAGCTAGACATTGCCCTGTTGCATTTCACAATGTACACTGCTGGCCACCGTAAATGCAACACCAAGAAAGACAAGAGGTAGCACAACAAAATTTATTTTGTAGATAACATGTTGACCAAGTATCAAATGATTGCGTTTACAGACGTCTGTGACATGTGGTTCCTGCCAGAATCAGTAGCCAGAGTAGCCGCCATTGTTGGACATCACCGCTGCCACACGTCTCGGCATTGATTCAAAGAGACGTTGGATGTGTTCCTGGGGTACAGCAGCCCAAGCAGCTTCCACACGTTGCCAAAGATCATCTGGTGTGGCAGCTGGGGATGTAATCTGGGTCACTCGTTGAGCAACCATGGACCACATGTTTTCTATAGGCGAAAGATCAAGAGAGCGAGCCGGCCAGGGAAGCAATTCAATCTGGTTATTGACGAAGAACCTTTGGACAATGTGGGCCACGTGTGGTCGCGCATTATCCTGTTGAAATATGGCTGTGGCCGAGCCCTGAAGGAAGGGAAGGTCAACTGGCTCCAGCATCTCGGATATGTAGCGCCGGCTATTGAAAGTACCGGCAATGCGTACTAGAGGCGTGCGAGAGTAATATCCAATACCGCCCCATACCATAAGACCAGTGTGGCGGTGCATAATGCAGCTGTCCAGCATCCTCTCTCCACGGTGTCTCCACACTCGAATCCGACCATCGTGGTGCCGCAGACAGAAGCGTGCCTCGTCAGTAAAGACAACGTCATTCCATTCTGCCGTCCACATCCGTCTGTCATCACACCATTGGCGACGGAGACGTCTGTGGTTCTGCGTCAATGGTAGACGAAGCAATGGACGTCTTGCGGACAGACCACTCTGCTGTAAACGGCGTCGAATGGTACGCGCAGACACTGGATGATGCGTTACAGACGCAATGTGCTGTGCTATGGTTCGGGATGTCACTGAGCGATCCGTCACTGCCATGCGCACAATTTGCCTATCAGCACGTGCAGTGGTGCACCGAGGTGAATGCGATCGACCACGTCGGTCCGTCGTACCCTCCTGCATCCAACGGTCACATATCCGCATTACAGTTGTTTGGTTTCGTCCAACACGACTAGCGATTTCTCTGTATGATAATCCACAATCTCGGTAAGCCACTATCCTTCCTCTGTCGAACTCGGATACATGATCAAACGATGTTCGCTGTTGTCTACGAGGCATAACTGATCGTCTTGTGAAACAACCACAAGGTAAACACACGTGCCGAACGTACACTCGTCGAAATCGCCAAGCCTTAAATGGCGCTATGATGTGGCGCCACAGGCGCGCGTGATGTGCGTCTGCGCTGAAATTCTAATCAGTTGCATATCTCATCGCTGCAAACCCATGGTGTAAATTTCACTTGTTTCGGATGCTTCCTTCAGGGTATTGCATTTACGGTGGCCAGCAGTGTAGCAGGTTTCTATCGGTTTCATTTTGCTACAATACAATAGTTCAATTTCACATTTTTGTTTGTATTTATTCAGTTTATATGTGTAGAATGCTGTTTTGTCAAGTATCCTCTGTCCGTTATGTCTTGTCGAATGGCAAGATTGATTTCTCGGCCACTTGAAATTTTCTTTTAGTCGGGTGTTGCGCTCGAACCATGAAGGAGGACGACACGGGACAAGTGATGGATGCGAATGCCACCGTGTTCGAACTGACGACTGACGCCGACGGCGACGGCGACGAACCTGTCTATTCGAGCAACTGGAAGCAGCGACATGTTTTGTGACCACCGCCATCATCGTGGTGGAAATGGTGAACAATCCTGAGGCACTTCACCTGCGGTCGTTGTGTGTGAGGTATCAGTAACAGTAGGGTGCGCCGGTTTTTGTTGATGATCCAGTGCTGAGTGCCACAAAGAAGACAGTTCCATGTTGAGTCAAGTCCAAGGCCCTCAAGAAGCCACTGTGCGGGATGGTTACCGGCTGAATCAACGGTCAGCACGGGCGGGGCTGCCAAGTGGACAACGAACTAATGGAGCCGTTTCTGTTTGTCCCGATCGGACGCACAGCAGATCCAGTGATGTGAAAGAAGGCTTCTGCATGCCGTAAGGACAGCTAGCTGACTGCTTTCGCATGTAATGGAGGCATCCAGGTGGCGCTGGCATTGACCTGGTGCGCCTGAAAATGAATGTAGCCAATGCCTTTGAAGTTTGGGAGCAGTGTGTAACCACTTACTGCATGGCGAGCATGTGACATTGAGCACTATGAAGCAGAGCTGGCATAACTGTGCTATTACATACTGTGGGCGTGGTTGTGTTAAGTAGATTGTGGGCGAAAATCAATTGTCACTCAATTGGTTTTAAGAGTTTATTTATTGAGTTACTTATTAGTTTTATGTCACTGAGCCTGTGACTCACACTTGTTGCATTAAGGTTTCTTTGTTATTGTGTTTATGTGTTAGAGTTGTTACATATACATGGTGATCCTTTATAAAACCGACAAACTGCAGGGAAGGATTTGTGACTGGAAATGGAGGAAAAAGGTCCTATGATCATGTAACCGGGAATGCATCGTTGCCACAGTAGATGGCGCTGACGAATGAAATTTCTCTGACCGCGTTCCGTTTGTTCCTTGTGTGTATGATTGACGCAGCATATTGTGAGCAACAGAATGGTCCGGTACTCAAGTCAGGAACAAGCCGAAATGGAGTTTGTGTACGGCCAAGCAGAGTGATACGGGAGAGAGACACCATCATAGACGTCAACTACATCACACAACAACTTCCAGCACGTTTGTCTGTCTGAAAGGACCCATGATCACACAAACGCCCAAATGGGCTCGTGTATCGAATTCTTCCCTGTCTTTCATTCATAGAATTCAGTGTGTTCTTCGCTATTACAGAATATATATGGGAAAGTACCTGCTTTCCCCCTGCTTTATTTTCAGTGAATACGATTATAGTAGTTGACCACCTGTTGAGTCGTAGTACATAATCTTCTGAAGCTTAACATGTTGACTTTTACAGTTAGTGTGAATCATTTCATCTGTCTGTGTTCTTAGCCAGGTTCCATGCCTCACGTCGACATGAGACAAACTATGTAAGTAATAGCATTTCCATCTCCATGAACTTATTCTATAGTGAGCCACATAATGAATATTGTACCATTTCCTCTATTTTTAGTGTAATTAAAATGATATGACAATAACTTCTGTGTGAAATGTCTTCGTGTGTCTGCACCCCATCCTAGGTAACCTTCTTACAATCAAAAATAATATTAGAACTATAAAGACCCCCTTTCAGGTTTTCTAAGACCCGGTAGTGCAATGCCTGGAAGAGGTCGCCAGCAAAACGTATTATTACTGTGCGGACTGGCAGTGCTCCTGAATGCCAATCACTGTTAGTAATCTTATACGTCAGCTCCAGCTTAAATTTTCATTAATAAATTTCCATTTGTTGAAGCAAATATATTTTAAATGTTTGGTATTAAAATAAAAGAAAATTCAAGCAATCTATACCTTAGTCAAAACGATCCGGTATCGACAGTGTTTTTGTTTGGGTCCTTGAATACGGAAATCACTGCATGTACTTGTGCATGTCTGGATCAGGTGCAGGTCGACCTGTTGTGAGTGTTCCCAACGCTTCGTCGGTCTACTCTGGGACCCTTTCAATCGGCCTTCATTGTGCAGCTTGTCTGTGCAATCGAGCCTACTAGTGCCCGCAGTACATGTCCATATGACCGTTCTTATGGAGAATTGTTGTAACACCAAAACCAACTGAAGCGTGATTGGTCTATATAGCTTCGCTTGTACCAGGCGAGCACGAATTCCACCGATTAAATTTCAAAGGTTAGTGGGATATTTTATGAGTATATCGGTATATACAGATGTAAGTTGCAGTAGGTACTGGGAGATGAAGAAGCTTGCACAGGATAGAGTAGCATGGAGAGCTGCATCAAACCAGTCTCTGGACTGAAGACTACAACAACATCATATCGGTATAGCGGACTCGTAGGCTTCACAGTCTCATTACGGAGTAATTGAATTTACAGTTCGATGTTTAGCCCCATTTATCTTTGTATTTGTGCTTCACCGAAAATCTCTACGCATTGGCGAATGTGTTGACAGTATGCATTGTGTATGTCTTTGTTCGAAAACAAGCTTGTTGCATACAACAGTTGATAACAGTAGTGGCCAGTTTTCTTTTCAATCGCAAGCTTTCATTGCTTACTGCTCGGTTCTGATCCAGCATTGGATAAGCATCATCATTTCTCGTACATTAACAAAGATACATAGCACAGTGGATAGATTTACTGACGAAGAGTCTCATTCGCTCAACGACTTCGTCAGATATGCTTGGACGACCTGATGATTTCCCATGTCTTACCGAGCCCCCTGTTTCTACAAAACATTTATGCTACTCATAAATTGTAGGCCTACAAGGAGGATCTTAAGCGTACGTGGTACGGAAATTACGCTGAACTATTGTCGCCGACTTCGATTCTTCAAACCAAAACACATGTCCAGCACACTCGGGTCCAGTGAAGGCAGCCATCTTTAACGCAACTGCCGATAGCGCTCCTTACGGTGCGATTCGGAATTAGCGAACTACGCGAGACAAAATTTTATGTACTTCTCTATAAATTGACACTATAGCCACTTCTCTGGGTACTATGAATTAATTTATATGAATGTTCAAAGTTATAAGGTCCTTTTAGAAACACCCTGTGCTTTGCATCTCAATGTTATCTGTTTACTATCTGTTTTACGCTTCAACGATTGCACGTTAGAGGCCTTTTCATTGTTGTGTACGCGTTTTCACAGAAACACACGTTGCTGGGGAAAGAAACTGAAACAATCGTATTTGACATGAAGGGTCTCTGCATGGGCCTCTTCATGATTTTTCCATACCACACAGCGTCATCTGTTTGTCTTTGGCACCTCAGTTGTTGGTGCAAATGGTCTATCACCCTAGATGTAAAGAAGAAAACGGAAAAGACTGAGCAGCTGAGTGTGTTTGTGGTGGACACAGTGCGCTATCCATATTTCGTTTTAACATTTCATTAGGTTATTGATAGTTGTATGAGCCCCAAACGCATATCTGGTACATTTAAGTGCCATATTTCAGTGTATCTTTTCTTTCCTCTTCTTGTCCGAAAAGCTGAATGTATGAATGAAAGTTTGGAAGGATTTCAGTGTGTAGATCTGTGGGAGTGTAGTAGTCTGGCACTGTGTCGGAACAGCCAACTGTAGGAAGTGCATGCAAGGGAGCAAGGAGGTCTCTGTTTCCCTTGAGCGAATCTTTTGTGTAGGTTGGCACCACAATAGGGGTTTCTTCGGCCACTTCCGTACGGGGAGCGGTTTTGGTTGGAGAGGGAATGCTCGTGGAGTGTTTCGTGGGACGCGAGACGGGTGAGACCTAATGGCGGCAAGTATGCCTTTTCATTGAGAAGTTTATGTTGTGTTTAATGTAAGTTTTTCAAAGCTAGTCACAGTAAATGATTACTTTCATCGTTAATAGTTTTTTATCGTGTGTGACCAATTTTACTTGCTAATTCGCGAGTGTTGAATGCGTTAAAATCGAGGGACGGTGTAGGCTGTTGTTCAGTTGAACTGTTAAACACGTGGAGCCGAGTTGAGTTTATTGTGATTCAGTTCAATTTGTTTCGTATCCCTTTCGCGAGAGCATATATATTACGTATGATTTCCGTGATTTTATGACTGCATTTTGTGCAATTCGTCTCACTTGATAACTTTCTTTGTGCACACTTTTGTTTCTGAGGACGACGTGGTCGTGATCTAATCAGAAAGATTACTGTGCCAACGCCATAGTGATCGTCCGCCGTAGAATGTCTGAATTAATTATGATTCTTAGTTATGATTCATTTTTATAGCAATTCACTTCAAACAAAAATTTCATTCATTTATCCTGCATGTTGAAATCAAGGGAACAGCCCCTCTTTCTACCTACGTGTGCTGTGGTGAAGGTTTTCAGTTCTTTTCCTTCCTGTTAGTCTCTCAAGTGTGTGTGAAGGTAAGTTTCGTGATTAAACCATCTCTCAATCATTCCTATTCCATATATCATAGACCTTGCAGGGGACTCTGAAGTAAAGTCTAGGGTTACTTTATACGCAACGTAATAGATTGCAGGCAACTGCAACCATCATATTAATCACTATAAACGTTCATGTGTGCAACTATATCTACTGATCCAATAAATGTTCTTTTTCCAGAATTTTTGTGTACGCTCTCACTCCTAAAAATTCCACTTTATGCTTCTTTCAGCTCTGATGTACGGCACATCCTACTGTATTCCGTTTGTACGACAGTTCTATTGAGGCCACACTTTAAACCCCCCCCCCCCCTCTCCCCCCATATTCAGATTAACTGTAAAGATGCCCCCTAATTGTAAAGATATCTTTCAAACAATAACTGGATATTCCACTGATGCTTGGCAGAACATAACATTAAATTGGAAACACTTCCGAATATTCGACCAAATTACATTTATTTGGTAACGAACCCCATGTCATCTTTTTAGACCATGGTCAGGTGACAACTGACAATCACCAAAGAAAACCTCGGTGATCAAATCCTGTAGACCACACGATGTCCACCGATCACAGTGTCGTTGTATGTCATGTGGTGTCGTATGAATGTGATGTGGAAGGATATTTTGTCAGCTCACAGCTGTCCCTCCCGTCTGTTGTCTTCTTTTGAGATCTATTGTCTTCTTTTGAAATCAAGGAACCGTTACTTCTCATTCATGTAGTTCCCCCGGTGGCATCACTACCTCAGTGCATCCAATTTTAGTCTTCTCACCAAAAGAATTCCTGGCAGTACTGGCAATTGACCCGCGCCTTCCGCACGGGTGTTTGATGCACTTTTGGCCGTCTTACCTCTTTCGATCTGTTATGTCGTTGTTTCTCGTCAGTGAATCTTGTCTTACAAAGGTATTATGTTGACACAAAATACAAAAATGATAAAAAGTGACATGTTTACAAACGGAAAGTATTCCTTTCTTTTGTCAGGCAGTTTTACATCTGCTAAAAAAAGAAAACACAAGGATTTATCTCCGGAGAAATATTTAATAACTGTTGAAAAGTAAAGAATTTAAAATAGTAGTATTTGTATTAAAATTTAACACGGGAAAATAGGAAAATCTTTTAGTACTAGGCTGGCATTCTGTGTCATTACTTTATTGACATCCAAAAGGGCGTTCTGCTTTTCTTAACAGAATACAAGACTTCAAACTCTAGATCATACGAGAGATTTTCTGTTAAAAGATGATCGGCGAAGATGGAATCTTGCTTTTTTAATCTCCAGCTTCACTCATATTCAGATAATCTGCTTGCCAAAGTTCTTCCTGACTGGCCTAATACACACTTTGTTACAGTGCTTGTATTTGATGTTGAAAACATCACTAAGCGCCAAGGGTTGCTATTGAACAATAATTTTGTTATGTTGTCAGAATTGTATATTTACATTGTTACTCCATCCACCGGAGGCAGAAGATCTCGAGTCCTTCATACCAAAACTCAGATATTGCTGAGAACGTTCCGAAATTCTGTCTCTGACATGACTCACCCTGTATAGTCGTTACATTAGGTGTGTAGCAGGCCAACCAACATTCGGTGCTGTGAGTTGCGACTTGACGACTAATGTTGCAACGTACGTTAGACTTTATCTTCCAAACGACTGTCGCTAGGAAGGTCACCTGTCGTTCCCCATTGCGTCCGGGGGAGTTATTACGTCTCTAAAATGTTCATAAAGCGTACATAACTGATTCCTACAGCTGCAGACGGTGAGTGAAGCAAACCTGGGACGTACCTGCGGACAAGAAGAACACTTGTTTGCATGGCTGAGTTGCAAGTCTGAAAGAGGTTCTTTGGCAATTCCCCACATCCGTCTAGGTAAATAGTAAGTATTCTTCCCTACCTCCGACTCAGGAGGGCTTCATATGGAAGCAACCTGGGCAAAGTTAGGACTTCTAAGTGCCGGCAGAAAGAGTAAATATTACAGCAACGAAAGGAATATGAGTGAACTATTCCAATATTGTCACAACACTGGAGTTAAGCTAAGACGGGCGTATTACTGGAATTTGCTACAAGTGTAATGGATGCCAAGAGAATTTCGTGGAAGCCGAAACAGTGATCCGCCGGAGCAAAATGCTACAATGACAATAGTTACAAATATTAGTGGATGTTTCGTTCTAGTATTAGTATACCAATAATAATGTTTAATACGTATAAAACATAAGTGCATAAGATGCATCATTGTTATTCTGTTAACTCTCCTTTGCTTCACACTGAACTATTACAACACGGATGACACCGCAGCACAAATAAATTTTGTGAAAACTAATTACAGCATAAAATAAAATTCCTTAATGCTAGGTGGCTTTGTTTCATATTTATTCAATGCACTAAATTTTTATCGGAATTTCGAACAACTTGCACCATTTTACATTTTCGAGCGCCTTTTCCAGGTGAATAAATCTTATAGCGTGTCTTGATTTTTCTTCAGTCTTGTTGCATTATCAACCGCAACGACAGAATTGCCTCTCTCGTGCCTTTACCTTTCCTAAAGCCAAACTGATCGTCATCCAGCGCATCCTCAATTTTCTTTTCCATTCTTTTGTGAACTGTTATTTTCAGCAACATGGATGCATGTGCTGTTAAGCTGAATGTGCGTTAATTTTCGCAGTTGTAAGTTCTCGCAATCTTCGGAATTGTGTGAATGACATTTTTTCTTAAGTCAGATGGTATATCGCCAGACTCATACATTCCACACACCATCACGAATAGTGGGTTTGTTGTCACTCCCCACAACAACGATAGAAATTATGATTGAATGTTACTATCCCTTCTGCCTTATTTGACCTTAAGTCCTCCGGAGCTCTCTTAAATTCTGATTCTAATACTGGATCCCGCATCTCTTTCAAACCGCGTCCTGTTTCTCCTTCTATCACATCAGACAAATCTTCGCCCTCGTAGAGACCTTCATTGTACTCTTTCCACATACCAGCTCTCTCCTCTGCATTTAACAGCGGAATTCCCGTTGCATTCTTAATGTTACCACATTTGCTTTTAATTTCACGGAAGATTGTTTTGAATTTCCTATGTGCTGAGTCAGTCCTTCCGATAAGAATTTCGTTTTCGATTTTTTCACATTTCTCATGCAGCCATTTCATCTTACCTTCCCTCCACTTCCTACTTATTTCTATCCTCAACGACTTGTATTTCTGTATTTCTGAACTTCCCTGAACATTTTTGTACTTCCTTCTTTCGTCGACAAACTGCAGTATTTCTTTCTAAACTTCCATACAAGTAAACGACACAAATTGTTATTAGTCATGAAGGGTTTGTGGACTAAGGGAACGCAACATGGACGTGCAAATTAATCACACCCACCCACCAACCCACCCACCCACCCACCCACCCGCACACACACACACACACACACACACACACACATACATTCGAAAGCAAATGTCACCACTGTCCATTGTTAGATGAATCGTTAGAGCCAGCTCGTGACTCACAGGCAGAAGAGAGTCATGACAAAGAACAAGGAGCTCGATTCATGAAATGCATCGTGACCGATACGATACTGAAATCATCAATGGCGCTGATTCCGCACTCCTCCTATGGATGGCGTACCATTGTCGTAATGAACCTTAACTGGAAATCGAACTAATTCCCGTCCTAAACTCACTACTTATTTGATCCCGGAGCAGGAATTGCTTGTTGCATCTCCTCTTTCCTCCACGCCAATAAGTTCTCCAAAATCAGGAACTGTCTCTCTTCTGCATACAGAGAGTGACAGAAATTTGTGAGGGCATACTGGACAATCACCAAGCTGATTTTCCTAGAAAGTCCGCAGACAGAAGTCCTATGTCTAAAATGGCAAAGTGCCCCTCTAAGAAGTGTCCCTCTAAGGTCCCACACGTCGGCAAAACCCTCAGCGTTACCCACTCGCCTTTGTCGAGTACTTCAAAAATATATCGGTGGGAGACGTTGCCACCAATTTAGTCTCATGGCTGCTGTAGCGCCTGAGGTTAGGCAAACGCAACAAATTGGGTTTCGAAAGAGTTAAAGCATTTTCGAGACTTCATTGGTTTCGCAGTTTTCCACAGGTATGTTCCTAAAGTGCTCAACAGATGTGCGTGTCTGACACCTATGGTCCTGCTGATCGGGTAGTGGGCGCGGGGGATGGGTGTGATGGCATGGGGTGGAGGAGGGGAGAGGGGTCGTAGAAGGACTCTTTGCCATCACAGAGGTGGCAAACGAAGGGGTAAAATAGTGAGAAGGAGTATGGCGACCTTCCAATCATGTGACACGTTCACGTTGGAGTTGGGCAGAATTGAGACGAAATTTAGCGGCAGTGTGGCATCATTAACCCACCTTGAAGCTCACACGAACTTCTTAGTTGCAGCGTTTCTTTCGTATGTGTCGACACCTTGCTATTTCAAGCGTCTCTAAGCCTGAGGGTGACGTCGCAGAGCGCTATACCTCTGCACCATTATAGACGAGGATTGTAGCCACCTTTCAGTCAATTTTCAAAGTGATGTGTCGGAATGGGAGACAAATATGAGGTTTACAAAAATATGTTGTTTTAATGCAGTGTATTATGGCCCACCTCATCAGTTGTGCCTTACGTTCCAAAGTATTACACTCCTGGCTATTAAAATTGCTACACCAAGAAGAAATGCAGATGATAAACTGGTATTCATTGGACAAATATATTATATTGGAACTGACATGTAATTATATTTTCACGCAATTCTGGTGCATAGACTCTGAGAAATCAATACCCAGAACAACCACCTCTGGCCGTAATAACGGCCTTAATACGACTGGACAATGAGTCAAACAGAGCTTGGATGACGTGTACAGGTATATCTGCCCATGCAGCTTCAACACGATACCACAGTTCATCAAGAGTAGTGACTGGCGTATTGTGACGAGCCAGTTGCTCGGCCACCATTGACCAGACGCTTTCAATTGGTGAGAGGTCTGGGGAATGTGCTGGCCAGGGCAACACTGGAACATTTTCTGTATCCAGAAAGGCCCGTACGGGACCTGCGACATCCGGTCGTGCATTATCCTGCTGAAATGAAGGGGTTTCGCAGGGATAGAAAGAAGGGTAGAGCCACGGGTCGTAACACATCTGAAATGTAACGTCCATGGTTCAAAGTGCCGTCAGTGCGAACGTGAGGTGACCGAGACGTGAAACCAATGGCACCCGATACCATCACGCCGGGTGATACGCCAGTAAGGCGATGACGAATACACGCTTTCAATGTGCGTTCACCGCGATGTCACCAAACACGGATGCGACCATCATGATGATGTAAACAGAATCTGGATTCATCCGAAAAAATAACGTTTGGCCATTCGTGCACCCAGGTTCGTCGTTGAGTAAATCATCGTAGGCGCTCCTGTCTGTGATGCGCGTCAAGGGTAGCCGCAGTCATGGTCTCCGAGCTGACAGTCCATGCTACTGCAAACGTCGTCGAACTGTTCGTGCAGTTGATTGTTGTCTTGCAAACGTCCCCATCTTTTGACTCAGGGATCGAGACGTAGCTGCACCATCTATTACAGCCATGCGAGTAAGATGCCTGTCATCTCGACTGCTAGTGATACGAGGCCGTTGGGATCCAGCACGGCGTTCCGCATTACCCTCCTGAACCCACCGATTCCATATTCTGCTACCAATCATTGTATCTCGACCAACGCGAGGAGCAATGTCGCGAAACGATAAACCGCAAACACGATAGGCTTCAATCCGAACTTTATCAAAGTCGGAAACATAATGGTACGCATTTCTCCTCCTTACACGTGGCATCACAACAACGTTTCACCAGGCAAAGCCAGTCAACTGCTGTTTGTGTATGAGAAATCGGTTGGAAACTCTCCTCATGTCAGCACGTTGTAGGTGTCGCCACCGGCTCCAACCTGGTGTGAATGTTCTGAAAAGCTAATCGTTTGCATATCACAGCTTCTTCTTCCTGTCGGTCAAATTTCGCGTCTGTAGCACGTCGTCTTCGTGGTGTAGCAATTTTAATGGCCAGTAGTGTTTTTACGACTGTAGGATCATCACGACTCTCTAGGCCTCTGCCCTCACCTGCTATTACGGCATCTCTAGTTACGTTAGACAGCGGTAGTTCCGACGTTATTATCAGGCTGTTGGTTCTCTCCATTCATTATGTGATCAGCTGCTATTGGCTTGTTGAGAGTCGGATCGCCACGTCGGGGCGTTCCGCAGTGTGACTGGGTCCCAGGCGCCCTGAGAAGCCGGCAGTCGGCGGCTAATGCGGCCCGGCCAGCACCGCACAGTAGTCGGCTGTGTAATGTATGAGCGGTTAAGCGGTCCGCGCCAGCGCTGGCAGGGCCGGGCATTAGCAGCCATCCGGCCGCGCCGCGCCCCGCTGCAGATGGCCGCCGCCCGCGGCCCGCAATAACTCGGAGAGTTCCCGCGCCCAGTAACAGACCACCAGATCCAACTAATGCGAGCCGCCTCACTTAGCCCGAGGCATTCAGCCGCGCGCGCCCCGGCGCAACTTGCGATACGGTCGCCGGCTACGACTGGCGCTTTCACTGGCGGTACAACTGGCGCCATTAATTACGAGGGGCGTTCAGTAAGTAATACCAACCAGTCATTCTCCTGAAAGCAGGTAGGTTTCATTCAGGATGCGAATACACCATATTATTACCCACTGTTCTGGCTACAAAATCATGTTCTTCAACGCGACGGCCTTACGCCACCTTACTTCGAGAGCTCGTGTTCCCGCATGGTACCGCTCTGGTCGACACCGTAGCCACCATCTTGCAGCATCATTAACATCTCAATCATCCAAGTATTCCTTCCTTCTGAGCGGGTCCTTCATTGGGGCAAACAGATGACGCTAACCCCTGGCTGGAGGTTGGATGGGGATTAACAGTTAACTGAAGCTTCGTGAGCTGCTCTCTGGTTCACGAACTTGTTTGAGGCCTTGCGCTGTCACGGTGAAGACGTTCGTTTGTACTGGGTGATCAAACAGTCAGTATAAATTTGAAAACTTAATAAATCACGGAATAATGTAGATAGATAGGTAAAAATCTACACACATGCTTGGAATGACATGGGGTTTTATTAGAACCAAGAAAAAAAAACAAAGTTCAGAAAATATCCGACAGATCTCTTGCGCTCGCCGTTTTGCGAGACGATCGTGTGCTCAGCCGCCACTTTCCTCACGCTAGGCCTCCCAGGTCCCCAGACCTCAGTCCGTGCGATTATTGGCTTTGACGTTACCTGAAGTCGCAAGTGTATCGTGATCGACCGACATCTCTAGGGATGCTGAAAGACAACATCCGACGCCAATGCCTCACCATAACTGCGGACATGCTTTACAGTGCAGTTTACAACACTATTCCTCGACTAAAGCTATTGTTGAGGAATGATGGTGGACATATTGAGCATATCCTGTAAAGAAGATCATCTTTGCTTTCTCTTACTTTGTTATGTGAATTATTGCTATTCTAATCATATGAAGCGCGATCTGTCGCACATATTTTGATTTTTTGTATTGTTTTGGTTCTAATAAAACCCAATCTCATTCCAAGCATGTCTGTCGATTTGTACACGTGGTCTAGGGGTAGCGTCTTTGATACATAAACAAAACGTCTTCGGTCCTGGGTTCGATCCCCGCCACTGCCTACATTTTGACTTCCGGCAAAAGAAGTCAGCCTCATTCTGCCAACGGCGTTGTCAAAGAGGGCGGAGGAGCGGATAGAGTTTCAGGGCACTCTCTTGTCCTAGGGGTGGGAAATTGCCCCTAAAGGCGGAAGAATCAGCAATGAACAATGACATGAGGATGCAGAAGGCAACGGAAACCACTGAATTAAAGACATGTTAAGTGTGTCCACAGGACATGTGGCCTGTAACTGAAGTGTCATGATGATCTCTCCATTGGCAAAAGATTCCGGAATAGTCCTCCATTCGGATCTCCGGGAGGGGACTGCCAAGGGGGAGGTTACCATGAAAAAAAGATTGAATAATCAACGAAAGGATAATGTTCTACGAGTCGGGGCGTGGAATGTCAGAAGCTTGAACGTGGTAGGGAAACTAGAAAATCTGAAAAGGGAAATGCAAAGGCTCAATCTAGATATAGTAGGGGTCAGTGAAGTGAAATGGAAGGAAGACAAGGATTTCTGGTCAGATGAGTATCGGGTAATATCAACAGCAGCACAAAATGGTATAACAGGTGTAGGATTCGTTATGAATAGGAAAGTAGGGCAGAGGGTGTGTTACTGTGGACAGTTCAGTGACCGGGTTGTTCTAATCAGAATCGACAGCAGACCAACACCGACAACGATAGTTCAGGTATACATGCCGACGTCGCAAGCTCAAGATGAACAGATAGAGAAAGTGTATGAGGATATTGAAAGGGTAATGCAGTATGTAAAGGGGGACGAAAACCTAATAGTCATGGGCGACTGGAATGCAGTTGTAGGGGAAGGAGTAGAAGAAAAGGTTACAGGAGAATATGAGCTTGGGACAAGGAATGAAAGAGGAGAAAGACTAATTGAGTTCTGTAACAAGTTTCAGCTAGTAATAGCGAATACCCTGTTCAAGAATCACAAGAGGAGGAGGTATACTTGGAAAAGGCCAGGAGATACGGGAAGATTTCATTTAGATTACATCATGGTCAGACAGAGATTCCGAAATCAGATACTGGATTGTAAGGCGTACCCAGGAGCAGATATAGACTCAGATCACAATATAGTAGTGATGAAGAATAGGCTGAAGTTCAAGACATTAGTCAGGAAGAATCAATACGCAAAGAAGTGGGATACGGAAGTACTAAGGAATGACGAGATACGTTTGAAGTTCTATAACGCTATAGATACAGCAATAAGGAATAGCGCAGTAGGCAGTACAGTTGAAGAGGAATGGACATCTCTAAAAAGGGCCATCACAGAAGTTGGGAAGGAAAACATAGGTAGAAAGAAGGTAGCTGCGAACAAACCATGGGTAACAGAAGAAATACTTCAGTTGATTGACGAAAAGAGGAACTACGAACATGTTCCGGGAAAATCAGGAATACAGAAATACAAGTCGCTGAGGAACGAAATAAATAGGAAGTGCAGGGAAGCTAAGACGAAATGGCTGCAGGAAAAATGTGAAGACATCGAAAAAGATATGATTGTCGGAAGGACAGACTCAGCATACAGGAAAGTCAAAACAACCTTTGGTGACATTAAAAGCAACTGTGGTAACATTAAGAGTGCAACGGGAATTCCACTGTTAAATGCAGAGGAGAGAGCAGATAGGCGGAAAGAATACATTGAAAGCCTCTATGAGGGTGAAGATTTGTCTGATGTGATAGAAGAAGAAACAGGAGTCTGGCGATATACCATCTGACTTTCGGAAAAGCATCATCCACATAATTCCGAAGACGGCAAGAGCTGACAAATGCGAGAATTATCGCACAATCAGCTTAACAGCTCATGCATCGAAGCTGCTTACAAGAATAATATACAGAAGAATGGAAAAGAAAATTGAGAATGCGCTAGGTGACGATCTGTTTGGCTTTAGGAAAAGTAAAGGGACGAGAGAGGTAATCCTGACGTTGCGGCTAATAATGGGAGCAAGGCTAAAGAAAAATCAAGACACTTTCATAGGATTTGTCGACCTGAAAAAAGCGTTCGACAATATAAAATGGTGCAAGCTGTTCGAGATTCTGAAACAAGTAGGGGTAAGCTATAGGGAGAGATGGGTCATATACAACATGTACAACAACCAAGAGGGAATAATAAGAGTGGACGATCAAGAACGAAGTGCTCCTATTAAGAAAGGTGTAAGACAAGGCTGTAGCCTTTCGCCCCTACTCTTCAATCTGTACATCGAGGAAGCAATGATGGAAATAAAAGAAAGGTTCAGGAGTGGAATTAAAATACAAGGTGAAAGGATATCAATGATACGATTCGCTGATGACATTGCTATCCTGAGTGAAAGTGAAGAAGAATTAAATGATCTGCTGAACGGAATGAACAGTCTAATGAGTACACAGTGTGGTTTCAGAGTAAATCGGAGAAAGTCGAAGGTAATGAAAAGTAGTAGAAATGAGAACAGCGAGAAACTTAACATCAGGATTGATGGTCACGAAGTCAATGAAGTTAAGGAATTCTGCTACCTAGGCACTAAAATAACCAATGACGGACGGAGCAAGGAGGACATCAAAAGCAGACTCGCTATGGCATAAAAGGCATTTCTGGCCAAGAGAAGTCTACTAATATCAAATAACTGCCTTAATTTGAGGAAGAAATTTCTGAGGATGTACGTCTGGAGTACAGCATTGTATGGTAGTGAAACATGGGCTGTGGGAAAACCGGAACAGAAGAGAATCGAAGCATTTGAGATGTGGTGCTATAGACGAATGTTGAAAATTAGGTGTACTGATAAGGTAAGGAATCAGGAGGTTCTACGCAGAATCGGAGTGGAAAGGAATATGTGGAAAACACTGATAAGGAGAAGGGACAGGATGATAGGACATCTGATAACACATGAGGGAATGACTTCCATGGTACTAGAGGGAGCTGTAGAGGGCAAAAACTGTAGAGGAAGACAGAGATTGGAATACGTCAAGCAAATAATTGAGGACGTAGGTTGCAAGTGCTACTCTGGGATGAAGAGGTTAGCACAGGAAAGGAATTCGCGGCGGGCCGCATCAAACCAGTCAGTAGACTGATGACAAAAAAAAAAAATTACATTATTCCGTGATTTATTCAGTTTTCAAATTTGTACTGACTTTTTGATCACCCGGTATTCTTGTGGCGACGAACACGTTGAATTCGTTTCTTGGAATATGCGGGGGTAGCACAACATCCTTTAGAATTGATCGTTGCACCATGATGGAAGACACCAAACCGAATAACTCCTTCAGACTTCCAGAATACCGACTGAGGACGCGGCTTTGAATTTTATCTTCGGATCAGAGATGGTGTGACGCCACGGAGTGCCGTTTAGTTTCCGGTTCAAAGTGTTGAACTCATGTTTCATCGCCTATGATAGTTTTCGATTAAGAATTGATCTACATCTACACTCCTGGAAATGGAAAAAAGAACACATTGACACCGGTGTGTCAGACCCACCATACTTGCTCCGGACGCTGCGAGAGGGCTGTACAAGCAATGATCACACGCACGGCACAGCGGAAACACCAGGAACCGCGGTGTTGGCCGTCGAATGGCGCTAGCTACGCAGCATTTGTGCACCGCCGCCGTCAGTGTCAGCGAGTTTGCCGTGGCATACGGAGCTCCATCGCAGTCTTTAACACTGGTAGCATGCCGCGACAGCGTGGACGTGAACCGTATGTGCAGTTGACGGACTTTGAGCGAGGGCGTATAGTGGGCATGCGGGAGGCCGGGTGGACGTACCGCCGAATTGCTCAACACGTGGGGCGTGAGGTCTCCACGGTACATCGATGTTGTCGCCAGTGGTCGGCGGAAGGTGCACGTGCCCGTCGACCTGGGACCGGACCGCAGCGACGCACGGATGCACGCCAAGACCGTAGGATCCTACGCAGTGCCGAAGGGGACCGCACCGCCACTTCCCAGCAAATTAGGGACACTGTTGCTCCTGGGGTATCGGCGAGGACGATTCGCAACCGTCTCCATGAAGCTGGGCTACGGTCCCGCACACCGTTAGGCCGTCTTCCGCTCACGCCCCAACATCGTGCAGCCCGCCTCCAGTGGTGTCGCGACAGGCGTGAATGGAGGGACGAATGGAGACGTGTCGTCTTCAGCGATGAGAGTCGCTTCTGCCTTGGTGCCAATGATGGTCGTATGCGTGTTTGGCGCCGTGCAGGTGAGCGCCACAATCAGGACTGCGTACGTCCGAGGCACACAGGCCAACACCCGGCATCATGGTGTGGGGAGCGATCTCCTACACTGGCCGTACACCACTGGTGATCGTCGAGGGGACACTGAATAGTGCACGGTACATCCAAACCGTCATCGAACCCATCGTTCTACCATTCCTAGACCGGCAAGGGAACTTGCTGTTCCAACAGGACAATGCACGTCCGCATGTATCCCGTGTCACCCAACGTGCTCTAGAAGGTGTAAGTCAACTACCCTGACCAGCAAGATCTCCGGATCTGTCCCCCATTGAGCATGTTTGGGACTGGATGAAGCATCGTCTCACGCGGTCTGCACGTCCAGCACGAACGCTGGTCCAACTGAGGCACCAGGTGGAAATGGCATGGCAAGCCGTTCCACAGGACTACATCCAGCATCTCTACGATCGTCTCCATGGGAGAATAGCAGCCTGCATTGCTGCGAAAGGTGGATATACACTGTACTAGTGCCGACATTGTGCATGCTCTGTTGCCTGTGTCTGTGTGCCTATGGTTCTGTCAGTGTGATCATGTGATGTCTCTGACCCCAGGAATGTGTCAATAAAGTTTCCCCTTCCTGGGACAATGAATTCACGGTGTTGTTATTTCAATTTCCAGGTGTGTACATCTACATGGATACTCTGCGAATCACATTTAAGCGCCGCACAGATGGGCGAATGTGTCAGCACTGCCAGCAAATGCGTCCAACTGTGCAGCAAGAGGTTTGTTTGCAATCAGTTGATGACCTTGACTGAGAGGATAGGTGACTAAATCTTGTGTTCAGGACCCTGCGACAGCGGCTGGTCGATGTAGTGTATTAATACTGTACCAACAGTTGTTATTTTGATTGATTTATTAGGCAACTAGTTTCAACGTTCTCTCATTACTTCGGACATATACCGAACTAGATACCTTGGTGCCTTATTTTATACAAGAACGAGTGGTACTAGTAGTCATTCATTCAGCATGCCTCAAGACGACGTGACTGGAACGACGAAACTGGTCGCCTAGCAAAACAGTCGAAATAACAGCTGTTTGTACATTATTATTACATTTGACTGAGAGACTCCGCTCGTTCCAACACTGCAGGGATCATAGCTGTGTGCGCGGCCTGCCGGCATGCGGGAGATCGAACAGGTTTGCGTCATCTTGTTGCAATGGTGACGGATACCTCGCCCAACGACTCGCCGTGCTTTTCTTCTTTTTCAGGTCTCTGCAGACATTCTCCAAGCACCTATGAATGTCAACGATGCTCCGGTTTTCCACCAAAAGAAATTCAATGACGTCTGTCTGCTCGGTACGCACCTCCGCTACAAACGCCATTTTGATGGCTATGAATGGCGCCGCCACTTAACGAGACTTCCGGAAGCTATATGGACTGAAGCGGAAATATTTCACAACGTCCCACAACTAATCCTGCATTTTTTTTTTGCCAACCGAAACTGGCCGACAAAAAACTGTGTTGCATTACTCATTGAACACACTTTATACTCACATCGAAGTAGATAGCAGGACACGCTGTGGACAACTACAGTCATATAAAGTTTATTCGAATAAAACTTTTCTTAAAGTAAATTAAGTAAATAAATAATGGTGTGATTCAAAAACAGTATGATAATAATAATATTAATAAAATTAGTACCAAAACAACTTCATAAAAATTAACTCTGGGAATTTCTATAAGATGTTTCAAAGTCATCTAAAGCGCTACCAAGCTCCAAGTATTTGCTTCACAGATGAAAATGGTAAAGTAGGTCAACGCAACAGCCAGAACTGTGAAATACTAAGTAATTTTTTTGAAAAATTATTGAACTCTGAAGAACCAAACTGTAAGCTAGATTTTCCAGATCTCCATGAAAATACGGAAGCGGATCCACCACCTACAGCTGAAGAAATTAAAAAAGCAATAAGTAACCTGGAAAACAACAAAGCCAGTGGAGAAGACTCAATTACAGTTGAACTTATTAAATGGTCTCAACCAAAAATTATAACTAACCTTCGGCTCATGTTTGGAGAAATATGGGAAACTGCAAAGATACCAGAAGACTGGGAAGTGGCTCTCATCCATCCCTTGCACAAGAAATGTTATAAGCAAAGTTGAAGTACTAGAAAGATAAATCATTCCAAAAATACCTGGACTACCAAAAAATACAGAGGTATGGAAAACAAGAAACAATGAAGAAGTTTATCGCAATATAGAAAACACAAATGACTGCTATGTTTTGGACACTTATACAGAATGAACAACAACAGGTTAACCAGACAGATTTTTAAATATCTTTGGGACAAGAAGTCAACAATAGCTTGGATTCAAGAAGTTAGGAAAGATTGGGAAAGAAACAACATAAGCGTTAAAGACGCAACAGAAAGCGAGATTTTCAAGAGGAAAGTGTTAAAAATGGAAGGATATCAAGGTAAGAGGGAGAAGAAGACAGGGTCAAAATGGTCCGAGGATAGAAAAAGGATACATAGTGAAAAGATGAACGAATACGGGAGGAAAAAGAAAGAACAACAAAGAAGGAAGCATTTACTTTGTTTCATGTTACACATTTTTCAACAACAAAGATCACATATAAAACAAGTTTCTAGTACTGTTTAACAAATTTTGTACACTGAAGGCATAATATAATTTTTGTCTCGCATGGGAAGATGCGAGACAATTTCAGATTTTCGCAGTCAGATGGCCACCTGATTTTTAGTTTCGTCATCGGAAAAAGCGTTTCACGCATTTAAGTTGAATGAAATATTTTATCACGTTTGCAACATCATTACGTAAACGTGTAAATTCTCCTTGAGGAAGAGAGCATAGACAACCTGGACAGTTTAAACGTAAAATAATTTGTCTTTCAATTGGGAATTACACTGAAGATCAATTAGTTCCATCTGCACATGGACAGCAGTGTTTTCAACAAATGCACAATTGGCTGTGTCCTCAAAACGTTCAGAAAATTATCGTTGTAACTCTGTCAAGGACGCAATGAATTCTTCAAGCCTTGCATTCGTTTAACCCCAGTGAGTTTAGGGAACAGGAAAGTCTTCCTGTCAGAATTTATCACTTACACAATGGCATTTTATTTTTTAATACATCCCCCTCAAATCAGAAATAAGTTGTTTCATACCTCGCAGTACGTTACTGTGGGCAGTGTGCAGCCCATTCCATTAAATCGCAAGGTCCACAGTCCATTCCAGATGTTCTAATTTTCTTTCCTGCCCTCCTATTCTTTCATAAATTCAACAGTAGCAAACTTTAAACAGAAATTTTTCCAGATATACGCTTTGACTTAACCAATGCAATTTGCGTTATTATATAAAGTCTTCAAGCTTTTAATTCAACTACAACGAAGTCTGTTGCAGCTGACAGTGGATAATGCGTCCGACTTCAAAAACTTTACTATTCGTACCGCCAGTTTTATTATGTGCTTTATGCCTGAAAATATAGCACAAAGTGGTTCTTCAAGTACATAACAATGAATCCCGTCCGTTGATAGGTGTAATTTCTTCCTCTCCCCAAGTCAACTAAAACTTTAAATTTATTTTTCATCGTGTTGTAATGTTGTTCCATAGCAAATTTGTGGTACTCATAGATTATGTGACTCTATCATAGATATTAACAGCTCTTATCCTTCTCTTCTGTCAGTAACACTCGTTCTTGAAGGCTTCTGAAGGTAGCTCGCAAGACTGCATCTTATTTGTGAAAACTGCTACTGGAAGCGAACTTCTTTTACACCATCAACAAATAGCGAAGTTTAAACAGCGCTAACACCACAATTCTGAGAAGCTGAAGTCCTCCCTACCGGAAAATGCTGCACCGTAAAGCTAAATGAAATATCGCGGGTTAGCGAGTAAAAATCCAGACAGTTCGAACGTCGGCTCGCACGCGACCTACACATCATGCTCGCATGCTGTTTGACCTCTGTGACTGAACCATAACTCAACCGACAATGTTTCAGATGCCATTTAAAGATGCACTCAGAATATTTTGATACAAGGGACCCACGGTCTCTGGTGGCTCACACAGTTGTTGCTTTTTGAGTAGTTTTTGGCCCCATTTATCTTTGCATCTGTACAACTCAACAGTCCTAACGTCGAATGCAAGCGGTGTGTGTCTTGTTTTACCTAGAGGATGCCATAGTCAATAGACATTCCACCCACATTTGAGAGGTGTAACTTCCCCTTTTATACTGATTGTTACCGAATGATGCTCAGTCTCCGACTACCTCGAGGCACAATGTTTGCGAGGAAAGTCACAAAAAAATTGTCTTGCTGCACTGTATTTACGCCGAGTGCGTGTTAGTTGTACAGGCTTACTCAGATGAAAATCTGCATCCCGACGTGTAAGAGCCTAGCTACACGTAAATGCATACAAACCAAGATTATTGCCCTAATCATGATTACAGTCTACATACATCCAGAGTTTATCTATGAGAGTTTACAATTCGCGTGAGCTAAAAAGTGTGAATCAGTACAATAACTTTCTAGAGTTCCAAAGAATATCTATGATTGCTGCGCTCGGTTGATTATCTATGTTGTTCAAATGGTTCAAATGGCTCTAAACACAATGGGACTTAACAACTGAGGTCATCAATCACCTTGACTTAGAACTACTTAAACTTAACTAACCTAAGGACATCACACACACCCATGCCCGAGGCATGATGCGAACCTGCGACCGTAGCAGCAGCGCGGTTCCGGACTGAAGCGCCTAGAACCACTCGGCCACAACGGCCAGCAATCTACACTCCTGGAAATGGAAACAAGAACACATTGACACCGGTGTGTCAGACCCACCATACTTGCTCCGGACACTGCGAGAGGGCTGTACAAGCAATGATCACACGCACGGCACAGCGGACACACCAGGAACCGCGGTGTTGGCCGTCGAATGGCGCTAGCTGCGCAGCATTTGTGCACCGCCGCCGTCACTGTCAGCCAGTTTGCCGTGGCATACGGAGCTCCATCGCAGTCTTTAACACTGGTAGCATGCCGCGACAGCGTGGACGTGAAACGTATGTGCAGTTGACGGACTTTGAGCGAGGGCGTATAGTGGGCATGCGGGAGGCCGGGTGGACGTACCGCCGAATTGCTCAAGACGTGGGGCGTGGGGTCTCCACAGTACATCGATGTTGTCGCCAGTGGTCGGCGGAAGGTGCACGTGCCCGTCGACCTGGGACCGGACCGCAGCGACGCACGGATGCACGCCAAGACCGTAGGACCTACGCAATGCCGTAGGGGACCGCACCGCCACTTCCCAGCAAATTAGGGACACTGTGGCTCCTGGGGTATCGGCGAGGACGATTCGCAACCGTCTCCATGAAGCTGGGCTACGGTCCCGCACACCGTTAGGCCGTCTTCCGCTCACGCTCCAACATGGTGCAGCCCGCCTCCAGTGGTGTCGCGACAGGCGTGAATGGAGGGACGAATGGAGACGTGTCGTCTTCAGCGATGAGAGTCGCTTCTGCCTTGGTGCCAATGATGGTCGTATGCGTGTTTGGCGCCGTGCAGGTGAGCGCCACAATCAGGACTGCATACGACCGAGGCACACAGGGCCAACACCCGGCATCGTGGTGTGAGGAGCGATCTCCTACACTGGCCGTACACCACTGGTGATCGTCGAGGGGACACTGAATAGTGCACGGTACATCCAAACCGTCATCGAACCCAGCGTTCTACCATTCCTAGACCGGCAAGGGAGCTTGCTGTTCCAACAGGACAATGCACGTCCGCATGTATCCCGTGCCACCCAACGTGCTCTAGAAGGTGTAAGTCAACTACCCTGACCAGCAAGATCTCCGGATCTGTCCCCCATTGAGCATGTTTGGGACTGGATGAAGCGTCGTCTCACGCGGTCTGCACGTCCAGCACGAACGCTGGTCCAACTGAGGCGCCAGGTGGAAATGGCATGGCAAGCCGTTCCACAGGACTACATCCAGCATCTCTACAATCGTCTCCATGGGAGAATAGCAGCCTGCATTGCTGCGAAAGGTGGATATACACTGTACTAGTGCCGACATTGTGCATGCTCTGTTGCCTGTGTCTATGTGCCTGTGGTTCTTTCAGTGTGATGTATCTGACCCCAGGAATGTGTCAATAAAGTTTCCCCTTCCTGGGACAATGAATTCACGGTGTTCTTATTTCAATTTCCAGGAGTGTATGTTGTCGGACAGGTAAACATTTCATGAGCACGTAATATTACACTTTATGTTGGTTTATTCAAGTCTTTGCGCATCCTATCATTGTCTTAAAGAAGTAATTTTTCTTTCAGATGTGTGGAATTTGTTACGTAAATTCAGCCAAAGAGTTTACAGCATGATCACGCTATTTACTTTAACGTAGTTTAGCTTTATGCCACATAGTTTACACTATTCATCACTTACTACCAGTTGAAATATTAATTGTCTATCGCATTGGGTCTAAGTTCAGTCTTTCGTTGATAATAATAAATTATGACAATATATTCGGTTACTTTACTAGCTTGAATTGCTTCAAAGATATTTTCAAAGTTGCTGATTTACCTGTTTCAGTTTTTAATCATTTCTAGCAGGTCGCAAATCTTCAATATGTATCACACCATCTCGTGTCGCCTACTAATATTGCGTACCAGAGTACAAGTTCAATTATGACACGACAAGGCAAGCGCCAGAAACACATTGACAATGCACACCTTTAGCGTCTGTATTTTGCAGTGTCCTCAAAGAGTACTCACAAGGAGTATTCTATGGGTCACTTGTTATAAACCGTGATCTGCAAGTCTACTACTTTCGATTTACTATTACTTTATCTTAAAACTAATTGATTTTATTTCTTCTTTTTCCAGAACATTAAGTTCCTCTGATACCAAGATTCTTTTCTGTTTATTATATTACTTTCTTTTCGGTCTACTTGCTACTAGTCATGCAATGTTAGAACAGAGGGATTTTGTTTTTATTTTTATGAAATTTGGATCTTGGGCTTGGGGCTTGTATTGGGGTGTGAGGACTAGATTTATATTTTTCATTTTTGCGTCCAAAGGGCAGCGGCGTTACAGAGGGTAGTGGTTCAAATACCCTACATCCAAACAGAATTTGGTTTTTGAAGGGCGTAGCTAAATGACAAAGCTTACTGGGTGGATCTGAAATCCACTAGAAAATTCTCCAAGGTTATTCGGCGATATTTGTTTTTATATTTTGACTTTAAGGACCAGCGGTCTCCAGTTGTTTGTTACAGAGTGAATGCACTGTACTTGATTTCTTCCGCTCATTTATCTTTGTACTTCTACTGCAGTACAAATGTCGGCGATGTTTGCAGTGTGCCTTGGTCGGAAAAAATCGTGTTTGAATCGCTCACTGCAGTACAACCCACGGTATCCTGCGCCCTCAGGCTCCCGCATTGTACTGCTCGGTGAACAGTCGTCCGTTAACAGTGATACAAAGCATTATGGATACGTCTGCAATTAAGGAATTGTCTGATTTGGAACTCATATACGCGTCCATTGAATGCAACGGAATGACGGCACAGCATCCTCATACTGAGTTTTTCCCACGGAGTCGGCAGTAGATTTCCATCAAAGAATTGTGGCGTTATTCTTTATTTTGTGCTGAAGCTTTGGTAAACGCAAATTGCAGATTTTTTTCACTGTAGTGTCTTTTCTTGGAAGTAATGTAACTGCAGCAACATATGGAATATATCATAAATAAGTAACGAGGCACAAGATATATGGGTCCATTACACTAAAACATCAGAAAATGGAATTGAGGACACTGTATATGCAGTGTGATTCACTGAAACCACAGAAAATAACTTCCATTTCTCCAACGTCTTCTGATTCTCCCATTACAACCATTTCATCTCAGCGTGGTACTTGAGTCCTAAATACTCAGGTTTTTGTTGAGTATATTAAAGGCCATGTCTTACTCTACAATTTTTAACCTCTACAGCTCTCTCTAGTACCGTGGATGTTATTCGCTAACGTCTTTACTTGTGGTACCCTCTTGTCCCTTGTTGTTCTAGGAGATTTATTTGTGTTAGATTCCTCGACGATTCATTGGAAAAAATCTCATCTCTTATCTTAATAGTTTATTTTCGACATCTTTCTACAGCACGGCATCTCGTACACTTCGATTCCACTCTTTCGCAGTTCTCCCACAGCCCAAGCTTCACTAAGATGGAAACCTGTGCTGTCAATAATTTCTTCCTCTGGTTAGGCCGATTTTGATAGGAGTAGACTTCTCTTGGACAGGAACTGCTGCAAGACTACACCGGTCTTGCGGTGTGATTTAAATGGCTACAGGCGACGATGAGTTTACGCCCTCACAGCAGTCCCTTTTACTAGTAAACTTTCCACTTGTCTGTCTGGCCCATACATCTGCTAAACTGATTACCATTTGACAGTGGTAGTTGTTATTAGCCTGGATTTGAGGTTATCACTTTTATCATGATCTAAATAGGCCTAAATGCTGAAATAATTTAATTAAATGGTGGCCCTGTCATCATTGTTATCAACTGTTGATGGATGGATAATATAGCAACACGGGCTTGATCTTTTACAAAATATTATGGCAAAACTTTATTGATCAGAAAATAAGACAAACAATACCAGTTAAGCGAGATGACAAATAAATCACGAACTTTCGGCAGCACAAATATACGCAACAAACAGTTAACTCTGCACTGGGTGGGGACTGGTTGGCAAAGACTAAGGTTGGCCTCATTTATTTATTTACTCTGGATTGAGACATGGATAACGCAATCTGAAATTAACTAAGGCAGAATACTAGAGTTTATGGATTTATTCTGGACAGAAAGTATACCACATCGGTGCAAATAGGAAAAAGCGGCGGGTTAGTAACTCTGTTTGCCCTAACAAGCCGGAGCACCAATACAGTACCCTTTCTTGAAGTGTAGCGCTGTCCCAGCTGATGAGCGTGGTGCCAGCGTCTGTAGAAAAGTGATGTGAAGCGTCTGTAATTCGTTATCGCAGACATGAAATATGCATAGTGGCGCCAGGCAATCTGTTACACAGATCGCAATTACTCTCTAAAGGAGTCCTAACATCTCCGCAGATTCCAGCATGTGACACTCCTGTTCACCAATCATACCATGGACCAATTTGACTCACTTATTCGGCAGTGCGCACAAGGAGATCAAACATCAAGAAATCAGACCTGACACGAATGAGACTGCCCTCAGCACAGCGAGTTGTCTGACATGACCGAGGTCTAAACTGTCGATACAACTAAGTCCACACTAGAGGCTCCTCAGTAAAGACCAATGGCAGTGCGAAGTCAGGCTCAGGATGACTGTCCCAAGTGCAACCCACTCACAACAAGAGTCAAGACCAGAAAATTATCTCCAGACTGCAATCCAAATTAGAAAACCAAGTTTCTCCACTCTCCCTTTCCACCAAACTTCAATAAAATCCACAAAAGCACTAATGGAACAACCCCCACAAGCGTTTTGTGCCAATCACAAGACGACAAGCTCCATATCTCCCCTCTAACTCATCTGCTCTACCCATCAGCCAATCCTAATCAAAGCTGATATTATTCTTCTCTTTTCTGGAGATGCAGCCAAACCCTGAGTCATAAATGCCTGCACAGAGAGGGGAAGACTTTGTCCTCCTGACTAGTTTTTGGCCAGTTGAAGCAGCAAGTTTTGAGTTTCCATTTAGGCCTAAAGTGAACAACACATTTGTCACAGAGATGGGCTGAACGTTACAGTGTGTCTGATCAGGAGGCTCGGTTACACCAAGTGAAGTACTTTTGTGTCCCAACATAGACCATTTCATACCCGCCATAAGTGTTGCACTCAATTCTAAAATTCTCTGTGAGGCCTGAGGCTTCTCAAATATCTCGACAGGCAGAGAAACGGCATCATTTGATGGCTCCTTCAGTAGTGCCTGATTCACAGTAAACATGGAAACTCGCAAAGTTTTTATGCCTGCCATCTCTGTTCACAAAGGGCATTTACAACGCTGTCGAAACACCTTGGCTGGGTGACCTATATTTCTCTTATGTCCCTTCTCCATCATGGCATTAGGTAAATCAAGGTAAGCAGTTTTTTTATCTCTTCAGCTGTAAGCATTGTCTGCACACTGTTGTGAGAAATTCTTGGAACCAGCGTTCTGCCCTGGTAAGTGCTTCAAGATGTTCCTTTCCCTAACAGATGCACATGACTTCCAAGCCCCAAACGTCCACTGGAGGATATAATGTTAAATGACCAAACTGCGTACTTGTTCTCGAGTCCAGAAAGTACTATTCGAAGGAGAGCCACCACAAGGATCCTGCAAGCACTACCCATTTGCGCGCTACCATCAGTGCCTGCTTATGTTGATAACTTACAGTCGTCTCAGAAAAATGGTGTCTAAGGTGTAAAATCATAATTAAAGAGGAGCTTTTAATATGAAAAATAGTGAGAGAGTGACTCGTTCTCTCCCACTGTACTAATTGTTTCTTACATCTTCTTTGTTTCATCAATAATGTGTTATATCGTTTCCAAGCTAGCAAAATACTTCCACTTTATCTGCTTCACAGATTCCAATCCTGAGATTACATTTCTAGGTACATCTTGTTTCTGCTTTTCCTCATTACATTCGTCTTCCTTCAGTTTACTCTCAATGCATATTTTATATATTCTCCCAGTAATCCGGGCTTATACTCAGTCTTTAATTACCTTGTCGCCAATGGGATGCTAAACTCTAACCTTTAAACCTCCTTTAACATTTTGTCGTTTGTTATATTTGTCCATTTTAACTGAAGACCAGAGTGTATTAAGATTAGGGCGAACAACACTGGATAATATATTCACTTTGACAAATAATAGAAGAGAATTTCATAATGACACACTCAAAGCTTTAATAGACCCTGTTAAGGAGTTTTACGGATTAAACAGGACAAACTGGCCAGTAATGAAAAAAGGAAATTTTGCTACAATTGATAAGTGCTGTAAAAAGCTTACACAATGAAACTGTGTTTGTAATGAAAACAGGGAACAATGTATGTAAGAATGGCATAGCTATTAAAGGAATGAGACACAGCCTCTCCAATTTTACAATTTGTGTATAAATGATAAGATTAGAAAGAGGAATGAGGAAGCTAAAACTTCAAAGTAATAGAACTAGCTAAGGATAATTATATGAAATCTTTAAAGTATGCTTATGACCAGACTACAGTAGCCACTGCAGAAGCATAATTACAACGAAATATTTTTAAATTAAGCCAGATTGATGATAATTATAATTTGAAAATAGCTACAGAAAAGACACACGTGTTTCGGAAAACAACAGGTGGGAATGAGTATAATTATCGAAAACAAAATAACCGAGCAAGTAAGCCATTTTAACTACACGCGCTGCGACATTTCTTTTGATTTGCTAGAGACATAAAGGCTAAGACCGCAAAATTTCAGGGTGGGTGTGGAAAAAGAAAAATAATATGCAACAAAATGACAACTAAGAAAACACTACTGATATTCTAAAAACACTGGCTGCTCCATTGTTACTTTACGGCTCTGATACCTGGAAACCAAACAAGGAAGACAAAAATCGAATAGTGACGTTGGAAACGACAACAACTTCACGCTAAACGAATCTTCGGTTCCCGTGCTGCAGCAGATCACCGATGTAGATAGAAATAGGAGAACCGCAGCGGAAATGACCACAGAAAAGCCCTCAGACTCTGGCTCGTTAGTACATACCCAGCATGTACACGGTGAATCACCTAAAACGTGCACTGAAAATACTGCAGAAACGGAAATTGCTATTATTGTGCGGTTTTCACAGATTGGGTTGGTAGTCAGAGGTTCGTATTGTTAGCCAATCAACAGACTGTAATAATACATAGTAAGTGAAATTTTTGTGCAGACATACTTTTTTAAATGAATCAGTGCCCACTGACATTAATAGACCAGAAGTAGGGAAACTTAGAACGTCAGTTACAAGATCCTAGAGCGAGTCCTTTACGAGAAACCGTATATGGGAAAATTTATACGCCCATAGTCGTTTGTACCAATCACCTTCCGTAGTTGCTAGGAACGATGGTCTTAGATTTGTTTACAACGTGCTTGTGTGTTCCTTAAGTGCACCGCAACTTGCTCGTCAGTTATTGTGTGTCACTCGAAGCATGGTCGTGAGAGGACGATGAGCTTTACCAAAGCAGAAAAAGCCGACTTGCTCATGGGGTATGTCGAGGGTAGGAAGGATGCAGTTTGTGCTTGTACGGTGTAAATGTGGAAAGATATCACAATATACGGCAACCATCTCGGCGATTATTTATCATCCTCTTCAACCAGGTACGAGAAAGTTATACTGTAACATCTAGACAACGTAACAGAAGAAAACAATTGACGACAGAAGAGGGGGAAAATTAATGTTCTTGCTGCTGTTGCAGTTGATCCTCTCGTTACCCACACGCAATCGCACGAGGAAGCGGAATGATTCATGCAAGTGCCCTACGCACTCGCCGTCGACATACGTTCCATTCGTATCAGACATCTCTCCGCCAAAAGCAGCATGGAAAAGACGATGAGAACCAGTTAACTTCTGTACATGGGTGTTAAGGCAGGATACTCCAGATGTACATTTACCAATCACTGCCAGGCAAAGCGCGGAAACAAGCACAATTGTTCTGCTGACAATCTCCATTGGCTTCGTCAGGTAGAACGTCAGCGTCCATGGAACGTAAACGCGTGGTGTGAGATAGTGAAGCATCAGCTCATAGGCCCATTTTTCATGGAGGTAGCACAAAACGTGCACAGGTATCACAGCCTCCTAACAAAACACCTTCCACGGCTGCTAGAAGATGTACCTCTGCAGACCAGAAGGAACTTAGGTACAACATGATGGTACCCAACCCATAGTGCCGAAGTACAATAGCATATTTTGAAGTACCTTGGCCGGTCATTCCCCCAGCCTTGACCCTTGCACACTTTTCCTGCGGAGAAAGCTGAAAGACGCTGTCTAAAAGGGCATACCAGCTACACCCAATGATATGCAAAGACGTATTAGTGCAGCCTGCTCGGAGATCTCCGCGAAAATGCTAGAACGTGCGCTGCAGTTGCTCCATACCAGACTGAAAGGGTCTACTGCCTCTGCCGGTGGTCATTTTGAACACGATCTATGATGGTCAATTGCCTCGTTACTGGTCAGAGTCCACAAAGCAGCGTACGCACTTGTGTTGTTCTTTAGTGTGCGCTACCTAAAATATTGTACAACTTTCGGTCTTGGAACTTTTCAATGTGCGATACCTAGTAAACGTTTCGCACTAATCCTGTAACCAACAACACTGATACTCATTTTAGCCAGCCTTTAATTTGTTAATGTCTATAGGCATTGTTCCATTTGAAACAAGGATATGTTTGTACAAAATATACACTTTCTATATATTATTACAATTTGTTTATTGGCTAACGATACGAGCCCCTGACTATCAATCCATTCTGTGAACACCGAAAATCAATAGCACTTCCGAGGTTCGAAATATATGCGATGAAAATTTTACGTGATTCGCTCTCTATAAAAGGCGTCCAAAGTGTTTAGGTTCGAAGGTACCAATTGGTAGTACATCGTATCCTACTGAGTGAAGAAGTCCGTACTTGCCTGAAGCCTTTCCTCGTCCGACAGGGATCGTCTATCCTTCAAGGCTTTTTAAGGGACCGACGGCATGAAAACCGCATTGGGAGAGATCAGAATTATAGTGTGTGGGGGGGGGGGGGGGGGGGGTTCTTGTGAGTCTCCCACTCGAGTTGCGGTAACTTCTGCGTTAGGACATATGACATGACGACGTGCGTTATCATGAAGTACCAGCACGAAACTTGACGTATCATTTGACTACAGTGGTTCTCGACATGTTGCACCATACATATCCTTCATTCTACGGTGGATGTCTATCAGTGTTTCTACTTCGGAAGCCAAGAAAAGGATAACAACATTTCGGTCCTGTTTGGAGTCATTTGATACTAATGTCGCCATGGTACATGTTTCCGCATGTACCGTACGAATTTCGGATAGTCATGAATGCCACAATAATCTCTTACCTACGTGACGGAGTTTATACACCCGCATGTGAGTGGTCGTACGTTGCATATACGCTATAGCAACGGCCTGAAACGGGAATTTTTTCATCGCAGTTTGTAATCTACGGTAGCGAGCTGGACTCTAGTCCGCCGTCCGCAGCCTGATTCTTTGTGAATGCCAGCCAATCATGCTGACGAAACGTCAGTAAAATCGTCAGACCAACGCCGGCCGAAGCACCTGCGACATAAACATGTCCGAAAGAGCAAACACCACACACGTGTGCGCACACACACACACACACACAAATCTCCACAAGTGTGCCCCAGGACTCTGTTCTCTCCCCTCTCCTCTCCCCTCCCCTCCTCACCTGCCTGTATGGCAGATATGCCCCTAACCCTCTGACCCTCCAGTCCACGTCCTGCAGTATGCCGATAACACAGCCTTCCTTGCCCTCGCTCCTACCCTTCAACGGTCCCAACGCCTTCTCCAGAATCACCTTGGCCTTTTTGCCACATGGTGTAACTAGTGGCTCCTTAAAATCAATCCTTCCTAGACCCAGGCAATCATCATAGATCGTACCACTCGCTCCTTCCGACTCCAGGACTTTTCCCTTACCATCTGCGCTCGTCCAGTCCACCTCTCTCCCACCCTCACCTTCCATGGACTATCTCCTCACCTGGAACCCTCATCTCCGCTCTATCCAATCCAAAACCCACAACTGCCTCCATCTCCTTAAACTCCTCTCTGGCCAGACATAGGTTTCAACCCCTCTACCATCCTCCACACCTAAAAATCCTTACTTTGTCCCATCATCAGTTATACCAGTCCCACCTGGATATCCCCCCCCTCCCCCAAGATCCTTGAGCACCATGCACTCCGCCTCACATTCCGTATATGCCTCCCATCCCCCACGCATATCCTCTTCGACCTCCTGCCAACTTGATCTCCCTCATGCCCTGGTTGGTCCTCTCCTCTCCAACCCCCACCCTCTTCCATGCCCTCCCCTTTGTGTGCCCTCTACCCTCCACCTCTACACCCTTCATCTTCTTTCTCAAGGTGGCTTCCATCACCTCCCCCTCCTCGATGATGCCCTCTCTCCCTCCATTTATCTCTCCTATCAACTCTGATCCTCACCTCCACCTCTCTCCTTCTCTCCTTTTCCCGAGCTCCAGCTCCTTCCTTCCATCCTGTTTTATCCCAGCCTGCCATCTCTCTGATCCCTTCTCTCCCTCAAGTCCTTTTGCATTCCCCTCCACTGCCTCCCCCAATCCTTCTGCAGTCACCCTGTCCTCTCCCTCCATTGGCTCTCCCCTTTTTAGCATGGCTTTCCCCCTTTTCCCCCCTCATCAGTCCGGGTCATCCCCCTGCACCCATCTGCCGCCATGTCGCCTCTATAGTGCTGTTTAAAGTGAATGTTAAGCGTTGTGCGTCCCCTGTCAGTGTTGCAAACAGCCACCATACTGTCGCTAGTTGTGCTTTTTATCTCATGCGAACAGAAACCAGACTGTCGCCGTGATTTTTTAAATTATGCCTGTCAACTTATTGTGTGTCTTCATCCGCATCGTCAATGCTACGTTTTCATATTTTAAATTCCATAACTTTCCACCATTTTACAGTTATTTACGATGTCACCCTTTTATCACTTTTTTTATTGTTTGTTTATATTAGAGGGTGGGGGGTGGAATGGAAATACAATAAACAAATATAATTAAACTTCCAAAACGCTGCTGAAATAACACCAATGGTGAGAATGACGTCAAATTGCAACGGAAGCGGTAAAACGTACGGCACGACAAAAGAAATGATGTGAAAATTGATCAACAGACGGCACTGTATACGTCAGAATAGGAAAATGAAACCACCTGTCATGCTCATGACCCACTGAAGTTGGTATAAACACGCCGCATACACGACTTCGCCATTACTATGTAACTGCAAGATCGCGCTCCGCTTATAAACCTGTATTACAAGAATGATGACTGTACACGTTGCTCTGCAGAGGTTCCAGCCACGGAAGGGTTTGAAAATAGGCGTTGGTCCGATGACTGCGGTGAGTCTGCAGAAAATTCTTCGGAAATACGAAAAGACAGGTTCTTTCGGTGCGCAATCTGGTGGAGGAAGGAAACGAATTTATTCGACGTCAGTGGAAGCAGTGGCCACAGCACAGCAGGAGGGGGCCAGTGGTGGTGTGCAAACGTGTAGGGCACGGATAATTGCCCTAACTCTGGACATACCCGTGAGCACGTTGTGTAAAATCCTACGAAACATCCTTCTTTGCTAACCATTCAAAATTATCCATGTGCACGAGTTGCTTCCTGTTGACCTACCACCAAGAGAGACTTTTGATTTAGAATGTCTTGCTCACACGGAAGTGGACAGACTGAGCCCACTTCCATCTGACCGGATATGTCAATAGAAAGAGTTTTCGAATGTGGGCAACGGAAAATCCTGACGCAAATTTGCCAGTACCGCTTCATTTAGAAAAGGCCGCTGTGTGCTGCGGGTTTACGACATTATTTATCATGGGGCCTTTTTTTTCCAAGAGACAAGTGCTTCCTGTCCTGTTACCTGTATCGTCGCTGATAATCGTTATGAGTTGTTTTGCGCAACCACGTCATTCCAGCTCTCCAAAAGCGTGGATGTGTGGATGGGATCACATTTATGCAAGACGGCGCACCTCTGCACAATGCAAATTCAGTTAACCAGCTGCTGAAGCGCCATTTCGGAAATTCTAGAATTATCTGCCGCCATTTCCCTACAGCCTCTCCGCGCTGGTCACCTGATCTTAATTCGTGTGGCTTCTGGCTCTGGGGCCGTGTGAAAGATGTTGTGTTCAGTGTTCCGAGTGCAAACTTAGCTGCATTGAAGCCACACATTGGCAACGCATTCTGAACGTGATCGCAGATACACTTCGGTCAGTTGTAGAACATGCTGTTTCTCTATTTCAAGTTGTTGTAGAAAACTGTGGACAGCATATTGAACATGTTTTGGGCCAGGCACACGGAAATTAATAATCCGATTTCATTTTGAGTGTTGCTTTTTAAGCCGTTTTCTGCCTCAGGACAAATAAAAACCGATGTAACTGATGTTTTTTCTGCGGATTACACTTCAGGACAGTTAAAAACCGATGTGAGTGATGATTTTTATGCAGTGTTTTGCTTCAGGACAATTAAAAACCAATTATCCCATCCGATGTGATGTGACCTTCCTGTGGTGGATGGGCTTACGTAACTAACAGTATCACACCTATACACGCGTGCACGCTGAGTAGTACGCTACAGTTTGTTTAACGTCAGACTTACACCTTAGACATTGTTCTATGATTCATTTGTCATCTGAAGTCGACCACTACTAAATTATGGTGCTTACAGTGCCATCTATTGCTACATTTTGTAACTATTTATTTTTCTCCTCCAATACGTTTCCCCCTTCACCGATACTATTCCATTGCATCTGATGTCATTCTAACCAATGGTGTTTTTCTACAGCGGTTTGAAAATTTAGCTTTCATTTAAGTCAGTCGTATGCGTCTAAAATGAAGGTGTGGCGACCAACTGATCAGTTCAGTGGAGATGATAGAACTGTTGCGGAAATCGATGAAATGCTCGCGAGTAATGGGGATAATGAGCAAAGGGCACTAGATTTAGTTGCGTGTAGATAAGATGGTATCTTGGGTCTGACGGGAGGCAATACTAGAATAGTCCGTCCAGTTGCGATGACCGCTGTGTCTGGATGGTGCAGTGGTTAGCCATATGAGTAGGAGACTCAAGTTAGAATCATGATCCAGCAGAAATTTTGCACTTTCCCCATTGATTTAAATGATTGCCTACTGGCAGCGAATGTCATTAATTCCTTTGTGTCGTGGTCTAGCGGTTCTAGGCGCTCAGTCTGGAACCGCGCGACTGTTACGGTCGCAGGTTCGAATCCTGCCTCGGGTATGGATGTGTGGTTAGTTAGGTTTAATTAGTGCTAAGTTCTAGGGGACTGATGACCACAGATGTTAAGTCCCATAGTGCTCAGAGCCATTTGAGCCTTTGTGTCGATTCATAACGGCTGTGTGAGCAGAAAGATCGGTGTTCTTTCGAACATTTCCGTTCAAAGGAGGATGCTTGAATAACTGCCTGTGTGTTTTAGGGGCTTAAGAATACCTTGAGATCCTCCCCTTAGCACTAATTACTGACACTTTGCAAGCAAACATTTTCTTGATTATATATATATTTTTTCAAATATTTCCATGTTAAGATTTCCCGTGAGCGAAACACAATTCTTCGTGACACTCGTCTTTGTGTACGGTCAATAGTTCGTACTAGTATTATTTTGGCTGGGTCCCTCATACGTGAGCAACAGACAAGCTGGTACACATCAGCGCTTTTGTGAACAGTCTCTTTGCAAGATAGACTTCGTTTTCCCAGTGCAAGTGATCATTCCACTATATACTCCAAAAAATTATTAGACGCAGGAATTTATGTGAGTTGACTGATTCCCATTGTGATTCACTAATGTTATGATCATGGGTGATTATTTTATTATGTATCGAATAGATCTCTCCTCAGGAAATAGCTACGTGCGCTTTGAAATAATATTAATAAGAGCACAGTTTCGCTATCGTTAAGAGGTGCTACAGATTCGGGGCGTTCCCAGACTGTGTGACTGGCGACCTATGGTCTGTTTCTTCGTCGAATCGATGATCCCTCCTGGATTACTGAGCCGTGCTGGGCAGCCATTTATAATTCACTAATCTGCTGAAAGCGCTATAAATAGCGCCGTTGCGGATAAAATATTCAGGTACTGATACCGACAGTTGCGCAAGTTGTCAGAGACTTTATCCACTTGGCGCGTGAATCCGCTTACGCCGGCAGCCCGGACCAGCTGTTTGTGTAGCCCACGCTCGAGGAACCGTGTTGCTAACTTGCACGTGCGCGCCTTTTGTGGCTCTCTCTCGATACGGCTGCTTCCTGTGAAAATACTGTATTGACATTCGTCAAATCGAGTTCACTTGTTATCAGTGTACTGGTCGATGTAATACTTTTGACCAGTGGACGAAATATGGCCAGACAGCTCTGCAAACGAACAGTAGAAAATTCAGAAACAGCCAAGACAATTCAACAGAGAATTGTATTAACATCTTCCAGCATAGGAAGTCAGCCTCATTCTGCCAACGGCCTTGTCAAAGAGGGCGGGGGAGCGGATAGAGGTTTGGGGCACTCTCTTGTCCTAAGGGTGGGAAATTGCCCCTAAAGGTGGAAGAATCAGCAATGATCAACGGCATGAGCATGCAGAAGGCAATGGAAACCACTGCATTAAAGACACGTGACGTGTATCCACAGGACATGTGGCCTGTAATTGAAGAAGTGTCATGATGATCTCTCCATTGGCAAAAGATTCCGGAATAGTCCCTCCTTCGGATCTCCGGGAGGGGAATGCCAAAGGGGAAGTTACCATGAGAAAAAGATTAAATAATCAACGAAAGGATAACGTTCTACGAGACGGGGCTTGGAATGTCAGAAGCTTGAACGTGTTAGGGAAACTAGAAAATCTGAAAATGGAAATGCAAAGGCTCAATCTAGATATAGTAGGGGTCAGTGAAGTGAAGTGGAAGGAAGACCAGGATTTCTGGTCAGATGAGTATCGGGTAATACCAACAGCAGCAGCAAATGGTATAACAGGTGTAGGATTCGTTATGAATAGGAAGGTAGGGCAGAGGGTGTGTTACTGTGAACAATTCAGTGACCAGGTTGTTCTAATTAGAATCGACAGCAGACCAACACCGACAACTATAGTTCAGGTGTGCATGCCGACGTCGCAAGCTGATGATGAACAGACAGAGAAATTGTATGAGGATATTGAAAGGGTAATGCAGTATGTAAAGGGGGACGAAAATCTAATAGTCATGGGCGACTGGAATGCAGTTGTAGGGGAAGGAGTAGAAGAACAGGTTACAGGAGAATATGGGCTTGGGACAAGGAATGAAAGAGGAGAAAGACTAATTAAGTTCTGTAACAAGTTTCAGCTAGTAATAGCGAATACCCTGTTCAAGAATCACAAGAGGAGGAGGTATACTTGGAAAAGGCCCCGAGATACGAGAAGATTTCAATTAGATTACATCATGGTCAGACAGAGATTCCGAAATCAGATACTGGATTGTAAGGCGTACCCAGGAGCAGATATAGACTCAGATCACAATATAGTAGTGATGAAGAGTATGCTGAAGTTCAAGACATTAGTCAGGAAGAATCAATACGCTAAGAAGTGGGATACGGAAGTACTAAGTCATGACGAGATACGTTTGAAGTTCTCTAATGCTATAGATACAGCAATAAGGAATAGCGCAGTAGGCAGTACAGTTGAAGAGGAATGGACATCTCTAAAAAGGGCCACCACAGAAGTAGGAAAGGAAAACATTGGTACAAAGAAGGTAGCTGCGAAGAAACCATGGGTAACAGAAGAAATACTTCAGTTGATTGATGAAAGGAAGAAGTACAAACATCTTACGGGAAAATCAGGAATACAGAAATACAAGTCGCTGAGGAATGAAACAAGTAGAAAGTGCAGGGAAGCTAAGACGAAATGGCTGCAGGAAAAATGTGAAGACATCGAAAAAGATTTGATTGTCGGAAGGGCAGACTCAGCATACAGGAAAGTCAAAACAACCTTTGGTGACACTAAAAGCAGCAGTGGTAACATTAAGAGTGCAACGGGAATTCCACTGTTAAGTGCAGAGGAGAGAGCAGATAGGTGGAAAGAATACATTGAAAGCCTCTATGAGGGTGAAGATTTATCTGATGTGATAGAAGAAGAAACTGGAGTCGATTTAGGAGAGATAGGGGATCCAATATTAGAATCGGAATTTAAAAGAGCTTTGGAGGACTTACGCTCAAATAAGACAGTAGGGATAGATAACATTCCATCAGAATTTCTAAAATCATTGGTGGAAGTGGCAACAAAACGACTATTCACGTTGGTGTGTAGGATATATGAGTCTCGCGATATACCATCTGACTTTCGGAAAAGCATCATGCACACAATTGCGAAGACGGCAAGAGCTGACAAGTGCGAGATTTATCGCACAATCAGCTTAACAGCTCATGCATCGAAGCTGCTTACAAGAATAGTATACAGAAGAATGGAAAAGAAAATTGAGAATGCGCTAGGTGACGATTAGTTTAGCTTTAGGAAAAGTAAAGGGACGAGAGAGGCAATTGTGACGTTACGGCTAATTATGGAAGCAAGGCTAAAGAAAAATCAAGACACTTTCATAGGATTTGTCGACCTGGAAAAAGCGTTCGACAATGTAAAATGGTGCAAGCTGTTCGAGATTCCGGAAAAAAGTAGGGTTAAGCTGTAGGGAGAGACGGGTCATATACAATATGCACAACAACCAAGAGGGAATAATAAGAGTGGACGATCAAGAACGAAGTGCTCGTATTAAGAAGGGTGTAAGACAAGGTTGTAGCCTTTCGCCCCTACTGTTCAATCTGTACATCGAGGGAGCAATGATGGAAATAAAAGAAAGGTTCAGGTGTGGAATTAAAATACAAGGTGAAAGGATATCAATGATACGATTCGCTGATGACATTGCTATCCTGAGTGAAAGTGAAGAAGAATTAAATGATCTGCTGAACGGAATGAACAGTCTAATGAGTACACAGTATGGTTTGAGAGTGAATCGGAGAAAGACGAAGGTAATGAGAAGTAGTAGAAATGAGAACAGCGAGAAACTTAACAGCAGGATTGATGGTCACGAAGTCAATGAAGCTAACGAAATCTGCTACCTAGGCAGTAAATGAACCAATGACGGACGGAGCAAGGAGGACATCAAAAGCAGACTCGCTATGGTAAAAATGCATTTCTGGCCAAGAGAAGTCTACTAATATCAAATATCGGCCTTAATTTGGGGACGAAATTTCTGAGGATGTACGTCTGGAGTACAGCGTTGTATGGTAGTGAAATATGGACTGTGGGAAAACCGGAACAGAAGAGAATCGAAGCATTTGAGATGTGGTGCTATAGACGAATGTTGAAAATTAGGTGGACTGATAAGGTAAGGAATGAGGAGGTTCTAGGCAGAAAAAAATCCACCCAAGTTGGTGAGGGACTTTCAGTGTACAATACATCGACTACTGGTCTAATCATTTTTTCATACAGCCTTTTTTACAGACACATACACACATATATACAAGCACACCCTCACACATACACACACACACACACACACACACACACACATACACATACACCCGCACAAGCACACTTGAAACGAAAAACATTATTGATCAAAACTGCGAGCAAGAGAGACCTGGTCATAAGCTCAGAGCAGGGAAGCAACGTCAACTAAGGCAAAAATTTGGGTTGTGACACCATATGTTTCGCGGGTTGTGCAGTACGGCCCAGATGAAGGCGCTATAAGGGGCAATCAAAGGAAACCGAAGCAGATGGGAAAAGGCCAGTAAACTTGGTGTTATTTCAAAAGTAATCGTCGTAACTGTGCTTATGCCACTGTGAGACAAGAAAACAGTGCCTTCATGAGAAAATGTTAGCTGTTGCCTACAAAACTATGACTGTACCCAGCTGTCCTGATTTTCTTATGAAGCAAATCGACGGCCACGTATATCGTTCTGCAGCCCTCTAAAAATATGGAAATGGCACGCCGGATAGGTCAACATTCTGTGGAGGATGTGTAAGAGCTTCCTGCCGCGTACTCAAATAACCTGCCACAACGAAACGCCATCCCCTTGTTGGCAAGGTTGTTTCGAGTACGCTGCAGACGTATCGCCTTACACTGTATTAACATAGGTTATCGATTTCAGTTCAGTGCAGCTTAATTTGTTGCTACCAATTTTAGACCTGTTATCTACACTCCTGGAAATTGAAATAAGAACACCGTGAATTCATTGTCCCAGGAAGGGGAAACTTTATTGACACATTCCTGGGGTCAGATACATCACATGATCACACTGACAGAACCACAGGCACATAGACACAGGCAACAGAGCATGCACAATGTCGGCACTAGTACAGTGTATATCCACCTTTCGCAGCAATGCAGGCTGCTATTCTCCCATGGAGACGATCGTAGAGATGCTGGATGTAGTCCTGTGGAACGGCTTGCCATGCCATTTCCACCTGGCGCCTCAGTTGGACCAGCGTTCGTGCTGGACGTGCAGACCGCGTGAGACGACGCTTCATCCAGTCCCAAACAGGCTCAATGGGGGACAGATCCGGAGATCTAGCTCGCAAGGGTAGTTGACTTACACCTTCTAGAGCACGTTGGGTGGCACGGGATACATGCGGACGTGCATTGTCCTGTTGGAACAGCAAGTTCCCTTGCCGGTCTAGGAATGGTAAAACGATGGGTTCGATGACGGTTTGGAAGTACCGTGCACTATTCAGTGTCCCCTCGACGATCACCAGTGGTGTACGGCCAGTGTAGGAGATCGCTCCCCACACCATGATGCCGGGTGTTGGCCCTGTGTGCCTCGGTCGTATGCAGTCCTGATTGTGGCGCTCACCTGCACGGCGCCAAACACGCCTACGACCATCATTGGCACCAAGGCAGAAGCGACTCTCATCGCTGAAGACGACACGTCTCCATTCGTCCCTCCATTCACGCCTGTCGCGACACCACTGAAGGCGGGCTGCACGATGTTGGGGCGTGAGCGGAAGACGGCCTAACGGTGTGCGGGACCGTAGCCCAGCTTCATGGAGACGGTTGCGAATGGTCCTCGCCGATACCCCAGGAGCAACAGTGTCCCTAATTTGCTGGGAAGTGGCGGTGCGGTCCCCTACGGCACTGCGTAGGATCCTACGGTCTTGGCGTGCATCCGTGCGTCGCTGCGGTCCGGTCCCAGGTCGACGGGCACGTGCACCTTCCGCCGACCACTGGCGACAACATCGATGTACTGTGGAGACCTCACGCCCCACGTGTTGAGCAATTCGGCGGTACGTCCACCCGGCCTCCCGCATGCCCACTATACGCCCTCGCTCAAAGTCCGTCAACTGCACATACGGTTCACGTCCACTCTGTCGCGGCATGCTACCAGTGTTAAAGACTGCGATGGAGCTCCGTATGCCACGGCAAACTGGCTGACACTGACGGCGGCGGTGCACAAATGCTGCGCAGCTAGCGCCATTCGACGGCCAACACCGCGGTTCCTGGTGTGTCCGCTGTGCCGTGCGTGTGATCATTGCTTGTACAGCCCTCTCGCAGTGTCCGGAGCAAGTATGGTGGGTCTGACACACCGGTGTCAATGTGTTCTTTTTTCCATTTCCAGGAGTGTAGAAACATTAAACAGGTCGTGCATTTTCTTTAATCATGGTGACATGTGATGTTGTATATTGTGTACGTAATAGTAAATCAGTAACAGTAACCATTGGTAATATTAAAATACAAATTTTATTTATTCTCGAGTCAGAAACACACAAATTTACAGTAGTCATACACATATACAAATTGTATTTATATAACATGTGCCCAGTACTTTGCAACCTTCAAGGCACTTGGAATGGCTTGCAGGAGATCAATCTTCGTGCAGGATGTTGGGCACAAAAGGCACTGGAGCATGTGGCTTGTGGTTTGTTCTTGCGCACAATCACAGGACGTAACTTCTGTTATGAAGCCCCATCTCTTCAGGTTGTCTCTTGATCGTCCAACTCCTGATCGTGATCTGTTTAAAGATGTCCACACCAGCCAGCTCTCGTTGTGTCTAGGTGGTAGTTCTTCAGCTTCTGGCGGCTGCACGTGAGCCTTGCCTTCTCTGGTGAAATGGTGAGCTTCTCGGATATTCTCAGGAAGCTCTTTCGCGATTTCAGCTGTTGCTGTGGTGGATTATGTCCGTGCAGAGGTGATTCATGAAGTTTGAGCGCAGTATGTGGTTAAAATCCTACAGCAAATCGACGTTAGTGATATGGGTTTGTAATACATCTGATTACTCCTATTTCCTTCCTGGGGTATTTCTGTGACTTTTGCAACTTCCCAGTCTTTCTGTATTAATCTTTCTACGAGCGACGAATGTATATTATTTGCTAAGTATAGACCTATTCTATTAGCATACTCGGGAAGGAACGTGACTGCCATATAATCCGGACCGGAAGCCTTGCTTTTTTAAGTGGCTTAAGCTACACCGAGAATATCTACTTATTCACGATGGCAGTTTTTCTTCATTCGACTTTTCGAATATTTACTTCGTCTTCTTTTGTGCAGGAATTTTGGAAAACCGCGATTAGTAACTTTGCTTTAGTGGCACTGTCTTCAATAATATTATCATTGTTATCGAGCACTGAAGGTACTAATTTTGTCTTGACACTGACACACTTGTGACCAGAATATCTTTGGGATTTTCTGCCAGATTTCGAGACACAGATTCGTTGTGGAAACTATTAAAAGCGTCTCGCATCGAAGTTCGACCTAAATTTCGACCTTCTGTAAAACTTCGCGAATCTTGAGAATTTTGTGTTCTTTAAAACACGTCACTTTTTTTCGTTGCTTCTGCCGTAGTGTTCTGATCTGTTTTCTGTTCCATGGGGGATCTATACCATCTCTTATCAATTTATTTGGTTTGTCATCGATACTATTCCTCTGAATTTAAACCACATCTGGTCTACGCTTACATTGTCAGACTGCAAGGGGTGTGGACTGTCTCTCAGGAAGGTGTCAAGTGAATTTTTATTTGATTTTTCTAAAGAGAAGTACTTTGCGTTTATTTTTGGTGGAATTTTTACGGTCTTCAGTCTAGCTGAACAACCTCCTGAAGACTAGTCCCTGCATCCGTCATGATACTCACTATCTGCTGAGGATTATTTGTTGCTAAGCGGTCAAAAACGTTTTCGCAACGATCTACATTTCAAAAGACTCCTGAACTTGTTGTTCTAAATTACTTCCTGAGAATACTCTAAGTACGACTTACAACGACGTTTTATTCCTATCACCCATTTTAAAAACGTATTTTTGCCAACATATGCATTGCAGAATGCAGTCACCGCCAACTGTAACTGAGGTATCTATTTGAAATGACACTCAAGTTTTCTCCGCACTGTTCAGCAACTTATCATCTAAATAGGAGGAAAGGAGGGGGGGGGGGGGTTCGCGGTCCTGATTGCCAATTATTATCTCCACCCATACTAACTCACAGGAACTATCTATTTCAATTTCACTGTGAAATAAATTAGTCCTTACAGCAATAATCACTCTACAAGCAACGTGTTTAATCTATCCTTTCTGAGCACGTTTAGGTCCATTGTAAAAATCTCTGCTAAACTTATTTCCAGCTTTAAGCATCTATATCTACAGCTACATCTACATACATACTCCGCAAGCCGCCTGACGGTGTGTGGCGGAGGGTACCCTGAGTACCTCTATCAGTTCTCCTTTCTATTCCAGTCCGAAGCTCGTGGTCGTGCGGTAGCGTTCTCGCTTCCCGCGCCCGGGTTCCCGGGTTCGATTCCCGGCGGGGTCAGGGATTTTCTCTGCTTCGTGATGACTGGGTGTTGTGTGCTGTCCTTAGGTTAGTTAGGGGACTGACGACCATAGATGTTAAGTCCCATAGTGCTCAAAGCCTTCTATTCCAGTCTCGTATTGTTCGTGGAAAGAAGGATTGTCGGTATGCTTCTGTGTGGGCTCTAATCTCTCCGATTTTATCCTCATGGTCTCTTCGCGAGATATACGTAGGAGGGAACAATATACTGCTTGACTCTTCGGTGAAGGTGTGTTCTCGAAACTTCAACAAAAGCCCGTACCGAGCTACTGAGCGTCTCTCCTGCAGAGTCTCCCACTGGAGTTTATCTGTCATTTCCGTAACGCTTTCACGATTACTAAATGATCCTGTAACGAAGCGTGCTGCTCTCCGTTGGATCTTCTCTATCTCTTCCATCAACCCTGTCTGGTACGGATCCCACACTGCTGAGCAGTATTCAAGCAGTGGGAGAACAAGCGTACTATACGATACTTCCTTTGTTTTCGGATTGCATTTCCTTAGGATTCTTCCAATGAATCTCAGTCTGGCATCTGCTTTACCGAAGATCAACTTTATATGATCATTCCATTTTAAATAACTCCTAATGCGTACTCCCAGATAATTCATGGGATTAACTGATTCCAGTTGCTGACCTGCTATTTTGTAGCTAAATGATAAGGGATCTATCTTTCTATGTACTCGCAGCACATTACACTTGTCTACATTGAGATTCAATTGCCATTCCCTGCACCATGCGTCAATTCGTTGCAGATCCTCCTGTATTTCAGGACAATTTTCCATTGTTACAACCTCTCGATACACCACAGCATCATCTGCAAAAAGCCTCAGTGAATTTCCGATGTCATCCACCAGGTCATTTACGTATATTGTGAATAGCAACGGTCCCATGACACTCCCCAGCGGCACACCTGAAATCACTCTTACTTCAGAAGACTTCTCTCCATTGAGAATGACATGCTGCGTTCTGTTATCTAGGAACTCCTCACCCCAATCACACAATTGGTCTGATAGTCCATATGCTCTTACTTTTTTCATATAACGACTGTGGGGAACTGTATCGAACGCCTTGCGGAAGTCAAGAAACACGGCATCTACCTGTGAACCCGTGTCTATGGCCCTCTGAGTCTCGTGGACGAATAGCGCGAGCTGGATTTCACATGACCGTCTTTTTCGAAACCCATGTTGATTCCTACAGAGTAGATTTCTAGTCTCCAGAAGAGTCATTGTACTCGAACATGATACGTCTTCCAAAATTCTACAACTGATCGACGTTAGAGATATAGGTCTTAGGTTCTGCACATCTGTTCGACGTCCCTTCTTGAAAACGGGGACGACCTGTGCCCTTTTCCAATCCTTTGGAACGCTACGCTCTTCTGGAGACCTACGGTACGCCGTTGCAAGAAGGGGGGCAAGTTCCTTCGCGTACTCTGTGTAAAATCGAACTGGTATCCCATCAGGCCCAGCGGTCTTTCCTCTTTTGAGGAATTTTAATTGTTTCTCTATCCCTCTGTCGTCTATTTCGGTATCTACCATTTTGTCATCTGTGCGACAATCTAGAGAAGGAACTACAGTGCAGTTTTCCTCTGTGAAACAGCTTTGGAAAAGGACATTTAGTATTTCGGCCTTCACTCTGTCATCCTCTGTTTCTTTCCGTAGCTACAAAAATCCGAGTGCAGTGCATTTTATTAGCGCTTGGAGATCTCGTTCTTTCCCCAAGACAGCACTGTTGCAGGTTCGAATTCGGTGGATGTGTGTGATGTCCTTAGGAAAGTTAGGTTTAAGTAGTTCTGAGTCTGCGGGGCTGATGACCCCAGATGTTAAGTCCCATAGTGCTTAGAGTCATTTGAACCATTTGAACCAAGACAGCTCCGAGCCGCGTGGAGTGGCTGTGTGGTTTGAGGTGACATTACACGGATTGCGCGGTCCCTCCCACCGGAGGTTCGAGTCCTCCCTCGGGCATCGGTGTCTGTGTGTTGTTCTTAGCATCAGTTAGTTTAAGTCAGTTTAAGTAGTGTGAAAATCTAGGGACAGATGACCTCAGCAGTTTTGTGCCTTAGAAATTCACACACATTCGAACATTTTTTAACAGCTCCGACATTAGTTGGTGGTGGGAGATGGTTCAGCTGTGATCTGGGTTGAGTTCACATGGTTGCATTTAGACTCCGTTCTCTGCTTGGTGTGTTTCGACAAGAAAATGCGACATTTCACTGATCCTGTGGCAGGATGTACCATGGCTCAGCTCCCCTAACTCAACAAACTCTATCGTTTGTGGGGTACTGCAGATATACAAGCTCGATGAACCCAGCTTTAAGGACGCAAGACAAGTTTCGTGTACCACTGAAAGATGCGTAAATCAGTTGAAACTTCTTCATTTAAATAAAATTTTTATTTAAATTGCAATAACTGGGAAGTTGAAACTCCTTAACTATTTAATTCTGAAACTGCTGAATGCTTACTCATGTTCTTAAACTGCTGAGTGAGATTGAATGCAAGTGTCACTTTGCTGGTCTTTATCATTACAACACTGACCTACTAAATTTGCACTGACTAGCAGAACTCACTAGGGGTAAGATAGATACTGCCTAGAGAAAAATGAAAGAGACATATGGAGAAAAGAGAACCAGTTGTATGAATATCAAAAGCTCAGATGGGAACCCAGCTCTAAGCAAAGAAGGGGAAGCAGAATGGTGGAAGGAGTACATATAGGGTCTATACAAGGGCGATGTACTTGAGGACAATATTATGGAAATGGAAGAGGATGTAGACGAAGATAAAATGGGAGATATGATACTGCGTGAAGAGTTTGACAGAGCACTGAAAGACCTGAGACGAAACAAGGCCCCCGGAGTAGACAACATTCCATTAGAACTACTGACAGCCTTGGGAGAGCCAGTCGTGACAAAACTCTACCACCTGATGAGCCAGATGTATGAGAAGGCGAAATACCCTCAGACTACAGGAAGAAAATAATAATTCCAATCCCAAAGAAAGCAGATGTTGACAGATGTGAAAATTACCGAACTATCAGTTTAATAAATCACAGCTGCAAAATACTAACGCGAATTCTTAGATACGAATTGAAAAACTTGTAGAAGCCGACCTCAGGGAAGATCAGTTTGGATTCCGCAAAAATATCAGAACACGTGAGGCAATACTGACCCTACGACTTATCTTAGAAGAAAGATTAAAGAAAGGCAAACCTACGTTTCTAGCATTTTTAGACTTAGAGAAAGCTTTTGACAATGTTGACTGGAATAATCTCTTTCAAATTCTGGAGGTGGCAGGGGTAAAATACAGGGAGCGAAAGGCTATTTAAAATTTGTATAGAAACCAAATGGCAGTTATAAGAGTTGAGGGGCATGAAAGGAAGAAGTGGTTGGGAAGGGTGTGAGACAGGCTTCTAGCCTCTCCCCGATGTTATTCAATATGTGTATTGAGCAAGCAATGAAGGAAACAAAAGAAAAATTTGGAGTACGTATTAAAACCCATGGAGAAGACATAAAAACTTTGAGGTTCGCCGATGACATTGGAAATCTGCCACAGACAGCAAAGGACTTGGAAGAGCAGTTGAACGGAAAGGATGGTGTCTTGAAAGGAGGATATAAGATGAACATCAACAAAAGCAAAACGAGGATAATGAAATGTAGTCGATTTAAGTCGGGCGATGCTGAGGGTATTAGATTAGGAAATGAGACACTTAAAGTAGTAAAGGAGTTTTGCTATTTGGGGAGCAAAATAACTGATGATGGTCGAAGTAGAGAGGATATAAAATGTAGACTGGCAATGGCAAGGAAAGCGTTTCTGAAGAAGAGAAATATGTTAACATCGAGAATAGATGTGTCAGGAAATCGTTTCTGAAAGTATTTGTATGGAGTGTAGGTATATATGGAAGTGAAACATGGACGATGAATAGTTTGGACAAGAAAAGAATAGAAGCTTTCGAAATGTAGTTGTACAGAAGAATGGTGAACATTAGATGGATAGATCATATAACTAATGAGGTGTGTTGAATAGGATTGGGGAGAAGAGAAGTTTGTGGCAGAACTTGACTAGAAGAAGAGCTCGATTGGTAGGACGTGTTCTGAGGCATCAAGGGATCATCAATTAAGTTTTGGAGAGCAGTGCGGAGGGTAAAAATCGAAAAGGGAGGCCTAGAGATGAGTACACCAAGCAGATTCAGAAGGATGTAGGTTACAGTGGGTACTGGGAGATGAAGAAGCTTTCACAGGATAGAGTAGCATGGAGAGCTGTTATCAAACGAGTCTCAGGACTGAAGACCACAACAACGACAACAGAACTCAAGCTTTTCCTGTATATTAATTACTCACAAAATTCAATGGTTACGCGATATGACTGCTATCAAATTAACTCAAAAGAATGGCCCTGTATAAGAAGAAATCCTGACAACAACCTTTGCATTTCATAGGTCGCTTACCTCGCAAAAATCTTCACTGCACGAACTACTGCAATACAGCAAGCGCCGATAAAGACAGCTCAATAAAACAACTGTAGGCTCTAACTACTGATAGTCATATGGTTAGCAAAAGAAAGATTTTGTTGCAAAGAAAGCAATGTATTTTTACCTTAATAATATGACATCCAATTCAAAACAATTATGCAATCGTCCATGGCATCCTGTTCTAAAAATCATATAATCATGAATAATATTCAATCTCCAAGTTGGTGAAGTTCAGATCGTCCGCTCACGCTAATACTACAAACCTTCAACACCGCTAATTATTAACCTCTAACCTCCATCACTGCTGGCTGGTCACCTCCAACTGCTACTACTGCTGGCGATTACCGTCCAACTTCCATCACTGCTGACTACTCACATCCAACTTCCATAACTGCTGGCTGTTCACAGCCAACTGCAAGTCCGACCAGCCACAGAGGGTCCCTTAGAGATTGCTCACAGCACTGTCGGAGATTTAATACAGAGCGCTACATAGCAGTACCAACATACAAACACATAAACAGCCTACTTGCACAGAACCTCTCCAGAACCCTTCCAAGTCGTCGTGGAGACCATATCTTGACTTGTTACTGTGATTGGGACACTCACTGTACACGGCACGAGAGAGCGTCACTTGCAGCTGACGTTTGTGCTCCCCGCAAATCTATTGTGCGCAGTCAGAGATTTAATACACAGCGCTACATAGCAGTACCAACATACAAACACATAAACAGCCTACTTGCACAGTACCTCTCCAGAACCCTTCCAAGTCGTCGTGGAGACCATATCTTGACTTGTTACTGTGATTGGGACACTCACTGTACACGGCACGAGAGAGCGTCACTTGCAGCTGTCGTTTGTGCTCCCCGCAAATCTATTGTGCGCAGTCAGAGATTTAATACAGAGCGCTACATAGCAGTACCAACATAAAAACACATAAACAGCCTACTTGCACAGTACCTCTCCAGAACCCTTCCAAGTCGTCGTGGAGACCATATCTTGACTTGTTACTGTGATTGGGCCACTCACTGTACACGGCACGAGCGAGCGTCACTTGCAGCTGTAGTTTGTGTTCCGCGCAATTCTATTGTGCGCAGTCAGAGATTTAATACACAGCGCTACATAGCAGTACCAACATACAAACACATAAACAGCCTACTTGCACAGTACCTCTCCAGAACCCTTCCAAGTCGTCGTGGAGACCATATCTTGACTTGTTACTGTGATTGGGCCACTCACTGTACACGGCACGAGAGAGCGTCACATGCAGCTGTCGTTTGTGTTCCCCGCAAATCTATTGTGCGCAGTCAGAGATTTAATACACAGCGCTACATAGCAGTACCAACATACGAACACATAAACAGCCTACTTGCACGGTACCTCTCCATGAACCCATCCAAGTCGTCGTGGAGACCATATCTTGACTTGTTACTGTGATTTTGCCACGCACTGTACACGGCACGAGAGAGCGTCACTTGCAGCTGTCGTTTGTGTTCCCCGCAAATCTATTGTGCGCAGTCAGAGATTTAGCACAGAGCGCTACATAGCAGTATCAACATACAAACACATAAACAGCCTACTTAACAGTACCTCTCCAGAACCCTTCCAAGTCGTCGTGGAGACCATATCTTGACTTGTTACTGTGATTGGGCCACTCACTGTACACGGCACGAGAGAGCGTCACTTGCAGCTGTCGTTTGTGTTCCCCGCAAATCTATTGTGCGCAGTCAGAGATTTAATACAGAGCGCTACATAGCAGTACCAACATACAAACACATAAACAGCCTACTTGCACGGTACCTCTCCATGAACCCTTCCAAGTCGTCGAGGAGACCATATCTTGACTTGTTACTGTGATTGGGCCACGCACTGTACACGGCACGAGAGAGCGTCACTTGCAGCTGTCGTTTGTGTTCCCCGCAAATCTATTGTGCGCAGTCAGAGATTTAATACAGAGCGCTACATTGCAGTATCAACATACAAACACATAAACAGCCTACTTAACAGTACCACTCCAGAACACTTCCAAGTCGTCGTGGAGACCATATCTCGACTTGTTACTGTGATTGGGCCACTCACTGTACACGGCACGAGAGAGCGTCACTTGCAGCTGTCGTTTGTGTTCCCCGCAAATCTATTGTGCGCAGTCAGAGATTTAATACAGAGCGCTACATAGCAGTACCAACATACAAACACATAAACAGCCTACTTGCACGGTACCTCTCCTTGAACCCTTCCAAGTCGTCGTGGAGACCATATCTTGACTTGTTACTGTGATTGGGCCACTCACTGTACACGGCACGAGAGAGCGTCACTTGCAGCTGTCGTTTGAGTTCCCCGCAAATCTATTGTGCGCAGTCAGAGATTTAATACAGAGCGCTACATAGCAGTACCAACTTACAAACACATAAACAGCCTACTTGCACGGTACCTCTCCAGAACCCTTCCTAGTCGTCGTGGAGACCATATCTTGACTTGTTACTGTGATTGGGCCACTCACTGTACACGGCACGAGCGAGCGTCACTTGCAGCTGTCGTTTGTGTTCCCCGCAAACCTATTGTGCGCTGTCAGAGATTTAATACAGAGCGCTACATAGCAGTATCAACATACAAACACATAAACAGCCTACCTGCATAGTACCTCTCCAGAACCCTTCCAAGTCGTCGTGGAGACCATATCTTGACTTCTTACTGTGAATGGGAAACTAACTGTACACGGCACGAGAGAGCGTCACTTGCAGCTGTCGTTTGTGTTCCCCGCAAATCTATTGTGCGTGGTCAGAAATTTAATACAGAGCGCTACATAGCAGTACCAACATACAAACAAATAAACAGCCTACTTGCACAGTACCTCTCCAGAATCCTTCCAAGTCGTCGTGGAGACCATATCTTGACTTGTTACTGAGATTGGGCCAGTCACTGTACACGGCATGAGAGAGCGTCACTTGCAGCTGTCGTTTGTGTTCCCCGCAAATCTATTGTGCGCAGAGATTTAATACAGAGCGCTACATAGCAGTACCAACATACAAACACATAAACAGCCTACTTGCACAGTACCTCTCCAGAACCCTTCCAAGTCGTCGTGGAGACCATATCTTGACTTGTTACTGTGATTGGGCCACTCACTGTACACGGCACGAGCAAGCGTCACTTGCAGCCGTCGTTTGTGTTCTCCGCAAATCTATTGTGCGCAGTCACAGACTTAATACAGAGCGCTACATAGCAGTACCAACATACAAACACATAAACAGCCTACTTGCACAGTACCTCTCGAGAACCCTTCCAAGTCGTCGTGGAGACCATATCTTGACTTGTTACTGAGATTGGGCCAGCCACTGTACACAGCACAGGAGAGCGTCACATGCAGCTGTCGTTTGTGTTCCCCGCATATCTATTGTGCGCAGTCAGAGATGTAATACAGAGCGCTACATAGCAGTAGCAACATACAAACACATAAACAGCCTACTTGCACAGTACCTCTGCAGAACCCTTCCAAGTCGTCGTGGAGACCACATCTTGACTTGTTACTGTGATTGGGCCACTCACTGTACACGGCACGAGCGAGCGTCACTTGCAGCTATCGTTTGTGTACCCCGCAAATCTTTTGTGCGCAGTCAGAGATTTAATACAGAACGCTACATAGCAGTACCAACATACAAACACATAAACCGCCTACTTGGACAGTACCTCTCCAGAACCCTTCCAGGTCGTCGTGGAGACCATATCTTGACTTGTTACTGTGATTGGGCCACTCACTGTACACGGCACGAGCGAGCGTCACTTGCAGCTGACGTTTGTGTTCCCCGCAAATCTATTGGTTGCAGTCAGAGACTTAATACAGAGCGCTACATAGCAGTACCAACATACAAACACATAAACAGCCTACTTGCACAGTACCTCTCCAGATCCCATCCGAGTCGTCGTGGAGCCCATATCTTGACTTGTTACTGAGATTGGGCCAGTCACTGTACATGGCACGGGAGGGCGTCACTTGCAGCTGTCGTTTGTGTTCCCCGCAAATCTATTGTGCGAAGTCAGAGATTTAATACACAGCGCTACATAGCAGTACCAACACACAAACACATAAACAGCCTACTCTCACGGTACCTCTCCAGAACCCATCCAAGTCGTCGTGGAGACCATATCTTGACTTGTTACTGTGATCGGGCCACTCACTGTACACGGCACGAGAGAGCGTCACTTGCAGCTGTCGTTTGTGTTCCCCGCAAATCTATTGTGCGCAGTCAGAGATTTAATACAGAGCGCTACATAGCAGTACTAACATACAAACACATAAACAGCCTACTTGCACAGTACCTCTCCAGAACCCTTCCAAGTCGTCGTGGAGACCTTATCTTGACTTGTTACTGTGATTGGGCCACTCACTGTACACGGCACGAGCGAGCGTCACTTGCAGCTGTAGTTTGTGTTCCGCGCAATTCTATTGTGCGCAGTCAGAGATTTAATACACAGCGCTACATAGCAGTACCAACATACAAACACATAAACAGCCTACTTGCACAGTACCTCTCCAGAACCCTTCCAAGTCGTCGTGGAGACCATATCTTGACTTGTTACTGTGATTGGGCCACTCACTGTACACGGCACAAGAGAGCGTCACTTGCAGCTATCGTTTGTGTTCCCCGCAAATCTATTGTGCGCAGTCAGAGATTTAATACAGAGCGCTACATAGCAGTACCAACATACAAACACATAAACAGCCTACTTGCACGGTACCTCTCCATGAACCCTTCCAAGTCGTCGTGGAGACCATATCTTGACTTGTTACTGTGATTGGGCCGCGCACTGTACACGGCACGAGAGAGCGTCACTTGCAGCTGTCGTTTGTGTTCCCCGCAAATCTATTGGTTGCAGTCAGAGACATAATACAGAGCGCTACATAGCAGTACCAACATACAAACACATAAACAGCCTACTTGCACAGTGCCTCTCCAAAACCTTTCTAAGTCTTCGTGGAGTCCATATCTTGACTCGTTACTGAGATTGGGCCAGTCACTGTACACGGCACGAGAGGGCGTCACTCGCTGCTGTCGTTTGTGTTCCCCGCAAATCTATTGTGCGCAGTCAGGGATTTAATACACAGCGCTACATAGCAGTACCAACATACAAACACATAAACAGCCTACTTGCACAGTACCTCTCCAGAACCTTTCCAAGTCGTCGTGGAGACCATATCTTGACTTGTTACTGTGATTGGGCCACTCACTGTACACGGCACGAGAGAGCGTCACTTGCAGCTGTCATTTGTGTGGCCCGCAAATCTATTGTGCGCAGTCAGAGATTTAATACAGAGCGCTACATAGCAGTACCAACATACAAACACATAAACAGCCTACTTGCACGGTACCTCTCCATGAACAATTCCAAGTCGTCGTGGAGACCATATCTTGACTAGTTACAGTGATTGGGCCACGCACTGTACACGGCACGAGAGAGCGTCACTTGCAGCTGTCGTTTGTGTTCCCCTCAAATCTATTGTGCGCAGTCAGAGATTTAACACAGAGCGCTACATAGCAGTATCAACATGCAAACACATAAACAGCCTACTTAACAGTACCACTCCAGAACCCTTCCAAGTCGTCGTGGAGACCATATCTTGACTTGTTACTGTGATTGGGCCACTCACTGTACACGGCACGAGAGAGCGTCACTTGCAGCTGTCGTTTGTGTTCCCGGCAAATCTATTGTGCGCAGTCAGAGATTTAATACAGAGCGCTACATAGCAGTACCAACATACAAACACATAAACAGCCTACTTGCACGGTACCTCTCCAGAACCCTTCCAAGTCGTCGTGGAGACCATATCTTGACTTGTTACTGTGAATGGGAAACTCACTGTACACGGCACGAGAGAGCGTCACTTGCAGCTGTCGTTTGTGTTCCCCGCAAATCTATTGTGCGTGGTCAGAGATTTAATACAGAGCGCTACATAGCAGTACCAACATACAAACACATAAACAGCCTACTTGCACAGTACCTCTCCAGAATCCTTCCAAGTCGTCGTGGAGACCATATCTTGACTTGTTACTGAGATTGGGCCAGTCACTGTACACGGCATGAGAGAGCGTCACTTGCAACTGTCGTTTGTGTTCCCCGCAAATCTACTGTGCGCAGTCAGAGATTTAATACAGAGCGGTAGATAGCAAGACCAACATACAAACACATAAACAGCCTACTTGCACAGTACCTCTCCAGAACCCTTCCAAGTCGTCGTGGAGACCATATCTTGACTTGTTACTGTGATTGGGCCACTCACTGTACACGGCACGAGCGAGCGTCACTTGCAGCTGTCGTTTGTGTTCCCGGCAAATCTATTGTGCGCAGTCAGAGATTTAATACAGAGCGCTACATAGCAGTACCAACATACAAACACATAAACAGCCTACTTGCACAGTACCTCTCCAGAACCCTTCCAAGTCGTCGTGGAGACCATATCTTGACTTGTTACTGTGATTGGGCCACTCACTGTACACGGCACGAGCGAGCGTAACTTGCAGCTGTCGTTTGTGTTCCCGGCAAATCTATTGTGCGCAGTCAGAGATTTAATACAGAGCGCTACATAGCAGTACCAACATACAAACACATAAACAGCCTACTTGCACAGTTCCTCTCCAGAACCCTTCCAAGTCGTCGTGGAGACCATACCTTGACTTGTTACTGAGATTGGGCCAGTCACTGTACACGGCACGAGAGGGCGTCACTTGCAGGTGTCGTTTGTGTTCCCCGCAATTCTATTGTGCGCAGTCAGAGATTTAATACACAGCGCTACATAGCAGTACCAACATACAAACACATAAACAGCCTACTTGCACAGTACCTCTCCAGAACCCTTCCAAGTCGTCGTAGAGACCATATCTTGACTTGTTACTGTGATTGGGCCACTCACTGTACACGGCACGAGCGAGCGTCACTTGCAGCTGTCGTTTGTCCTCCCCACAAATCTATTGTGCGCAGTCAGAAATTTAATACAGAGCGCTATATAGCAGTAGCAACATACAAAACACATAAACAGCCTACATGCACAGTACCTCTCCAGAACCCTTCCAAGTCGTCGTGGAGACCATATCTTGACTTGTTACTGTGAATGGGCCACTCACTGTACACGGCACGAGAGAGCGTCACTTGCAGCTGTCGTTTGTGTTCCCCGCAAATGTATTGTGCGCAGTCAGAGATTTAATACAGAGCGCTACATAGCAGTACCAGCATACAAACACAAAAACAGCCTACTTGCACAGTACCTCTCCAGAACCCTTCCAAGTCGTCGTGGAGACCATATCTTGACTTGTTACTGAGATTGGGCCAGTCACTGTACACGGCACGAGAGAGCATCACTTGCAGCTGTCGTTTGTGTTCCCCGCAAATCTATTGTGCGCAGTCAGAGATTTACTACAGAGCGCTACATAGCAGTACCAACATACAAACACATAAACAGCCTACTTGCACAGTACCTCTGTAGAACCCTTCCAAGTCGTCGTGGAGACCATATCTTGACTTGTTACTGTGATTGGGCCACTCACTGTACACGGCACGAGCGAGCGTCACTTGCAGCTATCGTTTGTGTTCCCCGCAAATCTTTTGTGCGCAGTCGGAGATTTAATACAGAGCGCTACATAGCAGTACTAACATACAAACACATAAACAGCCTACTAGCACAGTACCTCTCCAGAACCCTTCCAAGTCGTCGTGGAGACCATATCTTGACTTGTAACTGTGATTCGGCCATTCACTGTACATGGCACGAGCGAGCGTCACTTGCAGCTGACGTTTGTGTTCCTCGCAAATTTATTGGTTGCAGTCAGAGACTTAATACAGAGCGCTACATAGCAGTACCAACATACAAACACATAAACAGCCTACATGCACAGTACCTCTCCAGAACCCTTCCAAGTCGTCGTGGAGTCCATATCTTGACTTGTTACTGAGATTGGGCCAGTCACTGTACACGGCACGAGAGGGCGTCACTTGCAGCTGTCGTTTGTGTTCCCCGCAAATCTATTGTGCGCAGTCAGAGATTTAATACAGAGAGCTACACAGCAGTACCAACATGCAAACACATAAACAGCCTACTTGCACGGTACCTCTCCAGAACCCTTCCAAGTCGTCGTGGAGACCATATCTTGACTTGTTACTGTGATTGGGCCACTCACTGTACACGGCACGAGAGAGCGCCACTTGCAGCTGTCGTTTGTGTTCCCCGCAAATCTATTGTGCGCAGTCAGAGATTTAATACAGGGCGCTACATGGCAGTACCAACATACAAACACATAAACAGCCTACTTGCACGGTACCTCTCCAGAACCCTTCCAAGTCGTCGTGGAGACCATATCTTGACTTGTTACTGTGATTGGGCCACTCACAGTACACGGCACGAGCGAGCGTCACTTGCAGCTGTCGTTTGTGTTCCCCGCAAACCTATTGTGCGCTGTCAGAGATTTAATACAGAGCGCTACATAGCAGTACCAACATACAAAATCATAAACAGCCTTCCTGCATAGTACCTCTCCAGAACCCTTCCAAGTCGTCGTGGAGACCATATCTTGACTTGTTACTGTGAATGGGAATCTCACTGAACACGGCACGAGAGAGCGTCACTTGCAGCTGTCGTTTGTGTTCCCCGCAAATCTATTGTGTGTGGTCAGACATTTAAGACAGAGCGCTACTTAGCAGTACCAACATACAAACACATAAACAGCCTACTTGCACAGTACCTCTCGAGAATCCTACCAAGTCGTCGTGGAGACCATATCTTGACTTGTTACTGAGATTGGGCCAGTCACTGTACACGGCATGAGAGAGCGTCACTTGCAGCTGTCGTTTGTGTTCCCCGCAAATCTATTGTGCGCAGTCAGAGATTTAATACACAGCGCTACATAGCAGTACCAACATACAAACATATAAACAGCCAACTTGCACGGTACCTCTCCAGAACCCTTCCAAGTCGTCGTGGAGACCATATCTTGACTTGTTACTGTGATTGGAACACGCACTGTACACGGCACGAGAGAGCGTCACTTGCAGCTGTCGTTTGTGTTCCCCGCAAATCTATTGTGCGCAGTCAGAGATTTAATACAGAGCGCTACATTGCAGTATCAACATACAAACACATAAACAGCCTACTTAACAGTACCACACATGAACCCTTCCAAGTCGTCGTGGAGACCATATCTTGACTTGTTACTGTGATTGTGCCACTCACTGTACACGGCACGAGAGAGCGTCACTTGCAGCTGTCGTTTGTGATCCCCGCAAATCTATTGTGCGCAGTCAGAGATTTAATACAGAGAGCTACACAGCAGTACCAACATGCAAACACATAAACAGCCTACTTGCACGGTACCTCTCCAGAACCCTTCCAAGTCGTCGTGGAGACCATATCTTGACTTGTTACTGTGATTGGGCCACTCACTGTACACGGCACGAGAGAGCGCCACTTGCAGCTGTCGTTTGTGTTCCCCGCAAATCTATTGTGCGCAGTCAGACATTTAATACAGGGCGCTACATGGCAGTACCAACATACAAACACATAAACAGCCTACTTGCACGGTACCTCTCCAGAACCCTTCCAAGTCGTCGTGGAGACCATATCTTGACTTGTTACTGTGATTGGGCCACTCACAGTACACGGCACGAGCGAGCGTCACTTGCAGCTGTCGTTTGTGTTCCCCGCAAACCTATTGTGCGCTGTCAGAGATTTAATACAGAGCGCTACATAGCAGTACCAACATACAAAATCATAAACAGCCTTCCTGCATAGTACCTCTCCAGAACCCTTCCAAGTCGTCGTGGAGACCATATCTTGACTTGTTACTGTGAATGGGAAACTCACTGTACACGGCACGAGAGAGCGTCACTTGCAGCTATCGTTTGTGTTCCCCGCAAATCTATTGTGCGCAGTCAGAGATTTAATACAGAGCGCTACATAGCAGTACCAACATACAAACACATAAACAGCCTACTTGCACGGTACCTCTCCATGAACCCTTCCAAGTCGTCGTGGAGACCATATCTTGACTTGTTACTGTGATTGGGCCGCGCACTGTACACGGCACGAGAGAGCGTCACTTGCAGCTGTCGTTTGTGTTCCCCGCAAATCTATTGGTTGCAGTCAGAGACATAATACAGAGCGCTACATAGCAGTACCAACATACAAACACATAAACAGCCTACTTGCACAGTGCCTCTCCAGAACCTTTCTAAGTCTTCGTGGAGTCCATATCTTGACTCGTTACTGAGATTGGGCCAGTCACTGTACACGGCACGAGAGGGCGTCACTCGCTGCTGTCGTTTGTGTTCCCCGCAAATCTATTGTGCGCAGTCAGGGACTTAATACACAGCGCTACATAGCAGTACCAACATACAAACACATAAACAGCCTACTTGCACAGTACCTCTCCAGAACCTTTCCAAGTCGTCGTGGAGACCATATCTTGACTTGTTACTGTGATTGGGCCACTCACTGTACACGGCACGAGAGAGCGTCACTTGCAGCTGTCATTTGTGTGGCCCGCAAATCTATTGTGCGCAGTCAGAGATTTAATACAGAGCGCTACATAGCAGTACCAACATACAAACTCATAAACAGCCTACTTGCACGGTACCTCTCCATGAACCCTTCCAAGTCGTCGTGGAGACCATATCTTGACTTGTTACTGTGATTGGGCCACGCACTGTACACGGCACGAGAGAGCGTCACTTGCAGCTGTCGTTTGTGTTCCCCTCAAATCTATTGTGCGCAGTCAGAGATTTAACACAGAGCGCTACATAGCAGTATCAACATGCAAACACATAAACAGCCTACTTAACAGTACCACTCCAGAACCCTTCCAAGTCGTCGTGGAGACCATATCTTGACTTGTTACTGTGATTGGGCCACTCACTGTACACGGCACGAGAGAGCGTCACTTGCAGCTGTCGTTTGTGTTCCCGGCAAATCTATTGTGCGCAGTCAGAGATTTAATACAGAGCGCTACATAGCAGTACCAACATACAAACACATAAACAGCCTACTTGCACGGTACCTCTCCAGAACCCTTCCAAGTCGTCGTGGAGACCATATCTTGACTTGTTACTGTGAATGGGAAACTCACTGTACACGGCACGAGAGAGCGTCACTTGCAGCTGTCGTTTGTGTTCCCCGCAAATCTATTGTGCGTGGTCAGAGATTTAATACAGAGCGCTACATAGCAGTACCAACATACAAACACATAAACAGCCTACTTGTACAGTACCTCTCCAGAATCCTTCCAAGTCGTCGTGGAGACCATATCTTGACTTGTTACTGAGATTGGGCCAGTCACTGTACACGGCATGAGAGAGCGTCACTTGCAACTGTCGTTTGTGTTCCCCGCAAATCTACTGTGCGCAGTCAGAGATTTAATACAGAGCGGTAGATAGCAAGACCAACATACAAACACATAAACTGCCTACTTGCACAGTACCTCTCCAGAACCCTTCCAAGTCGTCGTGGAGACCATATCTTGACTTGTTACTGTGATTGGGCCACTCACTGTACACGGCACGAGCGAGCGTCACTTGCAGCTGTCGTTTGTGTTCCCGGCAAATCTATTGTGCGCAGTCAGAGATTTAATACAGAGCGCTACATAGCAGTACCAACATACAAACACATAAACAGCCTACTTGCACAGTACCTCTCCAGAACCCTTCCAAGTCGTCGTGGAGACCATATCTTGACTTGTTACTGTGATTGGGCCACTCACTGTACACGGCACGAGCGAGCGTAACTTGCAGCTGTCGTTTGTGTTCCCGGCAAATCTATTGTGCGCAGTCAGAGATTTAATACAGAGCGCTACATAGCAGTACTAACATACAAACACATAAACAGCCTACTTGCACAGTTCCTCTCCAGAACCCTTCCAAGTCGTCGTGGAGACCATACCTTGACTTGTTACTGAGATTGGGCCAGTCACTGTACACGGCACGAGAGGGCGTCACTTGCAGGTGTCGTTTGTGTTCCCCGCAATTCTATTGTGCGCAGTCAGAGATTTAATACACAGCGCTACATAGCAGTACCAACATACAAACACATAAACAGCCTACTTGCACAGTACCTCTCCAGAACCCTTCCAAGTCGTCGTAGAGACCATATCTTGACTTGTTACTGTGATTGGGCCACTCACTGTACACGGCACGAGCGAGCGTCACTTGCAGCTGTCGTTTGTCCTCCCCACAAATCTATTGTGCGCAGTCAGAAATTTAATACAGAGCGCTATATAGCAGTAGCAACATACAAAACACATAAACAGCCTACATGCACAGTACCTCTCCAGAACCCTTCCAAGTCGTCGTGGAGACCATATCTTGACTTGTTACTGTGAATGGGCCACTCACTGTACACGGCACGAGAGAGCGTCACTTGCAGCTGTCGTTTGTGTTCCCCGCAAATGTATTGTGCGCAGTCAGAGATTTAATACAGAGCGCTACATAGCAGTACCAGCATACAAACACAAAAACAGCCTACTTGCACAGTACCTCTCCAGAACCCTTCCAAGTCGTCGTGGAGACCATATCTTGACTTGTTACTGAGATTGGGCCAGTCACTGTACACGGCACGAGAGAGCATCACTTGCAGCTGTCGTTTGTGTTCCCCGCAAATCTATTGTGCGCAGTCAGAGATTTACTACAGAGCGCTACATAGCAGTACCAACATACAAACACATAAACAGCCTACTTGCACAGTACCTCTGTAGAACCCTTCCAAGTCGTCGTGGAGACCATATCTTGACTTGTTACTGTGATTGGGCCACTCACTGTACACGGCACGAGCGAGCGTCACTTGCAGCTATCGTTTGTGTTCCCCGCAAATCTTTTGTGCGCAGTCGGAGATTTAATACAGAGCGCTACATAGCAGTACTAACATACAAACACATAAACAGCCTACTAGCACAGTACCTCTCCAGAACCCTTCCAAGTCGTCGTGGAGACCATATCTTGACTTGTAACTGTGATTCGGCCATTCACTGTACATGGCACGAGCGAGCGTCACTTGCAGCTGACGTTTGTGTTCCTCGCAAATTTATTGGTTGCAGTCAGAGACTTAATACAGAGCGCTACATAGCAGTACCAACATACAAACACATAAACAGCCTACATGCACAGTACCTCTCCAGAACCCTTCCAAGTCGTCGTGGAGTCCATATCTTGACTTGTTACTGAGATTGGGCCAGTCACTGTACACGGCACGAGAGGGCGTCACTTGCAGCTGTCGTTTGTGTTCCCCGCAAATCTATTGTGCGCAGTCAGAGATTTAATACAGAGAGCTACACAGCAGTACCAACATGCAAACACATAAACAGCCTACTTGCACGGTACCTCTCCAGAACCCTTCCAAGTCGTCGTGGAGACCATATCTTGACTTGTTACTGTGATTGGGCCACTCACTGTACACGGCACGAGAGAGCGCCACTTGCAGCTGTCGTTTGTGTTCCCTGCAAATCTATTGTGCGCAGTCAGAGATTTAATACAGGGCGCTACATGGCAGTACCAACATACAAACACATAAACAGCCTACTTGCACGGTACCTCTCCAGAACCCTTCCAAGTCGTCGTGGAGACCATATCTTGACTTGTTACTGTGATTGGGCCACTCACAGTACACGGCACGAGCGAGCGTCACTTGCAGCTGTCGTTTGTGTTCCCTGCAAACCTATTGTGCGCTGTCAGAGATTTAATACAGAGCGCTACATAGCAGTACCAACATACAAAATCATAAACAGCCTTCCTGCATAGTACCTCTCCAGAACCCTTCCAAGTCGTCGTGGAGACCATATCTTGACTTGTTACTGTGAATGGGAAACTCACTGTACACGGCACGAGAGAGCGTCACTTGCAGCTGTCGTTTGTGTTCCCCGCAAATCTATTGTGTGTGGTCAGACATTTAATACAGAGCGCTACTTAGCAGTACCAACATACAAACACATAAACAGCCTACTTGCACAGTACCTCTCGAGAATCCTACCAAGTCGTCGTGGAGACCATATCTTGACTTGTTACTGAGATTGGGCCAGTCACTGTACACGGCATGAGAGAGCGTCACTTGCAGCTGTCGTTTGTGTTCCCCGCAAATCTATTGTGCGCAGTCAGAGATTTAATACACAGCGCTACATAGCAGTACCAACATACAAACACATAAACAGCCAACTTGCACGGTACCTCTCCAGAACCCTTCCAAGTCGTCGTGGAGACCATATCTTGACTTGTTACTGTGATTGGAACACGCACTGTACACGGCACGAGAGAGCGTCACTTGCAGCTGTCGTTTGTGTTCCCCGCAAATCTATTGTGCGCAGTCAGAGATTTAATACAGAGCGCTACATTGCAGTATCAACATACAAACACATAAACAGCCTACTTAACAGTACCACTCAAGAACCCTTCCAAGTCGTCGTGGAGACCATATCTTGACTTGTTACTGTGATTGTGCCACTCACTGTACACGGCACGAGAGAGCGTCACTTGCAGCTGTCGTTTGTGATCCCCGCAAATCTATTGTGCGCAGTCAGAGATTTAATACAGAGAGCTACACAGCAGTACCAACATGCAAACACATAAACAGCCTACTTGCACGGTACCTCTCCAGAACCCTTCCAAGTCGTCGTGGAGACCATATCTTAACTTGTTACTGTGATTGGGCCACTCACTGTACACGGCACGAGAGAGCGCCACTTGCAGCTGTCGTTTGTGTTCCCCGCAAATCTATTGTGCGCAGTCAGAGATTTAATACAGGGCGCTACATGGCAGTACCAACATACAAACACATAAACAGCCTACTTGCACGGTACCTCTCCAGAACCCTTCCAAGTCGTCGTGGAGACCATATCTTGACTTGTTACTGTGATTGGGCCACTCACAGTACACGGCACGAGCGAGCGTCACTTGCAGCTGTCGTTTGTGTTCCCCGCAAACCTATTGTGCGCTGTCAGAGATTTAATACAGAGCGCTACATAGCAGTACCAACATACAAAATCATAAACAGCCTTCCTGCATAGTACCTCTCCAGAACCCTTCCAAGTCGTCGTGGAGACCATATCTTGACTTGTTACTGTGAATGGGAAACTCACTGTACACGGCACGAGAGAGCGTCACTTGCAGCTGTCGTTTGTGTTCCCCGCAAATCTATTGTGTGTGGTCAGACATTTAATACAGAGCGCTACTTAGCAGTACCAACATACAAACACATAAACAGCCTACTTGCACAGTACCTCTCGAGAATCCTACCAAGTCGTCGTGGAGACCATATCTTGACTTGTTACTGAGATTGGGCCAGTCACTGTACACGGCATGAGAGAGCGTCACTTGCAGCTGTCGTTTGTGTTCCCCGCAAATCTATTGTGCGCAGTCAGAGATTTAATACAGAGCGCTACATAGCACTACCAACATACAAACACATAAACAGCCTACTTGCACACTACCTCTCCAGAACCCTTCCAAGTCGTCGTGGAGACCATATCTTGACTTGTTACTGTGATTGGGCCACTCACTGTACACGGCACAAGCGAGCGTCACTTGCAGCCGTCGTTTGTGTTCCCCGCAAATCTATTGTGAACAGTCAGAGACTTAATACAGAGCGCTACATAGCAGTACCAACATACAAACACATAAACAGCCTACTTGCACAGTACCTCTCCAGAACCCTTCCAAGTCGTCGTGGAGACCATATCTTGACTTGTTACTGAGATTGGGCCAGTCACTGTACACGGCACAAGAGAGCGTCACCTGCAGCTGTCGTTTGTGTTCCCCGCAAATCTTTTGTGCGCAGACAGAGATTTAATACAGAGCGCTACATAGCAGTAACAACACAAAAACACATAAACAGCCTACTTGCACAGTACCTCTCCAGAACCCTTCCACGTCGTCGTGGAGACCATATCTTGACTTGTTACTGAGATTGGGCCAGTCACTGTACACGGCACGAGAGGGTGTCACTTGCAGCTGTCGTTTGTGTTCCCCGCAAATCTATTGTGCGCAGTCAGCGATTTAATACACAGGGCTACATAGCAGTACCAACATACAAACACATAAACAGCCTACTTGCACAGTACCTCTCCAGAACCCTTCCAAGTCGTCGTAGAGACCATATCTTGACTTGTTACTGTGATTGGGCCACTCACTGTACACGGCACGAGCGAGCCTCACTCGCAGCTGTCGTTTGTCCTCCCCACAAATCTATTGTGCGCAGTCAGAGATTTAATACAGAGCGCTACATAGCAGTAGCAACATACAAACACATAAACAGCCTACTTGCACAGTACCTCTCCAGAACCCTTCCAAGTCGTCGTAGAGACCATATCTTGACTTGTTACTGTGATTGGGCCACTCACTGTACACGGCACGAGCGAGCCTCAGTTGCAGCTGTCGTTTGTCCTCCCCACAAATCTATTGTGCGCAGTCAGAGATTTAATACAGAGCGCTACATAGCAGTAGCAACATACAAACACATAAACAGCCTACTTGCACAGTACCTCCCCAGAACCCTTCCAAGTCGTCGTGGAGACCATACCTTGAATTGTTACTGTGAATGGGCCACTCACTGTACACGGCACGAGAGAGCGTCACTTGCAGCTGTCGTTTGTGTTCCCCGCAAATCAATTGTGCGCAGTCAGAGATTTAATACACAGCGCTACATAGCAGTACCAGCATACAAACACATAAACAGCCTACTTGCACAGTACCTCTCCAGAACCCTTCCAAGTCGTCGTGGAGACCATATCTTGACTTGTTACTGAGATTTGACCCGTCACTGTGCACGGCACGAGAGAGCATCACTTGCAGCTGTCGTTTGTGTTCCCCGCAAATCTATTGTGCGCAGTCAGAGATTTAATACAGAGCGCTACATAGCAGTACCAACATACAAACACATAAACAGCCTACTTGCACAGTACCTCTGCAGAACCCTTCCAAGTCGTCGTGGAGACCATATCTTGACTTGTTACTGTGATTGGGCCACTCACTGTACACGGCACGAGCGAGCGTCACTTGCAGCTATCGTTTGTGTTCCCCGCAAATCTATTGGTTGCAGTCAGAGACTTAGTACAGAGCGCTACATAGCAGTACCAACATACAAACACATAAACAGCCTACTTGCACAGTACCTCTCCAGAACCCTTAAAAGTCGTCGTAGAGACCATATCTTGACTTGTTACTGTGATTGGGCCACTCACTGTACACGGCACGAGCGAGCGTCACTTGCAGCTGTCGTTTGTCCTCCCCACAAATCTATTGTGCGCAGTCAGAAATTTAATACAGAGCGCTATATAGCAGTAGCAACATACAAAACACATAAGCAGCCTACTTGCACAGTACCTCTCCAGAACCCTTCCAAGTCGTCGTGGAGACCATATCTTGACTTGTTACTGTGAATGGGCCACTCACTGTACACGGCACGAGAGAGCGTCACTTGCAGCTGTCGTTTGTGTTCCCCGCAAATCTATTGTGCGCAGTCAGAGATTGAATACAGAGCGCTACATAGCAGTACCAGCATACAAACACATAAACAGCCTACTTGCACAGTACCTCTCCAGAACCCTTCCAAGTCGTCGTGGAGACCATATCTTGACTTGTTACTGAGATTGGGCCAGTCACTGTACACGGCACGAGAGAGCATCACTTGCAGCTGTCGTTTGTGTTCCCCGCAAATCTATTGTGCGCAGTCAGAGACTTAATACAGAGCGCTACATAGCAGTACCAACATACAAACACATAAACAGCCTACTTGCACAGTACCTCTGTAGAACCCTTCCAAGTCGTCGTGGAGACCATATCTTGACTTGTTACTGTGATTGGGCCACTCACTGTACACGGCACGAGCGAGCGTCTCTTGCAGCTATCGTATGTGTTCCCCGCAAATCTTTTGTGCGCAGTCGGAGATTTAATACAGAGCGCTACATAGCAGTACCAACATACAAACACAGAAACAGCCTACTTGCACAGTACCTCTCCAGAACCCTTCCAAGTCGTCGTGGAGACCATATCTTGACTTGTTACTGTGATTCGGCCAATCACTGTACATGGCACGAGCGAGCGTCACTTGCAGCTGACGTTTGTGTTCCTCGCAAATCTATTGGTTGCAGTCAGAGACTTAACACAGAGCGCTACATCGCAGTACCAACATACAAACACATAAACAGCCTACTTGCACAGTACCTCTCCAGAACCCTTCCAAGTCGTCGTGGAGTCCATATCTTGACTTGTTACTGAGATTGGGCCAGTCACCTTACACGGCACGAGAGGGCGTCACTTGCAGCTGTCGTTTGTGTTCCCCGCAAATCTATTGTGCGCAGTCAGAGATTTAATACACAGCGCTACATAGCAGTACCAACATACAAACACATAAACAGCCTACTTGCACAGTACCTCTCCAGAACCCTTCCAAGTCGTCGTGGAGACCATATCTTGACTTGTTACTGTGATTGGGCCACTCACTGTACACGGCACGAGAGAGCGTCACTTGCAGCTGTCGTTTGTGTTCCCCGCAAATCTATTGTGCGCAGTCAGAGATTTAATACACAGCGCTACATAGCAGTACCAACATACAAACACATAAACAGCCTACTTGCACTGTAGCTCTCCATGAACCCTTCCAAGTCGTCGTGGAGTCCATATTTTGACTTGTTACTGTGATTGGAACACGCACTGTACACGGCACGAGAGAGCGTCACTTGCAGCTGTCGTTTGTGTTCCCCGCAAATCTATTGTGTGTGGTCAGACTTTTAATACAGAGCGCTACTTAGCAGTACCAACATACAAACACATAAACAGCCTACTTGCACAGTACCTCTCGAGAATCCTACCAAGTCGTCGTGGAGACCATATCTTGACTTGTTACTGAGATTGGGCCAGTCACTGTACACGGCATGAGAGAGCGTCACTTGCAGCTGTCGTTTGTGTTCCCCGCAAATCTATTGTGCGCAGTCAGAGATTTAATACACAGCGCTACATAGCAGTACCAACATACAAACACATAAACAGCCAACTTGCACGGTACCTCTCCAGAACCCTTCCAAGTCGTCGTGGAGACCATATCTTGACTTGTTACTGTGATTGGAACACGCACTGTACACGGCACGAGAGAGCGTCACTTGCAGCTGTCGTTTGTGTTCCCCGCAAATCTATTGTGCGCAGTCAGAGATTTAATACAGAGCGCTACATTGCAGTATCAACATACAAACACATAAACAGCCTACTTAACAGTACCACTCAAGAACCCTTCCAAGTCGTCGTGGAGACCATATCTTGACTTGTTACTGTGATTGTGCCACTCACTGTACACGGCACGAGAGAGCGTCACTTGCAGCTGTCGTTTGTGATCCCCGCAAATCTATTGTGCGCAGTCAGAGATTTAATACAGAGAGCTACACAGCAGTACCAACATGCAAACACATAAACAGCCTACTTGCACGGTACCTCTCCAGAACCCTTCCAAGTCGTCGTGGAGACCATATCTTGACTTGTTACTGTGATTGGGCCACTCACTGTACACGGCACGAGAGAGCGCCACTTGCAGCTGTCGTTTGTGTTCCCCGCAAATCTATTGTGCGCAGTCAGAGATTTAATACAGGGCGCTACATGGCAGTACCAACATACAAACACATAAACAGCCTACTTGCACGGTACCTCTCCAGAACCCTTCCAAGTCGTCGTGGAGACCATATCTTGACTTGTTACTGTGATTGGGCCACTCACAGTACACGGCACGAGCGAGCGTCACTTGCAGCTGTCGTTTGTGTTCCCCGCAAACCTATTGTGCGCTGTCAGAGATTTAATACAGAGCGCTACATAGCAGTACCAACATACAAAATCATAAACAGCCTTCCTGCATAGTACCTCTCCAGAACCCTTCCAAGTCGTCGTGGAGACCATATCTTGACTTGTTACTGTGAATGGGAAACTCACTGTACACGGCACGAGAGAGCGTCACTTGCAGCTGTCGTTTGTGTTCCCCGCAAATCTATTGTGTGTGGTCAGACATTTAATACAGAGCGCTACTTAGCAGTACCAACATACAAACACATAAACAGCCTACTTGCACAGTACCTCTCGAGAATCCTACCAAGTCGTCGTGGAGACCATATCTTGACTTGTTACTAAGATTGGGCCAGTCACTGTACACGGCATGAGAGAGCGTCACTTGCAGCTGTCGTTTGTGTTCCCCGCAAATCTATTGTGCGCAGTCAGAGATTTAATACAGAGCGCTACATAGCACTACCAACATACAAACACATAAACAGCCTACTTGCACACTACCTCTCCAGAACCCTTCCAAGTCGTCGTGGAGACCATATCTTGACTTGTTACTGTGATTGGGCCACTCACTGTACACGGCACAAGCGAGCGTCACTTGCAGCCGTCGTTTGTGTTCCCCGCAAATCTATTGTGAACAGTCAGAGACTTAATACAGAGCGCTACATAGCAGTACCAACATACAAACACATAAACAGCCTACTTGCACAGTACCTCTCCAGAACCCTTCCAAGTCGTCGTGGAGACCATATCTTGACTTGTTACTGAGATTGGGCCAGTCACTGTACACGGCACAAGAGAGCGTCACCTGCAGCTGTCATTTGTGTTCCCCGCAAATCTTTTGTGCGCAGACAGAGATTTAATACAGAGCGCTACATAGCAGTAACAACACACAAACACATAAACAGCCTACTTGCACAGTACCTCTCCAGAACCCTTCCACGTCGTCGTGGAGACCATATCTTGACTTCTTACTGAGATTGGGCCAGTCACTGTACACGGCACGAGAGGGTGTCACTTGCAGCTGTCGTTTGTGTTCCCCGCAAATCTATTGTGCGCAGTCAGCGATTTAATACACAGGGCTACATAGCAGTACCAACATACAAACACATAAACAGCCTACTTGCACAGTACCTCTCCAGAACCCTTCCAAGTCGTCGTAGAGACCATATCTTGACTTGTTACTGTGATTGGGCCACTCACTGTACACGGCACGAGCGAGCCTCACTCGCAGCTGTCGTTTGTCCTCCCCACAAATCTATTGTGCGCAGTCAGAGATTTAATACAGAGCGCTACATAGCAGTAGCAACATACAAACACATAAACAGCCTACTTGCACAGTACCTCTCCAGAACCCTTCCAAGTCGTCGTAGAGACCATATCTTGACTTGTTACTGTGATTGGGCCACTCACTGTACACGGCACGAGCGAGCCTCACTTGCAGCTGTCGTTTGTCCTCCCCACAAATCTATTGTGCGCAGTCAGAGATTTAATACAGAGCGCTACATAGCAGTAGCAACATACAAACACATAAACAGCCTACTTGCACAGTACCTCCCCAGAACCCTTCCAAGTCGTCGTGGAGACCATACCTTGAATTGTTACTGTGAATGGGCCACTCACTGTACACGGCACGAGAGAGCGTCACTTGCAGCTGTCGTTTGTGTTCCCCGCAAATCAATTGTACGCAGTCAGAGATTTAATACACAGCGCTACATAGCAGTACCAGCATACAAACACATAAACAGCCTACTTGCACAGTACCTCTCCAGAACCCTTCCAAGTCGTCGTGGAGACCATATCTTAACTTGTTACTGAGATTTGACCCGTCACTGTGCACGGCACGAGAGAGCATCACTTGCAGCTGTCGTTTGTGTTCCCCGCAAATCTATTGTGCGCAGTCAGAGATTTAATACAGAGCGCTACATAGCAGTACCAACATACAAACACATAAACAGCCTACTTGCACAGTACCTCTGCAGAACCCTTCCAAGTGGTCGTGGAGACCATATCTTGACTTGTTACTGTGATTGGGCCACTCACTGTACACGGCACGAGCGAGCGTCACTTGCAGCTATCGTTTGTGTTCCCCGCAAATCTATTGGTTGCAGTCAGAGACTTAGTACAGAGCGCTACATAGCAGTACCAACATACAAACACATAAACAGCCTACTTGCACAGTACCTCTCCAGAACCCTTCCAAGTCGTCGTAGAGACCATATCTTGACTTGTTACTGTGATTGGGCCACTCACTGTACACGGCACGAGCGAGCGTCACTTGCAGCTGTTGTTTGTCCTCCCCACAAATCTATTGTGCGCAGTCAGAAATTTAATACAGAGCGCAATATAGCAGTAGCAACATACAAAACACGTAAGCAGCCTACTTGCACAGTACCTCTCCAGAACCCTTCCAAGTCGTCGTGGAGACCATATCTTGACTTGTTACTGTGAATGGGCCACTCACTGTACACGGCACGAGAGAGCGTCACTTGCAGCTGTCGTTTGTGTTCCCCGCAAATCTATTGTGCGCAGTCAGAGATTGAATACAGAGCGCTACATAGCAGTACCAGCATACAAACACATAAACAGCCTACTTGCACAGTACCTCTCCAGAACCCTTCCAAGTCGTCGTGGAGACCATATCTTGACTTGTTACTGAGATTGGGCCAGTCACTGTACACGGCACGAGAGAGCATCACTTGCAGCTGTCGTTTGTGTTCCCCGCAAATCTATTGTGCGCAGTCAGAGATTTAATACAGAGCGCTACATAGCAGTACCAACATACAAACACATAAACAGCCTACTTGCACAGTACCTCTGTAGAACCCTTCCAAGTCGTCGTGGAGACCATATCTTGACTTGTTACTGTGATTGGGCCACTCACTGTACACGGCACGAGCGAGCGTCACTTGCAGCTATCGTATGTGTTCCCCGCAAATCTTTTGTGCGCAGTCGGAGATTTAATACAGAGCGCTACATAGCAGTACCAACATACAAACACATAAACAGCCTACTTGCACAGTACCTCTCCAGAACCCTTCCAAGTCGTCGTGGAGACCATATCTTGACTTGTTACTGTGATTCGGCCAATCACTGTACATGGCACGAGCAAGCGTCACTTGCAGCTGACGTTTGTGTTCCTCGCAAATCTATTGGTTGCAGTCAGAGACTTAATACAGAGCGCTACATCGCAGTACCAACATACAAACACATAAACAGCCTACTTGCACAGTACCTCTCCAGAACCCTTCCAAGTCGTCGTGGAGTCCATATCTTGACTTGTTACTGAGATTGGGCCAGTCACCTTACACGGCACGAGAGGGCGTCACTTGCAGCTGTCGTTTGTGTTCCCCGCAAATCTATTGTGCGCAGTCAGAGATTTAATACACAGCGCTACATAGCAGTACCAACATACAAACACATAAACAGCCTACTTGCACAGTACCTCTCCAGAACCCTTCCAAGTCGTCGTGGAGACCATATCTTGACTTGTTACTGTGATTGGGCCACTCACTGTACACGGCACGAGAGAGCGTCACTTGCAGCTGTCGTTTGTGTTCCCCGCAAATCTATTGTGCGCAGTCAGAGATTTAATACACAGCGCTACATAGCAGTACCAACATACAAACACATAAACAGCCTACTTGCACAGTACCTCTCCAGAACCCTTCCAAGTCGTCGTGGAGACCATATCTTGACTTGTTACTGAGATTGGGCCAGTCACTGTACACGGCACGAGAGAGCATCACTTGCAGCTGTCGTTTGTGTTCCCCGCAAATCTATTGTGCGCAGTCAGAGATTTAATACAGAGCGCTACATAGCAGTACCAACATACAAACACATAAACAGCCTACTTGCACAGTGCCTCTGTAGAACCCTTCCAAGTCGTCGTGGAGACCATATATTGACTTGTTACTGTGATTGGGCCACTCACTGTACACGGCACGAGCGAGCGTCACTTGCAGCTATCGTTTGTGTTCCCCGCAAATCTTTTGTGCGCAGTCGGAGATTTAATACAGAGTGCTACATAGCAGTACCAACATACAAACACATAAACAGCCTACTTGCACGGTACCTCTCCAGAAACCTTCCAAGTCGTCGTGGAGACCATATCTTGACTTGTTACTGTGATTCAGCCAATCACTGTACATGGCACGAGCGAGCGTCACTTGCAGCTGACGTTTGTGTTCCTCGCAAATCTATTGGTTGCAGTCAGAGACTTAATACAGAGCGCTACATAGCAGTACCAACATACAAACACATAAACAGCCTACTTGCACAGTACCTCTCCAGAACCCTTCCACGTCGTCGTGGAGTCCATATCTTGACTTGTTACTGAGATTGGGCCAGTCACTGTACATGGCACGAGAGGGCGTCACTTGCAGCTGTCGTTTGTGTTCCCCGCAAATCTATTGTGCGCAGTCAGAGATTTAATACACAGCGCTACATAGCAGTACCAACATACAAACACATAAACAGCCTACTTGCACAGTACCTCTCCAGAACCCTTCCAAGTCGTCGTGGAGACCATATCTTGACTTGTTACTGTGATTGGGCCACTCACTGTACACGGCACGAGAGAGCGTCACTTGCAGCTGTCGTTTGTGTTCCCCGCAAATCTATTGTGCGCAGTCAGAGATTTAATACACAGCGCTACATAGCAGTACCAACATACAAACACATAAACAGCCTACTTGCACTGTAGCTCTCCATGAACCCTTCCAAGTCGTCGTGGAGACCATATTTTGACTTGTTACTGTGATTGGAACACGCACTGTACACGGCACGAGAGAGCGTCACTTGCAGCTGTCGTTTGTGTTCCCCGCAAATCTATTGTGCGCAGTCAGAGATTTAATACAGAGCACTACATAGCAGTATCAACATACAAACACATAAACAGCCTACTTAACAGTACCACGCCAGAACACTTCCAAGTCGTCGTAGAGACCATATCTTGACTTGTTACTGTGATTGGGCCACTCACTGTACACGGCACGAGCGAGCGTCACTTGCAGCTGTCGTTTGTCCTCCCCACAAATCTATTGTGCGCAGTCAGAAATTTAATACAGAGCGCTATATAGCAGTAGCAACATACAAAACACATAAACAGCCTACTTGCAGAGTACCTCTCCAGAACCCTTCCAAGTCGTCGTGGAGACCATATCTTGACCTGTTACTGTGAATGGGCCACTCACTGTACACGGCACGAGCGAGCGTCACTTGCAGCTGTCGTTTGTGTTCCCCACAAATCTATTGTGCGCAGTCAGAAATTTAATACAGAGCGCTATATAGCAGTAGCAACATACAAAACACATAAACAGCCTACTTGCACAGTACCTCTCCAGAACCCTTCCAAGTCGTCGTGGAGACCATTTCTTGACTTGTTACTGTGAATGGGCCACTCACTGTACACGGCACGAGAGAGCGTCACTTGCAGCTGTCGTTTGTGTTCCTCGCAAATCTATTGTGCGCAGTCAGAGACTTAATAGAGAGCGCTACATAGCAGTACCAGCATACAAACACATAAACAGCCTACTTGCACAGTACCTCTCCAGAACCCTTCCAAGTCGTCGTGGAGACCATATCTTGACTTGTTACTGAGATTGGGCCAGTCACTGCACACGGCACGAGAGAGCATCACTTGCAGCTGTCGTTTGTGTTCCCCGCAAATCTATTGTGCGCAGTCACAGATTTAATACAGAGCGCTACATAGCAGTACCAACATACAAACACATAAACAGCCTACTTGCACAGTACCTCTGTAGAACCCTTCCAAGTCGTCGTGGAGACCATATCTTGACTTGTTACTGTGATTATGCCACTCACTGTACACGGCACGAGCGAGCGTCACTTGCAGCTATCGTTTGTGTTCCCCGCAAATCTTTTGTGCGCAGTCGGAGATTTAATACAGAGCGCTACATAGCAGTACCAACATACAAACACATAAACAGCCTACTTGCACAGTACCTCTCCAGAACCCTTCCAAGTCGTCGTGGAGACCATATCTTGACTTGTTACTGTGATTCGGCCAATCACTCTACATGGCACGAGCGAGCGTCACTTGCAGCTGACGTTTGTGTTCCTCGCAAATCTATTGGTTGCAGTCAGAGACTTAATACAGAGCGCTACATAGCAGTACCAACATACAAACACATAAACAGCCTACTTGCACCGTACCTCTCCAGAACCCTTCCAAGTCGTCGTGGAGTCCATATCTTGACTTGTTACTGAGATTGGGCCAGTCGCTGTACACGGCACGAGAGGGCGTCACTTGCAGCTGTCGTTTGTGTTCCCCGCAAATCTATTGTGCGCAGTCAGATATTTAATACACAGCGCTACATAGCAGTACCAACATACAAACACATAAACAGCCTACTTGCACAGTACCTCTCCAGAACCCTTCCAAGTCGTCGTGGAGACCATATCTTGACTTGTTACTGTGATTGGGCCACTCACTGTACACGGCACGAGAGAGCGTCACTTGCAGCTGTCGTTTGTGTTCCCCGCAAATCTATTGCGCGCAGTCAGAGATTTAATACAGAGCGCTACATAGGAGTACCAACATACAAACACATAAACAGCCTACTTGCACGGTACCTCTCCATGAACCCGTCCAAGTCGTCGTGGAGACCATATTTTGACTTTTTACTGTGATTGGAACACGCACTGTACACGGCACGAGAGAGCGTCACTTGCAGCTGTTGTTTGTGTTCTCCGCAAATCAATTGTGCGCAGTCAGAGATTTAATACACAGCGCTACATAGCAGTACCAGCATACAAACACATAAACAGCCTACTTGCACAGTACCTCTCCAGAACCCTTCCAAGTCGTCGTAGAGACCATATCTTGACTTGTTACTGTGATTGGGCCACTCACTGTACACGGCACGAGCGAGCGTCACTTGCAGCTGTCGTTTGTCCTCCCCACAAATCTATTGTGCGCAGTCAGAAGTTTAATACAGAGCGCTATATAGCAGTAGCAACATACAAAACACATAAGCAGCCTACTTGCACAGTACCTCTCCAGAACCCTTCCAAGTCGTCGTGGAGACCATATCTTGACTTGTTACTGTGAATGGGCCACTCACTGTACACGGCACGAGCGAGCGTCACTTGCAGCTGTCGTTTGTGTTCCCCGCAAATCTATTGTGCGCAGTCAGAGATTGAATACAGAGCGCTACATAGCAGTACCAGCATACAAACACATAAACAGCCTACTTGCACAGTACCTCTCCAGAACCCTTCCAAGTCGTCGTGGAGACCATATCTTGACTTGATACTGAGATTGGGCCAGTCACTGTACACGGCACGAGAGAGCATCACTTGCAGCTGTCGTTTGTGTTCCCCGCAAATCTATTGTGCGCAGTCAGAGATTTAATACAGAGCGCTACATAGCAGTACCAACATACAAACACATAAACAGCCTACTTGCACAGTACCTCTGTAGAACCCTTCCAAGTCGTCGTGGAGACCATTTCTTGACTTGTTACTGTGATTGGGCCACTCACTGTACACGGCACGAGCGAGCGTCACTTGCAGCTATCGTATGTGTTCCCCGCAAATCTTTCGTGCGCAGTCGGAGATTTAATACAGAGCGCTACATAGCAGTACCAACATACAAACACATAAACAGCCTACTTGCACAGTACCTCTCCAGAACCCTTCCAAGTCGTCGTGGAGACCATATCTTGACTTGTTACTGTGATTCGGCCAATCACTGTACATGGCACGAGCGAGCGTCACTTGCAGCTGACGTTTGTGTTCCTCGCAAATCTATTGGTTGCAGTCAGAGACTTAATACAGAGCGCTACATCGCAGTACCAACATACAAACACATAAACAGCCTACTTGCACAGTACCTCTCCAGAACCCTTCCAAGTCGTCGTGGAGTCCATATCTTGACTTGTTACTGAGATTGGGCCAGTCACTGTACACGGCACGAGAGGGCGTCACTTGCAGCTGTCGTTTATGTTCCCCGCAAATCTATTGTGCGCAGTCAGAGATTTAATACCCAGCGCTACATAGCAGTACCAACATACAAACACATAAACAGCCTACTTGCACAGTACCTCTCCAGAACCCTTCCAAGTCGTCGTGGAGACCATATCTTGACTTGTTACTGTGATTGGGCCACTCACTGTACACGGCACGAGAGAGCGTCACTTGCAGCTGTCGTTTGTGTTCCCCCCAAATCTATTGTGCGCAGTCAGAGATTTAATACACAGCGCTACATAGCAGTAGCAACATACAAACACATAAACAGCCTACTTGCACAGTACCTCCCCAGAACCCTTCCAAGTCGTCGTGGAGACCATACCTTGAATTGTTACTGTGAATGGGCCACTCACTGTACACGGCACGAGAGAGCGTCACTTGCAGCTGTCGTTTGTGTTCCCCGCAAATCAATTGTGCGCAGTCAGAGATTTAATACACAGCGCTACATAGCAGTACCAGCATACAAACACATAAACAGCCTACTTGCACAGTACCTCTCCAGAACCCTTCCAAGTCGTCGTGGAGACCATATCTTAACTTGTTACTGAGATTTGACCCGTCACTGTGCACGGCACGAGAGAGCATCACTTGCAGCTGTCGTTTGTGTTCCCCGCAAATCTATTGTGCGCAGTCAGAGATTTAATACAGAGCGCTACATAGCAGTACCAACATACAAACACATAAACAGCCTACTTGCACAGTACCTCTGCAGAACCCTTCCAAGTGGTCGTGGAGACCATATCTTGACTTGTTACTGTGATTGGGCCACTCACTGTACACGGCACGAGCGAGCGTCACTTGCAGCTATCGTTTGTGTTCCCCGCAAATCTATTGGTTGCAGTCAGAGACTTAGTACAGAGCGCTACATAGCAGTACCAACATACAAACACATAAACAGCCTACTTGCACAGTACCTCTCCAGAACCCTTCCAAGTCGTCGTAGAGACCATATCTTGACTTGTTACTGTGATTGGGCCACTCACTGTACACGGCACGAGCGAGCGTCACTTGCAGCTGTCGTTTGTCCTCCCCACAAATCTATTGTGCGCAGTCAGAAATTTAATACAGAGCGCTATATAGCAGTAGCAACATACAAAACACATAAGCAGCCTACTTGCACAGTACCTCTCCAGAACCCTTCCAAGTCGTCGTGGAGACCATATCTTGACTTGTTACTGTGAATGGGCCACTCACTGTACACGGCACGAGAGAGCGTCACTTGCAGCTGTCGTTTGTGTTCCCCGCAAATCTATTGTGCGCAGTCAGAGATTGAATACAGAGCGCTACATAGCAGTACCAGCATACAAACACATAAACAGCCTACTTGCACAGTACCTCTCCAGAACCCTTCCAAGTCGTCGTGGAGACCATATCTTGACTTGTTACTGAGATTGGGCCAGTCACTGTACACGGCACGAGAGAGCATCACTTGCAGCTGTCGTTTGTGTTCCCCGCAAATCTATTGTGCGCAGTCAGAGATTTAATACAGAGCGCTACATAGCAGTACCAACATACAAACACATAAACAGCCTACTTGCACAGTACCTCTGTAGAACCCTTCCAAGTCGTCGTGGAGACCATATCTTGACTTGTTACTGTGATTGGGCCACTCACTGTACACGGCACGAGCGAGCGTCACTTGCAGCTATCGTATGTGTTCCCCGCAAATCTTTTGTGCGCAGTCGGAGATTTAATACAGAGCGCTACATAGCAGTACCAACATACAAACACATAAACAGCCTACTTGCACAGTACCTCTCCAGAACCCTTCCAAGTCGTCGTGGAGACCATATCTTGACTTGTTACTGTGATTCGGCCAATCACTGTACATGGCACGAGCAAGCGTCACTTGCAGCTGACGTTTGTGTTCCTCGCAAATCTATTGGTTGCAGTCAGAGACTTAATACAGAGCGCTACATCGCAGTACCAACATACAAACACATAAACAGCCTACTTGCACAGTACCTCTCCAGAACCCTTCCAAGTCGTCGTGGAGTCCATATCTTGACTTGTTACTGAGATTGGGCCAGTCACCTTACACGGCACGAGAGGGCGTCACTTGCAGCTGTCGTTTGTGTTCCCCGCAAATCTATTGTGCGCAGTCAGAGATTTAATACACAGCGCTACATAGCAGTACCAACATACAAACACATAAACAGCCTACTTGCACAGTACCTCTCCAGAACCCTTCCAAGTCGTCGTGGAGACCATATCTTGACTTGTTACTGTGATTGGGCCACTCACTGTACACGGCACGAGAGAGCGTCACTTGCAGCTGTCGTTTGTGTTCCCCGCAAATCTATTGTGCGCAGTCAGAGATTTAATACACAGCGCTACATAGCAGTACCAACATACAAACACATAAACAGCCTACTTGCACAGTACCTCTCCAGAACCCTTCCAAGTCGTCGTGGAGACCATATCTTGACTTGTTACTGAGATTGGGCCAGTCACTGTACACGGCACGAGAGAGCATCACTTGCAGCTGTCGTTTGTGTTCCCCGCAAATCTATTGTGCGCAGTCAGAGATTTAATACAGAGCGCTACATAGCAGTACCAACATACAAACACATAAACAGCCTACTTGCACAGTGCCTCTGTAGAACCCTTCCAAGTCGTCGTGGAGACCATATATTGACTTGTTACTGTGATTGGGCCACTCACTGTACACGGCACGAGCGAGCGTCACTTGCAGCTATCGTTTGTGTTCCCCGCAAATCTTTTGTGCGCAGTCGGAGATTTAATACAGAGTGCTACATAGCAGTACCAACATACAAACACATAAACAGCCTACTTGCACGGTACCTCTCCAGAAACCTTCCAAGTCGTCGTGGAGACCATATCTTGACTTGTTACTGTGATTCAGCCAATCACTGTACATGGCACGAGCGAGCGTCACTTGCAGCTGACGTTTGTGTTCCTCGCAAATCTATTGGTTGCAGTCAGAGACTTAATACAGAGCGCTACATAGCAGTACCAACATACAAACACATAAACAGCCTACTTGCACAGTACCTCTCCAGAACCCTTCCAAGTCGTCGTGGAGTCCATATCTTGACTTGTTACTGAGATTGGGCCAGTCACTGTACATGGCACGAGAGGGCGTCACTTGCAGCTGTCGTTTGTATTCCCCGCAAATCTATTGTGCGCAGTCAGAGATTTAATACACAGCGCTACATAGCAGTACCAACATACAAACACATAAACAGCCTACTTGCACAGTACCTCTCCAGAACCCTTCCAAGTCGTCGTGGAGACCATATCTTGACTTGTTACTGTGATTGGGCCACTCACTGTACACGGCACGAGAGAGCGTCACTTGCAGCTGTCGTTTGTGTTCCCCGCAAATCTATTGTGCGCAGTCAGAGATTTAATACACAGCGCTACATAGCAGTACCAACATACAAACACATAAACAGCCTACTTGCACTGTAGCTCTCCATGAACCCTTCCAAGTCGTCGTGGAGACCATATTTTGACTTGTTACTGTGATTGGAACACGCACTGTACACGGCACGAGAGAGCGTCACTTGCAGCTGTCGTTTGTGTTCCCCGCAAATCTATTGTGCGCAGTCAGAGATTTAATACAGAGCACTACATAGCAGTATCAACATACAAACACATAAACAGCCTACTTAACAGTACCACTCCAGAACACTTCCAAGTCGTCGTAGAGACCATATCTTGACTTGTTACTGTGATTGGGCCACTCACTGTACACGGCACGAGCGAGCGTCACTTGCAGCTGTCGTTTGTCCTCCCCACAAATCTATTGTGCGCAGTCAGAAATTTAATACAGAGCGCTATATAGCAGTAGCAACATACAAAACACATAAACAGCCTACTTGCAGAGTACCTCTCCAGAACCCTTCCAAGTCGTCGTGGAGACCATATCTTGACCTGTTACTGTGAATGGGCCACTCACTGTACACGGCACGAGCGAGCGTCACTTGCAGCTGTCGTTTGTGTTCCCCACAAATCTATTGTGCGCAGTCAGAAATTTAATACAGAGCGCTATATAGCAGTAGCAACATACAAAACACATAAACAGCCTACTTGCACAGTACCTCTCCAGAACCCTTCCAAGTCGTCGTGGAGACCATTTCTTGACTTGTTACTGTGAATGGGCCACTCACTGTACACGGCACGAGAGAGCGTCACTTGCAGCTGTCGTTTGTGTTCCTCGCAAATCTATTGTGCGCAGTCAGAGACTTAATAGAGAGCGCTACATAGCAGTACCAGCATACAAACACATAAACAGCCTACTTGCACAGTACCTCTCCAGAACCCTTCCAAGTCGTCGTGGAGACCATATCTTGACTTGTTACTGAGATTGGGCCAGTCACTGCACACGGCACGAGAGAGCATCACTTGCAGCTGTCGTTTGTGTTCCCCGCAAATCTATTGTGCGCAGTCACAGATTTAATACAGAGCGCTACATAGCAGTACCAACATACAAACACATAAACAGCCTACTTGCACAGTACCTCTGTAGAACCCTTCCAAGTCGTCGTGGAGACCATATCTTGACTTGTTACTGTGATTATGCCACTCACTGTACACGGCACGAGCGAGCGTCACTTGCAGCTATCGTTTGTGTTCCCCGCAAATCTTTTGTGCGCAGTCGGAGATTTAATACAGAGCGCTACATAGCAGTACCAACATACAAACACATAAACAGCCTACTTGCACAGTACCTCTCCAGAACCCTTCCAAGTCGTCGTGGAGACCATATCTTGACTTGTTACTGTGATTCGGCCAATCACTCTACATGGCACGAGCGAGCGTCACTTGCAGCTGACGTTTGTGTTCCTCGCAAATCTATTGGTTGCAGTCAGAGACTTAATACAGAGCGCTACATAGCAGTACCAACATACAAACACATAAACAGCCTACTTGCACCGTACCTCTCCAGAACCCTTCCAAGTCGTCGTGGAGTCCATATCTTGACTTGTTACTGAGATTGGGCCAGTCGCTGTACACGGCACGAGAGGGCGTCACTTGCAGCTGTCGTTTGTGTTCCCCGCAAATCTATTGTGCGCAGTCAGATATTTAATACACAGCGCTACATAGCAGTACCAACATACAAACACATAAACAGCCTACTTGCACAGTACCTCTCCAGAACCCTTCCAAGTCGTCGTGGAGACCATATCTTGACTTGTTACTGTGATTGGGCCACTCACTGTACACGGCACGAGAGAGCGTCACTTGCAGCTGTCGTTTGTGTTCCCCGCAAATCTATTGCGCGCAGTCAGAGATTTAATACAGAGCGCTACATAGGAGTACCAACATACAAACACATAAACAGCCTACTTGCACGGTACCTCTCCATGAACCCGTCCAAGTCGTCGTGGAGACCATATTTTGACTTGTTACTGTGATTGGAACACGCACTGTACACGGCACGAGAGAGCGTCACTTGCAGCTGTCGTTTGTGTTCCCCGCAAATCTATTGTGCGCAGTCAGAGATTTAATACAGAGCACTACATAGCAGTATCAACATACAAACACATAAACAGCCTACTTAACAGTACCACTCCAGAACACTTCCAAGTCGTCGTAGAGACCATATCTTGACTTGTTACTGTGATTGGGCCACTCACTGTACACGGCACGAGCGAGCGTCACTTGCAGCTGTCGTTTGTCCTCCCCACAAATCTATTGTGCGCAGTCAGAAATTTAATACAGAGCGCTATATAGCAGTAGCAACATACAAAACACATAAACAGCCTACTTGCAGAGTACCTCTCCAGAACCCTTCCAAGTCGTCGTGGAGACCATATCTTGACCTGTTACTGTGAATGGGCCACTCACTGTACACGGCACGAGCGAGCGTCACTTGCAGCTGTCGTTTGTGTTCCCCACAAATCTATTGTGCGCAGTCAGAAATTTAATACAGAGCGCTATATAGCAGTAGCAACATACAAAACACATAAACAGCCTACTTGCACAGTACCTCTCCAGAACCCTTCCAAGTCGTCGTGGAGACCATTTCTTGACTTGTTACTGTGAATGGGCCACTCACTGTACACGGCACGAGAGAGCGTCACTTGCAGCTGTCGTTTGTGTTCCTCGCAAATCTATTGTGCGCAGTCAGAGACTTAATAGAGAGCGCTACATAGCAGTACCAGCATACAAACACATAAACAGCCTACTTGCACAGTACCTCTCCAGAACCCTTCCAAGTCGTCGTGGAGACCATATCTTGACTTGTTACTGAGATTGGGCCAGTCACTGCACACGGCACGAGAGAGCATCACTTGCAGCTGTCGTTTGTGTTCCCCGCAAATCTATTGTGCGCAGTCACAGATTTAATACAGAGCGCTACATAGCAGTACCAACATACAAACACATAAACAGCCTACTTGCACAGTACCTCTGTAGAACCCTTCCAAGTCGTCGTGGAGACCATATCTTGACTTGTTACTGTGATTATGCCACTCACTGTACACGGCACGAGCGAGCGTCACTTGCAGCTATCGTTTGTGTTCCCCGCAAATCTTTTGTGCGCAGTCGGAGATTTAATACAGAGCGCTACATAGCAGTACCAACATACAAACACATAAACAGCCTACTTGCACAGTACCTCTCCAGAACCCTTCCAAGTCGTCGTGGAGACCATATCTTGACTTGTTACTGTGATTCGGCCAATCACTCTACATGGCACGAGCGAGCGTCACTTGCAGCTGACGTTTGTGTTCCTCGCAAATCTATTGGTTGCAGTCAGAGACTTAATACAGAGCGCTACATAGCAGTACCAACATACAAACACATAAACAGCCTACTTGCACCGTACCTCTCCAGAACCCTTCCAAGTCGTCGTGGAGTCCATATCTTGACTTGTTACTGAGATTGGGCCAGTCGCTGTACACGGCACGAGAGGGCGTCACTTGCAGCTGTCGTTTGTGTTCCCCGCAAATCTATTGTGCGCAGTCAGATATTTAATACACAGCGCTACATAGCAGTACCAACATACAAACACATAAACAGCCTACTTGCACAGTACCTCTCCAGAACCCTTCCAAGTCGTCGTGGAGACCATATCTTGACTTGTTACTGTGATTGGGCCACTCACTGTACACGGCACGAGAGAGCGTCACTTGCAGCTGTCGTTTGTGTTCCCCGCAAATCTATTGCGCGCAGTCAGAGATTTAATACAGAGCGCTACATAGGAGTACCAACATACAAACACATAAACAGCCTACTTGCACGGTACCTCTCCATGAACCCGTCCAAGTCGTCGTGGAGACCATATTTTGACTTGTTACTGTGATTGGAACACGCACTGTACACGGCACGAGAGAGCGTCACTTGCAGCTGTCGTTTGTGTTCCCCGCAAATCTATTGTGCGCAGTCAGAGATTGAATACAGAGCGCTACATAGCAGTACCAGCATACAAACACATAAACAGCCTACTTGCACAGTACCTCTCCAGAACCCTTCCAAGTCGTCGTGGAGACCATATCTTGACTTGATACTGAGATTGGGCCAGTCACTGTACACGGCACGAGAGAGCATCACTTGCAGCTGTCGTTTGTGTTCCCCGCAAATCTATTGTGCGCAGTCAGAGATTTAATACAGAGCGCTACATAGCAGTACCAACATACAAACACATAAACAGCCTACTTGCACAGTACCTCTGTAGAACCCTTCCAAGTCGTCGTGGAGACCATTTCTTGACTTGTTACTGTGATTGGGCCACTCACTGTACACGGCACGAGCGAGCGTCACTTGCAGCTATCGTATGTGTTCCCCGCAAATCTTTCGTGCGCAGTCGGAGATTTAATACAGAGCGCTACATAGCAGTACCAACATACAAACACATAAACAGCCTACTTGCACAGTACCTCTCCAGAACCCTTCCAAGTCGTCGTGGAGACCATATCTTGACTTGTTACTGTGATTCGGCCAATCACTGTACATGGCACGAGCGAGCGTCACTTGCAGCTGACGTTTGTGTTCCTCGCAAATCTATTGGTTGCAGTCAGAGACTTAATACAGAGCGCTACATCGCAGTACCAACATACAAACACATAAACAGCCTACTTGCACAGTACCTCTCCAGAACCCTTCCAAGTCGTCGTGGAGTCCATATCTTGACTTGTTACTGAGATTGGGCCAGTCACTGTACACGGCACGAGAGGGCGTCACTTGCAGCTGTCGTTTATGTTCCCCGCAAATCTATTGTGCGCAGTCAGAGATTTAATACCCAGCGCTACATAGCAGTACCAACATACAAACACATAAACAGCCTACTTGCACAGTACCTCTCCAGAACCCTTCCAAGTCGTCGTGGAGACCATATCTTGACTTGTTACTGTGATTGGGCCACTCACTGTACACGGCACGAGAGAGCGTCACTTGCAGCTGTCGTTTGTGTTCCCCCCAAATCTATTGTGCGCAGTCAGAGATTTAATACACAGCGCTACATAGCAGTACCAACATACAAACACATAAACAGCCTACTTGCACAGTACCTCTCCAGAACCCGTCCAAGTCGTCGTGGAGACCATATCTTGACTTGTTACTGAGATTGGGCCAGTCACTGTACACGGCACGAGAGAGCATCACTTGCAGCTGTCGTTTGTGTTCCCCGCAAATCTATTGTGCGCAGTCAGAGATTTAATACAGAGCGCTACATATCAGTACCAACATACAAACACATAAACAGCCTACTTGCACAGTGCCTTTGTAGAACCCTTCCAAGTCGTCGTGGAGACCATATATTGACTTGTTACTGTGATTGGGCCACTCACTGTACACGGCACGAGCGAGCGTCACTTGCAGCTATCGTTTGTGTTCCCCGCAAATCTTTTGTGCGCAGTCGGAGATTTAATACAGAGCGCTACATAGCAGTACCAACATACAAACACATAAACAGCCTACTTGCACAGTACCTCTCCAGAACCCTTCCAAGTCGTCGTGGAGACCATATCTTGACTTGTTACTGTGATTCGGCCAATCACTGTACATGGCACGAGCGAGCGTCACTTGCAGCTGACGTTTGTGTTCCTCGCAAATCTATTGGTTGCAGTCAGAGACTTAATACAGAGCGCTACATAGCAGTACCAACATACAAACACATAAACAGCCTACTTGCACAGTACCTCTCCAGAACCCTTCCAAGTCGTCGTGGAGTCCATATCTTGACTTGTTACTGAGATTGGGCCAGTCACTGTACATGGCACGAGAGGGCGTCACTTGCAGCTGTCGTTTGTGTTCCCCGCAAATCTATTGTGCGCAGTCAGAGATTTAATACACAGCGCTACATAGCAGTACCAACATACAAACACATAAACAGCCTACTTGCACAGTACCTCTCCAGAACCCTTCCAAGTCGTCGTGGAGACCATATCTTGACTTGTTACTGTGATTGGGCCACTCACTGTACACGGCACGAGAGAGCGTCACTTGCAGCTGTCGTTTGTGTTCCCCGCAAATCTATTGCGCGCAGTCAGAGATTTAATACAGAGCGCTACATAGGAGTACCAACATACAAACACATAAACAGCCTACTTGCACGGTACCTCTCCATGAACCCGTCCAAGTCGTCGTGGAGACCATATTTTGACTTGTTACTGTGATTGGAACACGCACTGTACACGGCACGAGAGAGCGTCACTTGCAGCTGTCGTTTGTGTTCCCCGCAAATCTATTGTGCGCAGTCAGAGATTGAATACAGAGCGCTACATAGCAGTACCAGCATACAAACACATAAACAGCCTACTTGCACAGTACCTCTCCAGAACCCTTCCAAGTCGTCGTGGAGACCATATCTTGACTTGATACTGAGATTGGGCCAGTCACTGTACACGGCACGAGAGAGCATCACTTGCAGCTGTCGTTTGTGTTCCCCGCAAATCTATTGTGCGCAGTCAGAGATTTAATACAGAGCGCTACATAGCAGTACCAACATACAAACACATAAACAGCCTACTTGCACAGTACCTCTGTAGAACCCTTCCAAGTCGTCGTGGAGACCATTTCTTGACTTGTTACTGTGATTGGGCCACTCACTGTACACGGCACGAGCGAGCGTCACTTGCAGCTATCGTATGTGTTCCCCGCAAATCTTTCGTGCGCAGTCGGAGATTTAATACAGAGCGCTACATAGCAGTACCAACATACAAACACATAAACAGCCTACTTGCACAGTACCTCTCCAGAACCCTTCCAAGTCGTCGTGGAGACCATATCTTGACTTGTTACTGTGATTCGGCCAATCACTGTACATGGCACGAGCGAGCGTCACTTGCAGCTGACGTTTGTGTTCCTCGCAAATCTATTGGTTGCAGTCAGAGACTTAATACAGAGCGCTACATCGCAGTACCAACATACAAACACATAAACAGCCTACTTGCACAGTACCTCTCCAGAACCCTTCCAAGTCGTCGTGGAGTCCATATCTTGACTTGTTACTGAGATTGGGCCAGTCACTGTACACGGCACGAGAGGGCGTCACTTGCAGCTGTCGTTTATGTTCCCCGCAAATCTATTGTGCGCAGTCAGAGATTTAATACCCAGCGCTACATAGCAGTACCAACATACAAACACATAAACAGCCTACTTGCACAGTACCTCTCCAGAACCCTTCCAAGTCGTCGTGGAGACCATATCTTGACTTGTTACTGTGATTGGGCCACTCACTGTACACGGCACGAGAGAGCGTCACTTGCAGCTGTCGTTTGTGTTCCCCCCAAATCTATTGTGCGCAGTCAGAGATTTAATACACAGCGCTACATAGCAGTACCAACATACAAACACATAAACAGCCTACTTGCACAGTACCTCTCCAGAACCCGTCCAAGTCGTCGTGGAGACCATATCTTGACTTGTTACTGAGATTGGGCCAGTCACTGTACACGGCACGAGAGAGCATCACTTGCAGCTGTCGTTTGTGTTCCCCGCAAATCTATTGTGCGCAGTCAGAGATTTAATACAGAGCGCTACATATCAGTACCAACATACAAACACATAAACAGCCTACTTGCACAGTGCCTTTGTAGAACCCTTCCAAGTCGTCGTGGAGACCATATATTGACTTGTTACTGTGATTGGGCCACTCACTGTACACGGCACGAGCGAGCGTCACTTGCAGCTATCGTTTGTGTTCCCCGCAAATCTTTTGTGCGCAGTCGGAGATTTAATACAGAGCGCTACATAGCAGTACCAACATACAAACACATAAACAGCCTACTTGCACAGTACCTCTCCAGAACCCTTCCAAGTCGTCGTGGAGACCATATCTTGACTTGTTACTGTGATTCGGCCAATCACTGTACATGGCACGAGCGAGCGTCACTTGCAGCTGACGTTTGTGTTCCTCGCAAATCTATTGGTTGCAGTCAGAGACTTAATACAGAGCGCTACATAGCAGTACCAACATACAAACACATAAACAGCCTACTTGCACAGTACCTCTCCAGAACCCTTCCAAGTCGTCGTGGAGTCCATATCTTGACTTGTTACTGAGATTGGGCCAGTCACTGTACATGGCACGAGAGGGCGTCACTTGCAGCTGTCGTTTGTGTTCCCCGCAAATCTATTGTGCGCAGTCAGAGATTTAATACACAGCGCTACATAGCAGTACCAACATACAAACACATAAACAGCCTACTTGCACAGTACCTCTCCAGAACCCTTCCAAGTCGTCGTGGAGACCATATCTTGACTTGTTACTGTGATTGGGCCACTCACTGTACACGGCACGAGAGAGCGTCACTTGCAGCTGTCGTTTGTGTTCCCCGCAAATCTATTGTGCGCAGTCAGAGATTTAATACACAGCGCTACATAGCAGTACCAACATACAAACACATAAACAGCCTACTTGCACGGTACCTCTCCATGAACCCTTCCAAGTCGTCGTGGAGACCATATTTTGACTTGTTACTGTGATTGGAACATGCACTGTACACGGCACGAGAGAGCGTCACTTGCAGCTGTCGTTTGTGTTCCCCGCAAATCTATTGTGCGCAGTCAGAGATTTAATACAGAGCACTACATAGCAGTATCAACATACAAACACATAAACAGCCTACTTAACAGTACCACTCCAGAACACTTCCAAGTCGTCGTAGAGACCATATCTTGACTTGTTACTGTGATTGGGCCACTCACTGTACACAGCACGAGCGAGCCTCACTTGCAGCTGTCGTTTGTCCTCCCCACAAATCTATTGTGCGCAGTCAGAAATTTAATACAGAGCGCTATATAGCAGTAGCAACATACAAAACACATAAACAGCCCACTTGCACAGTACCTCTCCAGAACCCTTCCAAGTCGTCGTGGAGACCATATCTTGACCTGTTACTGTGAATGGGCCACTCACTATACACGGCACGAGCGAGCGTCACTTGCAGCTGTCGTTTGTGTTCCCCACAAATCTATTGTGCGCAGTCAGAAATTTAATACAGAGCGCTATATAGCAGTAGCAACATACAAAACACATAAACAGCCTACTTGCACGGTACCTCTCCATGAACCCTTCCAAGTCGTCGTGGAGACCATATCTTGACTTGTTACTGTGATTGGGCCACTCACTGTACACGGCACGAGCGAGCCTCACTTGCAGCTGTCGTTTGTCCTCCCCACAAATCTATTGTGCGCAGTCAGAGATTTAATACAGAGCGCTACATAGCAGTAGCAACATACAAACCCATAAACAGCCTACTTGCACAGTACCTCCCCAGAACCCTTCCAAGTCGTCGTGGAGACCATACCTTGACTTGTTACTGTGAATGGGCCACTCACTGTACACGGCACGAGAGAGCGTCACTTGCAGCTGTCGTTTGTGTTCCCCGCAAATCAATTGTGCGCAGTCAGAGATTTAATACACAGCGCTACATAGCAGTACCAGCATACAAACACATAAACAGCCTACTTGCACAGTACCTCTCCAGAACCCTTCCAAGTCGTCGTGGAGACCATATCTTGACTTGTTACTGAGATTTGGCCCGTCACTGTACACGGCACGAGAGAGCATCACTTGCAGCTACCGTTTGTGTTCCCCGCAAATCTATTGTGCGCAGTCAGAGATTTAATACAGAGCGCTACATAGCAGTACCAACATACAAACACATAAACAGCCTACTTGCACAGTACCTCTGCAGAACCCTTCCAAGTCGTCGTGGAGACCATATCTTGACTTGTTACTGTGATTGGGCCACTCACTGCACACGGCACGAGCGAGCGTCACTTGCAGCTATCGTTTGTGTTCCCCGCAAATCTATTGGTTGCAGTCAGTGACTTAGTACAGAGCGCTACATAGCAGTACCAACATACAAACACATAAACAGCCTACTTGCACAGTACCTCTCCAGAACCCTTCCAAGTCGTCGTAGAGACCATATCTTGACTTGTTACTGTGATTGGGCCACTCACTGTACACGGCACGAGCGAGCGTCACTTGCAGCTGTCGTTTGTCCTCCCCACAAATCTATTGTGCGCAGTCAGAAATTTAATACAGAGCGCTATATAGCAGTAGCAACATACAAAACACATAAGCAGCCTACTTGCACAGTACCTCTCCAGAACCCTTCCAAGTCGTCGTGGAGACCATATCTTGACTTGTTACTGAGATTGGGCCAGTCACTGTACACGGCACGAGAGAGCATCACTTGCAGCTGTCGTTTGTGTTCCCCGCAAATCTATTGTGCGCAGTCAGAGATTTAATACAGAGCGCTACATAGCAGTACCAACATACAAACACATAAACAGCCTACTTGCACAGTACCTCTGTAGAACCCTTCCAAGTCGTCGTGGAGACCATATCTTGACTTGTTACTGTGATTGGGCCACTCACTGGACACGGCACGAACGAGCGTCACTTGCAGCTATCGTATGTGTTCCCCGCAAATCTTTTGTGCGCAGTCGGAGATTTAATACAGAGCGCTACATAGCAGTACCAACATACAAACACATAAACAGCCTACTTGCACAGTACCTCTCCAGAACCCTTCCAAGTAGTCGTGGAGACCATATCTTGACTTGTTACTGTGATTCGGCCAATCACTGTACATGGCACGAGCGAGCGTCACTTGCAGCTGACGTTTGTGTTCCTCGCAAATCTATTGGTTGCAGTCAGAGACTTAATACAGAGCGCTACATCGCAGTACCAACATACAAACACATAAACAGCCTACTTGCACAGTACCTCTCCAGAAACCTTCCAAGTCGTCGTGGAGTCCATATCTTGACTTGTTACTGAGATTGGGCCAGTCACCATACACGGCACGAGAGGGCGTCACTTGCAGCTGTCGTTTGTGTTCCCCGCAAATCTATTGTGCGCAGTCAGAGATTTAATACACAGCGCTACATAGCAGTACCAACATACAAACACATAAACAGCCTACTTGCACAGTACCTCTCCAGAACCCTTCCAAGTCGTCGTGGAGACCATATCTTGACTTGTTACTGTGATTGGGCCACTCACTGTACACGGCACGAGAGAACGTCACTTGCAGCTGTCGTTTGTGTTCCCCGCAAATCTATTGTGCGCAGTCAGAGATTTAATACACAGCGCTACATAGCAGTACCAACATACAAACACATAAACAGCCTACTTGCACAGTACCTCTCCAGAACCCTTCCAAGTCGTCGTGGAGACCATATCTTGACTTGTTACTGAGATTGGGCCAGTCACTGTACACGGCACGAGAGAGCATCACTTGCAGCTGTCGTTTGTGTTCCCTGTAAATCTATTGTGCGCAGTCAGAGATTTAATACAGAGCGCTACATAGCAGTACCAACATACAAACACATAAACAGCCTACTTGCACAGTGCCTCTGTAGAACCCTTCCAAGTCGTCGTGGAGACCATATATTGACTTGTTACTGTGATTATGCCACTCACTGTACACGGCACGAGCGAGCGTCACTTGCAGCTATCGTTTGTGTTCCCCGCAAATCTTTTGTGCGCAGTCGGAGATTTAATACAGAGCGCTACATAGCAGTACCAACATACAAACACATAAACAGCCTACTTGCACAGTACCTCTCCAGAACCCTTCCAAGTCGTCGTGGAGACCATATCTTGACTTGTTACTGTGATTCGGCCAATCACTGTACATGGCACGAGCGAGCGTCACTTGCAGCTGACGTTTGTGTTCCTCGCAAATCTATTGGTTGCAGTCAGAGACTTAATACAGAGCGCTACATAGCAGTACCAACATACAAGCACATAAACAGCCTACTTGCACAGTACCTCTCCAGAACCCTTCCAAGTCGTCGTGGAGTCCATATCTTGACTTGTTACTGAGATTGGGCCAGTCACTGTACATGGCACGAGAGGGCGTCACTTGCAGCTGTCGTTTGTGTTCCCCGCAAATCTATTGTGCGCAGTCAGAGATTTAATACACAGCGCTACATAGCAGTACCAACATACAAACACATAAACAGCCTACTTGCACAGTACCTCTCCAGAACCCTTCCAAGTCGTCGTGGAGACCATATCTTGACTTGTTACTGTGATTGGGCCACTCACTGTACACGGCACGAGAGAGCGTCACTTGCAGCTGTCGTTTGTGTTCCCCGCAAATCTATTGTGCGCAGTCAGAGATTTAATACACAGCGCTACATAGCAGTACCAACATACAAACACATAAACAGCCTACTTGCACGGTACCTCTCCATGAACCCTTCCAAGTCGTCGTGGAGACCATATTTTGACTTGTTACTGTGATTGGAACACGCACTGTACACGGCACGAGAGAGCGTCACTTGCAGCTGTCGTTTGTGTTCCCCGCAATTCTATTGTGCGCAGTCAGAGATTTAATACAGAGCACTACATAGCAGTATCAACATACAAACACATAAACAGCCTACTTAACAGTACCACTCCAGAACACTTCCAAGTCGTCGTAGAGACCATATCTTGACTTGTTACTGTGATTGGGCCACTCACTGTACACAGCACGAGCGAGCCTCACTTGCAGCTGTCGTTTGTCCTCCCCACAAATCTATTGTGCGCAGTCAGAAATTTAATACAGAGCGCTATATAGCAGTAGCAACATACAAAACACATAAACAGCCCACTTGCACAGTACCTCTCCAGAACCCTTCCAAGTCGTCGTGGAGACCATATCTTGACCTGTTACTGTGAATGGGCCACTCACTATACACGGCACGAGCGAGCGTCACTTGCAGCTGTCGTTTGTGTTCCCCACAAATCTATTGTGCGCAGTCAGAAATTTAATACAGAGCGCTATATAGCAGTAGCAACATAAAAAACACATAAACAGCCTACTTGCACGGTACCTCTCCATGAACCCTTCCAAGTCGTCGTGGAGACCATATCTTGACTTGTTACTGTGATTGGGCCACTCACTGTACACGGCACGAGCGAGCCTCACTTGCAGCTGTCGTTTGTCCTCCCCACAAATCTATTGTGCGCAGTCAGAGATTTAATACAGAGCGCTACATAGCAGTAGCAACATACAAACCCATAAACAGCCTACTTGCACAGTACCTCCCCAGAACCCTTCCAAGTCGTCGTGGAGACCATACCTTGACTTGTTACTGTGAATGGGCCACTCACTGTACACGGCACGAGAGAGCGTCACTTGCAGCTGTCGTTTGTGTTCCCCGCAAATCAATTGTGCGCAGTCAGAGATTTAATACACAGCGCTACATAGCAGTACCAGCATACAAACACATAAACAGCCTACTTGCACAGTACCTCTCCAGAACCCTTCCAAGTCGTCGTGGAGACCATATCTTGACTTGTTACTGAGATTTGGCCCGTCACTGTACACGGCACGAGAGAGCATCACTTGCAGCTACCGTTTGTGTTCCCCGCAAATCTATTGTGCGCAGTCAGAGATTTAATACAGAGCGCTACATAGCAGTACCAACATACAAACACATAAACAGCCTACTTGCACAGTACCTCTGCAGAACCCTTCCAAGTCGTCGTGGAGACCATATCTTGACTTGTTACTGTGATTGGGCCACTCACTGCACACGGCACGAGCGAGCGTCACTTGCAGCTATCGTTTGTGTTCCCCGCAAATCTATTGGTTGCAGTCAGTGACTTAGTACAGAGCGCTACATAGCAGTACCAACATACAAACACATAAACAGCCTACTTGCACAGTACCTCTCCAGAACCCTTCCAAGTCGTCGTAGAGACCATATCTTGACTTGTTACTGTGATTGGGCCACTCACTGTACACGGCACGAGCGAGCGTCACTTGCAGCTGTCGTTTGTCCTCCCCACAAATCTATTGTGCGCAGTCAGAAATTTAATACAGAGCGCTATATAGCAGTAGCAACATACAAAACACATAAGCAGCCTACTTGCACAGTACCTCTCCAGAACCCTTCCAAGTCGTCGTGGAGACCATATCTTGACTTGTTACTGTGAATGGGCCACTCACTGTACACGGCACGAGAGAGCGTCTCTTGCAGCTGTCGTTTGTGTTCCCCGCAAATCTATTGTGCGCAGTCAGAGATTTAATACAGAGCGCTACATAGCAGTACCAGCATACAAACACATAAACAGCCTACTTGCACAGTACCTCTCCAGAACCCTTCCAAGTCGTCGTGGAGACCATATCTTGACTTGTTACTGAGATTGGGCCAGTCACTGTACACGGCACGAGAGAGCATCACTTGCAGCTGTCGTTTGTGTTCCCCGCAAATCTATTGTGCGCAGTCAGAGATTTAATACAGAGCGCTACATAGCAGTACCAACATACAAACACATAAACAGCCTACTTGCACAGTACCTCTGTAGAACTCTTCCAAGTCGTCGTGGAGACCATATCTTGACTTGTTACTGTGATTGGGCCACTCACTGGACACGGCACGAACGAGCGTCACTTGCAGCTATCGTATGTGTTCCCCGCAAATCTTTTGTGCGCAGTCGGAGATTTAATACAGAGCGCTACATAGCAGTACCAACATACAAACACATAAACAGCCTACTTGCACAGTACCTCTCCAGAACCCTTCCAAGTAGTCGTGGAGACCATATCTTGACTTGTTACTGTGATTCGGCCAATCACTGTACATGGCACGAGCGAGCGTCACTTGCAGCTGACGTTTGTGTTCCTCGCAAATCTATTGGTTGCAGTCAGAGACTTAATACACAGCGCTACATAGCAGTACCAACATACAAACACATAAACAGCCTACTTGCACAGTACCTCTCCAGAAACCTTCCAAGTCGTCGTGGAGTCCATATCTTGACTTGTTACTGAGATTGGGCCAGTCACCATACACGGCACGAGAGGGCGTCACTTGCAGCTGTCGTTTGTGTTCCCCGCAAATCTATTGTGCGCAGTCAGAGATTTAATACACAGCGCTACATAGCAGTACCAACATACAAACACATAAACAGCCTACTTGCACAGTACCTCTCCAGAACCCTTCCAAGTCGTCGTGGAGACCATATCTTGACTTGTTACTGTGATTGGGCCACTCACTGTACACGGCACGAGAGAACGTCACTTGCAGCTGTCGTTTGTGTTCCCCGCAAATCTATTGTGCGCAGTCAGAGATTTAATACACAGCGCTACATAGCAGTACCAACATACAAACACATAAACAGCCTACTTGCACAGTACCTCTCCAGAACCCTTCCAAGTCGTCGTGGAGACCATATCTTGACTTGTTACTGAGATTGGGCCAGTCACTGTACACGGCACGAGAGAGCATCACTTGCAGCTGTCGTTTGTGTTCCCCGCAAATCTATTGTGCGCAGTCAGAGATTTAATACAGAGCGCTACATAGCAGTACCAACATACAAACACATAAACAGCCTACTTGCACAGTGCCTCTGTAGAACCCTTCCAAGTCGTCGTGGAGACCATATATTGACTTGTTACTGTGATTATGCCACTCACTGTACACGGCACGAGCGAGCGTCACTTGCAGCTATCGTTTGTGTTCCCCGCAAATCTTTTGTGCGCAGTCGGAGATTTAATACAGAGCGCTACATAGCAGTACCAACATACAAACACATAAACAGCCTACTTGCACGGTACCTCTCCAGAACCCTTCCAAGTCGTCGTGGAGACCATATCTTGACTTGTTACTGTGATTCGGCCAATCACTGTACATGGCACGAGCGAGCGTCACTTGCAGCTGACGTTTGTGTTCCTCGCAAATCTATTGGTTGCAGTCAGAGACTTAATACAGAGCGCTACATAGCAGTACCAACATACAAGCACATAAACAGCCTACTTGCACAGTACCTCTCCAGAACCCTTCCAAGTCGTCGTGGAGTCCATATCTTGACTTGTTACTGAGATTGGGCCAGTCACTGTACATGGCACGAGAGGGCGTCACTTGCAGCTGTCGTTTGTGTTCCCCGCAAATCTATTGTGCGCAGTCAGAGATTTAATACACAGCGCTACATAGCAGTACCAACATACAAACACATAAACAGCCTACTTGCACAGTACCTCTCCAGAACCCTTCCAAGTCGTCGTGGAGACCATATCTTGACTTGTTACTGTGATTGGGCCACTCACTGTACACGGCACGAGAGAGCGTCACTTGCAGCTGTCGTTTGTGTTCCCCGCAAATCTATTGTGCGCAGTCAGAGATTTAATACACAGCGCTACATAGCAGTACCAACATACAAACACATAAACAGCCTACTTGCACGGTACCTCTCCATGAACCCTTCCAAGTCGTCGTGGAGACCATATTTTGACTTGTTACTGTGATTGGAACACGCACTGTACACGGCACGAGAGAGCGTCACTTGCAGCTGTCGTTTGTGTTCCCCGCAATTCTATTGTGCGCAGTCAGAGATTTAATACAGAGCACTACATAGCAGTATCAACATACAAACACATAAACAGCCTACTTAACAGTACCACTCCAGAACACTTCCAAGTCGTCGTAGAGACCATATCTTGACTTGTTACTGTGATTGGGCCACTCACTGTACACAGCACGAGCGAGCCTCACTTGCAGCTGTCGTTTGTCCTCCCCACAAATCTATTGTGCGCAGTCAGAAATTTAATACAGAGCGCTATATAGCAGTAGCAACATACAAAACACATAAACAGCCCACTTGCACAGTACCTCTCCAGAACCCTTCCAAGTCGTCGTGGAGACCATATCTTGACCTGTTACTGTGAATGGGCCACTCACTATACACGGCACGAGCGAGCGTCACTTGCAGCTGTCGTTTGTGTTCCCCACAAATCTATTGTGCGCAGTCAGAAATTTAATACAGAGCGCTATATAGCAGTAGCAACATACAAAACACATAAACAGCCTACTTGCACGGTACCTCTCCATGAACCCTTCCAAGTCGTCGTGGAGACCATATCTTGACTTGTTACTGTGATTGGGCCACTCACTGTACACGGCACGAGCGAGCCTCACTTGCAGCTGTCGTTTGTCCTCCCCACAAATCTATTGTGCGCAGTCAGAGATTTAATACAGAGCGCTACATAGCAGTAGCAACATACAAACCCATAAACAGCCTACTTGCACAGTACCTCCCCAGAACCCTTCCAAGTCGTCGTGGAGACCATACCTTGACTTGTTACTGTGAATGGGCCACTCACTGTACACGGCACGAGAGAGCGTCACTTGCAGCTGTCGTTTGTGTTCCCCGCAAATCAATTGTGCGCAGTCAGAGATTTAATACACAGCGCTACATAGCAGTACCAGCATACAAACACATAAACAGCCTACTTGCACAGTACCTCTCCAGAACCCTTCCAAGTCGTCGTGGAGACCATATCTTGACTTGTTACTGAGATTTGGCCCGTCACTGTACACGGCACGAGAGAGCATCACTTGCAGCTACCGTTTGTGTTCCCCGCAAATCTATTGTGCGCAGTCAGAGATTTAATACAGAGCGCTACATAGCAGTACCAACATACAAACACATAAACAGCCTACTTGCACAGTACCTCTGCAGAACCCTTCCAAGTCGTCGTGGAGACCATATCTTGACTTGTTACTGTGATTGGGCCACTCACTGCACACGGCACGAGCGAGCGTCACTTGCAGCTATCGTTTGTGTTCCCCGCAAATCTATTGGTTGCAGTCAGTGACTTAGTACAGAGCGCTACATAGCAGTACCAACATACAAACACATAAACAGCCTACTTGCACAGTACCTCTCCAGAACCCTTCCAAGTCGTCGTGGAGACCATATCTTGACTTGTTACTGTGAATGGGCCACTCACTGTACACGGCACGAGAGAGCGTCTCTTGCAGCTGTCGTTTGTGTTCCCCGCAAATCTATTGTGCGCAGTCAGAGATTTAATACAGAGCGCTACATAGCAGTACCAGCATACAAACACATAAACAGCCTACTTGCACAGTACCTCTCCAGAACCCTTCCAAGTCGTCGTGGAGACCATATCTTGACTTGTTACTGAGATTGGGCCAGTCACTGTACACGGCACGAGAGAGCATCACTTGCAGCTGTCGTTTGTGTTCCCCGCAAATCTATTGTGCGCAGTCAGAGATTTAATACAGAGCGCTACATAGCAGTACCAACATACAAACACATAAACAGCCTACTTGCACAGTACCTCTGTAGAACCCTTCCAAGTCGTCGTGGAGACCATATCTTGACTTGTTACTGTGATTGGGCCACTCACTGGACACGGCACGAACGAGCGTCACTTGCAGCTATCGTATGTGTTCCCCGCAAATCTTTTGTGCGCAGTCGAGATTTAATACAGAGCGCTACATAGCAGTACCAACATACAAACACATAAACAGCCTACTTGCACAGTACCTCTCCAGAACCCTTCCAAGTAGTCGTGGAGACCATATCTTGCCTTGTTACTGTGATTCGGCCAATCACTGTACATGGCACGAGCGAGCGTCACTTGCAGCTGACGTTTGTGTTCGTCGCAAATCTATTGGTTGCAGTCAGAGACTTAATACAGAGCGCTACATCGCAGTACCAACATACAAACACATAAACAGCCTACTTGCACAGTACCTCTCCAGAAACCTTCCAAGTCGTCGTGGAGTCCATATCTTGACTTGTTACTGAGATTGGGCCAGTCACCATACACGGCACGAGAGGGCGTCACTTGCAGCTGTCGTTTGTGTTCCCCGCAAATCTATTGTGCGCAGTCAGAGATTTAATACACAGCGCTACATAGCAGTACCAACATACAAACACATAAACAGCCTACTTGCACAGTACCTCTCCAGAACCCTTCCAAGTCGTCGTGGAGACCATATCTTGACTTGTTACTGTGATTGGGCCACTCACTGTACACGGCACGAGAGAACGTCACTTGCAGCTGTCGTTTGTGTTCCCCGCAAATCTATTGTGCGCAGTCAGAGATTTAATACACAGCGCTACATAGCAGTACCAACATACAAACACATAAACAGCCTACTTGCACAGTACCTCTCCAGAACCCTTCCAAGTCGTCGTGGAGACCATATCTTGACTTGTTACTGAGATTGGGCCAGTCACTGTACACGGCACGAGAGAGCATCACTTGCAGCTGTCGTTTGTGTTCCCCGCAAATCTATTGTGCGCAGTCAGAGATTTAATACAGGGCGCTACATAGCAGTACCAACATACAAACACATAAACAGCCTACTTGCACAGTGCCTCTGTAGAACCCTTCCAAGTCGTCGTGGAGACCATATATTGACTTGTTACTGTGATTATGCCACTCACTGTACACGTCACGAGCGAGCGTCACTTGCAGCTATCGTTTGTGTTCCCCGCAAATCTTTTGTGCGCAGTCGGAGATTTAATACAGAGCGCTACATAGCAGTACCAACATACAAACACATAAACAGCCTACTTGCACAGTACCTCTCCAGAACCCTTCCAAGTCGTCGTGGAGACCATATCTTGACTTGTTACTGTGATTCGGCCAATCACTGTACATGGCACGAGCGAGCGTCACTTGCAGCTGACGTTTGTGTTCCTCGCAAATCTATTGGTTGCAGTCAGAGACTTAATACAGAGCGCTACATAGCAGTACCAACATACAAGCACATAAACAGCCTACTTGCACAGTACCTCTCCAGAACCCTTCCAAGTCGTCGTGGAGTCCATATCTTGACTTGTTACTGAGATTGGGCCAGTCACTGTACATGGCACGAGAGGGCGTCACTTGCAGCTGTCGTTTGTGTTCCCCGCAAATCTATTGTGCGCAGTCAGAGATTTAATACACAGCGCTACATAGCAGTACCAACATACAAACACATAAACAGCCTACTTGCACAGTACCTCTCCAGAACCCTTCCAAGTCGTCGTGGAGACCATATCTTGACTTGTTACTGTGATTGGGCCACTCACTGTACACGGCACGAGAGAGCGTCACTTGCAGCTGTCGTTTGTGTTCCCCGCAAATCTATTGTGCGCAGTCAGAGATTTAATACACAGCGCTACATAGCAGTACCAACATACAAACACATAAACAGCCTACTTGCACGGTACCTCTCCATGAACCCTTCCAAGTCGTCGTGGAGACCATATTTTGCCTTGTTACTGTGATTGGAACACGCACTGTACACGGCACGAGAGAGCGTCACTTGCAGCTGTCGTTTGTGTTCCCCGCAATTCTATTGTGCGCAGTCAGAGATTTAATACAGAGCACTACATAGCAGTATCAACATACAAACACATAAACAGCCTACTTAACAGTACCACTCCAGAACACTTCCAAGTCGTCGTAGAGACCATATCTTGACTTGTTACTGTGATTGGGCCACTCACTGTACACAGCACGAGCGAGCCTCACTTGCAGCTGTCGTTTGTCCTCCCCACAAATCTATTGTGCGCAGTCAGAAATTTAATACAGAGCGCTATATAGCAGTAGCAACATACAAAACACATAAACAGCCCACTTGCACAGTACCTCTCCAGAACCCTTCCAAGTCGTCGTGGAGACCATATCTTGACCTGTTACTGTGAATGGGCCACACACTGTACACGGCACGAGCGAGCGTCACTTGCAGCTGTCGTTTGTGTTCCCCACAAATCTATTGTGCGCAGTCAGAAATTTAATACAGAGCGCTATATAGCAGTAGCAACATACAAAACACATAAACAGCCTACTTGCACAGTACCTCTCCAGAACCCTTCCAAGTCGTCGTGGAGACCATATCTTGACTTGTTACTGTGAATGGGCCACTCACTGTACACGGCACGAGAGAGCGTCACTTGCAGCTGTCGTTTGTGTTCCCCGCAAATCTATTGTGCGCAGTCAGAGATTTAATACAGAGCGCTACATAGCAGTACCAGCATACTAACACATAAACAGCCTACTTGCACAGTACCTCTCCAGAACCCTTCCAAGTCGTCGTGGAGACCATATCTTGACTTGTTACTGAGATTGGGCCAGTCACTGCACACGGCACGAGAGAGCATCACTTGCAGCTGTCGTTTGTGTTCCCCGCAAATCTATTGTGCGCAGTCACAGATTTAATACAGAGCGCTACATAGCAGTACCAACATACAAACACATAATCAGCCTACTTGCACAGTACCTCTGTAGAACCCTTCCAAGTCGTCGTGGAGACCATATCTTGACTTGTTACTGTGATTGGGCCACTCACTGTACACGGCACGAGCGAGCGTCACTTGCAGCTATCGTTTGTGTTCCCCGCAAATCTTTTGTGCGCAGTCGGAGATTTAATACAGAGCGCTACATAGCAGTACCAACATACAAACACATAAACAGCCTACTTGCACAGTACCTCTCCAGAACCCTTCCAAGTCGTCGTGGAGACCATATCTTGACTTGTTACTGTGATTCGGCCAATCACTCTACGTGGCACGAGCGAGCGTCACTTGCAGCTGACGTTTGTGTTCCTCGCAAATCTATTGGTTGCAGTCAGAGACTTAATACAGAGCGCTACATAGCAGTACCAACATACAAACACATAAACAGCCTACTTGCACCGTACCTCTCCAGAACCCTTCCAAGTCGTCGTGGAGACCATATCTTGACTTGTTACTGTGATTGGGCCACTCACTGTACACGGCACGAGAGGGCGTCACTTGCAGCTGTCGTTTGTGTTCCCCGCAAATCTATTGTGCGCAGTCAGAGATTTAATACAGAGCGCTACATAGCAGTACCAACATACAAACACATAAACAGCCTACTTGCACGGTACCTCTCCATGAACCCGTCCAAGTCGTCGTGGAGACCATATTTTGACTTGTTACTGTGATTGGAACACGCACTGTACACGGCACGAGAGAGCGTCACTTGCAGCTGTCGTTTGTGTTCCCCGCAAATCTATTGTGCGCAGTCAGAGATTTAATACAGAGCGCTACATAGCAGTATCAACATACAAACACATAAACAGCCTACTTAACAGTACCACTCCAGAACCCTTCCAAGTCGTCGTGGAGACCATATCTTGACTTGTTACTGTGATTGTGCCACTCACTGTACACTGCACGAGGGAGCGTCACTTGCAGCTGTCGTTTGTGATCCCCGCAAATCTATTGTGCGCAGTCAGAGATTTAATACAGAGAGCTACATAGCAGTACCAACATGCAAACACATAAACAGCCTACTTGCACGGTACCTCTCCAGAACCCTTCCAAGTCGCCGTGGAGACCATATCTTGACTTGATACTGAGATTGGGCCACTCAGTGTACATGGCACGAGAGGGTGTCACTTGCAGCTGTCGTTTGTGTTCCCCGCAAATCTATTGTGCGCAGTCAGAGATTTAATACACAGGGCTACATAGCAGTACCAACATACAAACACATAAACAGCCTACTTGCACAGTACCTCTCCAGAACCCTTCCAAGTCGTTGTGGAGACCATATCGCGACTTGTTACTGAGATTGGGCCACTCACTGTACACGGCACGAGAGAGCGTCACTTGCTGCTGTCGTTTGTGTTCCCCGCAAATCTATTGTGCGCAGTCAGAGATTTAATACAGAGCGCTACATAGCAGTACCAACATACAAACACATAAACAGCCAACTTGCACGGTATCTCTCCAGAACCCTTCCAAGTCGTCGTGGAGACCATATCTTGCCTTGTTAGTGTGATTGGGCCACTCACTATACACGGCACGAGCGAGCGTCACTTGCAGCTGTCGTTTGTGTTCCCCGCAAATCTATTGGTTGCAGTCAGAGACTTAATACAGAGCGCTACATAGCAGTACCAACATACAAAATCATAAACAGCCTTCCTGCACAGTACCTCTCCAGAACCCTTCCAAGTCGTCGTGGAGTTCATATCTTGACTTGTTACTGAGATTGGGCCAGTCACTGTACACGGCACGAGAGGGCGTCACTTGCAGCTGTCGTTTGTGTTCCCCGCAAATCTATTGTGCGCAGTCAGAGATTTAATACACAGCGCTACATAGCAGTACCAACATACAAACACATAAACAGCCTACTTGCACAGTACCTCTGCAGAACCCTTCCAAGTCGTCGTGGAGACCATATCTTGACTTGTTACTGTGATTGGGCCACTCACTGTACACGGCACGAGCGAGCGTCACTTGCAGCTAACGTTTGTGTTCCCCGCAAATCGGTTGTGCGCAGTCAGAGATTTAATACACAGCGCTACATAGCAGTACCAACATACAAACACATAAACAGCCTACTTGCACAGTACCTCTCCAGAACCCTTCCAAGTCGTCGTGGAGACCATATCTTGACTTGTTACTGTGATTGGGCCACTCACTGTACACGGCACGAGTGAGCGTCACTTGCAGCTGACGTTTGTGTTCCCCGCAAATCTATTGGTTGCAGTCAGAGACTTATCACAGAGCGCTACATAGCAGTACCAACATACAAACACATAAACAGCCTACTTGCACAGTACCTCTCCAGAACCCTTCCAAGTCATCGTGGAGACCATATCTTGAATTGTTACTGTGATTGGGCCACTCATTGTACACAACACGAGCTAGCGTCACTTGCAGCTGTCTTTTGTGTTCCCCGCAAATCTATTGTGCGCAGTCAGAGATTTAATACAGAGCGCTACATAGCAGTACCAACATACAAAACACATAAACAGCCTACTTGCACAGTACCTCTCTAGAACCCTTCCAAGTCGTCGTGGAGACCATATCTTGACTTGTTACTGTGAATGGGCCACTCACTGTACACGGCACGAGAGAGCGTCACTTGCAGCTGTCGTTTGTGTTCCCCGCAAATCTATTGTGCGCAGTCAGAGATTTAATACAGAGCGCTACATAGCAGTACCAGCATACAAACACATAAACAGCCTACTTGCACAGTACCTCTCCAGAACCCTTCCAAGTCGTCGTGGAGACCATATCTTGACTTGTTACTGAGATTGGGCCAGTCACTGTTCACGGCACGAGAGAGCATCACTTGCAGCTGTCGTTTGTGTTCCCCGCAAATCTATTGTGCGCAGTCAGAGATTTAATACAGAGCGCTACATAGCAGTACCAACATACAAACACATAAACAGCCTACTTGCACAGTACCTCTGTAGAACCCTTCCAAGTCGTCGTGGAGACCATATCTTGACTTGTTACTGTGATTGGGCCACTCACTGTACACGGCACGAGCGAGCGTCACTTGCAGCTATCGTTTGTGTTCCCCGCAAATCTTTTGTGCGCAGTCGGAGATTTAATACAGAGCGCTACATAGCAGTACCAACATACAAACACATAAACAGCCTACTTGCACAGTACCTCTCCAGAACCCTTCCAAGTCGTCGTGGAGACCATATCTTGACTTGTTACTGTGATTGGGCCACTCACAGTACACAGCACGAGCGAGCGTCACTTGCAGCTGTCGTTTGTGTTCCCCGCAAACCTATTGTGCGCTGTCAGAGATATAATACAGAGCGCTACATAGCAGTACCAACATACAAAATCATAAACAGCCTTCCTGCATAGTACCTCTCCAGAACCCTTCCAAGTCGTCGTGGAGACCATATATTGACTTGTTACTGTGAATGGGAAACTCACTGTACACGGCACGAGAGAGCGTCACTTGCAGCTGTCGTTTGTGTTCCCCGCAAATCTATTGTGCGCAGTCAGAGATTTAATACAGAGCGCTACATAGCAGTACCAACATACAAACACATAAACAGCCTACTTGCACAGTACCTCCCCAGAACCCTTCCAAGTCGTCGTGGAGACCATATCTTGACTTGTTACTGTGAATGGGCCACTCACTGTACACGGCACGAGAGAGCGTCACTTGCAGCTGTCGTTTGTGTTCCCCGCAAATCAATTGTGCGCAGTCAGAGATTTAATACACAGCGCTACATAGCAGTACCAGCATACAAACACATAAACAGCCTACTTGCACAGTACCTCTCCAGAACCCTTCCAAGTCGTCGTGGAGACCATGTCTTGACTTGTTACTGAGATTGGGCCAGTCACTGTACACGGCACGAGAGAGCATCACTTGCAGCTGTCGTTTGTGTTCCCCGCAAATCTATTGTGCGCAGTCAGAGATTTAATACAGAGCGCTACATAGCAGTACCAACATACAAACACATAAACAACCTACTTGCACAGTACCTCTGCAGAACCCTTCCAAGTCGTCGTGGAGACCATATCTTGACTTGTTACTGTGATTGGGCCACTCACTGTACACGGCACGAGCGAGCGTCACTTGCAGCTATCGTTTGCGTTCCCCGCAAATCTGTTGTGCGCAGTCAGAGATTTAATACAGAGCGCTACAGAGCAGTACCAACATACAAACACATAAACAGCCTACTTGCACAGTACCTCTCCAGAACCCTTCCAAGTCGTCGTGGAGACCATATCTTGACTTGTTACTGTGATTGGGCCACTCACTGTACACGGCACGAGTGAGCGTCACTTGCAGCTGACGTTTGTGTTACCCGCAAATCTATTGGTTGCAGTCAGAGACTTAATACAGATCGCTACATAGCAGTACCAACATACAAACACATAAACAGCCTACTCGCACAGTACCTCTCCAGAACCCTTCCAAGTCGTCGTAGAGACCATATCTTGACTTGTTACTGTGATTGGGCCACTCACTGTACACGGCACGTGCGAGCCTCACTTGCAGCTGTAGTTTGTCCTCCCCACAAATCTGTTGTGCGCAGTCAGAGATTTAATACAGAGCGCTACATAGCAGTACCAACATACAAACACATAAACAGCCTACTTGCACAGTACCTCTCCAGTACCCTTCCAAGTCGTCGTAGAGACCATATCTTGACTTGTTACTGTGATTGGGCCACTCACTGTACACGGCACGAGCGAGCCTCACTTGCTGCTGTCGTTTGTCCTCCCCACAAATCTATTGTGCGCAGTCAGAGATTTAATACAGAGCGCTACATAGCAGTAGCAACATACAAACACATAAACAGCCTACTTGCACAGTACCTCCCCACAACCCTTCCAAGTCGTCGTGGAGACCATATCTTGACTTGTTACTGTGAATGGGCCACTCACTGTACACGGCACGAGAGAGCGTCACTTGCAGCTGTCGTTTGTGTTCCCCGCAAATCTATTGTGCGCAGTCAGAGATTTAATACAGAGCGCTACATAGCAGTACCAACATACAAACACATAAACAGCCTACTTGCACAGTACCTCTGCAGAACCCTTCCAAGTCGTCGTGGAGACCATATCTTGACTTGTTACTGTGATTGGGCCACTCACTGTACACGGCACGAGCGAGCGTCACTTGCAGCCCTCGTTTGTCCTCCCCACAAATCTATTGTGCGCAATCAGAAATTTAATACAGAGCGCTATATAGCAGTAGCAACATACAAAACACATAAACAGCCTACTTGCACAGTACCTCTCCAGAACCCTTCCAAGTCGTCGTGGAGACCATATCTTGTCTTGTTACTGTGAATGGGCCACTCACTGTACACGGCACGAGAGAGCGTCACTTGCAGCTGTCGTTTGTGTTCCCCGCAAATCTATTGTGCGCAGACAGAGATTTAATACAGAGCGCTACATAGCAGTACCAACATACAAACACATAAACAGCCTACTTGCACAGTACCTCTGTAGAACCCTTCCAAGTCGTCGTGGAGACCATATCTTGACTTGTTACTGTGAGTGGGCCACTCACTGTGCACGGCACGAACGAGCGTCACTTGCAGCTATAGTTTGTGTTCCCCGCAAATCTTTTGTGCGCAGTCAGAGATTTAATACAGAGCGCTACATAGCAGTACCAACATACAAACACATAAACAGCCTACTTGCACGGTACCTCTCCATGAACCCTTCCAAGTCGTCGTGGAGACCATTTTTGACTTGTTACTGTGACTGGAACACGCACTGTACACGGCACGAGAGAGCGTCACTTGCAGCTGTCGCTTGTGTTCCCCGCAAATCTATTGTGCGCAGTCAGAGATTTAATACAGAGCGCTACATAGCAGTATCAACATACAAACACATAAACAGCCTACTTAACAGTACCACTCCAGAACCCTTCCAAGTCGTCGTGGAGACCATATGTTGACTTGTTACTGTGATTGGGCCACTCACTGTACACGGCACGAGAGAGCGTCACTTGCAGCTGTCGTTTGTGTTCCCCGCAAATCTATTGTGCGCAGTCAGAGATTTAATACAGAGCGCTACATAGCAGTACCAACATGCAAACACATAAACAGCCTACTTGCACGGTACCTCTCCAGAACCCTTCCAAGTCGTCGTGGAGACCATATCTTGACTTGTTACTGTGATTGGGCCACTCACTGTACACGGCACGAGAGAGCGTCACTTGCAGCTGTCGTTTGTGTTCCCCACAAATCTATTATGCGCAGTCAGAGATTTAATACAGGGCGCTACATGGCAGTACCAACATACAAACACATAAACAGCCTACTTGCACGGTACCTCTCCAGAACCCTTCCAAGTCGTCGTGGAGACCATATCTTGACTTGTTACTGTGATTGGGCCACTCACAGTACACGGCACGAGCGAGCGTCACTTGCAGCTGTCGTTTGAGTTAGCCGCAAACCTATTGTGCGCTGTCAGAGATTTAATACACAGCGCTACATAGCAGTACCAACATACAAAATCATAAACAGCCTTCCTGCATAGTACCTCTCCAGAACCCTTCCAAGTCGTCGTGGAGACCATATCTTGACTTGTTACTGTGAATGGGAAACTCACTGTACACGGCACGAGAGAGCGTCACTTGCAGCTGTCGTTTGTGTTCCCCGCAAATCTATTGTGCGTGGTCAGAGATTTAATACAGAGCGCAACTTAGCAGTACCAACATACAAACACATAAACAGCCTACTTGCACAGTACCTCTCCAGAATCCTACCGAGTCGTCGTGGAGACCATATCTTGACTTGTTACTGAGATTGGGCCAGTCACTGTACACGGCACGAGCGAGCGTCACTTGCAGCTGTCGTTTGTGTTCCCCGCAAATCTATTGGTTGCAGTCAGAGACTTAATACAGAGCGCTACATAGCAGTACCAACATACAAACACATAAACAGCCTACTTGCACAGTACCTCTCCAGAACCCTTCCAAGTCGTCGTGGAGACCATATCTTGACTTGTTACTGAGATTGGGCCAGTCACTGTGCACGGCACGAGAGGGCGTCACTTGCAGCTGCCGTTTGTGTTCCCCGCAAATCTATTGTGCGCAGTCAGAGATTTAATACACAGCGCTACATAGCAGTACCAACATACAAACACATAAACAGCCTACTTGCACAGTACCTCTGCAGAACCCTTCCAAGTCGTCGTGGAGACCATATCTTGACTTGTTACTGTGATTGGGCCACTCACTGTACAAGGCACGAGCGAGCGTCACTTGCAGCTATCGTTTGTGTTCCCCGCAAATCGGTTGTGCGCAGTCAGAGATTTAATACAGAGCGCTACATAGCAGTACCAACATACAAACACATAAACAGCCTACTTGCACAGTACCTCTCCAGAACCCTTGCAAGTCGTCGTGGAGACCATATCTTGACTTGTTACTGTGATTGGGCCACTCACTGTACACGGCACGAGTGAGCGTCACTTGCAGCTGACGTTTGTATTCCCCGCAAATCTATTGGTTGCAGTCAGAGACTTAATACAGAGCGCTACATAGCAGTACCAACATACAAACACATAAACAGCCTACTTGCACAGTACCTCTCCAGAACCCTTCCAAGTCGTCGTGGAGACCATATCTTGAATTGTTACTGTGATTGGGCCACTCATTGTACACAACACGAGCTAGCGTCACTTGCAGCTGTCTTTTGTGTTCCCCGCAAATCAATTGTGTGCAGTCAGAGATTTAATACAGAGCGCTACATAGCAGTACCAACATACAAACACATAAACAGCCTACTTGCACAGTACCTCTCCAGAACCCTTCCAAGTCGTCGTGGAGACTATATCTTGACTTGTTACTGAGATTAGGGGGAGGCACTGTACACGGCACGAGAGAGCGTCACTTGCAGCTGTCGTTTGTGTTCCCCGCAAATCTATTGTGCGCAGTCAGAGATTTAATACACAGCGCTACATAGCGATACCAACATACAAACAAATAAACAGCCTACTTGCACAGTACCTCTCCAGAACCCTTCCAAGTCGTCGTAGAGACCATATCTTCACTTGTTACTCACTGTACACGGCACGAGCGAGCCTCACTTGCAGCTGTCGTTTGTCCTCCCCACAAATCTATTGTGCGCAGTCAGAGATTTAATACACAGCGCTACATAGCAATACCAACATACAAACAAATAAACAGCCTACTTGCACAGTACCTCTCCAGAACCCTTCCAAGTCGTCGTGGAGACCATATCTTGAATTGTTACTGTGATTGGGCCACTCATTGTACACAACACGAGCTAGCGTCACTTGCAGCTGTCTTTTGTGTTCCCCGCAAATCAATTGTGCGCAGTCAGAGATTTAATACAGAGCGCTACATAGCAGTACCAACATACAAACACATAAACAGCCTACTTGCACAGTACCTCCCCAGAACCCTTCCAAGTCGTCGTGGAGACCATATCTTGACTTGTTACTGTGAATGGGCCACTCACTGTACACGGCACGAGAGAGCGTCACTTGCAGCTGTCGTTTGTGTTCCCCGCAAATCAATTGTGCGCAGTCAGAGATTTAATACACAGCGCTACATAGCAGTACCAGCATACAAACACATAAACAGCCTACTTGCACAGTACCTCTCCAGAACCCTTCCAAGTCGTCGTGGAGACCATATCTTGACTTGTTACTGAGATTGGGCCAGTCACTGTACACGGCACGAGAGAGCATCACTTGCAGCTGTCGTTTGTGTTCCCCGCAAATCTATTGTGCGCAGTCAGAGATTTAATACAGAGCGCTACATAGCAGTACCAACATACAAACACATAAACAGCCTACTTGCACAGTACCTCTGCAGAACCTTTCCAAGTCGTCGTGGAGACCATATCTTGACTTGTTACTGTGATTGGGCCACTCACTGTACACGGCACGAGCGAGCGTCACTTGCAGCTATCGTTTGCGTTCCCCGCAAATCTGTTGCGCGCAGTCAGATATTTAATACAGAGCGCTACAGAGCAGTACCAACATACAAACACATAAACAGCCTACTTGCACAGTACCTCTCCAGAACCCTTCCAAGTCGTCGTGGAGACCATATCTTGACTTGTTACTGAGATTGGGCCACTCACTGTACACGGCACGAGAGAGCGTCACTTGCAGCTGTCGTTTGTGTTCCCCGCAAATCTATTGTGCGCAGTCAGAGATTTAATACACAGCGCTACATAGCAGTACCAACATACAAACACATAAACAGCCTACTTGCACGGTACCTCTCCAGAACCCTTCCAAGGCGTCGTGGAGACCATATCTTGACTTGTTACTGTGATTGGGCCACTCACTGTACACGGCATGAGCGAGCGTCACTTGGAGCTGTCGTTTGTGTTCCCCGCAAATTTATTGTGCGCAGTCAGAGATTTAATACAGAGCCGCTACATAACAGTACCAACATACAAACACATAAACAGCCTACTTGCACAGTACCTCTCCAGAACCCTTCCAAGTCGTCGTGGAGACCATATCTTGACTTGTTACTGTGATTGGGCCACTCACTGTACACGACACGAGTGAGCGTCACTTGCAGCTGTCGTTTGTGTTCCCCGCAAATCTATTGATTGCAGTCAGAGACTTAATACACAGCGCTACATGGCAGTACCAACATACAAACACATAAACAGCCTACTTGCACAGTACCTCTCCAGAACCCTTCCAAGTCGTCGTGGAGACCATATCTTGACTTGTTACTTAGATTGGGCCAGTCACTGTACACGGCACGAGAGGGCGTCACTTGCAGCTGTTGTTTGTGTTCCCCGCAAATCTATTGTGCGCAGTCAGAGATTTAATACAGAGCGCTACATAGCAGTACCAACATACAAACACATAAACAGCCTACTTGCACAGTACCTCTCCAGTACCCTTCCAAGTCGTCGTGGAGACCATATCTTGACTTGTTACTGAGATTGGGCCACTCACTGTACACGGCACGAGCGAGTGTCACTTGCAGCTGTCGTTTGTGTTCCCCGCAAATCTATTGTGCGCAGTCAGAGACTTAATACAGAGCGCTACATAGCAGTACCAACATACAAACACATAAACAGCCTACTTGCACAGTAACTCTCCAGAACCCTTCTAAGTCGTCGTGGAGACCATATCTTGACTTGTTACTGTGAATGGGCCACTCACTGTACACGGCACGAGAGAGCGTCACTTGCAGCTGTCGTTTGTGTTCCCCGCAAATCTATTGTGCGCAGTCAGAGATTTAATAAGGAGCGCTACATAGCAGTACCGGCAAACAAACACATAAACAGCCTACTTGCACAGTACCTCTCCAGAACAGTTCCAAGTCGTCGTGGAGACCATATCTTGATTTGTTATTGAGATTGGGCCAGTCACTGTACACGGCACGAGCGAACGTCACTTGCAACTGTCGTTTGTGTTCCCCGCAAATCTATTGTGTGCAGTCAGAGATTTAATACAGAGAGCTACATAGCAGTACCAACATACAAACACATAAACAGCCTACTTGCACAGTACCTCTCCAGAACCCTTCCAAGTTGTCGTGGAGACCATATCTTAACTTGTTACTGTGATTGGGCCACTCACTGTACACGGTACGAGCGGGCGTCACTTGCAGCTGTCGTTTGTGTTCCCCGCAAATCTATTGGTTGCAGTCAGAGACATAATACAGAGCGCTACATAGCAGTACCAACATACAAACACAAAAACAGCCTACTTGCACAGTACCTCTCCAGAACCCTTCCAAGTCGTAGTGGAGACCATATCTTGACTTGTTACTGTGAATGGGCCACTCACTGTACACGGCATGAGAGAGCGTCACTTGCAGCTGTCGTTTGTGTTCCCCGCAAATCTATTGTGCGCAGTCAGAGATTTAATACAGAGCGCTACATAGCAGTACCAGCATACAAACACATAAACAGCCTACTTGCACAGTACCTCTCCAGAACCCTTCCAAGTCGTCGTGGAGACCATATCTTGACTTGTTACTGAGATTGGGCTAGTCACTGTACACGGCACAAGAGGGCGTCACGTGCAGCTGTCGTTTGTGTTCCCCGCAAGTCTATTGTGCGCAGTCAGAGATTTAATACACAGCGCTACATAGCAATACCAACATACAAACACATAAACAGCCTACTTGCACAGTACCTGTATAGAACCCTTCCAAGTCGTTGTGGAGACCATATCTTGACTTGTTACTGAGATTGGGCCAGTCACTGTGCACGGCACGAGAGAGCGTCACTTGCAGCTGTCGTTTGTGTTCGACGCAAATCTATTGTGCGCAGTCAGAGATTTAATACACAGCGCTACATAGCAGTACAAACATACAAACACATAAACAGCCTACTTGCACAGTACCTCTGCAGAACCCTTCCAAGTCGTCGTGGAGACCATATCTTGACTTGTTACTGTGATTGGGCCACTCACTGTACAAGGCACGAGCGAGCGTCACTTGCAGCTATCGTTTGTGTTCCCCGCAAATCGGTTGTGCGCAGTCAGAGATTTAATACAGAGCGCTACATAGCAGTACCAACATACAAACACATAAACAGCCTACTTGGACAGTACCTCTCCAGAACCCTTGCAAGTCGTCGTGGAGACCATATCTTGACTTGTTACTGTGATTGGGCCACTCACTGTACACGGCACGAGTGAGCGTCACTTGCAGCTGACGTTTGTATTCCCCACAAATCTATTGGTTGCAGTCAGAGACTTAATACAGAGCGCTACATAGCAGTACCAACATACAAACACATAAACAGCCTACTTGCACAGTACCTCTCCAGAACCCTTCCAAGTCGTCGTGGAGACCATATCTTGAATTGTTACTGTGATTGGGCCACTCATTGTACACAACACGAGCTAGCGTCACTTGCAGCTGTCTTTTGTGTTCCCCGCAAATCAATTGTGCGCATTCAGAGATTTAATACAGAGCGCTACATAGCAGTACCAACATACAAACACATAAACAGCCTACTTGCACAGTACCTCTCCAGAACCCTTCCAAGTCGTCGTGGAGACTATATCTTGACTTGTTACTGAGATTAGGGGGAGGCACTGTACACGGCACGAGAGAGCGTCACTTGCAGCTGTCGTTTGTGTTCCCCGCAAATCTATTGCGCGCAGTCAGAGATTTAATACACAGCGCTACATAGCAATACCAACATACAAACAAATAAACAGCCTACTTGCACAGTACCTCTCCAGAACCCTTCCAAGTCGTCGTAGAGACCATATCTTGACTTGTTACTCACTGTACACGGCACGAGCGAGCCTCACTTGCAGCTGTCGTTTGTCCTCCCCACAAATCTATTGTGCGCAGTCAGAGATTTAATACAGAGCGCTACATAGCAGTACCAACATACAAACACTTAAACAGCCTACTTGCACAGTACCTCCCCAGAACCCTTCCAAGTCGTCGTGGAGACTATATCTTGACTTATTACTGAGATTGGGCCAGTCACTGTACACGGCACGAGAGAGCGTCACTTGCAGCTGTCGTTTGTGTTCCCCGCAAATCTATTGTGCGCAGTCAGAGATTTAATACAGAGCGCTACATAGCAGCACCAACATACAAACACATAAACAGCCTACTTGCACAGTACCTCTCCAGTACCCTTCCAAGTCGTCGTGGAGACTATATCTTGACTTATTACTGAGATTGGGCCAGTCACTGTACACGGCACGAGAGAGCGTCACTTGCAGCTGTCGTTTGTGTTCCCCGCAAATCTATTGTGCGCAGTCAGAGATTTAATACACAGCGCTACATAGCAGTACCAACATACAAACACATAAACAGCCTACTTGCACAGTACCTCTCCAGAACCCTTCCAAGGCGTCGTGGAAACCATATCTTGACTTGTTACTGTGATTGGGCCACTCACTGTACACGGCATGAGCGAGCGTCACTTGGAGCTGTCGTTTGTGTTCCCCGCAAATTTATTGTGCGCAGTCAGAGATTTAATACAGAGCCGCTACATAACAGTACCAACATACAAACACATAAACAGCCTACTTGCACAGTACCTCTCCAGAACCCTTCCAAGTCGTCGTGGAGACCATATCTTGACTTGTTACTGTGATTGGGCCACTCACTGTACACGACACGAGTGAGCGTCACTTGCAGCTGTCGTTTGTGTTCCCCGCAAATCTATTGGTTGCAGTCAGAGACTTAATACACAGCGCTACATGGCAGTACCAACATACAAACACATAAACAGCCTACTTGCACAGTACCTCTCCAGAACCCTTCCAAGTCGTCGTGGAGACCATATCTTGACTTGTTACTTAGATTGGGCCAGTCACTGTACACGGCACGAGAGGGCGTCACTTGCAGCTGTTGTTTGTGTTCCCCGCAAATCTATTGTGCGCAGTCAGAGATTTAATACAGAGCGCTACATAGCAGTACCAACATACAAACACATAAACAGCCTACTTGCACAGTACCTCTCCAGTACCCTTCCAAGTCGTCGTGGAGACCATATCTTGACTTGTTACTGAGATTGGGCCACTCACTGTACACGGCACGAGCGAGTGTCACTTGCAGCTGTCGTTTGTGTTCCCCGCAAATCTATTGTGCGCAGTCAGAGACTTAATACAGAGCGCTACATAGCAGTACCAACATACAAACACATAAACAGCCTACTTGCACAGTACCTCGCAAGAACCCTTCCAAGTCGTCGTGGAGACCATATCTTGACTTGTTACTGTGAATGGGCCACTCACTGTACACGGCACGAGAGAGCGTCAATTGCAGCTGTCGTTTGTGTTCCCCGCAAATCTATTGTGCGCAGTCAGAGATTTAATACAGAGCGCTACATAGCAGTACCAGCAAACAAACACATAAACAGCCTACTTGCACAGTACCTCTCCAGAACCCTTCCAAGTCGTCGTGGAGACCATATCTTGATTTGTTATTGAGATTGGGCCAGTCACTGTACACGGAACGAGAGAGCGTCACATGCAGCTGTCGTTTGTGTTCCCCGCAAATCTATTGGTTGCAGTCAGAGACATAATACTGAGCGCTACATAGCAGTACCAACATACAAACACAAAAACAGCCTACTTGCACAGTACCTCTCCAGAACCCTTCCAAGTCGTCGTGGAGACCATATCTTGACTTGTTACTGTGAATGGGCCACTCACTGTACACGGCACGAGAGAGCGTCACTTGCAGCTGTCGTTTGTGTTCCCCGCAAATCTATTGTGCGCAGTCAGAGATTTAATACAGAGCGCTACATAGCAGTACCAGCATACAAACACATAAACAGCCTACTTCCACAGTACCTCTCCAGATCCCTTCCAAGTCGTCGTGGAGACCATATCTTGACTTGTTACTGAGATTGGGCTAGTCACTGTACACGGCACAAGAGGGCGTCACGTGCAGCTGTCGTTTGTGTTCCCCGCAAGTCTATTGTGCGCAGTCAGAGAATTAATACACAGCGCTACATAGCAGTACCAACATACAAACACATATACAGCCTACTTGCACAGTACCTGTATAGAACCCTTCCAAGTCGTTGTGGAGACCATATCTTGACTTGTTACTGAGATTGGGCCAGTCACTGTACACGGCACGAGAGAGCGTCACTTGCAGCTGTCGTTTGTGTTCGACGCAAATCTATTGTGCGCAGTCAGAGATTTAATACACAGCGCTACATAGCAGTACAAACATACAAACACATAAACAGCCTACTTGCACAGTACCTCTGCAGAACCCTTCCAAGTCGTCGTGGAGACCATATCTTGACTTGTTACTGTGATTGGGCCACTCACTGTACACGGCACGAGCGAGCGTCACTTGCAGCTGCCGTTTGTGTTCCCCGCAAATCTATTGGTTGCAGTCAGAGACATAATACACAGCGCTACATAGCAGTAGCAACATACAAACACATAAACAGCCTACTTGCACAGTACCTCTCCAGAACCCTTCCAAGTCGTCGTGGAGATCATATCTTGACTTGTTACTGTGAATGGGCCACTCACTGTACACAGCACGAGAGAGCGTCACTTGCAGCTGTCGTTTGTGTTCCCAGCAAATCTATTGTGCGCAGTCAGAGATTTAATACAGAGCGCTACATAGCAGTACCAGCATACAAACACATAAACAGCCTACTTGCACAGTACCTCTCCAGAACCCTTCCCAGTCGTCGTGGAGACCATATCTTGACTTGTTACTGAGATTGGGCCAGTCACTGTACACAGCACGAGAGAGCGTCACTTGCAGCTGTCGTTTGTGTTCCCCGCAAATCTATTGTGCGCAGTCAGAGATTTAATACACAGCACTACATAGCAGTACCAACATACAAACACATAAACAGCCTACTTGCACAGTACCTCTGCAGAACCCTTCCAAGTCGTCGTGGAGACCAAATCTTGACTTGTTACTGTGATTGGGCCACTCACTGTACACGGCACGAGCGAGCTACACTTGCAGCTGTCGTTTGTGTTCCCCGCAAATCTATTGTGCGCAGTCGGAAACTTAATACAGCGCGCTACATAGCAGTACCAACACACAAACACATAAACAGCCTACTTGCACAGTACCTCTCCAGAACCCTTCCAAGTCGTCGTGGAGACCATATCTTGACTTGTTACTGTGAATGGGCCACTCACTGTACACGGCACGAGAGAGCGTCACTTGCAGCTGTCGTTTGTGTTCCCTGCAAATCTATTGTGCGCAGTCAGAAATTTAATACAGAGCGCTACATAGCAGTACCAGCATACAAACACATATACAGCCTACTTGCACAGTACCTCTCCAGAACCCTTCCAAGTCGTCGTGGAGACCATATCTTGACTTGTTACTGTGATTGGGCCACTCACTGTACACGGCACGAGCGAACGTCACTTGCAGCTGTCGTTTGTGTTCCCCGCAAATCTATTGTGCGCAGTCAGAGACTTAATACAGTGCGCTACATAGCAGTACCAACATACAAACACATGAGCAGCCTACTTGCACAGTACCTCTCCAGAACCCTTCCAAGTCGTCGTGGAGACCATATCTTGACTTGTTACTGTGATTGGGCCACTCACTGTACACAGCACGAGCGAGCGTCACTTGCAGCTGTCGTTTGTGTTCCCCGCAAATCTATTGGTTGCAGTCAGAGACATAATACAGAGCGCTATATAGCAGTAGCAACATACAAACACATAAACAGCCCACTTGCACAGTACCTCTTCAGAACCCTTCCAAGTCGTCGTGGAGACCATATCTTGACTTGTTACTGTGAATGGGCCACTCACTGTACACGGCACGAGAGAGCGTCACTTGCAGCTGTCGTTTGTGTTCCCCGCAAATCTATTGTGCGCAGTCAGAAATTTAATACAGAGCGCTACATAGCAGTACCAGCATACAAACACATATACAGCCTACTTGCACAGTACCTCTCCAGAACACTTCCAAGTCGTCGTGGAGACCATATCTTGACTTGTTACTGAGATTTGGCCAGTCACTGTACACGGCACGAGAGAGCGTCACTTGCAGCTGTCGTTTGTGTTCCACGAAAATCTATTGTGCGCAGTCAGAGATTTAATACACAGCGCTACATAGCAGTACCAACATACAAACACATAAACAGCCTACTTGCACAGCACCTCTCCAGAACCCTTCCAAGTCGTCGTGGAGACCATATCTTGACTTGTTACTGTGATTGGGCCACTCACTGTACATGGCACGAGCGAACGTCACTTGCAGCTGTCGTTTGTGTTCCCCGCAAATCTATTGTGCGCAGTCAGAGACTTAATACAGTGCGCTACATAGCAGTACCAACATACAAACACATAAGCAGCCTACTTGCACAGTACCTCTCCAGAACCCTTCCAAGTCGTCGTGGAGACCATATCTTGACTTGTTACTGTGATTGGGCCACTCACTGTACACAGCACGAGCGAGCGTCACTTGCAGCTGTCGTTTGTGTTCCCCGCAAATCTATTTGTTGCAGTCAGAGACATAATACACAGCGCTACATAGCAGTAGCAACATACAAACACATAAACGGCCTACTTGCACAGTACCTCTCCAGAACCCTTCCAAGTCGTCGTGGAGACCATATCTTGACTTGTTACTGTGAATGGGCCACTCACTGTACACGGCACGAGAGAGCGTCACTTGCAGCTGTCGCTTGTTGTCCCAGCAAATCTATTGTGCGCAGTCAGAGATTTAATGCAGAGCGCTACATAGCAGTACCAGCATACAAACACATAAACAGCCTACTTGCACAGTACCTCTCCAGAACCCTTCCAAGTCGTCGTGGAGACCATATCTTGACTTGTTACTGAGATTGGGCCAAACGCTGTACACGGCACGAGAGAGCATCACTTGCAGCTGTCGTTTGTGTTCCCCGCAAATCTATTGTGCGCAGTCAGAGATTTAATACACAGCGCTACATAGCAGTACCAACATACAAACACATAAACAGCCTACTTGCACAGTACCTCTGCAGAACCCTTCCAAGTCGTCGTGGAGACCATATCTTGACTTGTTACTGTGATTGGGCCACTCACTGTACACGGCACGATCGAGCGTCACTTGCAGCTATCGTTTGTGTTCCCCGCAAATCTGTTATGCGCAGTCAGAGATTTAATACAGAGCGCTACATAGCAGTACCAACATACAAACACATAAACAGCCTACTTGCACAGTACCTCTCCAGAACCCTTCCAAGTCGTCGTGGAGACCATATCTTGACTTGTTACTGTGATTGGGCCACTCACTGTACACGGCACGAGCGAGCGTCACTTGCAGCTGACGGTTGTGTTCCCCGCAAATCTATTGGTTGCAGTGAGAGACTTAATACAGAGCGCTACATAGCAGTACCAACATACAAACACATAAACAGCCTACTTGCACAGTACCTCTCCAGAACACTTCCAAGTCGTCGTGGAGTCAATATCTTGACTTGTTACTGAGATTGGGCCAGTCACTGAACACGGCACGAGAGGGCGTCACTTGCAGCTGACGTTTGTGTTCCCCGCAAATCTATTGTGCGCAGTCAGAGATTTAATACACAGCGCTACATAGCAGTACCAACATACAAACACATAAACAGCCTACTTGCACAGTACCTCTCCAGAACCCTTACAAGTCGTCGTGGAGACCATATCTTGACTTGTTATTGTGATTGGGCCACTCACTGTACACGGCACGAGCGAGCGTCACTTGCAGGTGTCGTTTGTCTTCCCCGCAAATCTATTGTGCGCAGTCAGAGACTTAATACAGAGCGCTACATAGCAGTACCAACATACAAACACATAAACAGCCTACTTGCACAGTACCTCTCCAGAACCCTTCCAAGTCGTCGTGGAGACCATATCTTGAATTGTTACTGTGAATGGGCCACTCACTGTACGCGGCACGAGAAAGCATCACTTGCAGCTGTCGTTTGTGTTCCCCGCAAATCTATTGTGCGCAGTCAGAGGTTAAATACAGAGCGCTACATAGCAGTACCAACATACAAACACATAAACAGCCTACTTGCACGGTACCTCTCCAGAACACTTCCAAGACGTCGTGAAGACCATATCTTGACTTGTTACTGTGATTGGGCCACTCACTGTACACGGCACGAGCGAGCGTCACTTGCAGCTGTCGTTTGTGATCCCCGCTAATCTATTGTGCGCAGTCAGCGATTTAATACAGAGTGCTACATAGCAGTACCAACATACAAACACATAAACAGCCTACTTGCACAGTACCTCTCCAGAAACCTTCCAAGTCGTCGTGGAGGACATAACTTGACTTGTTACTGAGATTGGGCCAGTCACTGTACACGGCACGAGAGAGCGTCACTTGCAGCTGTCGTTTGTGTTCCCCGCAAATCTATTGTGCGCAGTCAGAGATTTAATACAGAGCGCTACATAGCAGTACCAACATACAAATACATAAACAGCCTACTTGCACAGTACCTCTCCAGAAACCTTCCAAGTCGTCGTGGAGACCATATCTTGACTTGTTACTGTGATTGGGCCACTCACTGTACACAGCACGAGAGAGCGTCACTTGCAGCTGTCGTTTGTGTTCCCCGCAAATCTATTGTGTGCAGTCAGAGATTTAATACACAGCGCTACATAGCAGTACCAGCATACAATCACATAAACAGCCTACTTGCACAGTACCTCTCCAGAACCCTTCCAAGTCGTCGTGGAGACCTTATCTTGATTTGTTACTGAGATTGGGCCACTCACTGTACACGGCACGAGAGAGCGTCATATGCAGCTGTCGTTTGTGTTCCCCGCAAATCTATTGTGCGCAGTCAGAGGTTAAATACAGAGCGCTACATAGCAGTACCAACATACAAACACATAAACAGCCTACTTGCACGGTACCTCTCCAGAACACTTCCAAGACGTCGTGAAGACCATATCTTGACTTGTTACTGTGATGGGGCCACTCACTGTACACGGCACGAGCGAGCGTCACTTGCAGCTGTCGTTTGTGATCCCCGCTAATCTATTGTGCGCAGTCAGCGATTTAATACAGAGTGCTACATAGCAGTACCAACATACAAACACATAAACAGCCTACTTGCACAGTACCTCTCCAGAAACCTTCCAAGTCGTCGTGGAGACCATACCTTGACTTGTTACTGAGATTGGGCCAGTCACTGTACACGGCACGAGAGAGCGTCACTTGCAGCTGTCGTTTGTGTTCCCCGCAAATCTATTGTGCGCAGTCAGAGATTTAATACAGAGCGCTACATAGCAGTACCAACATACAAATACATAAACAGCCTACTTGCACAGTACCTCTCCAGAACCCTTCCAAGTCGTCGTGGAGACCATATCTTGACTTGTTACTGTGATTGGGCCACTCACTGTACACCGCACGAGCGAGCGTCACTTGCAGCTGTCGTTTGTGTTCCCCGCAAATCTATTGTGCGCAGTCAGAGATTTAATACAGAGCACTACACAGCAGTACCAACATACAAACACATAAACAGCCTACTTGCACAGTACCTCTCCAGAACCCATCCAAGTCGTCGTGGAGACCATATCTTGACTTGTTACTGTGATTGGGCCACTCACTGTACACGGCACGAGCGAGCGTCACTTGTAGCTGTCGTTTGTGTTCCCCGTAAATCCATTGTGCGCAGTCAGAGACTTAATACAGAGCACTACATAGAAGTACCAACATACAAACACATAAACAGCCTACTTGCACAGTACCTCACCAGAACCCTTCCAAGTCGTCGTGGAGACCATATCTTGACTTGTTACTGTGATTGGGCCACTCATTGTACACGGCACGAGCGAGCGTCACTTGCAGCTGTCGTTTGTGTTCCCCGCAAATCGATTGTGCGCAGTCAGAGATTTAATACAGAGCGCTACATAGCAGTAACAACATACAAACACATAAACAGCCAACTTGCACAGTACCTCTCCAGAACCCTTCCAAGTCGTCGTGGAGACCATACCTTGACTTGTTACTGAGATTGGGCCAGTCACTGTACACGTCACGAGAGAGCGTCTCTTGCAGCTGTCGTTTGTGTTCCCCGCAAATCGATTGTGCGCAGTCAGAGATTTAATACAGAGCGCTACATAGCAGTAACAACATACAAACGCATAAACAGCCTACTTGCACAGTACCTCTCCAAAACCCTTCCAAGTCGTCGTAGAGACCATATCTTGACTTGTTACTGAGATTGGGCCACTCACTGTACACGGCACGAGAGTGTGTCATATGCAGCTGTCGTTTGTGTTCCCCGCAAATCTATTCTGCACAGTCAGAGATTTAATACAGAGAGCTACATAGCAGTACCAACATACAAACACATAAACAGCCTACTTGCACGGTACCTCTCCAGAACATTTCCAAGTCGTCGTGAAGACCATATCTTGACTTGTTACTGTGATTGGGCCACTCACTGTACACGGCATGAGCGAGCGTCATTTGCAGCTGCCGTTTGTGTTCCCCGCAAATTTATTGTGCACAGTCAGAGATTTAATACAGAGCGCTACATAGCAGTACCAACATAAAAACAAATAAACAGCCTACTTGCACAATACCTCTCCAGAACCCTTCCAAGTCGTCGTGGAGACTATACCTTCAATTGTTACTGTGATTGGGCCACTCACTGTACACGGCACGAAAGAGCGTCACTTGCAGCAGTCGTTAGTCTTCCCCACAAATCTATTGTGCGCAGTCAGAGTTTTTATACAGATCGCCACATAGCAGTACCAACAAACAAACACATAAATAGCCCTCTTACACAGTACCTATCCAGAACACTTCCAAGTCGTCGTGGAGACCATATCTTTACTTGTTACTGTGATTGGGCCACTCACTGTACACGGCACGGCCGAGCGTCACTTGCAGCTGTCGTTTGTGTTCCCCGCAAATCTATTGTGCGCAGTCAGAGATTTAATACAGAGCGCTACATATCAGAACCAACATACAGACACATAAACAGCCTACTTGCACAGTACCTCTGCAGAACCCTTCCAAGTCGTCATGGAGACCATATCTTGACATGTTACTGTGATTGGGCCACTCACTGTACATGGCACGAGAGAGCGTCACTTGCAGCTGTCGTTAGTCTTCCCCACAAATCTATTGTGTGCAGTCAGAGTTTTTATACAGAGCGCCACATAGCAGTACCAACATACAAACACATAAAAAGCCTACTTGCACAGTACCTCTCCATAACCCTTCCAAGTCGTCGTGGAGACCATATCTAGACATGTTACTGTGATTGGGCCACTCACTGTACACGGCACGAGCGAGCGTTACTTGCAGCTGTCGTTTGTGTTCCCCGCAAATGTATTGTGCGCAGTCAGAGATTTAATACAGAGCGCTACATAGCAGTACCAACATGCAAACACATAAACGGCCTACTTGCACAGTACCTCTCCAGAACCCTTCCAAGTCGTCGTGGAGGCCATACCTTGATTTGTTACTGTGATAGGGTCACTCACTGTACACGGCACGAGCGAGTGTGACTTGCAGCTGTCGTTTGTCCTCCCCACAAATCCAATGTGCGCAGTCAGAGATTTAATGCAGAGCGCTACATAGCAGTACCAACATACAAACACATAAACAGCCTACTTGCACAGTACCATTCCAGGACCCTTCCAAGTCGTCGTGGTGACCATATCTTGAATTGTTACTGTGATTGCGCCACTCACTGTACACGGAACGAGCTAGCGTCACTTGCAGCTGTTGTTTGTCTTCCCCGCAAATCTATTGCGCGCAGTCAGAGATTTAATACAGAGCGCTACATAGCAGTACCAACATGCAATTACATAAACGGCCTACTTGCACAGTACCCCTCCAGGACCGTTCCAAGTCGTCGTCGTGACCATATCTTGAATTGTTACTGTGATTGTACCACTCACTGTACACGGCACGAGCGAGCGTCACTTGCAGCTGTCGTTTGTCCTCCCCACAAATCTAATGTGCGTAGTCAGAGATTTAATGCAGAGCGCTACATTGCAGTACCAACATACAAACACATAAACAGCCTACTTGCACAGTACCATTCCAGGACACTTCCAAGTCGTCGTGGTGACCATATCTTGAATTGTTACTGTGATTGGGCCACTCACTGTACACGGAACGAGCTAGCGTCACTTGCAGCTGTCGTTTGTCTTCCCCGCAAATCTATTGTGCGCAGTCAGAGATTTAATACAGAGCGCTACATAGCAGTACCAACATGCAATTACATAAATGGTCTACTTGCAGAGTACCCCTCCAGGACCCTTCCAAGTCGTCGTGGTGACCATATCTTGAATTGTTACTGTGATTGGACCACTCACTGTACACGGCACGAGCGAGCGTCACTTGCAGCTGTCGTTTGTCTTCCCTGCAAATCTATTGTGCGCAGTCAGAGATTTAATACAGAGCGCTACATTGCAGTACCAACATACAAACACATACACAGCCTACTTGCACAGTACCTCTCCAGAGCCCTTCCAAGTCGTCGTGGAGACCATATCCTGAATCGTTACTGTGATTGGGCCACTCACTGTACACGGCACGAGCGAGCGTCACTTGCAGCTGTCGCTTGACTTCCCCGCAAATCTATTGAGCGCAGCCAGAGATTTAATACAGAGCGCTACATAGCAGTACCAACATACAAACATATAAACGGACTACTTGCACAGTACCTCTCCAGAGCCCTTCCAAGTCGTCGTGGAGACCATATCTTGACTTGTTACTGTGATTGGGCCACCCACTGTACACGGCACGAGAGAGCGTCACTTGCAGCAGTCGTTTGTCTTCCCTGCAAACCTATTGTGCGCAGTCAGAGATTTAATACAGAGCGCCACATAGCAGTACCAACATACAAACACATAAACAGCCTAGTTGCACAGTACCTCTCCAGAACCCTTCCAAGTCGTCGTGGAGACCATATCTAGACATGTTACAGTGATTGGGCCACTCACTGTACCCGGCACGAGAGAGCGTCACTCGCAGCTGTCGTTTGTCTTCCCCGCAAACCTATTGTGCGCAGTCAGAGATTTAATACAGAGCGCTACATAGCAGTACCAACATACAAACACATAAACGGCCTACTTGCACAGTACCTCTCCAGAGCCCTTCCAAGTTGTCGTGGAGACCATATCTTGACTTGTTACTGTGATTGGGCCACTCACTGTACACGGCACAAGCGAGCGTCACTTGCAGCTGTCGTTTGTGTTCCCCGCAAATCTATTTTGCGCAGTCAGAGTTTTTATACAGAGCGCTACATAGCAGTAACAACATACAAACACATAAACAGCCTACTTGCACAGTACCTCTCCAAAACCCTTCCAAGTCGTCGTAGAGACCATATCTTGACTTGTTACTGAGATTGGGCCACTCACTGTACACGGCACGAGAGTGCGTCATATGCAGCTGTCGTTTGTGTTCCCCGCAAATCTATTCTGCGCAGTCAGAGATTTAATACAGAGAGCTACATAGCAGTACCAACATACAAACACATAAACAGCCTACTTGCACGGTACCTCTCCAGAACATTTCCAAGTCGTCGTGAAGACCATATCTTGACTTGTTACTGTGATTGGGCCAATCACTGTACACGGCATGAGCGAGCGTCATTTGCAGCTGCCGTTTGTGTTCCCCGCAAATTTATTGTGCACAGTCAGAGATTTAATACAGAGCGCTACATAGCAGTACCAACATAAAAACAAATAAACAGCCTACTTGCACAATACCTCTCCAGAACCCTTCCAAGTCGTCGTGGAGACTATACCTTCAATTGTTACTGTGATTGGGCCACTCACTGTACACGGCACGAAAGAGCGTCACGTGCAGCAGTCGTTAGTCTTCCCCACAAATCTATTGTGCGCAGTCAGAGTTTTTATACAGATCGCCACATAGCAGTACCAACAAACAAACACATAAATAGCCCTCTTACACAGTACCTCTCCAGAACACTTCCAAGTCGTCGTGGAGACCATATCTTTACTTGTTACTGTGATTGGGCCACTCACTGTACACGGCACGGCCGAGCGTCACTTGCAGCTGTCGTTTGTGTTCCCCGCAAATCTATTGTGCGCAGTCAGAGATTTAATACAGAGCGCTACATATCAGAACCAACATACAGACACATAAACAGCCTACTTGCACAGTACCTCTGCAGAACCCTTCCAAGTCGTCATGGAGACCATATCTTGACATGTTACTGTGATTGGGCCACTCACTGTACATGGCACGAGAGAGCGTCACTTGCAGCTGTCGTTAGTCTTCCCCACAAATCTATTGTGTGCAGTCAGAGTTTTTATACAGAGCGCCACATAGCAGTACCAACATACAAACACATAAAAAGCCTACTTGCACAGTACCTCTCCATAACCCTTCCAAGTCGTCGTGGAGACCATATCTAGACATGTTACTGTGATTGGGCCACTCACTGTACACAGCACGAGCGAGCGTTACTTGCAGCTGTCGTTTGTGTTCCCCGCAAATGTATTGTGCGCAGTCAGAGATTTAATACAGAGCGCTACATAGCAGTAACAACATGCAAACACATAAACGGCCTACTTGCACAGTACCTCTCCAGAACCCTTCCAAGTCGTCGTGGAGGCCATACCTTGATTTGTTACTGTGATAGGGTCACTCACTGTACACGGCACGAGCGAGTGTGACTTGCAGCTGTCGTTTGTCCTCCCCACAAATCCAATGTGCGCAGTCAGAGATTTAATGCAGAGCGCTACATAGCAGTACCAACATACAAACACATAAACAGCCTACTTGCACAGTACCATTCCAGGACCCTTCCAAGTCGTCGTGGTGACCATATCTTGAATTGTTACTGTGATTGCGCCACTCACTGTACACGGAACGAGCTAGCGTCACTTGCAGCTGTTGTTTGTCTTCCCCGCAAATCTATTGCGCGCAGTCAGAGATTTAATACAGAGCGCTACATAGCAGTACCAACATGCAATTACATAAACGGCCTACTTGCACAGTACCCCTCCAGGACCCTTCCAAGTCGTCGTGGTGACCATATCTTGAATTGTTACTGTGATTGTACCACTCACTGTACACGGCACGAGCGAGCGTCACTTGCAGCTGTCGTTTGTCCTCCCCACAAATCTAATGTGCGTAGTCAGAGATTTAATGCAGAGCGCTACATTGCAGTACCAACATACAAACACATAAACAGCCTACTTGCACAGTACCATTCCAGGACACTTCCAAGTCGTCGTGGTGACCATATCTTGAATTGTTACTGTGATTGGGCCACTCACTGTACACGGAACGAGCTAGCGTCACTTGCAGCTGTCGTTTGTCTTCCCCGCAAATCTATTGTGCGCAGTCAGAGATTTAATACAGAGCGCTACATAGCAGTACCAACATGCAATTACATAAACGGTCTACTTGCAGAGTACCCCTCCAGGACCCTTCCAAGTCGTCGTGGTGACCATATCTTGAATTGTTACTGTGATTGGACCACTCACTGTACACGGCACGAGCGAGCGTCACTTGCAGCTGTCGTTTGTCTTCCCTGCAAATCTATTGTGCGCAGTCAGAGATTTAATACAGAGCGCTACATTGCAGTACCAACATACAAACACATACACAGCCTACTTGCACAGTACCTCTCCAGAGCCCTTCCAAGTCGTCGTGGAGACCATATCCTGAATCGTTACTGTGATTGGGCCACTCACTGTACAAGGCACGAGCGAGCGTCACTTGCAGCTGTCGCTTGACTAACCCGCAAATCTATTGAGCGCAGCCAGAGATTTAATACAGAGCGCTACATAGCAGTACCAACATACAAACATATAAACGGACTACTTGCACAGTACCTCTCCAGAGCCCTTCCAAGTCGTCGTGGAGACCATATCTTGACTTGTTACTGTGATTGGGCCACCCACTGTACACGGCACGAGAGAGCGTCACTTGCAGCAGTCGTTTGTCTTCCCTGCAAACGTATTGTGCGCAGTCAGAGATTTAATACAGAGCGCTACATAGCAGTACCAACATACAAACACATAGACAGCCTACTTACACAGTACCTCTCAAGAGCCATTCCAAGTCGTCGTGGAGACCATATCTTGACTTGTTACTGTGATTGGACCACTCACTGTACACGGCACGAGAGAGCGTCACTTGTAGCTGTCGTTTGTCTTCCCCGCAAATCCATTGTGCGCAGTCTGAGTTTTTATACGGAGCGCTACATAGCAGTACCAACATACAAACACATAGACAGCCTACTTACACAGTACCTCTCCAGAACCCTTCAAAGTCGTCGTGGGGATCATATCTTGACTTGTTGCTGCGATTGGGCAACTCACTCTACACGGCGCGAGCGAGAATCACTTGCAGCTGTTGTTGGTCTTCCCCGCAAATCTATTGTGCGCAGTCAGAGATTTAATACAGAGCGCCACATAGCAGTACCAACATACAAACACATAAACAGCCTAGTTGCACAGTACCTCTCCAGAACCCTTCCAAGTCGTCGTGGAGACCATATCTAGACATGTTACAGTGATTGGGCCACTCACTGTACCCGGCACGAGAGAGCGTCACTCGCAGCTGTCGTTTGTCTTCCCCGCAAACCTATTGTGCGCAGTCAGAGATTTAATACAGAGCGCTACATAGCAGTACCAACATACAAACACATAAACGGCCTACTTGCACAGTACCTCTCCAGAGCCCTTCCAAGTTGTCGTGGAGACCATATCTTGACTTGTTACTGTGATTGGGCCACTCACTGTACACGGCACAAGCGAGCGTCACTTGCAGCTGTCGTTTGTGTTCCCCGCAAATCTATTTTGCGCAGTCAGAGTTTTTATACAGAGCGCTACATAGCAGTACCAACATACAAACACATAAACAGCCTACTTGCACAGTACCTCTCCAGAGACCTTCCAAGTCGTCGTGGAGACCATATCTTGACAAGTTACTGTGATTGGGCCACTCACTGTACACGGCACGTGCGAGCGTCACTTCCACCTGTCGTTTGTCTTCCCTGCAAAATCTATTGTGCGCAGTCAGAGATGTAATACAGAGCGCTACATAGCAGTACCAACATACAAACACATAAACAGCCTACTTGCACGGTACCTCTCCAGAACCCTTCCAAGTCGTCCTCGAGACCATATTTTGACATGTTACTGTGATTGGGCCACTCAGTGTACACGGCACGAGATAGCATCACTTGCAGCTGTCGTTTGTCTTCCCCGCAAATCTATTGTGCGCAGGCAGAGATTTAATACAGAGCGCTACATAGCAGTACCAACATACAAACACATAAACAGCCTACTTGCACAGTACCCCTCCAGAACCCTTCCAAGTCGTCGTGGAGACCATACCTTGACATGTTACTGTGATTGGGCCACTCACTGTACATGGCACGAGAGAGCGTCTTTTGTAGCTGTCGTTTGTCTTCCTCGCAAATCCATTGCGCGCAGTCAGAGTTTCTATACAGAGCGCTACATAGCAGTACCAACATACAAACACATAAACAGCCTAGTTGCACAGTACCTCTCCAGAACCCTTCCAAGTCGTCGTGGAGACCATACCTAGACATGTTACTGTGATTGGGCCACTCACTGTACACGGCACGAGCGAGCGTCACTTGTAGCTGTCGTTTGCCTTCCCCGCAAATCTATTGTGTGCAGTCAGAGATTTAATACAGAGCGCTACATGGCTGTACCAACATACACACACATAAACAGCCTACTATCACAGTTCCTCTCCAGAACCTTTCCAAGTCGTCGTGGAGACCATATCTTGAATTGTTACTGTGATTGGGCCACTCACTGTACACGGCACGAGCGAGCGTCACTTGCAGCTGTCGTTTGTCTTCCCCGCAAATCTATTGTGCGCAGTCAGAGATTTAATACAGAGCGCTACATAGCATTACCAACATACACACACCGAAACAGGCTACTTTCACAGAACCTCTCCATAACCTTTCCAAGTCGTCGTGGAAACCATTTCCTGACTCGTTACTGTGATTGGGCCACTCACTGTACACAGCACGAGAGAGCGTCACTTGCAGCTGTCGTTTGTCTTCAACACAAATCTATTGTGCGCAGTCAGAGATTTAATACAGAGCGCTACAGAGCAGTACCAACATACAAACACATAAACAGCCTACTTGCACAGTACCTCTCCAGAACCCTTCCAAGTCGTCGTGGAGACAATATCCTGACTTGTTACTGTGATTGGGCCACCCACTGTACACGGCACGAGAGAGCGTCACTTGCAGCAGTCGTTTGTCTTCCCTGCAAACCTATTGTGCGCAGTCAGAGATTTAATACAGAGCGCTACATAGCAGTACCAACATACAAACACATAAACAGCCTACTTGCACAGTACCTCTCCAGAACCCTTCCAAGTCGTCGTGGAGACCATATCCTGACTCGTTACTGTGATTGGGCCGCTCACTGTACACGACACGAGGGAGCGTCACTTGCAGCTATCGTTTGTCTTCCCCACAAATCTATTGTGCGCAGTCAGATATTTACTACAGAGCGCTACGTAGCAGTACAAACATACAAACACATAAACAGCCTACTTGCACAGTACCTCTCCAGAACCCTTCCAAGTCGTCGTGGAGACCATATCTTGACTTGTTACTGTGATTGGGCCACTCACTGTTCACGGCACGAGAGAGCGTCACTTGCAGCTGTCGTTTGTTTTCCCCGCAAACCTATTGTGCGCAGTCAGAGATTTTATACAGAGCGCTACATAGCAGTACCAACATACAAACACATAAACCGCCTACTTGCACAGTACCTCTCCAGAACCCTTCCAAGTCGTCGTGGAGACAATATCTTGATATGTTACTGTGATTGGGCCACTCACTGAACACGGCACGAGCGAGCGTCACTTGCAGCTGTCGTTTGTCTTCCCCGCAAATCTATTGTGCGCGGTCAGAGATTTAATGCAGAGCGCTACATAGCAGTACCAACATACAAACACATAAACAGCCTACTTGCACTGTACCTCTCCAGAACACTGCCAAGTCGTCGTGGAGCCCATATCTTGAGATGTTACTGCGATTGGGCCACTCACTGTACACGGTACGAGCGAGTGTCACTTGCAGCTGTCGTTTGTCCTCTCCACAAATCTATTGTGCGCAGTCAGTGTTTTTATACAGAGCGCTACATAGCAGTACCAACAAACAAACACATTGACAACCTACTTACACAATACCTCTCCAGAACCCTTCCAAGTCGTCGTGGGGACCATATCTTGACTTGTTACTGCGATTGGGCCACTCACTGTACACGGCGCGAGGGAGCATCACTTGCAGCTGTTGTTGGTCTTCCCCGCAAATCTATTGTGCGCAGTCAGAGATTTAATACAGAGCGCCACATAGCAGTACCAACATACAAACACATAAACAGCCTAGTTGCACGGTACCTCTCCAGAACCCTTCAAAGTCGTCGTGGAGACCATATCTAGACATGTTACTGTGATTGGGCCACTCACTGTACCCGGCACGAGAGAGCGTCACTCGCAGGTGTCGTTTGTCTTCCCCGCAAACCTATTGTGCGCAGTCAGAGATTTAATACAGAGCGCTACATAGCAGTACCAACATACAAACACATAAACGGCCTACTTGCACAGTACCTCTCCAGAACCGTTCCAAGTTGTCGTGGAGACCATATCTTGAATTGTTACTGTGATTGGGCCACTCACTGTACATGGCACGAGCGAGCGTCACTTGCAGCTGTCGTTTGTGTTCCCCGCAAATCTATTGTGCGCAGTCAGAGTTTTTATACAGAGTGCTACATAGCAGTACCAACATACAAACACATAAACAGCCTAATGGCACAGTACCTCTCCAGAACCCTTCCAAGTCGTCGTGGAGACCATATCTTGACATGTTACTGTGATTGGGCCACTCACTGTACACGGCACGAGCGAGGGTCACTTGCAGCTGTCCTTTGTCTTCCCCGCAAATCTATTGTGCGCGGTCAGAGATTTAATGCAGAGCCACTCACTGTACACGGTACGAGCGAGTGTCACTTGCAGCTGTCGTTTGTCCTCTCCACAAATCTATTGTGCGCAGTCAGTGTTTTTATACAGAGCGCTACATAGCAGTACCAACATACAAACACATAAACAGCCTACTTGCACGGTACCTCTCCAGAACATTTCCAAGTCGTCGTGAAGACCATATCTTGACTTGTTACTGTGATTGGGCCACTCACTGTATACGGCATGAGCGAGCGTCATTTGCAGCTGCCGTTTGTGTTCCCCGCAAATTTATTGTGCACAGTCAGAGATTTAATACAGAGCGCTACATAGCAGTACCAACATAAAAACAAATAAACAGCCTACTTGCACAATACCTCTCCAGAACCCTTCCAAGTCGTCGTGGAGACTATACCTTCAATTGTTACTGTGATTGGGCCACTCACTGTACACGGCACGAAAGAGCGTCACTTGCAGCAGTCGTTAGTCTTCCCCACAAATCTATTGTGCGCAGTCAGAGTTTTTATACAGATCGCCTCATAGCAGTACCAACAAACAAACACATAAATAGCCCTCTTACACAGTACCTCTCCAGAACACTTCCAAGTCGTCGTGGAGACCATATCTTTACTTGTTACTGTGATTGGGCCACTCACTGTACACGGCACGGCCGAGCGTCACTTGCAGCTGTCGTTTGTGTTCCCCGCAAATCTATTGTGCGCAGTCAGAGATTTAATACAGAGCGCTACATATCAGAACCAACATACAGACACATAAACAGCCTACTTGCACAGTACCTCTGCAGAACCCTTCCAAGTCGTCATGGAGACCATATCTCGACATGTTACTGTGATTGGGCCACTCACTGTACATGGCACGAGAGAGCGTCACTTGCAGCTGTCGTTAGTCTTCCCCACAAATCTATTGTGTGCAGTCAGAGTTTTTATACAGAGCGCCACATAGCAGTACCAACATACAAACACATAAAAAGCCTACTTGCACAGTACCTCTCCATAACCCTTCCAAGTCGTCGTGGAGACCATATCTAGACATGTTACTGTGATTGGGCCACTCACTGTACACGGCACGAGCGAGCGTTACTTGCAGCTGTCGTTTGTGTTCCCCGCAAATGTATTGTGCGCAGTCAGAGATTTAATACAGAGCGCTACATAGCAGTACCAACATGCAAACACATAAACGGCCTACTTGCACAGTACCTCTCCAGAACCCTTCCAAGTCGTCGTGGAGGCCATACCTTGATTTGTTACTGTGATAGGGTCACTCACTGTACACGGCACGAGCGAGTGTGACTTGCAGCTGTCGTTTGTCCTCCCCACAAATCCAATGTGCGCAGTCAGAGATTTAATGCAGAGCGCTACATAGCAGTACCAACATACAAACACATAAACAGCCTACTTGCACAGTACCATTCCAGGACCCTTCCAAGTCGTCGTGGTGACCATATCTTGAATTGTTACTGTGATTGCGCCACTCACTGTACACGGAACGAGCTAGCGTCACTTGCAGCTGTTGTTTGTCTTCCCCGCAAATCTATTGCGCGCAGTCAGAGATTTAATACAGAGCGCTACATAGCAGTACCAACATGCAATTACATAAACGGCCTACTTGCACAGTACCCCTCCAGGACCCTTCCAAGTCGTCGTGGTGACCATATCTTGAATTGTTACTGTGATTGTACCACTCACTGTACACGGCACGAGCGAGCGTCACTTGCAGCTGTCGTTTGTCCTCCCCACAAATCTAATGTGCGTAGTCAGAGATTTAATGCAGAGCGCTACATTGCAGTACCAACATACAAACACATAAACAGCCTACTTGCACAGTACCATTCCAGGACACTTCCAAGTCGTCGTGGTGACCATATCTTGAATTGTTACTGTGATTGGGCCACTCACTGTACACGGAACGAGCTAGCGTCACTTGCAGCTGTCGTTTGTCTTCCCCGCAAATCTATTGTGCGCAGTCAGAGATTTAATACGGAGCGCTACATAGCAGTACCAACATGCAATTACATAAACGGTCTACTTGCAGAGTACCCCTCCAGGACCCTTCCAAGTCGTCGTGGTGACCATATCTTGAATTGTTACTGTGATTGGACCACTCACTGTACACGGCACGAGCGAGCGTCACTTGCAGCTGTCGTTTGTCTTCCCTGCAAATCTATTGTGCGCAGTCAGAGATTTAATACAGAGCGCTACATTGCAGTACCAACATACAAACACATACACAGCCTACTTGCACAGTACCTCTCCAGAGCCCTTCCAAGTCGTCGTGGAGACCATATCCTGAATCGTTACTGTGATTGGGCCACTCACTGTACACGGCACGAGCGAGCGTCACTTGCAGCTGTCGCTTGACTTCCCCGCAAATCTATTGAGCGCAGCCAGAGATTTAATACAGAGCGCTACATAGCAGTACCAACATACAAACATATAAACGGACTACTTGCACAGTACCTCTCCAGAGCCCTTCCAAGTCGTCGTGGAGACCATATCTTGACTTGTTACTGTGATTGGGCCACCCACTGTACACGGCACGAGAGAGCGTCACTTGCAGCAGTCGTTTGTCTTCCCTGCAAACCTATTGTGCGCAGTCAGAGATTTAATACAGAGCGCTACATAGCAGTACCAACATACAAACACATAGACAGCCTACTTACACAGTACCTCTCAAGAGCCATTCCAAGTCGTCGTGGAGACCATATCTTGACTTGTTACTGTGATTGGGCCACTCACTGTACACGGCACGAGAGAGCGTCACTTGTAGCTGTCGTTTGTCTTCCCCGCAAATCCATTGTGCGCAGTCTGAGTTTTTATACAGAGCGCTACATAGCAGTACCAACATACAAACACATAGACAGCCTACTTACACAGTACCTCTCCAGAACCCTTCAAAGTCGTCGTGGGGATCATATCTTGACTTGTTGCTGCGATTGGGCAACTCACTCTACACGGCGCGAGCGAGAATCACTTGCAGCTGTTGTTGGTCTTCCCCGCAAATCTATTGTGCGCAGTCAGAGATTTAATACAGAGCGCCACATAGCAGTACCAACATACAAACACATAAACAGCCTAGTTGCACAGTACCTCTCCAGAACCCTTCCAAGTCGTCGTGGAGACCATATCTAGACATGTTACAGTGATTGGGCCACTCACTGTACCCGGCACGAGAGAGCGTCACTCGCAGCTGTCGTTTGTCTTCCCCGCAAACCTATTGTGCGCAGTCAGAGATTTAATACAGAGCGCTACATAGCAGTACCAACATACAAACACATAAACGGTCTACTTGCACAGTACCTCTCCAGAGCCCTTCCAAGTTGTCGTGGAGACCATATCTTGACTTGTTACTGTGATTGGGCCACTCACTGTACACGGCACAAGCGAGCGTCACTTGCAGCTGTCGTTTGTGTTCCCCGCAAATCTATTTTGCGCAGTCAGAGTTTTTAAACAGAGCGCTACATAGCAGTACCAACATACAAACACATAAACAGCCTACTTGCACAGTACCTCTCCAGAGACCTTCCAAGTCGTCGTGGAGACCATATCTTGACAAGTTACTGTGATTGGGCCACTCACTGTACACGGCACGTGCGAGCGTCACTTCCACCTGTCGTTTGTCTTCCCTGCAAAATCTATTGTGCGCAGTCAGAGATGTAATACAGAGCGCTACATAGCAGTACCAACATACAAACACATAAACAGCCTACTTGCACGGTACCTCTCCAGAACCCTTCCAAGTCGTCCTCGAGACCATATTTTGACATGTTACTGTGATTGGGCCACTCAGTGTACACGGCACGAGATAGCGTCACTTGCAGCTGTCGTTTGTCTTCCCCGCAAATCTATTGTGCGCAGGCAGAGATTTAATACAGAGCGCTACATAGCAGTACCAACATACAAACACATAAACAGCCTACTTGCACAGTACCCCTCCAGAACCCTTCCAAGTCGTCGTGGAGACCATACCTTGACATGTTACTGTGATTGGGCCACTCACTGTACATGGCACGAGAGAGCGTCTTTTGTAGCTGTCGTTTGTCTTCCTCGCAAATCCATTGCGCGCAGTCAGAGTTTCTATACAGAGCGCTACATAGCAGTACCAACATACAAACACATAAACAGCCTAGTTGCACAGTACCTCTCCAGAACCCTTCCAAGTCGTCGTGGAGACCATACCTAGACATGTTACTGTGATTGGGCCACTCACTGTACACGGCACGAGCGAGCGTCACTTGTAGCTGTCGTTTGCCTTCCCCGCAAATCTATTGTGTGCAGTCAGAGATTTAATACAGAGCGCTACATGGCTGTACCAACATACACACACATAAACAGCCTACTATCACAGTTCCTCTCCAGAACCTTTCCAAGTCGTCGTGGAGACCATATCTTGAATTGTTACTGTGATTGGGCCACTCACTGTACACGGCACGAGCGAGCGTCACTTGCAGCTGTCGTTTGTCTTCCCCGCAAATCTATTGTGCGCAGTCAGAGATTTAATACAGAGCGCTACATAGCAGTACCAACATACACACACCGAAACAGGCTACTTTCACAGAACCTCTCCATAACCTTTCCAAGTCGTCGTGGAAACCATTTCCTGACTCGTTACTGTGATTGGGCCACTCACTGTACACAGCACGAGAGAGCGTCACTTGCAGCTGTCGTTTGTCTTCAACACAAATCTATTGTGCGCAGTCAGAGATTTAATACAGAGCGCTACAGAGCAGTACCAACATACAAACACATAAACAGCCTACTTGCACAGTACCTCTCCAGAACCCTTCCAAGTCGTCGTGGAGACAATATCCTGCTTTGTTACTGTGATTGGGCCACTCACTGTACACGGCATGAGCGAGCGTTACTTGCAGCTGTCGTTTGATTTCCCCGCAAATCTATTGTGCGCAGTCAGAGATTTAATACAGAGCGCTACATAGCAGTACCAACATACAAACACATAAATCGCCTACTTGCACAGTACCTCTCCAGAGCCCTTCCAAGTCGTCGTGGAGACCATATCTTGACTTGTTACTGTGATTGGGCCACCCACTGTACACGGCACGAGAGAGCGTCACTTGCAGCAGTCGTTTGTCTTCCCTGCAAACCTATTGTGTGCAGTCAGAGATTTAATACAGAGCGCTACATAGCAGTACCAACATACAAACACATAAACAGCCTACTTGCACAGTACCTCTCCAGAACCCTTCCAAGTCGTCGTGGAGACCATATCCTGACTCGTTACTGTGATTGGGCCGCTCACTGTACACGACACGAGGGAGCGTCACTTGCAGCTATCGTTTGTCTTCCCCACAAATCTATTGTGCGCAGTCAGATATTTAATACAGAGCGCTACGTAGCAGTACAAACATACAAACACATAAACGGCCTACTTGCACAGTACCTCTCCAGAACCCTTCCAAGTCGTCGTGGAGACCATATCTTGACTTGTTACTGTGATTGGGCCACTCACTGTTCACGGCACGAGAGAGCGTCACTTGCAGCTGTCGTTTGTTTTCCCCGCAAACCTATTGTGCGCAGTCAGAGATTTTATACAGAGCGCTACATAGCAGTACCAACATACAAACACATAAACCGCCTACTTGCACAGTACCTCTCCAGAACCCTTCCAAGTCGTCGTGGAGACAATATCTTGATATGTTACTGTGATTGGGCCACTCACTGTACACGGCACGAGCGAGCGTCACTTGCAGCTGTCGTTTGTCTTCCCCGCAAATCTATTGTGCGCGGTCAGAGATTTAATGCAGAGCGCTACATAGCAGTACCAACATACAAACACATAAACAGCCTACTTGCACTGTACCTCTCCAGAACACTGCCAAGTCGTCGTGGAGCCCATATCTTGAGATGTTACTGCGATTGGGCCACTCACTGTACACGGTACGAGCGAGTGTCACTTGCAGCTGTCGTTTGTCCTCTCCACAAATCTATTGTGCGCAGTCAGTGTTTTTATACAGAGCGCTACATAGCAGTACCAACAAACAAACACATAGACAGCCTACTTACACAATACCTCTCCAGAACCCTTCCAAGTCGTCGTGGGGACCATATCTTGACTTGTTACTGCGATTGGGCCACTCACTGTACACGGCGCGAGGGAGCATCACTTGCAGCTGTTGTTGGTCTTCCCCGCAAATCTATTGTGCGCAGTCAGAGATTTAATACAGAGCGCCACATAGCAGTACCAACATACAAACACATAAACAGCCTAGTTGCACGGTACCTCTCCAGAACCCTTCAAAGTCGTCGTGGAGACCATATCTAGACATGTTACTGTGATTGGGCCACTCACTGTACCCGGCACGAGAGAGCGTCACTCGCAGGTGTCGTTTGTCTTCCCCGCAAACCTATTGTGCGCAGTCAGAGATTTAATACAGAGCGCTACATAGCAGTACCAACATACAAACACATAAACGGCCTACTTGCACAGTACCTCTCCAGAACCGTTCCAAGTTGTCGTGGAGACCATATCTTGAATTGTTACTGTGATTGGGCCACTCACTGTACATGGCACGAGCGAGCGTCACTTGCAGCTGTCGTTTGTGTTCCCCGCAAATCTATTGTGCGCAGTCAGAGTTTTTATACAGAGTGCTACATAGCAGTACCAACATACAAACACATAAACAGCCTAATGGCACAGTACCTCTCCAGAACCCTTCCAAGTCGTCGTGGAGACCATATCTTGACATGTTATTGTGATTGGGCCACTCACTGTACACGGCACGAGCGAGGGTCACTTGCAGCTGTCGTTTGTCTTCCCCGCAAATCTATTGTGCGCGGTCAGAGATTTAATGCAGAGCCACTCACTGTACACGGTACGAGCGAGTGTCACTTGCAGCTGTCGTTTGTCCTCTCCACAAATCTATTGTGCGCAGTCAGTGTTTTTATACAGAGCGCTACATAGCAGTACCAACAAACAAACACATAAACAGCCTACTTGCACAGTACCTCTCCAGAACCCTTCCAAGTTGTCGTGGAGACAATATCCTGACTTGTTACTGTGATTGGGCCACTCACTGTACACGGCACGAGCGAGCGTTACTTGCAGCTGTCGTTTGTCCTCCCCACAAATCTATTGTACGCAGTCAGAGATTTAATGCAGAGCGCTACATAGCAGTACCAACATACAAACACATAAACGGCCTACTTGCACAGTACCTCTCCAGAGCCCTTCCAAGTTGTCGTGGAGACCATATCTTGACTTGTTACTGTGATTGGGCCACTCACTGTACACGGCACGAGAGAGCGTCACTCGCAGTGGTCGTTTGTCTTCCCCGCAAACCTATTGTGCGCAGTCAGAGATTTAATACAGAGCGCTACATAGCAGTACCAACGTACAAACACATAAACGGCCTACTTGCACAGTACCTCTCCAGAGCCCTTCCAAGTTGTCATGGAGACCATATCTTGACTAGTTACTGTGATTGGGCCACTCACTGTACACGGCACGAGCGAGCGTCACTTGCAGCTGTCGTTGGTGTTCCCCGCAAATCTATTGTGCGCAGTCAAAGTTTTTATACAGAGTGCTACATAGCAGTACCAACATACAAACACATAAACAGCCTACTTGCACAGTACCTCTCCAGAAACCTTCCAAGTCGTCGTGGAGACCATATCTTGACTAGTTACTGTGATTGGGCCACTCACTGAACACGGCACGAGAGAGCGTCACTTGCAGCTGTTGTTTGTCTTCCCCGCAAACCTATTGTGCGCAGTCAGAGATATAATACAGAGCGCTACATAGCAGTACCAACATACAAACACATAAACAGCCTACTTGCACAGTACCTCTCCAGAGCCCTTCCAAGTCGTCGTGAAGACAATATCTTAACAAGTTACTGTGATTGGGCCACTTACTGTACACGGCACGTGCGAGCGTCACTTCCACCTGTCGTTTGTCTTCCCCGCAAAATGTATTCTGCGCAGTCAGAGATTTAATACAGAGCGCTACAGAGCAGTACCAACATACAAACACATAAACAGCCTACTTGCACGGTGCCTCCCCAGAAACCTTCCAAGTCGTCGTCGAGACCGTATCCTGACATGTTACTGTGATTGGGCCACCCACTGTACACGGCACGAGATAACGTCACTTGCAGCTGTCTTTTGTCTTCCCCGCAAATCTATTGTGCGCAGCCAGAGATTTAATACAGAGCGCTACATAGCAGTACCAACAAACAAACACATAGACAGCCTACTTACACAATACCTCTCCAGAACCCTTCCAAGTCGTCGTGGGGACCATATCTTGACTTGTTACTGCGATTGGGCCACTCACTGTACACGGCGCGAGGGAGCATCACTTGCAGCTGTTGTTGGTCTTCCCCGCAAATCTATTGTGCGCAGTCAGAGATTTAATACAGAGCGCCACATAGCAGTACCAACATACAAACACATAAACAGCCTAGTTGCACGGTACCTCTCCAGAACCCTTCAAAGTCGTCGTGGAGACCATATCTAGACATGTTACTGTGATTGGGCCACTCACTGTACCCGGCACGAGAGAGCGTCACTCGCAGGTGTCGTTTGTCTTCCCCGCAAACCTATTGTGCGCAGTCAGAGATTTAATACAGAGCGCTACATAGCAGTACCAACATACAAACACATAAACGGCCTACTTGCACAGTACCTCTCCAGAACCGTTCCAAGTTGTCGTGGAGACCATATCTTGAATTGTTACTGTGATTGGGCCACTCACTGTACATGGCACGAGCGAGCGTCACTTGCAGCTGTCGTTTGTGTTCCCCGCAAATCTATTGTGCGCAGTCAGAGTTTTTATACAGAGTGCTACATAGCAGTACCAACATACAAACACATAAACAGCCTAATGGCACAGTACCTCTCCAGAACCCTTCCAAGTCGTCGTGGAGACCATATCTTGACATGTTATTGTGATTGGGCCACTCACTGTACACGGCACGAGCGAGGGTCACTTGCAGCTGTCGTTTGTCTTCCCCGCAAATCTATTGTGCGCGGTCAGAGATTTAATGCAGAGCCACTCACTGTACACGGTACGAGCGAGTGTCACTTGCAGCTGTCGTTTGTCCTCTCCACAAATCTATTGTGCGCAGTCAGTGTTTTTATACAGAGCGCTACATAGCAGTACCAACAAACAAACACATAAACAGCCTACTTGCACAGTACCTCTCCAGAACCCTTCCAAGTCGTCGTGGAGACAATATCCTGACTTGTTACTGTGATTGGGCCACTCACTGTACACGGCACGAGCGAGCGTTACTTGCAGCTGTCGTTTGTCCTCCCCACAAATCTATTGTACGCAGTCAGAGATTTAATGCAGAGCGCTACATAGCAGTACCAACATACAAACACATAAACGGCCTACTTGCACAGTACCTCTCCAGAGCCCTTCCAAGTTGTCGTGGAGACCATATCTTGACTTGTTACTGTGATTGGGCCACTCACTGTACACGGCACGAGAGAGCGTCACTCGCAGTGGTCGTTTGTCTTCCCCGCAAACCTATTGTGCGCAGTCAGAGATTTAATACAGAGCGCTACATAGCAGTACCAACGTACAAACACATAAACGGCCTACTTGCACAGTACCTCTCCAGAGCCCTTCCAAGTTGTCATGGAGACCATATCTTGACTAGTTACTGTGATTGGGCCACTCACTGTACACGGCACGAGCGAGCGTCACTTGCAGCTGTCGTTGGTGTTCCCCGCAAATCTATTGTGCGCAGTCAAAGTTTTTATACAGAGTGCTACATAGCAGTACCAACATACAAACACATAAACAGCCTACTTGCACAGTACCTCTCCAGAAACCTTCCAAGTCGTCGTGGAGACCATATCTTGACTAGTTACTGTGATTGGGCCACTCACTGAACACGGCACGAGAGAGCGTCACTTGCAGCTGTTGTTTGTCTTCCCCGCAAACCTATCGTGCGCAGTCAGAGATATAATACAGAGCGCTACATAGCAGTACCAACATACAAACACATAAACAGCCTACTTGCACAGTACCTCTCCAGAGCCCTTCCAAGTCGTCGTGAAGACAATATCTTAACAAGTTACTGTGATTGGGCCACTTACTGTACACGGCACGTGCGAGCGTCACTTCCACCTGTCGTTTGTCTTCCCCGCAAAATGTATTCTGCGCAGTCAGAGATTTAATACAGAGCGCTACAGAGCAGTACCAACATACAAACACATAAACAGCCTACTTGCACGGTGCCTCCCCAGAAACCTTCCAAGTCGTCGTCGAGACCGTATCCTGACATGTTACTGTGATTGGGCCACTCACTGTACACGGCACGAGATAACGTCACTTGCAGCTGTCTTTTGTCTTCCCCGCAAATCTATTGTGCGCAGCCAGAGATTTAATACAGAGCGCTACATAGCAGTGCCAACATACAAACACATAAACGGCCTACTTGCACAGTACCTCTCCAGAGCCCTTCCAAGTCGTCGTGGAGACCATATCTTGACATGTTACTGTGATTGGGCCACTCACTGTACACGGCACGAGCGAGCGTCACTTGTAGCTGTCGTTTGTCTTCCCAGCAAATCTATTGTGCGCAGTCAGAGTTTTTATACAGAGCGCTACATAGCAGTACCAACATACAAAAACATAGACAGCCTACTTGCACAGTACCTCTCCAGAACCCTTCCAAGTCGTCGTGGAGACCATATCTTGACATGTTACTGTGATTGGGCCACTCACTGCACACGGCACGAGTGAGCGTCAATTGCAGCTGTCGTTTGCCTTCCCCGCAAATCTATTGTGCGCAGTCAGAGATTTAATACAGAGCGCTACTTAACAGTACCAACATACAAACACATAAACGGCCTACTTGCTCAGTACCTCTCCTGAGCCCTTCCAAGTCGTCGTGGAGACCAAATCTTGGCTTGTAACTGTGATTGGGCCACTCACCGTTCACGGCACGAGAGGGCGTCTCTTGCATCTGTCGTTTGTTTTTCCCGCAAACCTATTGTGCGCAGTCAGAGTTTTTATTCAGAGCGCTACATAGCAGTACCAACATACAAACACATAAAGAGCCTACTTGCACAGTACCCCTCCAGAACCCTTCCAAGTCGTCGTGGAGACCATATCTAGACATGTTACTGTGATTGGGCCACTCACTGTACACGGCACGAGCGAGCGTCACTTGCAGCTGTCTTTTGTCTTCCCCGCAAATCTATTGTGCGCGGTCAGAGATTTAATGCAGAGCGCTACATAGCAGTACCAACATACAAACACATAAACAGCCTACTTGCACAGTACCTCTCCAGAACACTGCCAAGTCGTCGTGGAGCCCATATCTTGAGATGTTACTGTGATTGGGCCACTCACTGTACACGGTACGAGCGAGTGTCACTTGCAGCTGCCGTTTGTCCTCTCCACAAATCTATTGCGCGCACTCAGTGTTTTTATACAGAGCGCTACATAGCAGTACCAACAAACAAACACATAAACAGCCTACTTGCACAGTACCTCTCCAGAACCCTTCCAAGTCGTCGTGGGGACCATATCTTGACTTGTTACTGCGATTGGGCCACTCACTGTACACGGCGCGTGCGAGCATCACTTGCAGCTGTTGTTGGTCTTCCCCGCAAATCTATTGTGCGCAGTCAGAGATTTAATACAGAGCGCCACATAGCAGTACCAACATACAAACACATAAACAGCCTAGTTGCACAGTACCTCTCCAGAACCCTTACAGTCGTCGTGGAGACCATATCTAGACACGTTACTGTGATTGGGCCACTCACTGTACACGGCACGAGCGAGCTTCACTTGTAGCTGTCGTTTGCCCTCCCCGCAAATCTATTGTGCGCAGTCAGAGATTTAATACGAGCGTTACATGGCTGTACCAACATACACACACATAAACAGCCTACTATCACAGTTATTCTCCAGAACCTTTCCAAGTCGTCGTGGAGACCATATCTTGACTTGTTAATGTGATTGGGCCACTCACTGTACACGACACGAGCGAGCGTCACTTGCAGCTGTCGTTTGTCTTCCCCGCAAATCTGTTGTGCGCAGTCAGAGGTTTAATACAGAGCGCAACATAGCAGTACCAACATTCAAACACATAAACGGCCTACTTGCACAGTACCACTCCAGTGCCCTTCCAAGTCGTCGTGGAGACCATATCTTGATTTGTTACTGTGATTGTGCCACTCACTGTACATGGCACGAGTGAGCGTCACTTGCAGCTGTTGTTTGTCTTCCCCGCAAACCTATTGTGCGCAGTCAGAGATTTAATACAGAGCGCTACATAGCAGTACCAACATACAAACACATAAACAGCCTACTTGCACGTTACCTCTCCAGAACCTTCCAAGTCGTCGTCGAGACCATATCTTGACATGTTACTGTGATTGGGCCACTCACTGTACATGGCACGAGATAACGTCACTTGCAGCTGTCGTTTGTCTTCCCCGCAAATCTATTGTGCGCAGCCAGAGATTTAAAACAGAGCGCTACATAGCAGTACCAACATACAAACACATAAACGGCCTACTTGCACAGTACCTCACCTGAGCCCGTCCAAGTCGTCGTGGAGACCAAATCTTGGCGTGTTACTGTGATTGGGCCACTCACTGTACACGGCATGAGAGAGCGTCACTTGCAGCTGTCGTTTGTCTTCCCCGCAAACCTATTGTGCGCAGTCAGAGATTTAATTCAGAGCGCTACATAGCAGTACCAACATACAAACTCATAAACAGCCTACTTGCACAGTACCTCTCCAGAACCCTTCCAAGTCGTCGTGGAGACCATAACTTGAGCTGTTACTGTGATTGGGCCACTCACTGTACACGGCACGAGTGAGCGTCACTTGCAGCTGTCGTTTGAATTCCCCGCAAATCTATTGTGCGCAGTCAGAGATTTAATACAGAGCGCTACATAGCAGTACCAACATAGAAACACATAAACGGCCTACTTGCACAGTACCTCTCCAGAGCCCTTCCAAGTCGACGTGGAGACCATATCTTGACTTGTGACTGTGATTGGGCCACTCACAGTACACGGCACGAGCGAGCGTCACTTGCAGCTGTCGTTTCTCTTCCCTGCAAACCTATTGTGCGCAGTCAGAGATTTAATACAGAGCGCTACATAGCAGTACCAACATACAAACACATAAACAGCCTACTTGCACAGTACCTCTCCAGAACCCTTCCAAGTCGTCGTGGAGACCATATCCTGACTCGTAACTGTGATTGGGCCACTCACTGTACACAACACGAGCGAGCGTCACTTGCAGCTGTCGTTTGTCTTCCCCACAAATCTATTGTGCGCAGTCAGAGATTTACTACAGAGCGCTACATAGCAGTACAAACATACAAACACATAAACAGCCTACTTGCACAGTACCTCTCCAGAACCCTTCCAAGTCGTCGTGGAGACCATATCTTGACTTGTTACTGTGATTGGGCCACTCACTGTTCACGGCACGAGAGAGCGTCACTTGCAGCTGTCGTTTGTTTTCCCCGCAAACCTATTGTGCGCAGTCAGAGTTTTTATACAGAGCGCTACATAGCAGTACCAACATACAAACACATAAACAGCCTACTTGCACAGTACCTCTCCAGAACCCTTCCAAGTCGTCGTGGAGACCATATCTTGACATGTTACTGTGATTGGGCCGCTCACTGTACACGGCTTGAGCGAGCGTCGCTTGCAGCTGTCGTTTGTCTTCCCCTCAAATCTATTGTGCGCGGTCAGAGATTTAATGCAGAGCGCTACATAGCAGTACCAACATACAAACACATAAACAGCCTACTTGCACAATACCTCTCCAGAACACTGCCAAGTCGTCGTGGAGCCCATATCTTGAGATGTTACTGTGATTGGGCCACTCACTGTACACGGTACGAGCGAGTGTCACTTGCAGCTGTCGTTTGTCCTCTCCACAAATCAATTGTGCGCAGCCAGGGTTTTTATACAGAGCGCTACATAGCAGTACCAACAAACAAACACAAATTCAGCCTACTTGCACAGTACCCCTCCAGAACCCTTCCAAGTCGTCGTGGAGACCATACCTTGACATGTTACTGTGATTGGGCCACTCACTGTACACGGCACGAGAGAGCGTCACTTGTAGCTGTCGTTTGTCTTCCCCGCAAATTCATTGTGCGCAGTCCGAGTTTTTATACAGAGCGCTACATGGCAGTACCAACATACAAACACATAGACAGCCTACTTGCACAGTACCTCTCCAGAACCCTTCCAAGTCGTCGTGGGGACCATATCTTGACTTGTTACTACGACTGGGCCACTCACTGTACACGGCGCGACCGAGCATCACTTGCAGCTGTTGTTGGTCTTCCCCGCAAATCTATTGTGTGCAGTCAGAGATTTAATACAGAGCGCCACATCACAGTAACAACATACAAACACATAAACAGCCTAGTTGCACATTACCTCTCCAGAACCCTTCCAAGTCGTCGTGGAGACCATATCTAGACATGTTACTGTGATTGGGCCACTCACTGTACACGGCACGAGCGAGCGTCACTTGTAGCTGTCATTTGTCTTCGCCGCAAATCTATTGTGCGCAGTCAGAGATTTAATACAGAGCGCTACATGGCTGTACCAACATACACACACATAAACAGCCTACTATCACAGTTCCTCTCCAGAACTTTTCAAAATCGTCGTGGAGACCATATCTTGAATTGTTACTGTGATTGGGCCACTCACTGTACACGGCACGAGCGAGCGTCACTTGCAGCTGTCGTTTGTCTTCCCCGCAAGTCTATTGTGCGCAGTCAGAGATTTAATACAGAGCGCTACATAGCAGTACCAACATACACACACATAAACAGGCTACTTTCACAGAACCTGTCCATAACCTTTCCAAGTCGTCGTGGAGACCATATCCTGACTCGTTACTGTGATTGGGTCACTCACTGTACACAGGACGAGAGAGCGTCACTTGTAGCTGTCGTTTGTCTTCCCCACAAATCTATTGTGCGCAGTCAGAGATTTAATACAGAGCGCTACAGAGCAGTACCAACATACAAACACATAAACAACCTACTTGCACAGTACCTCTCCAGAACCCTTCCAAGTCGTCGTGGAGACAATATCCTGACTTGTTACTGTGATTGGGCCACTCACTGTACAAAGCACGAGCGAGCGTTACTTGCAGCTGTCGTTTGTGTTCCCCACAAATCTATTGTGCGCAGTCAGAGATTTAATACAGATCGCTACATAGCAGTACCAACATACAAACACATAAACAGCCTGCTTGCACAGTACTTCTCCAGAACCCTTCCAAGTCGTCGTGGAGACAATATCCTGACTTGTTACTGTGATTGGGCCACTCACTGTACACGGCACGAGCGAGCGTTACTTGCAGCTGTCGTTTGATTTCCCCGCAAATCTATTGTGCGCAGTCAGAGATTTAATTCAGAGCGCTACATAGCAGTACCAACATGCAAACACATAAACGGCCTACTTGCACAGTACCTCTCCAGAACCCTTCCAAGTCGTCGTGGAGGCCATACCTCTATTTGTTAATGTGATTGGGATACTCACTGTACACGGAACGAGCTAGCGTCACTTGCAGCTGTCGTTTGTTTTCCATGCAAATCTATTGTGCGCAGTCAGAGATTTAATACAGAGCGCTACATAGCACTACCAACATGCGAACACATAAACGGCCTACTTGCACAGTACCCCTCCAGGACCCTTTCAAGTCGTCGTGGTGACCATATCTTGACTTGTTACTGTGACTGGACCACTCACTGTACACGGCACGAGCGAGCGTCACTTGCAGCTGTCTCTTGTCATCCCTGCAAATCTATTGTGCGCAGTCAGAGATTTAATACAGAGCGCTACATAGCAGTACCAACATACAAACACATAAACAGCCTACTTGCACAGTACCTCTCCAGAACACTTCCAAGTCGTTGTGGAGACCATTCTTGACTTGTTACTGTGATTGGGCCACTCACTGTACACGGCAAGAGCGAGCATCACTTGCAGCTGTCGTTTGTCTTCCCCACAAATCTATAGTGCGCAGTCAGAGATTTAATACAGAGCGCTACATTGCAATACGAACATACAAACACATAAAAACCCTACTTGCACAGTACCTCTCCAGAGCCCTTCAAAGTCGTCGTGGAGACCATATCCTGACTCGTTACTGTGATTGGGCCACTCACTGTACACGGCACGAGACGAGCGTCACTTGCAGCTGTCGTTTGTCTTCCCCACAAATCTATTGTGCGCAGTCAGAGATTTAATACAGAGCGCAACATAGCAGTACCAACATACAAACACATAAACAGCCTACTTGCACAGTACCTCTCCAGAAGCCATCCAAGTCGTCGTGGAGTCCTTATCCTGACTCGTTACTGTGATTGGGCCACTCACTGTACACGGCACGAGCGAGGGTCACTTGCAGCAGTCGTTTGTCTTCCCCGCATATCTATTGTGCGCAGTCAGAGATTTAATGCAGAGCGCTACATAGCAGTACCAACATGCAAACTTATAAACAGCCTACTTGCACAGTACCTCTCCAGAACCCTTCCAAGTCGTCGTGGACACCATATCTTGAGATGTTACTGTGATTGGGCCATTCACTGTACACGGCACGAGTGAGCGTCACTTGCAGCTGTCGTTTGTCTTCCCCGCAAATCTATTGTGCGCAGTCAGAGATTTAATACAGAGCGCTACATAGCAGTACTAACATACAAACACATAAACGGCCTACTTGCACAGTACCTCTCCAGAGCACTTCCAAGTAGTTGTGGAGACCATATCTTGACTTGTTACTGTGATTGGGCCACTCACAGTACACGGCATGAGCGAGGGCCACTTACAGCTGTCGTTTGTCCTCCCCACAAATCTATTGTGCGCAGTCAGAGATTTAATACAGAGCGCTACATAGCAGTACCAACATACAAACACATAAACGGCCTACTTGCACAGTACCTCTCCAGAGCCCTTCCAAGTCGTCGTGGGGACCATATCTTGACTTGTTACTGTGATTGGGCCACTCACAGTACACGGCATGAGCGAGCGTCACTTGCAGCTGTCGTTTGTCCTCCCCACAAATCAATTGTGCGCAGTCAGAGATTTAATACAGAGCGCTACATAGCAGTACCAACATACAAACACATAAACGGCCTACTTGCACAGTACCTCTCCAGAGCACTTCCAAGTTGTCGTGGAGACCATATCTTGACTTGTTACTGTGATTGGGCCACTCACAGTACACGGCATGAGCGACCGTCACTTGCAGCTGTCGTTTGTCCTCCCCACAAATCTATTGTGCGCAGTCAGAGATTTAATACAGAGCGCTACATAGCAGTACCAACATACAAACACATAAACAGCCTTCTTGCACAGTAAATCTCCAGAGCCCTTCCAAGTTGTCGTGGGAACCATATCTTGACTTGTTACTGTGTTTGGGCCACTCACTGTACACGGCATGAGCGAGCGTCACTTGCAGCTGTCGTTTGTTTTCCCCGCAAACCTATTGTGCGCAGTCAGAGTTTTTATACAGAGCGCTACATAGCAGTACCAACATACAAACACATAAACAGCCTACTTGCACAGTACCTCTCCAGAACCCTTCCAAGTCGTCGTGGAGACCATATCTTGACATGTTACTGTGATTGGGCCACTCACTGTACACGGCTTGAGCGAGCGTCGCTTGCTGCTGTCGTTTGCCTTCCCCGCAAATCTATTGTGCGCGGTCAGAGATTTAATGCAGAGCGCTACATAGCAGTACCAACATACAAACACATAAACAGCCTACTTGCACAGTACCTCTCCAGAACACTGCCAAGTCGTCGTGGAGCCCATATCTTGAGATGTTACTGTGATTGGGCCACTCACTGTACACGGTACGAGCGAGTGTCACTTGCAGCTGTCGTTTGTCCTCTCCACAAATCTATTGTGCGCAGCCAGGGTTTTTATACAGAGCGCTACATAGCAGTACCAACAAACAAACACATATTCAGCCTACTTGCACAGTACCCCTCCAGAACCCTTCCAAGTCGTCGTGGAGACCATACCTTGACATGTTACTGTGATTGGGCCACTCACTGTACATGGCACGAGAGAGCGTCACTTGTAGCTGTCGTTTGTCTTCCCCGCAAATCCATTGTGCGCAGTCCGAGTTTTTATACAGAGCGCTACATGGCAGTACCAACATACAAACACATAGACAGCCTACTTGCACAGTACCTCTCCAGAACCCTTCCAAGTCGTCGTGGGGACCATATCTTGACTTGTTACTACGATTGGGCCACTCACTGTACACGGCGCGACCGAGCATCACTTGCAGCTGTTGTTGGTCTTCCCCGCAAATCTATTGTGCGCAGTCAGAGATTTAATACAGAGCGCCACATCGCAGTAACAACATACAAACACATAAACAGCCTAGTTGCACATTACCTCTCCAGAACCCTTCCAAGTCGTCGTGGAGACCATATCTAGACATGTTACTGTGATTGGGCCACTCACTGTACACGGCACGAGCGAGCGTCACTTGTAGCTGTCATTTGTCTTCCCCGCAAATCTATTGTGCGCAGTCAGAGATTTAATACAGAGCGCTACATGGCTGTACCAACATACACACACATAAACAGCCTACTATCACAGTTCCTCTCCAGAACTTTTCAAAATCGTCGTGGAGACCATATCTTGAATTGTTACTGTGATTGGGCCACTAACTGTACACGGCACGAGCGAGCGTCACATGCAGCTGTCGTTTGTCTTCCCCGCAAGTCTATTGTGCGCAGTCAGAGATTTAATACAGAGCGCTACATAGCAGTACCAACATACACACACATAAACAGGCTACTTTCACAGAACCTGTCCATAACCTTTCCAAGTCGTCGTGGAGACCATATCCTGACTCGTTACTGTGATTGGGTCACTCACTGTACACAGCACGAGAGAGCGTCACTTGTAGCTGTCGTTTGTCTTCCCCACAAATCTATTGTGCGCAGTCAGAGATTTAATACAGAGCGCTACAGAGCAGTACCAACATACAAACACATAAACAGCCTACTTGCACAGTACCTCTCCAGAACCCTTCCAAGTCGTCGTGGAGACAATATCCTGACTTGTTACTGAGATTGGGCCACTCACTGTACACGGCACGAGCGAGCGTTACTTGCAGCTGTCGTTTGTGTTCCCCACAAATCTATTGTGCGCAGTCAGAGATTTAATACAGAGCGCTACATAGCAGTACCAACATACAAACACATAAACAGCCTACTTGCACAGTACTTCTCCAGAACCCTTCCAAGTCGTCGTGGAGACAGTATCCTGACTTGTTACTGTGATTGGGCCACTCACTGTACACGGCACGAGCGAGCGTTACTTGCAGCTGTCGTTTGATTTCCCCGCAAATCTATTGTGCGCAGTCAGAGATTTAATTCAGAGCGCTACATAGCAGTACCAACATGCAAACACATAAACGGCCTACTTGCACAGTACCTCTCCAGAACCCTTCCAAGTCGTCGTGGAGGCCATACCTCTATTTGTTACTGTGATTGGGATACTCACTGTACACGGAACGAGCTAGCGTCACTTGCAGCTGTCGTTTGTTTTCCATGCAAATCTATTGTGCGCAGTCAGAGATTTAATACAGAGCGCTACATAGCAGTACCAACATGCGAACACATAAACGGCCTACTTGCACAGTACCCCTCCAGGACCCTTTCAAGTCGTCGTGGTGACCATATCTTGACTTGTTACTGTGATTGGACCACTCACTGTACACGGCACGAGCGAGCGTCACTTGCAGCTGTCTCTTGTCATCCCTGCAAATCTATTGTGCGCAGTCAGAGATTTAATACAGAGCGCTACATAGCAGTACCAACATACAAAGACATAAACAGCCTACTTGCACAGTACCTCTCCAGAACACTTCCAAGTCGTTGTGGAGACCATTCTTGACTTGTTACTGTGATTGGGCCACTCACTGTACACGGCACGAGCGAGCATCACTTGCAGCTGTCGTTTGTCTTCCCCACAAATCTATAGTGCGCAGTCAGAGATTTAATACAGAGCGCTACATTGCAATACGAACATACAAACACATAAACAGCCTACTTGCACAGTACCTCTCCAGAAGCCATCCAAGTCGTCGTGGAGTCCTTATCCTGACTCGTTACTGTGATTGGGCCACTCACTGTACACGGCACGAGCGAGGGTCACTTGCAGCAGTCGTTTGTCTTCCCCGCATATCTATTGTGCGCAGTCAGAGATTTAATGCAGAGCGCTACATAGCAGTACCAACATGCAAACTTATAAACAGCCTACTTGCACAGTACCTCTCCAGAACCCTTCCAAGTCGTCGTGGACACCATATCTTGAGATGTTTTTGTGATTGGGCCATTCACTGTACACGGCACGAGTGAGCGTCACTTGCAGCTGTCGTTTGTCTTCCCCGCAAATCTATTGTGCGCAGTCAGAGATTTAATACAGAGCGCTACATAGCAGTACTAACATACAAACACATAAACGGCCTACTTGCACAGTACCTCTCCAGAGCACTTCCAAGTTGTTGTGGAGGCCATATCTTGACTTGTTACTGTGATTGGGCCACTCACAGTACACGGCATGAGCGAGCGTCACTTGCAGCTGTCGTTTGTCCTCCCTACAAATCTATTGTGCGCAGTCAGAGATTTAATACAGAGCGCTACATAGCAGTACCAACATACAAACACATAAACGGCCTACTTGCACAGTACCTCTCCAGAGCCCTTCCAAGTCGTCGTGGAGACCATATCTTGACTTTTTACTGTGATTGGGTCACTCACAGTACACGGCATGAGCGAGCGTCACTTGCAGCTGTCATTTGTCCTCCCCACAAATCAATTGTGCGCAGTCAGAGATTTAATACAGAGAGCTACATAGCAGTACCAACATACAAACACATAAACTGCCTACTTGCACAGTACCTCTCCAGAGCACTTCCAAGTTGTCGTGGAGACCATATCTTGACTTGTTACTGTGATTGGGCCACTCACAGTACACGGTATGAGCGACCGTCACTTGCAGCTGTCGTTTGTCCTCCCCACAAATCTATTGTGCGCAGTCAGAGATTTAATACAGAGCGCTACATAGCAGTACCAACATACAAACACATAAACAGCCTTCTTGCACAGTAAATCTCCAGAGCCCTTCCAAGTTGTCGTGGGAACCATATCTTGACTTGTTACTGTGTTTGGGCCACTCACTGTACACGGCACGAGCGAGCGTCACTTGCAGCTGTCGCTTGTATTCCCCGCAAATCTATTGTGCGCAGTCAGAATTTTTATACAGAGCGCTACATAGCAGTACCAACGTACAAACACATAAACAGCCTACTTGCACAGTACCTCTCCAGAAACCTTCCAAGTCGTCGTGGAGACCATATCTTGACATGTTACTGTGACTGGGTCACTCACTGTGCACGGCACGTGCGAGCGTCACTTGCAGCTGTCGTTTGTCTTCCCCGCAAATCTATTGTGCGCAGTCAGAGTTTTAATACAGAGCGCTACATAGCAGTACCAACATACAAACACATAAAAGGCCTACTTGCACAGTACCTCTCCAGAGCCCTTCCAAGTCGTCGTGGAGACCATATCTTGATTAGTTACTGTGATTGGGCCACTCACTGTACATGGCACGAGTGAGCGTCACTTGCAGCTGTTGTTTGTCTTCCCCGCAAACCTATTGTGCACAGTCAGAGATTTAATACAGAGCGCTACATAGCAGTACCAACATACAAACACATAAACAGCCTACTTCCACAGTACCTCTCCAGAGCCCTTCCAAGTCGTCGTGGAGACAATATCTTGACAAGTTACTGTGATTGGGCCACTCACTGTACACGGCACGTGCGAGCGTCACATCCACCTGTCGTTTCTCTTCCCCGCAAAATCTATTGTGCGCAGTCAGAGATTTAATACAGAGCGCTACATAGCAGTACCAACATACAAACACATAAACAGCCTACTTGCACAGTACCTCTCCAGAACCCTTCCAAGTCGTCGTCGAGACCATATCTTGACATGTTACTGTGATTGGGCCACTCGCTGAACACGGCACGTGCGAGCGTCACTTCCACCTGTCGTTTGTCTTCCCCGCAAACTCTATTGTGCGCAGTCAGAGATTTAATACAGAGCGCTACATAGCAGTACCAACATACAAACACATAAAAGGACTACTTGCACGGTACCTCTCCAGAGCCCTTCCAAGTCGTCGTGGAGACCATATCTTGATTTGTTACTGTGATTGGGCCACTCACTGTACATGGCACGAATGAGCGTCACTTGCAGCTGTTGTTTGTCTTCCCTCAAACCTATTGTGCGCAGTCAGAGATTTAATACAGAGCGCTACATAGCAGTACCAACATACAAACACATAAACAGCCTACTTGCACAGTACCTCTCCAGAGCCCTACCAAGTCGTCGTGGAGACAATATCTTGACAAGTTACTGTGATTGGGCCACTCACTGTACACGGCACGTGCGAGCGTCACTTCCACCCGTCGTTTGTCTTCCCCGCAAAATCTATTGTGCGCAGTCAGAGATTTAATACAGAGTGCTACATAGCAGTACCAAGATACAAACACATAAACAGATTACTTGCACGGTACCTCTCCAGAACCCTTCCAAGTCGTCGTGGAGACCATATCTTGACATGTTACTGTGATTGGGCCACTCACTGTACACGGCACGAGCGAGCATCACTTGTAGCTGTCGTTTGTCTTCCCTGCAAATCTATTGTGCGCAGTCAGAGTTTTTATACAGCGCGCTACATAGCAGTACCAACATACAAACACATAGACAGTCTACTTGCACAGTACCTCTCCAGAACCCTTCCAAGTTGTCGTGGAGACCATATCTTGACATGTTACTGTGATTGGGCCACTCACTGCACACAGCACGAGTGAGCGTCAATTGCAGCTGTCGTTTGTCTTCCCCCGCAAATCTATTGTGCGCAGTCAGAGATTTAATACAGAGTGCTACATAGCAGTACCAACATACAAACACATAAACAGATTACTTGCACGGTACCTCTCCAGAACCCTTCCAAGTCGTCGTGGAGACCATATCTTGACATGTTACTGTGATTGGGCCACTCACTGTACACGGCACGAGCGAGCGTCACTTGTAGCTGTCGTTTGTCTTCCCTGCAAATCTATTGTGCGCAGTCAGAGTTATTATACAGCGCGCTACATAGCAGTACCAACATACAAACACATAGACAGTCTACTTGCACAGTACCTCTCCAGAACCCTTCCAAGTCGTCGTGGAGACCATATCTTGACATGTTACTGTGATTGGGCCACTCACTGTACACGGCACGAGCGAGCGTCACTTGTAGCTGTCGTTTGTCTTCCCTGCAAATCTATTGTGCGCAGTCAGAGTTTTTATACAGAGCGCTACATAGCAGTACCAACATACAAACACATAGACAGCCTACTTGCACAGTACCTCTCCAGAACCCTTCCAAGTCGTCGTGGAGACCATATCTTGACATGTTACTGTGATTGGGCCACTCACTGTACACGGCACGAGCGAGCGTCACTTGTAGCTGTCGTTTGTCTTCCCTGCAAATCTATTGTGCGCAGTCAGAGTTTTTATACAGCGCGCTACATAGCAGTACCAACATACAAACACATAGACAGTCTACTTGCACAGTACCTCTCCAGAACCCTTCCAAGTCGTCGTGGAGACCATATCTTGACATGTTACTGTGATTGGGCCACTCACTGTACACGGCACGAGCGAGCGTCACTTGTAGCTGTCGTTTGTCTTCCCTGCAAATCTATTGTGCGCAGTCAGAGTTTTTATACAGAGCGCTACATAGCAGTACCAACATACAAACACATAAACAGATTACTTGCACGGTACCTCTCCAGAACCCTTCCAAGTCGTCGTGGAGACCATATCTTGACATGTTACTGTGATTGGGCCACTCACTGTACACGGCACGAGCGAGCGTCACTTGTAGCTGTCGTTTGTCTTCCCTGCAAATCTATTGTGCGCAGTCAGAGTTTTTATACAGCGCGCTACATAGCAGTACCAACATACAAACACATAGACAGTCTACTTGCACAGTACCTCTCCAGAACCCTTCCAAGTCGTCGTGGAGACCATATCTTGACATGTTACTGTGATTGGGCCACTCACTGTACACGGCACGAGCGAGCGTCACTTGTAGCTGTCGTTTGTCTTCCCTGCAAATCTATTGTGCGCAGTCAGAGTTTTTATACAGAGCGCTACATAGCAGTACCAACATACAAACACATAGACAGCCTACTTGCACAGTACCTCTCCAGAACCCTTCCAAGTCGTCGTGGAGACCATATCTTGACATGTTACTGTGATTGGGCCACTCACTGTACACGGCACGAGCGAGCGTCACTTGTAGCTGTCGTTTGTCTTCCCTGCAAATCTATTGTGCGCAGTCAGAGTTTTTATACAGCGCGCTACATAGCAGTACCAACATACAAACACATAGACAGTCTACTTGCACAGTACCTCTCCAGAACCCTTCCAAGTCGTCGTGGAGACCATATCTTGACATGTTACTGTGATTGGGCCACTCACTGCACACAGCACGAGTGAGCGTCAATTGCAGCTGTCGTTTGTCTTCCCCCGCAAATCTATTGTGCGCAGTCAGAGATTTAATACAGAGTGCTACATAGCAGTACCAACATACAAACACATAAACAGATTACTTGCACGGTACCTCTCCAGAACCCTTCCAAGTCGTCGTGGAGACCATATCTTGACATGTTACTGTGATTGGGCCACTCACTGTACACGGCACGAGCGAGCGTCACTTGTAGCTGTCGTTTGTCTTCCCTGCAAATCTATTGTGCGCAGTCAGAGTTTTTATACAGCGCGCTACATAGCAGTACCAACATACAAACACATAGACAGTCTACTTGCACAGTACCTCTCCAGAACCCTTCCAAGTCGTCGTGGAGACCATATCTTGACATGTTACTGTGATTGGGCCACTCACTGTACACGGCACGAGCGAGCGTCACTTGTAGCTGTCGTTTGTCTTCCCTGCAAATCTATTGTGCGCAGTCAGAGTTTTTATACAGCGCGCTACATAGCAGTACCAACATACAAACACATAGACAGTCTACTTGCACAGTACCTCTCCAGAACCCTTCCAAGTCGTCGTGGAGACCATATCTTGACATGTTACTGTGATTGGGCCACTCACTGCACACAGCACGAGTGAGCGTCAATTGCAGCTGTCGTCTGTCTTCCCCCGCAAATCTATTGTGCGCAGTCAGAGATTTAATACAGAGTGCTACATAGCAGTACCAACATACAAACACATAAACAGATTACTTGCACGGTACCTCTCCAGAACCCTTCCAAGTCGTCGTGGAGACCATATCTTGACATGTTACTGTGATTGGGCCACTCACTGTACACGGCACGAGCGAGCGTCACTTGTAGCTGTCGTTTGTCTTCCCTGCAAATCTATTGTGCGCAGTCAGAGTTTTTATACAGCGCGCTACATAGCAGTACCAACATACAAACACATAGACAGTCTACTTGCACAGTACCTCTCCAGAACCCTTCCAAGTCGTCGTGGAGACCATATCTTGACATGTTACTGTGATTGGGCCACTCACTGTACACGGCACGAGCGAGCGTCACTTGTAGCTGTCGTTTGTCTTCCCTGCAAATCTATTGTGCGCAGTCAGAGATTTAATACAGAGCGCTACATAGCAGTACCAACATACAAACACATAAACAGCCTACTTGAACAGTACCTCTCCAGAGCCCTACCAAGTCGTCGTGGAGACAATATCTTGACATGTTACTGTGATTGGGCCACTCACTGTACACGGCACGTGCGAGCGTCACTTCCACCCGTCGTTTGTCTTCCCCGCAAAATCTATTGTGCGCAGTCAGAGATTTAATACAGAGTGCTACATAGCAGTACCAACATACAAACACATAAACAGATTACTTGCACGGTACCTCTCCAGAACCCTTCCAAGTCGTCGTGGAGACCATATCTTGACATGTTACTGTGATTGGGCCACTCACTGTACACGGCACGAGCGAGCGTCACTTGTAGCTGTCGTTTGTCTTCCCTGCAAATCTATTGTGCGCAGTCAGAGTTTTTATACAGAGCGCTACATAGCAGTACCAACATACAAACACATAAACAGCCTACTTGCACAGTACCTCTCCAGAGCCCTACCAAGTCGTCGTGGAGACAATATCTTGACATGTTACTGTGATTGGGCCACTCACTGTACACGGCACGTGCGAGCGTCACTTCCACCCGTCGTTTGTCTTCCCCGCAAAATCTATTGTGCGCAGTCAGAGATTTAATACAGAGTGCTACATAGCAGTACCAACATACAAACACATAAACAGATTACTTGCACAGTACCTCTCCAGAACCCTTCCAAGTCGTCGTGGAGACCATATCTTGACATGTTACTGTGATTGGGCCACTCACTGTACACGGCACGAGCGAGCGTCACTTGTAGCTGTCGTTTGTCTTCCCTGCAAATCTATTGTGCGCAGTCAGAGTTTTTATACAGAGCGCTACATAGCAGTACCAACATACAAACACATAAACAGCCTACTTGCACAGTACCTCTCCAGAGCCCTACCAAGTCGTCGTGGAGACAATATCTTGACATGTTACTGTGATTGGGCCACTCACTGTACACGGCACGTGCGAGCGTCACTTCCACCCGTCGTTTGTCTTCCCCGCAAAATCTATTGTGCGCAGTCAGAGATTTAATACAGAGTGCTACATAGCAGTACCAACATACAAACACATAAACAGATTACTTGCACAGTACCTCTCCAGAACCCTTCCAAGTCGTCGTGGAGACCATATCTTGACATGTTACTGTGATTGGGCCACTCACTGTACACGGCACGAGCGAGCGTCACTTGTAGCTGTCGTTTGTCTTCCCCGCAAAATCTATTGTGCGCAGTCAGAGATTTAATACAGAGTGCTACATAGCAGTACCAACATACAAACACATAAACAGATTACTTGCACAGTACCTCTCCAGAACCCTTCCAAGTCGTCGTGGAGACCATATCTTGACATGTTACTGTGATTGGGCCACTCACTGTACACGGCACGAGCGAGCGTCACTTGTAGCTGTCGTTTGTCTTCCCCGCAAAATCTATTGTGCGCAGTCAGAGATTTAATACAGAGTGCTACATAGCAGTACCAACATACAAACACATAAACAGATTACTTGCACAGTACCTCTCCAGAACCCTTCCAAGTCGTCGTGGAGACCATATCTTGACATGTTACTGTGATTGGGCCACTCACTGTACACGGCACGAGCGAGCGTCACTTGTAGCTGTCGTTTGTCTTCCCTGCAAATCTATTGTGCGCAGTCAGAGTTTTTATACAGAGCGCTACATAGCAGTACCAACATACAAACACATAAACAGCCTACTTGCACAGTACCTCTCCAGAGCCCTACCAAGTCGTCGTGGAGACAATATCTTGACATGTTACTGTGATTGGGCCACTCACTGTACACGGCACGTGCGAGCGTCACTTCCACCCGTCGTTTGTCTTCCCCGCAAAATCTATTGTGCGCAGTCAGAGATTTAATACAGAGTGCTACATAGCAGTACCAACATACAAACACATAAACAGATTACTTGCACAGTACCTCTCCAGAACCCTTCCAAGTCGTCGTGGAGACCATATCTTGACATGTTACTGTGATTGGGCCACTCACTGTACACGGCACGAGCGAACGTCACTTGTAGCTGTCGTTTGTCTTCCCCGCAAAATCTATTGTGCGCAGTCAGAGATTTAATACAGAGTGCTACATAGCAGTACCAACATACAAACACATAAACAGATTACTTGCACAGTACCTCTCCAGAACCCTTCCAAGTCGTCGTGGAGACCATATCTTGACATGTTACTGTGATTGGGCCACTCACTGTACACGGCACGAGCGAGCGTCACTTGTAGCTGTCGTTTGTCTTCCTGCAAATCTATTGTGCGCAGTCAGAGTTTTTATACAGAGCGCTACATAGCAGTACCAACATACAAACACATAAACAGCCTACTTGCACAGTACCTCTCCAGAGCCCTACCAAGTCGTCGTGGAGACAATATCTTGACATGTTACTGTGATTGGGCCACTCACTGTACACGGCACGTGCGAGCGTCACTTCCACCCGTCGTTTGTCTTCCCCGCAAAATCTATTGTGCGCAGTCAGAGATTTAATACAGAGTGCTACATAGCAGTACCAACATACAAACACATAAACAGATTACTTGCACAGTACCTCTCCAGAACCCTTCCAAGTCGTCGTGGAGACCATATCTTGACATGTTACTGTGATTGGGCCACTCACTGTACACGGCACGAGCGAGCGTCACTTGTAGCTGTCGTTTGTGTTCCCCGCAAAATCTATTGTGCGCAGTCAGAGATTTAATACAGAGTGCTACATAGCAGTACCAACATACAAACACATAAACAGATTACTTGCACAGTACCTCTCCAGAACCCTTCCAAGTCGTCGTGGAGACCATATCTTGACATGTTACTGTGATTGGGCCACTCACTGTACACGGCACGAGCGAGCGTCACTTGTAGCTGTCGTTTGTCTTCCCTGCAAATCTATTGTGCGCAGTCAGAGTTTTTATACAGAGCGCTACATAGCAGTACCAACATACAAACACATAAACAGCCTACTTGCACAGTACCTCTCCAGAGCCCTACCAAGTCGTCGTGGAGACCATATCTTGACATGTTACTGTGATTGGGCCACTCACTGTACACGGCACGAGCGAGCGTCACTTGTAGCTGTCGTTTGTCTTCCTGCAAATCTATTGTGCGCAGTCAGAGTTTTTATACAGAGCGCTACATAGCAGTACCAACATACAAACACATAAACAGCCTACTTGCACAGTACCTCTCCAGAGCCCTACCAAGTCGTCGTGGAGACAATATCTTGACATGTTACTGTGATTGGGCCACTCACTGTACACGGCACGTGCGAGCGTCACTTCCACCCGTCGTTTGTCTTCCCTGCAAATCTATTGTGCGCAGTCAGAGTTTTTATACAGAGCGCTACATAGCAGTACCAACATACAAACACATAAACAGCCTACTTGCACAGTACCTCTCCAGAGCCCTACCAAGTCGTCGTGGAGACAATATCTTGACATGTTACTGTGATTGGGCCACTGACTGTACACGGCACGTGCGAGCGTCACTTCCACCCGTCGTTTGTCTTCCCCGCAAAATCTATTGTGCGCAGTCAGAGATTTAATACAGAGTGCTACATAGCAGTACCAACATACAAACACATAAACAGATTACTTGCACAGTACCTCTCCAGAACCCTTCCAAGTCGTCGTGGAGACCATATCTTGACATGTTACTGTGATTGGGCCACTCACTGTACACGGCACGAGCGAGCGTCACTTGTAGCTGTCGTTTGTCTTCCCTGCAAATCTATTGTGCGCAGTCAGAGTTTTTATACAGAGCGCTACATAGCAGTACCAACATACAAACACATAAACAGCCTACTTGCACAGTACCTCTCCAGAGCCCTACCAAGTCGTCGTGGAGACAATATCTTGACATGTTACTGTGATTGGGCCACTCACTGTACACGGCACGTGCGAGCGTCACTTCCACCCGTCGTTTGTCTTCCCCGCAAAATCTATTGTGCGCAGTCAGAGATTTAATACAGAGTGTTACATAGCAGTACCAACATACAAACACATAAACAGATTACTTGCACGGTACCTCTCCAGAACCCTTCCAAGTCGTCGTGGAGACCATATCTTGACATGTTACTGTGATTGGGCCACTCACTGTACACGGCACGAGCGAGCGTCACTTGTAGCTGTCGTTTGTCTTCCCTGCAAATCTATTGTGCGCAGTCAGAGTTTTTATACAGAGCGCTACATAGCAGTACCAACATACAAACACATAAACAGCCTACTTGCACAGTACCTCTCCAGAGCCCTACCAAGTCGTCGTGGAGACAATATCTTGACATGTTACTGTGATTGGGCCACTCACTGTACACGGCACGTGCGAGCGTCACTTCCACCCGTCGTTTGTCTTCCCCGCAAAATCTATTGTGCGCAGTCAGAGATTTAATACAGAGTGCTACATAGCAGTACCAACATACAAACACATAAACAGATTACTTGCACGGTACCTCTCCAGAACCCTTCCAAGTCGTCGTGGAGACCATATTTTGACATGTTACTGTGATTGGGCCACTCACTGTACACGGCACGAGCGAGCGTCACTTGTAGCTATCGTTTGTCTTCCCTGCAAAATCTATTGTGCGCAGTCAGAGATTTAATACAGAGTGCTACATAGCAGTACCAACATACAAACACATAAACAGATTACTTGCACGGTACCTCTCCAGAACCCTTCCAAGTCGTCGTGGAGACCATATCTTGACATGTTACTGTGATTGGGCCACTCACTGTACACGGCACGAGCGAGCGTCACTTGTAGCTGTCGTTTGTCTTCCCTGCAAATCTATTGTGCGCAGTCAGTGTTTTTATACAGCGCGCTACATAGCAGTACCAACATACAAACACATAGACAGTCTACTTGCACAGTACCTCTCCAGAACCCTTCCAAGTCGTCGTGGAGACCATATCTTGACATGTTACTGTGATTGGGCCACTCACTGCACACAGCACGAGTGAGCGTCAATTGCAGCTGTCGTTTGTCTTCCCTCGCAAATCTATTGTGCGCAGTCAGAGATTTAATACAGAGCGCTACTTAACAGTACCAACATACAAACACATAAACTGCCTACTTGCACAGTACCTCTCCTGAGCCCTTCCAAGTCATCGTGGAGACCAAATCTTGACTTGTTACTGTGATTGGGCCACTCACTGTACACGGCATGAGAGAGCGTCACTTGCAGATGTCGTTTGTCTTCCCCGCAAATCTATTGTGTGCAGTCAGAGTTTTTATACACAGCGCTACATAGCAGTACCAACATACATCCACATAAACAGCCTACTTGCACAATACCTCTCCAGAACCCTTCCAAGTCGTAGTGAAGACCATATCTTGACATGTTACTGTGATTCGGCCACTCATTGTACACGGCACGAGCGAGCGTCACTTGCAGCTGTCTTTTGTCTTCCCCGCAAATCTATTGTGTGCAGTCAGAGTTTTTATACAGAGCGCTACATAGCAGTACCATCAAACAAACACATAAACAGCCACCTTGCACATTACGTCTCCAGACCCATCCTAGTCGTTGTGGAGACCATATCTTGACTTGTTACTGAGATTAAGCCACTCACTGTACACGGCACGAGCGAGCGTCACTTGCAGCTGTCGTTTGTCTTCCCCGCAGAACTATTGTGCGCAGTCAGGACTTTAATGCAGAGCGCTACATAGCAGTACCAACATACAAACAGATAAACAGCCTACTTGCACAGTACCTCTCCAGAAGCCATCCAAGTCGTCGTGGAGTCCATGTCCTGACTCGTTACTGTGATTGGGCCACTCACTGTACACGGCACGAGCGAGGGTCACTTGCAGCTGTCGTTTGTCTTCCCCGCAAATCTATTGTGCGCAGTCAGAGATTTAATGCAGAGCGCTACATAGCAGTACCAACATACAAACACATAAACAGCCTACTTGCACAGTACATCTCCAGAACCCTTCCAAGTCGTCGTGGAGACCATATCTTGAGATGTTACTGTCATTGGGCCACTCACTGTACACGGCACGAGTGAGCGTCACTTGCAGCTGTCGTTTGAATTCCCCGCAAATCTATTGTGCGCAGTCAGAGATTTAATACAGAGCGCTACATAGCAGTACCAACATACAAACACATAAAAGGCCTACTTGCACAGTACCTCTCCAGAGCCCTTCCAAGTCGTCGTGGAGACCATATCTTGATTTGTTACTGTGATTGGGCCACTCACTGTACATGGCACGAATGAGCGTCACTTGCAGCTGTTGTTTGTCTTCCCGCAAACCTATTGTGCGCAGTCAGAGATTTAATACAGAGCGCTACATAGCAGTACCAACATACAAACACATAAACAGCCTACTTGCACAGTACCTCTCCAGAAGCCATCCAAGTCGTCGTGGAGTCCATGTCCTGACTCGTTACTGTGATTGGGCCACTCACTGTACACGGCACGAGTGAGCGTCACTTCCACCCGTCGTTTGTCTTCCCCGCAAAATCTATTGAGCGCAGTCAGAGATTAAATGCAGAGTGCTACATAGCAGTACCAACATACAAACACATAAACAGCCTACTTGCACGGTACATCTCCAGAACCCTTCCAAGTCGTCGTGGTCACCATATCTTGACATGTTACTGTGATTGGGCCACTCACTGTACACGGCACGTGCGAGCGTCACTTCCACCCGTCGTTTGTGTTCCCCGCAAAATCTATTGAGCGCAGTCAGAGATTAAATGCAGAGTGCTACATAGCAGTACCAACATACAAACACATAAACAGCCTACTTGCACGGTACCTCTCCAGAACCCTTCCAAGTCGTCGTGGAGACCATATCTTGACATGTTACTGTGATTGGGCCACTCACTGCACACGGCACGAGTGAGCGTCAATTGCAGCTGTCGTTTGTCTTCCCCCGCAAATCTATTGTGCGCAGTCAGAGATTTAATACAGAGCGCTACTTAACAGTACCAACATACAAACACATAAACTGCCTACTTGCACAGTACCTCTCCTGAGCCCTTCCAAGTCATCGTGGAGACCAAATCTTGACTTGTTACTGTGATTGGGCCACTCACTGTACACGGCATGAGAGAGCGTCACTTGCAGATGTCGTTTGTCTTCCCCGCAAATCTATTGTGTGCAGTCAGAGTTTTTATACACAGCGCTACATAGCAGTACCAACATACAACCACATAAGCAGCCTACTTGCACAGTACCTCTCCAGAACCCTTCCAAGTCGTAGTGAAGACCATATCTTGACATGTTACTGTGATTCGGCCACTCATTGTACACGGCACGAGCGAGCGTCACTTGCAGCTGTCGTTTGTCTTCCCCGCAAATCTATTGTGTGCAGTCAGAGTTTTTATACAGAGCGCTACATAGCAGTACATCAAACAAACACATAAACAGCCACCTTGCACATTACCTCTCCAGACCCATCCTAGTCGTTGTGGAGACCATATCTTGACTTGTTACTGAGATTGAGCCACTCACTGTACACGGCACGAGCGAGCGTCACTTGCAGCTGTCGTTTGTCTTCCCCGCAGAACTATTGTGCGCAGTCAGGACTTTAATGCAGAGCGCTACATAGCAGTACCAACATACAAACAGATAAACAGCCTACTTGCACAGTACCTCTCCAGAAGCCATCCAAGTCGTCGTGGAGTCCATGTCCTGACTCGTTACTGTGATTGGGCCACTCACTGTACACGGCACGAGCGAGGGTCACTTGCAGCTGTTGTTTGTCTTCCCCGCAAATCTATTGTGCGCAGTCAGAGATTTAATGCAGAGCGCTACATAGCAGTACCAACATACAAACACATAAACAGCCTACTTGCACAGTACATCTCCAGAACCCTTCCAAGTCGTCGTGGACACCATATCTTGAGATGTTACTGTCATTGGGCCACTCACTGTACACGGCACGAGTGAGCGTCACTTGCAGCTGTCGTTTGAATTCCCCGCAAATCTATTGTGCGCAGTCAGAGATTTAATACAGAGCGCTACATAGCAGTACCAACATACAAACACATAAACGGCCTACTTGCACAGTACCTCTCCAGAGCCCTTCCAAGTCGTCGTGGAGACCATTTCTTGACTTGTTACTGTGATTGGGCCACTCACTGTACATGGCACGAGTGGGCGTCACTTGCAGCTGTCGTTTGTCCTCCCCGCAAATCTGTTGTGCGCAGTCAGAGATTTAATACAGAGCGCTACATAGCAGTACCAACATACAAACACATAAACAGCCTACTTGCACAGTACCTCTCCAGAGCCCTTCCAAGTCGTCGTGGAGACCATATCTAGACTTGTTAGTGTGATTGGGCCACTCACTGTACACGGCACGTGCGAGCGTCACTTCCACCTGTCGTTTGTCTTCCCCGCAAAATCTATTGTGCGCAGTCAGAGATTTAATACAGAGCGCTACATAGCAGTACCAACATACACACACATAAACAGGCTACTTTCACAGAACGTCTCCATAACCTTTCCAAGTCGTCGTGGAGACCATATCCTGACTCGTTACTGTGATTGGGCCACTCACTGTACACGGCACGAGCGAGAGTTACTTGCAGCTGTCGTTTGTGTTCCCCGCAAATCTATTGTGCGCAGTCAGAGATTTAATACAGAGCGCTACATAGCAGAACCAACAAGCAAAAACATAAACGGCCTAGTTGCACAGGACCTCTCCAGAACCCTTCCAAGTCGTCGTGGAGGCCACATCTTGACTTGTTACTGTGATTGGGCCACTCACTGTACACGGCACGAGAAACCGTCACTTGCAGCTGTCGTTTGTCTTCCCCGCAAATCTATTGTGCGTAGTCAGAGATTTAATACAGAGCGCTACATAGCAGTACCAACATACACACACATAAACAGGCTACTTTCACGAAACCTCTCCATAACCTTTCCAAGTCGTCGTGGAGACCATATCCTGACTCGTTACTGTGATTGGGCCACTTACTGTACACGGCAAGAGAGAGCGTCACTTGCAGCTGTCGTTTGTCTTCCCCACAAATCTATTGTGCGCAGTCAGAGATTTAATACAGAGTGCTACATAGCAGTACCAACATACAAACACATAAACAGCCTACTTGCACAGTACCTCTCCAGAACCATTCCAAATCGTCGTGGAGACAATATCCTGACTTGTTACTGTGATTGGGCCACTCACTGTACACGGCACGATCGAGCGTCACTTGCAGCTGTCGTTTGTCTTCCCCGCAAATCTATTGTGCGCAGTTAGAGTTTTTATACACAGCGCTACATAACAGTACCAACATACAACCACATAAACAGCCTACTTGCACAGTACCTCTCCAGAACCCTTCCAAGTCGTAGTGAAGACCATATCTTGACATGTTACTGTGATTCGGCCACTCATTGTACACGGCATGAGCGAGCGTCACTTGCAGCTGTCGTTTGTCTTCCCCGCAAATCTATTTTGTGCAGTCAGAGTTTTTATACAGAGCGCTACATAGCAGTACCAACAAACATACACATAAACAGCCACCTTGCACATTACCTCTCCAGACCCATCCTAGTCGTTGTGGAAACCATATCTTGACTTGTTACTGAGATTGGGCCACTCACTGTACACGGCACGAGCGAGCGTCACTTGCAGCTGTCGTTTTTCTTCCCCGCAGAACTATTGTGCGCAGTCAGGAATTTAATGCAGAGCGCTACATAGCAGTACCAACATACAAACAGATAAACAGCCTACTTGCACAGTACCTCTCCAGAAGCCATCCAAGTCGTCGTGGAGTCCATGTCCTGACTCGTTACTGTGATTGGGCCACTCACTGTACACGGCACGAGCGAGGGTCACTTGCAGCTGTCGTTTGTCTTCCCCGCAAATCTATTGTGCGCAGTCAGAGATTTAATGCAGAGCGCTACATAGCAGTACCAACATACAAACACATAAACAGCCTACTTGCACAGTACATCTCCAGATCCCTTCCAAGTCGTCGTGGAGACCATATCTTGAGATGTTACTGTCATTGGGCCACTCACTGTACACGGCACGAGTGAGCGTCACTTGCAGCTGTCGTTTGAATTCCCCGCAATTCTATTGTGCGCAGTCAGAGATTTAATACAGAGCGCTACATAGCAGTACCAACATACAAACACATAAACGGCCTACTTGCACAGTACCTCTCCAGAGCCCTTCCAAGTCGTCGTGGAGACCATTTCTTGACTTGTTACTGTGATTGGGCCACTCACTGTACATGGCACGAGTGAGAGTCACTTGCAGCTGTTGTTTGTCTTCCCCGCAAACCTATTGTGCGCAGTCAGAGATTTAATACAGAGCGCTACATAGCAGTACCAACATACAAACACATAAACAGCCTACTTGCACAGTACCTCTCCAGAGCCCTTCCAAGTCGTCGTGGAGACCATATCTTGACTTGTTACTGTGATTGGGCCACTCACTGTACACGGCACGTGCGAGCGTCACTTCCACCTGTCGTTTGTGCTCCCCGCAAATCTATTGTGCACAGTCAGAGATTTAATACAGAGCGCAACATAGCAGTACCAACATACAAACACATAAACAGCCTACTTGCACAGTACCTCTCCAGAACCCTTCCAAGTCGACGTGGAGACCATAACTTGACATGTTACTGTGATTGGGCCACTCACTGTACACGGCACGAGCGAGCGTCACTTGCAGATGTCGTTTGTCTTCCCCGCAAATCAATTGTGCACAGTCAGAGTTTTTATACAGAGCGCTACATAGCAGTACCAACATACAAACACATAGACAGCCTACTTGCACAGTACCTCTCCAGAGCCCTTCCAAGTCGTCGTGGAGACCATATCTTTACATGTTACTGTGATTGGGCCACCCACTGTACATGGCACGAGAGAGCGTCACTTGCAGCTGTCGTTTGTCCTCCCCGCAAATCTGTTGTGTGCAGTCAGAGATGTAATACAGAGCGCTACACAGCAGTACCAACATACACACACATAAACAGGCTACTTTCACAGAACCTCTCCATAACGTTTCCATGTCGTCGTGGAGACCATATCCTGACTCGTTACTGTGATTGGGCCACTCACTGTACACGGCACGAGCGAGAGTTACTTGCAGCTGTCGTTTGTGTTCCCCGCAAATGTATTGTGCGCAGTCAGAGATTTAATACAGAGCGCTACATAGCAGAACCAACAAGCAAAAACATAAACGGCCTACTTGCACAGTACCTCTCCAGAACCCTTCCAAGTCGTCGTGGAGGCCACATCTTGACTTGTTACTGTGATTGGGCCACTCACTGTACACGGCACGAGAAAGCGTCACTTGCAGCTGTCGTTTGTCTTCCCCGCAAATCTATTGTGCGCAGTCAGAGATTTAATACAGAGCGCTACATAGCAGTACCAACATACACACACATAAACAGGCTACTTTCACGGAACCTCTCCATAACCTTTCCAAGTCGTCGTGGAGACCATATCCTGACTCGTTACTGTGATTGGGCCACTTACTGTACACGGCAAGAGAGAGTGTCACTTGCAGCTGTCGTTTGTCTTCCCCACAAATCTATTGTGCGCAGTCAGAGATTTAATACAGAGCGCTACATAGCAGTACCAACATACAAACACATAAACAGCCTACTTGCACAGTACCTCTCCAGAACCATTCCAAATCGTCGTGGAGACAATATCCTGACTTGTTACTGTGATTGGGCCACTCACTGTACTCGGCACGATCGAGCGTCACTTGCAGCTGTCGTTTGTCTTCCCCGCAAATCTATTGTGCGCAGTCAGAGATTTTATACACAGCGCTACATGGCAGTACCAACATACAACCACATAAACAGCCTACTTGCACACTACCTCTCCAGAACCCTTCCAAGTCGTAGTGAAGACCATATGTTGACTTGTTACTGAGATTGGGCCACTCGCTGTACACGGCACGAGCGAGGGTTACTTGCAGCTGTCGTTTGTCTTCCCCGCAAATCTATTGTGCGCAGTCAGAGAATTAATGCAGAGCGCTACATAGCAGTACCAACATACAAACACATAAACAGCCTACTTGCACAGTACCTCTCCAGAACCATTCCAAGCCGTCGTGGAGACCATATCTTGACTTGTTACTGTGATTGGGCCACATACTGTACACGGCACGAGAGAGCGTCACTTGCAGCTGTCGTTTGTTCTCCCCGCAAATCTCTTGTGTGCAGTCAGAGGTTTAATACAGAGCGCTACATAGCAGTACCAACATACAAACACATAAACAGCCTACTTGCACAGTACCTCTCCAGAGCCCTTCCAAGTCGTCGTGGAGACCATATCTAGACTTGTTAGTGTGATTGGGCCACTCACTGTTCACGGCACGTGCGAGCGTCACTTCCACCTGTCGTTTGCCTTCCCCGCAAAATCTATTGTGTGCAGTCAGAGATTTAATACAGAGCGCTACATAGCAGTACCAACATACAAACACATAAACGGCCTACTTGCACAGTACCTCTCCAGAGCCCTTCCAAGTTGTCGTGGAGACCATATCTTGACTTGTTACTGTGATTGGGCCACTCACTGTACACGGCACAAGCGAGCGTCACTTGCAGCTGTCGTTTGTGTTCCCCGCAAATCTATTTTGCGCAGTCAGAGTTTTTATACAGAGCGCTACATAGCAGTAACAACATACAAACACATAAACAGCCTACTTGCACAGTACCTCTCCAAAACCCTTCCAAGTCGTCGTAGAGACCATATCTTGACTTGTTACTGAGATTGGGCCACTCACTGTACACGGCACGAGAGTGCGTCATATGCAGCTGTCGTTTGTGTTCCCCGCAAATCTATTCTGCGCAGTCAGAGATTTAATACAGAGAGCTACATAGCAGTACCAACATACAAACACATAAACAGCCTACTTGCACGGTACCTCTCCAGAACATTTCCAAGTCGTCGTGAAGACCATATCTTGACTTGTTACTGTGATTGGGCCAATCACTGTACACGGCATGAGCGAGCGTCATTTGCAGCTGCCGTTTGTGTTCCCCGCAAATTTATTGTGCACAGTCAGAGATTTAATACAGAGCGCTACATAGCAGTACCAACATAAAAACAAATAAACAGCCTACTTGCACAATACCTCTCCAGAACCCTTCCAAGTCGTCGTGGAGACTATACCTTCAATTGTTACTGTGATTGGGCCACTCACTGTACACGGCACGAAAGAGCGTCACTTGCAGCAGTCGTTAGTCTTCCCCACAAATCTATTGTGCGCAGTCAGAGTTTTTATACAGATCGCCACATAGCAGTACCAACAAACAAACACATAAATAGCCCTCTTACACAGTACCTCTCCAGAACACTTCCAAGTCGTCGTGGAGACCATATCTTTACTTGTTACTGTGATTGGGCCACTCACTGTACACGGCACGGCCGAGCGTCACTTGCAGCTGTCGTTTGTGTTCCCCGCAAATCTATTGTGCGCAGTCAGAGATTTAATACAGAGCGCTACATATCAGAACCAACATACAGACACATAAACAGCCTACTTGCACAGTACCTCTGCAGAACCCTTCCAAGTCGTCATGGAGACCATATCTTGACATGTTACTGTGATTGGGCCACTCACTGTACATGGCACGAGAGAGCGTCACTTGCAGCTGTCGTTAGTCTTCCCCACAAATCTATTGTGTGCAGTCAGAGTTTTTATACAGAGCGCCACATAGCAGTACCAACATACAAACACATAAAAAGCCTACTTGCACAGTACCTCTCCATAACCCTTCCAAGTCGTCGTGGAGACCATATCTAGACATGTTACTGTGATTGGGCCACTCACTGTACACGGCACGAGCGAGCGTTACTTGCAGCTGTCGTTTGTGTTCCCCGCAAATGTATTGTGCGCAGTCAGAGATTTAATACAGAGCGCTACATAGCAGTACCAACATGCAAACACATAAACGGCCTACTTGCACAGTACCTCTCCAGAACCCTTCCAAGTCGTCGTGGAGGCCATACCTTGATTTGTTACTGTGATAGGGTCACTCACTGTACACGGCACGAGCGAGTGTGACTTGCAGCTGTCGTTTGTCCTCCCCACAAATCCAATGTGCGCAGTCAGAGATTTAATGCAGAGCGCTACATAGCAGTACCAACATACAAACACATAAACAGCCTACTTGCACAGTACCATTCCAGGACCCTTCCAAGTCGTCGTGGTGACCATATCTTGAATTGTTACTGTGATTGCGCCACTCACTGTACACGGAACGAGCTAGCGTCACTTGCAGCTGTTGTTTGTCTTCCCCGCAAATCTATTGCGCGCAGTCAGAGATTTAATACAGAGCGCCACATAGCAGTACCAACATACAAACACATAGACAGCCTACTTACACAGTACCTCTCAAGAGCCATTCCAAGTCGTCGTGGAGACCATATCTTGACTTATACTGTGATTGGGCCACTCACTGTACACGGCACGAGAGAGCGTCACTTGTAGCTGTCGTTTGTCTTCCCCGCAAATCCATTGTGCGCAGTCTGAGTTTTTATACAGAGCGCTACATAGCAGTACCAACATACAAACACATAGACAGCCTACTTACACAGTACCTCTCCAGAACCCTTCAAAGTCGTCGTGGGGATCATATCTTGACTTGTTGCTGCGATTGGGCAACTCACTCTACACGGCGCGAGCGAGAATCACTTGCAGCTGTTGTTGGTCTTCCCCGCAAATCTATTGTGCGCAGTCAGAGATTTAATACAGAGCGCCACATAGCAGTACCAACATACAAACACATAAACAGCCTAGTTGCACAGTACCTCTCCAGAACCCTTCCAAGTCGTCGTGGAGACCATATCTAGACATGTTACAGTGATTGGGCCACTCACTGTACCCGGCACGAGAGAGCGTCACTCGCAGCTGTCGTTTGTCTTCCCCGCAAACCTATTGTGCGCAGTCAGAGATTTAATACAGAGCGCTACATAGCAGTACCAACATACAAACACATAAACGGCCTACTTGCACAGTACCTCTCCAGAGCCCTTCCAAGTTGTCGTGGAGACCATATCTTGACTTGTTACTGTGATTGGGCCACTCACTGTACACGGCACAAGCGAGCGTCACTTGCAGCTGTCGTTTGTGTTCCCCGCAAATCTATTTTGCGCAGTCAGAGTTTTTATACAGAGCGCTACATAGCAGTACCAACATACAAACACATAAACAGCCTACTTGCACAGTACCTCTCCAGAGACCTTCCAAGTCGTCGTGGAGACCATATCTTGACAAGTTACTGTGATTGGGCCACTCACTGTACACGGCACGTGCGAGCGTCACTTCCACCTGTCGTTTGTCTTCCCTGCAAAATCTATTGTGCGCAGTCAGAGATGTAATACAGAGCGCTACATAGCAGTACCAACATACAAACACATAAACAGCCTACTTGCACGGTACCTCTCCAGAACCCTTCCAAGTCGTCCTCGAGACCATATTTTGACATGTTACTGTGATTGGGCCACTCAGTGTACACGGCACGAGATAGCATCACTTGCAGCTGTCGTTTGTCTTCCCCGCAAATCTATTGTGCGCAGGCAGAGATTTAATACAGAGCGCTACATAGCAGTACCAACATACAAACACATAAACAGCCTACTTGCACAGTACCCCTCCAGAACCCTTCCAAGTCGTCGTGGAGACCATACCTTGACATGTTACTGTGATTGGGCCACTCACTGTACATGGCACGAGAGAGCGTCTTTTGTAGCTGTCGTTTGTCTTCCTCGCAAATCCATTGCGCGCAGTCAGAGTTTCTATACAGAGCGCTACATAGCAGTACCAACATACAAACACATAAACAGCCTAGTTGCACAGTACCTCTCCAGAACCCTTCCAAGTCGTCGTGGAGACCATACCTAGACATGTTACTGTGATTGGGCCACTCACTGTACACGGCACGAGCGAGCGTCACTTGTAGCTGTCGTTTGCCTTCCCCGCAAATCTATTGTGTGCAGTCAGAGATTTAATACAGAGCGCTACATGGCTGTACCAACATACACACACATAAACAGCCTACTATCACAGTTCCTCTCCAGAACCTTTCCAAGTCGTCGTGGAGACCATATCTTGAATTGTTACTGTGATTGGGCCACTCACTGTACACGGCACGAGCGAGCGTCACTTGCAGCTGTCGTTTGTCTTCCCCGCAAATCTATTGTGCGCAGTCAGAGATTTAATACAGAGCGCTACATAGCAGTACCAACATACACACACCGAAACAGGCTACTTTCACAGAACCTCTCCATAACCTTTCCAAGTCGGCGTGGAAACCATTTCCTGACTCGTTACTGTGATTGGGCCACTCACTGTACACAGCACGAGAGAGCGTCACTTGCAGCTGTCGTTTGTCTTCAACACAAATCTATTGTGCGCAGTCAGAGATTTAATACAGAGCGCTACAGAGCAGTACCAACATACAAACACATAAACAGCCTACTTGCACAGTACCTCTCCAGAACCCTTCCAAGTCGTCGTGGAGACAATATCCTGACTTGTTACTGTGATTGGGCCACCCACTGTACACGGCACGAGAGAGCGTCACTTGCAGCAGTCGTTTGTCTTCCCTGCAAACCTATTGTGCGCAGTCAGAGATTTAATACAGAGCGCTACATAGCAGTACCAACATACAAACACATAAACAGCCTACTTGCACAGTACCTCTCCAGAACCCTTCCAAGTCGTCGTGGAGACCATATCTTGACTCGTTACTGTGATTGGGCCGCTCACTGTACACGACACGAGGGAGCGTCACTTGCAGCTATCGTTTGTCTTCCCCACAAATCTATTGTGCGCAGTCAGATATTTACTACAGAGCGCTACGTAGCAGTACAAACATACAAACACATAAACAGCCTACTTGCACAGTACCTCTCCAGAACCCTTCCAAGTCGTCGTGGAGACCATATCTTGACTTGTTACTGTGATTGGGCCACTCACTGTTCACGGCACGAGAGAGCGTCACTTGCAGCTGTCGTTTGTTTTCCCCGCAAACCTATTGTGCGCAGTCAGAGATTTTATACAGAGCGCTACATAGCAGTACCAACATACAAACACATAAACCGCCTACTTGCACAGTACCTCTCCAGAACCCTTCCAAGTCGTCGTGGAGACAATATCTTGATATGTTACTGTGATTGGGCCACTCACTGTACACGGCACGAGCGAGCGTCACTTGCAGCTGTCGTTTGTCTTCCCCGCAAATCTATTTTGCGCGGTCAGAGATTTAATGCAGAGCGCTACATAGCAGTACCAACATACAAACACATAAACAGCCTACTTGCACTGTACCTCTCCAGAACACTGCCAAGTCGTCGTGGAGCCCATATCTTGAGATGTTACTGCGATTGGGCCACTCACTGTACACGGTACGAGCGAGTGTCACTTGCAGCTGTCGTTTGTCCTCTCCACAAATCTATTGTGCGCAGTCAGTGTTTTTATACAGAGCGCTACATAGCAGTACCAACAAACAAACACATTGACAACCTACTTACACAATACCTCTCCAGAACCCTTCCAAGTCGTCGTGGGGACCATATCTTGACTTGTTACTGCGATTGGGCCACTCACTGTACACGGCGCGAGGGAGCATCACTTGCAGCTGTTGTTGGTCTTCCCCGCAAATCTATTGTGCGCAGTCAGAGATTTAATACAGAGCGCCACATAGCAGTACCAACATACAAAAACATAAACAGCCTAGTTGCACGGTACCTCTCCAGAACCCTTCAAAGTCGTCGTGGAGACCATATCTAGACATGTTACTGTGATTGGGCCACTCACTGTACCCGGCACGAGAGAGCGTCACTCGCAGGTGTCGTTTGTCTTCCCCGCAAACCTATTGTGCGCAGTCAGAGATTTAATACAGAGCGCTACATAGCAGTACCAACATACAAACACATAAACGGCCTACTTGCACAGTACCTCTCCAGAACCGTTCCAAGTTGTCGTGGAGACCATATCTTGAATTGTTACTGTGATTGGGCCACTCACTGTACATGGCACCAGCGAGCGTCACTTGCAGCTGTCGTTTGTGTTCCCCGCAAATCTATTGTGCGCAGTCAGAGTTTTTATACAGAGTGCTACATAGCAGTACCAACATACAAACACATAAACAGCCTAATGGCACAGTACCTCTCCAGAACCCTTCCAAGTCGTCGTGGAGACCATATCTTGACATGTTACTGTGATTGGGCCACTCACTGTACACGGCACGAGCGAGGGTCACTTGCAGCTGTCCTTTGTCTTCCCCGCAAATCTATTGTGCGCGGTCAGAGATTTAATGCAGAGCCACTCACTGTACACGGTACGAGCGAGTGTCACTTGCAGCTGTCGTTTGTCCTCTCCACAAATCTATTGTGCGCAGTCAGTGTTTTTATACAGAGCGCTACATAGCAGTACCAACATACAAACACATAAACAGCCTACTTGCACGGTACCTCTCCAGAACATTTCCAAGTCGTCGTGAAGACCATATCTTGACTTGTTACTGTGATTGGGCCACTCACTGTATACGGCATGAGCGAGCGTCATTTGCAGCTGCCGTTTGTGTTCCCCGCAAATTTATTGTGCACAGTCAGAGATTTAATACAGAGCGCTACATAGCAGTACCAACATAAAAACAAATAAACAGCCTACTTGCACAATACCTCTCCAGAACCCTTCCAAGTCGTCGTGGAGACTATACCTTCAATTGTTACTGTGATTGGGCCACTCACTGTACACGGCACGAAAGAGCGTCACTTGCAGCAGTCGTTAGTCTTCCCCACAAATCTATTGTGCGCAGTCAGAGTTTTTATACAGATCGCCTCATAGCAGTACCAACAAACAAACACATAAATAGCCCTCTTACACAGTACCTCTCCAGAACACTTCCAAGTCGTCGTGGAGACCATATCTTTACTTGTTACTGTGATTGGGCCACTCACTGTACACGGCACGGCCGAGCGTCACTTGCAGCTGTCGTTTGTGTTCCCCGCAAATCTATTGTGCGCAGTCAGAGATTTAATACAGAGCGCTACATATCAGAACCAACATACAGACACATAAACAGCCTACTTGCACAGTACCTCTGCAGAACCCTTCCAAGTCGTCATGGAGACCATATCTCGACATGTTACTGTGATTGGGCCACTCACTGTACATGGCACGAGAGAGCGTCACTTTCAGCTGTCGTTAGTCTTCCCCACAAATCTATTGTGTGCAGTCAGAGTTTTTATACAGAGCGCCACATAGCAGTACCAACATACAAACACATAAAAAGCCTACTTGCACAGTACCTCTCCATAACCCTTCCAAGTCGTCGTGGAGACAATATCTAGACATGTTACTGTGATTGGGCCACTCACTGTACACGGCACGAGCGAGCGTTACTTGCAGCTGTCGTTTGTGTTCCCCGCAAATGTATTGTGCGCAGTCAGAGATTTAATACAGAGCGCTACATAGCAGTACCAACATGCAAACACATAAACGGCCTACTTGCACAGTACCTCTCCAGAACCCTTCCAAGTCGTCGTGGAGGCCATACCTTGATTTGTTACTGTGATAGGGTCACTCACTGTACACGGCACGAGCGAGTGTGACTTGCAGCTGTCGTTTGTCCTCCCCACAAATCCAATGTGCGCAGTCAGAGATTTAATGCAGAGCGCTACATAGCAGTACCAACATACAAACACATAAACAGCCTACTTGCACAGTACCATTCCAGGACCCTTCCAAGTCGTCGTGGTGACCATATCTTGAATTGTTACTGTGATTGCGCCACTCACTGTACACGGAACGAGCTAGCGTCACTTGCAGCTGTTGTTTGTCTTCCCCGCAAATCTATTGCGCGCAGTCAGAGATTTAATACAGAGCGCTACATAGCAGTACCAACATGCAATTACATAAACGGCCTACTTGCACAGTACCCCTCCAGGACCCTTCCAAGTCGTCGTGGTGACCATATCTTGAATTGTTACTGTGATTGTACCACTCACTGTACACGGCACGAGCGAGCGTCACTTGCAGCTGTCGTTTGTCCTCCCCACAAATCTAATGTGCGTAGTCAGAGATTTAATGCAGAGCGCTACATTGCAGTACCAACATACAAACACATAAACAGCCTACTTGCACAGTACCATTCCAGGACACTTCCAAGTCGTCGTGGTGACCATATCTTGAATTGTTACTGTGATTGGGCCACTCACTGTACACGGAACGAGCTAGCGTCACTTGCAGCTGTCGTTTGTCTTCCCCGCAAATCTATTGTGCGCAGTCAGAGATTTAATACGGAGCGCTACATAGCAGTACCAACATGCAATTACATAAACGGTCTACTTGCAGAGTACCCCTCCAGGACCCTTCCAAGTCGTCGTGGTGACCATATCTTGAATTGTTACTGTGATTGGACCACTCACTGTACACGGCACGAGCGAGCGTCACTTGCAGCTGTCGTTTGTCTTCCCTGCAAATCTATTGTGCGCAGTCAGAGATTTAATACAGAGCGCTACATTGCAGTACCAACATACAAACACATACACAGCCTACTTGCACAGTACCTCTCCAGAGCCCTTCCAAGTCGTCGTGGAGACCATATCCTGAATCGTTACTGTGATTGGGCCACTCACTGTACACGGCACGAGCGAGCGTCACTTGCAGCTGTCGCTTGACTTCCCCGCAAATCTATTGAGCGCAGCCAGAGATTTAATACAGAGCGCTACATAGCAGTACCAACATACAAACATATAAACGGACTACTTGCACAGTACCTCTCCAGAGCCCTTCCAAGTCGTCGTGGAGACCATATCTTGACTTGTTACTGTGATTGGGCCACCCACTGTACACGGCACGAGAGAGCGTCACTTGCAGCAGTCGTTTGTCTTCCCTGCAAACCTATTGTGCGCAGTCAGAGATTTAATACAGAGCGCTACATAGCAGTACCAACATACAAACACATAGACAGCCTACTTACACAGTACCTCTCAAGAGCCATTCCAAGTCGTCGTGGAGACCATATCTTGACTTGTTACTGTGATTGGGCCACTCACTGTACACGGCACGAGAGAGCGTCACTTGTAGCTGTCGTTTGTCTTCCCCGCAAATCCATTGTGCGCAGTCTGAGTTTTTATACAGAGCGCTACATAGCAGTACCAACATACAAACACATAGACAGCCTACTTACACAGTACCTCTCCAGAACCCTTCAAAGTCGTCGTGGGGATCATATCTTGACTTGTTGCTGCGATTGGGCAACTCACTCTACACGGCGCGAGCGAGAATCACTTGCAGCTGTTGTTGGTCTTCCCCGCAAATCTATTGTGCGCAGTCAGAGATTTAATACAGAGCGCCACATAGCAGTACCAACATACAAACACATAAACAGCCTAGTTGCACAGTACCTCTCCAGAACCCTTCCAAGTCGTCGTGGAGACCATATCTAGACATGTTACAGTGATTGGGCCACTCACTGTACCCGGCACGAGAGAGCGTCACTCGCAGCTGTCGTTTGTCTTCCCCGCAAACCTATTGTGCGCAGTCAGAGATTTAATACAGAGCGCTACATAGCAGTACCAACATACAAACACATAAACGGCCTACTTGCACAGTACCTCTCCAGAGCCCTTCCAAGTTGTCGTGGAGACCATATCTTGACTTGTTACTGTGATTGGGCCACTCACTGTACACGGCACAAGCGAGCGTCACTTGCAGCTGTCGTTTGTGTTCACCGCAAATCTATTTTGCGCAGTCAGAGTTTTTATACAGAGCGCTACATAGCAGTACCAACATACAAACACATAAACAGCCTACTTGCACAGTACCTCTCCAGAGACCTTCCAAGTCGTCGTGGAGACCATATCTTGACAAGTTACTGTGATTGGGCCACTCACTGTACACGGCACGTGCGAGCGTCACTTCCACCTGTCGTTTGTCTTCCCTGCAAAATCTATTGTGCGCAGTCAGAGATGTAATACAGAGCGCTACATAGCAGTACCAACATACAAACACATAAACAGCCTACTTGCACGGTACCTCTCCAGAACCCTTCCAAGTCGTCCTCGAGACCATATTTTGACATGTTACTGTGATTGGGCCACTCAGTGTACACGGCACGAGAGAGCGTCTTTTGTAGCTGTCGTTTGTCTTCCTCGCAAATCTATTGTGCGCAGGCAGAGATTTAATACAGAGCGCTACATAGCAGTACCAACATACAAACACATAAACAGCCTACTTGCACAGTACCCCTCCAGAACCCTTCCAAGTCGTCGTGGAGACCATACCTTGACATGTTACTGTGATTGGGCCACTCACTGTACATGGCACGAGAGAGCGTCTTTTGTAGCTGTCGTTTGTCTTCCTCGCAAATCCATTGCGCGCAGTCAGAGTTTCTATACAGAGCGCTACATAGCAGTACCAACATACAAACACATAAACAGCCTAGTTGCACAGTACCTCTCCAGAACCCTTCCAAGTCGTCGTGGAGACCATACCTAGACATGTTACTGTGATTGGGCCACTCACTGTACACGGCACGAGCGAGCGTCACTTGTAGCTGTCGTTTGCCTTCCCCGCAAATCTATTGTGTGCAGTCAGAGATTTAATACAGAGCGCTACATGGCTGTACCAACATACACACACATAAACAGCCTACTATCACAGTTCCTCTCCAGAACCTTTCCAAGTCGTCGTGGAGACCATATCTTGAATTGTTACTGTGATTGGGCCACTCACTGTACACGGCACGAGCGAGCGTCACTTGCAGCTGTCGTTTGTCTTCCCCGCAAATCTATTGTGCGCAGTCAGAGATTTAATACAGAGCGCTACATAGCAGTACCAACATACACACACCGAAACAGGCTACTTTCACAGAACCTCTCCATAACCTTTCCAAGTCGTCGTGGAAACCATTTCCTGACTCGTTACTGTGATTGGGCCACTCACTGTACACAGCACGAGAGAGCGTCACTTGCAGCTGTTGTTTGTCTTCAACACAAATCTATTGTGCGCAGTCAGAGATTTAATACAGAGCGCTACAGAGCAGTACCAACATACAAACACATAAACAGCCTACTTGCACAGTACCTCTCCAGAACCCTTCCAAGTCGTCGTGGAGACAATATCCTGACTTGTTACTGTGATTGGGCCACTCACTGTACACGGCATGAGCGAGCGTTACTTGCAGCTGTCGTTTGATTTCCCCGCAAATCTATTGTGCGCAGTCAGAGATTTAATACAGAGCGCTACATAGCAGTACCAACATACAAACACATAAATCGCCTACTTGCACAGTACCTCTCCAGAGCCCTTCCAAGTCGTCGTGGAGACCATATCTTGACTTGTTACTGTGATTGGGCCACCCACTGTACACGGCACGAGAGAGCGTCACTTGCAGCAGTCGTTTGTCTTCCCTGCAAACCTATTGTGTGCAGTCAGAGATTTAATACAGAGCGCTACATAGCAGTACCAACATACAAACACATAAACAGCCTACTTGCACAGTACCTCTCCAGAACCCTTCCAAGTCGTCGTGGAGACCATATCCTGACTCGTTACTGTGATTGGGCCGCTCACTGTACACGACACGAGGGAGCGTCACTTGCAGCTATCGTTTGTCTTCCCCACAAATCTATTGTGCGCAGTCAGATATTTACTACAGAGCGCTACGTAGCAGTACAAACATACAAACACATAAACAGCCTACTTGCACAGTACCTCTCCAGAACCCTTCCAAGTCGTCGTGGAGACCATATCTTGACTTGTTACTGTGATTGGGCCACTCACTGTTCACGGCACGAGAGAGCGTCACTTGCAGCTGTCGTTTGTTTTCCCCGCAAACCTATTGTGCGCAGTCAGAGATTTTATACAGAGCGCTACATAGCAGTACCAACATACAAACACATAAACCGCCTACTTGCACAGTACCTCTCCAGAACCCTTCCAAGTCGTCGTGGAGACAATATCTTGATATGTTACTGTGATTGGGCCACTCACTGTACACGGCACGAGCGAGCGTCACTTGCAGCTGTCGTTTGTCTTCCCCGCAAATCTATTGTGCGCGGTCAGAGATTTAATGCAGAGCGCTACATAGCAGTACCAACATACAAACACATAAACAGCCTACTTGCACTGTACGTCTCCAGAACACTGCCAAGTCGTCGTGGAGCCCATATCTTGAGATGTTACTGCGATTGGGCCACTCACTGTACACGGTACGAGCGAGTGTCACTTGCAGCTGTCGTTTGTCCTCTCCACAAATCTATTGTGCGCAGTCAGTGTTTTTATACAGAGCGCTACATAGCAGTACCAACAAACAAACACATAGACAGCCTACTTACACAATACCTCTCCAGAACCCTTCCAAGTCGTCGTGGGGACCATATCTTGACTTGTTACTGCGATTGGGCCACTCACTGTACACGGCGCGAGGGAGCATCACTTGCAGCTGTTGTTGGTCTTCCCCGCAAATCTATTGTGCGCAGTCAGAGATTTAATACAGAGCGCCACATAGCAGTACCAACATACAAACACATAAACAGCCTAGTTGCACGGTACCTCTCCAGAACCCTTCAAAGTCGTCGTGGAGACCATATCTAGACATGTTACTGTGATTGGGCCACTCACTGTACCCGGCACGAGAGAGCGTCACTCGCAGGTGTCGTTTGTCTTCCCCGCAAACCTATTGTGCGCAGTCAGAGATTTAATACAGAGCGCTACATAGCAGTACCAACATACAAACACATAAACGGCCTACTTGCACAGTACCTCTCCAGAACCGTTCCAAGTTGTCGTGGAGACCATATCTTGAATTGTTACTGTGATTGGGCCACTCACTGTACATGGCTCGAGCGAGCGTCACTTGCAGCTGTCGTTTGTGTTCCCCGCAAATCTATTGTGCGCAGTCAGAGTTTTTATACAGAGTGCTACATAGCAGTACCAACATACAAACACATAAACAGCCTAATGGCACAGTACCTCTCCAGAACCCTTCCAAGTCGTCGTGGAGACCATATCTTGACATGTTATTGTGATTGGGCCACTCACTGTACACGGCACGAGCGAGGGTCACTTGCAGCTGTCGTTTGTCTTCCCCGCAAATCTATTGTGCGCGGTCAGAGATTTAATGCAGAGCCACTCACTGTACACGGTACGAGCGAGTGTCACTTGCAGCTGTCGTTTGTCCTCTCCACAAATCTATTGTGCGCAGTCAGTGTTTTTATACAGAGCGCTACATAGCAGTACCAACAAACAAACACATAAACAGCCTACTTGCACAGTACCTCTCCAGAAACCTTCCAAGTCGTCGTGGAGACAATATCCTGACTTGTTACTGTGATTGGGCCACTCACTGTACACGGCACGAGCGAGCGTTACTTGCAGCTGTCGTTTGTCCTCCCCACAAATCTATTGTACGCAGTCAGAGATTTAATGCAGAGCGCTACATAGCAGTACCAACATACAAACACATAAACGGCCTACTTGCACAGTACCTCTCCAGAGCCCTTCCAAGTTGTCGTGGAGACCATATCTTGACTTGTTACTGTGATTGGGCCACTCACTGTACACGGCACGAGAGAGCGTCACTCGCAGTGGTCGTTTGTCTTCCCCGCAAACCTATTGTGCGCAGTCAGAGATTTAATACAGAGCGCTACATAGCAGTACCAACGTACAAACACATAAACGGCCTACTTGCACAGTACCTCTCCAGAGCCCTTCCAAGTTGTCATGGAGACCATATCTTGACTAGTTACTGTTATTGGGCCACTCACTGTACACGGCACGAGCGAGCGTCACTTGCAGCTGTCGTTGGTGTTCCCCGCAAATCTATTGTGCGCAGTCAAAGTTTTTATACAGAGTGCTACATAGCAGTACCAACATACAAACACATAAACAGCCTACTTGCACAGTACCTCTCCAGAAACCTTCCAAGTCGTCGTGGAGACCATATCTTGACTAGTTACTGTGATTGGGCCACTCACTGAACACGGCACGAGAGAGCGTCACTTGCAGCTGTTGTTTGTCTTCCCCGCAAACCTATTGTGCGCAGTCAGAGATATAATACAGAGCGCTACATAGCAGTACCAACATACAAACACATAAACAGCCTACTTGCACAGTACCTCTCCAGAGCCCTTCCAAGTCGTCGTGAAGACAATATCTTAACAAGTTACTGTGATTGGGCCACTTACTGTACACGGCACGTGCGAGCGTCACTTCCACCTGTCGTTTGTCTTCCCCGCAAAATGTATTCTGCGCAGTCAGAGATTTAATACAGAGCGCTACAGAGCAGTACCAACATACAAACACATAAACAGCCTACTTGCACGGTGCCTCCCCAGAAACCTTCCAAGTCGTCGTCGAGACCGTATCCTGACATGTTACTGTGATTGGGCCACTCACTGTACACGGCACGAGATAACGTCACTTGCAGCTGTCTTTTGTCTTCCCCGCAAATCTATTGTGCGCAGCCAGAGATTTAATACAGAGCGCTACGTAGCAGTACCAACAAACAAACACATAGACAGCCTACTTACACAATACCTCTCCAGAACCCTTCCAAGTCGTCGTGGGGACCATATCTTGACTTGTTACTGCGATTGGGCCACTCACTGTACACGGCGCGAGGGAGCATCACTTGCAGCTGTTGTTGGTCTTCCCCGCAAATCTATTGTGCGCAGTCAGAGATTTAATACAGAGCGCCACATAGCAGTACCAACATACAAACACATAAACAGCCTAGTTGCACGGTACCTCTCCAGAACCCTTCAAAGTCGTCGTGGAGACCATATCTAGACATGTTACTGTGATTGGGCCACTCACTGTACCCGGCACGAGAGAGCGTCACTCGCAGGTGTCGTTTGTCTTCCCCGCAAACCTATTGTGCGCAGTCAGAGATTTAATACAGAGCGCTACATAGCAGTACCAACATACAAACACATAAACGGCCTACTTGCACAGTACCTCTCCAGAACCGTTCCAAGTTGTCGTGGAGACCATATCTTGAATTGTTACTGTGATTGGGCCACTCACTGTACATGGCACGAGCGAGCGTCACTTGCAGCTGTCGTTTGTGTTCCCCGCAAATCTATTGTGCGCAGTCAGAGTTTTTATACAGAGTGCTACATAGCAGTACCAACATACAAACACATAAACAGCCTAATGGCACAGTACCTCTCCAGAACCCTTCCAAGTCGTCGTGGAGACCATATCTTGACATGTTATTGTGATTGGGCCACTCACTGTACACCGCACGAGCGAGGGTCACTTGCAGCTGTCGTTTGTCTTCCCCGCAAATCTATTGTGCGCGGTCAGAGATTTAATGCAGAGCCACTCACTGTACACGGTACGAGCGAGTGTCACTTGCAGCTGTCGTTTGTCCTCTCCACAAATCTATTGTGCGCAGTCAGTGTTTTTATACAGAGCGCTACATAGCAGTACCAACAAACAAACACATAAACAGCCTACTTGCACAGTACCTCTCCAGAAACCTTCCAAGTCGTCGTGGAGACAATATCCTGACTTGTTACTGTGATTGGGCCACTCACTGTACACGGCACGAGCGAGCGTTACTTGCAGCTGTCGTTTGTCCTCCCCACAAATCTATTGTACGCAGTCAGAGATTTAATGCAGAGCGCTACATAGCAGTACCAACATACAAACACATAAACGGCCTACTTGCACAGTACCTCTCCAGAGCCCTTCCAAGTTGTCGTGGAGACCATATCTTGACTTGTTACTGTGATTGGGCCACTCACTGTACACGGCACGAGAGAGCGTCACTCGCAGTGGTCGTTTGTCTTCCCCGCAAACCTATTGTGCGCAGTCAGAGATTTAATACAGAGCGCTACATAGCAGTACCAACGTACAAACACATAAACGGCCTACTTGCACAGTACCTCTCCAGAGACCTTCCAAGTCGTCGTGGAGACCATATCTTGACAAGTTACTGTGATTGGGCCACTCACTGTACACGGCACGTGCGAGCGTCACTTCCACCTGTCGTTTGTCTTCCCTGCAAAATCTATTGTGCGCAGTCAGAGATGTAATACAGAGCGCTACATAGCAGTACCAACATACAAACACATAAACAGCCTACTTGCACGGTACCTCTCCAGAACCCTTCCAAGTCGTCCTCGAGACCATATTTTGACATGTTACTGTGATTGGGCCACTCAGTGTACACGGCACGAGATAGCGTCACTTGCAGCTGTCGTTTGTCTTCCCCGCAAATCTATTGTGCGCAGGCAGAGATTTAATACAGAGCGCTACATAGCAGTACCAACATACAAACACATAAACAGCCTACTTGCACAGTACCCCTCCAGAACCCTTCCAAGTCGTCGTGGAGACCATACCTTGACATGTTACTGTGATTGGGCCACTCACTGTACATGGCACGAGAGAGCGTCTTTTGTAGCTGTCGTTTGTCTTCCTCGCAAATCCATTGCGCGCAGTCAGAGTTTCTATACAGAGCGCTACATAGCAGTACCAACATACAAACACATAAACAGCCTAGTTGCACAGTACCTCTCCAGAACCCTTCCAAGTCGTCGTGGAGACCATACCTAGACATGTTACTGTGATTGGGCCACTCACTGTACACGGCACGAGCGAGCGTCACTTGTAGCTGTCGTTTGCCTTCCCCGCAAATCTATTGTGTGCAGTCAGAGATTTAATACAGAGCGCTACATGGCTGTACCAACATACACACACATAAACAGCCTACTATCACAGTTCCTCTCCAGAACCTTTCCAAGTCGTCGTGGAGACCATATCTTGAATTGTTACTGTGATTGGGCCACTCACTGTACACGGCACGAGCGAGCGTCACTTGCAGCTGTCGTTTGTCTTCCCCGCAAATCTATTGTGCGCAGTCAGAGATTTAATACAGAGCGCTACATAGCAGTACCAACATACACACACCGAAACAGGCTACTTTCACAGAACCTCTCCATAACCTTTCCAAGTCGTCGTGGAAACCATTTCCTGACTCGTTACTGTGATTGGGCCACTCACTGTACACAGCACGAGAGAGCGTCACTTGCAGCTGTCGTTTGTCTTCAACACAAATCTATTGTGCGCAGTCAGAGATTTAATACAGAGCGCTACAGAGCAGTACCAACATACAAACACATAAACAGCCTACTTGCACAGTACCTCTCCAGAACCCTTCCAAGTCGTCGTGGAGACAATATCCTGACTTGTTACTGTGATTGGGCCACTCACTGTACACGGCATGAGCGAGCGTTACTTGCAGCTGTCGTTTGATTTCCCCGCAAATCTATTGTGCGCAGTCAGAGATTTAATACAGAGCGCTACATAGCAGTACCAACATACAAACACATAAATCGCCTACTTGCACAGTACCTCTCCAGAGCCCTTCCAAGTCGTCGTGGAGACCATATCTTGACTTGTTACTGTGATTGGGCCACCCACTGTACACGGCACGAGAGAGCGTCACTTGCAGCAGTCGTTTGTCTTCCCTGCAAACCTATTGTGTGCAGTCAGAGATTTAATACAGAGCGCTACATAGCAGTACCAACATACAAACACATAAACAGCCTACTTGCACAGTACCTCTCCAGAACCCTTCCAAGTCGTCGTGGAGACCATATCCTGACTCGTTACTGTGATTGGGCCGCTCACTGTACACGACACGAGGGAGCGTCACTTGCAGCTATCGTTTGTCTTCCCCACAAATCTATTGTGCGCAGTCAGATATTTACTACAGAGCGCTACGTAGCAGTACAAACATACAAACACATAAACAGCCTACTTGCACAGTACCTCTCCAGAACCCTTCCAAGTCGTCGTGGAGACCATATCTTGACTTGTTACTGTGATTGGGCCACTCACTGTTCACGGCACGAGAGAGCGTCACTTGCAGCTATCGTTTGTTTTCCCCGCAAACCTATTGTGCGCAGTCAGAGATTTTATACAGAGCGCTACATAGCAGTACCAACATACAAACACATAAACCGCCTACTTGCACAGTACCTCTCCAGAACCCTTCCAAGTCGTCGTGGAGACAATATCTTGATATGTTACTGTGATTGGGCCACTCACTGTACACGGCACGAGCGAGCGTCACTTGCAGCTGTCGTTTGTCTTCCCCGCAAATCTATTGTGCGCGGTCAGAGATTTAATGCAGAGCGCTACATAGCAGTACCAACATACAAACACATAAACAGCCTACTTGCACTGTACGTCTCCAGAACACTGCCAAGTCGTCGTGGAGCCCATATCTTGAGATGTTACTGCGATTGGGCCACTCACTGTACACGGTACGAGCGAGTGTCACTTGCAGCTGTCGTTTGTCCTCTCCACAAATCTATTGTGCGCAGTCAGTGTTTTTATACAGAGCGCTACATAGCAGTACCAACAAACAAACACATAGACAGCCTACTTACACAATACCTCTCCAGAACCCTTCCAAGTCGTCGTGGGGACCATATCTTGACTTGTTACTGCGATTGGGCCACTCACTGTACACGGCGCGAGGGAGCATCACTTGCAGCTGTTGTTGGTCTTCCCCGCAAATCTATTGTGCGCAGTCAGAGATTTAATACAGAGCGCCACATAGCAGTACCAACATACAAACACATAAACAGCCTAGTTGCACGGTACCTCTCCAGAACCCTTCAAAGTCGTCGTGGAGACCATATCTAGACATGTTACTGTGATTGGGCCACTCACTGTACCCGGCACGAGAGAGCGTCACTCGCAGGTGTCGTTTGTCTTCCCCGCAAACCTATTGTGCGCAGTCAGAGATTTAATACAGAGCGCTACATAGCAGTACCAACATACAAACACATAAACGGCCTACTTGCACAGTACCTCTCCAGAACCGTTCCAAGTTGTCGTGGAGACCATATCTTGAATTGTTACTGTGATTGGGCCACTCACTGTACATGGCTCGAGCGAGCGTCACTTGCAGCTGTCGTTTGTGTTCCCCGCAAATCTATTGTGCGCAGTCAGAGTTTTTATACAGAGTGCTACATAGCAGTACCAACATACAAACACATAAACAGCCTAATGGCACAGTACCTCTCCAGAACCCTTCCAAGTCGTCGTGGAGACCATATCTTGACATGTTATTGTGATTGGGCCACTCACTGTACACGGCACGAGCGAGGGTCACTTGCAGCTGTCGTTTGTCTTCCCCGCAAATCTATTGTGCGCGGTCAGAGATTTAATGCAGAGCCACTCACTGTACACGGTACGAGCGAGTGTCACTTGCAGCTGTCGTTTGTCCTCTCCACAAATCTATTGTGCGCAGTCAGTGTTTTTATACAGAGCGCTACATAGCAGTACCAACAAACAAACACATAAACAGCCTACTTGCACAGTACCTCTCCAGAAACCTTCCAAGTCGTCGTGGAGACAATATCCTGACTTGTTACTGTGATTGGGCCACTCACTGTACACGGCACGAGCGAGCGTTACTTGCAGCTGTCGTTTGTCCTCCCCACAAATCTATTGTACGCAGTCAGAGATTTAATGCAGAGCGCTACATAGCAGTACCAACATACAAACACATAAACGGCCTACTTGCACAGTACCTCTCCAGAGCCCTTCCAAGTTGTCGTGGAGACCATATCTTGACTTGTTACTGTGATTGGGCCACTCACTGTACACGGCACGAGAGAGCGTCACTCGCAGTGGTCGTTTGTCTTCCCCGCAAACCTATTGTGCGCAGTCAGAGATTTAATACAGAGCGCTACATAGCAGTACCAACGTACAAACACATAAACGGCCTACTTGCACAGTACCTCTCCAGAGCCCTTCCAAGTTGTCATGGAGACCATATCTTGACTAGTTACTGTGATTGGGCCACTCACTGTACACGGCACGAGCGAGCGTCACTTGCAGCTGTCGTTGGTGTTCCCCGCAAATCTATTGTGCGCAGTCAAAGTTTTTATACAGAGTGCTACATAGCAGTACCAACATACAAACACATAAACAGCCTACTTGCACAGTACCTCTCCAGAAACCTTCCAAGTCGTCGTGGAGACCATATCTTGACTAGTTACTGTGATTGGGCCACTCACTGAACACGGCACGAGAGAGCGTCACTTGCAGCTGTTGTTTGTCTTCCCCGCAAACCTATTGTGCGCAGTCAGAGATATAATACAGAGCGCTACATAGCAGTACCAACATACAAACACATAAACAGCCTACTTGCACAGTACCTCTCCAGAGCCCTTCCAAGTCGTCGTGAAGACAATATCTTAACAAGTTACTGTGATTGGGCCACTTACTGTACACGGCACGTGCGAGCGTCACTTCCACCTGTCGTTTGTCTTCCCCGCAAAATGTATTCTGTGCAGTCAGAGATTTAATACAGAGCGCTACAGAGCAGTACCAACATACAAACACATAAACAGCCTACTTGCACGGTGCCTCCCCAGAAACCTTCCAAGTCGTCGTCGAGACCGTATCCTGACATGTTACTGTGATTGGGCCACTCACTGTACACGGCACGAGATAACGTCACTTGCAGCTGTCTTTTGTCTTCCCCGCAAATCTATTGTGCGCAGCCAGAGATTTAATACAGAGCGCTACATAGCAGTACCAACAAACAAACACATAGACAGCCTACTTACACAATACCTCTCCAGAACCCTTCCAAGTCGTCGTGGGGACCATATCTTGACTTGTTACTGCGATTGGGCCACTCACTGTACACGGCGCGAGGGAGCATCACTTGCAGCTGTTGTTGGTCTTCCCCGCAAATCTATTGTGCGCAGTCAGAGATTTAATACAGAGCGCCACATAGCAGTACCAACATACAAACACATAAACAGCCTAGTTGCACGGTACCTCTCCAGAACCCTTCAAAGTCGTCGTGGAGACCATATCTAGACATGTTACTGTGATTGGGCCACTCACTGTACCCGGCACGAGAGAGCGTCACTCGCAGGTGTCGTTTGTCTTCCCCGCAAACCTATTGTGCGCAGTCAGAGATTTAATACAGAGCGCTACATAGCAGTACCAACATACAAACACATAAACGGCCTACTTGCACAGTACCTCTCCAGAACCGTTCCAAGTTGTCGTGGAGACCATATCTTGAATTGTTACTGTGATTGGGCCACTCACTGTACATGGCACGAGCGAGCGTCACTTGCAGCTGTCGTTTGTGTTCCCCGCAAATCTATTGTGCGCAGTCAGAGTTTTTATACAGAGTGCTACATAGCAGTACCAACATACAAACACATAAACAGCCTAATGGCACAGTACCTCTCCAGAACCCTTCCAAGTCGTCGTGGAGACCATATCTTGACATGTTATTGTGATTGGGCCACTCACTGTACACGGCACGAGCGAGGGTCACTTGCAGCTGTCGTTTGTCTTCCCCGCAAATCTATTGTGCGCGGTCAGAGATTTAATGCAGAGCCACTCACTGTACACGGTACGAGCGAGTGTCACTTGCAGCTGTCGTTTGTCCTCTCCACAAATCTATTGTGCGCAGTCAGTGTTTTTATACAGAGCGCTACATAGCAGTACCAACAAACAAACACATAAACAGCCTACTTGCACAGTACCTCTCCAGAACCCTTCCAAGTCGTCGTGGAGACAATATCCTGACTTGTTACTGTGATTGGGCCACTCACTGTACACGGCACGAGCGAGCGTTACTTGCAGCTGTCGTTTGTCCTCCCCACAAATCTATTGTACGCAGTCAGAGATTTAATGCAGAGCGCTACATAGCAGTACCAACATACAAACACATAAACGGCCTACTTGCACAGTACCTCTCCAGAGCCCTTCCAAGTTGTCGTGGAGACCATATCTTGACTTGTTACTGTGATTGGGCCACTCACTGTACACGGCACGAGAGAGCGTCACTCGCAGTGGTCGTTTGTCTTCCCCGCAAACCTATTGTGCGCAGTCAGAGATTTAATACAGAGCGCTACATAGCAGTACCAACGTACAAACACATAAACGGCCTACTTGCACAGTACCTCTCCAGAGCCCTTCCAAGTTGTCATGGAGACCATATCTTGACTAGTTACTGTGATTGGGCCACTCACTGTACACGGCACGAGCGAGCGTCACTTGCAGCTGTCGTTGGTGTTCCCCGCAAATCTATTGTGCGCAGTCAAAGTTTTTATACAGAGTGCTACATAGCAGTACCAACATACAAACACATAAACAGCCTACTTGCACAGTACCTCTCCAGAAACCTTCCAAGTCGTCGTGGAGACCATATCTTGACTAGTTACTGTGATTGGGCCACTCACTGAACACGGCACGAGAGAGCGTCACTTGCAGCTGTTGTTTGTCTTCCCCGCAAACCTATCGTGCGCAGTCAGAGATATAATACAGAGCGCTACATAGCAGTACCAACATACAAACACATAAACAGCCTACTTGCACAGTACCTCTCCAGAGCCCTTCCAAGTCGTCGTGAAGACAATATCTTAACAAGTTACTGTGATTGGGCCACTTACTGTACACGGCACGTGCGAGCGTCACTTCCACCTGTCGTTTGTCTTCCCCGCAAAATGTATTCTGCGCAGTCAGAGATTTAATACAGAGCGCTACAGAGCAGTACCAACATACAAACACATAAACAGCCTACTTGCACGGTGCCTCCCCAGAAACCTTCCAAGTCGTCGTCGAGACCGTATCCTGACATGTTACTGTGATTGGGCCACTCACTGTACACGGCACGAGATAACGTCACTTGCAGCTGTCTTTTGTCTTCCCCGCAAATCTATTGTGCGCAGCCAGAGATTTAATACAGAGCGCTACATAGCAGTGCCAACATACAAACACATAAACGGCCTACTTGCACAGTACCTCTCCAGAGCCCTTCCAAGTCGTCGTGGAGACCATATCTTGACATGTTACTGTGATTGGGCCACTCACTGTACACGGCACGAGCGAGCGTCACTTGTAGCTGTCGTTTGTCTTCCCAGCAAATCTATTGTGCGCAGTCAGAGTTTTTATACAGAGCGCTACATAGCAGTACCAACATACAAAAACATAGACAGCCTACTTGCACAGTACCTCTCCAGAACCCTTCCAAGTCGTCGTGGAGACCATATCTTGACATGTTACTGTGATTGGGCCACTCACTGCACACGGCACGAGTGAGCGTCAATTGCAGGTGTCGTTTGCCTTCCCCGCAAATCTATTGTGCGCAGTCAGAGATTTAATACAGAGCGCTACTTAACAGTACCAACATACAAACACATAAACGGCCTACTTGCTCAGTACCTCTCCTGAGCCCTTCCAAGTCGTCGTGGAGACCAAATCTTGGCTTGTAACTGTGATTGGGCCACTCACCGTTCACGGCACGAGAGGGCGTCTCTTGCATCTGTCGTTTGTTTTCCCCGCAAACCTATTGTGCGCAGTCAGAGTTTTTATTCAGAGCGCTACATAGCAGTACCAACATACAAACACATAAAGAGCCTACTTGCACAGTACCCCTCCAGAACCCTTCCAAGTCGTCGTGGAGACCATATCTAGACATGTTACTGTGATTGGGCCACTCACTGTACACGGCACGAGCGAGCGTCACTTGCAGCTGTCTTTTGTCTTCCCCGCAAATCTATTGTGCGCGGTCAGAGATTTAATGCAGAGCGCTACATAGCAGTACCAACATACAAACACATAAACAGCCTACTTGCACAGTACCTCTCCAGAACACTGCCAAGTCGTCGTGGAGCCCATATCTTGAGATGTTACTGTGATTGGGCCACTCACTGTACACGGTACGAGCGAGTGTCACTTGCAGCTGCCGTTTGTCCTCTCCACAAATCTATTGCGCGCACTCAGTGTTTTTATACAGAGCGCTACATAGCAGTACCAACAAACAAACACATAAACAGCCTACTTGCACAGTACCTCTCCAGAACCCTTCCAAGTCGTCGTGGGGACCATATCTTGACTTGTTACTGCGATTGGGCCACTCACTGTACACGGCGCGTGCGAGCATCACTTGCAGCTGTTGTTGGTCTTCCCCGCAAATCTATTGTGCGCAGTCAGAGATTTAATACAGAGCGCCACATAGCAGTACCAACATACAAACACATAAACAGCCTAGTTGCACAGTACCTCTCCAGAACCCTTACAGTCGTCGTGGAGACCATATCTAGACACGTTACTGTGATTGGGCCACTCACTGTACACGGCACGAGCGAGCTTCACTTGTAGCTGTCGTTTGCCTTCCCCGCAAATCTATTGTGCGCAGTCAGAGATTTAATACGAGCGTTACATGGCTGTACCAACATACACACACATAAACAGCCTACTATCACAGTTATTCTCCAGAACCTTTCCAAGTCGTCGTGGAGACCATATCTTGACTTGTTAATGTGATTGGGCCACTCACTGTACACGGCACGAGCGAGCGTCACTTGCAGCTGTCGTTTGTCTTCCCCGCAAATCTATTGTGCGCAGTCAGAGGTTTAATACAGAGCGCAACATAGCAGTACCAACATTCAAACACATAAACGGCCTACTTGCACAGTACCACTCCAGTGCCCTTCCAAGTCGTCGTGGAGACCATATCTTGATTTGTTACTGTGATTGTGCCACTCACTGTACATGGCACGAGTGAGCGTCACTTGCAGCTGTTGTTTGTCTTCCCCGCAAACCTATTGTGCGCAGTCAGAGATTTAATACAGAGCGCTACATAGCAGTACCAACATACAAACACATAAACAGCCTACTTGCACGTTACCTCTCCAGAACCTTCCAAGTCGTCGTCGAGACCATATCTTGACATGTTACTGTGATTGGGCCACTCACTGTACATGGCACGAGATAACGTCACTTGCAGCTGTCGTTTGTCTTCCCCGCAAATCTATTGTGCGCAGCCAGAGATTTAAAACAGAGCGCTACATAGCAGTACCAACATACAAACACATAAACGGCCTACTTGCACAGTACCTCACCTGAGCCCGTCCAAGTCGTCGTGGAGACCAAATCTTGGCTTGTTACTGTGATTGGGCCACTCACTGTACACGGCATGAGAGAGCGTCACTTGCAGCTGTCGTTTGTCTTCCCCGCAAACCTATTGTGCGCAGTCAGAGATTTAATTCAGAGCGCTACATAGCAGTACCAACATACAAACTCATAAACAGCCTACTTGCACAGTACCTCTCCAGAACCCTTCCAAGTCGTCGTGGAGACCATAACTTGAGCTGTTACTGTGATTGGGCCACTCACTGTACACGGCAAGAGTGAGCGTCACTTGCAGCTGTCGTTTGAATTCCCCGCAAATCTATTGTGCGCAGTCAGAGATTTAATACAGAGCGCTACATAGCAGTACCAACATAGAAACACATAAACGGCCTACTTGCACAGTACCTCTCCAGAGCCCTTCCAAGTCGACGTGGAGACCATATCTTGACTTGTGACTGTGATTGGGCCACTCACAGTACACGGCACGAGCGAGCGTCACTTGCAGCTGTCGTTTCTCTTCCCTGCAAACCTATTGTGCGCAGTCAGAGATTTAATACAGAGCGCTACATAGCAGTACAAACATACAAACACATAAACAGCCTACTTGCACAGTACCTCTCCAGAACCCTTCCAAGTCGTCGTGGAGACCATATCCTGACTCGTAACTGTGATTGGGCCACTCACTGTACACAACACGAGCGAGCGTCACTTGCAGCTGTCGTTTGTCTTCCCCACAAATCTATTGTGCGCAGTCAGAGATTTACTACAGAGCGCTACATAGCAGTACAAACATACAAACACATAAACAGCCTACTTGCACAGTACCTCTCCAGAACCCTTCCAAGTCGTCGTGGAGACCATATCTTGACTTGTTACTGTGATTGGGCCACTCACTGTTCACGGCACGAGAGAGCGTCACTTGCAGCTGTCGTTTGTTTTCCCCGCAAACCAATTGTGCGCAGTCAGAGTTTTTATACAGAGCGCTACATAGCAGTACCAACATACAAACACATAAACAGCCTACTTGCACAGTACCTCTCCAGAACCCTTCCAAGTCGTCGTGGAGACCATATCTTGACATGTTACTGTGATTGGGCCGCTCACTGTACACGGCTTGAGCGAGCGTCGCTTGCAGCTGTCGTTTGTCTTCCCCTCAAATCTATTGTGCGCGGTCAGAGATTTAATGCAGAGCGCTACATAGCAGTACCAACATACAAACACATAAACAGCCTACTTGCACAATACCTCTCCAGAACACTGCCAAGTCGTCGTGGAGCCCATATCTTGAGATGTTACTGTGATTGGGCCACTCACTGTACACGGTACGAGCGAGTGTCACTTGCAGCTGTCGTTTGTCCTCTCCACAAATCAATTGTGCGCAGCCAGGGTTTTTATACAGAGCGCTACATAGCAGTACCAACAAACAAACACAAATTCAGCCTACTTGCACAGTACCCCTCCAGAACCCTTCCAAGTCGTCGTGGAGACCATACCTTGACATGTTACTGTGATTGGGCCACTCACTGTACACGGCACGAGAGAGCGTCACTTGTAGCTGTCGTTTGTCTTCCCCGCAAATTCATTGTGCGCAGTCCGAGTTTTTATACAGAGCGCTACATGGCAGTACCAAATTACAAACACATAGACAGCCTACTTGCACAGTACCTCTCCAGAACCCTTCCAAGTCGTCGTGGGGACCATATCTTGACTTGTTACTACGACTGGGCCACTCACTGTACACGGCGCGACCGAGCATCACTTGCAGCTGTTGTTGGTCTTCCCCGCAAATCTATTGTGTGCAGTCAGAGATTTAATACAGAGCGCCACATCACAGTAACAACATACAAACACATAAACAGCCTAGTTGCACATTACCTCTCCAGAACCCTTCCAAGTCGTCGTGGAGACCATATCTAGACATGTTACTGTGATTGGGCCACTCACTGTACACGGCACGAGCGAGCGTCACTTGTAGCTGTCATTTGTCTTCCCCGCAAATCTATTGTGCGCAGTCAGAGATTTAATACAGAGCGCTACATGGCTGTACCAACATACACACACATAAACAGCCTACTATCACAGTTCCTCTCCAGAACTTTTCGAAATCGTCGTGGAGACCATATCTTGAATTGTTACTGTGATTGGGCCACTCACTGTACACGGCACGAGCGAGCGTCACTTGCAGCTGTCGTTTGTCTTCCCCGCAAGTCTATTGTGCGCAGTCAGAGATTTAATACAGAGCGCTACATAGCAGTACCAACATACACACACATAAACAGGCTACTTTCACAGAACCTGTCCATAACCTTTCCAAGTCGTCGTGGAGACCATATCCTGACTCGTTACTGTGATTGGGTCACTCACTGTACACAGGACGAGAGAGCGTCACTTGTAGCTGTCGTTTGTCTTCCCCACAAATCTATTGTGCGCAGTCAGAGATTTAATACAGAGCGCTACAGAGCAGTACCAACATACAAACACATAAACAACCTACTTGCACAGTACCTCTCCAGAACCCTTCCAAGTCGTCGTGGAGACAATATCCTGACTTGTTACTGTGATTGGGCCACTCACTGTACACGGCACGAGCGAGCGTTACTTGCAGCTGTCGTTTGTGTTCCCCACAAATCTATTGTGCGCAGTCAGAGATTTAATACAGATCGCTACATAGCAGTACCAACATACAAACACATAAACAGCCTGCTTGCACAGTACTTCTCCAGAACCCTTCCAAGTCGTCGTGGAGACAATATCCTGACTTGTTACTGTGATTGGGCCACTCACTGTACACGGCACGAGCGAGCGTTACTTGCAGCTGTCGTTTGATTTCCCCGCAAATCTATTGTGCGCAGTCAGAGATTTAATTCAGAGCGCTACATAGCAGTACCAACATGCAAACACATAAACGGCCTACTTGCACAGTACCTCTCCAGAACCCTTCCAAGTCGTCGTGGAGGCCATACCTCTATTTGTTAATGTGATTGGGATACTCACTGTACACGGAACGAGCTAGCGTCACTTGCAGCTGTCGTTTGTTTTCCATGCAAATCTATTGTGCGCAGTCAGAGATTTAATACAGAGCGCTACATAGCACTACCAACATGCGAACACATAAACGGCCTACTTGCACAGTACCCCTCCAGGACCCTTTCAAGTCGTCGTGGTGACCATATCTTGACTTGTTACTGTGACTGGACCACTCACTGTACACGGCACGAGCGAGCGTCACTTGCAGCTGTCTCTTGTCATCCCTGCAAATCTATTGTGCGCAGTCAGAGATTTAATACAGAGCGCTACATAGCAGTACCAACATACAAACACATAAACAGCCTACTTGCACAGTACCTCTCCAGAACACTTCCAAGTCGTTGTGGAGACCATTCTTGACTTGTTACTGTGATTGGGCCACTCACTGTACACGGCAAGAGCGAGCATCACTTGCAGCTGTCGTTTGTCTTCCCCACAAATCTATAGTGCGCAGTCAGAGATTTAATACAGAGCGCTACATTGCAATACGAACATACAAACACATAAAAACCCTACTTGCACAGTACCTCTCCAGAGCCCTTCAAAGTCGTCGTGGAGACCATATCCTGACTCGTTACTGTGATTGGGCCACTCACTGTACACGGCACGAGACGAGCGTCACTTGCAGCTGTCGTTTGTCTTCCCCACAAATCTATTGTGCGCAGTCAGAGATTTAATACAGAGCGCAACATAGCAGTACCAACATACAAACACATAAACAGCCTACTTGCACAGTACCTCTCCAGAAGCCATCCAAGTCGTCGTGGAGTCCTTATCCTGACTCGTTACTGTGATTGGGCCACTCACTGTACACGGCACGAGCGAGGGTCACTTGCAGCAGTCGTTTGTCTTCCCCGCATATCTATTGTGCGCAGTCAGAGATTTAATGCAGAGCGCTACATAGCAGTACCAACATGCAAACTTATAAACAGCCTACTTGCACAGTACCTCTCCAGAACCCTTCCAAGTCGTCGTGGACACCATACCTTGAGATGTTACTGTGATTGGGCCATTCACTGTACACGGCACGAGTGAGCGTCACTTGCAGCTGTCGTTTGTCTTCCCCGCAAATCTATTGTGCGCAGTCAGAGATTTAATACAGAGCGCTACATAGCAGTACTAACATACAAACACATAAACGGCCTACTTGCACAGTACCTCTCCAGAGCACTTCCAAGTAGTTGTGGAGACCATACCTTGACTTGTTACTGTGATTGGGCCACTCACAGTACACGGCATGAGCGAGGGCCACTTACAGCTGTCGTTTGTCCTCCCCACAAATCTATTGTGCGCAGTCAGAGATTTAATACAGAGCGCTACATAGCAGTACCAACATACAAACACATAAACGGCCTACTTGCACAGTACCTCTCCAGAGCCCTTCCAAGTCGTCGTGGGGACCATATCTTGACTTGTTACTGTGATTGGGCCACTCACAGTACACGGCATGAGCGAGCGTCACTTGCAGCTGTCGTTTGTCCTCCCCACAAATCAATTGTGCGCAGTCAGAGATTTAATACAGAGCGCTACATAGCAGTACCAACATACAAACACATAAACGGCCTACTTGCACAGTACCTCTCCAGAGCACTTCCAAGTTGTCGTGGAGACCATATCTTGACTTGTTACTGTGATTGGGCCACTCACAGTACACGGCATGAGCGACCGTCACTTGCAGCTGCCGTTTGTCCTCCCCACAAATCTATTGTGCGCAGTCAGAGATTTAATACAGAGCGCTACATAGCAGTACCAACATACAAACACATAAACAGCCTTCTTGCACAGTAAATCTCCAGAGCCCTTCCAAGTTGTCGTGGGAACCATATCTTGACTTGTTACTGTGTTTGGGCCACTCACTGTACACGGCATGAGCGAGCGTCACTTGCAGCTGTCGTTTGTTTTCCCCGCAAACCTATTGTGTGCAGTCAGAGTTTTTATACAGAGCGCTACATAGCAGTACCAACATACAAACACATAAACAGCCTACTTGCACAGTACCTCTCCAGAACCCTTCCAAGTCGTCGTGGAGACCATATCTTGACATGTTACTGTGATTGGGCCACTCACTGTACACGGCTTGAGCGAGCGTCGCTTGCTGCTGTCGTTTGCCTTCCCCGCAAATCTATTGTGCGCGGTCAGAGATTTAATGCAGAGCGCTACATAGCAGTACCAACATACAAACACATAAACAGCCTACTTGCACAGTACCTCTCCAGAACACTGCCAAGTCGTCGTGGAGCCCATATCTTGAGATGTTACTGTGATTGGGCCACTCACTGTACACGGTACGAGCGAGTGTCACTTGCAGCTGTCGTTTGTCCTCTCCACAAATCTATTGTGCGCAGCCAGGGTTTTTATACAGAGCGCTACATAGCAGTACCAACAAACAAACACATATTCAGCCTACTTGCACAGTACCCCTCCAGAACCCTTCCAAGTCGTCGTGGAGACCATACCTTGACATGTTACTGTGATTGGGCCACTCACTGTACATGGCACGAGAGAGCGTCACTTGTAGCTGTCGTTTGTCTTCCCCGCAAATCCATTGTGCGCAGTCCGAGTTTTTATACAGAGCGCTACATGGCAGTACCAACATACAAACACATAGACAGCCTACTTGCACAGTACCTCTCCAGAACCCTTCCAAGTCGTCGTGGGGACCATATCTTGACTTGTTCCTACGATTGGGCCACTCACTGTACACGGCGCGACCGAGCATCACTTGCAGCTGTTGTTGGTCTTCCCCGCAAATCTATTGTGCGCAGTCAGAGATTTAATACAGAGCGCCACATCGCAGTAACAACATACAAACACATAAACAGCCTAGTTGCACATTACCTCTCCAGAACCCTTCCAAGTCGTCGTGGAGACCATATCTAGACATGTTACTGTGATTGGGCCACTCACTGTACACGGCACGAGCGAGCGTCACTTGTAGCTGTCATTTGTCTTCCCCGCAAATCTATTGTGCGCAGTCAGAGATTTAATACAGAGCGCTACATGGCTGTACCAACATACACACACATAAACAGCCTACTATCACAGTTCCTCTCCAGAACTTTTCAAAATCGTCGTGGAGACCATATCTTGAATTGTTACTGTGATTGGGCCACTAACTGTACACGGCACGAGCGAGCGTCACATGCAGCTGTCGTTTGTCTTCCCCGCAAGTCTATTGTGCGCAGTCAGAGATTTAATACAGAGCGCTACATAGCAGTACCAACATACACACACATAAACAGGCTACTTTCACAGAACCTGTCCATAACCTTTCCAAGTCGTCGTGGAGACCATATCCTGACTCGTTACTGTGATTGGGTCACTCACTGTACACAGCACGAGAGAGCGTCACTTGTAGCTGTCGTTTGTCTTCCCCACAAATCTATTGTGCGCAGTCAGAGATTTAATACAGAGCGCTACAGAGCAGTACCAACATACAAACACATAAACAGCCTACTTGCACAGTACCTCTCCAGAACCCTTCCAAGTCGTCGTGGAGACAATATCCTGACTTGTTACTGAGATTGGGCCACTCACTGTACACGGCACGAGCGAGCGTTACTTGCAGCTGTCGTTTGTGTTCCCCACAAATCTATTGTGCGCAGTCAGAGATTTAATACAGAGCGCTACATAGCAGTACCAACATACAAACACATAAACAGCCTACTTGCACAGTACTTCTCCAGAACCCTTCCAAGTCGTCGTGGAGACAGTATCCTGACTTGTTACTGTGATTGGGCCACTCACTGTACACGGCACGAGCGAGCGTTACTTGCAGCTGTCGTTTGATTTCCCCGCAAATCTATTGTGCGCAGTCAGAGATTTAATTCAGAGCGCTACATAGCAGTACCAACATGCAAACACATAAACGGCCTACTTGCACAGTACCTCTCCAGAACCCTTCCAAGTCGTCGTGGAGGCCATACCTCTATTTGTTACTGTGATTGGGATACTCACTGTACACGGAACGAGCTAGCGTCACTTGCAGCTGTCGTTTGTTTTCCATGCAAATCTATTGTGCGCAGTCAGAGATTTAATACAGAGCGCTACATAGCAGTACCAACATGCGAACACATAAACGGCCTACTTGCACAGTACCCCTCCAGGACCCTTTCAAGTCGTCGTGGTGACCATATCTTGACTTGTTACTGTGATTGGACCACTCACTGTACACGGCACGAGCGAGCGTCACTTGCAGCTGTCTCTTGTCATCCCTGCAAATCTATTGTGCGCAGTCAGAGATTTAATACAGAGCGCTACATAGCAGTACCAACATACAAAGACATAAACAGCCTACTTGCACAGTACCTCTCCAGAACACTTCCAAGTCGTTGTGGAGACCATTCTTGACTTGTTACTGTGATTGGGCCACTCACTGTACACGGCACGAGCGAGCATCACTTGCAGCTGTCGTTTGTCTTCCCCACAAATCTATAGTGCGCAGTCAGAGATTTAATACAGAGCGCTACATTGCAATACGAACATACAAACACATAAACAGCCTACTTGCACAGTACCTCTCCAGAAGCCATCCAAGTCGTCGTGGAGTCCTTATCCTGACTCGTTACTGTGATTGGGCCACTCACTGTACACGGCACGAGCGAGGGTCACTTGCAGCAGTCGTTTGTCTTCCCCGCATATCTATTGTGCGCAGTCAGAGATTTAATGCAGAGCGCTACATAGCAGTACCAACATGCAAACTTATAAACAGCCTACTTGCACAGTACCTCTCCAGAACCCTTCCAAGTCGTCGTGGACACCATATCTTGAGATGTTACTGTGATTGGGCCATTCACTGTACACGGCACGAGTGAGCGTCACTTGCAGCTGTCGTTTGTCTTCCCCGCAAATCTATTGTGCGCAGTCAGAGATTTAATACAGAGCGCTACATAGCAGTACTAACATACAAACACATAAACGGCCTACTTGCACAGTACCTCTCCAGAGCACTTCCAAGTTGTTGTGGAGGCCATATCTTGACTTGTTACTGTGATTGGGCCACTCACAGTACACGGCATGAGCGAGCGTCACTTGCAGCTGTCGTTTGTCCTCCCCACAAATCTATTGTGCGCAGTCAGAGATTTAATACAGAGCGCTACATAGCAGTACCAACATACAAACACATAAACGGCCTACTTGCACAGTACCTCTCCAGAGCCCTTCCAAGTCGTCGTGGAGACCATATCTTGACTTGTTACTGTGATTGGGTCACTCACAGTACACGGCATGAGCGAGCGTCACTTGCAGCTGTCATTTGTCCTCCCCACAAATCAATTGTGCGCAGTCAGAGATTTAATACAGAGAGCTACATAGCAGTACCAACATACAAACACATAAACTGCCTACTTGCACAGTACCTCTCCAGAGCACTTCCAAGTTGTCGTGGAGACCATATCTTGACTTGTTACTGTGATTGGGCCACTCACAGTACACGGTATGAGCGACCGTCACTTGCAGCTGTCGTTTGTCCTCCCCACAAATCTATTGTGCGCAGTCAGAGATTTAATACAGAGCGCTACATAGCAGTACCAACATACAAACACATAAACAGCCTTCTTGCACAGTAAATCTCCAGAGCCCTTCCAAGTTGTCGTGGGAACCATATCTTGACTTGTTACTGTGTTTGGGCCACTCACTGTACACGGCACGAGCGAGCGTCACTTGCAGCTGTCGCTTGTATTCCCCGCAAATCTATTGTGCGCAGTCAGAATTTTTATACAGAGCGCTACATAGCAGTACCAACGTACAAACACATAAACAGCCTACTTGCACAGTACCTCTCCAGAAACCTTCCAAGTCGTCGTGGAGACCATATCTTGACATGTTACTGTGACTGGGTCACTCACTGTGCACGGCACGTGCGAGCGTCACTTGCAGCTGTCGTTTGTCTTCCCCGCAAATCTATTGTGCGCAGTCAGAGGTTTAATACAGAGCGCTACATAGCAGTACCAACATACAAACACATAAAAGGCCTACTTGCACAGTACCTCTCCAGAGCCCTTCCAAGTCGTCGTGGAGACCATATCTTGATTAGTTACTGTGATTGGGCCACTCACTGTACATGGCACGAGTGAGCGTCACTTGCAGCTGTTGTTTGTCTTCCCCGCAAACCTATTGTGCACAGTCAGAGATTTAATACAGAGCGCTACATAGCAGTACCAACATACAAACACATAAACAGCCTACTTCCACAGTACCTCTCCAGAGCCCTTCCAAGTCGTCGTGGAGACAATATCTTGACAAGTTACTGTGATTAGGCCACTCACTGTACACGGCACGTGCGAGCGTCACATCCACCTGTCGTTTCTCTTCCCCGCAAAATCTATTGTGCGCAGTCAGAGATTTAATACAGAGCGCTACATAGCAGTACCAACATACAAACACATAAACAGCCTACTTGCACAGTACCTCTCCAGAACCCTTCCAAGTCGTCGTCGAGACCATATCTTGACATGTTACTGTGATTGGGCCACTCGCTGAACACGGCACGTGCGAGCGTCACTTCCACCTGTCGTTTGTCTTCCCCGCAAAATCTATTGTGCGCAGTCAGAGATTTAATACAGAGCGCTACATAGCAGTACCAACATACAAACACATAAAAGGTCTACTTGCACGGTACCTCTCCAGAGCCCTTCCAAGTCGTCGTGGAGACCATATCTTGATTTGTTACTGTGATTGGGCCACTCACTGTACATGGCACGAATGAGCGTCACTTGCAGCTGTTGTTTGTCTTCCCTCAAACCTATTGTGCGCAGTCAGAGATTTAATACAGAGCGCTACATAGCAGTACCAACATACAAACACATAAACAGCCTACTTGCACAGTACCTCTCCAGAGCCCTACCAAGTCGTCGTGGAGACAATATCTTGACAAGTTACTGTGATTGGGCCACTCACTGTACACGGCACGTGCGAGCGTCACTTCCACCCGTCGTTTGTCTTCCCCGCAAAATCTATTGTGCGCAGTCAGAGATTTAATACAGAGTGCTACATAGCAGTACCAAGATACAAACACATAAACAGATTACTTGCACGGTACCTCTCCAGAACCCTTCCAAGTCGTCGTGGAGACCATATCTTGACATGTTACTGTGATTGGGCCACTCACTGTACACGGCACGAGCGAGCATCACTTGTAGCTGTCGTTTGTCTTCCCTGCAAATCTATTGTGCGCAGTCAGAGTTTTTATACAGCGCGCTACATAGCAGTACCAACATACAAACACATAGACAGTCTACTTGCACAGTACCTCTCCAGAACCCTTCCAAGTTGTCGTGGAGACCATATCTTGACATGTTACTGTGATTGGGCCACTCACTGCACACAGCACGAGTGAGCGTCAATTGCAGCTGTCGTTTGTCTTCCCCCGCAAATCTATTGTGCGCAGTCAGAGATTTAATACAGAGTGCTACATAGCAGTACCAACATACAAACACATAAACAGATTACTTGCACGGTACCTCTCCAGAACCCTTCCAAGTCGTCGTGGAGACCATATCTTGACATGTTACTGTGATTGGGCCACTCACTGTACACGGCACGAGCGAGCGTCACTTGTAGCTGTCGTTTGTCTTCCCTGCAAATCTATTGTGCGCAGTCAGAGTTTTTATACAGCGCGCTACATAGCAGTACCAACATACAAACACATAGACAGTCTACTTGCACAGTACCTCTCCAGAACCCTTCCAAGTCGTCGTGGAGACCATATCTTGACATGTTACTGTGATTGGGCCACTCACTGTACACGGCACGAGCGAGCGTCACTTGTAGCTGTCGTTTGTCTTCCCTGCAAATCTATTGTGCGCAGTCAGAGTTTTTATACAGAGCGCTACATAGCAGTACCAACATACAAACACATAGACAGCCTACTTGCACAGTACCTCTCCAGAACCCTTCCAAGTCGTCGTGGAGACCATATCTTGACATGTTACTGTGATTGGGCCACTCACTGTACACGGCACGAGCGAGCGTCACTTGTAGCTGTCGTTTGTCTTCCCTGCAAATCTATTGTGCGCAGTCAGAGTTTTTATACAGCGCGCTACATAGCAGTACCAACATACAAACACATAGACAGTCTACTTGCACAGTACCTCTCCAGAACCCTTCCAAGTCGTCGTGGAGACCATATCTTGACATGTTACTGTGATTGGGCCACTCACTGTACACGGCACGAGCGAGCGTCACTTGTAGCTGTCGTTTGTCTTCCCTGCAAATCTATTGTGCGCAGTCAGAGTTTTTATACAGAGCGCTACATAGCAGTACCAACATACAAACACATAAACAGATTACTTGCACGGTACCTCTCCAGAACCCTTCCAAGTCGTCGTGGAGACCATATCTTGACATGTTACTGTGATTGGGCCACTCACTGTACACGGCACGAGCGAGCGTCACTTGTAGCTGTCGTTTGTCTTCCCTGCAAATCTATTGTGCGCAGTCAGAGTTTTTATACAGCGCGCTACAAAGCAGTACCAACATACAAACACATAGACAGTCTACTTGCACAGTACCTCTCCAGAACCCTTCCAAGTCGTCGTGGAGACCATATCTTGACATGTTACTGTGATTGGGCCACTCACTGTACACGGCACGAGCGAGCGTCACTTGTAGCTGTCGTTTGTCTTCCCTGCAAATCTATTGTGCGCAGTCAGAGTTTTTATACAGAGCGCTACATAGCAGTACCAACATACAAACACATAGACAGCCTACTTGCACAGTACCTCTCCAGAACCCTTCCAAGTCGTCGTGGAGACCATATCTTGACATGTTACTGTGATTGGGCCACTCACTGTACACGGCACGAGCGAGCGTCACTTGTAGCTGTCGTTTGTCTTCCCTGCAAATCTATTGTGCGCAGTCAGAGTTTTTATACAGCGCGCTACATAGCAGTACCAACATACAAACACATAGACAGTCTACTTGCACAGTACCTCTCCAGAACCCTTCCAAGTCGTCGTGGAGACCATATCTTGACATGTTACTGTGATTGGGCCACTCACTGCACACAGCACGAGTGAGCGTCAATTGCAGCTGTCGTTTGTCTTCCCCCGCAAATCTATTGTGCGCAGTCAGAGATTTAATACAGAGTGCTACATAGCAGTACCAACATACAAACACATAAACAGATTACTTGCACGGTACCTCTCCAGAACCCTTCCAAGTCGTCGTGGAGACCATATCTTGACATGTTACTGTGATTGGGCCACTCACTGTACACGGCACGAGCGAGCGTCACTTGTAGCTGTCGTTTGTCTTCCCTGCAAATCTATTGTGCGCAGTCAGAGTTTTTATACAGCGCACTACATAGCAGTACCAACATACAAACACATAGACAGTCTACTTGCACAGTACCTCTCCAGAACCCTTCCAAGTCGTCGTGGAGACCATATCTTGACATGTTACTGTGATTGGGCCACTCACTGTACACGGCACGAGCGAGCGTCACTTGTAGCTGTCGTTTGTCTTCCCTGCAAATCTATTGTGCGCAGTCAGAGTTTTTATACAGCGCGCTACATAGCAGTACCAACATACAAACACATAGACAGTCTACTTGCACAGTACCTCTCCAGAACCCTTCCAAGTCGTCGTGGAGACCATATCTTGACATGTTACTGTGATTGGGCCACTCACTGCACACAGCACGAGTGAGCGTCAATTGCAGCTGTCGTCTGTCTTCCCCCGCAAATCTATTGTGCGCAGTCAGAGATTTAATACAGAGTGCTACATAGCAGTACCAACATACAAACACATAAACAGATTACTTGCACGGTACCTCTCCAGAACCCTTCCAAGTCGTCGTGGAGACCATATCTTGACATGTTACTGTGATTGGGCCACTCACTGTACACGGCACGAGCGAGCGTCACTTGTAGCTGTCGTTTGTCTTCCCTGCAAATCTATTGTGCGCAGTCAGAGTTTTTATACAGCGCGCTACATAGCAGTACCAACATACAAACACATAGACAGTCTACTTGCACAGTACCTCTCCAGAACCCTTCCAAGTCGTCGTGGAGACCATATCTTGACATGTTACTGTGATTGGGCCACTCACTGTACACGGCACGAGCGAGCGTCACTTGTAGCTGTCGTTTGTCTTCCCTGCAAATCTATTGTGCGCAGTCAGAGATTTAATACAGAGCGCTACATAGCAGTACCAACATACAAACACATAAACAGCCTACTTGCACAGTACCTCTCCAGAGCCCTACCAAGTCGTCGTGGAGACAATATCTTGACATGTTACTGTGATTGGGCCACTCACTGTACACGGCACGTGCGAGCGTCACTTCCACCCGTCGTTTGTCTTCCCCGCAAAATCTATTGTGCGCAGTCAGAGATTTAATACAGAGTGCTACATAGCAGTACCAACATACAAACACATAAACAGATTACTTGCACGGTACCTCTCCAGAACCCTTCCAAGTCGTCGTGGAGACCACATCTTGACATGTTACTGTGATTGGGCCACTCACTGTACACGGCACGAGCGAGCGTCACTTGTAGCTGTCGTTTGTCTTCCCTGCAAATCTATTGTGCGCAGTCAGAGTTTTTATACAGAGCGCTACATAGCAGTACCAACATACAAACACATAAACAGCCTACTTGCACAGTACCTCTCCAGAGCCCTACCAAGTCGTCGTGGAGACAATATCTTGACATGTTACTGTGATTGGGCCACTCACTGTACACGGCACGTGCGAGCGTCACTTCCACCCGTCGTTTGTCTTCCCCGCAAAATCTATTGTGCGCAGTCAGAGATTTAATACAGAGTGCTACATAGCAGTACCAACATACAAACACATAAACAGATTACTTGCACAGTACCTCTCCAGAACCCTTCCAAGTCGTCGTAGAGACCATATCTTGACATGTTACTGTGATTGGGCCACTCACTGTACACGGCACGAGCGAGCGTCACTTGTAGCTGTCGTTTGTCTTCCCTGCAAATCTATTGTGCGCAGTCAGAGTTTTTATACAGAGCGCTACATAGCAGTACCAACATACAAACACATAAACAGCCTACTTGCACAGTACCTCTCCAGAGCCCTACCAAGTCGTCGTGGAGACAATATCTTGACATGTTACTGTGATTGGGCCACTCACTGTACACGGCACGTGCGAGCGTCACTTCCACCTGTCGTTTGTCTTCCCCGCAAAATCTATTGTGCGCAGTCAGAGATTTAATACAGAGTGCTACATAGCAGTACCAACATACAAACACATAAACAGATTACTTGCACAGTACCTCTCCAGAACCCTTCCAAGTCGTCGTGGAGACCATATCTTGACATGTTACTGTGATTGGGCCACTCACTGTACACGGCACGAGCGAGCGTCACTTGTAGCTGTCGTTTGTCTTCCCCGCAAAATCTATTGTGCGCAGTCAGAGATTTAATACAGAGTGCTACATAGCAGTACCAACATACAAACACATAAACAGATTACTTGCACAGTACCTCTCCAGAACCCTTCCAAGTCGTCGTGGAGACCATATCTTGACATGTTACTGTGATTGGGCCACTCACTGTACACGGCACGAGCGAGCGTCACTTGTAGCTGTCGTTTGTCTTCCCCGCAAAATCTATTGTGCGCAGTCAGAGATTTAATACAGAGTGCTACATAGCAGTACCAACATACAAACACATAAACAGATTACTTGCACAGTACCTCTCCAGAACCCTTCCAAGTCGTCGTGGAGACCATATCTTGACATGTTACTGTGATTGGGCCACTCACTGTACACGGCACGAGCGAGCGTCACTTGTAGCTGTCGTTTGTCTTCCCTGCAAATCTATTGTGCGCAGTCAGAGTTTTTATACAGAGCGCTACATAGCACTACCAACATACAAACACATAAACAGCCTACTTGCACAGTACCTCTCCAGAGCCCTACCAAGTCGTCGTGGAGACAATATCTTGACATGTTACTGTGATTGGGCCACTCACTGTACACGGCACGTGCGAGCGTCACTTCCACCCGTCGTTTGTCTTCCCCGCAAAATCTATTGTGCGGAGTCAGAGATTTAATACAGAGTGCTACATAGCAGTACCAACATACAAACACATAAACAGATTACTTGCACAGTACCTCTCCAGAACCCTTCCAAGTCGTCGTGGAGACCATATCTTGACATGTTACTGTGATTGGGCCACTCACTGTACACGGCACGAGCGAGCGTCACTTGTAGCTGTCGTTTGTCTTCCCCGCAAAATCTATTGTGCGCAGTCAGAGATTTAATACAGAGTGCTACATAGCAGTACCAACATACAAACACATAAACAGATTACTTGCACAGTACCTCTCCAGAACCCTTCCAAGTCGTCGTGGAGACCATATCTTGACATGTTACTGTGATTGGGCCACTCACTGTACACGGCACGAGCGAGCGTCACTTGTAGCTGTCGTTTGTCTTCCCTGCAAATCTATTGTGCGCAGTCAGAGTTTTTATACAGAGCGCTACATAGCAGTACCAACATACAAACACATAAACAGCCTACTTGCACAGTACCTCTCCAGAGCCCTACCAAGTCGTCGTGGAGACAATATCTTGACATGTTACTGTGATTGGGCCACTCACTGTACACGGCACGTGCGAGCGTCACTTCCACCCGTCTTTTGTCTTCCCCGCAAAATCTATTGTGCGCAGTCAGAGATTTAATACAGAGTGCTACATAGCAGTACCAACATACAAACACATAAACAGATTACTTGCACAGTACCTCTCCAGAACCCTTCCAAGTCGTCGTGGAGACCATATCTTGACATGTTACTGTGATTGGGCCACTCACTGTACACGGCACGAGCGAGCGTCACTTGTAGCTGTCGTTTGTGTTCCCCGCAAAATCTATTGTGCGCAGTCAGAGATTTAATACAGAGTGCTACATAGCAGTACCAACATACAAACACATAAACAGATTACTTGCACAGTACCTCTCCAGAACCCTTCCAAGTCGTCGTGGAGACCATATCTTGACATGTTACTGTGATTGGGCCACTCACTGTACACGGCACGAGCGAGCGTCACTTGTAGCTGTCGTTTGTCTTCCCCGCAAAATCTATTGTGCGCAGTCAGAGATTTAATACAGAGTGCTACATAGCAGTACCAACATACAAACACATAAACAGATTACTTGCACAGTACCTCTCCAGAACCCTTCCAAGTCGTCGTGGAGACCATATCTTGACATGTTACTGTGATTGGGCCACTCACTGTACACGGCACGAGCGAGCGTCACTTGTAGCTGTCGTTTGTCTTCCCTGCAAATCTATTGTGCGCAGTCAGAGTTTTTATACAGAGCGCTACATAGCAGTACCAACATACAAACACATAAACAGCCTACTTGCACAGTACCTCTCCAGAGCCCTACCAAGTCGTCGTGGAGACAATATCTTGACATGTTACTGTGATTGGGCCACTGACTGTACACGGCACGTGCGAGCGTCACTTCCACCCGTCGTTTGTCTTCCCCGCAAAATCTATTGTGCGCAGTCAGAGATTTAATACAGAGTGCTACATAGCAGTACCAACATACAAACACATAAACAGATTACTTGCACAGTACCTCTCCAGAACCCTTCCAAGTCGTCGTGGAGACCATATCTTGACATGTTACTGTGATTGGGCCACTCACTGTACACGGCACGAGCGAGCGTCACTTGTAGCTGTCGTTTGTCTTCCCTGCAAATCTATTGTGCGCAGTCAGAGTTTTTATACAGAGCGCTACATAGCAGTACCAACATACAAACACATAAACAGCCTACTTGCACAGTACCTCTCCAGAGCCCTACCAAGTCGTCGTGGAGACAATATCTTGACATGTTACTGTGATTGGGCCACTCACTGTACACGGCACGTGCGAGCGTCACTTCCACCCGTCGTTTGTCTTCCCCGCAAAATCTATTGTGCGCAGTCAGAGATTTAATACAGAGTGCTACATAGCAGTACCAACATACAAACACATAAACAGATTACTTGCACGGTACCTCTCCAGAACCCTTCCAAGTCGTCGTGGAGACCATATCTTGACATGTTACTGTGATTGGGCCACTCACTGTACACGGCACGAGCGAGCGTCACTTGTAGCTGTCGTTTGTCTTCCCTGCAAATCTATTGTGCGCAGTCAGAGTTTTTATACAGAGCGCTACATAGCAGTACCAACATACAAACACATAAACAGCCTACTTGCACAGTACCTCTCCAGAGCCCTACCAAGTCGTCGTGGAGACAATATCTTGACATGTTACTGTGATTGGGCCACTCACTGTACACGGCACGTGCGAGCGTCACTTCCACCCGTCGTTTGTCTTCCCCGCAAAATCTATTGTGCGCAGTCAGAGATTTAATACAGAGTGCTACATAGCAGTACCAACATACAAACACATAAACAGATTACTTGCACGGTACCTCTCCAGAACCCTTCCAAGTCGTCGTGGAGACCATATTTTGACATGTTACTGTGATTGGGCCACTCACTGTACACGGCACGAGCGAGCGTCACTTGTAGCTATCGTTTGTCTTCCCCGCAAAATCTATTGTGCGCAGTCAGAGATTTAATACAGAGTGCTACATAGCAGTACCAACATACAAACACATAAACAGATTACTTGCACGGTACCTCTCCAGAACCCTTCCAAGTCGTCGTGGAGACCATATCTTGACATGTTACTGTGATTGGGCCACTCACTGTACACGGCACGAGCGAGCGTCACTTGTAGCTGTCGTTTGTCTTCCCTGCAAATCTATTGTGCGCAGTCAGTGTTTTTATACAGCGCGCTACATAGCAGTACCAACATACAAACACATAGACAGTCTACTTGCACAGTACCTCTCCAGAACCCTTCCAAGTCGTCGTGGAGACCATATCTTGACATGTTACTGTGATTGGGCCACTCACTGCACACAGCACGAGTGAGCGTCAATTGCAGCTGTCGTTTGTCTTCCCTCGCAAATCTATTGTGCGCAGTCAGAGATTTAATACAGAGCGCTACTTAACAGTACCAACATACAAACACATAAACTGCCTACTTGCACAGTACCTCTCCTGAGCCCTTCCAAGTCATCGTGGAGACCAAATCTTGACTTGTTACTGTGATTGGGCCACTCACTGTACACGGCATGAGAGAGCGTCACTTGCAGATGTCGTTTGTCTTCCCCGCAAATCTATTGTGTGCAGTCAGAGTTTTTATACACAGCGCTACATAGCAGTACCAACATACATCCACATAAACAGCCTACTTGCACAATACCTCTCCAGAACCCTTCCAAGTCGTAGTGAAGACCATATCTTGACATGTTACTGTGATTCGGCCACTCATTGTACACGGCACGAGCGAGCGTCACTTGCAGCTGTCTTTTGTCTTCCCCGCAAATCTATTGTGTGCAGTCAGAGTTTTTATACAGAGCGCTACATAGCAGTACCATCAAACAAACACATAAACAGCCACCTTGCACATTACGTCTCCAGACCCATCCTAGTCGTTGTGGAGACCATATCTTGACTTGTTACTGAGATTAAGCCACTCACTGTACACGGCACGAGCGAGCGTCACTTGCAGCTGTCGTTTGTCTTCCCCGCAGAACTATTGTGCGCAGTCAGGACTTTAATGCAGAGCGCTACATAGCAGTACCAACATACAAACAGATAAACAGCCTACTTGCACAGTACCTCTCCAGAAGCCATCCAAGTCGTCGTGGAGTCCATGTCCTGACTCGTTACTGTGATTGGGCCACTCACTGTACACGGCACGAGCGAGGGTCACTTGCAGCTGTCGTTTGTCTTCCCCGCAAATCTATTGTGCGCAGTCAGAGATTTAATGCAGAGCGCTACATAGCAGTACCAACATACAAACACATAAACAGCCTACTTGCACAGTACATCTCCAGAACCCTTCCAAGTCGTCGTGGAGACCATATCTTGAGATGTTACTGTCATTGGGCCACTCACTGTACACGGCACGAGTGAGCGTCACTTGCAGCTGTCGTTTGAATTCCCCGCAAATCTATTGTGCGCAGTCAGAGATTTAATACAGAGCGCTACATAGCAGTACCAACATACAAACACATAAAAGGCCTACTTGCACAGTACCTCTCCAGAGCCCTTCCAAGTCGTCGTGGAGACCATATCTTGATTTGTTACTGTGATTGGGCCACTCACTGTACATGGCACGAATGAGCGTCACTTGCAGCTGTTGTTTGTCTTCCCGCAAACCTATTGTGCGCAGTCAGAGATTTAATACAGAGCGCTACATAGCAGTACCAACATACAAACACATAAACAGCCTACTTGCACAGTACCTCTCCAGAAGCCATCCAAGTCGTCGTGGAGTCCATGTCCTGACTCGTTACTGTGATTGGGCCACTCACTGTACACGGCACGAGTGAGCGTCACTTCCACCCGTCGTTTGTCTTCCCCGCAAAATCTATTGAGCGCAGTCAGAGATTAAATGCAGAGTGCTACATAGCAGTACCAACATACAAACACATAAACAGCCTACTTGCACGGTACATCTCCAGAACCCTTCCAAGTCGTCGTGGTCACCATATCTTGACATGTTACTGTGATTGGGCCACTCACTGTACACGGCACGTGCGAGCGTCACTTCCACCCGTCGTTTGTCTTCCCCGCAAAATCTATTGAGCGCAGTCAGAGATTAAATGCAGAGTGCTACATAGCAGTACCAACATACAAACACATAAACAGCCTACTTGCACGGTACCTCTCCAGAACCCTTCCAAGTCGTCGTGGAGACCATATCTTGACATGTTACTGTGATTGGGCCACTCACTGCACACGGCACGAGTGAGCGTCAATTGCAGCTGTCGTTTGTCTTCCCCCGCAAATCTATTGTGCGCAGTCAGAGATTTAATACAGAGCGCTACTTAACAGTACCAACATACAAACACATAAACTGCCTACTTGCACAGTACCTCTCCTGAGCCCTTCCAAGTCATCGTGGAGACCAAATCTTGACTTGTTACTGTGATTGGGCCACTCACTGTACACGGCATGAGAGAGCGTCACTTGCAGATGTCGTTTGTCTTCCCCGCAAATCTATTGTGTGCAGTCAGAGTTTTTATACACAGCGCTACATAGCAGTACCAACATACAACCACATAAGCAGCCTACTTGCACAGTACCTCTCCAGAACCCTTCCAAGTCGTAGTGAAGACCATATCTTGACATGTTACTGTGATTCGGCCACTCATTGTACACGGCACGAGCGAGCGTCACTTGCAGCTGTCGTTTGTCTTCCCCGCAAATCTATTGTGTGCAGTCAGAGTTTTTATACAGAGCGCTACATAGCAGTACATCAAACAAACACATAAACAGCCACCTTGCACATTACCTCTCCAGACCCATCCTAGTCGTTGTGGAGACCATATCTTGACTTGTTACTGAGATTGAGCCACTCACTGTACACGGCACGAGCGAGCGTCACTTGCAGCTGTCGTTTGTCTTCCCCGCAGAACTATTGTGCGCAGTCAGGACTTTAATGCAGAGCGCTACATAGCAGTACCAACATACAAACAGATAAACAGCCTACTTGCACAGTACCTCTCCAGAAGCCATCCAAGTCGTCGTGGAGTCCATGTCCTGACTCGTTACTGTGATTGGGCCACTCACTGTACACGGCACGAGCGAGGGTCACTTGCAGCTGTTGTTTGTCTTCCCCGCAAATCTATTGTGCGCAGTCAGAGATTTAATGCAGAGCGCTACATAGCAGTACCAACATACAAACACATAAACAGCCTACTTGCACAGTACATCTCCAGAACCCTTCCAAGTCGTCGTGGACACCATATCTTGAGATGTTACTGTCATTGGGCCACTCACTGTACACGGCACGAGTGAGCGTCACTTGCAGCTGTCGTTTGAATTCCCCGCAAATCTATTGTGCGCAGTCAGAGATTTAATACAGAGCGCTACATAGCAGTACCAACATACAAACACATAAACGGCCTACTTGCACAGTACCTCTCCAGAGCCCTTCCAAGTCGTCGTGGAGACCATTTCTTGACTTGTTACTGTGATTGGGCCACTCACTGTACATGGCACGAGTGGGCGTCACTTGCAGCTGTCGTTTGTCCTCCCCGCAAATCTGTTGTGCGCAGTCAGAGATTTAATACAGAGCGCTACATAGCAGTACCAACATACAAACACATAAACAGCCTACTTGCACAGTACCTCTCCAGAGCCCTTCCAAGTCGTCGTGGAGACCATATCTAGACTTGTTAGTGTGATTGGGCCACTCACTGTACACGGCACGTGCGAGCGTCACTTCCACCTGTCGTTTGTCTTCCCCGCAAAATCTATTGTGCGCAGTCAGAGATTTAATACAGAGCGCTACATAGCAGTACCAACATACACACACATAAACAGGCTACTTTCACAGAACCTCTCCATAACCTTTCCAAGTCGTCGTGGAGACCATATCCTGACTCGTTACTGTGATTGGGCCACTCACTGTACACGGCACGAGCGAGAGTTACTTGCAGCTGTCGTTTGTGTTCCCCGCAAATCTATTGTGCGCAGTCAGAGATTTAATACAGAGCGCTACATAGCAGAACCAACAAGCAAAAACATAAACGGCCTAGTTGCACAGGACCTCTCCAGAACCCTTCCAAGTCGTCGTGGAGGCCACATCTTGACTTGTTACTGTGATTGGGCCACTCACTGTACACGGCACGAGAAACCGTCACTTGCAGCTGTCGTTTGTCTTCCCCGCAAATCTATTGTGCGCAGTCAGAGATTTAATACAGAGCGCTACATAGCAGTACCAACATACACACACATAAACAGGCTACTTTCACGAAACCTCTCCATAACCTTTCCAAGTCGTCGTGGAGACCATATCCTGACTCGTTACTGTGATTGGGCCACTTACTGTACACGGCAAGAGAGAGCGTCACTTGCAGCTGTCGTTTGTCTTCCCCACAAATCTATTGTGCGCAGTCAGAGATTTAATACAGAGTGCTACATAGCAGTACCAACATACAAACACATAAACAGCCTACTTGCACAGTACCTCTCCAGAACCATTCCAAATCGTCGTGGAGACAATATCCTGACTTGTTACTGTGATTGGGCCACTCACTGTACACGGCACGATCGAGCGTCACTTGCAGCTGTCGTTTGTCTTCCCCGCAAATCTATTGTGCGCAGTTAGAGTTTTTATACACAGCGCTACATAACAGTACCAACATACAACCACATAAACAGCCTACTTGCACAGTACCTCTCCAGAACCCTTCCAAGTCGTAGTGAAGACCATATCTTGACATGTTACTGTGATTCGGCCACTCATTGTACACGGCATGAGCGAGCGTCACTTACAGCTGTCGTTTGTCTTCCCCGCAAATCTATTTTGTGCAGTCAGAGTTTTTATACAGAGCGCTACATAGCAGTACCAACAAACATACACATAAACAGCCACCTTGCACATTACCTCTCCAGACCCATCCTAGTCGTTGTGGAAACCATATCTTGACTTGTTACTGAGATTGGGCCACTCACTGTACACGGCACGAGCGAGCGTCACTTGCAGCTGTCGTTTTTCTTCCCCGCAGAACTATTGTGCGCAGTCAGGAATTTAATGCAGAGCGCTACATAGCAGTACCAACATACAAACAGATAAACAGCCTACTTGCACAGTACCTCTCCAGAAGCCATCCAAGTCGTCGTGGAGTCCATGTCCTGACTCGTTACTGTGATTGGGCCACTCACTGTACACGGCACGATCGAGGGTCACTTGCAGCTGTCGTTTGTCTTCCCCGCAAATCTATTGTGCGCAGTCAGAGATTTAATGCAGAGCGCTACATAGCAGTACCAACATACAAACACATAAACAGCCTACTTGCACAGTACATCTCCAGATCCCTTCCAAGTCGTCGTGGAGACCATATCTTGAGATGTTACTGTCATTGGGCCACTCACTGTACACGGCACGAGTGAGCGTCACTTGCAGCTGTCGTTTGAATTCCCTGCAATTCTATTGTGCGCAGTCAGAGATTTAATACAGAGCGCTACATAGCAGTACCAACATACAAACACATAAACGGCCTACTTGCACAGTACCTCTCCAGAGCCCTTCCAAGTCGTCGTGGAGACCATTTCTTGACTTGTTACTGTGATTGGGCCACTCACTGTACATGGCACGAGTGAGAGTCACTTGCAGCTGTTGTTTGTCTTCCCCGCAAACCTATTGTGCGCAGTCAGAGATTTAATACAGAGCGCTACATAGCAGTACCAACATACAAACACATAAACAGCCTACTTGCACAGTACCTCTCCAGAGCCCTTCCAAGTCGTCGTGGAGACCATATCTTGACTTGTTACTGTGATTGGGCCACTCACTGTACACGGCACGTGCGAGCGTCACTTCCACCTGTCGTTTGTGCTCCCCGCAAATCTATTGTGCACAGTCAGAGATTTAATACAGAGCGCAACATAGCAGTACCAACATACAAACACATAAACAGCCTACTTGCACAGTACCTCTCCAGAACCCTTCCAAGTCGACGTGGAGACCATATCTTGACATGTTACTGTGATTGGGCCACTCACTGTACACGGCACGAGCGAGCGTCACTTGCAGATGTCGTTTGTCTTCCCCGCAAATCAATTGTGCACAGTCAGAGTTTTTATACAGAGCGCTACATAGCAGTACCAACATACAAACACATAGACAGCCTACTTGCACAGTACCTCTCCAGAGCCCTTCCAAGTCGTCGTGGAGACCATATCTTTACATGTTACTGTGATTGGGCCACCCACTGTACATGGCACGAGAGAGCGTCACTTGCAGCTGTCGTTTGTCCTCCCCGCAAATCTGTTGTGTGCAGTCAGAGATGTAATACAGAGCGCTACACAGCAGTCCCAACATACACACACATAAACAGGCTACTTTCACAGAACCTCTCCATAACGTTTCCATGTCGTCGTGGAGACCATATCCTGACTCGTTACTGTGATTGGGCCACTCACTGTACACGGCACGAGCGAGAGTTACTTGCAGCTGTCGTTTGTGTTCCCCGCAAATGTATTGTGCGCAGTCAGAGATTTAATACAGAGCGCTACATAGCAGAACCAACAAGCAAAAACATAAACGGCCTACTTGCACAGTACCTCTCCAGAACCCTTCCAAGTCGTCGTGGAGGCCACATCTTGACTTGTTACTGTGATTGGGCCACTCACTGTACACGGCACGAGAAAGCGTCACTTGCAGCTGTCGTTTGTCTTCCCCGCAAATCTATTGTGCGCAGTCAGAGATTTAATACAGAGCGCTACATAGCAGTACCAACATACACACACATAAACAGGCTACTTTCACGGAACCTCTCCATAACCTTTCCAAGTCGTCGTGGAGACCATATCCTGACTCGTTACTGTGATTGGGCCACTTACTGTACACGGCAAGAGAGAGTGTCACTTGCAGCTGTCGTTTGTCTTCCCCACAAATCTATTGTGCGCAGTCAGAGATTTAATACAGAGCGCTACATAGCAGTACCAACATACAAACACATAAACAGCCTACTTGCACAGTACCTCTCCAGAACCATTCCAAATCGTCGTGGAGACAATATCCTGACTTGTTACTGTGATTGGGCCACTCACTGTACTCGGCACGATCGAGCGTCACTTGCAGCTGTCGTTTGTCTTCCCCGCAAATCTATTGTGCGCAGTCAGAGTTTTTATACACAGCGCTACATGGCAGTACCAACATACAACCACATAAACAGCCTACTTGCACACTACCTCTCCAGAACCCTTCCAAGTCGTAGTGAAGACCATATGTTGACTTGTTACTGAGATTGGGCCACTCGCTGTACACGGCACGAACGAGGGTTACTTGCAGCTGTCGTTTGTCTTCCCCGCAAATCTATTGTGCGCAGTCAGAGAATTAATGCAGAGCGCTACATAGCAGTACCAACATACAAACACATAAACAGCCTACTTGCACAGTACCTCTCCAGAACCATTCCAAGCCGTCGTGGAGACCATATCTTGACTTGTTACTGTGATTGGGCCACATACTGTACACGGCACGAGAGAGCGTCACTTGCAGCTGTCGTTTGTTCTCCCCGCAAATCTCTTGTGTGCAGTCAGAGGTTTAATACAGAGCGCTACATAGCAGTACCAACATACAAACACATAAACAGCCTACTTGCACAGTACCTCTCCAGAGCCCTTCCAAGTCGTCGTGGAGACCATATCTAGACTTGTTAGTGTGATTGGGCCACTCACTGTTCACGGCACGTGCGAGCGTCACTTCCACCTGTCGTTTGCCTTCCCCGCAAAATCTATTGTGTGCAGTCAGAGATTTAATACAGAGCGCTACATAGCAGTACCAACATGCAAACACATAAACGGCCTACTTGCACAGTACCTCTCCAGAACCCTTCCAAGTCGTCGTGGAGGCCATACCTTGATTTGTTACAGTGATTGGGCCACTCACTGTACACGGCAAGATCGAGCGTCACTTGCAGCTGTCGTTTATTCCCCCCTCAAATCTATTGTACGCAGTCAGAGATTTAATGCAGAGCGCTACATAACAGTACCAACATACAAACACATAAAGAGCCTACTTGCACAGTACCCCTCCAGGACCCTTCTAAGTCGTCGTGGTGACCATATCTTGAATTGTTACTGTGATTGGGCCACTCACTGTACACGGAACGAGCTAGCGTCACTTGCAGCTGTCGTTTGTCTTCCTCACAAATCTATTGTGCGCAGTCAGAGATTAAATGTAGAGCGCTACATAGCAGTACCAACATGCGAAGACATAAACGGCCTACTTGCACAGTACCCCTCCAGGACCCTTCCAAGTCGTCGTGGTGACCATATCTTGAATTGTTACTGTGATTGGAACACTCACTGTACACGGCACGAGCAAGCGTCACTTGCAGCTGTCGTTTGTCTTCCCTGCAAATCTATTGTGCGCAGTCAGAGATTTAATACAGAGCGCTACATAGCAGTACCAACATACAAACACATAAACAGCCTACTTGCACAGTACCTCTCCAGAAGCCTTCCAAGTCGTTGTGGAGACCATTCTTGACTTGTTACTGTGATTCGGCCACTCACTGTACACGGCACGAGCGAGCATCACTTGCAGCTGTCGCTTGTCTTCCTCACAAATCTATAGTGCACAGTCAGAGATTTAATACAGAGCGCTACATTGCAATACCAACATACAAACACATAAAGAGCCTACTTGCACAGTACCTCTCCAGAGCCCTTCCAAGTCGTCGTGGAGACCATATCCCGACTCGTTACTGTGATTGGGCCACTCACTGTACACGGCACGAGCGAGCGTCACTTGCAGCTGTCGTTTGTCTCCCCCACAAATCCATTGTGCGCAGTCAGAGATTTAATACAGAGCGCTACATAGCAGTACCAACATACAAACACATAAACAGCCTACTTGCACAGTACCTCTCCAGACGCCATCCAAGTCGTCGTGGAGTCCATATCCTGACTCGTTACTGAGATTGGGCCACTCACTGTACACGGCACGAGCGAGGGTCACTTGCAGCTGTCGTTTGTCTTCCCCGCATATCTATTGTGCGCAGTCAGAGATTTAATGCAGAGCGCTACATAGCAGTACCAACATACAAACACATAAACGGCCTACTTGCACAGTACCTCTCCAGAGCCCTTCCAAGTTGTCGTGGAAACCATATCTTGACTTGTTACTGTGATTGGGCCAGTCACTGTACACGGCATGAGCGAGCGTCACTTGCAGCTGTCGTTTGTGTTCCCCGCAAATCTATTGTGCGCAGTCAGAGTTTTTATACAGAGCGCAACATAGCAGTACCAACATACAAACACATAAACAGCCTACTTGCACAGTACCTCTCCAGAAACCTTCCAAGTCGTCGTGGAGACCATATCTTGACATGTTACTGTGATTGGGCCACTTACTGTACACGGCATGAGCGAGCGTCACTTGCAGCTCTCGTTTGTCTTCCCCGCAAATCTATTGTGCGCAGTCAGAGGTTTAATACAGAGCGCTACATAGCAGTACCAACATACAAACACATAAACGGCCTACTTGCACAGTACCTCTCCAGAGCCCTTCCAAGTCGTCGTGGAGACCATATCTTGATTTGTTACTGTGATTGGGCCACTCACTGTACATGGCACGAGTGAGCGTCACTTGCAGCTGTTGTTTGTCTTCCCCGCAAACCTATTGTGCGCAGTCAGAGATTTAATACAGAGCGCTACATTGCAGTACCAACATACAAACACATAAACAGCCTACTTGCACAGTACCTCTCCAGAGCCCTTCCAAGTCGTCGTGGAGACAATATCTTGACAAGTTACTGTGATTGGGCCACTCACTATACACGGCACGTGCGAGCGTCACTTCCACCCGTCGTTTGTATTCCCCGCAAAATCTATTGTGCGCAGTCAGAGATTTAATACAGAGTGCTACATAGCAGTACCAACATACAAACACATAAACAGCCTACTTGCACGGTACCTCTCCAGAACCCCTCCAAGTCGTCGTGGAGACCATATCTTGACATGTTACTGTGATTGGGCCACTCACTGTACACGGCACGAGCGAGCGTCACTTGTAGCTGTCGTTTGTCTTCCCTGCAAATCTATTGTGCGCAGTCAGAGTTTTTATACAGAGCGCTACATAGCAGTACCAACATACAAACACATAAACAGCCTACTTGCACAGTACCTCTCCAGAACCCTTCCAAGTCGTCGTGGAGACAATATCTTGACAAGTTACTGTGATTGGGCCACTCACTGTACACGGCACGTGCGAGCGTCACTTCCACCTGTCGTTTGTATTCCCCGCAAAATCTATTGTGCGCAGTCAGAGATTTAATACAGAGCGCTACATAGCAGTACCAACATACAAACACATAAACAGCCTACTTGCACAGTACCTCTCCAGAACCCTTCCAAGTCGTCGTGGAGACCATATCTTGACTTGTTACTGTGATTGGGCCACTCACTGTACACGGCACGAGCGAGCGTCACTTGTAGCTGTCGTTTGTCTTCCCTGCAAATCTATTGTGCGCAGTCAGAGTTTTTATACAGAGCGCTACATAGCAGTACCATCATACAAACACATAAACAGCCTACTTGCACAGTACCTCTCCAGAACCCTTCCAAGTCGTCGTGGAGACAATATCTTGACAAGTTACTGTGATTGGGCCACTCACTGTACACGGCACGTGCGAGCGTCACTTCCACCTGTCGTTTGTATTCCCCGCAAAATCTATTGTGCGCAGTCAGAGATTTAATACAGAGCGCTACATAGCAGTACCAACATACAAACACATAAACAGCCTACTTGCACAGTACCTCTCCAGAACCCTTCCAAGTCGTCGTGGAGACCATATCTTGACATGTTACTGTGATTGGGCCACTCACTGCACACGGCGCGAGTGAGCGTCAATTGCAGCTGTCGTTTGTCTTCCCCGCAAATCTATTGTGCGCAGTCAGAGATTTAATACAGAGCGCTACATAGCAGTACCAACATACACACACATAAACAGCCTACTTTCACAGAACCTCTCCATAACCTTTCCAAGTCGTCGTGGAGACCATATCCTGACTCGTTACTGTGATTGGGCCACTCACTGTACACAGCACGAGAGAGCGTCACTTGCAGCTGTCGTTTATCTTCCCGACAAATCTATTGTGCGCAGTCAGAGATTTAATACAGAGCGCTGGAGAGCAGTACCAACATACAAACACATAAACAGCCTACTTGCACAGTACGTCTCCAGAACCCTTCCAAGTCGTCGTGGAGACAATATCCTGACTTGTTACTGTGATTGGGCCACTCACTGTTCACGGCACGAGCGAGCGTTACTTGCAGCTGTCGTTTGTGTTCCCCGCAAATCTATTGTGCGCAGTCAGAGATTTAATACAGAGCGCTACATAGCAGTACCAACATGCGAAAACATAAACGCTCTACTTGCACAGTACCTCTCCAGAGCCCTTCCAAGTCGTCGTGGAGACCATATCTAGACTTGTTAGTGTGATTGGGCCACTCACTGTACACGGCACGAGAAAGCGTCACTTGCAGCTGTCGTTTGTCTTCCCCGCAAATCTATTGTGCGCAGTCAGAGATTTAATACAGAGCGCTACATAGCAATACCAACAAACACACACATAAACAGGCTACTTTCACAGAACCTCTCCATAACCTTTCCAAGTCGTCGTGGAGACCATATCCTGACTCGTTACTGTGATTGGGCCACTCACTGTACACGGCAAGAGAGAGCGTCACTTGCAGCTGTCGTTTGTCTTCCCCACAAATCTGTTGTGCGCAGTCAGAGATTTAATACGGAGCGCTACATAGCAGTACCAACATACAAACACATAAACAGCCTACTTGCACAGTACCTCTCCAGAACCATTCCAAGTCGTCGTGGAGACAATATCCTGACTTGTTACTGTGATTGGGCCACTCACTGTACACGGCACGAGCGAGTGTTACGTGCAGCTCTCGTTTGTGTTCCCCGAAAATCTATTGTGTGCAGTCAGAGATTTAATACATAGCGCTACATAGCAGTACCAACATGCAAACACATAAACGGCCTACTTGCACAGTACCTCTCCAGAACCCTTCCAAGTCGTCGTGGAGGCCACACCTTGATTTGTTACTGTGATTGAGCCACTCACTGTACACGGCACGAGCGAGCGTCACTTGCAGCTGTCGTTTATCCTCCCCTCAAATCTATTGTATGCAGTCAGAGATTTAATGCAGAGCGCTACATAACAGTACCAACATACAAACACATAAACAGCCTACTTGCACAATACCCCTCCAGGACCCTTCCATGTCGTCGTGGTGACCATATCTTGATTTGTTACTGTGATTGGGCCACTCACTGTACACGGAACGAGCTAGCGTCACTTGCAGCTGTCGTTTGTCTTCCCCACAAATCTATTGTGCGCAGTCAGAGATTTAATATAGAGCGCTACATAGCAGTACCAACATGCGAACACATAAACGGCCTACTTGCACAGTACCCCTCCAGGAACCTTCCAAGTCGTCGTGGTGACCATATCTTGAATTGTTACTGTGATTGGACCACTCACTGTACACGGCACGAGCGAGCGTCACTTGCAGCTGTTGTTTGTCTTCCCTGCAAATCTCTTGTGCGCAGTCAGAGATTTAATACAGAGCGCTACATAGCAGTACCAACATACAAACACATAAACAGCCTACTTGCACAGTACCACTCCAGAACCCTTCCAAGTCGTTGTGGAGACCATTCTTGACTTGTTACTGTGATTGGGCCACTCACTGTACACGGCACGAGCGAGCATCACTTGCAGCTGTCGTTTGTCTTCCCCACAAATCTATAGTGCACAGTCAGAGATTTAATACAGAGCGCTACATTGCAATACCAACATACAAACACATAAACAGCCTACTTGCACAGTACCTCTCCAGAAACCTTCCAAGTCGTTGTGGAGACCATATCTTGACATGTTACTGTGATTGGGCCACTCACTGTACACGGCATGAGCGAGCGTCACTAGCAGCTCTCGTTTGTCTTCCCCGCAAATCTATTGTGCACAGTCAGAGGTTTAATACAGAGCGCTACATAGCAGTACCAACATACAAACAAATAAACGGCCTACTTGCACAGTACCTCTCCAGAGCCCTTCCAAGTCGTCGTGGAGACCATATCTTGATTTGTTACTGTGATTGGGCCACTCACTGTACATGGCACGAGTGAGCGTCACTTGCAGCTGTTGTTTGTCTTCCCCGCAAACCTATTGTGCGCAGTCAGAGATTTAATACAGAGCGCTACATAGCAGTACCAACATACAAACACATAAACAGCCTACTTGCACAGTACCTCTCCAGAGCCCTTCCAAGTCGTCGTGGAGACAATATCTTGACAATTTACTGTGATTGGGCCACTCACTGTACACGGCACGTGCGAGCGTCACTTCCACCTGTCGTTTGTCTTCCCCGCAAAATCTATTGTGCGCAGTCAGAGATTTAATACAGAGCGCTACATAGCAGTACCAACATACAAACACATAAACAGCCTACTTGCACGGTACCTCTCCAGAACCCCTCCAAGTCGTCGTGGAGACCATATCTTGACATGTTACTGTGATTGGGCCACTCACTGTGCACGGCACGAGCGAGTGTCACTTGTAGCTGTCGCTTGTCTTCCCCGCAAATCTATTGTGCGCAGTCAGAGGTTTAATACAGAGCGCTACATAGCAGTACCAACATACAAACAAATAAACGGCCTACTTGCACAGTACCTCTCCAGAGCCCTTCCAAGTCGTCGTGGAGACCATATCTTGATTTGTTACTGTGATTGGGCCACTCACTGTACATGGCACGAGTGAGCGTCACTTGCAGCTGTTGTTTGTCTTCCCCGCAAACCTATTGTGCGCAGTCAGAGATTTAATACAGAGCGCTACATTGCAGTACCAACATACAAACACATAAACAGCCTACTTGCACAGTACCTCTCCAGAGCCCTTCCAAGTCGTCGTGGAGACAATATCTTGACAAGTTACTGTGATTGGGCCACTCACTGTACACGGCACGTGCGAGCGTCACTTCCACCTGTCGTTTGTCTTCCCCGCAAAATCTATTGTGCGCAGTCAGAGATTTAATACAGAGCGCTACATAGCAGTACCAACATACAAACACATAAACAGCCTACTTGCACAGTACCTCTCCAGAACCCTTCCAAGTCGTCGTGGAGACCATATCTTGACTTGTTACTGTGATTGGGCCACTCACTGTACACGGCACGAGCGAGCGTCACTTGTAGCTGTCGTTTGTCTTCCCTGCAAATCTATTGTGCGCAGTCAGAGTTTTTATACAGAGCGCTACATAGCAGTACCATCATACAAACACATAAACAGCCTACTTGCACAGTACCTCTCCAGAACCCTTCCAAGTCGTCGTGGAGACAATATCTTGACAAGTTACTGTGATTGGGCCACTCACTGTACACGGGACGTGCGAGCGTCACTTCCACCTGTCGTTTGTATTCCCCGCAAAATCTATTGTGCGCAGTCAGAGATTTAATACAGAGCGCTACATAGCAGTACCAACATACACACACATAAACAGCCTACTTTCACAGAACCTCTCCATAACCTTTCCAAGTCGTCGTGGAGACCATATCCTGACTCGTTACTGTGATTGGGCCACTCACTGTACACAGCACGAGAGAGCGTCACTTGCAGCTGTCGTTTATCTTCCCGACAAATCTATTGTGCGCAGTCAGAGATTTAATACAGAGCGCTGGAGAGCAGTACCAACATACAAACACATAAACAGCCTACTTGCACAGTACGTCTCCAGAACCCTTCCAAGTCGTCGTGGAGACAATATCCTGACTTGTTACTGTGATTGGGCCACTCACTGTACACGGCACGAGCGAGCGTTACTTGCAGCTGTCGTTTGTGTTCCCCGCAAATCTATTGTGCGCAGTCAGAGATTTAATACAGAGCGCTACATAGCAGTACCAACATGCGAAAACATAAACGGTCTACTTGCACAGTACCTCTCCAGAGCCCTTCCAAGTCGTCGTGGAGACCATATCTAGACTTGTTAGTGTGATTGGACCACTCACTGTACACGGCACGAGAAAGCGTCACTTGCAGCTGTCGTTTGTCTTCCCCGCAAATCTATTGTGCGCAGTCAGAGATTTAATACAGAGCGCTACATAGCAATACCAACAAACACACACATAAACAGGCTACTTCCACAGAACCTCTCCATAACCTTTCCAAGTCGTCGTGGAGACCATATCCTGACTCGTTACTGTGATTGGGCCACTCACTGTACACGGCAAGAGAGAGCGTCACTTGCAGCTGTCGTTTGTCTTCCCCACAAATCTGTTGTGCGCAGTCAGAGATTTAATACAGAGCGCTACATAGCAGTACCAACATGCAAACACATAAACGGCCTACTTGCACAGTACCTCTCCAGAACCCTTCCAAGTCGTCGTGGAGGCCACACCTTGATTTGTTACTGTGATTGGGCCACTCACTGTACACGGCACGAGCGAGCGTCACTTGCAGCTGTCGTTTATCCTCCCCTCAAATCTATTGTACGCAGTCAGAGATTTAATGCAGAGCGCTACATAACAGTACCAACATACAAACACATAAACAGCCTACTTGCACAATACCCCTCCAGGACCCTTCCAAGTCGTCGTGGTGACCATATCTTGATTTGTTACTGTGATTGGACCACTCACTGTACACGGCACGAGCGAGCGTCACTTGCAGCTGTTGTTTGTCTTCCCTGCAAATCTCTTGTGCGCAGTCAGAGATTTAATACAGAGCGCTACATAGCAGTACCAACATACAAACACATAAACAGCCTACTTGCACAGTACCACTCCAGAACGCTTCCAAGTCGTTGTGGAGACCATTCTTGACTTGTTACTGTGATTGGGCCACTCACTGTACACGGCACGAGCGAGCATCACTTGCAGCTGTCGTTTGTCTTCCCCACAAATCTATAGTGCACAGTCAGAGATTTAATACAGAGCGCTACATTGCAATACCAACATACAAACACATAAACAGCCTACTTGCACAGTACCTCTCCACAAACCTTCCAAGTCGTTGTGGAGACCATATCTTGACATGTTACTGTGATTGGGCCACTCACTGTACACGGCATGAGCGAGCGTCACTAGCAGCTCTCGTTTGTCTTCCCCGCAAATCTATTGTGCACAGTCAGAGGTTTAATACAGAGCGCTACATAGCAGTACCAACATACAAACAAATAAACGGCCTACTTGCACAGTACCTCTCCAGAGCCCTTCCAAGTCGTCGTGGAGACCATATCTTGATTTGTTACTGTGATTGGGCCACTCACTGTACATGGCACGAGTGAGCGTCACTTGCAGCTGTTGATTGTCTTCCCCGCAAACCTATTGTGCGCAGTCAGAGATTTAATACAGAGCGCTACATAGCAGTACCAACATACAAACACATAAACAGCCTACTTGCACAGTACCTCTCCAGAGCCCTTCCAAGTCGTCGTGGAGACAATATCTTGACAAGTTACTGTGATTGGGCCACTCACTGTACACGGCACGTGCGAGCGTCACTTCCACCTGTCGTTTGTCTTCCCCGCAAAATCTATTGTGCGCAGTCAGAGATTTAATACAGAGCGCTACATAGCAGTACCAACATACAAACACATAAACAGCCCACTTGCACGGTACCTCTCCAGAACCCCTCCAAGTCGTCGTGGAGACCATATCTTGACATGTTACTGTGATTGGGCCACTCACTGTACACGGCACGAGCGAGCGTCACTTGTAGCAGTCGCTTGTCTTCCCCGCAAATCTATTGTGCGCAGTCAGAGGTTTAATACAGAGCGCTACATAGCAGTACCAACATACAAACAAATAAACGGCCTACTTGCACAGTACCTCTCCAGAGCCCTTCCAAGTCGTCGTGGAGACCATATCTTGATTTGTTACTGTGATTGGGCCACTCACTGTACATGGCACGAGTGAGCGTCACTTGCCGCTGTTGTTTGTCTTCCCCGCAAACCTATTGTGCGCAGTCAGAGATTTAATACAGAGCGCTACATAGCAGTACCAACATACAAACACATAAACAGCCTACTTGCACAGTACCTCTCCAGAGCCCTTCCAAGTCGTCGTGGAGACAATATCTTGACAAGTTACTGTGATTGGGCCACTGACTGTACACGGCACGTGCGAGCGTCACTTCCACCTGTCGTTTGTCTTCCCCGCAAAATCTATTGTGCGCAGTCAGAGATTTAATACAGAGCGCTACATAGCAGTACCAACATACAAACACATAAACAGCCCACTTGCACGGTACCTCTCCAGAACCCCTCCAAGTCGTCGTGGAGACCATATCTTGACATGTTACTGTGATTGGGCCACTCACTGCACACGGCACGAGTGAGCGTCAATTGCAGCTGTCGTTTGTCTTCCCCGCAAATCTATTGTGCGCAGTCAGAGATTTAATACAGAGCGCTACTTAACAGTACCAACATACAAACACATAAACGGCCTACTTGCACAGTACCTCTCCTGAGCCATTCCAAGTCGTCGTGTAGACCAAATCTTGACTTGTTACTGTGATTGGGCCACTCACTGTACACGGCATGAGAGAGCGTAACTTGCAGCTGTCGTTTGTCTTCCCCGCAAACCTATTGTGCGCAGTCAGAGATTTAATTCAGAGCGCTACATAGCAGTACAAACATACAAACACATAAACAGCCTACTTGCACAGTACCTCTCCAGAACCCTTCCAAGTCGTCGTTTAGACCATATCTTGACATGTTACTGTGATTGGGCCCCTCACTGTACACGGCACGAGCGAGCGTCACTTGCAGCTGTCGTTTGTCTTCCCCGCAAATCTATTGTGCGCAGTCAGAGTTTTTATACACAGCGCTACATAGCAGTACCAACATACAACCACATAGATAGCCTACTTGCACAGTATCTCTCCAGAACACTTCCAAGTCGACTTGGAGACCATATCTTGAGATGTTACTGTGATTATGCCACTCACTGTACACGGCACGAGATAGCGTCACTTGCAGCTGTCGTTTCAATTCCCCGCAGAACTATTGTGCGCAGTCAGGAATTTAATGCAGAGCGCTACATAGCAGTACCAACATACAAACAGATAAACAGCCTACTTGCACAGTACCTCTCCAGAAGCCATCCAAGTCGTCGTGGAGTCCATATCCTGACTCGTTACTGTGATTGGGCCACTCACTGTACACGGCACGAGCCAGGGTCACTTGCAGCTGTCGTTTGTCTTCCCCGCAAATCTATTGTGCGCAGTCAGAGATTTAATGCAGAGCGCTACATAGCAGTACCAACATACAAACACATAAACAGCCTACTTGCACAGTACCTCTCCAGAAACCTTCCAAGTCGTCGTGGAGACCATATCTTGACATGTTACTGTGATTGGGCCACTTACTGTACACGGCATGAGCGAGCGTCACTTGCAGCTCTCGTTTGTCTTCCCCGCAAATCTATTGTGCGCAGTCAGAGGTTTAATACAGAGCGCTACATAGCAGTACCAACATACAAACACATAAACGGCCTACTTGCACAGTACCACTCCAGAGCCCTTCCAAGTCGTCGTGGAGACCATATCTTGACTTGTTACTGTGATTGGGCCACCCACTGTACACGGCACGAGAGAGCGTCACTTGCAGCTGTCGTTTGTCTTCCCCGCAAATCTGTTGTGCGCAGTCAGAGATTTAATACAGAGCGCTACATAGCAGTACCAACATTCAATCACATAAACGGCCTACTTGGACAGTTCCTCTTCAGAGCGCTTCCAAGTCGTCGTGGAAACTATATCTTGACTTGTTTCTGCGATTGGGCCACAGCCTACGGCTCGAGAGAGCGTCACTTGCAGCTGTCGTTTGTCTTCCCCGCAAACCTATTGTGCGCAGTCAGAGATTTAACACAGAGCGCTACATAGCAGTACCAACATACAAACACATAAACAGCCTACTTGCACGGTACCTCTCCAGAACCCTTCCAAGTCGTCGTCGAGACCATATCTTGACATGTTACTGTGATTGGGCCACTCACTGTACACGGCACGAGATAGCGTCACTTGCAGCTGTCGTTTGTCTTCCCCGCAAATCTATTGTGCGCAGTCAGAGATTTAATACAGAGCGCTACATAGCAGTACCAACATACAAACACATAAACGGCCTACTTGCACAGTACCTCTCCAGAGCCCTTCCAAGTCGTCGTGGAGACCATATCTTAACTTGTTACGGAGATTGGGCCACTCACTGTACACGGCACGAGATAACGTCGCTTGCAGCTGTCGTTTGTCTTCCCCGCAAACCTATTGTGCGCAGTCAGAGATTTAATACAGAGCGCCACATAGCAGTACCAACATACAAGCACATAAACGGCCTACTGGCACAGTACCTCTCCAGAGCCCTTCCAAGTCGTCGTGGAGACCATATCTTGACTTGTTACTGTGATTGGGCCACTCACTGTACTCGGCACGAGAGAGCGTCACTTACAGCTGTCGTTTGTCTTGCACTTACAGCTGTCGTTTGTCTTGCCCGCAAACCTATCGCCCGAGGCTCCAGACGGCAGAGTGCTGCCGGCAGCTCGGAGGCGTGACACGGCTACTGTGTCGTTCTCTGGCGCCGTTGAGGCGCAATATTTTTAATGACCGCCGCCGTGGCTGCGTCAGGCGGACATCCGCAGGACTGTCGGCCGTGCAGTTTTAATGGCATGGTGACTGGCGCGCGGCTGCCAGCTGCCAGTTGCCAGATGCCAGCTGATGGGACCCCGCCGTGGTGCGGCCCTCCCTCTTCGTGCGTTCGTTATCACCTCGTCCCGACCCTCTCTCCTACCGAAATAATTGAAGTCGAGTTCATCGCTGTCACCCTCGTCAAATGCACAGCTCTGTGATTAAATGCCATTCAAAAAACTCCCCCACAGCGAATTGATCACTTGACTAAACTAAATCTTTCTTGGGATTTTCCGTATTTGACATCGTATGTTTCTTCATTTTTTTAAAAAGGGGTTGGTACGGCAGGTTGTTGGGTATTGGTCATTGCATGTATTCAACACACTCCAAAATAATGCTTGCAGGCTGGGGGAGCTAGCACGTGCCATGCAAATCGTGTATAGCGAAACACCCCTATTAGAAGTCTGGTATTAGCATTTCAGGAATTAGTACATACCGGGTGATCAGAAAGTCAGTACAAATTTGAAAACTGAATAATGTAGATAGAGAGGTACAAATTGACACACATGCTTGGAATGACATGGGGTTTTATTAGAACCAATAAAATACAAAAGTTTGAAAAATGTCCGACAGATGCCGCTTCATCTGATCAGAATAGCAATAATTAGCATGGCAAAGTAAGACGAAGCAAAGATGGTGTCCTTTACAGAAAATGCTCAATATGTCCGCCATCATTCCTCAACAATAGCTGTATTCGGGGAATAATGTTGTGAGCAGCACTGTAAAGCATGTCAGGAGTTATGGTGAGGCATTGGCGTCGGATGTTGTCTTTCAGCATCCCTAGAGATGTCGGTCGATCACGATACACTTGCGACTTCAGGTAACCCCAAAGCCAATAATCGCACGGACTGAGGTCTGGGGATCTGGGAGGCCAAGCATGACGAAAGTGGCGGCTGAGCACACTGTCATTACCAAACGACGCGTGCAAGAAATCTTTCACGAGTCTGTCGGACATCTTGTGAATTTTTTGTTTTGTTTTTGGGCTCTAATAAAACCTTATGTCATTCCAAGCTTGTGTGTCAATATTTACCTCTCTATCTACATTACTCCGTGGTTTATTAAGTTTTCAAATTTATATTGACTTTTTGATCACCCGGTACTTTGGATGTCTCAAACGGTAATCTAACAATTTTAAACTTGGTGATTACCAGCGCGCAGTCTTTGGCCAGAGTAGCTGTGTCGCTGGAAGATGTTACTGTTTAGTTATCGCTGCTAGGCAGCGAAAGGCATGCGAGTTCTATCGTTAGGGAAAAGTAAGACAGACGATGAGCAAAGGACTCGTGGCAATGTAGATGTGAAGATAAGTGCATCTGTGCTTAAGTAAAATGATTTTTGTTTGAATATTGTGAAACAGAAAAGAAAAATTCGAGTAGTGAGTTAGAACGAAATGAGATGTAATGACATGAGAGACGCATACGAAGAGGAATGAAGGCAATAATTTTTATTTTGTTGCATTACAGTCGCGCGTAGTTTGGAACCATTGTTGAATGAGACGCCCATACCAGGTCACTTTACATTCTTTTATTAAAGACTGAGTAATTTTGACTATAAAGTATTTTTCATGTTTACTAATTACTTATCTAACATTTGTGAGAGGAATAGTTTGATACCAATGTTCGCCTTTGTCAATGCTAATGAGTGTTGTAATATGAATTTCATACAAATAATAATACATCAGACAATTTATAAACAGATTGTTAAAGAAACCTAAGAGCATTGTCTACTTCCTTGATCCAAGTCATTTTGTATTTGAATGGTGCCTTACTCAATGATGTATATAAAATAGTTGACTTGTTGCCTGGAGCATTGCACTAAGCTCTCAGCAACTGGACTTAGAAATTTGCAGCTGACGCCCAGAGAGCAGCAAGCACCGCGTTTCCAAGCAATTACATTACGAAGTAAGATATTTTCATTTCAGGTTCAATTTGCTACGAAAATTATCAACATACATGGACCATTTCACGAACAGCACCATTAGGCAGGTCATTAACGTACAGGGACCACTTTCTTTAATTAAAGAGATTAATAGTAAAGCTCTGGAGTTGATCAGTTTGCACATTATTTTAGAAAGAGTCTAATAAGTGCCAAATTCGTGTTGCATTCTTCAGGGCAGATATATTTGGTTTCTCACGCAATTCGAAAGGCATAGTCACTGAAAGCCAAACAACAGCAAAGTTGCAACCAACCAACTAAGCCAGTACGAGTCCTAAATCTAACTAAAAGATAATTAAAGGAAACTTTCATCATGATGGGTAAATACAGTGTGATTATAATTAAAGTTAAACTTTCAAACCACTGTAGAAATATCACCACTGGTCATAACGACGTCAGATTGTAAAGGAATATTATTGGTGAAGGGGGAAAACGTACGGCACAAGAAAAATAAATCGTTACAAGATGTCGCAGTAGATGCTGCTGTAAGCATCTTAATTTACTAGTGGCCGATTACAAATGACGAATGAATCATACAGCAATGCCTAAGGTGCACGTCTGACTTTAAACAAACAGTACTACTGAGTGTGCGTGGGTGTACAGGTGTGATACTGTTAGTTACGGAAGCCCATCCACCACGGCAAGGTCATATCATATCGGGTGAGAGCAATCGGTTTTTAAATGTCCTGAGGCCAAAAACCGCATAATAAGTGTGAATCAAAATCAGGTCGGATTATTAATTTCCGTGTGGCTGGCACAAAACATGTTCAATAGGCTGTCCACCGTTTTGTGCAACAAGTTGAAATCGAGAAACAGCATGTTCCACATGTGATCGAAGTGTTCCCGGGGTCACGTTCAGAATGTGTTGCGCAAGGCGTGCCTTCAATGCAGCTAAGTTCGCAGTCGGAACCCTGAACACAATATCTTTCAGATAACCCTACGGCCAGGAGTCACACGGATTAAGTTCAGGTGATTGGATCGGCCAGGCTGTAGGGAAATGGCGGCTGATAATTCTAGCATTTTCGAAATGGCGCTACAGCAGCTGCTTCATTGGATTTGCAATGTGCGGAGGTACGCCATCTTGTCTAAAAATGATCCCATCGTATATGCACGTTGTTGGAGAGCTGAAATTACGTGGTTGCGCAAAAGACACTCATAGCGCTTACCAGTGACTGTGCGGGTAACAGGACCAGAAGCACTTGTCTCTTCGAAAAAATATGGCCCTATGATAAATGACGGCGTAAACTCGCACCACACTTCAGGATGAAGTGGTACCGAGTAATCTGCGTGCGGATTTTCCGTTGCCCATATTCGATAATTCTGTGTATTGACAAAAGCCTGTCAGATAGAAGTAGGCTTCGTCTGTCCACAAAATCTTCCTCGGCCAATCATTGTCCACTTCCATGCGAGCAAGACATTGTAAAGAAAAATTCTCTCTTGCTGGTATGTCAACAGGAAGCAACTCGTGCACATGGGTAATTTTGAATAGATAGCAATGAATGATGTTTCGTAGTATTTTACGCACCGTGCCCATGTTTGGGCAATTCCCCGTGCGCTACACGTGTGCACACCACAGCTCGTCTCCTCCTGCACTGCTGTGGCCACTGCTTCCACTGACGCCGAATCAATACGCTTCTTCGTTCTTCCAGGTTGCACACCACAAGAATCTGTCTTTTCGAATTCCCGAATCATTTTTCCAAGACCCATAGCAGTCATCGGATCAACACCTTTTTTTCAAGCGCTTCAATGTCTGGAACTTCTGTAGAGCGACGTGTACACAGTCATCATTCTAGTAATACAGCTTTACAAGCAGAGCGCGATCCTGCATTGGGACAGTCATGGTGAACATCGCACATGCGAAAGGAGGAAAAGCTGTGTACCCGGCGCGTTTATACCAACTTCTGTGGGTCGTGCTCATGACAGGTGTTTTTAATTTACGCATCCTGACGCATAAAGCGCAATGTATTGACCAATTCAGTTGCAATTCGACTTCATTCTGACCAGTGGTGTTATTTCTACAGCGTTTTGAATGTTTAACTTTAATTATAATCACCCTGTATATCATATAGCCCGGTTGTAAATGGCAAGCTAGTATAAAGCAGCAGTCTACATTCGAGGTTGTCTAGGCAATGACTGACGCATAAGCCACTCTCACGCTGAGCCTTAGAAATTTCGTCTATCACTGCTGCCTACAGACTAACTTCTGTCTTCTTTGTTCTACGTAGCTGCCGCACGCCAAGTCTTCCATCTTCTCACCTTCCCCCCTTTCCATTCCGTTTGAGATGCAGACTACAACTACTTTTACATTTCACCTGTACAACTCTAATGTTCTCAGCATGAACCAGTTTCCATGTTGACAATATTTCTTTTAATACGTTTTCGTGTATGACGTAATACCAAAAATTCTGACTTGTTATGAGATTATCCGTAATTAGAAGTGTGAGACGAAAGTAGTGCTTTTCCGCAGCTCGTGGTTGCTGCCTCTTTATCTTGGGGTCCCGTGTTCGATTCCCACCGGGTTTGGGAGTTTCTCTGCCCGGGGACTGGGTGTTCGTGTTGTCCTCATAATTTCATCATCATTTGCGAGTATGGCTAGCTTGGACTGTTTAAAAAATGGGACTGTGTAAAAATTGGAACTTAGTACGGGCGCCGATGACAGCGCAGTTGAGCGCCCCACAAACCAAACATTATCATAATCGAAAGTAGTGCCTCCCTGAAAACTGTATTCATTCAGAATATATTAATCAAACAGTGTGAAAGATCTTGGTGCTGGTTATGGCAGAACCCTTTGTCAGTGTCTGAACACTGGTGAGAAGCCGCCCCTGATTAGAAACGGCTCCCGAAGCATCGAAATCGGATTACCAATGTCTCTTAAGCCACGGTCACACCAAAGATAAGTTTAGGCTGCTGTTTCGGTTAATAGCATCGACATCGTATTAATTGGGGGTGCTTAAAACTGAAAAACAAGTAGCAAGATAACTATACCGTAAACCACGCCCATACAGACAGAAGAATAGGTCCAAATGAGAAACTGTACTTCTGTGAAAATTGTAAGCAAGCACCTCACTTGCGTACAGTTCATGTGTTTATTATTATGGCCGCTGAAGTTGTTGATTTAGTATTCCTTGATGAAGATTTTTGTTCATGTGGTCAAGGTCGAAACGAAAGGACTCATTTCAAAGGCGGAAAACAAGTGGGAAGTCCAATTATTGTCGTTTACAACTGATTTTGTATTAAATATTGATTAGGTTTTTACTTTAAGGATAATAAATTTCATTGTCTTTACTACCTAATTGAAAATGTTTTCTTTGATGAAGCACAAAGCAAGAAAATAACTGTTTACTCAGTAACAAATGCTCTGTCAGATCATGATGCACAGTTAGTCAAAATGAATGACATAGTGCCTTACATTGTGGATACACCTCAGTGGACGTCAGTTAGAATCATTAATGACTATCGGGCCAATGTTTATAAGAGTAGTTCACAAGAAACACCTTGGGATGAAACTTATACAGAACTAAATGCCAATATAGAGTTTAATCTTGAAAGGGTACAGTACCGCCCGACATTGAAAATAGGCAGAACATTCTTTGTTATTCTTGTCAGAACAACATATTATTTGTAATAATAACTCAGTTTCACTTAATACACCGGTGTAGGAAATAAGGACAATTTATTTACTTAATTGATCACATGTCCACTCCCACAAAATAAATCCCAACATCGAATTTGGTGAGATCTGTGAAATGAATGAATGTATGGTCATCTGCTAACCGCAGATAGTGAATGTGCAATATATGATCATCTTTGAGACGGTCCTTTGGTCACCTTTGATGAAACCAAAGAGATGAAATTTACCTCTGCTTTGAGCGCCTGAAATGTGGCTGACCAATACGGTAGCATGGTGCTCTCCCACCTTGGCGGAGGTGCGAGATGACCTGAAGAACGTTCATGTTTCAGCACTCTGGCGTTGGATCTAGAGTTGGTAAGACCTCTCTTAGGTGTGCTCCGTATAGGCAAAAGAGTGGAAAAAATGGTATGCATGTGATATACTTAAGAGTAGTTTGGAATAATTATTTCTCTATTCCAGGAACTTTTGTGGGGAGAATTAAATGTCAGGGGATTGTAGTAATCTTCGGGAGTGACCAACGGTCACAATGAAACCACATGTAGCAATAAGTTGGAAATCATCCGAGTGCTAAAGCTAAGCTGAATTACTGGCGTGTGTACTATAAGTTGGAAATATTTAAAAAAATGGCGTGTGCAGGACTTGAAATTAGAGACGAGTTCTTCCACGTGGTGAGTGCTGCGTGAGTCTCAATCTGTGTGTGAGACAAAGGATAAAGAGAAGCACTCGTCCATGGTATCAGTTGAGGACTCGCGTGTGTGACGAATATGTTCTTAATATTACTCTGCGTGTTATGTTTCCGTGTGACGCTGGATTCAGACTCTAATACTCTGAGAGAGAAGCAAGGTGAGTCAGCCGTCTATTCAGCAACGCCACTTGGCTTGCATTGCACAGGAAGACGTGAATATATCCTCCAGAGTTCGTAGTAGGAAAGAAAAGTTACGAAGTGGGGCAGTGTTGTGTGAAACTGGGATGAAAGTTAATTGAAGTGGGAAAGCTGAAAGTGATGTGATTACAACGTTGTGACTATTCTTGGTGTTGTATTGTATGTTTCCAGTGTGATGTATTCCATGTAATATAAGTATGTGTGGTTTGCATGGGAGAGTAGCAAGGTAGATTCAGAAGCAGTGGGGTATGCATTTTCCTTTTTGTACCGCTCGGTCTGGAGGATATTTTCGTGATGATGGATGTGAGAGTCGAAGTAAGAGATATAGCAAAAGATCCACCATCCTATCCAGAAAGTGCACTGTAGTGTTAGATAATTACGAGACCATAAGATACAGAATCACCAATGTAAAGCCATGTCCACTGGGCAGAGTTTCTCATGTGTTATTGTTGTAGAACATTTAATGGTGTGTTTAGGTTGTAGATTTTATCGGAATAAAAAAGATAGTGAAAAGAAAAAGATTGGTCGCCTTGTTCTTCGAATAGTGTGTAGCCATGATATTCAGAACTTATAATGTGTGCGCCATTCATATTCAGTGCGATGGCCACGTGTTGATCAAAGCCGTTGGATAAGAAAGAAAATGTGGTATTTCCAGTGCGTAGTGAACAATGAGTTGTGTAAATTTTTAATAGTCAGATGTGCGTTATCCGTTTCCGTTGTGTAATATTCAAACAGGAGAATAATTTGTAGCTTAATTGCGAGTACTAGAGCTCATGTAACTCGATAAGTAAGAATGAATCCACCCGCTTGGCAGACCACTCATCTTGCAGGCCTGACTGCTTGATGCCACAGTATGAACAAGACATATGGGTGCCTCTCAATCTATTCCATGGTAAATTTATATCAGTATTTGCAAATACTTTTCTGCAAAAGCTAATCACAAGGGACGCCAAACAGCCATGTAAAAAACCATGGGTCACTTTGGGGACCGAGCGGTCTAAGGCGCTGCGGCCATGGACTGTGCGGCTGGTCCCGGCGGAGGTTCGAGTCCTCCCTCGGGCATGGGTGTGTGTGTTTGTCCTTAGGGTAATTTAGGTTCAGTAGTGTGTAAGCTTAGGGAATGATGACCTTGGCAGTTAAGTCCCATAAGAATTCACACACATTGAATACACACTTAGGGTATTAAAATATCTTGTGGAACGAAAGGGGAAATGTATGTTTTGGCAATAACAAGTAGAGACTCTGTAGTAGTTATACCCGACAAAGAAAACTCAAAATTACTAAGAAACGTTATTAAAAGATCAAGAAACACGCACATAACGTCAGAAATCAGTATGTCTGACAACAGAGTTAAGGCAATATAGAATACAGTGAAGCAAGGGGCAGGACAACCAACCACAGAAGAGGTTAGCATTAATACTGAATTGAATGGAAGGGTTATAAATGACGAGTTACAGATAGCAAACATATTTAATAATCACTTCTTAAACACTGTAGAAAGCATAGGGACCAACAATTCAAGAGAAATATCACAGCATTATGTTGAAGAATAACTCTCACAAAATTACGTCACATGACCGTACCACCAACTTCATCCTGTGAAATTATGAGGCTCATACATTCTCTCAAGAACAAAAGCTCTTCCGATTGTGATGGTGTTTACAATAGAGTACTAAAGATTTGTTCCCATATAATAGGTCCGTATTATCCGAAATATGTAATGCATCACTAATTCAAGGCATTTTTTCCAGAGAGTCTAAGATATGCTGTTGTTAAACCCTTGTTTAATAAGGTGATAGGAGGGACGTCAGTTACTACCAACCTATCTCACTGCTGACATCATTTTATCATTTTCCAAAATTTTCAAGTAGATGATGTATTCTAGGGTAGTATCTCACCTTGGCAACAATAATATCCTCAGAAAATCACAGTTTGGGTTCCAGAACGGTTACTCTACTGAGAATGCCATTTAAATGTTCACATACCAGATATTACAAGTATTAAATAACAAAATAGCACCGATAGGTATTTTCTGTGACCTATCCAAGGCATTTGATTGTGTGAATCACAGTATATTCTCTTCTTAATCTTGCGTTACGGCCTCAGTAGGTCCAAGGGTAGCCCCTTTGTGGACTGCAATTTCCTCTTCGTCTCCTACAACCTCTTCATCCTTTCTCTTCTTCTCTCCCACATTTCTTCCAAGATCTTCAGTGTCATTTTCCCCTGTGGGTTCCACTGCTGACACTCTAATCTTTTTCTGTATTCTTCTCTGTGGATGATCTCCAGCACATTGGTCGTTGTATATTTGTTCCTCCAATGTTCCTTTCCTTCGATCTTGATCCCCAGTTCTGACCAGTCCTTCGAAGTTCAACAACCCACTAGGTTCCTGTCTTTCCCTTGTCCTTCCTGTTGCTCCTCACACTCTCTTCGTCATTCTGTCCATACCCATCGTAGACCGAGCGAGGTGGCGCAGTGGTTCGACACTGGACTCGCATTCGGGAGGACGACGGTTCAATCCCGCGTCCGGCCATCCTGATTTAGGTTTTCCGTGATTTCCCTAAATCGCTTCAGGCAAATGCCGGGATGGTTCCATTCAAAGGGCACGGCCGACTTCCTTCCCCATCCTTCCCTAATCCGATGAGACCGATGACCTCGATGTCTGGTCTCCTTCCCCAAAACAACCAACCAACCCATCGTAGCGACAGGCCCAACAAACCTTGCCCTTTTGAGTCTCATCCCCCCAGATATTGTTCTCAAGTTCCGGTGCAATTCATCCCTAGGTCTTCACATCCACCTTCCTCCACCTGTTTTGGGACCTAGTATTTTTCGCAGTATTTTTCTCTCTTCTTTCTGTAGTTGTTCTGCCCCATTTCTTCCGAGTGTCATCGTCTCAGCAGCATATAATACTGCATTCCTCAGCGTTGCCTTATAGTGGCATACCTTTGCGTCTGTGGATATAATCTTTTTATTGTGTATATCTCTCATTATACAGAAGGCTGACCTCATCTTCTTTATCGCTATGTTATTCTCTCCTTGCTCCTGTTCCTACCTGTTATAAATTCTCTAAGATATTTAAATTTGTCCACCATTTGCACAGTGCCTTCCGGTGTTTCCCAGTCTGCAGTGGTATTTAATGTCCTTGTCTTGTTATAGCCGATCCTCAGTCCCACCTTTCTGGGTACCTTACTTAAGTTGTCGAGTTGTGTCCTTGCATCTTCTTCCATCTCACTTACTGTTGCTATGTCGTCTGCAAAGGCTAGGCAGTCCACTTGAGCCCTGTTGTCCTTTTTGTCCCCCACATGGTTCTTTGGTATTCCCATTTCCTTGTTAATTGCTATCCAATGTCTGATCACTTAGTCCAGTGCTATATTGAACAACAATGTTGAGAATCCATCTCTCTGTTTAACACGAGTCTTGATCTCAAATTCTTCTGACAGTGCTCCTCTGAATCTCCCCCTTGCCTTTGTGTCTGTCAGATAAATTGAAGTTTTATGGAATTGATGGTATAGCCAACGAATGGATCATGTTATATCAAACCAAAAGAATGCAGGAAGTTGTGCTCAGTTGTAATTCAACCAACAGAATCCAGGGACATAATTCTGATTGGGAAGAAATCAGATATGTGATTCCCCAAGGCTCAATCTTAGATCCATTACTGTTTCTCATATATGAAAGTGATCTCCATCTCATGTAAAACTTTTTGCAGGTGACACTAGTATTGTAATCACTTCCAGTATACATACATAAATGTAAGAAATGGTGAACAAAGTTCTCCAAAGTATCATTCACTGGTTTTCTGCGAATGTTCTGACCCTGAATTTCACAAACACGTATCATGTTCAATGCTGCACCTCTAGAGTACTGCACCACTGATAAGTGTAGCACAGGGTTATGAAACAGTACATCGGGTGGTAACTTCGAAATTCTTTGGTGTCTATATTGATGAGAATTTAAATTGGAGAAAAACACATTTTGGAAGTCTTAAGACAACTTATTTCAGCCACATTTGCGCTTAGAATGATAGCAAATTTTGGGAAGAGAGAAATCAGTAAGTTGACATATTTTGCTTATTTTCATTAAGTAATATCATATGGAATAATGTTCTGGGGTAACTCATTTTTAGAAAAGTAGGTCTTCATTGCCCAAAAACATGCTGTAAGGATATTATGCGTGCTCACCTGCGATTATCTTGTAGACATCTGTTTAAGGAGTTGGGCATTCTGACTACAGCTTCACAGTATATTTATTCCCTTGTGAAATTTGTGTTAATAATCCATTATAGTTCAAAAGGAACAATGAGGTACATAATTACTATACTAGAAGAAAAAGTTACATTCATTACTCAACATTAAGGTTGTTTTTAGACCAGAAAGTGGTGCACAACGCTGCAACAAAAAATTTTGACCACTTACCCAGTGACATAAAATGTCTAAAGACAACAAGGTAAAATATGAAAATGAGTTGAAAAAGGTTCTCCTTGGCAACTCCTCCTAGTCTGTAGAAGAATTGCTCTGTTTGTAATGTGTAAAAGATGGTGGTTAGGATTTGCTTACTCTGTATATCTTGTTTTCATTTTTGGAAGAAAAGTAATAATTATATGGTGATGTTAAGAGAACAAATATATGTACCAATTAGATTGCAATAGAAATGTAAAATGAGTAGTTTCACAAAATGAAGATTTTTCCTGCAAAATGATCCACAGAACATGAAAGTAACTAACTAACGAACCTAACCATGAATGAATCTTAAATTCAGGCGAAAATGTTCATTGCTGGTTAAAGAAACGTTTGGTAACGAACGATAATATATGCAGTTAACGTACATATGACAGAGATTATTTTGTGAAAAGTTAATCGGACTTCAAAGTTGGATGCAGATTCCACTTTCTGAAAATTAAAGAACTGACGACAAAGCGTTTATGACACTCGAAGGCTGCGTTACCGAACAAGTCAGTTCAAATTTAATTTACACGGCCAGAAATTATTTATATCATGTGATTAAAACAGGAGAACTGACAGGTTGCTTAAAAATAAAACCAAATTCTAAACTTAAAAGACTTCTTATTACCAGCGAAACCTTACAATGACATGTGCACCATCTCATGCCGCTGCCAGAAAGGAAGGAGAACCCAATCTATGTCGCTTTTTTCATAGATAAGACAATTACACCTTTGCAGAGAAAAGATTACCTACACATAATTAGTTCTGCATATGTTAATTTTCCGAAGAACTTTTACAAGTGCAATTAAAAAAAGACGCTTTTTACTGCTCATTCGATGTACTTGCCATAATACCGCAAACACTATAACTGATATGCAGTCGTACATAGGAGACCTTAAGCAGGAATATCACATGACGTTAATATTATAATCGTGTCACTTAATTACTATTCAGTCACGCACAAGAGCTCATCACTTTGGTTTTATCGAAAGAGATGTTACATTGCCACATCAAGTACCCAGGACACTGACACTGAGCACTGATTGATGCAATTGAGTGGTTTGGGATAGACAATACAGCACATTTAATTTTATCTGATCGTTTTCAACAAGCAGTTTGGGACAGATAATACAGCACGTTTAATTTTATTTTATCGTTTCTCAACACGGGTCCGTGTTATATAGCTCATCATGACATCGGGAGTCGTCAGTATCTCTGTGGAGACCTCTTCTTGAACTTAGAACTTGTATAACTGTCTACGCTTTATGCAGTCTCTCTGAAGCCTACAGATCTGATCTCCTATATGTGATTGTTGTATAACTGTGTAGTCTTTATATTTGAACTTCTAACTCACAAAATATATACAATCATCTTTAATTGTACAAAATCGAAATTTATGTTAATCAAACCATAGTTTACATAAACAGCTATGCATCCTGACTGAATTAATCGCTGCATATAAAGTGCACCTATCAACTGCTACAAGTATAGAACATTAAAACGTTTTTAATAAAGTGGTCTAAGTACTATACTAGTTTTTCTTCCAACTGTAATTGATATAGATACAGGGTAACCACATACTTTAGTTGGAGTTAACCTGAATCAATGCAAAACAGTTAAAGTCTCATTTTTCCGTAAACCCTCTGAGCACTATCTGAAACCATCCTTAGGAATGATATGCCCTACCTGTGCCACAACGCGACCATAGCTGTATTCTCCAGTGAATGCTTACCTTCATTATAATAATCTGTAAGAAGATAAGCTGAAAGAAATCACGCTGCTTCTGATGTTATATAAGAAAATGTCGCTATATGCAATGCGATTAAATTAATCGCTGCATATAAAGTGCACCTATCAACTGCTACAAGTATAGAACATTAAAACGTTTTTAATAAAGTGGTCTAAGTACTATACTAGTTTTTCTTCCAACTGTAATTGATATAGATACAGGGTAACCACATACTTTAGTTGGAGTTAACCTGAATCAATGCAAAACAGTTAAAGTCTCATTTTTCCGTAAACCCTCTGAGCACTATCTGAAACCATCCTTAGGAATGATATGCCCTACCTGTGCCACAACGCGACCATAGCTGTATTCTCCAGTGAATGCTTACCTTCATTACAATAATCTGTAAGAAGATAAGCTGAAAGAAATCACGCTGCTTCTGATGTTATATAAGAAAATGTCGCTATATGCAATGCGATTAAAGCATTCACTGATAATTGTGTCACACAGTCAGCACTGTGTCTTTAGATAAACACACTTAACAGTTTTGAATAAGCAGTTGGGATGTAAAGGCTCAGTAAGAATTAACTTGAACACTGTTGTGACTCACTTGTGTATTATCCATGGTCGACTAACTCGAACAGAATTACAAAATGTGAACATATCTACATTGATGGTAATTTTTACTAACTATTACCGTGATTTTCATGTAGAACAGAAAGCTCAGGTAGTGAACACTTCCGAAAAAACTTTATCTTACACTCCGAACTTCAAAAAGAAAAGACTAAGGAGTCATACGACGCTTTTCTGAGCTCAAACATATTACGTACTGCATAAGCCTACATTGTTCTAATAGTCCAAACACAGCTTACAATACTGAATAAACTTAAACTGAACACGACATTTCGTTTCCTGCAATACATGCACAGATGAATGCATAGTCAGATATTATCTCACTCGATAGGTTCTAAGCTGCAGCAGCTGCTTTCCGAAATCATGCCGCCACACCAGAATGACCAAGTTAACACTTCCGATTCTACCAACGCTCGACCAAGAAGTGCAAGTCAGCGTGGACTGACTACGCAACAACAATATTTATTTTCGTATCCAAAGTGTCTCGTACATCTACTCACGAAATACGCTCTCCATGGCAAATATATTTCAGATAAAATTGCCACCTCTGATAATACAGAAGCCTTGAGAATTGTCTGTGCAGAATGTGCAGGACACCCGTCATATTGATGCCAATCGTATGTGTTATAATAACTGTTAGGTATTGCAGACAGTAGTGGCTGTTTAGTCCCATTTACAAAAAAGTGACCAATGATGTGCGATTTTTGAAATGCCCACAGCGCAACCTCATACACTAAAGTCTTTGTCAGTCCACTTTTACGGCCAGCTTGGGTTTTCAACTGACAAGTAGCATATATATCATGAAGACCAATTGCTTATTTCTGTAAATAGAAGGCAAAGTCCTGATTGATTGACGAATGATAGTCTGCCAGCCCGAACGGCTAAGGATAGGAACTTGAAATTTGAAGAAGTTGTGCTTCTTATATTATAGGCGTCGTTTAAGAAAGGGGTTTTCGAAATTGGAAACCTAAGGGGGTGAAATGGGGATGAAAGTTGTTTTTGAAAAGTGGGGCGATTCAGAAAATTTTGAAGCTAGACCCTCGATAAATGGTATTTAGTTTCTCGGTAAAAAATATAAAGAAATATGTGTTTTACTACTTTTGGAAATTAATCTCGTAGTAGAGTCAAATAGGGGTGAGATTATTTATGAAAATGTTTTATTATGAAAGCATTTTTAATATTAAATCTATGAAAATTTACATTTTGCTTCTCAGTTAGAAATAAAAAGAGTAAGTCTTTCACTGTTTTTGGAAATTCAGCCCCTATTGGGGTCAAACGGGGATGAAAATTTTTACGGAAATATTTCGTTGTGCAAGGATTTTATAAGCCAAATTTATGAAAATTTGTTTTAGGCTACTCTGTTAGGAAAACATAAAAAACACACACGCATGTCACTAATTCGGGAAATTCATCTCCTAATGGGGTGAAATAGGAGGTGAAACGTTTTATGAAAATATTTCATTGCGAAAACATTTTTTAAGCTAAATCTTCGATAACTGGTGTTTGGTTTCTCGGTTAGATATGGAAAAATACTTGTTTCACTGTTCTTGAAAATTCGACCACTAAAGGGGCGAAGTAGAGTCAGACTGATTTCTTGACTCATCGTCCAGTCCAAACCGACAAGGAAAGAAACCTGAAGTCTGTAGAGGATGTCGACCTTTTACTGTAGGCATCGTTTAAGAAGTGATTGTCTAAAATTCCATTCTTCACGAGTGAAATAGAGGATGAAGGGTTGTCCTAAAGTATATCACTATTAACGAAATTTTGAAGCTAGAACTACGAAAACTGGTATTTGGTTTCTCAGTCAGAAAATAAAAAATTCGTGTCTCAGCATTTTTGGAAATTTAAGCACTCATCATCATCGTTTTCCAACTCTAGTTTCCTAGGTGTGGTGTACAAGCGCTCGTCCTCCCGTTCTGTCTTCACAGATCTTCTGTTCCAGGCAGTTTCCTATATGTGTCCTTTATTGTCCACATCTGATCTTACAGTCTCTATCCGGCGTTTTCTTGGTTTTCCCAGTGGTTTACTTTCTACGAGGGTCAGGTTGAAATACCGTTTCGTAGGTCTTTGGCTGTTCATTCACATTATTTGCCCTTACCTCTGAAACCTGGGTTACTATATGACACTGGTAAGAGGACCCTCAACACCAGCTACTTTTCTGTTCACCTCATTCCTGCATTTGTCCGTTCTATTTGTTTGATTCATAGTTGTAATGAATCTCGTTTGTGTTGCCCGGGTTCTGCTGAGGTCTCTATTTAGTCGGGTACATGTTTCTAAACCACAGGATTGGTAGAAAATAAGTTTGGTCGATTTTAATTTTCTACTTTGACTGTATACTGGATGCTTTGTGTGTCCTGCTGAGTATTTCCTGATTAGTGCTGTTGTCTTCGAGATTATGCTTCCTAGGTACTTGAAATGTGAAATAGATTCTACTTTGACTGCTTCTAGAAATAAATTTGATGTTGTTCCTTGGCTGTTAATAATCATTTTTCCTGTCTTTGTTTTACTTATTTTTAGTCCACAATTTTTAAATGTGTTGTTCCAATCATTGAATTTCTTCTGTGCTTCAACTTCTGTCTCTCCCTATACTATCAGATCGTCAGCGGGAACAAGGGCATTTCGTTTGCTGTCTATTTTCTTGATAGATTTTATGACCGTCTCCATTGCTATTACAAACAGCAGTGGTGATAGGACGTTTCCTTGTTGGACACCTCTCTTTGCCTCAGACCATTCTGATCGTCCGTTGCCTATATGGACACACTTGTAACACTTTTGGTATAGCATCTTCACTTTACCGATTAGGTAGACACATTTAGGTCTTCCAAACATTCCCATATGTTGTTTCGAGGAACACGGTCGTACCCTTTTCTTGTGTCCATCAATACAATCACAAGAATTCTTCCATATTCCCGGTACTTTCCTGTCAAAATTCTTAGTGCAAAAACAAGATCCAAAGTACCTCGGTCTTTCCTGAATCCTTGTTTTTCTTCCTCAAGCGAAGGTTCTACCATCTTTCTAATTCTCATTTCTATGATCTTTTGTAGCATCTCCAAGGTGTGTGACAGCAGCCTCTGTAATTTCCACATTTTCGACGATTGTCCTACTTCAACAGAGGGATGATGACTCCTTTACTCCAGTGTTCTTGGATTTTGGTCTCTTTCCAAACCAGTGATAAAACTCTATACAACCAGTTTAAGCCCAATACATCTGATGCCTGTATCATGTCTGAGCATAGATCATCAAAGCCTGTCGGTTTTCCACTCCGCATGCTCTTTAATGCTGTTTCTATCTGACACCATGTTAATTGGTGTCCGTTACTTTGGACTTCATTAATAACTTTACAGACGTTTATCTTTGTGTTGTGCCCTTCTCCATTTAGCAGCATGTTGAAGTACTTCTTCATTTCACCTCCGGTCCCTTCCTCTGTTCGTACTACGTTACTGTCATCTTTTTTCAGCGTGAGGATATTTACATATTCATTTCATTTGCTCTTTTGTACGTTGTATAGTAATTTCCTACTTCCTGATGGTCTTCGTCTGTCTTTGTAATAAGGTCTTCCTAGCACTATTGCTTTCCTTCCTTGATCAGTCTTTTTGCAGCTAGTTTCTTCCTCCAGTATTAAAAAAAATGTGTGAAATCTTATGGGACCTAAATGCTAACGTGATCAGTCCCTAAGCTGACACACTACTTAACCTAAATTATTCTAAGGCCAAACGCACACACACATGCCCGAGGGAGGACTCGAACCTCCACCGGAACCAGCCGCACAGTCCATGACTGAAGTTCCCCAGACCGCTCGGCTAATCCCGCGCGGCCCTCCAGTATTCCTGAGCTAGGTGTTGATTTGCTAATTCACTTCACCTGCTATCTGCTTTCTGTTTTTCATGGCCTTTAAGCATGGTTTTTAAGCACTAAGGAGGTAAAGTAATGGCTGAAAATGTTTTTCAAAATCACTAGTTACTAAATAATTACTAAAGGATTTTAAGGCTATATTCATGACAGTTGTATTTCACTTCTCGATTAGAAATTAAAAAAATATGTGTTTCAATATTTCTGCAAATTTAACCCCATAAGAGAATGCAATAGGGGATGATATTTTTTAATAAAATATTTCGTAACAATAAAAAATTTTGAAGTTACATTTGTGAAAATTTAATTTACTTCGCTGTTAGACATAATGAAATATTTGTTAGCGGATGAAAATTGCTTTGGTACTATTTTCACAAGAAACGAAAAGGAATGATTGAGAATAACTTTGGACTCAAGCTGCCAAATCGCTTTTTGGTCAGAAGTACATTCGGAAAAGACCATGCTTATATTGCCTTAAATAGCGTTACAAGCCTTGGATGGACTTGCAGTTGTGCATATCATAAAAATTCGATTAAGACAGAAACGGCGCGAGGTAACATCCCAAAGATGTTCGGGCTCACATGCGGCTCCTCTTCGTCAAAATGTCTTGGCTCAAATTCGTCTAGGGACTGAACCGCACGTGTCGCATTACACGCCCTAAGTTAGACACTTGTGACCCTTTGGTTAAATTGCCTGGCTGATGGCAAGCTTGCGAAGTGCAAAGTTAACGTAACTTATAATGACAGTAATAATAATATCGGGAACTAAATTAACAACCCATAAATGATGTAGGCCACACAGTTGCTTTTAGGTCAGGATAATTTTTATTCAGAAAGCAAAGTAATAGCGAAAGTGGTAGTGTTTAGAGTAACTGTTACACTCGAGTGCATGTCAATTTGACACAATTGAATCATTCACAATCTCATCGCGAATTACAAGTCCATCTCGTTAACTACGCGAAGTGTTAAAGTTCACAGCAGGCGCGCGGCTAATCACCGCTCAGAGACTAAGTCCCGTGATAGCACACAACGCGAAATTTTCTAAGTTGTTTCACTTTATAGATGTCCACAGACCGACTGTCCACTTACGCGTCTCCATCCGAACTGTACCGTTTGGCGTCTCCAGCCGAACTGTCTTCTTTGGTGTCTAGACCAGAACTGTTCCTCTGCCTGTCTACGGCCGCTTTTTCCGCGCTCCGAAACTCGTCGCTCAACTGACTAGAGCAGTTCCCTTTTCTGAAGCCGTCCATCTGATTGGCTACAGCTTATTCTACATTATTCTACGTTTTAACATATTTAAATAATCAAAGCTTGACCACTTTCGTCTTCTAAATAAAGTACCAACATTATTCATTACATAATAAACGTTGAATTCTTTTACATAATACCAATACAATTTCCTCCTTAAATTTGAATGCCACGGCCAGTAGCCTTGCACCAACGTGCTTTCTGATTAATAAATACAGAACAAAGTAACTGTTATGCACTAAACTTTACAACAAATATTCTACTACCTAATGATTCAATAAGGTGTCCTGCTGTCATCGTTCAAAGTGTTTTGTGTGGAGAAAATGATGATCTGATGCTTGAGTGAAAATACTGATAATTTAAATTTACTATATCTTACTTACTTCAAGAAGAATATAATAATTCCAATCCCAAAGAAAGCAGGTGTTGACAGATGTGAAAATTACCGAACTATCAGTTCAATAAGTCACAGCTGCAAAATTCTAACGCGAATTCTTTACAGACGAATGGAAAAACTGGTAGAAGCGGACCTCAGGGAAGATCAGTTTGGATTCCGTAGAAATGTTGGAACACGTGAGGCAATACTAACCTTACGACTTATCTTAGAGGAAAGATTAAGAAAAGGCAAACCTACGTTTCTAGCATTTGTAGACTTAGAGAAAGCTTTTGACAATGTTAACTGGAATACTCTCTTTCAAATTCTGAAGGTGGCAGGGGTAAAATACAGGGAGCGAAAGGCTATTTACAATTTGTACAGAAAGCAGATGGCAGTTATAAAAGTCGAGGGGCATGAAAGGGAAGCAGTGGTTGGGAAAGGAGTGAGACAGGGTTGCAGCCTCTCCCCGATGTTATTCAATTTGTATATTGAGCAAGCAGTAAAGGAAACAAAAGAAAAATTCGGAGTAGGTATTAAAATTCATGGAGAAGAAGTAAAAACTTTGAGGTTCGCCGACGACATTGTAATTCTGTCAGAGACAGCAAAGGACTTGGAAGAGCAGTTGAACGGAATGGTCAGTGTCTTGAAAGGAGGATATAAGATGAACATCAACAAAAGCAAAACGAGGATAATGGAATGTAGTCAAATTAAGTCGGGTGATGCTGAGGGAATTAGATTAGGAAATGAGACACTTAAAGTAGTAAAGGAGTTTTGCTATTTAGGGAGTAAAATAACTGATGATGGTCGAAGTAGAGAGGATATAAAATGTAGACTGGCAATGGCAAGGAAATCGTTTCTGAAGAAGAGAAATTTGTTAACATCGAGTATAGATTTAAGTGTCAGGAAGTCGTTTCTGAAAGTATTTGTATGGAGTGTAGCCATGTATGGAAGTGAAACATGGACGATAACTAGTTTGGACAAGAAGAGAATAGAAGCTTTCGAAATGTGGTGCTACAGAAGAATGCTGAGGATAAGGTGGGTAGATCACGTAACTAATGAGGAGGTATTGAATAGGATTGGGGAGAAGAGAAGTTTGTGGCACAACTTGACTAGAAGTAGGGATCGGTTGGTAGGACATGTTTTGAGGCATCAAGGGATCACAAATTTAGCATTGGAGGGCAGCGTGGAGGGTAAAAATCGTAGAGGGAGACTAAGAGATGAAGGTAAAGTAATGTAGGTTGCAGTAGGTACTGGGAGATGAAGAAGCTTGCACAGGATAGAGTAGCATGGAGAGCTGCATCAAACCAGTCTCAGGACTGAAGACCACAACAACAACAACAAGATCTTTTAAATAAATAAAGTTAGAGTGTTGATATGTACAACGTTTGTCATTTTACTGATGCGCTTCTATATGAAATGTCGATGGTTAAGATGGACCAAAGCGATCAGATTTTAGCATTCAGGTCTTTGTTAAAAAGTTATTAATTTCACTTAAACAGTAAATCCTAAACTAATATAGATATGATCAATATTCAAAATTTTATTGGGATCATCTCGAAAATTCATGGAGGATGACAGATTAAAAATACTGTGGCTTGATTCCCTGCATTACTACAGAATTAAATAGTTTTCATAAATGTTTCCCTTTATGGCTGATTTTAGGTCCACCATATTTAACACTGCTACATCTCCACTGCCACTAAAGGATTGTACTGGGTTTCCCTACGACGTATGTTCTCGCCTGTCTCACTCGCACACTCCAGCGCTTAGGCCTCAGTAGACAATACAACCCATCTCGTGGTGAATCTGCGTCCTTTGTGGCACGTGGTCCTGGACGACAGGGTTCGTTTCACAACTCCTGTAGGCTGACTCTTTCGGCCTTATACAGGGTGAGTCACCTAACATTATCGCTGGATATATTTCGTAAACCACATCAAATACTGACGAATCGATTCCACAGACTGAACGTGACGAGAGGGGCTAGTGTAGTTGGTTAATACAGACCATACAAAAATGCACGGAAGTATGTTTTTTAACACAAACCTACGTTTTTTTAAATGCAACCCCGTTAGTTTTGTTAGCACATCTGAACATATAAACACATACGTAATCAGTGCCGTTTGTTGCATTGTAAAATGTTAATTACATCCGGAGATATTGTAACCTAAAGTTAACGCTTGAGTACCACTCCTCCGCTGTTCGATCGTGTGTATCGGAGAGCACCGAATTACATACGGATCCAAAGAGAAGGGTGATGGACCTTAGGTACAGAAGAGACTGGAGCAGCACATTACGTTCACATGCTATCACCTTTTTATTGGTCTTTTTCACTGACGCACATGTACATTACCATGAGGGGTGAGGTACACGTACACACGTGGTTTCCGTTTTCAATTACGGAGTGGAATAGAGTGTGTCCCAACATGTCAGGCCAATACATGTTCAATGTGGTGGCCATCATTTGCTGCACACAATTGCAATCTCTGGCGTAATGAATGTCGTACACGCCGCAGTACATCTGGTGTAGTGTCGCCGCAGACTGCCACAATACGTTGTTTCATATCCTCTGGGGTTGTAGGCACATCACGGTACACATTCTCCTTTAACGTACCCCACAGAGAGAAGTCCAGAGGTGTAAGAGCAGGAGAACGGGCTGGACAATTTATGCGTCCTCCACGTTCTATGAAACGCCCGTCGAACATCCTGTCAAGGGTCAGCCTAGTGTTAATTGCGGAATGTGCAGGTGCACCATCATGCTGATACCACATACGTCGACGCGTTTCCAGTGGGACATTTTCGAGCATCGTTGGCAGATCATTCTGTAGAAACGCGATGTATGTTGCAACTGTTTGGGCCCCTGCAATGAAGTGAGGACCAATGATGTGGTCGCCAATGATTCCGCACCATACACTTACAGTCCACGGTCGCTGTCGCTCTACCTGTCTGAGCCAGCGAGGATTGTCCACGGACCAGTAATGCATGTTCCGTAGATTCACTGCCCCGTGGTTTGTGAAACCCGCTTCATCGGTAAACAGGCAGAACTGCCACGCATTCTCTGTTAATGCCCATTGACAGAATTGCACTCGATGATTAAAGTCATCACCATGTAATTGCTGATGTAGCGACACATGAAACGGGTAAAAGCGGTGACGATGCAGTATGCACATGACACTACTTTGACTCAGTCCACCGGCTCTCGCAATGTCCCGTGTACTCATGTGTGGGTTCATGGCAACAGCAGCTAACACACCAACTGCACCCGCTTCTCCTGTGACGGGCCTGTTACGGACCCGTTTGCGTGCTACGACCATACCTGTTGCATACAGTTGGCGGTAGATGTTTTGCAATGTGCGGGACGTTGGATGCTCTGTGTCCGGGTACCGATCTGCATACACCCTGCAGGCTTCAGCTGCATTTCGTCCACACTCGCCATAGATGAGTATCATCTCCGCCTTTTCAGAGTTCGAATACACCATGGTCACAGTTCCTACAACACTACACTATCACAGACGTCTGATAACACGGTGTACTACAGTTGGTCTGCGTACGGAGACGAATGCAGAATAACAATAGCAGTAAGCGCTACATGCGGACACTGCGACAGCTAGACCAAACCACAACAGTGCACTACAGCCAGACTCGTAAACACGATCGTCATCGTAAACATGTCCCTGCAGATGCTGCTCGCCGACCGTGGCCCTTGTTTGTTACAACACGCAACTGAACGTCGGAGGTTTCAAGCGTCAACTTTAGGTTACCATATCTCCGGATGTAATTAACATTTTACAATGCAACAAACGGCACCGATTACGTATTTGTTTATATGTTCAGATGTGCTAACAAAACTAACGTGGTTCCATTTAAGAAAACGTAGGTTTGTGTTAAAAAACATACTTCCGTGCATTTTTGTATGGTTTGTATTAAACAACTACACTAGCCCCTCTCCTCACGTTCGGTCTGTGGAATCGGTTCGTCAGTGTTTGATGTGGTTTACGAAATATATCCAGCGGTGACGTTAGGTGACTCACCCTATATTTAAATGGGAGCGCAATGCTTGTTAATTCACAACTGAAATCACTGCAGGCCATACGGTCTACGAGAGCGAAATAGCGGGTGCTAAGCTAGTTGTCTGTAAACGAAGCTCCATCCACAAACCAAATCTTGCATAGAAACGTTGCATCGCTTTGTAGTTTTCGTAGACGCTATCCCGAGTACTATAACTGGCAAGCAGTGTCTTGCCATGAAGGTGAAGTATGGAGCGAAGCGAGGTAAGAACGATTTGCATCGGAACGCGGCATTTGTAGAACACTTATTCGGCTCATCCTACTCGTAAGTTCAAGCTGGCTTCTCATGACAGGTGAACAATTGCTTTCTGCTGCCAAAATGTTAGTTGCATTTCTCTCAGCAGTTACTGTTATTTGTCGTCGGCATTTTTTATTCATCTCTTCCAGTTTCATCAGTTCTTTTATGAAGTTTGAAAGATTAGATGGTAACTGCTCGGCACAATCAAGATGCCTTTCAGTTTGGCAACGTCCTACTACTTTTACAGTTTCGCCACATTCGCCATAAACGAAAACGATGTTTGCTTATTGACCTCTCGTATCTATGAGGAAAGACTGAAAAGATTCACGGGTAGGTTATCTAATTGCTGCAACATCAAAGTACATACTAATTGGCTTCAAGAGCACAGGTAAACACACAAATTTACTTGTGTTACGTGTTTGCTTAAATCTGCTGCAGTAGGTAGACGTGTCTAGGACCTCCCCTGCCAGTGTCAGGAGAATGGTTCGCAGCGCTGCCATCCTCGAAACACTTTATAAAACTCCTCACATGCTGTGTCGTTGACGTCATCTTCTAAGGCTGTTTTGAGTTCCGCACAAATAACTATACAGTTCCGTTTAAAATAAACGAAGTTGGTGCCACGACTCGGCAACTATCATCTTCAAAAAACTTGCCACCATCTTCATCACCCGTCAGTGGAATCAGCTCTTCCATACAATCCCTCGTTCTTGATACACACATGGGCCTGTCTCAAACTGTATGAAGGGGACCACAAACGTAACTGCATGCTTGACAAGTAAGGATATGCAAGAACGCTTGCGCAAAAATGCTTGATCGTCTATAGGTTAAATTTGCGCAAGCATCAGGACAGCAAAAGCAACTTGATGTTTGATCGCATTTCGATTATGCATGCTTGTGCGAGTGTTCAAACGTGTATGGTTGAGCGTGAGTATGAAGAACAGAAAAGCTGAAGCAAATTTTCGACAGTGATTTGATTTGATTTAATATTTACTTTCTTAAGCCGCACTTTACTCCCGATATCAGGTTTCACTTTTTTTTTTTTTCGCTACACTAGCAAAACGTCGGCCAAAGCCAGTCCATCGTGGTCTCAGCTCGACATTTTCTGGTGAACTTAATTACAGTAGACTCCAACTGTATACGCAGTTTGTCTCGCCTCGAGTAACAAACACACTCATCTCGTCGCTATCGCCAATCCTTGTTCTCAGGATATGGTGAGTTTGTGGACGAAGTAAATGGCACTAACAGCGAACCCCTCTACATGCTGTGCGACTGATCTGCACAATCCTGCTAAATACGCTGTTCACGTGAAATTGATATCACGTGATACTAAGATACTTTATTTACAGTGGCAAAACAAAATAAACTACACACAGAGTACGGAAAATACGTATCGCAGGGTTAGCAGGGTTAGATCCAGCCATTAATCAAAGTACGACTGATATGTATTATGTAAAGCGTATAGGTTTTGTAAGTTTTGACTCACTACAAATGAACCATGGACCTTGTTGTTGGTGGGGAGGCTTGCGTGACTCAGCGATACAGATAGCCGTACCGTAGGTGCAACCACAACGGAGGGGTATCTGTTGAGAGGCCAAACAAACGTGTGGTTCCTGAAGAGGGGCAGCAGCCTTTTCAGTAGTTGCAGGGGCAACAGTCTGCATGATTGACTTATCTGGCCCTGTAACACTAACCAAAACGGCCTTGCTGTTTCGGTACTGCGAACGCCTGAAAGCAAGGGGAAACTACAGCTGTAATTTTTCCCGAGGGCATGCAGCTTTACTGTATGATTACATGATGATGGCGTCCTCTTGGGTAAAATACTCCGGAGGTAAAATTGTCCCCCATTCGCATCTCCGGGCGGGAACTACTAAAAATGGTTCAAATGGCTCTGAGCACTATGAGACTTAACATCTTAGGTCATCAGTCCCCTAGAGCTTAGAACTACTTAAACCTGACTAACCTACGGACATCACACACATCCATACCCGAGGCAGGATTCGAACCTGCGACCGTAGCAGTCCCGCGGTTCCGGACTGCAGCGCCTAGAACCGCACAGCCACCGCGGCCGGCGGAACTATTCAAAAGGACATCATTATCAGGAGAAAGAAAACTGACGTTCTACGGATCGGAGCGTGGAATGTCAGATCCCTTAATCGGGCAGGTAGGTTAGAAAATTTAGGAAGGGAAACGGATAGGTTAAAGTTAGATATAGTGGGAATTAGTGAAGTTCGGTGGCAGGAGGAACAAGACTTTTAGTCAGGTGAATACAGAGTTATAAATACAAAAACAAATAGGTGTAATGCAGGAGTAGGTTCAATAATGAATAAAAAAATAGGAGTGCGGGTAAGCTACTACAAACAGCATAGTGAACGCATTATTGTGGCCAAGATATACACGAAGCCCACGCTTACTACAGTAGTACAAGATTAAATGCCAACTAGCTCTGCAGATGATGAAGAAATTGATGAAATGTATGATGAGATAAAAGAAGGGAGGTAGTGAAGGGAGATGAAAATTTAATAGTCATGGGTGACTGGAATTCGACAGTTGGAAAAGGAAGGAAAGGAAACGTAGTAGGTGAATATGGATTGGGGGTAAGAAATGAAAGAGGAAGCCGCCCGGTAGAATTTTGCATAGAGCATAACGTAATCATAGCTAACACTTGGTTCAAGAATCATGAAAGATAATTGTATACATGGAAGAACCCTGGAGATACTAAAACGTTTCAGATAGATGATATAATGGTAAGACAGAGATGTAGGAACCAGATTTTAAATTGTAAGTCAATTCCAGGGGAGATGTGGACTCTGACCACAATCTATTGGTAATGAACGGTAGATTAAAACTGACGAAACGGCAAAAAGGTGGGAATTTAAGGAGATGGGACCTCGATAAACTGACTAAACCAGACGTTGTACAGAGTTTCAGGGAGAGCATAAGGGAACAATTGACAGGAATTGGGGGAAAGAAATACAGTAGAAGAGGAATGGGTAGCTTTGAGGAATGAAGTAGTGAAGGCAGCAGAGGATCAAGTAGGTAAAAAGACGAGGCATCAAGGGATCACCAATTTAGTACTGGAGGTAAGCATGGAGGGTAAAAATCGTAGAGGGAGACCGAGAGATGAATACACTAAGCAGATTCAGAAGGATGTAGGCTGCAGTAGGTACTGGGAGATGAAGAAGCTTGCACAGTTTAGAGTAGCATGGAGAGCTGCATCAAACCAGTCTCAGGACTGAAGACCATAACAAAAACAGCAAGTATGAGTATTTATTCTGTAAATACATCACTACCAACAGGAATAATACCAGAAATATATATATATATATATATATATATATATATATATATATATATATATATATATATATATATATATATAGAAAATGAGTCAGAAAAAGTACATGCTTTGAGGAGTGATAGTATTAGCGATTCTCAACAAAAACCTTCATGTGGATGTATGCCCTATTGCGAATGGTTTCTGAGATAGAACACAATCAATATCACTCTATACGTTGTTCTCGAATAACTCGAAAACCGTACCCTCCAGCGAAAACGTGTCGCAGTAAAAATTAAACTATATTAAATGTCCTACAAAAAAGGTCCTACTGATTTTTTCCCTGGAGGTAATGGTTTGTGCGAAGAGTGCGCGAGTGTGTATAACACTACCGTCCGCTACTGCTATACCATAACCTTAAAGTAGGAGGCAGTTTGCAAAATAGAATTATTTTGCTATAGCAATTATGGTATAAAGCAACAGAGCAGTGTTACCCTCTGAGAGGAATTTTGTTATGTTGACCGTGTTGTTCCTAACGGAGGTGGCTTATCGGAAGTGAAAGTCAGAAATACGTAAATATTTGAACAGAAACAAACAAAGTTTTGCCTAGCTATACTTTTTATAGAATAAGGAAAACGGTCGCCAGCCTAATTAGGCAAGAGAAAGATTAACGTTCTCGTTTAAGGAAGTAGATATAAGTAACTATAACGGATCAACACACCCTATACTTTGTCACACGCGAGTGCAGTGAACTCTGACACATACATATGTTCACGGTAAGATTGAAACTAACAGTTAGAGCAGCACAAACTATTTGCAAAATTAATACAGGTACAGAAAAACACTATCTCTTTCAGGGCTTATACAAACTGAATGGTCTTTATAACGTTATTATTAGTATTCACTGCAGAATCATTAATTAGATGTAAGTTAAGTCTCTCTCAGTTAAATACTTTACTATTTAAAATGAAAGTTAATTGGAATCCACTGAAAGGTTGCTTCTCACTATCATTTGAAGAAAGAAATTATGATTTTTATAATTAATGGTCTTTCCGTTACTTGTTACTCAGCAGTAACACAATAGACAAACTGTGGATCCAGTTATACGATTAATATGCACCTACAATACACAAGAGAGACAAACATTTAGCAATCATGAACATATAACTTCCTACTATTGCTGTTTTCCACTTTTACTACAGCGAAACACAATGTTGACAAAATTGCAAGAAACTGACTCACCTTTCTGAATTTACTACAAATATCAAGATGATCATTTGCTAAGCAAAACTTTATAAGCCTCAGTCTTAAGAACTTTTAATTTTGCAGTTGGCAACAGCACTTTAATAAGCAGTTTTAATAGGAAAATTGTTTTTAGCAAACAACATTTACTTTAACTCATTCTCTTGCCACATTAACTTTAACTTTCTTTTTACTAAGTTCAAGAGGCATTAATTAGCATAACATTGGTCATAAATGTTCTTTCAGTAAGGACACTCGGATATCACTTTAGCTCAAACGGAGAGGAACCTGAGAGGTGTTATGATGAGGAAAAAATCAAGGTAGGTACATAAATTTAGATAAAATTTACCTTATAGTTGAGCGCAATAACACATCCATTAAGCTGATCCTTCACTGTACATCATTATAGTATTACGTTACAGTGATTGCGCAACGTGGTGGCAACTGCATGTTGGTAGGTGGATTCGCAGACAGAGTTGCTGGACTCTGTCATTTCTTGGTGGCGACGACAGATACAAATTCCAGAATAGTTCCAGCTATTTATCCATCCATCCGAGGCATTGGAAAGCGGCAGGAAAAGCCTCTCTCGGAACCAGCACGATATGCAACATTTACATGACAGTGCACAGTTTGGTAGCTCGTCTCCGACCCGTAGCTCGTCTCCGACTCGTAGCTCGTCTCCGACTGACTATCAGTTCCACCTTTTCCACCTAGGGCTAGGCCAACCACAATTTGCGCGCGCTACACAGTTCCGTTCCCGAGGGGAACCACTACACCATTTACATACAAACAACTAAGAACCCTAAGTGGGGATCAGCAATTTACATAACAGCAACCAAATACATTAAATAAAACAGAACATTTGCACGTATTGACGTTTCTACCAAAAATTATTAACACAAAATTACAATCATATACAGTAAGTTTTGTTCCCTCCAAATGGGACAAAGAGTTTAAATGAAAGATATGCTACACAGCATAGAACCAAACCATGACATCAAAGTTCGTATAAAGAAAGCAGTATACAATTTTATGTTATCGATTCAATCACATACATTTACAAAAGCACAGCAATGTAACATTAAATGAAACAAAAGCAAAATAAATCAGTACAGCACTAGAGCTATGGTGTTACAAGTGTTGTAAAACTCGCTCGACTCGCATTTGCTGTAGCTTACATAGTTTTTGTAGGGCATTTGAGGTAGTTTCCCGACTTGGTAGACCACAAGTGTGCCCTATCAAACCGTTCGTCTCAACTTGCTATCTCAATATGCTACCTCAAATTGGCCTACAAAAATTACATAATTTACAGCGCGTCCGCGTCGAGCGAGTTTTACAACTTTCTCGCACACTCTTCGCACAAACCATTAGTTCTAGAGAAAAAAATGAATAGGACCTTTATTATTTGAAATTTGATATAGTTTAATATCCTACTAAGACACGTTTCGCTGGATGGTGCGGTTTTCGAGTTATTCAAGAAAAACTTTCAAAAGTGATATTAAATGTGCTCTGTCTCAGAAACCATTCGGAATGGGGCATACATCTATATGAAGTTTTTTCATCAGAATCACTAATACTATAACCCCTCAACGCGCGTACCTTTCGTCCTGACTCACCCAGTATATATTTAAAATCCGAGAAACTTCAAGTGACTATTGGGAACATTTCCCACCTAACTATTTCTGGAAACATCATACACTTAAGACGATTGTGTATCACGAGCAACGTATAATTGTGAGTGGGCCTTTCCCATTTTAGATAGGTGTTTGAGACAGTTGAGATGTTTCACATCATGTCATCTACAAAAACCGGTGTCAAAATAGCTTTATGAGCAATTCTCCATATTAAAGATCTCGTGCAAGGTAAAACTAAGAAACTGGGAATGAGATATAACTGAATTGGAGTTAAACTGTTATTTTAATCGTTTTCTGGTGCTTTATTCCAGTTTGTTCTCTGATACGTTTATCGATGACTGGTTAACTTATTCCATTAGGTAGTAATGTCTCATACTTAGACTTATTTTATTTCAAATACGTGTAACAACGGTGGTTGGAGAGATGCAGTACTTTCCCCAAGATCCATTTTGGATTCCAGAAGTAAAAGAGTGTACTCAATAAATTGGAGCTTTTGGACAACAAATGTGCGATGGACCTTCTGGGATAAAGGCTACTTGTGTAATTTATATTTTTATACAGAAAACGTCGAGTAGTATTTTTTCATTACAACGATTTTACACTTTTCGAAACTATGTAACATTCTCGTTAAGTGACTAGGTGACCACAACGCAGACTTGCTGAAAATAAACGTTATGAGGACCGTGGCTGTAGTATGATAGTGAGGTTTACGATTTGAAATAGCCACCAAGTATGTTACTTCGAATTATAAACATAATCATAATACAGTCACGTTACTCATAAGGTCTGTTGTCAACCTGCTAGCATTAATTGTTACTAGTATTCGATGCTGTGTGTATGATCACAGCTTGGGTCTGTAAAATGTGAAAACCACAGCCTTGGAGAACAACCGTTATCCTACCAAATTACATCTTAAGCTGATCTACGGCATTAAATTTCAGCTGTTAGAGAGAAAAATGTATGCTGAGTACAATGGAAAATCTTTCGGGTGCCGGAGGGTCGAAGATCCTGATCAGAGAGCTGTAATGCTCTCCCATACGTGGTATACGCGCTACATTTACTGCATGTTTCTTGCCAAGAGTAAAATCTTACAATTATGTAAGTCTGCAGACTTTCGTGCCGGCCGGAGTGGCCGTGCTGTTCTAGGCGCTACAGTCTGGAACCGAGCGACCGCTACGATCTCAGGTTCGAATACTGCCTCGGGCATGGGTGTGTGTGATGTCCTTAGGTTAGTTAGGTTTAATTAGTTCTAAGTTCTAGGCGACTGATGACCTCAGAAGTTAAGTCGCATAGTGCTCAGAGCCATTTGAACCATTTTAACCAGGCTTTTGTGGCAAGTGTCACTGAAGGTAAAATCTTATGAGTTGGTGATACATTTCTTCCATACGTTGCAGTCAACCGTGGACGCCACAAGATTCTGAAGAAGATCCCACCAGAGGGGTCGAACATCGATCGTACAGAAGAGATACGACGTGGTCTAACAAGATGATTTTACCTACCTTACAGGTAGCTCATGATCTTAATATACAACCTACACATTAATCTGTAGAAAGAGTGAAGGAAATAATGCACAATGGACGGCCAGCGTGGCCGAGCGGTTCTAGGCGCTATAGTCTGGAACCGCGCTAGCGCTACGGTCGCAGGTTCGAATCCTGTCTCGGGCATGGATGTGTGTGATGTCCTTAGGTTAGTTAGGTTCAAGTAGTTCTACGTTCTAGGGGACTGATGACCTGAGAAGTTAAGTCCTATAGTGCTCAGAGCCATTTCAACCATAATGCACAATGGTGTACAAACCTGAGGATTTTGGTTGAAAGAAAACGACAGTAAAAATCATCGGTAGTTATTTTTAAGCATAAAGTGTTCAATATTGTCGCCAAAATAGTAATCTTGCTGTAATAAATATCCAATTCCCTTTTCAAGTGCAGCTTCTAAGAGGAAATCTTGTGTAGGACACTGAAATGATCAATTTTTAGTTATGGATGCATATTTGACGATGATGGTGCTTAAATTCGATAGCCAACCCGAACAAACGTCGGTATCGCTCTCGCTCTATTCTAGTATGCACTGGACCCGTGCGATCTACACCTGATAATCCTAATTTGGTTCAGGATAGACGACAATGAAATTTTGGAGAGAAAAGCTTTGAAATGTATTCATGTGAAACTGAATCTCTTAGGTATATTTTTATTTACTGCATTCTGAACACGTGCCCTCCAGCACGTCGAAAGCAGACCATGCAAAAAATTCAGTAGATCGGAAACTCTCCATATGATTGTGTTTATAAGTCTTAATGCTAATATTACAATGATGAAGATATTAATGTATGCATTATAATTAACAGTAAGTACTCAAATACATAAAAATCTTTATTAGTTAGAAAGACACGAAATGAAAAACAAGTAATGTATCTCTGTGATGCGACTTAGCATGACAATTACCAATGAGGTCCCGCCACTCTGGGAAACAATAATTGACATTAATAAATGACTGAAATCAAACAGCAATAGGACCATTAAGAAGCTCCTCTTGTGCTACATTATTTGCTGTCATAGTAAATGTATCGACGGTCTTGTACACAGGCATCCTTGATCTTCTTACATATCTTCTCCTCCTGTACGGCATGGCTGTGTGCTCTGTGCGGCTGCCTCGAGTGAAATGAGCGTGCTGCTGCCTGCAAAGCGGATGTACGCACTGATAAGACTGGGCGCGGCAGGAAGTCACGCGCTAAAAAACTGTCATGGCGGCCCGGAAGTTATTATTCGCAGCGGATCGCGCTCAGTTAGAACTAAAGCGCGATCCCCCAGCGGCCTCGTGCCGCGGCCAAGTCCCGTTCAAGGTCATCCGCCAATAGGGCGGCGCGCACAGCCATATAGAAAACCCATCCACCTCCCCAGGGGTCGGAACGCCTGCAACCCACAGTAGAAAATAGATGCTTCAGTAGCTGATTAGTGTTTTTATTTAAAAAAAAAATCTCACGGGATAGATAAGGATGGTTCGTTTATTAAGGGTGATAATATACAGTCACATCTCCTTGTACTTTAATATAATTAGTTAATACACCATCAATCTTAACCCAAATATTAATTCTTTCATTAGCATTAACACGCCTTATGTTTTTTGTATACAATGCAAATGGCTTGTCTGTCAATACAACAGCAGTACCATAATTCCTATCACCCTTAACTCCAATAGAAAACGTACGATACGCAACAATATCTCTGTCGTAGTACGATTCTAAGTCTAACAATGGCCTGTCACTACCTTGTACTACCTCGTACAGATTAAGGAACTGGAATTATTCTCACGTGTTCACTGTCGAAACTGTTTCCAGCGTTTGTCACACACGTTCTCAATGTTTCCCGCATGCTGCCGTCCAAGTAGCCCCACAGCATATCTTTTAAAACACAAAGAAATTAATGACATTACACGCTAGTGAGAACTAGTTTAATTCAGTGGGAAAATGTCATATAAATTGAAGGTGGAGTGGGGAGCAAGGAAAGGAGTGGGAAGAAACTATTGATGTCAGCTGCATCGGGACATCATACGGAACCAGCGGCGACGACTGAAAATGTGGTGTCAGGCAGTGATCTCCTGCTTACTGCACGGTTGTGTTTACCACTGCGCTATCCAGACACAGTGTTTATCGCAGCTGAGTGGACTGTCTCAGCACGCCACTCGGCTGCACAACATTAGAGAGCCTGTATAGAGAGAGAGAGAGTGGCCATAGGTGAAGTTGCCCGTGATTGGTTGATTAGCTTTGGCAGGAAAATGGCGCCAAACGTCTCTCGCGCTTCCTATGTTCGCCGTCCTTTTGAGTTGAATTGAAGTTCAGAGGACTTATGGAAACGATTAAAAGGTATTTGAATTATTGAGAGACTTGTTATGCTTTGTGCATTTTGGACTTAGTTGTATATCGTTTTTAGTACGTAATTAGCGTTTGCGATCTTAAAGACGAGTTGCTCAGAAAACTCAGATTTTAAGGTGTCAGTTTTTTTAAAATATATTTAGTCACGCGAAACAGGTAGGCCTATTACAATTTATTGCATTTTTAAGCTCTTACTTCTTTAACAGTTCGTGCATACTGGTAGCATCACAAGCTTTTCTGAAGCCAATATCTGACAGCCACAATATCTGACTGCCCTTGCTGGAAACGGAAAGTTCCTGTAATTGTTGTGCCATGCTCATTCGACTTTATAGCGTCAAACTTTATTTCGTTCCGAATCAGAGCACTAGGCATTATTTTGGATTCAGTATTATTGCCTGACTGTTGACGCAGGCAAGTAGTAAGCACATTTTCCGCAGTTGTCCTGGTTGCGGAAACATTATTCGTAGTAAATAATTGTAGGTACTCTTGAAGACAGTTTTTAATACACCTACTTACTGTGGGGTAGAAGGGATACGGTAGTTTTCTTGTTATATTTGGTCGTTATTACAGTAGCCTACATTTAACATTACCTGATTTTTGTAATCTTTTTCGTTTGTTATCTACGAGAGGTATTCAGTAAAGTCGTAAGCAGTTGTTTACTTGAACATGCAAAAAGTTTGAAGACGTGACAAGAAGTAATAATATGTCTCACACTTTTTGCATGTCACAAGCAAACAACTGCTTACGACTTTCATTTATCTTACGTAATACAGATACGTTAAATCTTTAGCGTTATGCACTTCCGATACAAAACAAATGTTATACACTATATATTTTTTACGTTACTTTCATTGCAATACGTCTAGTAAACGAACTTTAAAGGAGATAAATGCAAGTAACGAATAATTTTTACAGCCACTGTATCAAATTTTCCTGTGCTGTACGTAGTAGGCTACTATGAGTATATTATAGCTGTAAAGAAAGGCATTTAATGAATGATTTCGCCATACTGTCCTGCGCTTTTGATTCGGTGAGTGTGTACTCCACTACTGCACTACTGGCCAGTGAAAAGTCCCGCCCGCAGTTTGGCAGAAAACTGGCCGCCGTATCGTCCGGTTGGCCGCTCTCTCCCTATACAGGCTCTCTAAACAACATATACAACCAGCGCCACCTGTCTGCTGGATCTATCTATGTCCTGCATGCCAGCTACTTTGAGATTCCCGCAGGAGGTCGAATTTAACTGCGCAAGCGCACTGAAGATGTTGGTTTCATTGCCCATAGAGGCGATTTAGCTATATGAATGTATGGTGTCTGTTCATTCGGATATGTCTTTATAGATGAATATACTATTCTATTACTTATTTTAATTTGCTAGTATTTAACTAAATTACATTTACTTGTGCTACTATGCAAAAGGCGCAACACTTCACTGACCGCATCTTTGCGCGGTACTTGTTAACCTATAATCGTATATTTATTCGTGGTGGAGTTTGTCAGCTGCATGTCATACAGCGACACTCATCCCTTTACGATCTCCACTACTGACAATTATTTACACTTCCCAATCTTTGGTTTATTCCCTCACACCTACACTGCTGCGCTATTACTATTATTCAGATCTCAATTTCTATATGTAATATCAACTCTGAAGTTGTTTAACTTATCCCTATAAAGATTGTTTGTAGCGATGATCAGTAATTTGAATGTATCAGCATTCCAGATTAACAGCTACATACAACACCACCACCCTGAAAACTGTGCCCTGGTGGCTGGTTTTAAAAGTCTGGCTGTACACTTGGTGGCTGCGGCTGGAGACGTACAGCGTGAGGTACACCTCGCAGGGTTTCTGGTTCTCACTTGGTGACTTCTAAAGATGCACCACTCGTTGCAAAACATAACGCTAGGCCGTGGCTTTTTATATGAAATTGTGCTGCAATTGTCGTGTTTATAGGGAAATAAGGACCTGTTTTTCAGCAAAGAGAGGTTCAAAGTAATTTAAGGGGTTACATATTTTATTCATCGCTGTAAGTCTGGCCCTAGCACTCTTACTGCACCAAATGATTATACCATCTATCACTCATGTAAATCGCTGCCACGCAAAGCCATTGATACTTAACAGCACTTTACTGTAAACATTGTGGGCAATCAACCGATTTAAACACACTGCAGCTCATTTTATTGACTAAAGTTTGTACTAGCACAGTCGCGACCGTTCACTATGGCCGTCACGACCCAAAAGCTATAATACTCCTTATGATGCATTTAACACTCTCAACAAAATAATATAACATATGCGGCTAGAGTTGTCTATGTCCGTCAAATATACGACGGCTCAATTTGGTCAACGACATCCAAGTCCCACCAGCAATACAAAAGAGTTGCTGGCTCACCCTATCTGGCCAATCATGGTCCATGACATCCTGGCTCCCTTGAAAGGGTCAGCTCCACTTAGTCAATTGGACGCGAATATACTGTATCCAGGTGGATTGTGACGCTGTAACTAGCCACCAAGACGCCTTCACCTCGTAATAGCGCCCCAACACTAGGGATTTTTATTTATTGGGTAGCATTACAATTTCATTGATATTAATTTGTCGTGTGTTCCGCCCTGAGAAGATACGCGACTCCTGTCTTTCTGTTGGAGAGGGCTTGTGAGTATCACATCCACAGGGGATCCTAAACCGCCACAGTCACACAATACCGACGAATTCCTTCTTATTTTAAGTAAGTATTGGAGTATTGGCTTTATCCTGTCATAAAATTGACCATACCTCTGCTTGATTATACTACAGTATCTCTTTGATATTCAGAATGCGAATCTGTGCTTGTTGCCCTGTATTTCCACTGTTCTAACCCCGCTATCACTCATCAGGTATCCAGTTTCGAAGATTTGGCTTACGTTTCCTGGAACCTCCGATTTCATGTACTTTATCTGAGTTGTCTCGTCGCAAGCGATTTCTTCTGGCAAGCTGTCTCACGGTGAGATTCACGGCACACATTTTCAGAATGACGAGATCACTCACTGCTGATGTAAAACTGACTACCGTTGCGGCAACCTGTCGCTGCGGCCGTCTCAGGGTGGCTGAGTGTCGTACCAGATGGTACCGTTGAGCTCAAGCACTCCAAGCAATGACAATCAGTGTTGTTCTTTCATCCCCGCTGCATCATTGAGGGCGTACGGTGTGCATTTTCTTCCATATTTTGTCTAGACTTTCTACAGACCACCAAGACATCATCAGCTTGCCTTTCAGAGCGGCATTTTCTAAACAATAGGTTAAGAATCGATTAATCAGCGGAATATTTAATTACTTCACGGGAAGTAGGGTTTGAAGAAAGCGTAGGATTTTCTGACTAATCAGTCTCCTGATTGGTTTGAAGCGGCCCGCCACTAATTCCTTTCCTGTGCCAAACTTCTCATCTTACAGTAGGAACTGCAGCATACGTCCTAAATTATTTGCTGGGTGTGTTACAATCTCCGTCTTCTATTACAGTTTTTAACTTCTACATCTCCCACTAGTAGAATGGCAGTTATTCCCTGACGTCTCAACACATGTCCTACGGCCGGTCGTTGTGACCGAGCGGTTCAAGACGCTTCAGTCTGGAACCTTGCGACAGCTACGTTCGCAGTTTCGAATCCTGCCTCGGGCATGGATGTGTGTGATATCCTTAGGTTAGTTAGTTTTAAGTAGTTCTAAGTTCTAGGGGACTGATGACCTCAGATGTTAAGTGCCATAGTGCTCAGAGCCATTTGAACCGCCTTGAAGAAGTCCTACGATCAGTCTTCCGCATACTTTATCCTTGCCGATCCTGCGGAGAAACTCCTCACCTGTCCACCTAACTTTCAACATTCTTCTGTAGCTCCAAATCTAAAATGTTTTGATTCTCATCTTTTCCGGTATTCCCACAGGACTTTGGGGGAATCTCATAATAAAATAAAGTACAACATGACTTTTTGCCAGAATTATTAGCCACATTCAGTTAGCGAGACGAAAACATACTAGGCCTTAGTAACATCGTCCGGTCTAAACGTTCGTCTTAACTAAAGACTAAAATCAACGCTTTCCTTAATATCATTTTTCTCGACACGTCGCCGATTTGTACGGATAGAGGGAAGTGCACTGACGGCGACATAGCAAGGTACGCGAAACATAACTTAAATTTTGAGGCCCTATGTCATCAACCTAAGAAGATAATAAAGAAGTACATACAACAATTAATGAAGCAGAATATTTGGCAGATAATGTTCACGAAGTATATCAGAAATTTCAACCGATTGGTAACCATACTGATGAAAAAAGTCATCCCACATCAAAACCATTACTGCAAATAAGCAAGTAGGAACAACAGTTTTTAGGGGATTCCCTGGCAATGTGACACATTACGTATGATAGGCAAATGATTAATGAATTTTGGCGAAATTATATATAGAGATCCTTACCTCAGGATTCATTTATTTCACATCTGGCAATGATTGTTGACGTGAAAAATGCCGAGCTGCAACGTAGTTTGGATGCCATGTTGAACGGTAAGTCGCGCTATAACTGATAGGGTGAGTTATTTCAAATGTAAGATGAAGGCAACAGCATAACAGCACCAGCAGAACTGTAATGTTATGAGTCTGTAGGCGAGCTAATCGGCCGACCACTATTGGTACGAGAAAGATTAATTTATTGTACGGCTCAACGCTACCACACTGAGGGCTAAGCACGCGCCGCCGCAGTTGCGGCTAGGCGTCCGGTAGCCCGGGAGTTCAGGTACAAAGACCAGCAGCTTCTCCAGGAATGGGTAAACCCCAAAGCTGGGAATTTGGACGGCTTTTTCTAACATGGCCTTTGTGCAGGGGATGCACCAAAACTGCCAGAGTGTGAGACAAGCTGGAAGATGGCTTCTTACAGCTCTTTGAGAATCTATAACAATATGCGGTGATGTATTGAAGCAAATCTTAATAAATCTGTGATCTCAGAAAAAATGGTGCAAAAATATTTCAATATCTTCAAAACTACAAACGCTAATATTTCACAGCGAATAAACATTTTCATAGTGAACCACTGAATTATCAACTTTTAAATGTTCCATGCAAACGATACCTCAGGGGATAGCATGGCACGATAGCTATCATTCCTGAAATTCACTGATATGTATCTGTTTTATTGACTTATGACGTGTTTTAAGTCTTTTTCATTACTGAAATGTTCGTCAGAACATCATATTATTCACAGCATTAAACAGAAAATGAATAAACCACGGATACCTCACATACTGTCATACTTGTGTAGCTATTTAGTGAACAGTTAACTATTTTGCTAGTAACATTATTTAAAAGTTATTGCAAGAGCTATTAAAAAAGTGTACTAAGTGAAAAATGGTGACTCGCATGTGTTACCAGACACCACAACTGCAAAAAGAATCAAAAGACGTTTCTGCTGAGAAAGCAAAAACAATTACTTAGCAATATTTATCGACAATTCGTCGTGATTTATCGTGAGCACACTTTCACAAAAATACTAGCTTATTTCCTTATAAACAAACCTCTGTTTGCAGTTACCGTGAATCATCCGAGGGTGACCAAACGTTTACAATATTTGTTTATTCAGACATTGTTGTAATATAATATTTTAGTCCATAAAGTGGTAATGTTGAGCCAAGTCATGCCTACAGAGCTTAAGAAGAATCTATTTTTGGTGATGAAGGGCTTTAGGCAATGGAAAAGAGGGCATTAACGAAACACTATCGGAATCACGTGGAGAATGAGACTTTTCGAATGAAGAGCTCACGAGAGTGATTCTGGTCATGTGGATATTGATTCTGGAAGAAGGCAGACCTGGCTGTGACAACGTGTGACAATCGTTCATATCGGTGATAGACTTCTAGCGGTGAAGGGCCGCTACAGAGCTTTTACTTCTGAATGGACTTCATATTTCCAGTGGTCTGAATGTGTTTCAGAGTAGGACTCCTTATCCGCTACGTTACATAAATGAGAACAGATAATAAGTTACTATTCTTTGCATAACACGTGCTAATTTGTAAATGATCATGTTGAACTGTGAACTGTTTTGAGCTGGTGAATATTTCGTGGATGTTGATTACGAAATGGAATTAGTTTTCGCGTATTTTTTATGAATATTTAGTTAGGGGATTTTGCTACCATTCTCGTAACGCTCTCAACGTAACTTTACTGTATTTGATTAGGATAATTTTTATCTTTTTTAAATATGTTATACAACCACTTCCCATTTATTTCAATGTTCTCTCTTAAATAAACGTTATTCAACATAATTCTGTGCATATATCAATTACAGATGTTTGAATAGAGCCCTTGTTATTAAATTATTCATTTAACTTTTATTTTGTATTCCTGTGTCTTTTATTAACTCGCAGTTCTAGCCAATGCACAGGCTGTTTGACAGCAGGATCACAGCTGCAGGTCATTATTTGTAGTGAACTAGCTGCGGGGTCTGAAAGCAGGCGTGCATGGCTCGATACTTTGACTACATTGAGCTATTCTTTTTAAACAGAACCGTGCGTATCCCAGGCACCTAAAGAGAGAGTAAACGCAGGTGAATGAGCAACTGGTTTGATCCTATGGGACGCTGTTTAGAGGAGCAAATACACACAAGCTGTAGCAGTTAGGTACGTCGCAGGACTATGCCTAGTAAAGCACTGTGGTGTAAAAAAAATTTCGGGTTGATGACTCATTTTACTTTGCACGAAAAGCTGAGCTCAGTCAGTGATACAATAAGAAGCGACGTGCACACTGAGTGAGATCTCAAAACGAATGGAGTCATTGTCAGTTATGTGTTGCTGAGAAATATCATACCGTGACACAATAAAGTATGACAGTAGTTTTAAGTCGTTGACATTTACAATGTCAATGTCTCTTGTTACCAATAATACACAAACTTGTGAAGTCAGACGCTCAAGAATTTGGTACTTGCGAGTTTCATTACAAGTTCTTGTTAACGTGCACATTGTAAAATCTATACAAGCTGCATTTCACGGAGTTTATTCCTCTTGGGTTACTGTTAATGGTGAAGGTTTATTTTCTATAAATCAGAAAAAGAATATACCGTATTTTATCGAAGATTGGTCCAGTCAGAGTCAATTAAAAGTAGCTGTAACCAAAAGCACTGAGAGGAAAATTTTACTACAGATAAACGACGCTGACAGCTTTTTTCTTAGCCCTGATATTATAAACATGGTACCAATATTGTAATGGAGCAACCCTTAATGAATTGCTACCCTGTTTACAAGGGATAATTTCTCGCCTTTCTTCCGGACCAGCAGCTGTGAGAAGGAAATTACCATGATTAAAAAGATAATTTGCCTTGCTCGAGGAGCCGCTATAGGAGTGTCTTTCTCATTAGAGTGTTTGCCTCTTAGGAAGGCCCCTTTATTAGGCATCATTTTCCCGTAGCCGGAGCATGGTTCGTTGCCTCCCCCAAGCAAAAATGGATTACACTCTCAGCTGGCAGGCGATCTGATGCGCTCTAATCAACAGAAGCCAGTTCGCTCTTTCCCTTGGGACCGAGTCTTACTATGTTCAGTTGCAAAATCTTCTATCTCGTAACGGATGTCTGTAACGTTATATATAGCTTAATCTTAATAGCTTTTTCCTTTCTTATTGCTTTGGATGAAGGGCGTTTCTTAGTATTTATCCCTTCGCGGACACACTCTCAAAATCCCACAACTGTGTCATCCTGAAAGTCTTTTTCTTGAGCATGGCTTTTTTTTTTTACTTGAAACACTTTACTCCACTAGAATCTATAAGCTAGTTTCTCCCACCAAGGCCTTATCAAGCCTTCTGGTGGTCACAACAATGTATGTGACTGACGTATGATCAGTTTTTGCCTACTTCTTTTTATTATTTTCTGTTTCCCTTGAAGCTGTCATAACTTGTGGCACTATTAGGCTGATCCCTAATAATGAAATATTATTTTAATTTCAAACTGAATAGTTGCTTCATTGAGGAAAATAACTTTCAAGAGTTTTACAAACCGCTGTTTTCATATGCATAGAAAAAGAAAACTGTATCAGCGCTAAATCTGTCTAAGCTAAATTACTTTTTCTTCTTTCACTTGCAGAACAAATCAAAATAATGAGACAATAGCTAATAAAATACGCACGTATAACATGCCAACTATAACGTCCGTGGTGGGATTATCATTCCTTCACACACCACAAACACGTTCAAAGCCCTTCCACTTAGGATTGGAAAAGGAACTTTTAGAATATCTGTACTTCCAAATGTTGCTTCCAGTGATTTAATTCTGCGATGACTTTATACAAGAAGAGTCACAACAGCTGGGGCTACTCACAAAAGTATATACACCATGGATACAATGTGTCACAGGGGGAACAATTTATATCCTGGGATGTGACAGGAAATATATTTCAAAGCAAAAGTATAGTCAACGTGGGCTTTAACAGGCATACCGTAAGAGTTATGAGCGATTATTCACCTTCGACAGTGTGAAACACATCTCTTCTACTGAGCAAGTGCCCATTTCTCTCAAGAGAAGCGTTTTCGAACCTATGATTACTAGATGTTTTGACTTCTCATTATCGTTTTCTTGTCATATTTGTCAATAATGACCATTCAACCTGGAACAAGCTATATGTGACATACGTGAAACGCATAGCCGTGCTAAGTAAGGTCGAAAAAGCGAAGAAATTTCAATAATCTCTGACTACCGTGTGGGCAATGTATGGAATTCTATATGTCTCTGCTGCATCCTACCACTCTTATCATAACAGCACAAAAATAAAGAATTGTTTCCAAAGGAGCAGAAAGTCTTCCTTCCACGTCATCGTCCAGCTGCTTGTTCCCTATCTTTTCTTCGCAATACATATCGCGATACAATTTCTTCTCAAAATTATAAAGCACATGCTCGGTCACAAATGACAGTTCTTATTTGCCTCCAGACTTCATACCCCCAGGAACACCAGCTCAAAGCGTTAACTGAATTTCAGTTTGTCGGAATACATTAGACATCAAATGTCAAAACTTTATACGTTTTACTTTTACTCATGTTTGCACTGGAATACTCTGCAGTAACAACTATTATCAATATTCGGACATTAATGGCGGATCTGTCTGCCACTTGACCACGTTAGATAAATCTTACATTATTTCTTCGAGGTAGCTGTTCTTCATTGTCAGGTGGTGGCTGCTATTTGCTACTTGCAAGCAGTACTTGTTTTATTTACGTTACGATGCGCTTCTTGTGAAAGCTGCGTCTGAAAGCCGCGCATGATCGATCGAGTTGCTTCGAGACGGTAGCGTGTTCATTGTTCCCTACCGGCGACCGATCCGAGAACCGTAAGAAGACTACACCTGTTAGTATAGACTATTCGTTTTGCATCCAAACGTCTAAATTCAACTCCTGACCTGCTTCTCAGGGGAAAGTGAAAATAAGTATTAATGGCTTGTTCTTGCCACATGTGCTTGGGTTACTAACAGACCTAAAATCACGCTACTCCTAAGAGCTATAATTATTATCCTGAGAATGCAGTAAATACTGCTAAATGTTATTCACTACACTATCCCCAGTCACCATTTATACCTCAAATACTCAGAATAATTGCAGCTATCACGGGGTTTCCAGGCTGTATGTTGGAACCCTTAATAGCTGTCTATCATTTTGTTTCTTGTATCACACATAAGCTAGAGGGACGAAAGAGAAGATATATTTTTTGTTATGACGTATATCATGCGATATCCTGAACTAATCCTATGCTCTGCTATTGGAGATTTATCCGTTTGACCCAGACGTGTGACGGTGTTGTCAACCAAATTGGTCTTGTGACGTACTACATGTCTGGAAAATATACGACATTTTACACTCGCGTTGAATCTCGTGTACGTTTTCCTTGCTAAAGCCAAAATCCTCTTTGAGAAGACCCAACAATTTCCTCAGTTTCGCAAGCGAACTAAAGACAAATCTGACGACATGTATGTTGAGTACTGTTCAGACTCTTGAAGAATTACGGCCAAAGTACGGCAAGCAAGCTGCTATAGTGGGTGGTTTCATCTCTTTACTTTATTCTCTAGGCTGAACTAGTTACCGCTGTAATGGTACATAATTTTCTTTCATTTTACTGTTTTATTTCTTTATTTTGTTAGTCCGTCGATAAACCGTCCGTAAATTATGAAGCTCACCAGGCAGGCTATGAGGACAGAAGTCGGCACGTGCTCTGTCTACCACAGCGCACAACACATCACTGTGTCGAGCCGACGGCAAACCCGTGAAGCCTGTGCTTCAAGTGACTCCTCGAAAAAATTCTTGTAATACTAAGTATTTGTCGCGTGAACATAACAAATTCCAGTAGAGGACTATTCCACCAACTGGGCATCATAACTACTGCTTCTGAGTACAGAGTTTTAAAAAACTGCCGAATATTTTGAGACGTGTTTGTGTCCACCAAAATAAGAAGAAAATGTCTAATAAAAACGGGATTTAAATTGCACACCTTAAGAGCTATGAGAACTTGTTCATCTTTGCTACTGTGAAACACATCTCTTCCATTGAACAAGTGCTCACGGCTCTGAGGGTATACATTTTGAAGCTCATGTTTACTGGAATTTTTTTCTTGTTGTTGTCCATACTATTTTCGTCAAATATATGGAAAACTTGAAGTAGAAGAGAAGATGAGCAAGTGCTCGTAGCTATTGAAGTACTTGTTTTAGAGCCCGTGATTATTAGACACTTTGTCCTTGTTCTCTCAACATATTTGACACTTAAATACACTGTGTATTTAGTCCTTAATGAAATAAGTAAAAATGTACAGTATGTTCCTGAAGTGATTCAGAGATATAATGGGAATGATCATTCGAAACAAAAAAAGCCAAGTAAACACGGGAAAGCATTCCTTAATATCTGCGAGCAGTTGTTATTGTTCAATAGTGTGAAACAAATATCTTCTACTACAAGCTCTTAGCTTTCCGTGTTTTGGAAAATGATAGTATGTAACAAACAAGGGAAAATCGTCCAGTAAACATGTGCTCTAAAATGCACACCGTTGATGTAATGAACACTTCTTTATTAGAAGAGTTGTGTCTCAAAAAGATGAAAAAGTGCTCATAGTTCATGAGCTGTGCATTATAGAGCACATGTTTAACGGATATTTTTTCTTGTTTCGGTAAATACTACCGCTTCCCAAAATATGGAAAGCAAAGAGCCTGCAGTAAAAGATATTTCTTTCACAGTATCGAAGATCAAGACTTGCTCATAGTTCTTAAGGTATGAGTTCTAGAGCCCATGTTAAATTTTTTGTTTCGAATTATCATTGTTGTCATATCTCTGAATATTGACCATTACTTCAGGAACACCCTGTATACGTCTTTTTCAAACAAACAGCACAGTTCTCGAGATAAATAATAAATGTGACAGTAATATTTTCGAAGATCTATAGTCACCCACTTCGGTCCATCTTTCAGGAACATTCATTTTCAGTAACTTGCCGGAAGCAATTAATAGTTTGAATACAATAAATTTCAGTTCAAAAGGAGGGATTTTATGGTGACTAATAATTTCAGATAACGTGAGTGCTACGTAATATCCGCCATATGCTCGTCTACACAGCGTTACTGTGATCATTTGAAATAAGTGTTGTAAACTGTTTGACTCCTTGATGATGCTTGGATACAGAAACTCGGGAGTTATCGTATGCAGCTCACGGTTTTGGTAACGCTTTGTGACAGATTGTTTATTACCTCCTGAAATAAAATGTATTTAAGAATTTTTGACGAATTACGCATCCAGGAAGACTCTCTGTTGTTTCGGACCTGTGGAAGGGGCGTTAGCGTATTTCCTTTCTGTGTATACTTTTTAATATGTCTTTGTTTTATGTTGAGCACCCTATTATGGATCTATGGAACGAAACGTACGTATAATGTAATGTATTCGATATTTTCTTTCTTTCTGTTACTTATCGGTAATGCCATCAGGTGCTCAGTTTTAATTATTTTAATAATTATTAATAACATTGGTACTACTGTTATTTAAATTGTATTTATTAATCCAAGGAAATACTTATAAGTAATCTTGGTTCACACCAGACATGGTTGAGGCCAGTGAAGTGAAATGGAAAGAAGCTAAAGATTTCTGGTCAAACGATTTCTAGGTATCAACAAGAGCAGAAAATGGAGCAGCGGGAGCAGAATCGTTATTAATAGAAAGGTAGGAATGAAAGCAAGCTAATGAGCAGATAAGTGATAGAGGTTTTTCTGAACAGAATCTATAGGAAACAGATGCAGACAACTATACTTAAGGTATTCATGACAATTTTATAAACAGAGGAAGAGGAGCTAGAGAATGTAAATGAGGATTGCGCACTTGTAATTTAGTATATAAAGTGAGACGAAAATCTAATAGTAATGGGGCGCTGGAGCGCGGTTGTAGGTGAAGGAACAGAAGAAACGGTTAGTGGAGAGAATTGCCTTGACAATAGGAGTGAGAGAGGAGAAAAACTTCTGCGATACATTTCAGATGGTAATTTGAAATACTGTGTTGAAGAATCACAAGAGGAGGTGGTACGCATGGAACATACACGGAGACACGGGATGCGAACAGCTGGGTTGCATCATGATCAGATTTAAATTGTTAAATGAGATATTATAATGGAAGGCATTTTCAAGTGCAGATACAGACAGATAGTTCGACAATGATGAAGAGCAGACTGACGTTTGAGAGAACTTTCGGAAGAACCAATGTGGGATACTGAGGTACTGAGGAACTCTCAGACGGGTTTCAGGTTCATGTTGATATGGATACTGTGATAAGTATACCAGAGTAGGCACTTAATTTAATGAGGGGAAGACCTCTCTAAAAAGACATTTGCAGACGTTGCATAGACAAATATAGGTACTTGGAAAGTAACTGCGAAGAATACCTGGGTAACAGAAAAAATACACCAAGACAGCAATAAATCCCTTGGGAATGAAATAAATGGGGAGTGTACGACAACGAACGCGATTTGGCTGCATGTATAATGCGAAGTAATTGAAAAAAAAAATGATACTCGGGAGGACAGTCTTAGCACATACAAAACTCAAAACAAACTCTGGTTAGATTAAAAGAAGGGGTGCTAATATACTGAAGTGACAAAAGTCATGTGATACCTCCTAATATCGTTTCTGACCTACATTTCCCGGCGTATAACAGAAACTCGACGTGGTATGGAATCAAGTTGTGGGAATTCCTCGGTAGTAATATTGAGCCATGCTGCCTATATAGCCGTCCAAAATTGCGAAAGTGCTGCCGGTGCAAGATGACTTCCCGATTATGTCTCATAGATATTCTACGGGGCTCACGTCGGGCAATCTAACTGGCTAAAACAAGCACAAGAACTGTATACAAAGTTATTCAAACCAATAGAAAATCACAGTGGCACGGTGACATGGCGCTGTTGTTTCGAACATGAGGTCAATGAACAAATGCAGATGGTTTCCAAGTAGCCGAACATGGGAGTTTAAAGTCAATGCTCTGTTCAGTTGGACCAGAGGACCTAGTCCATTCCATATAAACACAGCGTACCACCAGTTTCAGTTTGCACAGTGCCTTACTAACTTGGGTCCATTACTTCTTGGGGCCTGCGCCACACTTGTACCTTATCATCAGTTCTTACCAACTGGAACAGGGATTCACCTTACCAGGCCACGGTTTTCCAGTGCTCTAGGCTACAACTGACATGGTTACGAGCCCAGCAGAGGCACTACAGGCGATGTCGTAATGTTAGCAGAGACACTACAGCCCGCTGTCTGGCGTAGTCCATTAACACCAGATTTAGCCGCACTGTCCTAACGATACGTTTGTCGTACGTCCCGCATTGACTTCTGCGATTATTTCACTAATTGTTGCTTGTCTGTTAGCACTACAACACTACGCAGACACCGCTGATGCCGATCGTTAAGGGCGGCCGGGGTGGCCGAGCGGTTCTAGGCGCTTCAGACCGGGACCACGCGGCTGCTACGTTCACAGGTTCGAATCCTGCCTCGGGAGTGGATGTGTGTGATGTCCTTAGGTTAGTTAGGTTTAAGTAGTTCTAGGGGACTGCTGACCTCAGAAATTAAGTCCCCTAGTGGTCAGAGCCATTAGATCAAATTTTTCCGATCGTTAAGTGAAGTTCAAATGGTTCAAATAGCTCTAACCTCTATGGGACTTTACATCTGAGGTCATCAGTCCCCTCCCCTAGACTTAGAACTACTTAAACCTAACTGACCTAAGGACATCACACACATTCACGCCCGACACAGGATCAGAACCTGCGACCGTAGCTGCCGCGTGGTCCCGTACTGAAGCATCTAGAACCCCTCGGCCACAGCAGCCGGCGTTAAGTGAAATACGAAAATGTTAAAAAAATGTGTGTGAAATCTTATGGGACTTAACTGCTAAGGTCGTCAGTCCCTAAGCTTACACACTACTTAACCTAAAGCATCCTAAGGACAAACACACACACTCATGCCCGAAGAAGGACTCGAACCTCCGGCGGGACCAGCCGCACAGTCCATGACTGCAGCGCACTGACCGCTCGGCTAATCCCGAGCGCCAAGTGAAGTCCGTCGGCCACTGTGTTCTCCACGGTGAGAAGTAATAGCTGAACCTTAATATTCTCGGCACACTATTTACGCTGCGGATCTCGGAATATTGAAGTCCCCAAACGATTCCAAAATGGAATGTACCATACGTCAAGTTCCTACAACCACTGTGCTTTCAATGTCTATTAATTTCCGCCGTGCGGCCACAATCACCTCGAAAACATTTTCACAAGAGCCACCTGAGTACAAATGACGGCTCGCCCATGCAATGCCCTTTTGTAGCTTGTGTACGCGACACTACCGTCGTGTGTATATGAGCATATCGCTATCCCATGACTTTTATCACCCCAGTGTATTAAGAGCGCAATTGTAATTCCACTGTTGAACGTATAGGAGAGAGCGGATAATCGAAAAGGGTACACCAAAAGCCTCTATGAGAGGGAGACCTGTGTGATGATGTAATAGAGGGAGAAATTGGAGTTGATGTTAAAAACATAGCCGATGAAGTCATAGCTACAGAGTTTAAAAGAGCTTTGGATGAGTTGATCACATACGGCAAAAGTTATGGATAACACTCCAATGGAATTCCTAAAATCATTCGGGGAAATGTGAACCAAACTACTATTCAATTTGGTATATAGAATCTATAATACTGGCGACGTACCAGCCGACTTTCGGGAAAAAATCCTGCAGATAGAAAGAGCAAACCAGTGCGAGAACTATCAGTCAGCGTAACAGCACATGCATCCAATCCGATGACGAGAATAATACACAGTAGAACGGAAAAGAAAATTAATTGTCTGTTAGATGACGATCGGTTTGGCTCTAGGAAAGGTACAGGCGTGTGAGAGTCAATTCTCATGTTGCGATTGAGACCTTAATCAAAATTGAAGTATAATCAAGTTTCCTTCATAGGATTTGTCTAACTACAAAAATAGGTTCTGCACTGTATAATGGTGCAGGAGGTTCGAAATTATGAGGAAAATAGATGTAAGCTACAGGGAAAGCGGATAATATACAAGATGTGCAAGATCCAAGAGGGGAAAATAAAACCGGAAAAGCTGGAAGGAAAAGCTCGGATTAAAAAGGCTGTTACGACAGCGATGTAGTCTTACATTCCTTACGTTCAATCTGTACATCGAAGAAGTAAAATAACAGAAAAGTTCATACGTTGGATCAAAATTCAAGTTGCAGGAATATGGATGATAAGATTCGCTGAAGACTTTGCCATCCTCAGTGAAGGTGAAGCAGTAGTTCGAAATCTGTTGGATGGAATGAATAGCCTGATGAGTACAGAATATGGATTGAGTGTAAACCAAAAAAAAAAAGAAAAAGTAACGAGAAGTAGCAGAAAACAGATTAGCGTGGAACTTACATCAAAATTGTAGACGAAGTTAAACAATAAATCTGCCTTGGAAGAATAATCACCCGCAACGGATGAAGCAAGACGGACACAGAAAACAGGCTACCACAGGCAAGGAAAAATTTCATGATCGAAAGAAATGTATTGGTATCAAACGTAGGCCATAATTTGAGGACAAATTTCTAAGAACGTATGTTGGGAACAGATCACCGTATGGTAGTAAACCATGGACAATGGTAAAACCGGAAATGAAGAGAATCAAAGCGTTTGAGATATGGTAACACAAAAGAATGTAGAAAAGTAGGTGGGCTGATAAGCAATGAGGACGTTCTCCGCAGAATCGACGACGAAAGGAACGTATGGAAAACACTGAAAAGAAGAGGGGACCGGATGACAGTGTAACACCATAGCTCTAATGTTGTACTGATTTATTTCGCTTTTGTTTCATTTAATGTTACATTGCTGAGCTTGTGTAAACGTGTGTGATTGAATCGATAACATAAAACTGTATATTTCTTTCTTTGCACAAACTTTGATGTCATGGTTTGGTTCTATGCAATTTAGTGTATCTCTCGTTTAAATGCTTTGTCCCATTTGGAGGGAACAAAACTTACTGTATATGATTGTAATTTTGTGTGAATAATTTTTGGTAGAAATGTCGACATGTGCAAATGTTTTGTTTTATTTAATGCATTTGGTTGCTGTTATGTAAACTGCTGATCCTCACTTAGGGTTGTTAGTTAGTTTGTATGTAAAAGGTGTAGCGGTTCCCCTCGGGAACGGAACTGTGTAGCGCGCGCAAATTGTGGTTGGCCTATGTAGAAAAGGTGGAACTGATAGTCAGTCGTGGTCAAGCTACGAGTCGGGGACGAGCCAGCAGTCGGAGACGAGCTACGAGTCGGAGACGACTCCAAACCGTGCACTGCCATGTAAAAGATGCATATTGTGCTGGTTCCGAGAGAGGATTTTTCTGCTACTTTCCAATGCCTCGGATGAATGGACAAATAGCTGGAACTATTCTGGAATTTGTATCTATCACCGCCACCAAGAAATGACTGAGTCCAGCTATTCTACCTGCAATTCCACCTACCAACGTGCAGTTGCCACCACATTGCGCAATCATTGCATCGTAATGCTATAATGATGTACAGTGAAGGATCAGATTAATGGATGTGTTATTGTGCTCAAATATAAGGTAATTTATACCTGAATTTATATACCAACCTTGATTTTTCTCCTCATCACAACACTTCTCGGTTCCTCTCCGTTTGAACTAAAGTGATTTCCGAGTGTCCTTACTGAAAGAAATCAAAGCCTAGAGTTTTGCTAATTGATGCCTCTTGTACTTAGTTAAAAGAAAGTTAAAGTTAATGTGGCAAAAGAGTGAGTTAAAGTAAATGTTATTTGCTGAAAATAATTTTCCTATTAAAACTGCTTATTAAAGTGCTGTTGCCAACTGTCTTAAGACTGAGGCTTCTAAAGTTTTGCTTAGCAAATGATCACCTTGATATCTGTAGTAAATTCAAAAAGGTGAGTCAGTTTCTTGCAATTTTGTCAACATTGTGTTTCGCTGTAGTAAAGGGGAAAACTGCAGCTGTGAAACGTTATATACTCATGTTTGTTAAGTGTATGTCTCTCTTGTGTATAGGAAGTGCATATTAATAATATAACAGGATCCATAGTTTGTCTATTGTATTAATACTGAGTAACAAGTAATGGGAAGACCACTAATTATAAAAACCATAATTTCTTTAAAGCCTGAAAGTAATAGGGTGTTTCGGTATCTCTTATAATTTTGCAAATAGTTTGTGCTGCTCCAGTTGTTAGCTTCAATCTTAAAACATATGTATGTGTCAGAGTTCATTGCACTCGCGTGTGGCCAAGCATAGGTTGTGTTTATCCATTAGAGTTACTAATAACTATTTTCTTGAACGAGAATGTTAACCATTCTCTTGCCTAGTTAGGCTGGCGACCGTTTACTTTATCAGTTGAACAGTGCAGATAGGCAAAATTTTGTTCGTACTGTTCAAATATTTACGTAATTCTGACTTTCACTTCCGATAAGCCAGCTCCGTTAGGTACAACACGGTCAACATAACAAAATTCCTCTCAGAGGGTAACACTGCTCTGTTGCTTTATTCCATAATTGCTATAACAAAATAATTCCATTTTGCAAACTGCCTCCTACTTTAAGGTTATGGTACATTAGTAACAGACAGAAGTGTTATACGTGGCTTTTCCGTGACAGGACTAATTGTTCTGTTGGGACATCGTATGTACTAAGCATTTGATTGAATAAGCTGCGTAAATGCTGTTGCAGTGTTATACGTGGCGCCGCGTGACAGGACGTTCTTTAGTATGCACCTACAGACAAAAAAAAAATATTATAAGTAGTTTGCATTCTACAAACATAGAGTGAACACAAAACGTCCAGCGGCACGAACCTGTAATTTATTTGACAGAACGGGTAATGAAAGTTCAGCTTAAATTGAAAATAAAAGGTATCGATACTTAACAGTAATTAAAATGGACAGGAAACTAGAAATGAATCTAGATTCGCGAGAGCAGAATGTAACCGAGAGCAGTTCAGGCGGCACACCAACAGATGGCATTACGCGCGAGTTAAATTACGTACGGTACCACGCAGATATCAATAAACAGATAGAAGCTATGAATGTCGCTCGTACTATGCAAGGCAATATGAGCGAAGTTGTAGAAGACAGAGGCTATTTTAATGAATCGCGGGATATGTTCGAATCACCAGAAACTGAGAGTGGTGTAGGATCTGAATACGAAAAGGCAGTAGAATCTAAAAGTGAAAAGGCACTAGATCTGACTGACTTGCTTAGAATATTGTCTGCGCAAAATGACAATATTAAGGCACAAATTGCAGCACAGGGGCATCAAATTGCAGCACTGGGGCAACAAAATGCAGCACAAAGGCAGCTAATTGCAACGCAGGGTAGTGATATTAGTAAACAAATGCAAGAGCAAGGTAACAATCTTAGTAAACAGATTGAAAAGGTTGATGTAAAAGTAGACAGTGTGAGTAACGAAATTAAAAACCTCAAAAGCGAAATTACTGTCATCAATGGCAAAATTGCCAACATACAGGGACCAATTGATGACATTAACGAAATATTTGACACAGAAGTAATTAAAATTCAAGATCAAATAGAACCCTTAGTCTGCACTAAAGTGGATGAAAAGGTATTCGGTATTAATTCCGAAATACAAACAGAATGTAACGTGGAATTTGCACAGATTAAACAATCTGTAACAGAAACAAGTAGAGAATTAACCAAAGAGATTGTTACTTGCGAAAAGAAGTGTGAACATAACACTTCACAAATCCAAGGCAAAATGTATGACTTGGAAAGAAAAATACAATCAGGCCCTACACATTTTACTGAAAAAATGCCTTTCAGTAAAATATTGGAGGAGGAAGAAAAATTCGACCCTGCAAAGAAACACAACGGATGGCACCCCCTTGATTTTATTAGGAACTGCGAAAGGAACTTTCCTGAATATTAGTGTGACCAGGAAAAAATTAATGTTGTAATAAGTGCATTAACGGGAGGAGCAAAAAGTTGGGGGTTGAATCTGAATACAAACCAGATGTCTTTTGAAAATTTTAAGCAAAAATTTATTGACGAGTAGTGGTCAGAACAAAAACAACACCAGTTGTGGCGTGAGTTTTTAATGGCCAGGTTGTATGACATCAGGGGTAGACAAACCATGAAAGAGTTTGGCGAATCGTGGTATAGAAAACTGATACATCTGAAGGCTAGGAGAACTGAAGGCGAGATTGTTTGGGTTCTTTGGCAGAAACTGCCTGAGGATTCTAAACGATATGTTGGGAGTACACTAAGAAGTTCTTCTGCGTTTCTGGAAAGGGTAGAGGATGAAGATCACTGGCGAAGGAATCGCGAGTCCCGCCCTCATAATAACAACAATCATTCGCGAGAAAGTAATGACCAAGCTGAACGACATAAAAATGATAGATTTCGTGTAAACACAATTCAGAGAGGTCGCGCGAGAGGCAGAGGAAATTATTCGAGGCGCGGCAGAGGAGACATGGCACGGAATTTCCAAATTAGAGACGATATGGAAAACTGAAAACCGCGCGTGTTACGGGCCGGATTCACGCGGATACCGGTTTTGGGCCCAAAGAAAAGACGTCAAATCATAAATTCGAGAAGGAAAGATGTAAAATACGGGGCAGGGAGGTTAAGGACGCGCCTATGGAAGACGGGCGCGGAGTGATACATAGTGGCGTTCCCTGTGCGAAGTCACGTGACCGTCCGTGCTCGGGCCTGCGCTTGCGGGAGCACCGTACATTGCACTTAGCAGCACACACAAATGGCAGACGTCAGAACAAGATGGCTGCCGTAGAGAGAAACAGAAGAGGCGGGATCGGACACTTCCGTTGGCCAGTTTCAGTAGTAGATGAATGTAAAAATGGAAATAAAGTTAATATGTCATATGATAAGGATAACTCAGTATCGGAATCTTGCGAAATGGTATTATTAAATAATGAAAGTGAGCCAGAAAACGCGAGTGAAAAGGAGGATATTTGTACTGTTAATTATGTGTATGAGGTCAATGACGTAGATGTGGGGGAGATTATGATGAAATATGCCACGCAAAAGACGTGTGCACAATTAAAAATAGGTGAAAATGATGTAGAGGAGGACGTTAATAAACATTACATTATATGCAGTGCAGACGAAATTGTTGTTGATGGAAAGGTGTTTTGTGGTTCTGAGGCAGAAGGGTCTAGTAGGAATTTCGCACGATTGTCTGAGAATGATAGCACGGAAGAAAATGAAATGAAGGTTATCGAAGTATATGACGATTATGCTAAGTATGAAGTTAAGACTGAAATCGTTCAGAGTGTTACAGTTGAAGTGCCTGACTGTCCAAACGATATGCATTGTGTAGAAAATGAGTCGAAAAACGAAGTGACTGAAACATCTAGCGATAATCTGCTCCACTGTTTAAAAGTTGCTTTCCTGCTCGAATCTGATAACGAAAATGAAATCAGTGATAATTCAGATGATGAAGGGTATATGAATACACATAAGAATGAATATACTAACTTCCCTTATTGTTCAAAAGTAGGGTACTTAAGTGGATCTGATGGTGAGGAAGGGAGTAGTGACGACTCCAGTGAAGATGAATTTTCAGGTGTAAACGAAAGTGAATATACATTTACTGAAAGAGGCTATGAGAAAATTAGTGACATTATTCCAAAGCAAGATACAGAAAGTGAAAATGGGCCAAAACCGAAGGAATTATTCAGTAATACAACACAGGGGCATAATTTGCAGGAACCTCCAGATGATACTATACTGGGGCAAGCCTTAATAAATGTTTTAACTGAGTGTATATTACAGGAACATAAAGAACCACTTGATGAAATGATAGCAGAGCAGGAGATGTTGTACCTTGCTAAAGACTTTGAAATTCCAAAACCTAAAAAGCCACCTGATGAAACAAAACGTCGGCAAGATCTGAATAGCTTAGTGAAAGATGTAGAAAATAGGAGGCCTAAAAAACCACCAGACTTAGTAACTATTTTATGAACCATAAAATACTGCAATGTTAATAAAGAGACTGGGGCAGGATGTATGTATATATATTGTTAAAGTAATGCATGTCTTTATTATTATTGTATCTGAGTGTTACCTGAAGGTGAATTATTGTTTTGTTGATCCTGAGACCTGAGGGAGGTTGCTTATTTATTGTACTGTACTGTATGACTCTGCTGATGAGCTGTTTCAATTTTAATTGGATACTCATTGTTGCCAGTCTAATTATGAAGATAGAGCCATCTAGTATGAGAAACATGAAACCTTTATGTATGAATATGCTTATGGTATCTTAATGAAAGTGCAAAGAACTCCTCAAGATAAAAATTAATTTCTAATATACTTAAAAGACCCAAAAAGGCTTATGTTTGCATTATGTGGTTTACTTAAAGATACATGTCCTCAAATGAGGGTTGTTAAAGCCTCAGGGGACATGCACTCTTTGCATTGTCAAGTGTCTGACGAGCACTAGGTACCTCAGTCGTTGCCAGCACTACTTCTGTTTCCTTTCGTGCTGCCAACCTTCCTCTTCATCATTCAGAACTTTTACTATTTTCTTTCCTTCTTCTCTATCAGAATAAACTGAAAAGTGTAGAAATAATGTAAGATACTGTGGATAAGTATATGATTAATTAAATTGGGTTCACTAGAAAATGACCAAGAATAATGAAAGTGTAGTGGGTATTGTAAACGAAAAATGTATTGGATAAGTAATTGGAAAGAGAAATATGGATGAGAAAAGGTAAGAATACTGAAAACAAGGTAAATGAATACTATAATATGACTGAATGTAAATGTTTTTTTTGAAAATAGGGATAATTATGATGTTGAAAAACTTTGTGTGTTTTACAATTGAGGAGATAAACCTAATTAATGTCTGGAAAGTAGTTGTGAAATGTATGTGTTTAGTGCCACTAAAAGTGGGCAGAAATCACTTGCAATAGGATTTAAAGTTATTGTTCTGATATTGACGTATTTGATAACCTAAATGTGTGAAAAAAATAATTAAACTAAATACTGACTTAAAAAAAATATTACTGAGTAAGAAAGTGGTGAGAAAAACCACAAATCAGGGACACTCAGATAACCCCAGAACATTGTCATTATGCCAAAAATGTCATTTAAAATTTTCTTGATTAATGTATATGTTTCCTGATGTCGTCATTTGAAAAGAAATGGTTTTGTTGCCAGTGTCTAATTACTGTTTCAAAGTTGCAGGTTTTATGTTTTGTACCATTAAAGCAAAAATTACCAAAGATTTGACATAAAGATGAAAAAGCTTGGAGATGATGACATTAAACTGCTCAAAAATATACTGTTGGGCAGCAAAACAATAAAAATGCTGTGGTCCTGAAGTTGAGGACTACCATATATGTTACGTGATCAGTAGCCAAAGGACTTGCCATTGTGGGGCAAGGAGCTGATAAGTGGTCATGAACTCCAAACCTACAGGATGGGGCAGTGTGTCAATTTAGAAATGTGTTTTCTTTAGTGTTTTTAATCTAAACTGTGTTTTTGTGCCTAAATGTGTATATACAAAGAGTGCCAAAAAAGTAATGGGCAGAATGAGCAACATGGACTGCTTATGCTGAGGCAAACAGTGAAGCAAGTTAGGTTTTTGAACAATATGTTATGAACTGAATATTCTTATTGAAGTCAGTGAAAAGTTATTATAAAATGTATATAGATTCTTATTCAAATGGATGTAGATGTTTGATGCTAGGTTTTTTGGAATAACTGAAAGTTTGGACTGTCTTGTTTTAAAACACAGCAGTGATGCTTAAAGATTGGTTCTGAATATGTTAATGTGTTTATGTGAAACAAACATTTTGGACTGCTATTAATGAAGAGCAGCCTTAAAGATAGTTATTTTGAAAAAAATCTTGCAAAGTTACTTTGGTATTTAAAGAGTCAGTTGGAAAAGGTTCTCATAGCTGTTTTGTGCAAAATATTGGTACATATGTGGATGCTAACTGAAATTTTCAATATTTCATTAATTGCCGAACCTTGTAAAATGTACTGTGGTCATGATTATGCTTGTGTGTCTCTCAAAAGTTACATTCCTTTAAAAATATTGAAAGGCAATTTTCTGTTTTGTTAAGTTAAAATGTTTTATGCTATTGTATATTTGTTTACTTTTTTTATTTTATTTGAAAGCTATACCTATTTTACTGATGTGAAGATTATTTGTGTACTGTTTGTCTGTTATTTGAACTGTATGTGTATAAAATGAACATGTTTAAAGATATCTTGTGTAACGATGCAAAATTAGTTTCCTTAAACCAGTGTAATAATGAAAATTACTGTAAATGTCTTATTTTTGAAAATGTTTTGGGAAGAAATGTATGAAATTTATTAGGTTATACTGTATGTTTGTAATACCTTTCTCCCAACTGAAGTTGGACGGAATAATTTTTTTTTTAGCAGCCAACACCACTTAGGTGTTATGGACGTTTCCTTGAAGTATCCCTGACGGGAAAATTCAACGAAACATGGGGCATGTGTAACACCCTAGCTCTAATGTTGTACTGATTTATTTCGCTTTTGTTTCATTTAATGTTACATTGCTGAGCTTGTGTAAACGTATGTGATTGAATCGATAACATAAAACTGTATATTTCTTTCTTTGCACAAACTTTGATGTCATGGTTTGGTTCTATGCAGTTTAGTGTATCTCTCGTTTAAATGCTTTCTCCCATTTGGAAGGAACAAAACTTACTGTATATGATTGTAATTTTGTGTGAATAATTTTTGGTAGAAATGTCGATATGTGCAAATGTTTTGTTTTATTTAATGCATTTGGTTGCTGTTATGTAAACTGCTGATCCTCACTTAGGGTTGTTAGTTACTTTGTATGTAAAAGGTGTAGTGGTTCCCCTCGGGAACGGAACTGTGTAGCGCGCGCAAATTGTGGTTGGCCTATGTAGAAAAGGTGGAACTGATAGTCAGTCGTGGTCAAGCTACGAGCAGGGGACGAGCCAGCAGTCGGAGACGAGCTACGAGTCGGAGACGACTCCAAACCGTGCACTGCCATGTAAAAGATGCATATTGTGCTGGTTCCAAGAGAGGATTTTTCTGCTACTTTCCAATGCCTCGGATGAATGTACAAATAGCTGGAACTATTCTGGAATTTGTATCTATCACCGCCACCAAGAAATGACTGAGTCCAGCAATTCTACCTGCAATTCCACCTACCAACGTGCAGTTGCCACCACATAGCGCAATCATTGCATCATAATGCTATAATGATATACAGTGAAGGATCAGATTAATGGATGTGTTATTGTGCTCAAATATAAGGTAATTTATATCTGAATTTATATACCAACCTTGATTTTTCTCCTCATCACAACACCTCTCAGGTTCCTCTCCGTTTGAACTAAAGTGATTTCTGAGTGTCCTTACTGAAAGAAATTAAAACCTAGAGTTTTGCTAATTGATGCCTCTTGCACTTAGTAAAAAGAAAGTTAAAGTTAATGTGGCAAGAGAGTGAGTTAAAGTAAATGTCATTTGCTGAAAATAATTTTCCTATTAAAACTGCTTATTAAAGTGCTGTTGCCAACTGTCTTAAGACTGAGGCTTCTAAAGTTTTGCTTAGCAAATGATCACCTTGATATCTGTAGTAAATTCAAAAAGGTGAGTCAGTTTCTTGCAATTTTGTCAACATTGTGTTTCGCTGTAGTAAAAGTGGAAAACTGCAGCTGTGAAACGTTATATACTCATGTTTGTTAAGTGTATGTCTCTGCTGTGTATAGGAAGTGCATATTAATAATATAACAGGATCCACAGTTTGTGTATTGTGTTAATGCTGGGTAAAAAGTAATGGGAAGACCACTAATTATAAAAACCATAGTTTCTTTAAAGCCTGAAAGTAATAGGGTGTTTCGGTATCTCTTATAATTTTGCAAATAGTTTGTGCTGCTCCAGTTGTTAGCTTCAATCTTAAAACATATGTATGTGCCAGAGTTCATTGCACTCGCGTGTGGCCAAGTATAGGTTGTGTTTATCCATTAGAGTTACTAATAACTATTTTCTTGAACGAGAATGTTAACCATTCTCTTGCCTAGTTAGGCTGGCGACCGTTTACTTTATCAGTTGAACAGTGCAGATAGGCAAAATTTTGTTCGTACTGTTCAAATATTTACGTAATTCTGACTTTCACTTCCGATAAGCTACCTCCGTTAGGTACAACACGGTCAACATAACAAAATTCCTCTCAGAGGGTAACACTGCTCTGTTGCTTTATACCATAATTGCTATAACAAAATAATTCTATTTTGCAAACTGCCTCCTACTTTAAGGTTATGGTACATTAGTAACAGACAGAAGTGTTATACGTGGCTTTTCCGTGACAGGACTAATTGTTCTGTTGGGACATCGTATGTACTAAGCATTTGATTGAATAAGCTGCGTAAATGCTGTTGCAGTGTTATAACAGGACATGTGTTAAAACTTCAGGGAATAAAAAAAATGAAATGAGCGTGTGGCATTGTTGGCCGGGAGTCCCCATCGATACGGCACAGAGATTTAAACTGTCTAGAAGTTTCATATCAGTGCACACTCCACTGTAGAGCGAAAATTTCATCCTGTGTACAATAATTGCCCGATCAAGTCTGGAACCGCTTCACAGGTGACATTAGGCTGTTGGAAGGCAGGCACATGGATAGAATTTTTCACAGATTCCCCTCCTGCCCTTCTCCGTCCCCCCTCCCCCCACCACTCCGCCAACAAAATGAATGTTTTTACCATTAGATCTGGCGACCTCGGAGAACCAGCATATCTCGAGAAGTTGTAAACACCGTATGCTTGCTGCACGGTAGTCTGCTAGCTTGTGCTAATGCCCGCCGAGTAACGCTGGAAGTGGCCAATAGTGAAAAACAAATAATAATTACATTCTATGATAGAAAATTTTCTCATTTCAGATATTTAATACGACTGTGGTACCTATTCAAAGGAGAATTGCTTCTCTCAGCTCCCCCCCCCCCCCCCCCCCAAATAACATACATCTAGTCAACCATACTTTACTTTTTCGTGTTCGGAAAATAACTTTTACAGTTTTTTAGCCCAATATTGGGACACATCAGGCTCTTCGTTCTTGTGAAGCCTTAGGTTGTCAAGTGTACATCTCCCGGGGCAGTAGAGACACTAGAAAATATTCTATGTCCTAATGGTCACAGTCCCATTCTTTCTCCGTCTCTGAGGTTCCATTTTATTGGTTTGTTTCAATAGCAGCTATACCGTTCTAGTGTGAACCGGTGTTCTCCATATCTTTCAGCTTGATGTATTTTCGCTGGGATTCTCTCGTGAGACAGGGTAGTCCTTCGGGGGCTCATTTAGCTCGACACTAAGGGATGTACTGCGAGTTTCAAGTCTGCCAGCCCCGCATGAAGACTCGTGTAGGAGGTAACGTTCATGGAAAGTCTACATTTTTCTGTACGCTCAAGTGCAAGTGGGACTACCGATATGAGAACGCGGCCACTTCATTAAGCATCGCAAATGTTAAAGAGTTTCTTGCGTCCTGTTGCTAGTCAGCATGCATGATTTACGCTTCTTTTGGCTGATTCGACATGTGCCGGTCTGGAAAATATGGGGTTTCGTATTTCACCATAGAAACATAAAATGCCTGGTGCGGTGGTTCTTAATACAGTTGGTCTGGCTCCCCATTTACTGTTCACTAGTTCCTCAGGAGATTGTTATTGGCGGCAGTCTTTTGGCAGGTCTTCTCGCTGTGATATTTGTATGTCGGTGATATGCCCAGGACGACACCCAGGTCGCTTCTTGTTTTTTTCAGTCAACTGTAATCACATATGATGACAGAGACGAACATGACTTAAATATATTAATGATGGAGTATCAGTGAACTAATTCTCTTAGATTAGATTAGATTCAATTTCCTTTCCACAGACCCAAAACATTTGATGATCCTCGTGGATGTGGAACATGTCAGAAAATATAACATAAAAACATGAACATTTGAATATAATACTTACTACCCTGATCATTTGTCCGTAGGTTGTCGAAATACGCGATTACAATGCGGTAAATTGGAACAGCTAATATTGACAGAATTAAAACGCTATCAGAATGAAACACTCTTATGCACCACTCCACAAAGAGGTTTTCACTCTGCAGCGGAGTGTGCGCTGGTATGAACTTCCTGGCAGATTAAAACTGAGTGCCGGACACAGACTTGAACTCGGGACCTTTGCCTTTCGCGGGCAAGTGCTCTACCATCTGAGCTACCAAAGCACGACTCACGCTCGGTCCTCACAGCTTTACTTCTGCCAGTATCTCGTCTCCTACCTTCGAAACTTTACAGAAGTTCTCCTGCGAACCTTGCAGAACAAGCACTCCTGAAAGAAAGGGTATCCAGATGGTAGAGCACTTGCCCGCGAAAGGCAAAGGTCCCGGATTCGAGTCTCTGTCCGATACGCAGTTTTAATCTGCCAGGAAGTTTCAGTCTTATTCACTACTTATAAATTTATCATACACAAAATACCTAATCTTGTCTGCTGTGACTAAGAACTGTCAACACTGAAATCTAACAGAAATATTTACTTAAGCTGGCTAAACAATCTCCGTTGAGATATACATCTGTGGAGTAGAAGGAGTTTCTACCAAAAAGTCATTCAAACTGTGTTTAAACCGTACTTTGTCTGAAACCAATTTTTTAATCGTTGCTGGCAATTTATTGAAAATCCGTGCTCCTGAATATTGGACCGCTTTTTGGACAAAGGTAAGTGATTTTAGGTCTTTAAGTAGATTGTTCTTATTCCTATGATTGATACTGTGTACTAAGCTATTGGTTAGAAATATAGATGTATTATTTGCAACAAATTTCAATAAAAAATAAATATATTGAGAAGCAGTGGTTAGAATACAAAGTTCCTTGAATAGGTTTCTACATGATGTTCTTGAATTGAAACCACAAATGATTCTTATCATAAGCTTTTGCCCCCTATATCTTTGGTCGGTTTGATGAGTTGCCCCAGAATATGATCTCATATAACAGAGCAGAATTAAAAGTAAGCAAAGTAAGCAAGTTCTTTTTATTTGTATCTCCTACATCTGACGTCATTCTCACTGCAAGTACAGACTTGTTTAGGGGGCTAAGCAATTCCGTACTATGCCCTTCCCAACTGAGTTGTAATCGCAGAAATTTAACACTTTCAACCTCTTCGATCAGCATGTTTTCATGTGTTATACGCATTCTAGAAGGAAACCTCTTACAGATTCTGAACTGCATGTAGTGGATTTTCTCAAAGTTTAATGATAGTGAATTAGCTTTAAACCACTTATTAATGTCAGTGAAAATTTTATTAGCAGCATTTTCTGAATCTGCATTTGAGTTGATGTTTATTGCAATGTTTGTATAGCCTGCAAACAAAACAAATTTGGCATCTGGCAATGTACAAGATGAGAGGTCATTAATGTACACAAAAAATAGCAATGGACCTGAGATGGGACCTTGAGGAACACCACATGTAATTGATTTCCAGTCAGATGAAGACTGACTGCTTACTGCACAGGTATTTTGCAATGACAACCTTTGTTTTCTGTTAGATAGGTAAGACTCACACCATTTTACAGCATTGCTGGTGACACCATAATATTCTAATTTACTTAAGAGAATGCTGTCGTTCACACATTCAAAGGCTTTTGACAGGTCACAGAAAATGCCAGTAGCCTCTAATTTATTGTCTAATGAATTAATTACATTCTAACTGTAAGTGTAAATAGCTTCACTGTATCAGAACCCTTAATAAATCCAAACTGTGACCTGGACAGTGTATTATTTGCACTCATATGCTTAAGGAGACGCTTGAACATAACCTTTTCAAATATTTGTGAGAAAGCTGTCAGAAGTGAAATTGGTCTATAGTTTGATGGTATCTCTTTATCTCCCTTCTTGTAGAGAGGCTTAACTGCAGCATATTTTAGCCAGTCTGGAAATGTTACGCTGATAAGAGATTGATTACACAAATAACTTAAGACAGAACTCTGCTCACATGAGCACTCTTTGATTAATTTCATTGATATATTATCTTACCCACTGGAATACTTAGATTTTAAGGATATTATGATGGATACTACTTCTCTGGGAGACCTGTCATTCCCACTTTAGTGAAGTTATTTTTGAAGACTGGTCTCAGACACTCCTTTGCACTGTTCACTGAACCTGATAACCCCAAGCTGTCACTAACAGAAACGAAGTACTTATTTAAGAGGTTTGCAACATTACATGTACTTGTTACCAAAGTCTCATTAACTTTTGGAGCTATCTGTTCTTCTTCCCTTTTGGCTCCACCTGTTTCTGTCTTCACTATATCCCATACAGTTTTTATTTTGCTTCCTGATAATTATCTATTTCTCATAATAAAGCTGCTTCGATTTCTGTTTTACTTGCTTCAGTATTTTGCTGTGTGGATTTACCACCACTGAAAACGGCCATCACCCCAACTGCCATTGGGAGAGTGAACATAATTTTTTTTTCAACTGCGATAGTGTAGTGCTAATAGATCAAGTTCGTAAAGGGCAAATAGTTACATGAGCATACTACCGGAAACTGGAAACGAGCTAACGATAGGTTGTAAAGGTGCACTGTCGCAAGGACGTGTCCAACGGTTCCACAACAAAGTCCCATCTTTCCACACAGGACAAAGTCACCAAACTGCTTTTCTGGTCTATCAATTCCCCGTAATTATGTGACATGACGTCTGGTGATTTCTTTCTCTTTCCCCAGACGGCGACACCATTTAGTGGAAGGCATTTCCAGAATCACTTCCTAATAGTTTTCAAAGTGGAGCGATTCCTGAAGAGAATTAATGCAGACTTCTACGCGCAAGGTGTCCAACAAGTCACCCTGAAACATTCTGTTCGCCCTTGCTTCGAAACTTCTGTGACGTATTCCGAAGCCGTACTCGAGGTAGCTGTCGAAATTAATGCATAAAATATCTGTTGGCGGACCGAGATTGGTTCTCTGCACTGATACACATGAAACATAAGTGTAATTAAGGATCAACGTCCTCGCTACAGAGCCTGAGAGCCAGGTTTAAACTTTTCACTTGCCAATTCTTTCAGTTTTCCGTCCCAGAACCTTATTTCTCAACTACCTATATGCTCGTGCTCCGCATTGGAAGTTGATGAAATGCTTTTCTTTTTTTTTTTTTTTTTGATTAAATAGTTTCCGCAATTTACCATCATTGAATATTTTTCAATAGATAATTTCAAGAGGAGTAACACCATCATCAAACTCACAGTCGCTGCATGATTCTTTTCGAGTCATAATTAAGACTTCATGACTACCATTTGTATGATGCTTAGAAGTCTCCTCTACGAACCTTCGTCAGCATACTGGCACTGTGGTTCTTTCCGCTACTATAGGTGATGACAGTTTTCTATTGGAACACGAGCTTCATCGGACAAATTATTCTTGTAGTATAGCTACACTGTAGTTGTGCCTGAAATCTGTGCACACGCAAGGTTACGTGATTCCCGTCAACAAAGCACGTGTGCTGTAGGGAGAGGGAGGAGAGACGTCCCAGCTGCAGCAGGCTCTGTTCCGCCAGTGGCGTGCCGGTCTCGGACCCCCAGCCTGTCAGCTGCAGCTGTCCCCGGGCAGTGCTGGAGTGGCCCCGGTCGCTAGGAGACGCGACAAGACGAGCACTCCCCCCCCTCCCCCCCTCCCCCCCACCCCTCCCTTTCCCCTCGCTAACCTCATCGCCGTCGCCAGATTAACCGGCCGGGTGGAGCGTCAGTCAGACGGCCCATGCGTCATAGCGGCTGCCCATCAGTCTTGTTTCTTGTCACTGCCGACGGGCGCGCTGCAGACGCTGCTTAAACTGCCCTCAGCGCTGTGAAGTTCTGACGGCCGAGATACTGCCCCGCGAGGCTCTTATCTCAGTGCAAACTTCGGGCAGAAATCGTCGCGCGCGGCAAGTGAGACGTTTTGCCACTTCGCTGTACGCAGAATAGGCTTGGCTGCCACTTTAGTGAGGGGGGGATAACTCTCTCCCTCGGAGGAAACGCTGCCTGTTAACCAAGAACCAACACGGTGAATCACTGTCTTCTTCTTCCTATCGATGCCTCGAAGGGTCTGCTCTTCTTCCGTGGATAGCTGTTTACTCGGCATTTACCGTTTGCTTGTTCATCCCGACCTTGTATTTACGATAGGAAAGGAACTAAATCTCATCAACAGCATCTAAACACACACGTATAACATGAAGAATGACTTTTCTTAGGTTCAAAATTGTAACTTCAGTGACAGTTTCATCAAGAACGTGTTCCATATTTCTGTGTATAATTCTACTACAGGTGAGCTCACAGGTGAGGACAGGTGTCACTGGAATAACAGTTAGTGCGCCTAACAGCTAAGTACGATGGTGAAACATTTTTGTGCAAGGAAATTATATTTACAGATAGAATAATATCTTAATTCGGCAAGCAAACTCATAGTAACGTCATTTCGTTCCTTGTGACCAGTTTTGTTATAACTTAAAGAAAGTCGTACATAGACTAACGTTGTCTAGAATGTGATAATAGCAACAGCCATAGACATTTTTTAGGATTAATCATTTTTTAGGATTAATCCTTCTAGAATGCGTATAACACATGAAAACATGCTGATCGAAGAGGTTGAAAGTGTTAAATTTCTGCAATTACAACTCAGTTGGGAAGGGCATAGTACGGAATTGCTTAGCCCCCTAAACAAGTCTGTACTTGCAGTGAGAATGATGTCAGATGTAGGAGATACAAATAAAAAGAACTTGCTTACTTTGCTTACTTCTAATTCTACTATGTTATTTGGGATCATATTCTAGGGCAACTCATCAAGCCGACCAAAAGATTTAGGGTGCAAAAGCTTATGATAAGAATCATTTGTGGTTTCAATTCAAGAACATCATGTAAAAACCTATTCAAGGAACTTTGTATTCTAACCACTGCTTCTCAATATATTTATTTTTTATTTAAATTTGTTGCAAATAATACATCTATATTTCCAACCAATAGCTTAGTACACAGTATCAATCATAGGAATAAGAACAATCTACTTAAAGACCTAAAATCACTTACCTTTGTCCAAAAAGCGGTCCAATATTCAGGAGCACGCATTTTCAATAAATTGCCAGCAACCATTAAAAACTTGGTTTCAGACAAAGTACGATTTAAACACAGTTTGAATGACTTTTTGGTAGAAACTCCTTCTACCCCATAGATGTATATCTCAACGGAGATTGTTTAGCCAGCTTAAGTAAATATTTCTGTTAGATTTCAGTGTTGACAGCTCTTAGGCACAGCAGACAAGATTATATATTGTGTGTATGATAAATTTATAAGTAGTGAATAAGTGTGAAACTTCCTGGCAGATTAAAACTGTGTGTCGGACAGAGACTCGAACTCGGGACCTTTGCCTTTCGCGGGCAATCAGTTAAGCCATGTTTCCATTTATAAACTTGAATAAAAATGTTGGCTCAGAGGTGCCGAAGCATGTTTGCGCATTAAAATTGTCACTGTTCAAACAGCGTACTGGAATGCAGCCTGGTGACGTACTGAATAACAGCCGATCGTTTGACAGGTCACTTGGCTGCAGAAGTTTTTGGAGCATTTTATACCCCGGGAGAATCTCAAGCTTCACTAACTTATACAGTCCACAGTGCAAGAACAAACTTTGTTTATGTACATTAATTTTAAAATTGTAATCACAGTATACAAATTATAAAGTACTTTACTCACCATTGTAATACAGATTGAACAGAAAGCTGGGTTATATGCAATATTATTGGGTTTCTCACCACTTCTACGAAGAAATAAAGTTTTGTATGATCCGACACTTGAGAAAACAACATGAAGTTCCCCTCGACTGCACTATTCATTGAGCACATATAATGACCTGTTTCGAGTATTTTTATATTTCTTACTCTTCATAGACACTCACTAGCCGTGAGGATGCTATGATTGTTTTGCACCGTCAGGTCATTTTCCAAGATGGCAAGCAAAATATGAATCTAATATGGTTGAATTGCTCTATGAGTTAGAGAGATATTCTGGAACACACAAACACAGAATTCTGCAGTGTGGGCAGTCACAGTCGTTGAACTATATAATGAATGGGAGTAAAATGAAACCGAAGACAGCTGTAATTGGTGATTTCTTTACTGGCACAACCAGTTTCGCTGCATTAAAGCACCATCCTCAGGTGAAAACAGTGTCACATTAGTGTACCAAGAGGCTGCCAATGTTTGTAGTCAAAACTCAAACCCCTGAAAAGGGGAAGTCATCAGAATGAGTTAAACAGAACATCGGGACGAATAGTGCGGTGGCACATTTGTGGTGGTTCCAAAGATACTCTTGCAAGGCATATTCTTCGTGGGAAACCAGCTTTCATCCAATTCATACTGGATAGTTCAGGTGCCTCTGCCGATGGGTTTCATGCAACCCACAATGCCTTCACGTATCATCCGGGTTGTTCATAGTCTCTTGCTCGCTATGCAAAAATTAGTGATCCTACAGAATAACTGAATGGCACCTTTTTGTAGGAAATAATGTACTGAGAGCCCCTTTCGCTAGAGGCCATAATTCTTGAGCTACTCAAGGGAGAACCGTGAAAATGTTGTAGGGAAGCAGCCTACTCACGCTGTTGTAAATTCACATCAGTTTCCATTGTGTGCCAGCCGGTCTGCTGTAACTAGCTCTGACGTCATAAATGTTGTGCAATACTGTAAAAATCAAGCAAAGAACCTAAAACTTTTCTAGCATGTCAGGAATAATACTAAATTAATGTGTGTTAAATATCAGTTCGATAACTTCAGCCATTTTCGAAATTTGGACGTTTTTCTGAAAAAATCATTGGCGCAACAGAAAAGAGCTAGAGATTTCAAAATTTATATTTAGATTCATCTTTCATAATGATTTAATAAAAACAGTACTTTGGATTTCACATATTAAGACTTTAGTGAAAATTCATGATTTTCTGGTTTTCATCTCAAAACTGAAGGAAGCAAGATAGATTAAGTAGGCTAGTAAATAAGGCTAGGATGTTTAGATTTAAATAGGTTGGAGGTCCGCTATGACTATGAAGATGTGTAAAGTTTCTTTTTAATACCTATAAAATTATAGCGATAGCGGATCTCAAAAGGGCCAGTTCAGAGCTCATCTACTGCGTGCAGTGTAATTAAATTAATTCTCTCGCCTAAAGTATTTAACTTAGCCACGTCAAAATTTTATTATCAATACTTACCTGCGTGCTGAATGCACGTTTAAATTAAGAGCTTCATCGGCCATAAGCAAAAGAAGCTATAAATTATTATGTAACTTGAAGTGGTGCGTTACTAGCCCAGCGGCTAGTCGAGAGAACCGAAAAGATCAGGCGTTCCCTTCGTCGTCCGCACCGCGGCTTTATATATAAGGACGCTACGCGAGGAAGGAAGGCCCCAGTTCTCTCCAGACGCTGAATGACTCGCCATCTGTGTCGGGAGTCGCGTCGCATCAGTATCACTGCTACAAACAGCCTCGGGTGCCGTATTAAGTTACTAGAGATACGCGGAACCATGAAAACATTTCAAGTGAAGTGTTAATTCTGGGATGATTTTCATTATCTAGCTTCAGTTTGCGTATTGTCGTATTTTCACGTGCCGTCGCGGGACAGACATTCTACCAAATATTTAGCGTGGCGTTTGATGAAATATTTCATCAAATTATGGCGAGCATTCTTTTTAACATTTAATTCGGACATTTATAGTTGCATCAGCGCATTAGACTCTGAACTGCTCTGTTAGTTAGGTTGTAGGGATACTTGTGTTTTTTATCAGTGAATTTCAGAATATACTCAACTATTTTGGAAAACCGTTTTAGATTAGAAATCCCGGACAATCTCCTAATTCCTCAGAGCTATAAGCTGCAGCTATAATAACATTCTCAGATAAAGTGGACACTAAGATCTCTAATTACTGGTTCCATGTTTTATTAAATCACTTTCAGGGTGCCAAAAAGTAAATAGAGAGCCAGTGTTGAGAACGGCGAAAGATAGCATTAACAACATTCTAATAGCCAGAAACTGATTCAACATGCAAGTGTTTATGCAGCAGTTTATTTTCTACAAACTTAACCGCCGCCCCACATATGGTGCATCGGCCGGGAAATGTTACAACATTCAAACAAGGATACAACAGTAGAATTATTTTAAAAAAATTAACCGCCGCCCCACATATGGTGCATCGGCCGGGAAATCAACTAAGTGAAAGTGATTTTTAACTATTCGAATTCGCGAGTGAAATGCGACACGCAACTGAGTATAGAACAGTGAACGTGTTACGTGTGCATGTGGACGACGCAATTGGATTAACAACACATCTGGATTGACGGAGCTGGCACTGAGTCTAGCGGTGCTGCCGGCATCGCGAGAAGCCAGTCTCGCCGCACCGCAGTCGTCCACTGGAGCAGCCGGCGCAGCGCCTGCAATTGCGGGCCACGCAAACACACAACAGCCGTCGGAGAGCCGTCTGCAGTTCAACGTGCCACGTCGCATCAGGAATCCTGGTACGCCGCGCCGGCACCGTCATACGTCGTGCAGAAGGAACTAAGTTAAGTGAAAAGCTGTTAAAAATTTTACTAACCTGCACTAAAAGACTGGTGGCGATGGAACCGCCAAAAGAAGCTGAGGTTAAACTTAAATCAGAACCTATGTCTGTTGAGGGAACTGTAAATCCAGACAACGGTTCAAGTGTAAATATGCATGAAAGTAGTAATGTTAAAGTGAAAAATGAAGTATTGTCTCCTGACCGTAGTGTAAAATGGGGCAATGATTCAATAATAGAAACCCCTGTAGTACAGCAGAAGGTAGAAATTGTAAATTTATTGGATGATAGTTTCTCTGATGAATTAAAAATGAAACAGTCATCAGAGATGGTAGAGTTTAAGAAGGAGCAGTTAGATGTGACTAATCAATCAGAAGCTTCATTTGGTTTTGATGATTATGGTATTGGAGCTAGTTTTTCGTCACCTGAGTGTGATAAAAAGCCAGCTAGTGAGCTACCCAAAGATGCTGGGGCTGTTGATTTAAATGTTATGTTACAAGCAATAGCTGCCAGTAATGCTAGAATGACAGCTGATTTAAAATCTGATATAATTGAAGTAAATAACAGGATTGTGGCCAGCCAAACAAATTTTAATATGCGGTTTGAGGCAATGGACAATAAATTAGAATCAAATAATGCTGAATTAAAGTCTGAAATTGTGGCCAGCCAAACAAATTTTAATAAACGATTGGAGGTAATGGACGATACCTTCAAGGCTGGTTGCAATAAGTTGAAAGAGGATCTAGACAGTTTGAATTATAAAATTGATTACAATCATGAAGATATTAAGAAAAAGGTTGCTCAACAGTTTTCTGAAATGTATAAAACAGTTAAATCCGAAGTTGCTGAGGTTCGCAAAGACTTCCAAATGGAAGATGCGAAGCTGGAGCACAAGTTAACAGAAAAGATCGAGGCGGAATCTGAACTGTGCTCAGATAGATTTAAAGATGTTAATATAAAAGTAAACATATGTCAAGCAGAAGTAGAAGCAATCAAAACTGACACTACTCTTATTGTACAAAGAGTAGATAATGTTGAAATGAAAGTAGAAAATATCAGTACTAACATTGCTAACATTGAGAGTAAAGTAGCTTCAGTAACTTCTGGTAATGGTAGTATACAACAAGTTGTAGCTGCAAATGCCGCTTTTATCGGGTGTCGGCAGTTCTTGCTGTTTGATCCAGATAAAAATATCCACCCGCTAGATTTCTGGAACGATTTTGAAGATGTAATTCCACCAACTTGGTCTGAACGAGAGAAAATCTCGTTTATTAGAAGCCATTTAGCAGGTGACGCCATGCGTTGGTCAGCTGATGTTATGTTAAAGTGTAAAACATTGGCGGAATTTAAAACAGCTTTCATTAATGAGTATTGGTCTAGCAATAAGCAAAATGAAGTGTTGAGAGAATTTTGGAGTGGGAAACGCTTCAATGCAGGCAAGGAATCAGTTAAAGAGTTTGCTAGGTCATGGATTTCACGTTTATCACATTTGGACGAAAAGCTGAAACCTGAAATGATAATACTGGGTCTTGAAGCCAAACTGCCATGGTACTGGCAAACTAGAATTATATCAGCCCCTAGAGACAATCTTGATCTTTTCATTGAATATTTGGAACGTGTAGAACGTGTTGCTGCCAATGAGGAGCAAGCACGTAATAACAGAAATGCCAATAACAATAATAGTAATTTTAGGAACGAGCAAAATGGCAATGTAAATATCAGAACAGTAGGTATTCGTAATCCTAAGAGAGGTAGGAATTGGGGAAATAATTATCAGAACCAACAATGGCGTCCAAGGGATAATAATTTTGTTCCAAACAGAAATATGCAGGTAAACAACAGTACGCAAAGTAATGCTATGCCAGCTAACTATAATGAAAATAAAGGAAATAGCAGTAGGCCGAGGCAGGAAAACTAGTTCCCGTCTATGAGGACACTGGCGCTCACCAGGCGGTTACTTTTCCTAAGCCAGTAGTTAATGGAATTGGTAAGACAGATCAGAATACTCAGACTAAACATGTGGATGAAGAGTCGGTAGCATCTAAGGATACAACAGAAATATTGGCTCACAGTATTTGATAGATACCGTGTTAGAGACGCTTTCTAAGTGGGAAGAGAATGAGGAGGTGCAGCAGTGTAACGATAGGGACGAGCTACAAAATACTGAATTGTCAGGTGAAGAAGCAGAAGAAATTCATGCTTATATTTACGATGAGGATGATGTGCTCTTATCTAAAGTGCCTGTGCAGGATGTTGATAATGTACTAATAGATTTAGTACAGGAGATAAGTGGGAATGTAGAGGGTAGGCTGTTTGGGGTCAATGAACCCAGTAGCTGTGACCAGTTGTCACTTGAGAAGGAAACCGACGATAATGGTGAAAGTGGTTTAGCTGTAACTAGTGTTATGCCCGGTCTGGAGACGCAGAATCGCTCAGACTACAGTAATTTGGGTCATGTTCAGCAAACTAAATGTAATGAAGTCGTGCGGTGTTTCGATTTAAAATTAATAGACCGACTGGAATAGGCAGCTGAAAATGTAATTCAGGAAACCCCTACACACTGTGACCTAAATGTAATGAAGACAGATGTCGATCTCTTTAGTTGGAGACAAATCCAAAAGGAACTAATAGATGAATGTGAGGAACCACCTGTACAACCTAGAATAAGCCACCCTATAATTATAGTGAATATGTTGGGTATCAATGTACGTTGCCTCTTAGACAGTGGAAGTGAGGTGAGTGCAATATCTCAGTCCTTCTTTGATGCATTACCTGGTAAAGACAAGCTTACAGTAATGAGAGTATCAGGACTAAGAATAATTGGTGCTACTGGCAAGGTGTCAAAAACGATAAAGCAAGAAGCTTTACTACCCTTTAACATTAATGGTAATTTAATTGATCATCCATGTTTAATTGTAAACAATCTCAGTATTGAGGTTTTAATTGGCATAGATTTCTTGTCAAAATATCAGAGTGTTGTTGACTTTGAAGGAAGCCAGTTGAAAATGGTGTTGCCAATAACCGGAGTATTTATAGTACCTTTTAGTGATAAACATGTAGTAACTGATCATGAAACTTGGGAGCTGCCTATACGAGTTCTGAAAAATAGGAGGTATTGGGACGAAGATGTTAATCTTAGTACAAGTAAGCTAAACACAGAAGAAGAAGAAGCAATTATTTTGGACAAAATAGAAGCTAAATTGCAGGAAATCGGTAAGATTTCAGCTAATCAGAGGGAAGAACTGAGACAGGTTTTAAAAAGGCATCATAAGGTATTTTCAGATCGACCTGGCATAGTCAAAGGTTATGAATGTCAATTAAAGGTGAAACCTGGCCAAGTGTTTTTCAGGAAGCCATACCAAATACATGTAGCTAGGAAGGAGGCAGTTCGGAAGGAGATACAGAGAATGCTAGAGTGGGGTGTGATTGAAAAAGCGGTCAGTGAGTACAATAATCCTCTTGTTGTTGTACCAAAAAGAGACGGGAGTGTCAGATTGGTCTTGGACGCTCGTTGGTTGAATGAAATAGTGGTTAGGGAAAGTGATAGACCGCAGAACATGGACGAGTTATTGCAAAAATTTCGGGGAGTGAAATTCTTAACTTCTATGGACATCACGTGTGGATATTGGAATTTGCCACTGGCGGAAAGTTCAAGGAAGTACACAGCTTTCTTGTACGAAGGAGTTTGTTACCAATACCGTGTGGTACCTTTCGGACTTAATATCTCTGTTTGTGCCTTCGTACGTGTGATGTGCCATGTTTTAGGACCAGCTTTAAGTAATAAAATAACAGTCTACGTAGATGATCTGTTAATAGCAACTCCTACCTGGGAAGAACACATAGCTTTACTAGAGGAAGTGTTAGAGGCTATTGAGAAAGGTGGCATGAAACTAAAGATTGAAAAGACAGAGTGCGTTAAAGAGGAAATAGGTTTCTTGGGATATAGGATAAGTGGAAAAGGTATTCTGCCTGACCCAGGCAAGCTAGCAGTCATTGAAAAATTTGAGGCTCCCAGAAACAAGAAGCAGTTGAGATCAATGTTCGGTCTTTTCGGCTTCTATAGGCGTTTTGTTAGTGATCAGGCTTTTAATGCTCCCTGTCTTCACCTCCTGCTGAAAAAGAATACCCCTTGGGTTTGGACAGCAGAATGTCAACAGTCGTTTGAGGTGCTTAAACAATCTTTAATTAATAGTCCAATTTTGCATCATCCTGACTTTGAAAAACCATTCTGTATGTCTGTTGATGCTAGTGGCTATGGTATAGCGGTGGAGATATTCCAGGTAGAGATAGAGAACAAACAAGAAGTGCACAAGACTATAGCTTTCGCCAGTCGATCTTTACAGGCAGCAGAGAGAAATTACGGCATCTCAGAACTGGAAGCATTAGCAATTGTATTTGGGGTACAGAAGTTTGAGCAGTATCTATTAGGTCACAAGATAATAGTTTACAGTGACCATAAGGCATTGACCTTTTTAAAGACCTGTAAATTGAGGAATGCTCGTTTGGTAAGATGGTCATTGTATCTCCAGCAGTTTGACCTTGAGGTTAGATATATTCAAGGGAAAGACAATCTGGTAGCTGATGGGTTATCTAGAAGTGCGGAGCTCTGTGATGACGCGGGAATTACAGCAACAGACCTAAATGAAATTCGAATGTTTGCATTGCACGAAGTAAAGGAAGAAAGTGCATCAAAGAGAGTGATTAAGAACTTGAGACGTGAGCAGAATGCAGATGACCAACTGAAATTAGTAAAGAGCTATTTAGGAAATGCGAACTATCCTAAGATTTCACAATACTATTGTCTGCATAAAGGTATTCTGTTTAGAAGGAAGAAGGTAGGTGTTTCTGAGTGGAAGCTGTGCTTTCCCTCACAACATGTAGACTTACTAATCGACTATGTACACCTGAGGTATGGGCACTACGGTGCAAAGAAGTGCATTGCAAAATTACAAGAGAAGGTTGTGTTTGACAACATGTACCGCCGTGTGGCCAAGCGTCTAGCATCGTGTGTAGTGTGCCAGAAAGTCCGTGCTGCCAACACCAGAATACAAGGGGATATGCATTCAGTAGAGCCAACTGAAACCCTAGAATTACTGGCTTGTGATTTGTTTGGCCCTCTTCCTGTTTCGAGAGGTGGTTGCACCCATGTTTTTGTTGTGGTGGATGGATTCAGTAAATATGTTAAACTATACCCAATTAAAAGAGCAAATGCAAAAACATTGGTTGAAAAGTTGGAAAAAGATTTCTTCGTGAACGTTGGCGTTCCGAAGAATTTGCTGTCAGACAAAGGACCTCAATTTACTTCTGATAGATTTAAGGAATGTCTAGATAAGGCCGGCGTGAAACATCTGAAAATATCTGCGTATTTCCCCCAAGGAAATATGAGTGAACGTATTATGAGGGAATTGAATAGGCTTTGCAGAACTTATTGTGCTCGGAAACACTCAAGTTGGGCAGAGCACATTAAGTATTTTGAGAATGTAATTAACAATTTAAGACATGATGCAACTGGTTTTGCACCTTGCGAATTGATGTTTGGCCAAGAACCGCACAATGTGATTGCAGATGTGGTAGAATTCCCTATTCTAACGCAAATATCCACAGACGAGAAGAAACTAAAGGCTAGGGCTAATATGAGAAAAAGAGCGTTGGAAAGGAAGAAGCGTCATGACGCAAAAGCGGTACCTACTAGCTTTGAAATAGGTCAATTAGTCCTTGTCAGAACCAAAGAAAAATCAAAGAAAGTAAAAGCAGAAACAAAAAAATTCATGTTCGTATACCAAGGACCTTTCAGGATCATAGGAAAACCACATGTCAATGCATATAGGCTAGAGTACGCTAAAAGTAAGAAGCTATTAGGTCTCAGGAACGTGATTGACCTAAAGAGATTCATAGGTAGTGAATGAATGCTGTAGGGAGGAGGTTGTACTGTAACCTCTACACAGTGTGGCAGCTGTGCAGTCCCAGCTGTGTGAGATCTTCTTTCCTTTTCAGGTCTCACTCACTCTTCATCTTTCCTGTCCTCAAAAATTTCTAACTCTTCTTTACAGCATTAAACCAATGAATGCTGTAGGGAGGAGGTTGTTCTGTAACCTCTACACAGTGTGGCAGCTGTGCAGTCCCAGCTGTGTGAGATCTTCTTTCCCTTTCAGGTCTCACTCACTCTTCATCTTTCCTATCCACTAAAATTTTCGGCCTTTTCTTTCCAAATACTAAAATTTTCCTTTATGACTATCAAGCCTTGAGTTATGTAACCATTCTATCTACCGATTAGTGAAGAAAAATACCTAATGTGACAAACCTAATAGTGACAAACAATAGAGAAGTATGACGTAATTAAGATATAAATGTATTTGAGTAACAATTATGTATAGTATCCTGGTAATATAGTAAGTACAAAGTGTTGTTTTATTGGAAATGGTCCACCAACAGTAATTTAAAAAGATATATGAATTCATGTACAAGCAAGATCTGAAGTGGTAGTGAAACCTAGTGTATGCATTAGAGCTAACTAATAAATAGTAAGAAAGAGATTGCTTAGTGTTATGAAAAATATGCAGATAAGTTGTAAGATTAAACTCACCTGGTGTAGCAAGGAAAGGCAGTGTAATAGAATTGAGCAGTGTTTGTGGTTGAGACGTGAAGGACACGTCCCTGAAGTATTTATAAGGTTGGAGCTGGCCATTATTTTAGTGTAGTGTGTGACAGGATACACCTACACGTATTGAGGTTATGAGTTGGAGGCGTGAATGCGACCATAGGTACCCTTATGTTAGATGAGACAGAGCAGCTCATGGTGTCCTATAGGTTTAAGGAATTTAGCATTACGCTCGTCCATAATTATTTGATGCAGTTTAGTGGTAGGTCTGAGAGAGACTACCTGTGGTTTCAGCGTCCGATTGAGTGGAAATGGATTGCCACGTGAGCAAACTGATCAGCTGCAATACACTAAAGATATGAAATAAATATGCTATCCTATGCTTTAAATTTTAATAGAGTGAGTGTTAAATAAGTACATACACTAGCAAAATAAATAAATAACATACTGACAGACGTGAAACACTATTTTAGCTCAGCATGAATACACTTCAAAGTAAGTAAGTACCTAATTGCAGATGTGGAACTGACAACAGCAGAGGACCAATAAGTGGATTTTGTAGTCAACTAAACGTAGTGTGTTTTGAACACTCACAACTGCACTATTACCAAAAGTTACTCACATGTACAAAGAAGCTGAGAAAACAACCACTAATCATACCCATACTATCTCTAAGAATAAAGTAATCAAAGATAAGTCAGTTAAGTGCTTAAAATACAAATGTATCAGGAATGTACCGAGCAGTGGTTCAGTGTTCCGGCCCAGAAGTAATAAATTCAGATTAAATATGATTTATGATTGTATGCCTTAGGAGCATAAATTTTCTCCAGTACGTGACTAACGGCGTTTTGAGCCATTTGTTTACCGATTTTATGACAGTTAAGTAACCGTGAGAGTAAAATTAAAAAGGTTCTGTTAACTTTGTTCCAGCAAAATATTGGAAGATAAAATGTATATATCCCCATTTCATTGTGATCCACCCATAGATATTAAGTGAACAGAGTCTGAGGCACTCTTTTTGTTTGTTCTACAGGACAAACCAGATAATGGCAGCCTGGTAGCTGCGTGAGAGCGTGGAGTGACTTGGACACAACTCACAGTGACCCCTCCCCTTTCCCCCATGTAATTTAGAGAGAACGTGAAGGACGCACACCATAGCAACTTCCCCTTCTCTACCCTTGTGAATGGAAGTGTAGGACGCCAGCCAAAGCGGCTACAACCACGTGTGTAAAAATTATTTGTGAACTTTTCTTTCAGGTTTAGAAAAGACTGCTAAGGGATAATCATCTGTTTATGTATCATGTTATTTTCTTTGAATTTGTGTATGTAAAAATGTATTTAATGTATTTAATGGATCTAAGATAATTTTCCAATTTGTAGGTGTTTGTTTGTCTAAGGCAATATGTATGCCAAAATATTTCGTTGACTTTGCTTAAAATTTTGAGTAATGACATTGGTTAAAAGGCAGTGAACATGCCTACAATTTAAATAATTAATGTAGGTAATCAGTTTTCTTTAATGTTTCTACATGTTTATATTTCAATTTTGATTTTTCATAGGCAGTTAAACTGTACTCTTACTTCCCTTTTTGTAATTAAATTTTTTTTTCATTCATTAACATTCATAAACAAAAAATTTAAGTAGAGGGTGATGTAGGGAAGCAGCCTACTCACGCTGTTGTAAATTCACATCAGTTTCCATTGTGTGCCAGCCGGTCTGCTGTAACTAGCTCTGACGTCATAAATGTTGTGCAATACTGTAAAAATCAAGCAAAGAACCTAAAACTTTTCTAGCATGTCAGGAATAATACTAAATTAATGTGTGTTAAATATCAGTTCGATAACTTCAGCCATTTTCGAAATTTGGACGTTTTTCTGAAAAAATCATTGGCGCAACAGAAAAGAGCTAGAGACTTCAAAATTTATATTTAGATTCATCTTTCATAATGATTTAATAAAAACAGTACTTTGGATTTCACATATTAAGACTTTAGTGAAAATTCATGATTTTCTGGTTTTCATCTCAAAACTGAAGGAAGCAAGATAGATTAAGTAGGCTAGTAAATAAGGCTAGGATGTTTAGATTTAAATAGGTTGGAGGTCCGCTATGACTATGAAGATGTGTGAAGTTTCTTTTTAATACCTATAAAATTATAGCGATAGCGGATTTCAAAAGGGCCAGTTCAGAGCTCATCTACTGCGTGCAGTGTAATTAAATTAATTCTCTCGCCTCAAGTATTTAACTTAGCCACGTCAAAATTTTATTATCAATACTTACCTGCGTGATGAATGCACGTTTAAATTAAGAGCTTCATCGGCCATAAGCAAAAGAAGCTATAAATTATTATGTAACTTGAAGTGGTGCGTTACTAGCCCAGCGGCTAGTCGAGAGAGCCGAAAAGATCAGGCGTTCCCTTCGCCGTCCGCACCGCGGCTTTATATATAAGGACGCTACGCGAGGAAGGAAGGCCCCAGTTCTCTCCAGACGCTGAATGACACGCCATCTGTGTCGGGAGTCGCGTCGCATCAGTATCACTGCTACAAACAGCCTCGGGTGCCGTATTAAGTTACTAGAGATACGCGGAACCATGAAAACATTTCAAGTGAAGTGTTATTTCTGGCATGATTTTCATTATCTACGTTCAGTTTGCGTATTGTCGTATTTTCACGTGCCGTCGCGGGACAGACATTCTACCAAATATTTAGCGTGGCATTTGATGAAATATTTCATCAAATTATGGCGAGCATTCTTTTTAACATTTAATTCGGACGTTTATAGTTGCAACAGCGCATTAGACTCTGAACTGCTCTGTTAGTTAGTTTGTAGGGATACTTGTGTTTTTTATCAGTGAATTTCAAAATATACTCAACTATTTTGGAAAACCGTATTTGATTAGAAATCCCGGACAATCTCCTAATTCCTCAGAGCTATAAGCTGCAGCTATAATAACATTCTCAGATAAAGTGGGCACTAAGATCTCTAATTACTGGTTCCATGTTTTATTAAATCACATTCAGGGTGCCAAAAAGTAAATAGAGAGCCAGTGTTGAGAACGGCGAAAGATAGCATTAACAACATTCTAATAGCCAGAAACTGATTCAACATGCAAGTGTTTATGCAGCAGTTTATTTTCTACAAACTTAACCGCCGCCCCACATATGGTGCATGGGCCGGTAAATGTTACAACATTCTAACAAGGATACAACAGTAGAATTATTTTACAAAAATTAACCGCCGCCCCACAATGTGACCTTCAAATAAGTCCCTACTCCCACATCAGGAATTTTCGTATGTTGTTGTTGGACCTTCCTGCTACCACTGTACAAGATATTGCCACTGCACGGATTATTTCCCACATTTAATATAATATTTACAAAAGTCTTTTTCCTTTTATTACCCTCAGGAGCACGTTTAAATTAGAAATGTTAACGACTATCCTGGTGGCGTAACAGCGCAAATCAATACAGACCAAAAAAGGTTGACTATCGGGACTATATCCTAAAACGGCTGGTAGGTGGGATTGGAGGTGCCTTTGAAGTCATTTTTGTATGTTTCTCCAGAATATCTCGAAAACCGTAGCCTCCAGCGAAAACATATTCCACTACCAAATATAACTACATTGCATTTCATACAAATAGGTTGCGTTCATATTTTCTCTAGGAGTAAAGGTTCGCGCATAGCGAGCAAGAGAATAAGAAAATCTTATGAGTGTCTTGCACTTAACGCATTGGCTGTTCAACCACAATGCATACACTTTGTGGTTTACTTGGTAAATTATATTCTTGTAAGATTTCGAAACGTCGTAAAAAGCTGTAACAGATTCCTCGTTTAATCCCATGGCTCAAGCTGTCGAAAGTGTATGCGACTACCTCAATGAAACGTATTCTTCGTTTGTTTTTTTTTCATAAGAAAAGAAACAATTCTCACCAACCACTTTCGTTTCCTCCCCCCATGGAACCACAATGACTTGAATTTTGGCATACTGGTATATTGCTCTTCTAATGCTGAGTGAAGTATGCTCAAGGCCACAGTTAGATAAACTCTTTAGTCTCTAGACCAAATCCCTTTTTTGTTTAGCTGATACCTCCTTTACTCTGATTTCTTGATACGTTTGTTTCTATTCCTCAACGAAAATGAGTTGCTTGAACCCCCTTACAAAGTGTCGTAAATGACCAACTATAAATTGTATCTGCAGTGAGAATGCTTACATGATTTAAAAACTGAAAAGGAAAAAAAAATTGGCTGTAGCGATTGCCGTCGGTTATTCTGACCATTGCAAACACGTTGTATGTATAGTTCTGTTTTTATAGTCTTACAATCTGAAAATAGAGAGGAAAAATCACCAATTTTTTTTATAATTACTAAATTTGGGTCTGTTGCTAATTACTACACGAATACTCAAAAAGAATTAATAAATTTTATATTCCAAATCAGGACATCCAAAAGAAGACTTGTTCACAGAGCCTCATTCATTTATTTATTATTTTTCAAATTTGTGTCAGATGTCGCTACTTCTTCTGTTGGCTGACCTGGTGGATTACATACAGCTGGTAGCGGAAAGCTTTATAACTGGCATTAATGTATTTCGAGAATAGACCTTATTTTAACAGAATTAATGTAACACCGCGGATTGTTATAAACAGTACTGTCCTACATCTTCTATTTCCTTCTGAAAGATTATTGTCCTACATCTTCTATTTACTTCTCGAAGAGTGCTGTCTGTATTAAATATATTTGGAAAAAGATTCTTGCCACTTGTGCACGACTTGTCTAGGTGTGGTCCCGTAACATAATGGCGCCAGATCGGCACACGTGGGTTGTGCAGCACAGTAGTTTCTTCTTTCTGTCCACATAACCACATGATTCAGAAAGTCCCACCCTAACCTACACGAATTGGCGTAACAACTTCGCAGCTCACTGTCAGAACTTTAACTGAGGTATAATGTCAGTGTATTTGGCGATGGAGGGGGGATGGGAAAATCGTATTAACTTTGTTCCCTGTGACACTACTTACGAATCACGTTTTGTGAAGCGCTGATTCGGCCAGGCCCAGAATTTCCCTACTTGAGGTCAAAGAGACAGCTCACATCTACACTTGATCTGTATGATAACTCTTCGAAATCAAATGGCACTGAACACTATGGGACTTAACTTCTGAGGTCATCAGTCCCCTATAACTTAGAAATACTTAAACCTAATTAACCTAAGGACATCACACACATCCATGCCCGAGGCAGGATTCGAACCTGAGACAGTAGCGGTCCCGTGGTTCCCGACTTTAGTGCCTAGAACCGCTCGGCCACCCCGGTCGACGATGACTCTTCAGGTTTTATTTTTTTATGTCAATCCACTGACTGTCTTCGCTGCCTGTTATGACTTCCTCTTTTCATCTCACAGTAGAGCTTACGCTAATGGTCCTCAATTATTTTGTTGTATAAATATTTAAATCTTTGTCTCCCCTTTATACGCCTGTAGGCTGCAATTTGGTTATAGTCAACTTGTGCAGTAGTAGGGTGAGACATGGCGGTAAAACTGTTATAACGTTGGTTAAGTTAGTAACTGTTCACAATTTAGGGATATGTATAAAATTTTGAGCTTTACACAATTACTATGGTCTACTGGGTACACCCACAGAAATCAGAGGGCTTTGCTGGCACAGTCTTTACCATTGTTCAGTTCCTTTGAGAGAAATGGTATTCAAAATATGTTATTTGTACTTACAGTAGTTTTCTCCCACGAGTCAAGCCATTACACGTAGTAAAAATTCAGGATTGGAGAACTGAGACAAAGGGAGTATAGTACAGCGCATACACTGGCGAGCTATCCGCCAGATAAAAATAATTGTCAGCTGGGCAATCACAACACGGCAAGCCAAGTGGTCGCCAGCAAGCGAGAGCCCAGCGGCGGGTAATAAGTAGTTTCCCCCAGATCGCAGGAGTTGGGAGATGGTCGAGTCATTTAAAAGCATGGTCTGTGTGTGAGTGGGCCTTAAGATGGCGTCACTCGCAACGTGGCAGAATATAGCTACTTCGAAATGCTTCTAAATTCGGTAGCAATTCAGAGCTTCATCATACAGCAAATCCAATCACATCCACATGTTCATAGCATTGAGGTGTATGTATTAATACTGTGATATTATTATTAAGATTATCACGAAAACTACGAAGCTAGACAACCACAGTGACTGAATAACATTACCAAAATAACATTAAGAATTAGTAATTGTTGAATGTTTCTTGGCATCTTTACCAACAATTTACTAGACGATATTTTAGGACCTACCTATAATCACTGAATGCTACACATTTACACAGATTTTATTCAATGAGTTATGTATATGACATCTTTTTAATTATGTAAATGTGCCATGTCATTGTCTTCTTCTCAGTTGCGTGTCAAATGAATGGAGTACGACATTCCTTATATTTCTCCTTCTACAACCAAGTACTATATATCTAGATTATTACTTGGTTTCTAGTTTACTTAATTAAACGGTAATTTAGACAGTAGTGAAGACGCTCATCATTTGATGTGGTAATTTGCTTGTAATCTTTCATACCATTGCTAAATGAAGCATGAAAAGATGCAACTACTGCACAGTCTGAGTGTTATTGTACATGTTTTAACAACTTTTTCTTTGTTATTTGTCACAAATGTACATGAGAAAAATTCATGTTATATAATTTATTATACTTAAACTACTACACTTTGAGTCATCAGTTATCTAACAGGCTTGATGGGGCCTGCTGTGAATTCCTTTACTATGCCAAACTCTTGATCTCAGAATAATACATGCAGTCTAGGTAGTCAATTATTTGCTGAATGTACTCCAAATTCAGTTTTTACTCTCTAGTGCCATGGAAATCCGCCCCTAATGTCTTAACAGATGTCGCACCATGGAACTCAGTTCCAGATGTTTTAACAGATGTTTTTCTATCCTGTCCATTTTTCTTGTCAGTGTTTTCCATATTGTTCTTTCCTCGCTGATTCAATAGAGAACCTCCTCATTCCTTACCTTATCAATCCACCTAATTTTCAACATTCTTCTGTAGCACCACATCTGAAATGCTTCTATTCTCTTCTGTTCCTGTTTCCCCACACTCGATGTCTCACTGCCATACAATGTTGCCCTCCAAACGTACATTATCGGAAATTTCTTCCTGCAATTAAGATCTATGTTTGATTCCATTGGCCAGGAATGCCTTTTCTGCCAGTGCTAGTCTGCTTTTCATGTCCTCCTTGCTCCATCCGCCTTGGATTATTTTGTTGCCTATGTAGTAAAATTCCTTAATGCATCTACGTCGTCGTCACCAGTCCTGAAGTTAAGATCCTCGCTGTTCTTATTTCCGCTGGTTCTCATTACTTTCGTCATTCCTGGATTTACTCTCAATCTGTATTCTGTGTTCAGCAGATTCAGTAGTTCTACTTCTCTCTCAGTGGGTATATCAACGTCATGATGGAATATTATCATTGACAGCGTATCACCTTGAATTTTAATTCCGCTCTAGAACCTTTCTTTTATTTCCGTCACGGCTCCTTCCGCGAATAGATTGAACACCAGGGGCAAAAGGATACATCCCTGAAATAAAAATTTTTCAATCCGAACACTTCGTCCTTCGTTTCCCACTCTTATTGTTCCCTCTTGGTTGTCATACACTACTGGCCATTAAAATTGCTACACCAAGAAGAAATGTAGAAGATAAACGGGTATTCATTGGACAAATACACTCCTGGAAATTGAAATAAGAACACCGTGAATTCATTGTCCCAGGAAGAGGAAACTTTATTGACACATTCCTGGGGTCAGATACATCACATGATCACACTGACAGAACCACAGGCACATAGACACAGGCAACAGAGCATGCACAATGTCGGCACTAGTACAGTGTATATCCACCTTTCGCAGCAATGCAGGCTGCTATTCTCCCATGGAGACGATCGTAGAGATGCTGGATGTAGTCCTGTGGAACGGCTTGCCATGCCATTTCCACCTGGCGCCTCAGTTGGACCAGCGTTCGTGCTGGACGTGCAGACCGCGTGAGACGACGCTTCATCCAGTCCCAAACGTGCTCAATGGGGGACACATCCGGAGATCTTGCTGGCCAGGGTAGTTGACTTACACCTTCTAGAGCACGTTGGGTGGCACGGGATACATGCGGACGTGCATTGTCCTGTTGGAACAGCAAGTTCCCTTGCCGGTCTAGGAATGGTAGAACGATGGGTTCGATGACGGTTTGGATGTACCGTGCACTATTCAGTGTCCCCTCGACGATCACCAGTGGTGTACGGCCAGTGTAGGAGATCGCTCCCCACACCATGATGCCGGGTGTTGGCCCTGTGTGCCTCGGTCGTATGCAGTCCTGATTGTGGCGCTCACCTGCACGGCGCCAAACACGCATACGACCATCATTGGCACCAAGGCAGAAGCGACTCTCATCGCTGAAGACGACACGTCTCCATTCGTCCCTCCATTCACGCCTGTCGCGACACCACTGGAGGCGGGCTGCACGATGTTGGGGCGTGAGCGGAAGACGGCCTAACGGTGTGCGGGACCGTAGCCCAGCTTCATGGAGACGGTTGCGAATGGTCCTCGCCGATACCCCAGGAGCAACAGTGTCCCTAATTTGCTGGGAAGTGGCGGTGCGGTCCCCTACGGCACTGCGTAGAATCCTACGGTCTTGGCGTGCATCCGTGCGTCGCTGCGGTCCGGTCCCAGGTCGACGGGCACGTGCACCTTCCGCCGACCACTGGCGACAACATCGATGTACTGTGGAGACCTCACGCCCCACGTGTTGAGCAATTCGGCGGTACGTCCACCCGGCCTCCCGCATGCCCACTATACGCCCTCGCTCAAAGTCCGTCAACTGCACATACGGTTCACGTCCACGCTGTCGCGGCATGCTACCAGTGTTGAAGACTGCGATGGAGCTCCGTATGCCACGGCAAACTGGCTGACACTGACGGCGGTGGTGCACAAATGCTGCGCAGCTAGCGCCATTCGACGGCCAACACCGCGGTTCCTGGTGTGTCCGCTGTGCCGTGCGTGTGATCATTGCTTGTACAGCCCTCTCGCAGTGTCCGGAGCAAGTATGGTGGGTCTGACACACCGGTGTCAATGTGTTCTTTTTTCCATTTCCAGGAGTGTATATTATACTAGAACTGACATTTGATTACATTTTCACGCAGTTTGGGTGCATAGATCCTGAGAAATCAGTAAACAGAACAACCACCTCTGGCCTTGATACGCCTGGGCATTGAGTCAAACAGAGCTTGGATGGCCTGTACAGGTACAGCTGCCCATGCACCTTCAACACGATATCATAGTTCAAAAAAAGTAGTGTCCGGCGTATTGTGACGAGCCAGTTGCTGAGCCACCATTGATCAGACGTTTTCAATTGGTAATAGATCTGGAGAATTTGCTGGTCAGGGCAGCAGTCGAACATTTTCTGTATGCAGAAAGTCCCGTACAGAACCTGCAACATGCGGTCTTGCATTGTCCTGCTGAAATGTAGGGTGTCGCAGGGATCGAATGAAGGGTAGAGCCACGGGTCGTAACACATCTGAAACGTAACGTCCACGGTTCAAAGTGCCATCAATGCGAACAAGAGGTGGCCGAGACGTGTAACCAATGGCACCCCATACCATCACGCCCGGTGATACGCCAGTATGGCGATGACGAATAAACGCTTCCAATGTGCGTTCACCGCGATGTCGCCAAACACGGATGCGACCAAGATGATGCTGTAAACGAAACCTCAAATCATCAGAAAAAATGACGTTTTGCCATTCATGCACTCAGGTTCGTCGTTGAGTACACCATGACAGGCGCTCCTGTCTGTCATGCAGCGTCAACGGTAACCGCAGCCATAGTCTCCGAGCTGATAGGCCATGCTGCTGCAAACGTCGTCGAACTGTTCGTGCAGATGGTTGTTGTCTTGCCAACGTCCCCATCTGTTGACTCAGGGATCGAGACGTGGCTGCACGATCCGTTACAGCCATGCAGATAAGATGCCTGTCATCTCGACTGCTAGTGATACAAGGCCGTTGGGATCCAGCACGTCGTTCCGTATTACCCTCCCGAACCCACCGATTCCCTATTTTGCTAACAGTCATTGGATCTCGACCAATGCGAGCAAGAATGTCATGATACGATAAACTGCAATCGCGAAAGACTACATTCTCATCTGTATCAAAGTCGGAAACGTGATGGTACGCATTTCTCCTCCTTACACGAGGCATGGCAACAACCTTTCACCAGGCAACGCCGGTCAACTGCTGTTTGTGTATGAGAAATCGGTTGTAAATTTTCCTCATGTCAGCACGTTGTAGGTGTGAATGCTCTGAGAAGCTAATCATTTTCATATCACAGCATCTTCTTCCTGTCGGTTAAATTTCGCGTCTGTAGCATGTCATCTTCGTTGTGTAGGAATTTTAATGGCCAGTAGTGTACATATTGAATACTATCCGTCTTTCCCTATAGATCTACTTATAGCTCACACAGTCGGTATTGGAGGAGATATACTGGGTGTTCACTGTGCGCAATAACATCATAATATTTATTATCCTCATCACGATATCCGGTATGGGTTTAGATGTCCTTACCTGTTGCAATTTCAAGAAGACTGCAATTCATCTTTCCACTTCTTTCAGGGCGCTCGTAATTTTTTTTCTCTTGAGGTGTATATTTGCAGGTTAATTTAGATATTCCTTCATCTGACATTCTTTGAATGTAATGTTTTTACACAATGTTTTATGCACCCCGCTATTTCTGAAGTGTGCTTCTTGATACCCAATTCATTCCTAATTACATTATTCTTTTTCCGTTCTATAAGTATGCACCCAACTAATGGCCCTAGTAGTCTCATGTCTGTGCTATCCTGTAATGGGGGCATAACTACGTTAATTACAAAAATCAAATAGAAAATCGGAAATTTATTGTCTTAATATTACAAATTCTTCAACGAATATCTGATAATTACGCACTGCAGCTAGATATTCATACACAAATTACACAGAACTGGTTAAAGAGCTTTCATTAATATTGTTACTGGCGTCCTTCAACTCCTTGATCATATATGCTCATTCGCAGATAAGAGGCTATCTGTTACATACAGCACCTATTCGCCACCAATTTAAACGCAACACGCAACTGGATACTTCAGCTCAGCGGAAAAACAGACAACGCTATAACCTGGCCAAGATAGAATAATAACAATTCATATACATAGTATCCTCGACATATGGGCCAATCAAATCATCTTCTCTTTAATGGTATATTTGAGATACATTAATTTTTAGTATAACCATACTCATTGCTCGAAGAAAAAAACTTACAGAGACTTTCATAATGTGGACTCTGTAAAACCTTCAGCTTTATAAGCACAATTCAAGTAAAAAACTTGAGTCAACAACTGATATACAGCTACAGTAACAACATCAAAACTACTTTATTGAAATGAAACTTGTGAATTAGCGTTCAGTATTCGTACCTATGGAAAAAGTCTTCAACTGATTAACACTGTTAGTAGCAGGCATAGCTCATATGCAGTATGCACAACTACTTAGAAATCGCAAATGCACAACTCATACGGTATACGCTGAGAGTAAGTTTGGCCATATAACTGATGCCCAGTACATATGCTAGTTGCTGTAAAATATGATTTACACAACAGCAACCAACTGCGTTTTTTCTTTTCGCTTTAATACTCCACAGCTGCAGCACACGAAATAGACAAATTACACTTGATAACATTAAACCCCAATGTGATCGTTCGTGGTGGACCGTAATTAATCCGGCGTGGCGCCGCCTGCATACCTCATTATAAGTGAAAACTAGGACAATGAAATACATTCAGCCTGGCATCAAACCCGGCCCAAAACAAATGGTAGTATCCGAATGATTTGTTAGAGCGTTCGTCAAACGCAAATCACAAGATTCACACAAAATTGTTTGCCACGAAACATCCCTGGCCAGTACCCAATCCCAGGGTAGTGTAACCTTCTTCCATTGTAGCTTCGAAGCAGTCGCAAGACCAGATGCCGACAATAGGAGACAGATTCACAGTCTAGAATCACAGTCTTACAGTTAGCAAGATTTGCCTGGCCATTTGGTTTCTATAAGTATTTGAGTGAACTGCAATTATTCTCACAGAATTTCCCAAATGGTAAGTGATTTACTAACGAAGAGAGGCATCAAGGTTTCGTTGACAACAGGTTATTATAGTACAATCGGAAAGGCCCACGGTATACAGTATTTTCTGGTCAGCTAATGATAAACGTAGAGTCTGCTCTCCGTAAAACTGTTCACTGTGTATGAGTTTCTCATTGCGGGGCACTCCCGGGCGTGGTCCCCAACGTGTTCCTGCACGATCTGAAATGACCTGCTACTGTTCTCGTAGCGTGCTCCGCTTCGTGATTCACGACTGCATTGCTCTCCTGCTGCAGTTGTCGGTTGTATCTGCCATGCTAATAACACAGTTTCTTTGTGCACAGAAATGGAGGCTTTAAATCTGTTAGTCATCATCGAAAAAAAGGGGACAAAATTGCGAAGAAGATTCTGAAATCGTCGATGATAAATAAAGGTTTTGTATCTTTTTCGGGTTCTTGTAGCTATGAAGCACCCTTCTCGCCAAAGCAGATCACCAAGGCCCAATAAGATTGATATTTGGCGACTTTGGTAGCCAGGAGATATGCGAAACTTCCTCCTCGTGCTCACAAAAGCAGTCCTGGACGATGCGAGGATTGTGAACAGGGCCCTGTCGTCCTGGAACACAACGTCACTTTTGGGGAACAAACTTTGTAGCAGTTGGTAGACCTGAGCAGCCGAAACGGTCACACAGTCCTTGGTAGTAATCCGACCATACAGAGCACCCATGAGGCTCAAGAAATACCACAACATTAGAGTGCGACTATCAGTTCTGCAGTGAATATTGCAGATGTCATCCTCTTATTCTGTCTGTAAGAATTACTCTACAAACTCTTTCATCCGCGTTGTGTCTTAGTGGATAATATAATTCTTCGAAATGGTGCTCCTTGAAACGTCAAACACCTGTTTATTGAAGTACCGGCAAATGACCACCACCAGTTTGCCCTCGTTCGAAGTCACTTGGCTCCGATATAAGGCACTCACAAATAGTGGGAAAATGTCCTGATGACGACTGAGTACGTCGCACATGTAATGTTACGCGTATTTACGCGAGCTAGTCGGTCGCCCAGCATTGATACGAGGTAAGATGAAATTATATGGCTGAACGCTAGGGGGCCCAGGTCCAAGCGAGCGCAGGGGCATTCCCAGCTTCCAGCTGGGTCACTGGTACGAGCGAGTCCAGGTGCAGAGACAATGAGGTCGTCGCCGCAAACAGGTAAATCCCAGAGCTGGAAATTTGGACGGCTGATGCTCGCAGTGCCTTTCTACAGCATATTCTCCAGGAAGTGTGCTGGAAATTGACGTTCGTCGAGTTCGTAACACCTGCTCCGTTCTCCGCCATCGCCTACCATCGTGGTATGAGGTCTGAAGATGTTCAGTAACTGACCAGAACCGGTAACCACAAAGTAAATGTTTCTTGTGGTCGAGCTGTTTACGTTCATTTTACAGTACTAAAAAAACCCGTGTTCTCCACGATAAATGTTCTGAAAAATTTGAAACACCGAACTGGTTTGCTCATATGGGCTGCTGTTTGGAAGAGCAACTACACTGAGCTGTGACCGTTAGGTACCGTCGCACACAGGTGTTGTTCGTGTTGAAATACAGCCTCACAACCTGCAGGCCTGGCTAGCATCTGCATTTGTGTAGAAGCACGAATTTCTCGTAGTGTTTCCATGTTTTTGTCCAACTGTAGTAGATAGTAGAAGTTATTCGTCAACTGAATTATATTTTCTATTTGAAACTGAATGTGGTTAAATTATAGTGTATTATATCAGTTTAATCATAAATAATACATATATTTTCAGTGATGTGCTGACTACTGTTACTCTAAACTATGGTACCTCATCACAAAAATTTTAAGGTAGAGATTCGTTTCGTAATTTCATTGTTATGGAAATGGAGATTTTTTGGAAGTTACTCCTCATCATTGAAAGGGTTGTTTACCAGCAAGACACGAACAAGGGGCCGTCCATAAAACCAAGAGGTATGTGTCTATCTTTTACACAGAGTTTTATAATAGCAAAAACTTAAAGTATACAGCTTATACTTACTTTCTGATATAGACTGGCAGTCACATCAAGATTGCCAGCCGGAGTGACCGAGCGATTCTAGACGCTAAAGTCTGGAACAGCGCGACCGCTACGGTCGCAGGTTCGAATCCTGCCTCGAGCATGGATTTGTGTGTCGTCCATAGGTTAGTTAGGTTTAAGTAGTTCTAAGTTCTAGGGGACTGATGACCTCAGCAGTGAAGTCCCATAGTGCTCAGAGCCATTTGAACCACATCAAGATTTCAGGACGCTGGGGAAGCATTAAATTCGTTGGCCCATGCAGCAAGAATTGCGGAAAATAAATTATTTACTATTGCAGATGACGTACCTACTACATTAATAAAAATTACCTGAATATTTCAGAAAGAAAGAGGGAAAAATTGTTGCAAGTGGCTACACGCACACCTGTTACCTTCGCCCTCATGACGCTGTCAGCTCAGTCAACATGACTACCGTGTCTAAATAATATGGTATTCTATGTCTGAAGACTGTAACTACAAATAACATTGCTTGATATTTAACTGTGACAAATTGTTCCAAAATTACGCGCTTTCAGTATAACATTGTCCTGTAACATTTAACGGTATACTTCCGTAGCACGTAAGTTGCAACACAAAAAGTATCAAATACAAGAAGCCTTCAACTACTGATATGTGGTTTCCTGTCATTTTATTAAAGCAAATAGTGCCTGAAAAGGCACCTTTTCAAGAAATTCTTAATGTGCTGGTGCATTGAAACAGTTTTTATTTATATCACGTAGAAAATGGTGTAAAAACACCAAATTCGCAGTTCAGCTTCGTATAACGGTTTCTTTTCTTTTTTGATTCATCAGTCTCCTGAATGGTTTGATACAGCTCGCCACGAATTTCTCTCTTGTGCCATCCTTTGATTTATAATCAAAAAGGCCTGATTTCCGGGATTGAAACGCACCACCGCTTAAATTTAGATTAGTGATCAGCAGTGGCGGTCGAAAACTTCCTGCATACGGAATCATCCTCATTCTGCCAACGGCCTTGTCAAAGAGGGAGAAGGAGCAGAACGGCCTTGTCAAAGAGGGAGAAGGAGCAGACAGAGGTGCAGAACACACTACTGCCCTCGGGGTAGGACACAGTCCCTAAAGGCGGAAGAATCAGCAATGATCAACGGCATGAGTATGCAGAAGGCAACGGAAACTACTGCTTTAAAGACACCTAACTTGTATCCACAGGACATGTGGCCTGTAGCTGAAGCAGTGTCACGATAATCTCTCCATAGCCAAAAGGTTCCGGAAGAGACCCCCATTCGGATCTCCGAGAGGGGACTGCCAAGGAGAGATGACCATAAGAATAAGATTGAATAGTCAACGAAAGGATAAAATTCTACGAGTCGGAGCGTGGAATGTCAGAGCCTTGAATGTTTTAGGGCAGCTAGAAAATCTGAAGAGAGAAAAGCGAAGGCTAAATCTAGATATAGTAGGGGTCAGTGAAATGAAATGAAAAAAAAACAAGGATTTCTGGTCAGACGAGTACATGGTAATATCAAGAGCAGCAAAAAATGGTATAGCAGGAGTAGGATTCGTTACGAATAGGAAGGTAGGGCAGAGAGTGTGTTACTGTGAACAGTTCAGTGATAGGGTTATTCTAATCAGAATCGAATGCGAACCTACACCAACAACGATAGTTCTGCTATACATTATGACGTCGCAAGCTGAAGATGAAGAGATAGAGAAAGTATATCAGGGTATTGAAAGGGTAATAGAATACGCAATGGGAGATGAAAATGTAATAATCATGGGGGACTGGAATACGGTTGTAGGGAAAGGATTAGAAGAAAACGTTAAACGTTACAGTAGAGTATGGGCTTAGGACAAGGAATGAGAGAGGAGAAAGACTAATTTTCTGTAATAAATTTCAGCTAGTAAGAGCGAATACGCTGTTCAAGAGTCACAAGAGGAGGAGCTATACTTGGAAAAGGCCGGGCGACATGGGAAAATTTCAGTTAGATTACATCATGGTCATACAGAGATTCCGAAATCAGATTCTGGAATGCAAAGCGTACCCAGGAGCAGACATAGACTCAGAACACACCGTAGTAGTGATGAAGAATAAGCTGAAGTTTAAGAGATTAGTCAGGAAGAATTATTTCGCAATGAACTGGGATACTGAAGCAGTGAGGAATGACACGATACGCTTTAAATTCTCTAAGGCTACAGATGCAGCAATAAAGAATATCGCAGAAGCTGGAAAGAAAAACACAGATACAAAGAAGGTAACTGTAGAGAAACCATGGGTAACAGAAGAAATATTTCAGTTGATAGCTGAAAGCAGGAAGTAAAATAATGTTAAGAGAAATTCAGCGATACAGAAATACGAGACGCTGGGGAATGAAATAAATAGGAGGTGCAGGGAAGCTAAGATCAAATGGCTGCATGAAAAATGTGAAGCGATCGAAAAAGAAGTGATTGTCGAAAGGGCTAACTCAGCATATACGAAAGTCAAACCAACCTTCGCTGAAATTAATAGCGAGGGTGATAACATTAAGAGTGCAACAGGAATTTTATTGTTAAATGTAGAAGAGAGAATGGATATGTGGAAGGAGCACACTGAAGGTCTCTATGAGGGGCAATATTTATCTGATGTGATAGAAGAAGAAACTGGAGTCGATCAAGAAGAGATAAGGGATCTAGTATTAGAATCAGAATTCAAAGGAGTTTTTTAGGACTACAGATCAAATAAGGCAGAAGAGACCGATAACATTCCACCAAAATTTCTAACATCATTGGGAGAAGTTGCAGCAAAACAGCTATTCACGTAGGTGTGTATGTCAATGTATTAGTCTGGCAATATACCGTCTAACTTCTGGAAAAATATCATCACCACAATTCCGAAGACTGCAAGAGTTGACAAGTGCGATACTCATCACACAATCAGCTTACAGCTCATGCATCCAACTTGTTTGAAAATACTGAAATCGGGTAGGAACAGAGGTAAGAGAAAAAAAGCAAACAATAACAGAAACAAAAAACCAGCAAAGCAAAATACTAGTTATGAAGAAAACAGACCGAAGAATCTATAACAGGAAAATACAAAAAATTACTTACCGTGTTGATCAGGTGTGGAAACCTACAAAATTGAAGACTCTACAGAGAACTACGCAGGTTGCTTTGCTGAATGGAATAAAGTTGAACGCCTTGGCCGTGGTGGACCTTATTACGTATCTAACAAAAATGATGGGTGGATTCAGCGTGTTTCCTGTTCACTATGGTCGCAATGTTTCTCAACATTTGGTAATAAGAGTTATTGCTACAGTAAACCTGAAGCTTGAAAGAACCAACACCTTAAGAGAAAAGCCTATGTTCATTCGAGATATATAACGAACTGATAAATATTTTTGCACTAAAATATTCAATAGCAGTATTTTACAACGTATTCCAAATAAAATACGTGATTTTTAATTGAGTCTATTCTTGATGGGCCGGCCGCGGTGGTCTCGCGGTTAAGGCGCTCAGTCCGGAACCGCGCGACTGCTACGGTCGCAGGTTCGAATCCTGCCTCGGGCATGGATGTGTGTGATGTCCTTAGGTTAGTTAGATTTAAGTAGTTCTAAGTTCTAGGGGACTGATGACCACAGAAGTTAAGTCCCATAGTGCTCAGAGCCATTTTATTCTTGATGAATAGCTATTTTCTAACGGGATACTCCTCTCCTAGTACAATAATCTATGTCTCCCAGGCCGGTTGAAGTGGCCGTGCGGTTAAAGGCGCTGCAGTCTGGAACCGCAAGACCGCTACAGTCGCAGGTTCGAATCCTGCCTCGGGCATTGATGTTTGTGATGTCCTTAGGTTAGTTAGGTTTAAGTAGTTCTAAGTTCTAGGGGACTAATGACCTCAGCAGTTGAGTCCCATAGTGCTCAGAGCCATTTTTATGTCTCCCATACATCTACAGTTGACATGGACTACTATTACATATACACATCAATAAAGGTTTGGCATCATCCCGGTTCCCACAACTCCTGGAGAAAGACGTTGACTGTGGATATTGTATCACAGACACAGTTCCTTTGACTGTTCAGAAATGTCACTAAACCCACCCAAAGATATAAACAACCATGCATCAGCAGCGCCAATTAGACGGAGGGGGTCCGACAGCCGATCAGTTCCAGTCATTCCACCACGAAGGAGGTACATAGCTCGTGTTGTCTGTAGTTCAACCATGCCTAGATGATCAACACCAACGTTCGATTCCGTCCGCGTTGTTACTTCGTGCCAGGAAGGGCTGTCAACAAGTGAAGTGTGCAGGAGTCTCTGAGTGAACCATAGCGATTTGTTCGGACATTGAGGGGATACAGAAAGACAGGAACTGTCGATGACATGCCTCGCTCAGGGCACCAATGGACTACTACTGAAGTGGATAACTGCTACCTACGGATTACGGCTCGAAGGGACCCTGACAGCAACGCCACCATGTTGAATAATGCATTTCTTGTGGCCAGAGGACTCAAACTGTGCGCAATAGGCTGCATGATGAGCAATTTCACTCCCGACGCCCAATGCAAGGTCCATCTTTGCAACAAGGTCACCATGCAGCTCGGTTCAGATAGGCCCAACAACATGCCGAATGTACCGCTCACCGCTCAGGATTCGCATCACGCTATCTTCACCGATGAGTGTCGCACATGCCTCCAACCAGACAACTGTCGGAGACCTGTTTGGAGGCAAATCGGTCTGGCTGAACGCCTTAGGACACACTGTCCAGCGAGTGCAGCAAGGTGGAGGCTTACTGCTGTTTGGGGTGGCATTATGTGGAGCCGACGTACGCCTCTAGTGGTTATGAAAGGCGCCGTACCGGCTGTGCGTTACGCGAATGCCATCCTCCGACCGATAGTGCAACCATATCGGCAGCATATTGGCGAGGCATTGATCTTCATGGACGACAATTCGCGCCCTCATCGTGCACATCTTGTGAATGACTTTCTTCAGGAAGAACGACATCGCTCTTCTAGAGTGGCCAGCAAGTTCTCCGGAGATGAAACCTGTCGAACATGTCTGGGATAGATTGAAAATGGCTGTTTACGGATGACGTGATTAAACAGCCACTTTGAGTGATCTACGCCTAATCGCCGTTGAGAAGTAGGACAATCTGGACCTACAGCGCCTTGAGGAACTTGTGGATAATATGGCACAACGAATACAGGCATGCATCAACGCAAGAGGGCTTGCTACTGAGTATTAGAGGTACCGGTGTGTACAATAGTCTCTACCACCACCTATGAAGGTGTCACTGTATGGTGGTACAACATTTGAAGTGTGGTTTTCATGAGCAATAAAAAGGGCGGAAATGATGTTTATGTTGATCTCTATTCCAATTTTCTGTACAGGTTCCAGAACTCTCGGAACCGAGGTAACGCAAAACATTTTTGATGTGTGTACTTTAAGTGTGTCGCACCTCTTGTATATAAAGTGGCAGTGTTTTTAAGTGGCAGTGCCTGAATAATGTATTGTACTTAACCTGAAATGACACTCGAAGTGAACATGCTGGCGGAAGTCTAAAAAAGTTAAAGATACTCAAATATTATGCTGAAGAAAGAAAGTAGTCAAACTCTCCAAGATTTACCCTGTATATCTTCCCATGGTGCTCTCTCCCCAACGGCTTATAAGTGATGCATTGTACGACTCTTGTAACACCTGCCACTAGACTATTATGAACACATCTGAACGGGATTTCGCTCATTATATAAATCTGTGATTAAACGTGCAAATCTTCGTAGCGAACTCTCTGTTAATCCTTTCGCTGCTATGGGCGTGTATACACGTCCTGTTAAGCCATTCCTCAGGTGTTTTGGACGTGTATACGTGCGCCTCTTGGATTTTCCTACGTTGCTATGGACGTCTGAATCTTTCCTGTACTGCCAAGCTGCCGACATCTCACTGCTGCAGACGAGTACCTTCCTTATACTGGTCGATAGAAAAGTTTCGAATATTTACATTACAACATACGTATGTGCCTCAACTCGTGCAAGCATTTGCAAAATGCTTCGTTTCGATGTATTGAAATACGAATTACGACTATTGTTGTGACCACACTATTAGCGATGCGCAAGGATCTGAATAGGCACGTCGCCCGTGACCATCCTTCGAATATAAAACTCAATAATTCGAGAACGAATGAGATATCCTACTGCTCTCAATTTTAAATTAAACTTCAGTATCTTATCTGCAATGTATGAGCTAAAATCAAACAAGTTTACACAATGCATCTTTACCTCTGCAAAATCTTTAAAATTTCGCGCAGTGTTTTACTTGATTTGAGGCAGGACAGTAAGGAAGGCATATAACTAAATGAAATTCAGTCTTTTATTCAGAAAAGATATCACGCTGTAATATGTGCAAAAATCAAAGTGTTTCACTTAATAGTTTTCGAAAACTCGGATGCTTAGTATTTCATATCTGCCGGATCGTCGTCTGCCAGCACAGGCGCCAGCATTTTTGCAGAACAGTCGTAGCAAAAGCCGCCTCAGCACACAATGCAAACAGCAGATGTGTAGCAGCTAAAGGGTTAATCCCATCCGATGGGGTAGCCAGACTTAACAATGTACGGTAATCTGAGGAACCATCGAATTTTAAGCCGTTTATTTCGTGGATGAAACACACATTTCGATAAGGTTCTTTCAATAAATCTGGCATCTGCTTTATCTGTAAGTAGCTTATGCGGCCATCTAGCTTGGTTTTCTCTGCATTTTACGGTTGTTACCATATCCCTTGTCCTACCGCAGATAGCGTAATGGAACAATAACACATCTCTTAGCGATTTTATCCGAAATACGTCACATTTGTTTCTGTTCAGTCCGTGAAATGGTCGTTCACTCTCAGCACAGTACTGCTGCATTTCCCTTCAGATTTCTGAAGTTGCAGCCTTCCCACACAAGCTCTTCGTCCAGGCCATGAGAACTCAACGGATGCCGACCTGCCGTTGTCTCAATCCCTAGCTTTCCGTGTGGTACGGAAGGGCACGTGGTCAGCATATCTCCGTTCTGGCTGGTTCGTCAGCTTCCAGAGAGTAGATTTGCTGATAATCAGTTATGTAGATCGTCATTTGGATTCACTGAGCTGAGAGAAGGCCTCTGACCCATGTAAGTTGCTTGCACAAATCTGGAATCGAACCCAGGTCTTCCACATGGGAGCTGACCACGCAGCTGCGGAGGCGAACAGCAACCTTCCTGCAAGCAACAGTATATTGTTAGGCCACAACCTCCTGGATCTTACGGCGGTATGCACTAGATCATCGTTTCCCAACCTGTGGTTCGTGAACACCCAAGAGTTTCGCAAAATATTTCAAGAAGTTTGCCAAAATTGTTTACCATAATGGCAGGTTCCGAGGTTCGGCCTATTGCTGTTTCCTCTGCTCCTGTGGCAGCTATAATAAAATAATAATAATAATTATTATTATTATTTTGAAATTCAATAAGCCCCATAATACCCCTTGTTACCTACGTGTAACATCGGAAATTTACCACATTATTTCCACAATAAATTAATATTTACTGCGAATGCGTGATTTACTGTTGTATTACGACGATAGAAATGCATTTGATTTGGCCGTAATGGAAATTTATTCTGCCACCTTCTGTGTGCTCTAATGATACTAACAACAGTACCACGACCACACTAAGGAACGCTTAAATGGCGGTCGGGCAATTGATTTTTTACAATAGCTTACTTCTTCTTTGTTGTGGCAAATGCTGTAATGCCAGGTGTATATCACAACGTTTTCTGTCCACGTTAAAATGGATAACTGGTTGAAAAGTGGAAGTCTGAAAGTGAAACAGGGCTTAAAGAAATCGGAAGTTAGTATTGCGTCAATGGTTGTTCATCTTCTAGTGAAGTGTGTCAGTCCAACAAAAGTGAACCGAGTGTAAAGAAAAGGGACTACACTGATAAATGCATTAGGCTTAGATTTTCGCATATAGGTGATAAAGTCTGTCCAAGACCACGGTGTGCTGCCTGTGACGACATTATTGCTAACAGTAGCCCGAAACGTTCTGTACTTAAACGGCATTTAGAAACCAAACATCCTACCCCAGTAAACAAACCAGCTGATTTTTTTGCACGAAAGCTAACGACTGGAAAAATGATTTAATTACTTTTGTATCTGCTGGAAACAATGACAATGAAAATGTTCTTGTAGCTTCTTATCGCGTTAGCTGCATCGTCGCTAAAACTGCAAAACTTCATTCAGAAACTGAAGCTTTAGTGCGGTCGTGTATCAATGACGTAGCACAGTACATACTTGGAGAGTCTTTCACATAAAGAGTCCATATGTTACCATTGTTCAACAATATGATCAACCGTCGACTCAGAGACATGTGAAATTATGTCGAAAATGAAATTTTGGAAAGAATTCGTGCCAGTCCATCTTTTGCGATCCAGCTTGACGAATCGAATGGTGTTGCCAATGTAGCCAGTTTGTTATTTTTCGTCCGTTATATTAATGGGGAGTTTGTAGAAGAGGAGCTACATTTTTTGCAGATCCTAAAAAGAGACAACTACGGGAGGAGGTATATTTAAGTTAACCAACGAATACTTCCGTGAAAATTCAATTTAAGGGTCTTTGAGAAACCTTCAGAGAATATTCTCTGTTATGTCCAATAATAACAATTGGATTCGCAGTCCCTTTGACGAGTCACCAGTTATAGAATCCATTTTAAGCGTAAATGAAAAAGAGCAGATTTTTGACATTTCCACTGATTTTCAGTTACAAAAAAGTTATGAATCTTTGTCATTAATTGGTTTTCGTTACGTTTCAAGGAGTTCCCAGTATAGGCTTTATTACCACTTTCATTCACATATTTGTGTGGAAAGTCGTTTTCTCCAAATGCCTATTTAAAAAATAATACAGAAACATACTTTGTACTGAAAGTGAATTGGGATTTTATGGCATTTCTGTGGCTCCTGACTTCAAAGCCCTGTTCCACGGAAGAGAGGCACAACCTTCACACTAAATTTCGAGGAAGAAGTGAGTAATTACAATGAAAACTTCATTTATTTTTCCAGATAGGACTGCACGTTATGTAACTTTTAAGCCACAATTAGAGTAAATTCAGGTTTTAACCGTTAAGTATTAAGTTAATTCAGTTTTATGTATGTCGCTGTATGTATATGTAAAAATCAGTGTTCCGCCCACTTCAGACCGTTGTAGAACGAGTTCCCGAATCGAAAAAGGTTGGGAACCGCTATACTAAGTCGTTTATATGTACTATGAACAATAACTTACCCATGGAACTTCTATGCAGTATTCCTTAAAAATAGTTTAAAGTCTTTTGATTTATTCCTGTTGATAAGGGCAGTAGAGTTTCGTCTGTTGGGACAGTTTGAATCCAGTTACAAACCTGGTCGGTCGTTTTGTAAGTCCATACCATTTCCCCGAAAGAAAATATGGGACTGAATCGAATGTCTTCCGCAATTCAGTCAAATCAGTATCATTATAGATGCCACTATCGGTGGCAATGTGAATCTAATGGAGGAAATTTTGTTGTTCTTATCGCTGTTTGATGACGTGGGGATATTGGCATACATGGACATGGTAGCAAATAATATCAATGTTGCTGTTATGGGCACGTTGATGAGTTTCACCTTTTGTATCAGCTTTCGAAGTTGTGCTTCTGGTGCTCGTATACACATAACATTCCTGAAAGTATGTATTTATTCCTGGTCCTATGTGATCCATAGGTACACCCCTACAACTGGGAATGTCAGTGTACCGTCTTTGTGAGTTTTTGGTAGTTTTTTTTAGTATGGTTTCCTAGGCGTTCTTATGTTTTAGATATTTAACACGCTTTTAGAAGTGTCTGCTCTGGGTCACTGGTTAGATTTACTATGCTTTGTTGTGTGGAAATTTTATTGTTTTATTCTGTTTTATTACTGCCTTGATGTTGCTTTTGTCTGCTTTGTTGATGCTTGCCCTGTTATTTATAAGTTTATTCATTATTTTTCTAGATGTTTCTCTTCCACATTTGTTGTTTCATCAGTGTGCCCTTTTTGTTTTCTTCTGCAATGAATAACATTTCTGCTGCAACTAACTTTCCAGTCGGACCTTTCCTGTTGTTGTGTCATGTATTCATTTCTGTGATAAAATTCTCCACTGTCTTGTGTGTAATGATTGTTGAAATTGTACTGTGTTCATCTCTCCAGCAGATTTTCGTCTTGGTTAATGAAATGTATGCCAGCAAGGTTGACCTGACTATTGTAGAATGTTTTGTTATATGCCTTCTGCCTTCACATTTAATGCCTACGTTTTATTTCAAAATTGTGTTGATATTTTGTTGTTGTATAATCCATTCTAGTTTTACTAGTGCTTGTGTATTTTGTTAGATTGTATTCATGATGTAGTTAGAATTTCAGAGACTTTAATATGGTTTCCTAGCTCCAAATGAATTGTGAATAGTTTGACAATGAGTTCCTGCTTCTTTGTACGTAAGCATCCAATACCCAAATTCAACCAGCCAATTTTGGCTCCGTACTTGACATACTGAGTTAGAGGTGTCATACTGTTTCTATTGACATGTATAAATTACATCCTACGTTTAGAATAGTTTGTTGTAACTGTGGTAAGGTTTTTTGGAATTTGTTGTAGAGCTTGCCCAGAAATGCCTTGTAAGGCTCCAAAATATTGATAATATTCATCTTGATGTTGGAGCTCACGAGTTTGAAACGCAAACCAACAAATAGCAAAACTGACCCAAAAATTCTCAAATGCAGCAAGACCCTACGAAAGAAACAAGTAATTGAGGAAAACTACCAAGTACAGAAATACATAGTTGCAAAGAATGTTCTCCAACCTCAAAAAACTGCGAAAGAGAAACAATTGCAATGCAAAAGATAGCAAACACGGGCACAAGAAATCAAAGATCGCGGTTATCTATAATTTCGGCTGATTAAAGCCATCATAAAATATACAGAAATGTGTACAGTCCGTGAGTTTCAAATTTTTGTTGATCAGTCGTACACGAGTAATACATTGTTGGTTAAATTAAACTTGTTACAAATCACATTTGTTCATTCTGCTATTATCCACTGCTCGCTGGACTGCAATCTAGTTGGCCAAAGAATAAAATAAGTACGTATGTTGCACATGTTTGCAAGGAGCGATTTGCCGTTGGTGAATATCAAATCTTCAGCACCAAGGATCAATTGATATTATTATATTATTTCACAATGAACAGTTCTAAAAGAAGCTTACTGTCATGATTAGATCTCTAGAATTTCGTATATTATGCATACTTGCCACCAACACAATGAGAGAACTTTCCACTCATAGCAAACGACATACCAACTTGGTGTCGTTTGCTATTGTGCTGGTGGAATGCCCGCATGTTCATAAAAAATTCTAAACATCCAATTGTAACAGCAAGATGCTGTCGAAACCGGTCATTCTGAAATAAAATAAAAATACCAGGCGATCTTTGGTGCAGAAGATTTCATTTTCAGTGAAATAAGTGTGTAACTATTAGGAGTATAAAAGTAGCTGAAAAAGTATTGACAGTGCCGATGACAGACGAACGTTACCTTTCATTCGCGGTATTTTTTTCAGCCATGGTTATTAAACCCAGTGTCTAAAAATTGCTACAATAAGTCGTTGACAGCGTCTGAATGCGCATTTACTCGTATGAACACGAGCGACAATGAACAGAGAAAGCCGTAGGAACAGCAACGTTCCCGGTTTCATTCGCTCATTCATCAGGCTACTAAATACTGGAGCAGGTGTCTGCCGGAAAACAATGCCACGTGGCACGATGAACAACACTCGGCAATTGACAGTAATTGCAGCGAAATTAACCAGTAACTCTGTTGCTATTAGTGCTGCATGCACGTGTGTGACAACAATTCAAGTCATTCAGAGCCGCTGAGTCCCGGATTAGGCGGGACACATGGTGTCGGAAAAATTTATTCCACAAATTACGCATTGGCTATTATTGTTCCCCTGTCAGTGACAGACTGAGAAAATGGACGTCGCTGTCCACAAGCTTTGACTGTAGAGTGAACAAAATTTAGATCATTCGCTCGTAATTTGCACCATAATCTCAGCTCAGGCAATAAATCGGAACCTGTTTGTGATGTCGTTAATGATAAGGAACAGAAAGAAGTCACAATAGATAATACTTTTTTGTAATCTGTTGATAATGTCAACTTTGTAAAAGATGGTACATGTGTAGTAGTATGTTTCAGTATTTAAGTTTGAAAAGTATTAGGGATAATGAGACTAAAGCACTGCCTAACAAACCGAGTGAAGGACAATAATACGATCGGATGTCAACATAACTACGTATGCTTATACACAATTGGTAGTTATGTAAACGATTAAAGTCGCAGTTCTCTGTGACAGGTATAACGGTGTACAGGAGCGTTTTATTGGGGAGTGAAGTTACGGTTTTATTGTGACAGAGCAGGCTGTGCGAAAACAATATTTCAGTATATTTATTCATTAGTTTCTAATTCCACAAACAAATAGTTTTCGCTGTTCTGGATCTGATGCGGATTTGTATTACACGACTTCTTCAAAGTAGCCCGGCGCCATACGACAGAAATTGACCCACCTCGACCAGCGTGGCACCGGACCAACGACAGCGCGAACATCGGAATTGCTGGGGGTGGAAAAAAATGGAAGGCACAAGCTAGCTTGTTCTGAAACAGGCACCTGAAAAACTAACGTACCTATTAAATTTCTTAAATTCCCTCTCTCTCCAACTAACAGCCCGTATAGTTGTCGACAAAATCACTAAAACACACAATAATTAAAAATTTCAGTAAAGTAAAACTGTTATATCAATGAATATTAAATGTCAACAATGCACCTCTAGTCGTTATAAAATGCTCAAAATCGGTGTATGAGGATACAAACGACCCAGTGGCATTCATAAATACATAGGTTCAATGGTTGCCACAGGTTACCCATGCACTTGGTCTTACAAGGGGAGGCCGCCAATTGTGAAATTCAGATTCGATTCATACTGCGCATAATAAAAGCTCATGGCCAGATATGTAATGTGGCAAAGCACCAAGATGCACTTCTCAGCCGTTGTCGAGAAAATCGACAGTTAAAAGAAACCGTTGCGGTGAAATACTCTCTACGATTAATAACTTTCCACAGCGTCGTGGCGCAGCGGTAAGCGCTTGGGTTTGTAATTCGAAGGTCGCCGGATCGAATCTCGCACCATGCAACTTTTTTTTTATTATTTGTTTTTTGTAACTCAGATGTATATATATATATATATATATATATATATATATATATATATATATATATATATATATTTCCCGGCAATCAGTTGCAACAATTATGCATAAGTCGTTGAAAGTCGTTTGTCGTGGAAAAACTGGTGACTTCGAACATCTTTATGTTTTCCGCAAACAAAGTTGTATTTCACAAATGTTATTAATTGTCTTCGTAATGTTAACCACGTATAGTTAACGGAAGACGTAGAAACGATATTCCGAAACGAATACGTATAACGTAAGTCAAACGTTCGAATTAGAAATGAGACCCCACGAACACAAATTCGCTGTGGCAGGTATGAAATATAAACTCCGTTACTCGCCCGTTACACTTGAAGGACAGATGTTGAATGGGCCGAAACGAGCCGCCGCAGTAACAGCGTAGTTGCCTGCTAACTTCGAAAGAAGGTAGATGCGGTCCCTAGCGCAATTTATAACATCGTCGAAAATCAGTGCGGACGGGAGAGTTTTGGTACACCCTGTTAAAAAAATGGAAAAATGGAGGCGGTACAATTGGAGAGCGATCCGCCTTCACCAACATGCATAAGCAATTCATTAATAGTATATATATATATATATATATATATATATATATATATATATATATATATATATATTTGAATTACAAAAAACTAATAATAAAAAAAATTGCATGGCGCGAGATTCGATCCGGCGACCTTCGGATTACGAACACGAGCGCTTACCGCTGCGCCACGACGCTGTAGAAGACTATTAATCGTAGAGATTATTTCACCGCAACGGTTTCTTTTAATTGTCGATTTTCTCGACAACGGCTGCGAAGTGCATCTTGGTGCTTTGCCACATTACACCTCTGACCATGAGCTCTTATTATGCGCAGTATGAATCGAATCTGAATTTCACTATTGGCGGCCTCCCCTTGTTAGTAAAGATTACTGTGAGTTAGTAGACATACCAGAGACCGCTCACTGAACTACACCCAAGGTAACTCTTTAACCAAGAGCACTCGTTCGACTGCATGAGGCGATCAAGTAGTTCCCGTTTCGGGGCGCTGCTGCAGCGTATGGGCAACGAAGCGATACTGCGATTCGTCCATATAAGCACCGACACGTAGGCAAGGGATTGGTGTGGAATTTGTATGTTTCCGACGTGCGTGTGATAAGTGCTGACAGTTGAACTATTGCACGGTTATTATCTAATACGTCCAGACAGGACCAACGTGCTGTTATTCTTTTCTTGGCTGCCGTAGGACGAACACCTGATGACATCCATCGGAGAATGAAGAATGTATATGAGACAGCATATCTGTTGAAAACTTCCATTGTGAAATGATGCGGCAAGTTCTGTACTTGTGAATCGACCATCACGCTCTTATAACGCAAATGTCGTAATGTAGCAGTTACACCAAGTCAAGTGGGAGATACTCGAGCACTTCCACTATAGTCCCGATCACTCGCCATGCCTTTATCAAGCCTTCTATCCCTTAATAAAACCCTTGAACGGTCGACGAATCCTGACGAAGGAGGAAGTGTAGTAGGCAGTGAAGGGCTTCTTCGAGCGACAGGAGGTTGTTTTTAAAAAAGAAAAAAGAAAAAAGAATAGAAGAACAGGTATCGTGCGTCGGTGGGATGATTGCCTCAATGTTCATGGCGATTTTGCCCCTCATAATTTTAATGACGCTAATGTCATTTACCACTGTGGTAGGAGCTTTTCTCAGGAGATATCACTTGCAACTGTAGGGCGGTAACCATGTGGTCTTAAGATGGCTATAGCTGTTGCATATAGCTGTTCCAATAAAGAGCGGGGCATAGGGCCTGACAAACACCAAAAGTAGAATAGAAACACACACAGTAGCCTTGCTGGTAGCTCAGCAACGCTTATTAATCGTCGGTAAAATGATGACACCTCTTGCTGTAGGATTTTACCATTAACAGTTCAGGACAAGCACTGAATAACCGCCGGCCGCTGTACCCGGTGTGTTCTAGGCGCTTCAGTCCGGAACAGCGTTGCTGTTTCGGTCACAGGTTCAAATCCTGCCTCGGGCATGGATGTGTGTGATGTCGTTAGGTTAGTTAGGTTTAAGTAGTTCAAAGTCTAGGGGACTGATGACCTCAGATGGTGAGTCCCATTGTGCTTGGAGCCATTTGAACCATTTGAACTGAGCAAGCGGATAAAAAGCTGTCACTGTCATACTTTGCTCTCACTGTCATAGTTTGCTCTTAGAACTAATCTTTGACACCTGACGGTGACCGACATGTAATGCGAAACACACAACGACAGTAATCAAGAGACACTGATCAATACTAGGCAATCACGTACAATAGATACACACATGCATTCAACGCACACAACCGAAAAGTTTATAAAGCCGCAAACAGGGAAAGCTGAATATTATTAGCTGTCACCCACGAGTCAGGACTTTTAGAGAGCATGCAAGATGAAGTGGTGATTCTACTGGGGCAGGAGGCCGAGCTCGCGAGCTAGTATGGATGGCTGGCAAACGCTACAAGCCACCAGTGGAAGAGCCATGTTTGGAGTCATATTTGTTACTAGTAGTTTACAGTACAAATTCTCTTTTGCAGTGCGGCAGGAGGGACGAATACTGGCACACTCCCAGCGATAAGGAATGCGAACACAGCGGTTAATCGACTGCAGCCACTGTGTGGGTCACGCCCCAGCGGCGATGTCATGCAGGTGACCGTGACGGGAGTCTGTAAGCGCAAAGCCTACCACCGCTAACCGGCAGCTAGTGCGGCCCGTCCCAGTTCTCTCGAAAATTGACATGCACTCAAACTGGTGCCAACAGCATATAACGCAGGGTGGCTGCCGTGTAGCCGAAAGTCCAGGACCCGAATCAACATCGTAGCGTAAAGCCAGGAAGGTAGTACTCATGTGTCTCGCCCAACGGGCTGTAGGAAACTGGGACTAACTTTCGAGGCATTAAAGTTAGAAAAGATATTCGTAGGCTGAAGACAGACTCAAGGATATACCTGAGGATGTACGGAAAGAGGCCATTTTCTGGGATAGTAGTCATTTGATACGGCCCGTTCTCATTATCTTCAAGCACGGCAGCAGCCGAACAGCAGTGGCAGGTGGCAGCAGGCAAGTACCACTGTAGATGGCTGGCTGCGGTCTTGGAAGCGAAACTTTCTCTCGGCAACAGACACCGCAGTCAAATTGTCTTCTTACTAGCGAGACTGTCATTCCGTCGAAATCGGAGATGCAGACAGGATGACCAAACGCTGAACTGAGGCTTTGCAAACGTTCCTACTTAAGCTGGGCATAAAGATATTGTGGCCGGCTATGCGGACATTTTCCGTTGTTATCCTGAGGTGTTAGGAGGCCTGTCGCTATCGTGGTGTCTCCGGAGGAATTCCTTGGGGTTTTGGTGGCAAGCTGGGTCCGGAGGAATGGTAGCCTTAATCCCCCCCCCCCCCCCCCACCACGAAATTTAGTTAGAGTATACAAAATGGTATAAGAGTCACAACTATACTAGTTGTAGAAACATTTATAGTGATGCTCGACTGATTCTATTTCGCCCTGAAATGTCGGATATGTTTGAACGTCTGTTCCGTAATGATATCACCCATTTTCTCCGTATTGTTGACTGCGGCACTACGTCTGTTGTCGGTCACAGCTCTGCTCTTAGCTTCTCGTAAGACATTTCCAATTTTTGACACTCGTCACTAATATCTGAGAAAAGGGCCGCTTTCCGTACATACTCAGGTATTTCCTCGAATCTGTAACGAGCCTACGAATATCTTTTCAAACTTTCATACCTCGAATGTTAGTCCAAGTTTCCAATGGTGATCCATTAACAGGACAATCGAATTCTTGGAAATCAACGTTCCGGAGCTCAATGGCTGGTTCAGATTTGAACCTCCTAGTTCTCCTCCAATGAAGAGCAGTAGAATCTGGACTGCATTTATTTTCTGAGTTGTCCATCCCATTATGCCACTGGAGGGAAAGGATGCTCCATCAGCTCCCTCCTTTCTTCCAAAGAGAGCGCACACACAATAACACAAATGAGCGAATGACTCCAGCGAATTTTATGCTAACTCCTAATACATTTTATAAGTGTAATAGAACATAAAAAGGGGGAAAAATTAATGCAATATGGAAAATGCACTGCAACGATACGTTATTGTGAATTACTAGTTGCGCTACCTGAGTGTGTATGGTGCTCTGCGCACATTACAAGTGTTGGGTAGCACAGTCTCTTAACCATTCTGTGGTAGTGGTTCCCAAATTTGTCGTAAGGCATCGACTGCACCGTCGAATGGCTTTAATCCACTGGTATGTACTTTAGTTGGTAATTGGAGCTTAACAATGACAGGGGAGGTCATTTCTACGACTTAATATGGACCATTGTATTTTATCAGATTTTTTTTTTTTGTGTATACTTTCGGTATGTAAGGACTGGGAACCAATATCTATGTGCTGATTCTGAATTGTGTAAATTGACTCACACCGTGTCCCATAAGTTCTTGTCTTTTCTGAGCTTTCATATTTCCCTGTCTGACTCCTTGCCATCTTTCCCGTAATCTTTTTACAAACGCCTTTAGTGTCTCCATGTCGGACTCTAGCTTAGGTCATAACACATCGAAGAGAGATGCCACCTCTCATGCGACTGTATCACGGTGCTTTTTTTTCCAGCAGGGGAATGCTCGCCCATTCGTGTGACGTGGCTGTACGAACTCTGGTGTAGAACATGATCCATTATTTTCTTCCCCCCTAAAATAGTGCTTGCTAATGTGAAACATTACAAAAAAAGCTGGTAAAGACTTCACGTGGCAACAGTTCGTTCTATGAACTTTTTACGTATTTTAGACGTAAAGATACCGGTTTAACAGTTGATAATTGTCATAAAATAATTTCGAGGTACAAATTTTTCACTCGAGGATCCATTGTACCTCACACCATGCATGGTGTAGAGCTCAAACCTTTCTTGTTCACCAGTGCTGTTTAACTTTAAGTTCATGGTATTATGATATTATGTGTGTGTGTGTTGCTGATATATTTTAGACGTCCAAATACTGAGGTATGGCTTTTTGGAACGTGAATGACATCACAGATACGTAGGATGTGGCTAGTCACGAAGTGATGATAGCATCGTAGACAGGGAGGGTGTCATTTGTAATGTCATGCATTTATAGTCTATCATCACACTTAATGTCACTAGGCTTCGAGGTTGGGCAAAGTTGAAACAGAGTCATCATAGCTTCCTATTCATTTTTTCCAGTACATCCTTCAGTACTGTATTTCATCAAGATTAAAGAAGAGCTTATTAAATATCTGGTTCTCCATTTACAACACCCCATGCTTGTATTTGCCTATGGTTGCACTGGCATAAATTTTCTCGACACAATGGCCTTTCTTGTCTGTTGTTGTGGTCTTCAGTCCTGAGACTGGTTTGATGCAGCTCTCCATGCTACTCTATCCTGTGCAAGCTTCTTCATCTCCCAGTACCTACTGCAACCTACATCCGTCTGAATCTGCTTGGTGTATTCATCTCTTGGTCTCCCTCTACGATTCTTACCCTCCATGCTGCCCTCCAATACTAAATTGGTGATCCCTTCATGCCTCAGAACATGTCCTACCAACCGATCCCTTCTTCTGGTCAAGTTGTGCCACAAACTTCTCTTCTCCCCAGTCCTATTTAACACCTCCTCATTAGTTATGTGATCTACCCACCTAATCTTCCTCATTCTTCTGTAGCACCACATTTCGAAAGCTTCTATTCTCTTCTTGTCTAAACTATTTATCGTCCATCTTTAACTTCCATACATGGCTACACTCCATACAAATACTTTCAGAAACGACTTCCTAACACTAAAATCAATACTCGATGTTAACAAATTTCTCTTCTTCAGAAACGCTTTCCTTCCCATTGCCAGTCTACATTTTATATCCTCTCTACTTCGACCATCATCAGTTATTTAGCTCCCCAAATAGCAAAACTCCTTTACTACTTTAAGTGTCTCATTTCCTAATCTAATTCCCTCAACATCACCCGACTTATTTCGACTACATTCCATTATCCTCGTTTTGCTTTTGTTGATGTTCATCTTATATCCTCTCTTCAAGACACTGTCCATTCCGTTCAAATGCTCTTCAAAGTCCTTTGCTGTCTCTGACAGAATTACAATGTCATCGGCGAACCTCAAAGTTTTTATTTTTTCTCCATAGATTCTAATACGTACTCCGAACTTTTCTTTTGTTTCCTTCACTACCTGCTCAATATACAGATTGAATAACATCGGGGAGAGGCAACAACCCTGTCTCACTCCCTTCCCACCCACTGCTTCCCTTTCATGCCCCTCAACTCTTGTCTATATACCGCAATTCCTGGACACGCTCCACGGGTATACCCATTCTACCGGAATACCTAGCAAACTATATCATGCGAGTTGGTACACGGTCCTGCATGGCCAGGTAATTACAGTGGTTACACACAACTGATGTCATTGTATAGTGTGCCCCCCCCCCCCCCCCCAGAATAACATGACTACTGCAGAAGTAATGGCGACACTTTAGTAAGAAGAGCAAAACCCCAAGGCTAAAAATCCTCTGCTACTGGGACAAGACAAGCCCTTACTTCTGCTTACATTCACCGCCGTCGTACATGTAGAAACTCCAGTCTCCACTGTCTCCATCTGTGCAATTCCAATGCTGCTGTATCACTGACCTTCTTAGCACAATCAACTCAACCTTCAACAGATTTTCTTCTGACACAGAATGTATTAGGTGCCGATATGAGTGGATTGGGTGAGTGATTTTCCGCTGCATTTGGGTTGAGGCGTATATAATGAAGGCATCCAGATGTAAGCCGACTCATAAACATAAGTGGCACAGTTTGTCTGCAGTAAGCAGACGGCATGTGAGGGCCGCCAAACATAGAACCCTGGTGTGCCGATGTCGTCACTTCTATCAGGTCGCCTTCAATCTGCTGCTGAATCTAGCGACCACAGTGTCATAATTTTTGCAATCAGAACAATAACTGCAAATTGCTGACGTCATTTCCGAAGAGGCAGTAGGTTGGTCGGCCGGGATGGCCAAGCGGTTCTAGGCGCTACAGTCTGGAAATCACAGGTTCGAATCCTGCCTCGGGCATGGATGTGAGTGATGTCCTTATGTTACTTAGGTCTATGTAGTTCTAGGGGACTGATGACCTCAGAAGTAAGTCCCATAGTGCTCAGAGCCTTTTGAACCATTAATTAAATTTTGAGCAGTAGGTTGGCAAGCAATCATACTATTACTCACAGTCGACTGCTGCTGTGTGTAGGATGGCATGATAGCACACAACCCCCCCCCCCCCCCGCGCACACACACACACACACACACACACACACACACACAGGATCACCTCGGTTCCGAGAGTTCCGAAAACTGTACAGAAAATTGGAATAGAGATCAACATAAACATCACTTCCGCCCTTTTTATTGCTCATAAAAGCCACATATTGCATGATGTACCACCATATACCGAGATCTTCAGACGTGGTGGCCCACATTGCTGTACACACCGGTACCTCTAATACCCAGCAGCACGTTTCTTGCATTGATGCATGATTGTATTCGTCATTTCATCCACAAGTTCATCAAGGTACTGATGTTCCAGACTGTCACACTCCTCAACGGGGATTCGGCGTCGATCCCTCAAACTGGTTGCTGGGTCACGTCGTCCATAAACATTACTTTTCAATCTATCTCGGGCATGTTCGAAAGGGCTTATGTCTGGAGAGCGTACTGACCACTCTAGTCTAGCGATGTCGTTATCCTGAAGGAAGTCATTCGCAAGATGTGCACGATGGGGGTGCGAATTGTCGTCCATGAAGACAAATGCCTCGCCAATATGCTGCCGATGTGGTTGCACTATCGGTCGAAGGGTGGCATTCACGTATCGTACAGCCATTACGGTGCCTTCCAATACCACCAGCGGCGAGCGGTCCATTCGGCATGTTGTTGGGCCCATCTGTACCGCGCTGCATGGTATCGTGGTTGCAAATATGGAGTTCGCCATGGACGTCGAGAGTGAAGCTGCGCATAATGCAGCCTATTGCGGACAGTTTGAGTCGTGCGGCTGCACGAAAAACATTATTCAACATGGTGGTGTTGCTGTCAGAGTTCCTCCGAGCCGTAATCCGAAGGTAGCGGTCATCCACTGCAGTAGTAGCCTTTTGGGGGCCTGAGCGAGGCATGTCATCGACAGTTTTTGTCCCTCTGCATCTCTTCCATGTCCGAACAACATCGCTTCACTCAGAGATGCCTGGACACTTCCCTTGTTGAGAGCCCTTCCTCGCACAAAATTCCAATGCGATCCGTCTAGGTATGGTTGAACTAAAGACAGCATGAGCCGGGTTCCTGCTTCCTGGGGAACTGACTGGAACTGGTCGGACTACCTCCGTCTAATAGACGCTCCTGATGCATGCTTGCTTACTTTTTTGGGCGGGTTTAGTGACATTTATGAGCAGTCAAACGGACCGTGTCTGTGATACAATATCCTCAGTCAATGAATATCTTCAGGAGTTCTGGAAACTGGGGCGACGCAAAACGTTTTTTGATGTGTCTGTATATATTTATGGGATACACTTGTAAAGGGGAACCAAAAGCGAAGAAAGTAAGTACTGATACACAAAAGAACGGTAAATCTATTACGTTAATTTTTATGCAAACATCTCCACCTAATTGCGGTTTGCAGTTACCGCTTTAGATCTCCGTGTTTTGGCTACGCTGAGTGAGGAATAGGGTGCACGTAAGCACTATGTCATTAATTGTTGAGTTGTTTCACAACGCGGCGAAAACATCATCACAATTATTTTACTTTATTAAAAGAGTTGAATATGCCATCTTCGTGTTTTGGCTACGCTGAGTGAGGAATAGAGTGCGCGTAAGCAATTTGTCATTAATTGTTGAGTTGTTTCACAACTCGGCGATAACATCATCACAATTATTTTACTGTATTAAAACAGTTGAATATGCCCTTATTAAATACATCTGTCATTGCTTCACTGATCACAAAATGTGCGTCCCTTTCTCACCATTGGCACTACCGTCGTCCTTTTATACAGCATCTTTCAGATGTTCCCTGTCACTTATTCCCTGTCTACTGCTGAATTTTCTTATATGTATATTTCTATTTCTAATACATGCTCTGAACTTGTTTATTTTATTCCTATATGTATTGTTCTTGATTATGTTCAATAACTGGAATATATCAGCTTCTGTGAAAATTACATCATTTCGCGCAGTTCATGTCTCCTAGCCTCTTCTTGGTTTGGCCTGCGTTGCCTTGGTTGGCTTAAGAGTAATGGCGTTATCAATCGATTTATCATTGTGGAAGCCAAAGTGGCTTGTATTTACGCCCTTGAAGCTCTCTGTGCTGTTGAAGACCTATGCAGAGTAGCTTCTCCTCAACTTTTCATAATGTATTTACTAAACATGTAGGTCTATCTCCTCGGCTCTAGTAGGAGCCTTAATTTTGTTAGTTATAAGTTCGTATGACTGAGCCTATACTTATTGCTTCTGTTGTTCATTCGGAAAGTGCTTCCAGTGCCTTAGAACATGTCTCCATATGTTTGTTTCAGATTACAGTATAAACACTGCCGGAAAAACTAGTACACCCTATTCACTCAAGATATCTTACTGCAACAGTGCATATGGAGTACAAGAAATGACTACATTTACAGATCAATAGCACAAGCGGTTCTGAGGTACCAGGTACTGGCCCTTGCTGAGTCACCAACATTACTATGTGATGTAGCTGCCACAGGCGAAAGTGGAGGTGCTTGCCCTGGTGTTTAGCCAATCCTACAGTTCACAAATACTGTCTTGGGATACGTTTTGCCATTCCTGCTCCACTTGTTCACGTAGTTCTGTAAGAGCTGTTGGCTAACGAGCTACACAAGCCACTTCCAGTCCGATCGAATCAATCAGTGCTGGATTGGAGACGAGTCCGGATATCATGCAGGACAGGGAACTTGATGCGGAGCACGCTTCAGTTTCACGACCAAAGTGTTGGTCTCGGAACAGCTTGTCTCCTTCCTGTTGTAATAACGGCAGAAGAATCTGTCTAGCAATATTCTGCGCATACCTAGTGCTGCCCTCCAGTAACACCAAAGTTGAACTACAGTTGTAACTTATCGCACCGCAGACCATACGGCCTGGAGTGGGGATGGTGTAAGACACATGCACTCTACGAGACAGCGCTCATAAGGTCTACGTTGTATGCGCAAACGACCACAACTTGAATGCAGGCAGAATCTGCTTTCATCGCTGAAGACCAGGGTGCGCCGTTCCATCTTCCATGTGATCCTCTGACGGCACCATTCGAACTGTGCACTTCGATACCGTGGTGTGAATGGAGGACGGGCTAGAGCTGTGCCTGCTTGTAGTCCTACTCCTAGTTACTGGTTCGCAAAAATTAGTGATGACACCTCTGGACTCAAAAGCCGTCTTATCTGTGCTCTGGTAGCTGCACGATCTGTCACTGGTGCCCTTACAATACAACGAACCTGGCGTGTGTCTGTGCTGCGCAGACGTCCCGAACGTCGTCTAAAGGTGTGAGAATGATCACATGGCTTCTGATACCAGCATCGTTGCACAACTGACGCAGTATGTCTAGCCTGTTGTTATTCTCATAAAGGGCCATCCACAAACTTGGAAGGCCACAATTCAACAGCTTTCAAAGGCTCAGTTGGCTGTAGGACTGTGGCTAAATGATAACGGATCTTCCTTTCTACGTATTCGCAGCACATTACACTTGTCTACATTGAGATTCAGTTGCCATTCCCTGCACCATGCTTCAATCCGTTGCAGATCCTGCTGCATTTCAGTACAGATTTCGATTGTTACAACCTCTAGATATACTACAGCATCATCTGCAAAAAGCCTCAGTGAACTTCCGATGTTATCCACAAGGTCATTTACATATATAGTGAATAACAACAGTCCTACGACACTGCTCTGCGGCACACCTGAAATCACTTTTACTTCGGAAAACTTCACTTCATTGAGAATGACATGCTACGCTCTGTTATCTAGGAACTCTTCAATCCAGTCACACAATTGGTCTGATAGTCCATATGCTCTTACTTTGTTCACGAAACGACTGTGCGGAACTGTATCAAACGACTTGCGGAATTCAAGAAACACGGCATCTACCTGGGAACCCGTGTCTATGGCCTTCTGAGTCTCGTGGACGAATAGAGCGAGGTGGGTTTCACACTATCGTCTTTTTCGAAACCCATGTTGATTCCTACAGAGTAGATTTCTAGTCTCCAGAAAAGTCATTATGCTCGAACGTATTACGTGTTACAATATACTACAACTGACCGACGTTAGATATGTAGGTCTATAGTTCTGCAAAAAAAAAAAGTTTGTGTTGAGCCGTCAAGTACTCTGAAATGTGCTTTTTGTCACTTTTGCTAAACAGAAAAGTCTTCCTACCTTTTTTAATATTTCTATTTACGAATGAAGTCACCTATTCTGTAACCGCTTTATGATCGCTGACTCCCTGTTCTGCGTTAACTGTTCCTAATAGTTCAGGTCTGTTTGTCACCAGAAGGTCTAACACGTTATCGCCACGAGTCGGTTCTCTGTTTAACTTCTCAAAGTAGTATTCAGATAAGCCACTCACAAAAATTTCACTTGATTCTTGGTCTCTGCCACCCGTTATTAGAGTTTGAGTCCCCCAGTCTATATTTGGTAAATTAAAATCTGTACTCAAAACTATAACATAGTCCGGAAATCTACTCGAAATATTTTCCAAATTTTCCTGCAGGTGTTCTGCCACAACAGCTGCTGAGCCGGAGGGCCTACAGAGACATCCAATTACCACATCTGAGCCTGCGTTAATCGTGACCTTCACAAAAATTATTTCATATTGCGGATCTCCGTCAATTTCATTCCATACTATTGCACTTTTTATAGCTATAAACACGCCGCCACCCCTTCACTGTCTAGCCTGTCGCTGCAGTATACGTTTCAATCTGAGTTTAGAATTTCATTATTGTTTACATCTGGTTTCAGCCAACTTTCCGTCCCTAAAACTATGTGGGCATTATGACCGTTTATTAAAGAGAGTATTACTGAGACCTTTCTATAGAATCTCCAGCAGTTTACTATTACCACATTCATATTTTCATTCCCTGTTGCGTTTTTCCTACTCCTACCTTGTCGCGTCTCGGGAGGCGTCTTGTCGAGCCTAGGGAGGGAATTCTCTAACCGCCGGCCGAAGTGGCCGTGCGGTTACAGGCGCTGCAGTCTGGAACCGCAAGACCGCTACGGTCGCAGGTTCGAATCCTGCCTCGGGCATGGATGTTTGTGATGTCCTTAGGTTAGTTAGGTTTAACTAGTTCTAACTTCTAGGGGACTAATGGCCTCTGCAGTTGAGTCCCATAGTGCTCAGAGTCATTTGAACCAATTCTCTAACAAAAAGACCCACAAGTGCACTCCACACGTACTCCGCTACCCTTGTAGCCGCTTCCTGCGTGTAGTGCACGCCTGACCTATTCAGGGGAACCTTACATTTCTCCACCCGATAGCGAAGGTCGAGAAATTTGCACCTCAGATCTCTGCAGAATCGTCTGAGCCACTGGTTTAAGCCTTCCACTCGGCTCCAAACCAGAGGACCGCGATCGGTTCAGAGAACGACACTACACATAGCTCAGATTCCACCCCGCGAGCGAGGCTTTCCGCCTCCACTAACTCCGCCAACCGCCTCTATGAACTGAGAATGACCTCTGAACCCAGATGACAGGAGTCATTGTGCCGACATGAGCAACAATTTGCAGTCGGGTGCACCCAGTTCTCTCTATCGCCGCCGGCAAGGCCTCCTCCACATCTCGGATGAGATCCCCCGGCGAGCAGTCAGAGTGAACACTGGCCTTCTTCCCCGACCATTCCGCTATTTCCATAAGGGGCTCCATCCACCCCTTATGCCTGCTCGGACCTTGCTGATGGAGCGGCCACATGTCCACTCACAGGCAGAGCGGGCGATGCCACACGGCCAGCCTCAACATTGACCCTCCACCTCGTGCGCCGCGAGCGCCGCTGAACCCGCCACTCGCCTTAGGGAGAGGGTGGCCCAACCGCGCCCCGTACCTGCAAAGATGTCTCGACAGCAGGGACAGTGGGTGAAGCACGTAACCGCTGGGGTGTACCATGCGACGCACCAGACTCCCCACTGCCGCTACACTCCGAGGCAGCAGCCTGAAGATGGCTGACCGCGGCCATCAACACTTTCAGCTGTTCGCGAACAGTGGCCAGCCCTTCCTGCGTCCGTTAGCAGCAGTCACACATCCTACCCATCCCAAGAAATCAACAATTTACTATAGAGAGTTAAGTAATCAACCTTTAACAAGACTGCTAATTCACTAAAGGCGGCTGATAGCTGACTAAATTGTGGTTACTAGACACTGCTTGTTGGAAACAATGAAAGTAAGCACTAACTGTCTCTGGACTGTATTCAAAACAAACACGAAATCTATGGAACACTATTACTAGTACTCGAAAATTAAAAGCTTCCTAAAAGCAAAACACATGGGAAAAGGAGTGACAAGCAAGAAAAACACAGTTAATACTTAAATTTACGTAGATTGCTGAACAGGAGATGTGAAGCAGACGGCAGTTCCCTACACCAACCGAGTAGGAAAATCAATAACTTATGTCAAATTGAAAGAACCAAGTAATACTTCAAGGTCAAGCTTTCTATCTGACTCTTTTAGAAAATCAACATTGAAATCCACACGAACAATAATTTCCTTACCTCTGTCTGACAGGTAGCACAACAAAGAATCCAAGTCTTTCAAAAATACTTGAAAATTTCCCAATGGAGACCTATACATGGCTACAATTATAACTTTGCTATTATTTAGTTTAAGCTCACATGCACATGATTCTATATGTTGCTCTACGCAAAATTTCTTAGTTTCCAAATTTTTCACACTCTGACAGATTTTAACAAATATGGTAACTCCTCCTCTCTCCATAGTGTCGCTATTTACATGTGCTGAAAGCTTATGTTCACCTACATTTATCGTTTCCATACCTGTGACTATATGATGTTCAGACAGGCATAGTACATCTATTCCACTCACAGTTTCTTAATCTTCTAAATAAACAAGAAGCTGATCTATTTTTTTTAATCCTCTGATGTTCTGATGCAATATGTTCACATTACTTTTCACTGTGATTTTATGTGAATCTTGTGACATTTTCACATCTCTAATACCTGCCTGCCTGAACTTATCGTTAAGCTGAATTTCAATCAATGTAGGATGGTTATACACTGATCTTAGCCTAAAAAAGTACTGCCATGAGTTTCAGTGCCCCCCACCCCCTTAAAGATATTGCTATCATCCCAGCCAGTTTACCCTTCCCTTTACTATTGAGATGCAGGCCATGTCTTGTGAAGTCCCACCTACCAATACCATCAACAGGAACCGAACCTATGCCTGACAAAGTAGCCACACAAAGCAGCTGATCTAGCTCTATATTAACCTTTCTGACAGAGATGTTCAACTGGGGCCAATCATACCGCATGAAAGCAGGAACCAAACCAACATTTGTAAGGTTCGTTGCAGATAATATTTTTGCCAGGTCACACTCAATATTGTAGCCCTGATCCCTATCAATACTGTTTCCCGCTCCACCCACTACCACAACTGGATCCTGCTTTGTAAAACCATTGCATAATGATCCTACATCCTCTATCACTTGGCTAAGACATGCACTGGGCTTGAAAATACTTGTGACCTCGTACCTGTCACCTAATTTTTCCGACAAGTTGTGGCCCACGCCTCTTCCATGGCTACTACCTAACAACAGATCCCTCCTAATTTCTACTTTTTCTGCAACAGTTGGTTTCCTAGTAAAGTCTGTTGAGTACTGACTACACTTACATCTATTTGAGCCTCTTCCTTAGCTGCCTGACGCAGCAAGGCAAATCTGTCTTTTGTGCCAATGATGAAACTGTCAGATACTGTTCTCTTTCTGTGGCTTCTGTTTCTTGCTACCATTTCCCACCTGTCTTCACTCTCCTCTCCCCTTAATCTCATCAGTTCCTCCCTAGCACTATCCAGTTCAGCCTGAAGGGCTCTAATCTTCCCTTCCTGTTCCGCTACTTTCCTATCCCTTGAACAAAATCTACAATACCATGGAAGAGACAAATTTACTTAACCGAGTCCCATGCCACTACATTCACCCGAATCTAACCATCTGCCACAACAGCTGCACAGAACCCCAGAATTGACTTTCCTATGGCAGCTCAAACGCTTCTCGCTCATGGTTGTTTACAATATTTTTACAAACTATATCTAGGTAATAACAGTAATATTCTATTAACTTCAGATCACAAGGGTCACTAAAGCTATGTGGAACACTAGTATACATGCATACTGTTAATATAGTAACGTAATGCAGCTAAAATAATGTTAAAAATAAAAACTTTTATACCCAAAAAATTAGGACTAAGAACATGTTTGCGCAATACGTACTTTACGCGTTTTGAAAAGAAATAAAAGATAGAGGTTAAAATCTTTAATTCCCCGAGTAGATACAGCACTATTAAATATATGTGTAATGGAAACAACCTAAATTCTTCACTTAATACTGAAAGATAAGTCTTAAATTTGTATGTAAACTTACGTCTAAAGTACACAGAAACTGGCCCTTAGGTTATGTTTTTAGTGTCTTCGAGAAATAGTTTGCAGTGAGTGAAACTTCCAATAGGTAATATAAAACAGGCTCTAATTAACTTCTTTAGGGTGTAATATTAACTTAATTGACAGCTATTATGGAATTAATTACTTATCTTCACCAGCTTAATATTCAAGCGTGTGCAATCTGCTCCAGTGCTGCCAACCAGTCAACCGCTTGTTGGCGTTTGTCAACCAGCCAGTCAGTCAGGCAGTAGCAGCCGACCGAGACACAAGCAGCGACCGAGACACAAGCAGCAACCGATAAGTAACCGATTTTGTTACTTTTAACAGTTTCTAACCTGGAGCGAATTTTATAATATCATCTGTGCGCTTTAATAGTTTAGTTTCCTGGGTTTCTGCGTGTTAATTTAATATGTAATAGCCACAGTTCTCACGCTTTCATTTTCATCGGAAAGTAAACCGATTTTGTGACATATTACAAATTTCCAATCAGGGGCGAATTAATTAGTTTCACCTGAGTACTTCTACAGTTAAGTTTTTGAATCTCTGCGTATTAATCTAATTTATTAGAGATAGTTCCTGCATTTTCGTCAGGGTCTACAGTAGAGCTGCGCAGCACTTGCTGATAGTCCGTTTGTGTGCATAGTTTAATTTTCCACGGCCTGTAGCATGGAAAAGGACTGAAATTGTTGTGTGCGGATGTGATACGAGTCGGTGACACTTCGCTCTCAGCTACAGGCTGCCAGCTTGAGGTAGCAGTGGATGGTCATAACTGTTGTGGGCCGGCCGTGGGGATTCAACGGACGTCCAGCACATCAGAGTTCTCCAGTCGGTCCTCACCGGTAACCATCTCAGTTACTGCTCACACTCAGGTTGACCACTCACCTGTGGTTGGGAGGTCGCCCCAGGGCGTATCAGGCGGAGAAAGAATTCTCAGCACACTGGACTCGTATTCGGAAGGACGACGGTTCAGTCCCGCGTCCGGCCATCCTGATTTAGGTTTTCCGTGATTTCCCTAACTCTCTCCAGGCAAATGCCGGGATGGTTCCTTTGAAAGGGCACGGCCGACTCCCTTCCCCATCCTTCCCTAATCCGATGAGACCGATGACCTCGCTGTTTGGTCTCTTCCCCCAAACAACCAACCAACCAACCAAAGAATTCTCAGGCGGTTGCACTTAAGGCCTCCCCGGTTTGTCTGACGAACAGATTCCCTGTGTCACTTTGGATCAGAAGAGATTCTCTCTGGTTTAGAGCGGCTAACAGATTTTGTGAGCGCTGCTAGTATTGCTTGTAAGATGAAAGAGGAGCTGACCATTTGGAGCATAGTCGACAGGACCGATTGCGAACCTCAGGTAAAGAACCGAGTGGAGGGTCTGAATCAGAGGCTCAGACGGTTCTGGGACCGAGTGGGCTGCAGATTCCTCGACTTGCGCCTAAAGGTGGTTAAGTTTCGGGTTTCGCTGAATAGGTTAGGTGTCCACTATACGTAGGAGTCAGCTACATGGGTAGCAGGACCTGTGTAGAGTGTACTGGACGGCTTTTTAGGTTAGAAGGTCTCAGGATAACACAGGAAGGACTTCAGTCACAAAGGGTGTAGACTGAACACAGGAAGAACGTAGATACAGGAAACATTGGTATAACAGTTGTAAGCTGTCGTAGCTGTGTTGGGAAAGTACCAGAGCTCCAAGCGCTAATAGAAAGCACTGATGCTCAAATCTTTATAGGCACTGAAAGCTGACTGAAGCCGGATACAAGCTCAGCCGAAAATTTTGCGAAGAACCTAACGGTGTTCCGAAAGGATAGGATAAACATGGTTGGCGGTGGAGTGTTTGTTGCTGTCGAAAGTAGTTTAACTTGTCGCGAAATTGAAGTACATAGTTCCTGTGAGTTAGTATGGGCAGACTTCATTGTTGGCAACCTGAATAAAATAATTATTGGATCCTTTTACTGACTTCCCAATTCAGATGATACAGTTGCTGAGAGGTTCAAATAAAACTTGAGTTTGAAACTTCCTGGCAGATTAAAACTGTGTGCCCGGAAGTTTCATATCAGCGCACACTCCGCTGCAGAGTGAAAATCTCATTCTGAAAACTTGAGTTTGATTTCAAGTACGTACCCGACTCGTATGTTTATTGTTGGTGGTGACTTTAATGTACCCTCGATATGTTGGAATTACCTCGAAGAAAACGGGTCTACTGACACACAATCAATATGGGTTTGGAAAACATCATTCTTGTGAAGCACAATTAAATCTTTTTTCGCATGAAATATTGAGTGCTATTGACAAGGGATTTCAGATCGATTCCGTAATTCAGGATTTCCGGAAGGCTTTTGACACTGTGCCACACAAGTGTCTTGTAGTGAAATTGTGTACTTGTGGAATATCGTCTCAGTTATGCGACTTCCTGTCAGAGAGGCCACAGTTCGTAGTAATTGACGGAAAGTCATCGAGTGAAGCAGAAGTGATTTCTGGCGTTACCCAAAGTAGTGTTATAGGCTCTTTGCTGTTCCTTATCTACACTCCTGGAAATGGAAAAAAGAACACATTGACACCGGTGTGTCAGATCCACCATACTTGCTCCGGACACTGCGAGAGGGCTGTACAAGCAATGATCACACGCACGGCACAGCGGACACACCAGGAACCGCGGTGTTGGCCGTCGAATGGCGCTAGCTGCGCAGCATTTGTGCACCGCCGCCGTCAGTGTCAGCCAGTTTGCCGTGGCATACGGAGCTCCATCGCAGTCTTTAACACTGGTAGCATGCCGCGACAGCGTGGAAGTGAACCGTATGTGCAGTTGACGGACTTTGAGCGACGGCGTATAGTGGGCATGCGGGAGGCCGGGTAAACGTACCGCCGAATTGCTCAACACGTGGGGCGTGAGGTCTCCACAGTACATCGATGTTGTCGCCAGTGGTCGGCGGAAGGTGCACGTGCCCGTCGACCTGGGACCGGACCGCAGCGACGCACGGATGCACGCCAAGACCGTAGGATCCTACGCAGTGCCGTAGGGGACCGCACCGCCACTTCCCAGCAAATTAGGGACACTGTTGCTCCTGGGGTATCGGCGAGGACCATTCGCAACCGCCTCCATGAAGCTGGGCTACGGTCCCGCACACCGTTAGGCCGTCTTCCGCTCACGCCCCAACATCGTGCAGCCCGCCTCCAGTGGTGTCGCGACAGGCGTGAATGGAGGGACGAATGGAGACGTGTCGTCTTCAGCGATGAGAGTCGCTTCTGCTTTGGTGCCAATGATGGTCGTATGCGTGTTTGGCGCCGTGCAGGTGAGCGCGACAATCAGGACTGCATACGACCGAGGCACACAGGGCCAATACCCGGCATCATGGTGTGGGGAGCGATCTCCTACACTGGCCGTACACCACTGGTGATCGTCGAGGGGACACTGAATAGTGCACGGTATATCCAAACCGTCATTGAACCCTTCGTTCTACCATTCCTAGACCGGCAAGGGAACTTGCTGTTCCAACAGGACAATGCACGTCCGCATGTATCCCGTGCCACCCAACGTGCTCTAGAAGGTGTAAGTCAACTACCCTGGCCAGCAAGATCTCCGGATCTGTCCCCCATTGAGCATGTTTGGGACTGGATGAAGCGTCGTCTCACGCGGACTGCACGTCCAGCACGAACGCTGGTCCAACTGAGGCGCCAGGTGGAAATGGCATGGCAAGCCGTTCCACAGGACTACATCCAGCATCTCTACGATCGTCTCCATGGGAGAATAGCAGCCTGCATTGCTGCGAAAGGTAGATATACACTGTACTAGTGCCGACATTGTGCATGCTCTGTTGCCTGTGTCTATGTGCCTGTGGTTCTGTCAGTGTGATCATGTGATGTATCTGACCCCAGGAATGTGTCAATAAAGTTTCCCCTTCCTGGGACAATGAATTCACGGTGTTCTTATTTCAATTTCCAGGAGTGTTTATAAACGATTTAGGAGATAATCTGAGCAGCCTTCATCCGTTGTTTGCAGATGACGCTGTCGCTTATCGACTAATAAAGTCATCAGAAGATCTAAACAAATCGATAAATGATTTAGAAAAGATATGAGTTGTAAAAATTGGCCATTGACCCTAAATAACGAAAAGTGTGAGGTCAGACACATGAGTGCTAAAAGAATTTCTTTAAACTTCGTTTACACGACAAATCAGTCAAATCGAAATGCCTTAAACTCAACTAAATACCTAGGAATTACAATTACGAAGAACTTAAATTGGAAGGAACACATAGAAAATGTTGTGGGGAAGGCTAACCAAAGACTGCGTATTATTGGCAGGACACTTAGAAAATGCAACTGATCTACTAAAGAGACTTCCTACAGTACGCTTGTTCGTCCTCTTTTAGAATATTGCTGCGCGTTGTGGGATGCTTACCAAATAGAACTGACGGAGTACATCGAAAAAGTTCAAAGAAGGGCAACACGTTTTGTATTATTGCGAAATATGGGAGAGAGTGTCACAGAAATGGTGCAGGATTTGGGCTGGACATCATTAAAAGAAAGGCGTCTCTCGTTGCGACGGAATCTTCTCACGAAATTCCAATCACCAACTTTCTCCTCAGAATGCGAAAATATTTTGTTGACACCGACCTATTTGGGGAGAAACGATCACCACGAAAAAATAGGGGAAATCAGAGCTTGTACGGGAAGGTAGAGGTTTTCGTTCTTTCCGCGCGCTATACGAGATTGGAATAATAGAGAATTGTGAAGGTGGTTCGATGAACCATTTTCCAGGCACATAAATGTGATTTGCAGAGTATCGATGTATATTTATATTAAGTTACACCACAGCATCATCAGCAAACAATGTGCAGATTGCTGCACACCCCGACCGCCAGACCTGTGGATACAGAAAATAACAGCGGGGCCATCACACCTCCCTGGCCGACTACTGACGATTCTCTCATCTCTGATGAACATTCTCCTTGAAGGACAACTTACTGAGTTCTATAACTTAAGGAGTCATCTAGCCACTGACTTATCTTGGAACATACAGGGTTATTACAAATGATTGAAGCGATTTCACAGCTCTACAATAACTTTATTACTTGAGATATTTTCACAATGCTTTGCACACACATACAAAAACTGAAAAAGTTTTTTTTAGGCATTCACAAATGTTCGATATGTGCCCCTTTAGTGATTCGGCAGACATCAAGCCGATAATCAAGTTCCTCCCACACTCGGCGCAGCATGTCCCCATCAATGAGTTCGAAAGCATCGTTGATGCGAGGTCGCAGTTCTGGCACGTTTCTTGGTAGAGGAGGTTTAAACACTGAATCTTTCACATAACACCACAGAAAGATATCGCATGGGGTTAAGTCGGGAGAGCGTGGAGGCCATGACATGAATTGCTGATCATGATCTCCACCATGACCGATCCATCGGTTTTCCAATCTCTTGTTTAAGAAATGCCGAACATCATGATGGAAGTGCGGTGGAGCACCATCCTGTTGAAAGATGAAGTCGGCGCTGTCGGTCTCCAGTTGTGGCATGAGCCAGCTTTCCAGCATGTCCAGATACACGTGTCCTGTAACGTTTTTTTCGCAGAAGAAAAAGGGGCCGTAAACTTTAAACCGTGAGATTGCACAAAACAAGTTAACTTTTGGTGAATAGCGAATTTTCTGCACGAATGCGTGAGGATTTTCTACCGCCCAGATTCGCACATTGTGTCTGTTCACTTCACCATTAAGAAAAAATGTTGCTTCATCACTGAAAACAAGTTTCGCATTGAACGCATCCTCTTCCATGAGCTGTTGCAACCGCGCCGAAAATTCAATGCGTTTGACTTTGTCATCGGGTGTCAGGGCTTGTAGCAATTCTGCTTTAGCCTTTTCCGTAAGATTTTCCAAACCGTCGGCTGTGGTACTTTTAGCTCCCTGCTTGCTTCATTCGTCGACTTCCGCGGGCTACGCGTGAAACTTGCCCGCACGCGTTCAACCGTTTCTTCGCTCACTGCAGGCCGACCCGTTGATTTCCCCTTACAGAGGCATCCAGAAGCTTTAAACTGCGCATACCATCACCGAATGGAGTTAGCAGTTGGTGGATCTTTGTTGAACTTCGTCCTGAAGTGTCGTTGCATTGTTATGGCTGACTGATGTTAGTGCATTTCAAGCATTCTCAGCTCCTGTCGCCATTTTGTCTCACTGCGCTCTCGAACGCTCTGGCGGCAGAAACCTGAAGAGCGGCTTCAGCCGAACAAAACTTCATGAGTTTTTCTACGTATCTGTAGTGTGTCGTGACCATATGTCAATGAATGGAGCTACAGTGAATTTATGAAATCGCTTCAATCATTTGTAATAGCCCTGTAGTCTGTGTGCTCGTACCATTGTTAACAGTCTACAGTGTGGTAGTGTGTCAAATACTTTTCGGAAATATAGGAATACTGAATCTGCCTGTTGCCCATTATCGGTAGTTGGTTGTATATCATGTGAGAGAAGGGCAAGCTGAGTTTCAAACGAGCGATGGTTTCTAAAACCGTGCTGATTTATGGATTAAAGCATCTTGGTCCCTATGAAATTTGTTATTTCTGACTCGGAATATGTTCTAGAATTCGGCAGCAAAATTTATGTTAGTGATATTGGATTGTGACTTTGCGTGTTCCAGAACAGATTAGAGGGGTCAGGGGTCACGTTCAGAATGTGTTGTGCAATGTGTGCCGTTACTTAAGCTAGGATAGTAGTCTCAGTACTGATCACAGCATCTTGCAAATAATCACACAGCCAGAAGTCACACGGACTAACAACACGAGACCTGGACTGGCAGGCTGTAGGGCAATGACGGCTGACAACAAGCATTTCCAAAAAGCTGCTGCAGCAGCTCCTTCACAGACCGTGCAGTGTGTGGTGGAGCACCACTTTGCACGAAGTTGATCCTACACATAGATCAACTCTGTCGAAGGGATTGTAAAAAAGCTGGTGCGCGAAAGACTCGTGTACCGAATGAGAGTGACGGTACAGGCAACTGGACAGGCAGCACACATCTACTCGAAAAAATAAAGCCCTCGGTAAAGTAAGCTATCAAGCAGCAGCACACAGTTACCTTTGCAGACTGAAGCACCATTACCAGAAGAGCAAGCCGATTCTGCGTTGTGTATATTACAAGGCGTAGCGCCTTGGTCCCAGGTACGAAAGCCGCCACCGCTTAAATTTTGATTACTAATCAGCATTTGCGCAGAAGACTTCCGGCATAAGAGGTCTCCCTCCTTCTGACAACTGCTTTTCAAAGAGGGCGGAGGAGAGAACAGAGACTCAGGGCATTCTCTTATCCTTTAGGTGGAAAACTGCACCTAATGGCGGAAGAATCAGCAATAATCAACGCATTGATTTTTCGTGACTAATATTTTAAACTTCAGCGTAGTCTCCGTCATTACTGCATTGTGATCTGACTGTATCTGCTCCTGGGTATGCATTACAATCCAGTATGTGATTTCTGAATGTCTGTCTGACCATGATGTAATCTAACTGAAATCTTGACGTTTCACCCCGTCTTTTCCAAGTATACCTCCTCGTCTTGTGATTATTGAACAGAGTATTCGCTATTACTAGCTGAAACTTGTTTCAGAACTCAATTAGTCTTTCCCCTCTCTCATTTCTTATCCCAAGCCCATATTCACCTGTAACCTTTTCTTCTGTTCCTTCCATTACAACTGCATTCCACTCCCAAGTGACTATTAGATTTTCATCCGCCTTTACGTTCTGTATTACCCCTTCAGTATATTCATACACATTATCTCTTCAGCTTGCGACGTCGGCGTGTATACCTGAAGCATCGTTGGCGGTGTTGGTTTGCTGTCGATTCTGATCAGAACAATCGTATGAATAATCTGTTCACAGTAAAACAGTTCTGCCCTACTTTTCTATGGGTGAGTCAGGAGGGAAGGTACATGTTTTGACGGGTGATAGCATTACTGATTCTGAACAAAAACCTTGATGTGGACATATGCCCTATTCTGAATAGTTTCCGAGGTAGAAAACTTTTAATGTACATTTCTATTTATTTTTTGTATTATTAATTGCCAGTGTTTATGACGTGCCACAGTAATATAGAGGAGGTTGAGACGAACATTTTGATACCGGAAGTTTGTGGTCTATCAAGTCGGAAAACTACCTTAAACTGGCCTGCAAGAAGTACCTAAGCTAAAACTCACGCACATCGCGCGAGATTTTCAATATTCTCGCGATATCTCCGGGCAGACTGTTAGTCCTAGACAAAAAATAAATAGGACCTTCTTTGGAGCTAATTTAATTTAGTTTAACTGTGCACTGAGACACGTTTTCGTTGCAGTGTACGGTTTTCGAGCTATTAAAGAGCAACGTACAAAAGTGATATTAGACGTGATCTGAAACCATTCGCAATAGGGCATATATCAAAGTGAAGTTTTTCGTTCAGAATCACTAATACTATCGCTTCTCAAAGTATGTATCTTTGCTCATGACTGACCCTGTATAAGTGTCCGGAAGAAACGTTCCAATACTTACAGAGGATGCAGTACGTACACCAAAGCCAAAAATTCACTGAGTTCGCAGATTTTGTGAATATTCTGTATATGATAATGACTGATAAGGTGCAATATCGGTCTTCTCCTTCGACACTGTAGTCTTCATCAGGATTGTTCTGTCGTCCTTCGAAGTAGTGGCGAGCGACGAAACAATTAGGCGTCAGAGGGGACTAGAGACGTCGACGATTCGTGGAGCCTACCGTCACCTACTCACCTCCCCCCCCCCCCCATTTTCTCTTCGCCCCAGTCCTAGCTGGCTGAGTAATGATGGTCCCTCTCCACGGCCCAACACCAGGGGGTTTGCAGCCGGAGGCTAATGTCGCACATAAATAGCGCCGCCTTACACTGCGTGCAGAACCAGCCAGCCCACGCACACGCGTGGCTCCTGACATACGGCACACACACCCCTCGACTCTTTTTCTGCACAAGCCTGGAAATGTGGAGCGATTCGTCGTGCTGCGCCGGCATCTGCGCCGAATGGCTTCAGCGGAGCAGCTCTCTACAGGTCGCAGCTTTGCGGCGACAGTCACTTGTTTTACAGCATCTGTTACGGTAGAAGTTCGTGGGCGCCTGTGTTGGTGTGTCAGACGGTGCGAATGGTTCAGCGGCCAATGTTCCCTCTTGTAGTTTCTTAATAAGACTGTCGTCAATCATCAGACCCCTTCTTTTTTCCCTCTTTACCAATAGCCACTCACTGCTTTAATTTCATATACCTTTTGTTCTGTTTCAGGCAGGAATTTATTTGATAATTTTGCTGTTACTGAGGAAACACAGCATTCTTACTTAATATTGTAAGAAAAATGCGTTCCATATCACAGTAAATTATTTTCATTCCAGTAACTGTTTTCGTCCGTACGACCGTCTTCAGATAAAAGGACCCAGATGACGTGAGGAGCTGGTTCATGGAGTTACTATGAGTACCATCTAGTACCTGTCACCAGATAAAGGCGCCTTTAGTGACAAGTGGCAGCTGGTAATCACAGCACTCCATTAACAGGCTCCTCACATCATTCGGTGCCTCCGTCCGGAGACAGTCGTATAGATGGAAACCGGTTACTGGAATTAAAATAGTTAATTTATTGTCGTCTGAACTGCTTTCTTTTTAAAAGCCATTTATTTGCCTATTTTGATATCTATGTTTCTGCTTACAGCAGGAGAAGTTTTGATACTGTTATTGCAACCTCAACGTTACGACGTTTCAAACGTCTACAAACACAGACATGCCGGCTCTTGCGCTAAACTGTGTGTATAAGGAGCTGCTGTTTGAGTTCTCCAGTGTTGAGGAGTGTGCAAGGTCGTCAGTGCCTGCTCACAAGAAGTATTCCTCGTTACTTGATGCCTTACACACAGTACTTTGATGGTGGCTGCCCAAGCGTCAGTTGCGACTTGTTGGCAGTGAGTGACGTCCCAAGCACTCGGTGGTCGGCAGCGACCTTACTAATGCAAGTTGCCTTGTCTGGCTGGAATCCTACTGCTGTTCAGGACGTCCCCAGAAACGTCTTACTGAATCGAGTAGACTGTCTTCGGTTATAATCTTCGCTTCGAACCGCCGCGCTTAGTGGCCACGCGGTTTAGGACGCCGTGTCACGGATTGCGCGGCGAGTACTCCCTCGGGTATGGGTGTGAGTTGTTCATAGAATAAGTTAGTTTGAGTACTGTGTAAATCTAGGGACCGATGACTTCAGCAGTTTGGTCCCTTAGGAATTCACACATATTTGAACATTCCTCTTGGAACTGAGCACCAATTACCAGGGAAACCGTGTCCGGAGACACAACGAATAGCGGTGGGATACCAATCTGACTGTCGCTCGCTATAAAACCTGAGATCCAGGAGTGATGTTCTGGGGTGCCTTTTCTTTTCGTAGAGGACAACTCTGGTTGTCATCCGCAGCACCCTCACACTACAGCTGTATGTCGATGACATTCTACACCCCATTCTGTGTCCCTCAGGGAAAGCCATCCTGGGCTCCTGGGCTTCCATTTCAGCAAGATAATACCCGCCCGTTCATGGCGCGAGTTTCCGCTGCTTGTCTTTGTGCTTGCGAAACCCTACCTTCGCTAGCGAGGTCACCGGATCCCTCCCCAATTAAGAACGTTTGAAGCATTATGCACAGGGCTCTCCAACGCCATCGGTATTTTGAAGCTCTAAGGCGTCAGCTGTACATAATTTGGCGCGATACCCCACAGGACGACGTACATCAACATTAGCAAGCAGTACCATGCCTAATAACTGTTTGTCCACTACAGGTGGACCATTACTCAGTTGGTGAAGCTCTTCCTCTTGAATAAAACAGTTTTTTCTGAAATTTTTATCATTTGTCTGTCTGTATATGCACGTCACATCTACCGACTTCCCTTCCATTTGGAAAATTTCTTAGTGGTCCCTCTTCTTTATTTTATCTTACAATATACCTAACTTTGCAGGCTTACGTGGCCCCTGTCATTGAAGGGAAAACTCTGCGTTGCTAGGCCGCATCATATTTCTGCAATACGATAGACGTTTCGAGCTCTCTGCTAGGATTGCTCACCAGTGTGGGATCCGTACCAGATAGGTTGATAGAAGAGATAGAGAAGATCCAACGGAGAGCAGTGCGCTTCGTTACAGGATCTTTAGTAATCACGAAAGCGTTACGGAGATGATAGATAAACTCCAGTGGAAGACTCTGCAGGAGAGATGCTCAATAGCTCGGTACGGGCTTTTGTTGATGTTTCTAGAACATACCTTCACCGAGGAGTCAACCAGTATATTGCTTCCTCCAACGTTTATCTCGCGAAGAGATCATGAGGATAAAATCAGAGAGATTAGAGCCCACACAGAGGCATACCGACAATCTTTCTTTCCACGAACAATGCGAGGCTGGAATAGAAAGGAGAACCGATAGAGGTACATAAAGTACCCTCCACCACACACCGTCAGGTGGCTTGTGGAGTATGGATGTAGATGCAGATGTAGATGTTGTTCAGGATCTTGTGGTGTCCATGCTTAACTGAACACTGTCGAAGACGAGTGTAGCAATCCGTTCCCCGCGTTATGTTGTAGAAGCTGGATTCTAGGCTAAAATTACTGTGGCTGCCATTGGTGGGACAAAATCATTGGACAATAAGTGGGCTTTCACGTGTTGATGCTGAAGAGGTAGGGTTACTAGCTAAAATTCCTGTGGCTACTATTGTTAGGCCAACTTCATTGGCTAGAAAAGATTTATTCCCGTATTTATGCTGAAAAAGAGTTACTGGTTAAAATTCTACCACCTGATATCGTTGACCCACCGTCGTTGGGTGGAAAAGAAACAGGCAGGCAAGTGATGGGGGATGTATATCAAAAAGATTATCATCCGGAGGTGTGACTTCCTCGACGTTGCATCTACTGGTCGCGCACCATGTCGCGTATTCGTTTCTTTCATGGTGGGTAGGGAGGACATGAAGCCGAAAGGGGATACCGGTACTATCTATTGAAGCTACATTGGTTCTTAGAAATTTTAGTCGCTTCTCAAGCTTTCCATCCATAAATCGTAAATGTGCGTTTCCTTATCCAGCACACCTTCGTCATTCAGCCCTATGTGAAGGCCATATTTCTCGTGATGTTCTGCTTCTGCATATTTGACATGTTGGTTTGGACGTTCGTTGGCTTCGACTTTCGTAACATGTTCTTTAACAGTCCTTTCCATTTAGTCTATATCGATCTGCGTCAGCCACACGTCATCAGATGCATCCGTTTTGCATCAGTGAAGTCTTTAATTTTGATTTGACTGAAGAAAGAGATGTGTACACCACTTTTCCGTAGAAATCTGCTGATGTGGTCAGTGACCCTAGAAACAAAAAGTAACATGACAGAGTGACAAGGTGGCTCCTCGTCATTCGTCGCATGATAATTAACACTTTACTGTTCAAAGGCTCTGTCTATGGAGAAGCTATTGTAGGCATTAACTTTCTTTTTCTTCTTTAAGAAATCGAACTCCGATTACAAGCTGTTGTCATCACTAATATGGAGGGAAACTGAAGAGTGTTGAACACTGTATGCTTCTGGGCTGTGTTATGGTGCGATGTGGCATCTAAATTCCTATTTGTACCAGTAGGATTCCTATACACTTTGTTCCTAGAGTGTCGAAGAGCGTACGGAGAATGAAGGCCTTGACATTTATTCAACAATATATGTGTTCTGGTTAGGGAAAAGCACATTTATGGAAAAAAGTCCAAGAAGCTATTGAAATTTCTAAAAACGAAAGTAGCGTCAGTAGAGAGGACAGCTTCTGGCTTCCGGCTTCATAGCTGGCAGCCACCAGGGAAGTGAATGCATTACCTTGATGCGCATAAACCGTCTGGTAAGCCACCTCCACGGACAATAATACGCTCGATAATCGTTCATCTTATTTGCTCTGCCCGGTTTGCTGTTATTCAATGACGATGTCCCATTAATAGTAGCAGGAACAATTTCAACAAATAATTCTTCAGAATAACTACGTGAAAAGTGCCTTGCTCTGCTGAGCTCAAAAAATTGAGTAGTTTTATCAGCAGATGATATGCAGACGCTATCTTCTAAAATATTAGTTACATCCTCTGCTTCAGTGTCTCTTAAGCACTCTGGAAAAGTAGCGGATTTAATTTGTTCCCTATTTGGAAGAGTGTCTCACCGGGAGCCTGTACTCAGAAAAAATGCTGGTTCGTCAGCTCGTTCCTAACCCTTTTGGATAAGCTCCCCTGATTAAGTCTTTTAATGTGCCACCATTATGCCAAGCCTCGGCAACATCTCCACTCAGACTAACTCGAATTAACGGATACATTACTTGAAAAGTGACTGAATGAGAAATTTTAAATACGAGCGTTGTCCAGAAAGTAAGTTCCGATCGGCCGCGAAATGGAAACTACTGGGCAAATCCGGTAAAGCTTTGCACAGATGTGTTGGGCAGTGCATCTATTATGCCCGTAGATCGTGTCACGTCGCTCTTTTCAGTTTTGAGTCTACAGTGACCACGTAAAGATGCGTAGGGAATAGCGTCTTCCACCAAGTATGAGGGCCTGGTTAGAGATTTCGCCTGTGTCACGCAGCCCACATAACACAACTGTGGAGCAGTTCCTTCTTCATGCCAATTCTCGGCCGCACACTCCACTGGCAATGAAGACGCTCCTGTAGCGTTTCCGATGAGAAGTGTTTGCTCACCCACAATACAGTCCGCAATTGGCTCTCCATGAGTCTCACCTCTGCTCACAAGAACCGCTGGCTATCAAGACAAAATTTTTCCACAGACAACGAGCTGCAGACCAGTGCAGAAAACGGACGGAAGCACAGGCGGCTGCATTCGATGACGAGGATACGAGAAAGTTGATAGAACACTACGACAAAACTCGAAGTTGGTGCAGCGACTATGCAGAGAAGTAGGTGGAAGGTGTATGAAACTGTTCCAAATAAAACGTTTCTGGTTTTCACTGTGGTTTCCATTTCGCGACCGTTCGGAACTCACTTTCTGGGCAACCCTCGTATTACGGAGTATTGTTCTAATCACATGGAGAGCTACAGTTCAACATATTTTTGCACCAGTGTGCGTACTGAATCATGAGTAAAATAAGATTTGGTAATGTAAGCGTAGGCTTCCGCGGCCGTTGTCTTCTTCAATAAAATTCTTCAGGGTATCAGACCGCATCGTCATAATTTAAAATGCGCCAACGTTTCGGCCAGCGTTGCAGCTAGCCTTCATCAGGGCCTTACGTTAACTGCTAAATGAATTTTTTTTTATTTTTTTTTCTTTATTGTGATTTCATGCCCCTGCCCCATATGGGCAGGGGAGGGCTGTCAGCAGCACAATCCGCCGCTCTTCAGCCGAGTGACATGACAACTAAAACAAGAATAAAATAATACATACATAAGGAGGTAAAAAAGGGGAACAGAAAACAGAGTAAGGGGAGAAAATGGAGGTAGAAATACACTGACATGTAGATGTTCATTGGGGACAGTTAAAAAAGTCACCAGAAAGTTAAAATACACAGTTGGCTATTCTGAAAACACAGAGAAGACACTGGAAGCGCATGCACAGGTTAAAAGTTGGCCACAGTATTAAAAACACTCCGAAACAACACACTTAAAACCCACTTGGAGCACACACGACGAAGAATAAAACTACCAGGCGGGACCCGCCGAGGGAAAGGTCAGAGAGGATGGAAAAGGAGGGGAGAGCATGGGACAGCTGGGGAAGCGGCGGGATGAAGAGAGGAGGGGCAACCGTGGGTTCACGAAGAGGCAGGAGACACATGGGGCGGGAGAGGAAAAGGGAAGACAGGGCAGGAGGGAGCGCAGAGACACTGAAAGAAGGCACAAGAGAGGGACGTGGAGTAGGAGGGGAAATCCGCTCAGAAGGAGGGACGGGGAGGAGAGGGAGCCCTGAGGAGGAGGCAGGAAGAGGGGGTTAGAGTTGGTAGAAAGGGTAGATGTCAGGGCGAAGCTCATCATCCGGGAGTGGTAGACGGTGGAAGTTGTGTTGGGAAAGGAGGTGGAGGGTGTGGAGATGGAGAGAGGGAGGGACACAATGGTAAAGGCGCGGCAACGTGTTGGGAGTGGAGAGGAAGGGAGACACCAGGGGCTGAGGGGGATCAAGGCGGCGGACAATATATAGTGTGCGGATGTGTTCAAAGAAAAGGAGAAGGTGGGGGAAGGGGATGAGGTCATAGAGGATGCGCGTGGGGGACGGAAGGCGGATGCGGAAGGCGAGGCGGAGTGCATGGCGTTCGAGGATTTGGAGAGCTTTATAGAACCGGGGAGGGGCGGAAATCCAAGCGATGCTGGCATAACAAAGGATGGGGCAGATCATGGATTTGTAGGTGTGAAGGATGGTGGAAGGATGCAGACCCCACGTCCGGCCGGACAGGAGTTTCAGGAGGCGGAGGCGGTTGTGAGCTTTGTTTTGGATGGTAAGGAGATGGGGAGTCCAGGTGAGGTGGCGGTCGAGTGTGAGGCCAAGGTATTTGAGGGTAGGAGTGAGGTGGATAGGACGGCCGTAAATGGTGAGGTAGAAATCATGGAGGCGGAAGGAGCAGGTGGTGCGGCCTATGATGATCGCCTGGGTCTTGGAGGGATTAACACGGAGGAACCACTGGTTGCACCAAGCGGTGAAGTGGTCAAGGTGGGTTTGGAGGGTACGTTGGGACCGTTGAAGGGTAGGATAAAGGGCTAGGAAGGCGGTGTCATCTGCGAACTGGAGAAGATGAACAGGAGGGGGAGGTTTGGGCATATCAGCAGTGTACAGGAGATAGAGGAGAGGGGAAAGGACAGAACCTTGGGGCACGCCGGCAGAGGGGTAGAAAGTACGGGAGTTGGAATTGCGGAGAGTCACATAGGAGGGACGATGGGAGAGGAAGGAAGCAACGAGACGGACGAAGTTGATGGGGAGAGCATAGGTCTGGAGTTTGAAAAGGAGCCCGGGATGCCAGACACGGTCATAGGCGTTCTGGAGATCAAGGGAAACAAAGATAGCACAGCGACGGGAGTTAAGTTGGAGGGAAAGAAGATGGGTAAGGTTAAGGAGCTGGTCGTCAGCAGAGAAGGAAGGCCGGAAGCCACATTGGGTAAGAGGAAGGAGGCGGTGCTGGTTAAGGTGGCGGTGGATACGGCGAGAGAGGATGGCCTCAAAGACCTTACTGAACACGGAGGTGAGGCAGATGGGACGATAGGAAGAGGTAGCACAGGGGGGTTTGTTAGGCTTAGGGAACAGCAGGACACGGGAGGTCTTCCACAGGTCAGGGTAAAATCCAGTGGAGAGGAGGACATTGTACAGGGTAGCAAGGACAGACAGGAAGGATGGAGGGGATTCCATGAGGTGACGGTAGGTGACGCCATCATGACCAGGGGCGGTGTTTCGTTTGGAGCGGAGGACGAGTGTGATGTCTTGCATGGTGATGGGAGTGTTGATGTCGGAGGGGGGTAGCCGATCCAAGTACTGGAAGCTAGGGGCGAGCGGGGGGACAGAGGTGTCAGTGCGGTCAAGGACAGTGGGGAAGAGGGAGTAATCAAAATGGGGATCGTCAGGAATGGAGAAGACCTCGGACAGGTGGGAAGCAAAATGGTTAGCCTTACTGAGGTTGTCGGGAAAGGGTCGATCGTCATGGAGGATGCTAAATGAACACACTTGGTTCCTTAAATAGCTGCACGAGAAAACCGTGTCGTTACTTGATTGGCTGTAAAAGGAGGAGGAGGAGGGGTGAAGGGTATGCTTTATTGGTGTTTCCTTTATTATCTGTCATTGGCTGAAATAGCTGTTTTCTATTGGTCTTTATATTAATCCACCCCATTGTAAGAGACGGACGAATAGCGAACAGGTGATGGCTGTGACGTCACACTGTTTCCATGCTGTCCAGAAGCCGGCTGCGGCGTGCCATTGCTTTGTGTGCTCGCGACCACTACTGCGGCTCTCCGCGTGTCTGCATGGGCCGCCACGGCTCTGCCGCCGCTCCGTAGCCCTGCTATTGCAGGCAGCCAAGACCTCGGAAGCTTGTACCCGTCCTCTCTATTCATGTTGGTGGGTCTTTTGGCTATTTCTATCGCCTCTCTATTCTTTCTTTTGAAAGTGAGAGGCTGTTTCGCCTGGACGCGGGCTTCTTGAAAAAATATTGGTTTCCCGCACTCGTCTCGGTGTTCCGCCACTGCTGACTTAGTGTGTTGTTTCAGGCGGATATATCTTTCATGTTCCGAGAGCCTTGTGCTAATCGGACGTCCCGTCTCACCTATGTAGACTAATCCACACGCACAACCAATTTCATACACGCCAGCTGTGTGTAGTTTGTCAACTGCATCCTTGGTAGAACCGAGCATGTCTGATATTTTGTTTCCGCTTCGGAAAATTGGTTTGATGTCGGCTTTTCGTAGAATTTTGCCAATACGTTCGGTGACCCCTTGTACATATGGTAACACAGCAATGCTCTGTGCCTCCTTCTCCTCTTCCCTATTAGTCTTCTCCCTTGTCGACATGGTGCTGTCTATCATCTGCTTCCCATAGCCATTAGTTCCGAAGATGGACCTGAGGCGTACAAGTTCTGTCTTCAGATGTTCTTCGTCGCTTATCCTGTACGCTCTCTTCGTTAGCATGTGCAGGGCGGACTTCTTCTGCGTGTGGTGATGGTGGGAGGAGGCGTGAAGGTACCTGTCCGTATTGGTTGGTTTCCTGTACACTTTGTGGCCAAGTTTACCATCAGGTTTTCGATAAACTACCACGTCGAGAAAAGACAGCATCCCATTCTTCTCTGTTTCCATTGTAAACTGAATTTTCCTATGCTGTTGGTTAAGGTGCTTGTGGAAGTTCTGTAACTCCTCTTCTCCGTGGGGCCAGATGACGAAAGTATCATCGACATAGCGAAGCCAACAATTTGGACGTAATGGTGCGGACTGGAGGGCTGTTTCCTCAAATGCCTCCATGAAAATTTCTGCTGCGATAGGCGATAGGGGTGAGCCCATAGCTACACCGTCAATTTGTTCATAAAATTGTCCTTTCCACTTGAAATAGGTGGTCGTCAGACAGTGGCGCACAAGCTCACATATATCAGGTGCCACGCGTTCTTCTAGGATGTTCACAGTATCTGACACTGGGACATTCGTGAATAGGGATTTGACGTCGAAACTAACCATCAGGTCTTGGTCCGTAACACGCATTTCCTTTAGGAGAGACACGAAGTGAGTGGAATCCTTAATGTAGGACTCGGTTTGATGCACTAGGTGTCGGAGCCTAGGTGCCAGTTCTTTCGCTAGGTAGTAGGTCGGCGAATTTATACTGTTTACTATGGCCCTTAAGGGGAAGTCGGTTTTGTGTACCTTCGGTACACCATATATCCTTGGTGCCTGTGTCACTTGCGGGATGAATCTTCTGGCCTTGTCGAAGTTGATTCTAGAGTGCTTGAGCAGTGCCTGCGTCGTTTTGATTACCTTGGCCGTCGGATCTCCCTGAAGTTTCTTGTAGATAGGTTCTGCGAGAATATCTTCCATTCGTTTGTTGTAATCAGTTGTGTCCAAAACTACAGTGGCGTTGCCCTTATCTGCCTGTACCACTACTAAGTGGGGGTTGTCCCTGAGTTCCTTGATTGCATGGTATTCCTCAGCGTTGATGTTTTGCTTCGGTGGCTTTGCTTTATTCAGAACTCTGACCGTTTCCTGCCGGATCTTCTCCGTCTCGGCCTGTGGCAGATGACGTACCGAAGCCTCTACTGATTCTATGATGTCTTCTTTTGGAACTCGCTTAGGTGCGACTGCGAAATTCATCCCCTTGGCCAGAATTGCTGTGGTTGCTTCGCTCAAGGTGTGGCTGGAGAGGTTGACCACTGTCCGTCGCCTGTCCAGCGTCAATGTTTCGTCCGTGGCTTTCTGTTGTAGGTTGTCGTACTTTCTCATCTGGCGGTTAGTAATACTGTTGCTGGCCTTGATGCTCCTCCTCCTCCTTTTACAGCCAATCAAGTAACGACTCGTTTTTCTCGTGCAGCTATTTAAGGAACCAAGTGTGTTCATTTAGCAGTTAACGTAAGGCCCTGATGAAGGCTAGCTGCAACGCTGGCCGAAACGTTGGCGCATTTTAAATTATGACGATGCGGTCTGATACCCTGAAGAATTTTATTGAAGAAGATTTGGTAATCTCTTAAATATACTTTCTAGACATTTATGTACTCCACAATTCAATAACCAATCAGCTGATCCCTGGCTTTCGATCTAATCCAGGAAAGATTCTTCTTTACTATCAAACGGCGTGCCTTGCCATTCCAAGAACTCGATGTATTCCTACACATTACAGAGTAAGACACACACAGCGGCACGTGTCTCGCCAGTATCATCCCCTCTGATTTGTAACAGGCAGCCCAAAATACAGATTTGTCACTTTTTCAGACATAAAACCCTAGTATTTCTGTTGGGTCGATAATTAGTGACAAAGGTAGCTATAACAATAACTCAAAAGTACACAACACATATAAGAAAGCCAAGAACAAGCAAATTGTTTTTCTTAACATACACAACAAGCAACTTATTAACTTATTACAAATCTGAGGGCGACGAGATGGGAATGGAAGTTGACGAAATTTATATATTTAACTTATTAAGCCAGTACTGCACAGAAACATTAAAAACTGCACAAGCTAATAGTTATAAGGCTTAAAATTAACTACGAAGGACTAATTACGTGAAAAAGTGACACTTAAAGAATTTATAACAATACTGGATGCAAACCTTGCCTGGCAAGACAATTTATGCAGTAAAATATATTTAAAAAATGTTTCGTAAAGTGTAAACAGATTAAAAATGCGCATTAATAAACATATGTAAATAAAAACGTTTTTCAAAATTTGCAAATTTTTGGTATGGTCTTATGAGACCAAACTGCTGAAGTCATAGGTCCATAAGCCTACACACTACTGAATGTTATTTAAACTAACTTACACTGTGGACAACACACTCACCCACGCCTGAGGGAGGACTCGAACCTCCGACGGTTCTAAAAATGGTTGAAATGGCTCTGAGCACTATGGGACTCAACATCCGAGGTCATCAGTCCCCTAGAACTTAGAACTGCTTAAACGTAACTAACGACGTCACACACATCCATGCCCGAGGGAGGATTCGAACCTGCGACAGTATAAATCACGCGGTTGCAGACTCAAGCGCCTAGAACCGCTCGGCCACAGCGGCCGGCGAACCTCCGACGGGGAGACCCTATAAAATAAATAAAATAAAAAAAATATATTGTTATTTAAATATTAATTATTCTATCTGTATGATGGTGATTGTGATTGCAATTGTATATGCTTATCTGGAACGTGGATGTTTAATTATTCGGTATCAGACGCTTGACAATGGCTTTTTCGTAAAGGCAATGTTACTCGTAGTTGACCGTGAAATAAAACTGAATAATCGGACTTCGTAATTAAATCGTTTCCAAAGACTGCTGCGGTAGGTGCGGACTCATAATCTAAATCTCAATATTACAATAATTTGCCAGCCATGCCAATACGTCGTACAGGGGTGATTGTCTACTAAACATAAAACAGTTACACAGTTAGTTAAATCAGATATATTCAATGAATAAGCCCACAGTTCATAATCCTACTTACTTTTATAAATATAAATTCTTTACAGAATCGAGTGCCTAGTGTGGTTGCAACTCGCAGTATTCTTCTATAACATGAAATATGGCGGTGTGCCAGACAATAAAATAAAATATGTGCTTCTCGCACCACTTCAACCAGAGCTCCCTCTTTCTTAATCCAACAGAAGAGTAACATAATTGTGCTTTTGTTTTATCAGCGACACAGCGCTGCAGTTGTGTGCCATAGGCTTTATTTATTTGTCACTGATTATTTATTTAATTAATATTTCGCGTTTCTGAGGAAACTCACGCTCGGCATGCAAATGTGCCTTTATATTGCCCCCTGAATTGCGAGGCGAAAGGACACACCTGCAGGCGAGCAATTCACCTAAAGGCACAAGAAAATCTAAGTTATCTACAACTATTTACATGACTTACATTACACATTATACACATTATATACAAAATTTGAATGACGCGGGCGCGCCGTAAGAGTTCTAATGTTGGCAGATAGAGTGCGCGCATGCGCAGAAGCGTCTGTGTAACTGCGGCACTGCCGTTATATCGTACAGTTAGATCACGCGGCACAGTATTGCAGATCATATTGTTCGTGTGCGCGCGTTTTTCAGTCGTTGCACAAAGAAAATATTCAACCAAGATTACATATGAAGACAACATTCTATGACAGGTAACTTAGTTTTAAATTTACAATATTTGTTATAACACAATACAACTTAGATTGTTGAATGTTCTTAGTTACATAGTATTGTTTTGAAATACTTCAAAGAAAAATGTCCGTATTTTTCAGGTGCGTTGACCTATACACATCGTGTCGTTATTACAGTTCATATTCATCCGCTGCACAATAATTTTTTACAGGTTAGTATCGTCGTGGTAAATTTTTTTCATCACAGTAACATCGTTGTATAACAACGTGATTAACACATAAGCGTGTCCATTTCTCATTTCCATTATAGTCGTAGTGATGCAGTTGGTTGTGACTAAAAGCATTGCTTATTACAGATCAGACGTGACCCGTCGAGTAATTGGTCCACGTGCAGTTCGTTTTTTACATTCCGTGGAAGCTTGGTTGCAGAACCTCGGACGGCACACAGCTGGCGTCGATCCTTGGACAGTCCAGGTAAGAGTGTCCGTCACATTTCGAGAACATTTCATTCCCTGAAGTTCCAACCAAAATTCTTCCACCCGTCGTGTTGTTTTCGGGACAGGCACTTTGTGTCCATTTAATCCAGTTAACATCTTGAAGTTAGGTACTGTAGTAAGGTCACTAGACGATGCACGAATTATGCACTTCACATTTTCAGTTTTTTGCTGAATATAGCTCACCTAAATGTTCGTAGTTATTAATCAAAGAAATCATTCATCGCGTTTACATAGGTACGATGCATAATGAATGGCATTAACCGTTTCCTTCACATAGGTTTCTGCGTAGTTGCAGAGTTAGTAATGTTCGTTAATGTCCGTGAACTGAGGTTCACTATGCAATGTCTTTTTGGCACTCGTTTTGTTCAAATTTTTACATAGTAACAGTTACACTGTACATCAGTTAAAAAAAATAAGTAATTATACATACACATGTCACATATTTTCTTATCATAAACATAATATAGTTGCACATAAACATGTTTACATCATCATTACAACGCTATAGGTTATTACATTGTGTCACATTTGATTACATGAATTGCAGATATTTACATCCTCTTTAGCGGTTTTGCTGGGATATTATCGATGTTTTTTGTGATGTCATCTGAAATTAAGATAGGTTAGACACCACATTCATTACATCAGTAGGCAAGACCAGGCGTTTTCACTACTCAATAAATATTCAAAATAGTAAGAGAGAGAAAATGTTCGATTCCTCGCGTTTTGTGCGTGTGTGTAGAGTGTCTGTGTGGCCTTGACTACTGATAGATGCTTTTCGTGTTGAGAGATGTGCGTCTAATCTACACTCCTGGAATTTGAAATAAGAACACCGTGAATTCATTGTCCCAGGAAGGGGAAACTTTATTGACACATTCCTGGGGTCAGATACATCACATGATCACACTGACAGAACCACAGGCACATAGACACAGGCAACAGAGCATGCACAATGTCGGCACTAGTACAGTGTATATCCACCTTTCGCAGCAATGCAGGCTGCTATTCTCCCATGGAGACGATCGTAGAGATGCTGGATGTAGTCCTGTGGAACGGCTTGCCATGCCATTTCCACCTGGCGCCTCAGTTGGACCAGCGTTCGTGCTGGACGTGCAGACCGCGTGAGACGACGCTTCATCCAGTCCCAAACATGCTCAATGGGGGACAGATCCGGAGATCTTGCTGGCCAGGGTAGTTGACTTACACCTTCTAGAGCACGTTGGGTGGCACGGGATACATGCGGACGTGCATTGTCCTGTTGGAACAGCAAGTTCCCTTGCCGGTCTAGGAATGGTAGAACGATGGGTTCGATGACGGTTTGGATGTACCGTGCACTATTCAGTGTCCCCTCGACGATCACCAGTGGTGTACGGCCAGTGTAGGAGATCGCTCCCCACACCATGATGCCGGGTGTTGGCCCTGTGTGCCTCGGTCGTATGCAGTCCTGATTGTGGCGCTCACCTGCACGGCGCCAAACACGCATACGACCATCATTGGCACCAAGGCAGAAGCGACTCTCGTCGCTGAAGACGACACGTCTCCATTCGTCCCTCCATTCACGCCTGTCGCGACACCACTGGAGGCGGGCTGCACGATGTTGGGGCGTGAGCGGAAGACGGCCTAACGGTGTGCGGGACCGTAGCCCAGCTTCATGGAGACGGTTGCGAATGGTCCTCGCCGATACCCCAGGAGCAACAGTGTCCCTAATTTGCTGGGAAGTGGCGGTGCGGTCCCCTACGGCACTGCGTAGGATCCTACGGTCTTGGCGTGCATCCGTGCGTCGCTGCGGTCCGGTCCCAGGTCGACGGGCACGTGCACCTTCCGCCGACCACTGGCGACAACATCGATGTACTGTGGAGACCTCACGCCCCACGTGTTGAGCAATTCGGCGGTACGTCCACCCGGCCTCCCGCATGCCCACTATACGCCCTCGCTCAAAGTCCGTCAACTGCACATACGGTTCACGTCCACGCTGTCGCGGCATGCTACCAGTGTTAAAGACTGCGATGGAGCTCCGTATGCCACGGCAAACTGGCTGACACTGACGGCGGCGGTGCACAAATGCTGCGCAGCTAGCGCCATTCGACGGCCAACACCGCGGTTCCTGGTGTGTCCGCTGTGCCGTGCGTGTGATCATTGCTTGTACAGCCCTCTCGCAGTGTCCGGAGCAAGTATGGTGGGTCTGACACACCGGTGTCAATGTGTTCTTTTTTCCATTTCCAGGAGTGTATTTCTCAAAGTAAAAGATCGCTTCACAGATGACGTCTGTCAGTTCGTCAGGTGTCACACCAAGTCAGTGGTACCTTCAGTAACAAATGTTCCGTGAAAAATTAATATGTCATCCACTGCTACGTAATCATAAATTTTACTTTAATATTCCGTCTTTCAGGTGGAGACGTGCGCTGAAAGAAGAGTTCTTCTGTCTTCAACTGCGTCACTGGAACCGCTGAAGTGAAAATTTCTATACTACTTATTATCTGTGTTGTAACAACAGAGTTTTTCGAGTTGCTTAGCAATATTTTGATGGGTATGACTTTGACATTATTCAGCATGAAATGCTCTAAGATCTCGGTGTGCGTATAGCCCAATAATTTTGTTAGTTCTAGGATGTTGTAACAGATACGCACCAGGATGCGGTATGTTAACAATTATATAAGGTCCTTCATATAGCAGACGCCACTTAGCGTTGCGTCGTTTGAGTGCTACAGATTTATAATGAGTACGAAGTAGTACAAGCATTCCTACCTCGAATTTTTGTTTTCTTTTTATTATGTTTCTGTGATGTTTGTTTCGTATTTGTGCGTGATGTGTCAATGTAGTCAATACTTCTTTTATTTTCTGTTCAGGTGTGATTTCCTTGTCTGACAACTTAGGTAATGGTTCTATCCACTGATCGTTCTGTTTGCAATTGAACATGATCTCGTTAGGTGTGTAATTCGTATCGTAAATATTTAAGTTATTGTGTACGTCTTCGAAAAGACTTAGGTAGGACACCCAATTAGTATGTTTTGATGAAATATAGGTCCTCATGAATCGATTTAATTCTCGGAAAAGTCTCTCAGTCGCGTTACATTGTGGACTAAACCTCGAAATAAATATACTTTTAATGTTATTGTCCTTCAAGAAATTTCTCCATTTGTACCCAGAGTAGTATGCTGCATTATCTGATAGAATTGCTTTAGGTTTTCCCACGTGCGTCAGGTAATCACTTGAGAATCTTCGTATTATAGCATTTGCAGTGGCGGATTTTAAAGCATAAAGTTTTACATGTTTAGAAAATATATCGTAAAAAGTTAAGATATATTTGACGCCTCCAGAGCTTGCTGGATGCGGTCCACTGATGTCAGTACACAGAATTTCCAGGGGTTTACTAGGTAAAATAGAATGTAAATCTGTTTTTGTGGATAAATTCTGAGGTTTTGATTTTTGACATATGACACATGTTTTGTTCCCTGTAAATTTTTCTTCTCATATTGCTAAAATAACAGTATGTACTGAGTTTTGCCAAACACTTTTTCGTCCCATAATGACCCCAAACTAAGTGTGTGTGCCAAATTAGATTACGTTCAGACTCTTTGGGAATGCATGCACACCAGTTAGTAGCATTTGGATGTCGGTGGTAAAATAACACATCATTGTGTAACTTGTAATACTTAGTCAAAGGATGATTGTGTTTTTCTACCAGTAATGTTATTATCTTATACCAGTGAGGATCAGATTTTTGTAATTCAGCCATGTTTCTGCACATATCAATATAATATTGCTGATACTGCTTGTCTTGCATTAAGAGAATCCTGTAGTCATTTATATTTTCTAAGTCACTGTTGGTATCATTCATACCTTGTGGAAGTCTAGACAAAGTGTCTGCAATGGTGTTGTCCTTACCTCTTATGTACTTAATTTCAAAAGAGTAGTTCTGAAGTGTAACTGCCCATCGTGATAGTCTAGGATGTACAAGTTTACAAGTTAACAAAAATGTCAGGGCCTGGTGATCGGTGTAAATTACCGTATGTTTTCCAAATAAATAATAATTGAATTTCTTGAATGCCCATACTATGGAAAGTGTTTCTAACTCAGTAGTGGAGTATGTACGCTCACATTCAGTTAGAGTGCGACTCGCAAACCCAATAATTCTTATCTGTTCCTCCTCTTTATTCTTTACAACTTGAAATAAGCAACAGCCCAAGCCAGTACGTGAAGCGTCACAAGTCATACAAAAATCTAAATTGAAATCTGGATGGCTCAATATGTTAGCATTCACTAAAGCATGTTTAATTGTATTAAAGTCATTCTGGCACTGTTCCGACCAGATCCAAACTTGATTCTTTCTGAGTAGATTTAGCAGATGTTTACTGTTCAAAAGTGGTTGTGGCAAAAAACGTCTGAAAAATGAACATAGCCCAAGGAATGATTTTAACTGCTTTTTAGTTCGAGGGCTAGGAAAGTTTCTGATAGCATCTAATTTACTGGGATCCGGACGTATGCCCTGTGAATTAATGATATGTCCTAAATACTTTATGTCACTGCAACCAAATTTTGATTTTCTTAGGTTGGCTGTGACTCCAGCTTGTGCAAATTTTTCTAAAATTCTTTGAAGAGTGTCAACGTGTTCATTCCAAGATTGTGTAGCTATCAGTATATCATCTACATAGTGTGTGACTGTCTCAACTAAATCGTCGCCAAGCACGGTATCCAGGGCTGTAATGAATAGCCCAGAGCTGACATTCAGTCCGAAGGGTAGAACACAAAACTGATAGGTTCGCCCCCCGAACATAAATGCAGTATATTTCCGAGAATCAGGAGTGATACCCACCTGCCAAAACGAATTAGCGAGATCTATTGTGGAAAAATATTTTGCATCTAGAAATTTCTGTAATTGCTCTTCTAAATTTTCGGGTTTTGTGTGAACTGGTAAAATTATTTCATTAATAGCTCGTGCGTCTAACACTAACCTAATGCTTCCATTTGATTTTTTGACAACAAGTAGAGGACTACAATAAGGTGAGGTGGATGGTTCAATGACCTTCCAGTCTAACATTTGTTTTAATTCTTGCCACACAGCAGGTCGTTGAGATAACGGTACGTTATATGTCTTATGGTAGAAGATCTTGTGAGGCTTAACTTCAATCTTGTACACATACGTGTTGATAACACCTAATCGTTTGGTAAAAACTTATAAATATTTGGATAACACTTCCTGTAGTTTTATACGTTCATGTACACTGAGAGCTGTAGCTTCACTTATCTTATGATCAAGCAATGTTTTCAAGTCCATTAGCTCTGTGTCAGATGAGTGTGTTTGCATGTCTTGAATGTCATTGTCAAGTACTAACTGAACCTTGTACCCTGTACAGTGTTTGTCATGCTTTAGAGTTCTCCTGTCCAAATCAATAATAATTACACTGCCTTTATCATTTAAAATACATTTACCTTTGGAGAAGTCTATAATGCAGTCCTTCTCGCTCATAATATCTATTCCTAATATCCAATTTGTCACAAGGTTTTGTACAACCAGGAATGGCCATTGTACGGTTCCATTACCTATTTTAACGTTTACAAAAACTTGCTTCGTAACCCTACATGACTTATTACCTAGTGCAGTAGTTATTTTACAGTTTTGGGCAGGAAACTCAGGCACAGGTTCCAATTCACACATCTTTTTATAGAAATTAAAAGACAAAACGCTCACAGCTGCACCTGTATCTAGGATAATAGTAGTTGGAATCCCACCTACTACACCAGTAGTAGATGCTAAAACAATTTCATTTGTGTTTAAACGACATTGTGTACTGTCTTGTAAAAGTTCATCTGATATATTGTTATTGTGGTTGTATCTTATAAATAAAACAGGTAGTTTTTGTTTAGAATTACTCGGCATATCATTATTCTGTTGTTCAAGTGTGGTGTCAAATAACTGATTAACATTGAAGTCGCCCCCCAAGAATTCTTCAGCCACGACCTGGGGCAAAGTAGTGACTGTTTCTAGTTCGTTGGATTATCATTTGTACTAGGTACTGACACAGATTGAGGTTGTGCATCAGGTGTCATTTCTATTATATTCACATTCGGATATTGCCTATTATGATCTCCAAACTTTTGCGGTTGTTGTTGCTGTTCCGCATTATAACTTACCTGTCGGTCGTAAGGTATGCTCCAATTTTGTCCTGGTGGCTGCTGTGGTAAAGCAGAGTTTGAATAAAAGTACTGATCGTTACGAGTCCAACCTTGATGCTGTCTTGGCTCGTAGTTACTATTATTTCTATTTCTGTTTGTGTTTTTGTTATTACCTTTGTATCCGTTGTTACCGTTGTAGTTATTACCGCGGTGCCTTTTGTATGGATTGCCGCATGAAATGTTATTACTGTTGTAACTATTGTTTGTATTGGAATACGCGTGTTGATTTTGATTTCCGTACTGAGACGGCATGTGAGTTTGCTGTTTTTGTTGTACCGCGTATCCAACTGTGGGCGCGCCAGAATTGTGTTGGCAAGCCTGCATGTTTTGCATACCACTAGTGTAAACATTGTGGCTGCTGTTTTGCCGCGCGAAGCGCTGATCTTCAAGTAACATGTCAACCGAATCTAAAGCTGTTAAAAAATAATCTGAATCGTCATCCGGGATATGTAGAAGTTTTTCCTTAATGTTGAAAGGCAATTTGGCCTTCAACGCTCGGAGTATATCACGCGTTGCGACTGGTTCGTCTAAAAAATGTCCCATGTTCAAGTATTTTTCAAAATATCTGCGTAAGTTACCATTTTTACTGTTAAAAGTTTCAGGTTCTAAAATTTGTCTTCTGAATCGCTCCTGGACGGATTGCGACCAGAATTTGTTCAGAAAAGCACGCTCAAACTCACTGTACGTGGTACATACGTCAGCTTGACTGTATGCCCAGACAGCTGCATCGCCTTGGATGTAACCGACAATATATGAAATCTTTTTCCGGTCACTCCAAGTGCGTGGAAATGCGTTACTAAAAGATTTAAGAAAAATCACCGGATGAATGGTTCGTTTTTCTGGGATAAAAATCTGAAATTGCCTGTGTTTCATTAAGCTTTCGTCTTCCTTCGCATTGTGATATGGATTTATTCCACTGTAATTACTGGTATGTTCAGCTGGTGAGTAATTACGATAATGTTGCTGTGGTTTACCATGATAATAGCTTGTGTTTGTGTTTCCACATCGTGGTATGTGTTGTAGTCGTGGTGTGTTTTGTTCTTGTGTATTTGTCGTGTGCGGAATGTGTGTATCATACTCGAATGTATATTGGTTTCTGAACTGTACATTTTGACTGATATTTTCGTTACATTCAGACTGTAGTTGATCGGTGAATTGTCTCATGGGTGCAGTGACGAATTGTACTGCGTCACTGATCAGCTGTTTGTTATTAGTAATGTATTGCGCTACGGAGTCGTGCACAATTGTTGGTAAATTTTCACGTAAGCATCTATCAAAATGTTTGTCTTTGCTCTCAACCCAATCATGAAATTCTTTATTAATATTTTGAAAATGAGCTGTGGTATCTGATTGTAAGATGTCAGTCAGGTGTTGTTCAACATTGTCAAATTTATTCTGTACGTCAGTAATTCGTTTTTCAAGATTGTCATGTACTGAAGGATATGTTTGAATTTGTTCAGTAAGAACTTCACACGTGACATTAAGGTTTTTTACTTGTGTCTGTAAAAGTGCTACGTCAGTTGTAGTCTTTTCTTGTCTCGTATTGAGCTGGGAAAATTTAGTACTGAGTTCGGTCATCTGTTTGGTCAGTGTGGCGTCTATAAGTTCCACACGCTTACATAAAGTGTCATTACCTATCTTGATTGCTATGAGATCAGATTTGATTTCGTCATTTTGTGTTTTTAACTGTTCATTTTGTGTCTCTAATTGTGCCTTTAAGGTTGCCATGTTTTCGGCGTTTTGTTTCATTAGCATTTGTAACATGTCGGCAATGTTTACCGTTTGCAAGGTCTCTGCCCCCGCCGCGTCATTAGACGTGACGTCATGCATTAACATGGGCTCTGATTGAGATTTTGAAATTTTTGTAGTGGACGGCCTATTGTCAAAATTTTCGTCAACACTTGCGTCAATGTTTGATGAATCGTCACTACCGGTTGCTGTCGTAAAGTCATTTTCTAACACTTGTCTCACGTCCGAGTCGGATTGCGTCTGAATAGTACGTCCTTGCTGTTCCATTTTTGCGTATTGTTTTCTAGTTATTACCATGCCACACGTGATATATGTTTCAAGAAAATTTTTGACACTGATTTTAAAATAAAATGTAGTTGAGCATGAATCGCTCGTAGCAACAATGGCTGTCTGTTAATTTAAAAATATAAACTGAATTTGAGATTATTGGTAATGGCTGCTGGCCATGTTACATGATATCGTACAGAAGTCGGCCATATTGTACACTCGTGTATTGGTATTGTTGCATACGTTATTGTTTAGGGAAAAGTACTGAGAATGAAATTTATCACTGAAACTGTTATGCAGAAAAGAAACACTACAGAATTTACTGAAAAGCTAATACACTGAATTATACGTCTGGTCAAGCCTACCAATGCAAAGATGCTGCGTCTTACCTTATTTTGCTGGAAGTTTCATTGCGCCTTCCCGCAAAATTTCAGAATTGGAAAATATCTTCAGATTTTGTTATCTCTCATACATTGACGTCCAGGTCCAGAAAGTTGATTTTTTACATGAAACAAAGAGAACAATGTAACAAATGACAAAATAACAAGTCCGACACGCAGTCGCCAATATAAAATAAATAAAATAAATAAAAAATGTTATTTTAAATATGTTAATTATTCTATCTGTATGATGGTGATTGTGATTGCAATTGTATATGCTTATCTGGAACGTGGACGTTTAATTATTCGGTATCAGACGCTTGACAATGGCTTTTTCGTAAAGGCAATGTTACTCGTAGTTGACCGTGAAATAAAACTGAATAATCGGACTTCGTAATTAAATCGTTTCCAAAGACTGCTGCGGTAGGTGCGGACTCATAATCTAAATCTCAATATTACAATAATTTGCCAGCCATGCCAATACGTCGTACAGAGGTGATTACTAAACATAAAAAAGTTACACAGTTAGTTAAATCAGATATATTCAATGAATAAGCCTACAGTTCATAATCCTACTTACTTTTATAAATATAAATTCTTTACAGAATCGAGTGCCTAGTGTGGTTGCAACTCGCAGTATTCTTCTATAACATGAAATATGGCGGTGTGCCAGACAATAAAATAAAATACGTGCTTCTCGCACCACTTCAACCAGAGCTCCCTCTTTCTTAATCCAACATAAGAGTAACGTAATTGTGCTTTTGTTTTATCAGCGACACAGCGCTGCAGTTGTGTGCCATAGGCTTTATTTATTTGTCACTGATTATTTATTTAATTAATATTTCGCGTTTCCGAGGAAACTCACGCTCGGCATGCAAATGTGCCTTTCTAAGCCGCTCGGACCGTGACAGGGCTGCCTCAGACCGCAAGGTTACACCGGCGGCAAACAAGTTTAGACACCACGTAGAATATGTAAACCCCAAAATTTCAATGTTATGAACATAAACTTAAGAAAATCTGGTAATGTCAAACAAAAGAATTATCAACATTTAAAAACAATAGGACACGCAGTTTATACTATTATTGAGTATGATTATAAATAATACGTAACCCACAGTCGGTATACATATATGAACTCCAGGGGCAGTGGTCTACAGCTTTACAAATTACAGTGGGAGCACAACTAAAGTTAAACTGCACTGCCACAATAATGAGACACCGAATGAAGCTTATGAAAGGTATTTCTTATGCAACACACAATCCACTCACCGTAGATCACCAGAAAGCTGAAAAGGTGTGTTTGAAAAGGCTTCTCACCAAATGAATTGCCTTCGGTGCTACAATGGTGGTGCTGTGAACGAAGTCGCCAGCAGCTGGTTTCTCAGGTACAGTGTGTCTCGACTTGTCACTAGCTCGAACCTTCAAACAATGGCACGCTTCCTTCCATTCATATCCCAGTGCATCTCCTCCAATGCGGCGCGGGTAAGTCTCTCTTACATACACTGGTCAGCAGCAACACAAAGATTCTGAAGTACTCGAGGAAAAACACACTGAGAACAACGTTGCCGGAAAGTGCTCCTAAATCAGACAGGCAGGCAGTCCCTCTCGCGGGATTGGTTGCTAAGTAACAATAGCCATCCATGGTCCAGGAGTACCGTCCTTGATCAGTAATCAAACGTCTTCGGTCCTGCGTTGGAGCTCCGCCACAGCTTGAATTCTGAATAAAAATCATCAGCGTTAGTGGCCGAAGACTTCCGGCATAATAAGTCACCCACGGACAGCCAACGGCTTTGTCAAACAGGACGGAGGAGCGGACAGAATTTTAGAGCACTCTCTTTTCCTTGGGGTCGGGAAATTGCTCGTATAGGCGGAAGAATCAGCAATGATCAACGACATGAGGATGCAGTAGGCAATGGAAACCACATCATTAAGAACACATAATGTGTTTATACAGAAAATGTGGCCTGTAATTGAAGAAGTGTCAGTATGATCTTTCCCTTGGCAAAAGATTCCGGAATAGTCTCCCACTCGGATCGCCAGGAGGGGACCGCCAAGGTGGAGATGACAATGTAATATAGATTGAGTTGTAGACGTCGGGGTGTGGAAAGTCACAAGTTTGTACGTGCTAGGGAAGCTAGAAAATCTGGGAAAGGAAATTCAAAGGATCAGTCTAGATCAGTGGGGTCAGTGAAGTGAAATGGACAGATTACAAGGTTCTGGACACATGAGTATAGGGTTGTATGAACGGCAGCAGAAAACGACGTGCCAATAGTAGAATTCTTATGAATAGGAAGGTATGACACAGAGTGAGTTACTATGAACAGGTCAGTGATACGGTTGTTCTCACTAGAATGGACAACTGACCAACACCGACACGATAGTTGAGGTACACATGAAGAAGTCGCAAGATGAGCATGAGAAGATAGAGGCAGCGTATGAGGATATTGAACAGGTGATTTAATACATAGAGATAAAATTTTCAAGTCATGGAGGACAAATGGCTATGAGCACTATGGGACTCAACTGCTGAGGTCATTAGTCCCCTAGAACTTAGAACTAGTTAAACCTAACTAACCTAAGGACATCACAAACATCCATGCCCGAGGCAGGATTCGAACCTGCGACCGTAGCGGTCTTGCGATTCCAGACTGCAGCGCCTTTAACCGCACGGCCACTTCGGCCGGCATGGAGGACAGTACTGCAGTTGTCGGGGAAGGAACAGAAGAAAGGGTTGCGGGAGAGTATCGGTTTGGTACTAGGAATGGGAGGAGGGACAAGTAATTAAGTTCTGCAGTAAATTTCAAGTGGTAATAGCGAATATTCTCTTCAAGAATCAAAGGAAAAGGAAGTATACTAAGAAAAGACCGGGAGATACGGGAAGATTCCAGTTAGATTACGTCGTGGTCGGACAGGAGTCCCTGATGAAGAGTAGGCTGAAGCTTAAGAGATTAGCCAGGAACAATCAATGCGCAAATTAGTGCGACACGCAAATACTAAGGAATGAAGAGATACACTTGAAGTTCTCTGAGGCTCTCCACGCTGCGATAAAGTATAGCTCAGTATGTATTTCGGTTGAACAGGGATGGACATCTCTAAAAAGGGTAACCACAGAAGTTGTAGAGAAAAATGCAGTTAGAAAGTAGTTAAGTACGAAGGAACCCTGGCTAACAGAAGAAATACTTCAGTCCATCGATGAAAGAAGGAAGTACAAATATGATCAGGAAAAGTCAGGAAAACAGAAATCAATGGGAAATGTAGGAAAGATAAGAGGAAATGGATGAATGAAAAATTTGAAGAAATCGAAAAAGAAGTGGTCTTCGAAAGGACTGACTCAGCAAATAGGTAAATCAAACAGCTTTCGGTGAAATTGAAAGCAAGGGCTGTAACAGTAAGAGTGCAGTATGCTTTCCACTGTTAAATGCAGGGTAGAGAGTGGATAGGTGGAAAGAGTACACTGAAGACCTCTATGAGGGGAACATTTGTGTGATGTTATAGAAGAAGAAACGGGAGTCGATACAGAATGTACAGGGGAATCATTATCAGAATCAGAATTTAAAAGAGCTTCGGAAAACTTAAGTTCAAATGAGGGAGAAGAGATTGATAACATCCTATCACAATTTCTAAAATCATTGGGGAAGTGGCAACGAAACTACTATTCACGCCGGTATGTAGAATGTATAAAATGGGCGATAGACCATTTGACATTCAGAAAAATACCAGCCACACAATTCCGAAGACTGCAAAAGCTGACAAAAGCGAGAATAATCGCACGATCAGCTTAACAGCTCGTGCGTCCAAGTTGCTGAGAATAATAATTTACAGACGAATGGAAAAGAAAATTGAGGATGTGTTAGGTGGCGATGATTTTTGCTTTAGGAAATGGAAAGGCACTAGACAGGCAGTTCTGACGTTTGGGTTATTAATGGAAACAATACTAAAGTAAAATAAAGGCACGTTCATAGGATTTGTCGATCTGGAAAAAGCATTCGACAGTGTCAAATGGTGCAAATGTTATAAATTCTGAGGAAAATAGGGAAAAGCTATAGAAAGAAACCAGTAATATACACCCAGTACAAGAGCCAAGAAGTAACAATAAGAGTGAACGACCAAAAACAAAGAGTTCGGATTAAAAATGGTGTAAGACAGTCACGTAGTTTTTCGCCCCTGCTGTTCGGTCTAAACATCGAAGAAGGAAAAACGAAAATAATGGAAAGGTTCAAATTGGAAACAAAATTCAAAGTGAAAGGATATCAACGATAAATTTCGGTGATGACATTACTATCGTCAGTGAATGTGAAGAAGAATTGCAGTATCTGCCGAATGGAATGAACAGTCTAATGAGGGTAGCATATGGACTGAGGGTAAATCGGAGAAAACGAAAGTAATGAAAAATAGCAGAAATGAGAGCAGCAAGAAGCTTAACACAACAATTGATGGTCATTAAGTAGATGAAGTTAAGGAATTGTGCCACCGAGGCAGCTAAATAACAAATGACGGATGGAGCAACGAGAACTTAAAAGGGAGATTAGCACTGGGAAAAAGGGTATTCGTGGCGAAGAGAAGTCTACTAGTATGAAACACAGACCTTAAACTGAGAAAGAAATTTTTGAGAATATACATTGGAGCACAGTATTTTATGGTAGTGAAACATGGACCGTGGGAAACTGGAACAGAGAAGGATCGAAGCATTTGAGGTATGGAGCTGCAGGCTAATGTTAAGGTGGATTTGTAAGGTAAGGAATGATGAGGTTCTCTACAGAAACAGAGAGGAAAGGATTACAAGGAAAACGCTGACAAGGAGGAACGGCGTGATAGGGCATCTGTTAAGACAGCAGGAAATGTCTTCCATGTTACTAGAGTCAGCTGTGAAGAGAAAGAACTGTAGAGAAAGAATGTCTTCCATGTTACTAGAGGGAGCTGTAGGAGGTTAAAACTGTAGAGAAAGATTGGAATAAATCCAGCAAATACTTGAGGACGAGGGTTGCAAGTGATACTCCGAGATGAAGAGGTTAGCACAGGAGACCGTGGCGGGCCACATCTCTACATCTCAAAGATGACGTCTATCCAAATTTCGAGCCACTGGTGTACGAGTTGTACTGGTAGCAGGTCCGGTTTACTTTAAATACACGCTGTTACGTTCGTGAGAGTTGCTTACCCTTGAGACTGGACATGGTGAGTTGGTGTTAGTCAAGAATGTCTTTAAGGCGACAAAGACGCCATTACCAACTGAGTTTGAACGAGATGGTGTAATGACACTACAAGAAGCTGGCTGTTCCTTCTGCGATACTGCAGAAAGACTTGGCAGGAATGTGGCCACCGTACATGTTTGCTGGCAGATGTGGTCACGTGAATGTACGGTGGCAAGGAGCACGGACTCTTGACAACCACGCTATTGAGAGAGAGGACCTCCGTGTTCGATGTACGGCTCTGGTGACGCATCGTATTGCATCCACGGCAGGTAACTTTGCATCAGTTGGCACCACAGTGTCACAACGAACTGCTAAAAACCGGTTACTTCAAGGACAGCTACGAGCCAAACGCCCTATAGTGTGCATTCCAGCGACCTCAAACCACCGCCATTTGAGACTTCAGACGGCAGGTGGGAGATCTGTTGTGTTAACTGGTGCACAGTTACCCACAGCTGCAAAATACTAAGACGAATTCTTTACAGACGAATGGAAAAACTAGTAGAAGCCGACCTCGGGGAAGATCAGTTTGGATTTCGTAGAAATACTGGAAAACGTGAGGCAATACTGACCTTACGACTTATCTTAGAAGAAAGATTAAGGAAAAGCAAACCCACGTTTCTAGCATTTGTAGACTTAGTGAAAGCTTTTGACAATGTTGACTGGAATACTCTCTTTCAAATTCTAAAGGTGGCAGGGGTAAAATACAGGGAGCGAAAGGGTATTTACATTTTGTACAGAAACCAGATAGCAGCTATAAGAGTCGAGGGGCATGAAAGGGAAGCAGTGGTTGGGAAGGGAGTAAGACAGGGTTGTAGCCTCTCCCAGATGTTATTCAGTCTGTATATTCAGCAAGCAGTAAAGGAAACAAAAGAAAAATTCGGAGTAGGTATTAAAATCCATGGAGAAGAAATAAAAACTTTGAGGTTCGCCGATGACATTGTAATTCTGTCAGAGACAGCAAAAAACTTGGAAGAGCAGTTGAATGGAATGGACAGTGTCTTGAGAGGAGTATATAAGATGAACATCAACAAAAGCAAAACGAGGATTATGGAATGTGGTAGAATTAAGTCGGGTGATGCTGAGGGAATTAGATTAGGAAATGAGACACTTAAAGTAGTAAAGGAGTTTCGCTATTTGGGGAGCAAAATAACTGATGATGGTCGAAGTAGAGAGGATATAAAATGTAGACTGGCAATGGCAAGGAAAGCTTTTCTGAAGAAGAGAAATTTGTTAACATCGAGTATAGATTTAAGTGTCAGGAAGTCATTTCTGAAAGTATTTGTATGGAGTGTAGCCATGTATGGAAGTGAAACAGAAGAATGCTGAAGATTAGATGGGTAGATCACATAACTAATGATGAAGTATTGAATAGGATTGGGGAGAAGAGAAGTTTGTGGCACAACTGGTCCAGAAGAAGGGATCGGTTGGTAGGACATGTTCTGAGGTATCAAGGGATCACCAATTTAGTATTGGAGGGCAGCGTGGAGGGTAAAAATCGCAGAGGGAGGCCAAGGGATGAATACACTAAGCAGATTCAGAAGGATGTAGGTTGCAGCAGGTACTGGGAGATGAAGAACGTTGCTCAGGATAGAGTAGCATGGAGAGCTGCATCAAACCAGTCTCAGGACTGAAGACCATAACAACAACAACAACTGATGAAAACTGGTTCTGCCTCGGTGCCAGTGCCAGCGGTGTGTTGTTAGAAGAAGTCTAGTTGAAGGACTGCAACTAACCTTTCTGCGTCTGGGTCATGCGATTTCGTATGACACTCTCGTGGCTGTCCCATGTACACTGACTGCAAATTTTTACTCCATTCTAGTAATTCGACCTGTTGTACAGTTCATGAACAGAATTCCAGAATTTTTACAACATGATAACTCAACGCCCACACACCGCTGTTGTAACCTAACATGCTCTACAGAGTGTCAACATGTTGCCTTGGCCTGCTCGATCACTAGATCTTTAACAAAAGCCCGTACCGAGCTACTGAGCGTCTCTCCTGCAAAGACTTCCACTGGAGCTTATCTATCATCTCCGTAACGCTTTCGCGATTACTGAATGATCCCGTAACGAAGCGCGCTGCTCTCTGTTGGATCTTCTCTCTCTCTTCTATCAACCCTATCAGGTACGGATCCCACACTACTGAGCAGTATTCAGGCAGTGGGTGAACAAGCGTACTGTAACCGACTTATTTGTTTTCGGATTGCATTTCCTTAGGATTCTTCCAATGAATCTCAGTCTGGCATCTGCTTTACCGACGATCAACTTTATATGATCATTCCATTTTAAATCACTACCAATGCGTACTCCCAGATAATTTATGGAATTAACTGCTTCCAGTTGCTGACCTGCTATTTTGTAGCTAAATGATAAGGAATCTATCTTTCTATGTATTCGCAGCACATTACACTTGTCTAGATTGAGATTCAATTGCCATTCCCTGCACCTTGCGTCAATTCGCTGCAGATCCTCCTGCATTTCAGTACAATTTTCCATTGTTACAACCACTCGATATACCACAGCATCATCTGCAAAAAGCCTCAGTGAACTTCCGATGTCATCCACAAAGTCATTTATGTATATTGTGAATAGCAACGGTCCTACGACACTCCCCTGCGGCACACCTGAAATCACTCTTACTTCGGAAGACTTCTCTCCATTGAGAATGACATGCTGCGTTCTGTTATCTAGGAACTCCTCAATCCTATCACACAATTGGTCTGATAGTCCATATGCTCTTACTTTGTTCATTAAACGACTGTGGGGGGCTGTATCGAACGCCTTGCGAAAGTCAAGAAACACGGCATCTACCTGTGAACCGTGTCTATGGCCCTCTGAGTCTCGTGGACGAATAGCGTGAGCTGGGTTTCACACGACCGTCTTCTTCGAAATCCTTGCTGATTCCTACAGAGTAGATTTCTAGTCTCCAGAAAAGTCATTATACTCGAACATAATACGTGTTCCAAAATTCTACACCTGATCGACGTTAGAGATATAGGTCTATAGTTCTGTGTCGCTAAAGCGGAGTTACTGAACGCAGTTTTCCGAAATTTCTTCACCAGGGAAGACGAATGGAATATTCCAGTATTTGAAACACGAACAGATGCTTCCATGAGTTTCTTGGACGTAGATACCTTACTGGTTGCGAAGCAACTGAAATCGCTTGACACGGACAGGTCTTCATGTCCAGATTGTATACCGATTAGGTTCCTTTCAGATTATGCTGATACAATTGCTCCCTACTTAGCAATCATATACAACCACTCGCTCACCGATAGATCTGTACCTACAGATTGGAAAATTGCGCAGGTCGCACCAGTGTTTAAGAAGGGTAGTAGGAGTAATCCATCGAACTACAGACCTATATCATTGACGTCGGTTTGCAGTAGGGTTTTGGAGCATATACTGTATTCAAACATTATGAATAACCTCGAACGGAAAGATCTATTGATACGTAATCAACATGGTTTCAGAAAACATCGTTCTTGTGCAACACAGCTAGCTCTTTATTCGCACGAAGTAATGGCCGCTATCGACAGGGGATCTCAAGTTGATTCCGTATTTCTAGATTTCCGGAAAGCTTTTGACACCGTTCCTCACAAGCGACTTCTAATCAAGCTGCTGGACTATGGGGTATCGTCTCAGTTGTGCGAATGGATTCGTGTTTTTCTGTCAGGAAGCTCGCAGTTCATAGTAATAGACGCCAAATCATCGAGTAAAACTGAAGTGATATCAGGTGTTCCCAAGGGAAGCGTCCTGGGACCTCTTCTGTTCCTGATCTATATAAATGACCTGGGTGACAATCTGAGCAGTTCTCTTAGGTTGTTCGCAGATGATGCTGTAATTTACCGTCTAGTAAGGTCATCCGAAGACCAGTATCAGCTGCAAAGTGATTTAGAAAAGATTGCTGTATGGTGCGGCAGGTGGCAGTTGACGCTAAATAACGAAAAGTATGTGGTGATCCACATGAGTTCCAAAAGAAATCCGTTGGAATTCGATTACTCGATAAATAGCACAATTCTCAAGGCTGTCAATTCAATTAAGCACCTGGGTGTAAAAATTACGAACAACTTCAGTTGGAAAGACCACATAGATAATATTGTGGGGAAGGCGAGCCAAAGGTTGCGTTTCATTGGCAGGACACTTAGAAGATGCAACAAGTCCACTAAAGAGACAGCTTACACTTCACTCGTTCGTCCTCTGTTAGAATATTGTTGCGCTGTGTGGGATCCTTACCAGGTGGGATTGACGGAGGACATCGAAAGGGCGCAAAAAAGGGCAGCCCGTTTTGTATTATCACGTAACAGGGGAGAGAGTGTGGCAGATATGATATGCGAGATGGGATGGAAGTCATTAAAGCAAAGACGTTTTTCGTCGTGGCGAAATCTATTTACGAAATTTCAGTCACCAACTTTCTCTTCGGAATGTGAAAATATTTTGTTGAGCCCAACCTACATAGGTAGGAATGATCATCAAAATAAAATAAGAGAAATCAGAGCTCGAACAGAAAGGTTTAGGTGTTCGTTTTTCCCGCGTGCTGTTTGGGAGTGGAATGGTAGGGAGATAGTATGATTGTGGTTCGATGAACCCTCTGCCAAACACTTAAATGTAAATTGCCGAGTAATGATGTAGATGTAGATGTAGAAAGTTAAAAAAATCACCAGACGACGAAAGATCAGAGATAAATATACAAGTTAATGATGAAATAACTGTTTCTCACGCAGATGTAGAAGAAGCTGTTAATCTGTCAAATATACGACGTCTCCAGGAGGAAATGGGATCCCCAATGGATTAATGCAGCATGGAGTATAGCCACTAAATGAACAATACACCAAATTGGTTAAGAGTGTAATAAACGGTAGTAAAATTCCAAAAGAATATAGAACTAGTATAACGACTCATACGTACAAAGATAAGTAGATAAGGACGCCCCGTCCTACTACCGATGGATAAATCTACTGAGCTCAATGCTTAAATTGATAACAAAAATAATTGGAAATAATATAAAACGCTTAGCAGCCGTTGCAGAGGAGCAGTATGGTTTTAAATACGATGGGTCATGCAGAGATACAAAATCATTACTAGACAGGTTTAATAGATTCACCAGACCAGTAGTAACAAAATAAATGGAAATCGTCTCTAGAAGAGCGTAGCGTTCCAAAGGATTGGAAAAGGGCACAGGTCATCCACGTTTTCAAGAAGGGACGTCGAACACATGTGCAGAACTATAGAGCTATGTCTCTAACGTCTATCAGTTGTAGAATTTTGGAACACGTATTATGTTCGAGTATAATGACTTTTCTGGAGACTAGAAATCTACTCTGTAGCAGTCAGCATAGGTTTCGAAAAAGACGATCACGTGAAACCCAGCTCACGCTATTCGTCCACGAGACTCAGAGGGCCATATACACGGGTTCCCAGGTAGATGCCGTGTTTCTTGACTTGCGCGACGCGTTCGATACAGTTCCCCACAGTCGTTTAATGAACAAAGTAAGAGCATATGGGCTATCAGACCAATTGTGTGATTGGATTGAAGAGTTCCTAGATAACAGAACGCAGCATGTCATTCTCAATGGAGAGAAGTCTTCCGAAGTAAGAGTGATTTCAGGTGTGCGGCAGGGGAGTGTCGTAGGACCGTTGTTATTCACAATATACATAAATGACTTTGTGGATGACATCGGAAGTTCACTGAGGCTTTTTGCGGATGATGCTGTGGTATATCGAGTGGTTGTAACAATGGAAAACTGTACTGAAATGCAGGAGGATCTGCAGCGAATTGACGCATGGTGCAGGGAATGGCAATTGAATCTCAATGTAGACAAGTGTAATGTGCTGCGAATACATTGAAAGAAAGATCCCTTATCATTTAGCTACAATATAGAAGGTCAGCAACTGGAAGCAGTTAATAACATAAATTATCTGCGAGTACGCATTGGGAGTGATTTAAAATGGAATGATCATATAAAGTTGATCGTCGGTGAAGCAGATGCCAGACTGAGATTCATTGGAAGAATCCTAAGGAAATGCAATCGGAAAGCAAAGGAAGTAGGTTACAGTACGCTTGTTCGCCCACTGCTTGAATACTGCTCAGCAGTGTGGGATCCATACCTGATAGGGTTGATAGGAGAGATAGAGAAGATCCAACGGAGAGCAGCGCGCTTCGTTACAGGATCATTTAGTAATCGCGAAAGCGTTACGGAGATGATAGATAAGCTCCACTGCAAGTGTTTGCAGGAGAGACGCTCAGTAGCTCAGTACGGGCTGTTGTTAAAGTTTCGAGAACATACCTTCACCGAAGAGTCAAGCAGTATATTGCTCCCTCCTACGTATATCTCGCGAAGAGACCATGAGGATAAAATCAGAGAGATTAGAGCCCACACAGAAGCATACGTACAATCTTCTTCCCACGAACAATACGAGACTGGAATAGAAGGGAGAACCGATAGAGGTACTCAGGGTACCCTCCACCACACACCGTCAGGTGGCTTGCAGAGTATGGATGTAGATGTAGATGTAGATAACAGTACCATCGGCACTGCGCAGCGAAGGTATTGACTGCGTCTTGCCTCTTGTGTACTTTACATACGACCAGAGTTTCTTCGGATTTTCTACCAAATTTCGAGACAATGTTTCGTTGTGGAACCTATTAGAAGTATCTCGCATTGAAGTCTGTGCCAAATATCGCGCGTCTGTAAATTTTAGCCAGTCTTCGGAATTTCGCGTTCTTCTGAACTTCGCATGCTTTTTCCGTTGCCTCTGCAACAGCGTTCGGACCTGTTTTGTGTTCCATGGGGGATCAGTTCCATCTCTTACCAATTTATGAGGTATGAATCTCTCAGTTGCTGTTGCTACTTTATCTTTAAATTTGAGCCACATCTCGTGTACATTTGCATAGTCAGTTCGGAAGGAATGGAGATTGTCTGTTAGGAAGGCTTCTAGTGACACTTTATCCCCTTTTTTAAATAAAATTATTTTGCGTTTGTTTCTGGTGGTTTTGGAAGAAACGGTATTGAGCCTAGCTACAACGACCTTGTGATCACTAATCCCTGTATCAGTCATGATGCTCTCTATTAGCTCTGGATTGTTTGTGGCTAAGAGGTCAAGAGTGTTTTCTTTATACGAGTGTGTTAAACATTTAACCCACCATTCTTCATTTATGTCGTTCAGTGCATTAGAGGAAACAGCCAAACGATTGCAAATTTCAGGTTTACTAAACGTGGCGACGGTCTTAAAACCGGCTTCGTCTTAAGATATTATACGTAAAATCCCACTGACAGTAGCCAATGTTGGAGTCGTTGACATTTAAATGCAAGGGATCCAAAGCCACATTTTATATTTAAATGTCAGTTTATACAAATATTTAGAGTGGCATACTGTACTTTGTTGTTTCCAGCGTCAAGTATGTGATATTTTAAGAAGTTTTAGGACGAAGCTCTACAGTAGACGGCTATTACTTTTATATAAAGTATTTTAAATGATGATTAAGTGGATGTCATGTACGGGACAGAGTCAACCACTCCAAAATTGGCTACGGATAAGGTGATATTAGGTACAGAATCTTCTGAGGGAGACCGTTTTAAAAACAGTCGAAACCATGATCAAGGTTTAATAAATCTGTAATTTGAACTAGCCGGCTGTTATATCTAATCCACTGAAGATTTTTCTTGTACAGTTTTATTTAATTTTTTCTCCTGCTGTCGTATGATTCTCCAAATTTGTTTCTGCAACATACTGAAGTTGTGTTGTATGCTGCAAAGTGTGGGTTACACACTAAAAACTTGTCTCATCCCTAAGTTCATTATACAACGGATCCACAGAACTACCTTTCATGTTAGAGACCTAACGGTTACGAGTTGTCGAAGAAAATTATACGCTCGATCATTGTGAAAGATGTAAGAAATATTAAAAATTTTAAAATTAAATACATCCACAGGAAAGGTATAATGTTAAAATGTGTTTGACATTAATTTCAACTTGATACCTCTGCCTGTTCCTGAGAAAAAGGGGTCTTAACAGATGGACAGACAGACAAATGGATAACAAATGGCAAAAAAATTCCTATGTGACTCAATTACTAATTAACTATTTTCGGAGTTTTTCCATTACTTGTACTGTAAGACGCTGCTTTCTGTCAAATTTTTAGGTCAACAGGAAAGACCTTATAGCTTTTGATGAATGAGTTTGTGAGTATCAGATGTGATATAACTTTCCGTATCATTTGATTGCATTGACTTAGATCCTTCGATGTCTTACATCGTTAAGAGGCAGTATACCTTGGTGCGGGACATAAATTTCAACTTGATAACTCTAACTGTTCCCGAGAAAAAGGGGTCTTAACAGTCGGACAGACAGACAGATGGACGAACAGATGAACAACAAATCTTTTAAGCATTGGGGTTTTACTTACTGTGGAATGGAACCGTAAAAAGACGATTTCCTTTACGAAGGTTCCTCTAAAATTTTTATTATTACAGTAAGAAGCCTTACGGGCTAGCAATGGTTGAATTTTTGATTCTCCCTTTTACGATGTTTTGTTTGCGTACAAAATTAAAATCAGATCCTGGTATGAACTCAGCACTAAACTCCAAGTTCCCATATAGTTGTTTCTGTAAGTCATTTCAGAACAGGGGAAAGGCTCCAACTCCAATAGAGCCACGTCTAACAGACAACTATAATGTTCAAACAGACAGTAGTCTCAGGTACGATAATATGCAACTCTGCCGGCTAGCAATGGGATGGCTGGTAAGAGCGATATTAGGAGCAACTCTTGAGATTTCCCACCGATGAGAGCCGCCCTACGAACTTACAGATGACATGATGAACGCTGAAAAAAAAAAAGGCAACAAAAAAGCGCAGAAAATATGCTGCAAACAGCGACAATTATTCTTAAAAACGTGCCATAACATACAAAAATTAAAATTTAAAAAACCCACAGTTGATCGTGATATTTGTCCCCGAAACTAATTTGGGATATAAATAAGCAAACAAATAACAAGATGTTTTTGCATCAAGGCGGGCTCACAATTCCGATACTGTTGTTTTTATATGCAAATACGGACCAAATGGAAGAGTTCCAGGATGTAGTCAGTAACACTGCGAGCGCAGTGCACTTGTGTGGTGTTTGCGTGGTGAAAACTGAACACTGGTAAAATCAGCCTTGGATGACTGCTGAATGACGCTACCACTTGAAAAAAGTGCAGTTGTGGTACAGCATGTAACAGCCTGAATTGGTCTGTGCTAAAACGTGAAGTTGACTTCGAGTAGGGAAGCCACATTAGCAAAACGTGTAAAGGCCATGACACATTTGGAACTGCAAGTTCAGTGATAATATACTGGCTATTTTTAAAGTAGATGCTTATCTCTTGTGCGTATTTGTGTTTAAAAATAAACGTCCTTATAGTTTCAATGATAATTATTGCAGTAATAAAAGCTGGCGTTTATTTAACACAAAATCATTCGTTGACTTATACTGAGATTTCGTATATAAATTATAAACCAGCTAAATTTCGTAATGGATACTGTGTGTCACTGTTGCTGTTGAGGCACGACATTACACTTACACACATTAGTCACCTACACTTATCAGATACACTTAAACACAAAACTCTCTCTTGACCAATGGACAGTATCATTGTGCACGAATGACTGGAAAATATTTTCAATTATTTGGCTGAACCTGTCCTTTGGGGTCTACCAACCAGGAAAGCCGTTCACTTTACTTTCTTATCTTGGCTTCCATGGAACCTGTGGTAGTAATCGAAGGCACCAGGGCAGACGTGGAGTGGTAGAACTGTACTGCTGAGCGTCTGCATCCGTTGATGGTTGATGTCTTTCTCGATGGCGATAGCATTTTCCAGCAACATGGCTGTGCATGCCACTAGGAGAGAACTGTGCTACAATGGTTTGATGAGCCTGACTTCTTGGCCACTAAATTCGCCAGATATGAACCCGATGGAACATATCGGGTGGGGCACGATCGGGAGCCATATGTGTACTCACCAACCAATGGCCGTAATCTTTTGAAATTCCTAGAGCTCTGTGTACACATCTAATACCACGAATCTACTGAAACCCAGCAATGACTTGTCCGGCCCATGCCCCATCATTGCTATGCAGCTTTACTTTGAGGAACTAACTGGCTATTAAATAGGTGGTCATGACGTTTCAGCTTGTTTGTATATGTTGCAGCGTTAAAACAGTTCATCAATGGAAGAGCTTATGACAGCATATTTCTACACTTTAAGGTTTCTAGCTTCTTTATGGTATTCAGAAAAGTGATGTAAGCTCTACATTCACTCTATGTGCCATATTTCGTATGCGTATAATGGATTTTAGATAGTCGATATGTTACGCCACGGAGATTCGGACTTGAAGCACAGTTATCTTTCTGTCAGTATCATTGTCGTTACAGTACGCATTCCAAGCGGAGCTAGTGAGAGAGTCGGCTATTGACAATGCTACTGAGCAGGAATGGAAAATGCGTACAGAGCACGCAGATAAATGTACAAAGAATGATGAACTGTGAATTATGATTTGGTAAACAGTAATTGGACAAGTGAAGATTATGAGGCAATGTTGCTACTGCACTGTGTGCTTGCGAGTACTTGTAATGTGTTCGAATAACGAAAGGATTTCGTGGAATTTTTCTTTATTGTTTCGGGCTCTCCAGTTTGATTGTTTTATTTTGGATTCACAGCTTGTAGAAAGTGATCAACTGGTACAGTAAAATTTCTCATGAAAGATAAATGTTTGTAATGATGGTTGTAATATACAGACAGTGAGTTTCAGTCTTTTTGAAACAATTTTTAAAACGTCATTTACTCTGAATCATTTACCAAGTTCAAGTTCCACCACTGTCTCCTGACGAAAGTATTATTTTCTTATGTGTGTTGCCGCATTGCACCCTGCGGTAAACAGTGGGTAATGCCAACTCTTAATCTACTCAGAAGAGTTACATGCCCTTTAGCTTCATTGTGCAAGGTTTCCTTTCCTATTTAACTTTCTTGTGGCTACGCTCTGTATTTTATGTTCATCACTTCCTGCAGCACCAAGTTTCCATGAATTTTTTTTAAGGCTAGTTACAGTACACTTGAAGTAGTAAGATCATTTATAGTTAGGTGTTGCTTTTCGAAATATATATTAGTTCAGGTTAGGTGGAGTTTACGTCAGATTACGTTTCATTTCCAGGCAGTCTTATTATCACAGCGCAGTGTTACATTTGCATGTTTATTGTCTAGTGTTTGGAAATTTGTAACCCAAATTGCGCATCTAAAAATGAGGGCGCATTTTTGCCGAAATATATTGGTGATTTATTTTTTGAAATTTCATGTGGTAAATTTATTTAGCATTTATTCTGTTAGCTTTTTTTTGTTGGAACTGCAAGTCAAGTACTGTAACGTCCTGTATTGTAGTACTCTTCTTTGTACCACACAATACCGTTTCACGGGATAGCTTGTTAGTTTATAGTTTTGGCTTTCCAATTACTTTCTCAAAATTAGTTGAAAAACAGTTACACAGTCTAATTAATCGACGAAAATTCGCACCACCTATCGCAGAGCGAAGTGCTGTATTACGTTACTCAACCTTCAAGGCTGACTCTCACGGGTTTCAGTGGAAAATACAAATCACCCACAAGTATTAAGTCAATCTTATATTGTGTTTAAATTACATACACTATCGCAAAAACGATTTCAGATATTACAAAGGAATTTCAATTTCAGTGGCATGTTTATCGTCTAGGGCATGGGCGGGTAAACGTTGCACGCGGCTCATGAGCACACAGCGCTGCACGTGTGCTGCTCGCGTGCAGTCGTCGACAGGGGCAGTGGCGACAGCCGGCAGGTTGCGGCAGTGTAGTACCAGGCTAAGATGCGGACGTTGAAGCGAAGCGACCACTACGTAGTGAACGTTGTATTTCAATAACTGGAAAATGCAGAGTGAATCAAAGAAACGGAGAATTGGAGATTTGCTATCTTTTAAAAAGGAATGGGAGAATCATTTATCTCTCTGTGCAAAAACGTGAAAATTGGAAATGTATAATGTGTGACAGCATTCTGGCTGGTCAGCGGAAGTTTAATATTGAACGCCATTATAATAAATTTCAGTATGTTGCCGTTCTTGGTGCAACAAAAGAGGAATTTCTCAAGCGATTTGGGGATACATCTTACTTATCCCAAGGTTTTGAATAGTTCTCGAGACAATCTGCTGTTTCTGTAGATGATATTCATCCCAGTTTGCAAATGGAATTAATAGATCTATAGCGTAATTCTCGTCTGAGAGACAAATTCCTTTTGGCAAGACGTGTAATAGATTTTTATCACGACTTTCCACAGCAAGAGTTTCCTCGTCTCCATCGTGAAGCAATGAAGATAATGTCAATGATTCGCTCGACATACGTTTGTGAGAGATTTTTTTCTGTTATAAAAGTCTCGGTTAAGAGCAAACATCAGTAATGAAAATTTACGTAACTGTTTGCGTTTGTCTGTATGTAGAAATTTTGTTGCAGACATTAAACGTATTGTAAACTCCACCTGTGATAATTAAATAAAATGTATCGTAGGTAATAGGTACTCTTTCAAACCATGATTACTTTCAAGCACTCCTACTAACCGTATTCCGTCATTTAATAAAGCATGCCAGGAAACAAAACGCATTACAGGGGAAGAAGCGGAGAGACGGTATGGTGGGAAGGGGTTAGAAGCGGGTGGCCAGCTTGCCCCTGTGTGCACGCAGAACACCTGTTAACTGTCGCGTGCAAGTGCACCGCACACGTGCAGGATTCCTGCCCGCCCCTGGTCTAGGGTCTGGAAATTTGCTAGCCAGATTGCGTATCTAAAAATCAAGGCGCATTTTTGTAGAGGCATTTTGGTGATTTATTCTTCGAAAATATGTTTGGTAGATTTATGTCGCATTTTTTATTCTGTTGGCTTTTTTTGTTGGAACTGCAAGTCACGTATTCTGACGTCCAGTATTGTAGCACTGCTCACTGCACCATACAATACCGTTTCACGGGATAGCTTATTAGTTCATAGTTCTGGTTTTCCAATCACTTTCGCAAAATTGATTAAAAAGTACAGTTATACAGCTCCAGATTTTGGCGACTCGTTTACCAGGTAGCGTTTCCGTAACTACAGAGTTGCGTTGTTCACGACAACAACACAGAACACGAGCTGTGAGCAATAGCAGTTCAGTTTACTCCAGTTTTAGTTCACAAGATCAATCTCAGAAAACCTACACGATTTTTCAAAGACATTTTGTAGCCTATCAGTGACGGCCTGTGCAGAAATACACATTTAAGTAAAGTAAATTTTACATCTTCTTGTTAATAAACCTGGAAAGACAGAGTGTAATCTCACACTTTGTACTTACTCTCTCCAGGTCTCTGTTATCGCAACAGCCCTCTTCCGTCTACCTGTCCCCTCCCCCCCCCCCCCCCCCCCCCCCGGCCACAGAGCTTTACCTTAGCTCCCGTCTCACATTCTGATGTCTAACCAGACTGCCGCTCCAAGTTCTTATCGCCTGACAGGCTCACTTGACGGGACTTCCTGTCACGTCCGTTTTAGCATTGCTAATCTCATGGATTATAATGAAGCTTCTTTGGCTAATTATCTGCAGCGGTGCGTTGCCAGTGGCGATGTCACGTACTTCAGAAGTTTACATGTTCACTGCCTACTTGCCGATACATAACGCCAGGAACTGAGATTACGCAGTCCAGTATTTTTTGTAGCTTCTAACACTGAAGAGCAGACTATTTCTTTGGCGTATCATTTGGAACAGGAGAATATTTCTTTCATATACACTATGTGATTTGTACAGAAACCAGATGGCAGTTATAAGAGTCGAGGGACATGAAAGGGAAGCAGTGGTTGGGAAGGGAGTGAGACAGGGTTGTAGCCTCTCCCCGATGTTATTCAGTCTGTATATTGAGCAAGCAGTGAAGGAAACAAAAGAAAAATTCGGAGTAGGCATTAAAATCCATGGAGAAGAAATAAAAACTTCGAGGTTCGCCGAGGACATTGTAATTCTGTCAGAGACAGCAAAGGACTTGGAAGAGCAGTTGAACGGAATGGACAGCGTCTTGAAGGGAGGGTATAAGTTGAACATCAACAAAATCAAAACGAGGATAATGGAATGTAGTCGAATTAAGTCGGGTGATGCTGAGGGAATTAGATTAGGAAATGAGACACTTAAAGTAGTAAAGGAGTTTTGCTATTTGGGGAGAAAAACAACTGATGATGGTCGAAGTAGAGAGGATATAAAATGTAGACTGGCAATGGCAAGGAAAGCGTTTATGAAGAAGAGAAATTTATTAACGTCGAGTATAGATTTAAGTGTCAGGGAGTCTTTTCTGAAAGTATTTGTATGGAGTGTAGCCATGTATGGAAGTGAAACATGGACGATAAATTGTTTAGACAAGAAGAGAATAGAAGCTTTCGAAATGTGGTGCTACAGAAGAATGCTGAAGATTAGATGGGTAGATCACATAACTAAAGAGGAAGTATTGAATAGGATTGGGGAGAAGAGAAGTTTGTGGCACAACTTGACCAGAAGAAGGGATCGGTTGGTAGGACATGTTCTGAGGCACCAAGGGATCACCAATTTAGTATTGGAGGGCAGCGTGGAGGGTAAAAATCGTAGAGGGAGACCAAGAGATGAATATACTAAGCAGATTCAGAAGGATGTACGTTGCAGTAGGTACTGGGAGATGAAGAAGCTTGCACAGGATAGAGTAGCATGGAGAGCTGCATTAAACCAGTCTCAGGACCGAAGACCACAACAACAACAATGTGATAAAAAGTATCCGACACCCCCAAAAATATACATTTTTCATATCAGGTGGATTGCGCTGCCGCCTACTGCCAGATACTCCATATCATCGACCTCAGTAGTCGTTAGACATCGCGAGATGGCAGAATGGGGCCCTCCGCGGAGCTCACGGACTCCGAATATGGTCAGGTGACTGGGTATCACTCCTAAATATCCCTAGGTCCACTGTTTCCGTTGTCATAGTAAAGTGGAAACGTGAAGGGACACGTACGGTACAAAAGCATACAGTACTACCTCGTCTGTCGACCGAGTTTTTATAAACAAAGAAATGTTTATGCGACCCTGTCGTTAGAAACGTTTAAAGTAAAACTGATTGTTCCGTGTAAAATATGACCAATGAATAAGCAACAGCGCAGTAGGACTACTGTTAATCAAATATTAGGTATTAAGAACTCTCTTACAGGGAAACGCAATGTCAGATGAAGCCTTTAACACGAACAAAAGGAAACCGATCGACAACGGAGATTTTCAGGCTTTACAAGGGCACCTAAAAGTGCAAATCCATTACCTGTTGTAAAAAAAAAAAAAAAAAAAAAAAAAAAAAAGGATGTAATGCAAATGTCAGGGGACGTTGTATTCCGTAATACCTACAGACAATAAGTATAAATCAGAAAACAATACAGTCTCTATTCAGGACTGCAATGCGTTTCTTGAAGTTCTCTTCAACAAAAACCCGCCTTATTTGGCTGAAACACTTCATACAAGAAGGAATATATCTTGTCTGCTGGAGGCTGTTTATAATATTTCTAATTCTGCTGAAGACAGAGTATTTGAAATAATATTCTCACTGCAGTTATGAACGTAAACAAGAGCTAAACGACCACAACGAAGGCTGAGCATCAAAGTCAAAAAGCTGAGAGATTATTTTAGGAAGAAATTAACTCATAGGGGATCTGAAATTAATTCCGTTTGTTATTTGACGAAAAGGCGTGAAAGTTAGCGAAAATGAGATAAAAATGTCTTGCAAGAGACAACTTGGATCTACAGTACCTTACACACAGAAAAACAGAAAATTTACCCCGTATACTTTCATGTTCTTGTAATATAATGTAGTAGTTGAAAAGGTAAAATGAAAATCGACTAATATACGAAAATCACTCAAGCAAAACTAGATAATACTATTAAACCTGGCAAAGGCGCGACCCGAAGCAAGGGTCTACCTCGCTCGCGTTAATACACATCTGTAAAACATATTCCTGCAATAGCGAGTTACGTCAATTCACCGCCATTACGCAACGCTCTTACCCCAATTCCTGAATATTGGAGTTTAGAAATGCCTATCTCAGTTACACACAGGGCAAAAATTCCTGAATTTAACAAACTGACGACAAGCAGACAGATGTCAACTGCTCTAGATAGCGACCACGGCCAAAATGCAATTTTTCCCAACATGGTCTTAGTCGAACATGAAACATGATGCTCAGATACAGTTTAGTGACGCTGTTATCTTGTCAGAATTCCATCGAGTTCCATACATGTTAAGTGAAGTCGTTTCGAAAGCTCTTTCCTATGTGACAGAAAAATTATATAATTCAATTTAAGAAACACGAAGTGGAAATCATAACTCGGCAGTTATAACAGTTAAAATTACTATGTTCTGAAATCTCTCTCCTTCTCTCCTTTAACTTACCGAACAAGTATTTTGATACCTTAACTCGTTCAGGGTGTATTTTAGGGCTTCCTGTCTTAGCTGTCTCATCTTGTATTCACGTTTCTACCTCTTTACTCTGGTGAATATGACGCAACTGGTATAGTCCTTCATTACAGACCTACACAATGCTGCTATTATGATTACCGCTTTTACTTTTGTTTCATTAATGTTTTTAGGTATAGCACTGACGATATACTTATCTGTATGGCCAGCTATTTGAATACGACAAAGTCATCAAACAGATGATGCTTGTAGATTTTGTTAGCAACTGCCACTGAAATTGAAAGTCCTTTGTAGTATCTGAAATCGTTGTTGCGATAGTATTTGTGATTTAAACACAATCCAAGGGTGACTTAATATTAGTGGCTGGCGTCTACTTTCCACTGAGAGTCGTGAGAGTCAGTGTTGAAGACTAAATAACATAGTACAGCACTTCGCTCTGCAACAGCTGATTCGAATTGTCATTAATTAAGTAGACACGTGCAAAATAAATCTGGGAACACTATAGAAGGAAGAACGTCAAATGATACACTATGTCATCAAAAGTATCCGGACACTTGGCTGAAAGTGTCTTACAAGTTCGTGGCGCCCTCCATCGGTAACGCTGGAATTCAACATGGTGTTGGCCCACCCCTAGCCTTGATGACAGCCTCCACTCTCTCAGGCATACGTTCAATCAGGTGCTGGAAGGTTTCGTGGGGAATGGCAGCCCATTCGTCACAGAGTGCTGCATTGAGGAGAGGTATCGATGCCGGTCGGAGAGGCCTGGCACGAAGTCGGCGTTCCTAAATACCCCAATGGGGTTCTATAGCATTCTGGCCAGGAATCTGTGTAGATCAGTCCATTGCAGGGATGTTATTGTCGTGTAACCACTCCGCCACAGGCCGTGCATTATGAACAAGTATTCGATAGTGTTGAAAGATGCAATCGCCATCCCCAAATTGCTGTATAACAATGGGAAGCAATAATATGCTTAAAACTTTAATATAGGCGTGTACTGTGATAGTGCCAAGCAAAACAACAGGGAGTGCAAGCGTCCTCCATGAAAAACATGACCACACCATAATACCACCGCCTCCGAATTTTACTGTTGGCACTACACGCGCTGGCGGATGACGTTCACCGGGCATTCGCCATACTCACAACCTGCCATCGAATCGCCACATTGCGTATCGTGATTCATCACTCCACACAACATTTTTCCACTGTTCAATCGTCCAGTGTTTACGCTCTTTACACCAAGCGAGGGGTCGTTTGGCATTTATCGGCGTGATGTATGGCTTATGAGCAGCCGCTCGACCATGAAATCTAAGTTTTCTCACCTCCCGCCTAACTGCCATAGGACTTGCACTGTATTCTGATGCAGTTTGGAATTTCTGCGTGGTGGTCTGGATAGCTGTCTGCCTATCACACATTACGACCCTGTCGGCGGTCTCTGTGTCGACAGGCAATGCTGTCGTCTTCTTTTCTATGAAATGTGTTCGTTTTCAATTGAACGTCACCGCAAGGGTCATTTAGATAAAATGCAGCACATTGTTGTGAGGTTCGACTCAAAGTGAACACATTTCATGTAAAAATTTTTGAAGATCCGAAGATGACAGCAAAGTCCAATGAAACCGGTTGTCTGTAAATATAGAAATTTGTATAAGATCTTAGAAAGATTTTGCCTATGAATATTTAAGGGCCGGCCGCTGTGGAGGAGCGGCTCTAGGCACTTTAGTCCGGAACCGCACTGCTGCTACGGTCGTAGGTTCGAATCCTGCCTCGGGCATGGCTCTGTGTGATGTCCTCAGGTTAGTTAGGTAGAGTAGTTCTAAGTCTAGGGGACTGATGACCTCAGATGTTAAGTGCCATAGTGCTTATGGCCATTTTTTGAATATTTAAGGGCTTTAATACCATAGTTGCTATGTGTTCAGCTTAAATATTCATAATAGACGGCTTCGAAAATCTTCTTGGAAGTTCTAAGTAACGCCACAGAAATAAATGTATGAGTTAAAAAAAGTTTCGAACATCCGAAACGTCACCTCAGTGTAACCTGATGTAGGCAGCATCAGTACGACAGTACCAAAGAAAAAGTTAATAAATAGTGTGGGCTTGTTTTCCCGTAATGTAACGGTTTCCTAATCTGAAAAGCTGCTCAGTGTTTTAAAAATGATAAAGTGCAGCCTTTTTAATTAATGGTAGCTACAGTTTCAACGTCATTGTGAAAATATGTATTGCAGACATAGCTGTTTTCTCTACCACATTCCTTCCCGATAAATAGGCCAGCGACATGAATATCAATAGGATAACAAGTAACGGAACGTATCTGACAAACCTTACCTTCTACGCTGTTTCGCATTGGGAACGTTTGCCCATTCGTTCACCCGAGACAAGTGAGGAAGTAAAGTGCGGTACTTAGAGGCGCTACACCTAATCATAAACACTGTAAGGCGAGAGCGCTGCGAGAAACCCTAAATAGGACAGAGGGGCAGAGGTGAGCCACCTCACGCCGCGCTAATTTCCCCAGGGTCCCGCTCATACCACCAAATGTCCCTCTTAACGCGGCCGATGCTTGCACTGCGATACCACTCATTTCGAGGCGGCCTCAAAATGTCCCTGCAACATACTAAGTTTTTACATTACTGCATTAAGTGGGAGAAAGTGCGACAACAGCAGACGAACATACTATTTGTATACGGTGGTGTACTACAACGTTTCTTTACAGATACATTTTACAAATATCTGACTTGAATTAATATGAGAAGCAGATATGTTACATAATTCAGTTCATTTGAATGTACCATGTTATTGTGTCTTGAGAAGTGTGCATTCTCTTCCCAACTCCTCGTATATTCTGATAAAGGTGTCGTCGAATTTCCTAAAAAATTAACCACGTAACCTGTTACCAAATTATGTTGATATCGTAACCGACTTCAGGTCTGCTCAGCCACACACCGTACGTTTGAAGGTCCATATGAATATCTGCGATTACTCACAGGCAGGGCTGGCTCTGAATATTTTTCGATGCAATCGACCCATCCACTTACCCCAATCACCAAGATTACTTTTCTTGTAGAGGGTCCTCCTTGAACAAAACATAATTTTCATCCATTCTTTTATTTTCCAGACATGTTTCACTCATGTTTCAGCATCGTCGGTGGGCTTTTATTATTTTTTCATAAAACACGAAAAATGCTCTTCACTACTTTTACGCAAATAAAATTAAGTTTTAATACAGTATTTACAAATCTGAGAAACAGACGAAGTTTTGTATATGTACCTGGTTGCCACATGCTGTAGTTTTCCTGGATTGCTATGTTTTTTATTGTAATTCTTTTCTTTCACATTTCGTCATCTGCCACCATATAGAACATAATGTAGAGCAGTTACTTACTTCGAGATTTTGCGAGTGGGATGTTATGGTAATGCCTATCATTAACTAACTATATATGGAAGATTATGTTTTTGCAATATGTTTCACGTACTTTTTCTGGTTTCCTCATTATCTTTACTGTGAAGACCTACAATAGTTAACTTTCTCTGTCACTGTTTACAAACAACAGAAACAAGATGGCGGACTGCTGAATATTAGAATGTGTGCATGTTTTAGTTTTGTGACAGGTACACCTCACAAACATTCAAAGCTCCCGCTCAGAAAACATTCAACTGTTCAGCACTGTCAAGCATCTTGATTTTTTAGTTTCTAAACAGTGAGAGTGAAAGTTACTTAGCTGGCCAGAGTGGCCGAGCGGTTCTAGGCGCTACAGTCTGGAACCGCGCGACCGCTACGGTCGCAGGTTCGAATCCTGCCTCGGGCGTGGATGTGTGTGACGTCCTTAGGTTAGATAGGTTTAAGTAGTTCTAAGTTCTAGGGGACTGATGACCTCAGCAGTTAAGTCCCATAGTACTCAGAGCCATTTGAAAGTTACTTGGCGCAGGTGAACTACACACACACACATACACACACACACACACACACACACACACACACACACACACACACACACACACGTGTGTGCATGTGCGCAATCTTCCATATACAATTAGTTAATGTTAGGCATAAGCGTATCATTTCCACTCGCAAAATTTCGAAATAATTAACTGCTGTACATTATGTTATATATGGTGGCAGATGAAAACGTGGAAGAAAAAAATGCAAAGAAAAACAGGAATGCTGGAAAACCACGCTATGTGAGAACCAGTTATGTATACAAAACTTCATATGTCCCTCAAATTTTTAAATACTGTCTTGAAAACTGAAATACATACGCGTACAAGTTGTGAAAAGTGTTCCTCCTGTGCTATAAAAAGATATTAAAAGCCCACTGATGATGTGAAAACTACAGCAAAGCATGTCTGCGAAATAAAAGAAAAGATAAAAGCGGTGTTTTGTTGAAGGCAGACACTCTCCAAAAACATATCGATTTGTAAGAAAACACTGACACAAGAGCTTGAACTTTGAAACACGTATGTAACGTAGCAGCGATGGCGAGGCATTGCAGCGTCTCTGCCCAGAGAGTATGCGCTTGACCGCGCGAGTGTTACGAGCAGTTCTCTGTCAGTAGTTGTTGCGAGCAGTAGCTCTGTTCAGTGGCGTGCAGTACAGTAGTAGTCGTCATGTACAGCAGTACGCTAGTAGTCGTCATGCAGAGCAGTCGGTCAGTAGTAGCAGCCCAGTGCGGTTGTGTGATGTAGTCTGTCGGCAACACTGGTCAAGATGCTGAATGAGGTATACTGTTACTTAAGATAATCATCAGATAATGTAAAGTTTATTTATTGTAATTAATCTCCAACAAGTCCCCCAATAATAATTTTGATTTCAAAAGCAATTTTACAAAAGATTTTATTTAATTGAAGTAACAATTTCGTTCCACTTCCCTTAAAGAAAAGTTTCAGTTTTCAGTTAAATAATAGAAAAAAAAGAATATTATTATTTGCAATGCAGTTCCTCCAAGCCGTGCGCAAGAATAAGAGCAGAAATTTGACTAGCTGTTACAATGAGGTAAGAGTTTAATTCTGATTTGCACAGGGCCAAAGACCGATATTTCGGTTTAATTGAGTTATCATTATCACTGAGATTTTCTTATCACTGAATAGACTTTAATTTTTTTTGTGTGAAGAATTTATATTTGAGTCAGATCGCGATTCTCACTTTTATTGTCATTAAATTTAAATTTTGCTAGGGAGGTTATACTTAGCGCAATGTCCATTAGCATTCTTAAATAATATTACCATTTCTTTTAAATTTTTGTGGGGAGGTTACAATTGGCGACCCTGCCAGGATCGTATTTCGTTGAGAGTCTTTTGAACAACAGTCAGATATCTGCTCTTATTTGCTTAGATATAATTAGGATTTGGCGCAACGTTTTTATTAACTTGTGACTTTCTTTCTACAGGTCAACGGCAATTCGTTGCTCTGTTGTATTTGTGTGTTGCTTTTGCATTGTGCTTATTTATTTTGTGAAAAATTGTGACTATTGTAAAAATGCCGCGAAAGACTGTGAATAGTGCATCGCGAGGTATTAGGAATGAAATTACCGACTCAAACAACTTTACTGATAGGACATATTACACGCAGTGTAATGATGACAATCCTGCGTTCACTAACAATCAGTGCATTCCAACCACTAGTGATGACTTTTACCCTGATAATGAACAAACGAACTCAATTGTCTCGTCTGTTAATTTGACGACAATTGATGACGCGGGACGCTCTATTGCAATGAGCGCTGCCGAGCTTAACACACCCGATTTGGAAAATTCAAGTAACATACAAACAAATTTTTTGAATGAAAATGAACAGGATACCCAAAGTAGGACGGATTTATTTAATTCCGAAATAGTGACCGACAGCGTACATTCGACTGGCAAACCTTTTTGTAAATCTCAGAATAACCAAATGGTTACAGAAAGCGAGACAATTCCAGATCCACCGTCAAACAGTACAGAGAATAGAGCAGGTAATGCTACTGAGGCTCAAATTATAGCATTTTTGCAACAAATGTTTACACAACTTAATGAAAAACTTGATGAACGGAACAAAAAATTTGAAGAACGGAACAAACAACTTAGCGAAACAATTAATGAAAGTTTCAAACTGACGAACGAAAAACAAGACAACCTTAACGAACGGAACAGACAAGTTAGTGAACAGAATACAGCTGTTACCGTGCAATGCCAGGACATTAAAGAACAATTACGTGTGAATACTAAGACTTGTGCTAATAACAGTAATGAAAAGGTTGGCACTGTTGCACAAGAATTAAATAGTACACATGTAAGCACAACAGAATTACATAAAGACGAAGTTAAATCAGTCACTGAACAACGTTCAGCAAACGCAACACAGATACACGAAATTAATGCAGTCACTGAACAATGCCCTAAAAACGCAGTACAGATTCGCGACGAAGCTAATTTAGAGTCAGTGGAAGTTTCACACACTGTGAATACGGAAATTGTTAATAAAAGTGAACGACACAACAACCAAATTGACGAAAGTATTAAAGTAACAGAATTAACAATTATTTCAGTCACCAATACGTCACAGAACCCGCCACGTTGCGAGCATTTGTCAGAGTCACGCAGCGTGTATAATGTGAACAATTTACAGAGACTACGCGAATTAAAATCCAAAAAGCTACGCGACTTGAAGTACGAAATGACACAGACAAACAGATTCACACACAAACCCGAACGTGTTTTCAAATTCATTGACGAGAACGTAGATTACGAGCAATTTTTATCGGCCAGAAAATGTAAAGAATTTAATAATGACAGAACACAGGTACACGCTTTGCACTGTATACGACAATTTATCTTTGTACATTCACCGCTATTACCTGTAATGCAGAAACTAGCTTTGAACCAGAGGCGACAATTTGCTATTGTATTTTCATCAGCATTACGTATTATGCAGAAACTGGAATTAGCAAGAATACAGCGATTTACTTTTGGAATTTTACCGCCATTGCCTGTAACGCAAAAGCCAAAATTTATTTGCAGTGCGTAATAGACCTCAGGGGATTCATTACGCTTTAATGAATATGTGCCGTAGCGAGCATAGGGCCCCGAGCTGTAGTAGTGCTGTTTCATCTTTAGTTTTCTGCACTGCTGCCTTCTCTTCTACTATCCTTTATATCTATCAAAACTGCTCTTTAACTATTGCTCTTTGTAGAATTAAGAAACGTATGTAATGAAAACCGGATATGACAAATCTTTTACCGAATGTGACAATTTTCAGTAGGCACTCCAGAACCAGCGTAATTTTAATAACGGATAAAATCGTAATCATCAGTATGTGTAAAATTAACAGCAAACGCATTTTTTTGGTAACAATAGACCTTTTCACCACAATAGCATGAAAGTGAGCCGCTTAGCATACGTAACCAACAATGCAGTCTACAAGGTCAACCAAACTTTAATGTTTCGCCGCGTGCACGTATAGTCCCAGCTTCAACAAATAGTAACGCATGGCAGCAAGGAAATAACTACGTACAGACAACACACTATTTCAACTCGTATCGCAATGCGCCGTATAGAAATTACTATCATGACAGACGTAAAAAAATGATGAGCACAATTTTCAGCGTACATTTAATAACAGTCGATCTTATGAGTAGCAACAACATCAGCAACAACGAATAATCATGAATGAAACAGACAATAGGTGTCATCCATAGCGTAACACGTCAGTAAGAAATAACAGAAAAGTTCATATAGTGGATATGCCACAACATTCTCCCGTAAATAATAACACGTACGATAAATTTTAACCAGATAGAGCACAGATTGTTTATTACAGTAACGCAAACATTACTTTTGACACGCAGAATTTTGTTCACGAGAATGTTATTTGAAACATGCTTTGTTGAATGCTCCACTTTTATCGCACCCAGATCTTACTAGAAATTTTTCCATTGCCACCGACAGTTCCAATACCGCTTTAGGCGTACACATTTTCCAGGAAATTGAAGAAGATGGCTCAACAGTAATTAAAAACATCGCATTTGCAAGCCGCATTCTGTCACCTGCTGAACGAAATTATTCCGTTACAGAACTGGAAACACTATGTGTTGTATGGGCTTTCACGAGATTTCGGCACTTTCTTTATGGCAGACATACCACCGTTTACACAGACCACAGAGCGATACTATTTTTGCTTTCAGCTAAATTTACTCACGACAGGTTAAGTAGATGGAAACTTTATTTACAAGAATTTAATTTTACAATAGTTCACATTCCCGGCACGCAAAATGTTATAGCAGACGCACTATCGCGTTCTCTCAGCAACAATCAGCAAGACGTAGCAACCAACTCTGCAAAACAAATTTCAGTGTCATGTACATTCAGCAAGTCGCATTTGAAAACTTTACTTCATCGTCATTACAGGACATAGCACAAGAGCAAAATAAAGACAATGTGTGGAAAGAAATTAAACACCTTTGGCAAGATAGGAAAAATGTTACGATTAGGAACCACTACACTGTACGCAATGACATTCTGTTTCGCCGCTCTCATCCTGACAGCAACAATTGGTTATTATGCATTCCTGACGAACTGGTTAACAAACTAATCTGGTACACTCATTTAAGTTACGCACATTACGGAGCACGAAAATGTTTTCTTATACTGAGACAGAACTGTTATTTTACCAACATGGAGAAACGTATACGACGAGTTTTAGCGTCTTGTAAAATTTGCCAGAAAGCTAAATCAGACACCACTTCACATATTCCTTCATTATATCCCATTATACCTGTTAAATTAAGACACATGGCCGCAGTAGACATTTTTGGTCCGATTCCCAGAACTAACAGAGGTTTTTGCTACATCTTTGTCGCTGTTGAGCTCACTTCAAAATTTGTTACTTTCACTCCATTACGCAAACCTACTGCTAAAACTGTTTCGAAAGCATTTGTAAAACATTTTCTATTTCATGTAGGGCATGTGATGAAAGTAATTTCTGACAATGGATCACAATTTCGTAGTAGCGTATGGACACGCATGTTACGAGCCAGAAACATTTCTCCGATCTATATATCCAAGTACCATGCTTCTTCGAACCCCTGTGAAAGATTAATGAAAGAAATTGGTAAGCTGTGCCGAATATACTGCCACAAAAGACATATTGATTGGGATACACACATACTCTCATTCCAAGATGTAATTAATTCCATTCCAAATGAATCCACTATGCTATCTCCGTCTGTCATACTGAAAAACGTCGAACCACCGAACAAAATTAAAGAATTAGTAAACTTCCCTAAATGTCGTCGACTAAGACACCACGAAATAATTGACATTGCGCTGAACAACATCAAACGTGCCGCAGAGCGCCGGAGAAGACAGCAAAAACAGGTTTGTAGACGCCGAGACTTTCACGTTGGACAGAAGATATTAGTACGTACACACTATTTATCCAGCAAATTAAAAGGTAAGTGCAGTAAATTTGAACTTCTATACGCCGGTCCATATCGGATTCGCAGCATCCCTCACCTCAATGTTGTACACGTCGAAACTTTGAGAACCAGAAAATCGAAAGGCAACCACCATATCTCAAACATTAAACCGTTTATTGAGTGAAACCACTGTATGATTCAACACACTATGATGCCATTTACTAATGCAAATTATATTCACCTGACTAATTACTGATGATTATCGTATTTTTTCTTGGCAAGTGCCCGACAAGGTAAGGTTAGCAGGTCGCTTTTCTTGTCGTTACACATCAGACCGTGCACATTTTCCATATTTTTTGAGTATACGATTGTATTCCAGTTTTGTTTGTATGCACTGTAAAATAGTTAAGATATAACACACCAGTGACTTTGACATATTTTTGCCTTATGACATCTCAACATCGTGACTGTTTTACATTTTTTGCTGCTGCATTGTGATATTCTCTGTACATTTTGGCTTTGAACACTGTCACTGTCTTTGACATATTACGTTTTCTGTCATGTTATGCTGTATGGTTAATTGTGTCACCATAAACCAGTCATTATTTAGTGGGTATATGATTTAACTGCAAGACATTAATCCCTGTCATCAATTTCAGAAAGAAATGATGCGTGTAAGAAATAAATTCAACAGAAATGGGAATTTCATCTACGGAATAAACGAAAGAAGATGCAATAACTTTATGAGGAAGAGTAAATGGATCAGGATTAACAAGCATTAACAAGAATATACTATACTCATCGTAGAATAGCAGTCTTAACTAAGTTTTTCTTTCAGAATACAAGGTGATTGATGCAGGCTGTCACACAGAACTACACATCTTAGTTTTTAGTGATGAAATATGCTAGAGATAAGGAATAGTTATGTAATGGGTAATGAAGTGATTTTTGCAGATGATAATGAATGCTGATGAATAATGATGAAGAATATGCTGTTATGAATAATGAAGTTTTTCTTTACAGGTGAAGATAATAATGAAGTTATGATGATATGGATAATGAAGTGATTGATAATGAAGTTTTTTCTTTACAGATGAGGATAATGTTGAAGTTATGTATTTATGCTATGTAGTTATTTAAGTATTTGTTGCAGTTTGTTTTGACAGCAGGTGTTATATTACATAGTAGGATGACGGAAAGTTTTGGAAAGGACAGCTATGGAACACATTTTTATACACATTTCACTACCTGTTAATTCGAAGTTCACTACTTTTCAGCATAGTGTGCGTTTCTTCCTTCAGGTCAATAATCCATTTTGTATTTTTTTTTCAGGAGAAGTTTTCATGATACTTATTAAACCTGTTAGTTATTATACCTGTTCTAGTACTTGCATTTTTATTTTTTACCCATTTGTGTTTATCATTTATAAATGTGATCACATATACTGCCTTGTTACATAACCTTGCTACAGCTGACTCATGACGAATGACGTGACCTATCCTCATTTGCAGCAATAGGTCAAAAGCAAATAGTGTTATGCCTCAGCAATTAATTATCGATCCCAACGCAATGCATTGCTAAAAGAGGTATTACCAGTCCCACATAATGTCACTAGTTTATGATAATTCTGAATAATACTGATCAACTCTGAATAGTATGTCACTTCAGTAATGACTTGTTAATGATGCAAAAAATATATATATATAAAATAATGCTTTGTAACTGGCTAATAAATGCCACTGTTTATTGTAATGAGACTATTTAAAATGCCCGTGATTATTAATGCTATGACTGTAATTAACTTATTTTAATATTGACTTTGTAATGATCTGAGTAATACTGAATGATGAACTATGTTTTATTCTATTCAATACTTGCTGGCCACTGAGTGCCAATAATTAGTGTCAGTCAATGAATTATGTTATTAATTATGCCAATAATTAGCTCTTGTTTTCAATGCTATACTTTGTAACTGGAAAGGAATGTGATTGTTTAATAATGCTTTGTAATTGGGAGAAGGCTAATGATCCTTACTATACTGGAATGGCAAATGATTAATTAATTATGCTATGCTTTGTAATTTGAAGTGAAAATGCTTTGTAATTAGGAGAAGGCTAATGATTCTTACTATATTGAAATGACAAATGATTAATTATGCTTTGTAATTGGAAAAGAATGTGACTGTTTAATAATGCTTTGTAATTAGGAAAAGGCTAATGATTATTACTATTGGAATGACAAACGATTAATTAATTATGCCATACTTTGTACCTGGAAAGGAATGTGACTGTTTAATAATGCTTTGTAATTAGGAAAAGGCTAATGATTATTACTATTGGAATGACAAACGATTAATTAATTATGCCATACTTTGTACCTGGAAAGGAATGCGACTGTTTAATAATGCTTTGTAATTAGGAAAAGGCTAATGATTATTACTATTGGAATGACAAATGATTAATTAACTGACAAATAATTAATTAACTGACAAATAATTAATTAACTATGCTATGCTTTGTAACTGGAAAAGAATGCGACTGTTTAATAATGCTTTGTAATTAGGAGAAGGCTAATGATTATTACTATATTGAAATGACAAATGATTAATTAACTATGCTATACTTTGTAACTGGAAAAGAATGCGATTATTTAATAATGCTTTGTAACTAGGAAAAGAAGACTACTGATTCTATGTAAAACAATTAATGAACATTTTTCTGTAATACTACATACTTGGTACAGAAATGTTCAATAACTGGGCTATGAATGCCACAAACTACTAATGAAGACTGTAATTGTCAATATTATGTGACTTAATGTCCTTCACCTCATAAGCTAACTACCCTGAATTACTGCAATGTCCATTTGTCCTGTTTATCCTAGTGATCATGGAGCACTATCTTTGGTTTTGCACTAATTCTACGTTGGTGTGCGTTGTAAGAGCGTGGTGTTGACACGACATGCTGTCCACCACCGTGAGCGATGAAGACGTTATTATGGCCCCACTGTTTGGTGTACCTAATGTACTGCCAAAATGAAAACATGGAATATTACTACGACAATTCAGTGTCTTGGCTACACTGATAAATTCTGATGGGAAAAGAACTTCAAGTTGTGTCACTTGGTGTTGTACTTCTGTGGAAAGATATGGACTTTCAGAACAGCTGTGTGCAATCTAAAGTGCTACAACCATGATGCAATCCTTCCCTTTCCTATCCTAATTCTTGTCACATAGTGAAAATCATTTTTTGCTAACATTATTTATGTTCATGGGTTATACATTTTTCGATTCGCTGAACTCCAGTGCGATTACACTTATGTCACTGGTCGACATGATGTTTTGCTATTATGTTTATTTATTGCCAAAATGCTAAAGACATTTTTTTCGATTTGTTCTGAAGTACAGTATATGTGCACTCTTGTCTTTTATATTGTATATACATTTTTTATTTTAATGATATGTTCTGAACTACAGTGCATGTGCACTTCTGTTAGGTGTTAATATGTTTTCCACTGAACTTCAGTGCCTGTGCACTTTTCTCATTTTTCAATATGATTTGTACTATTCTGTATATTCAATACTTCAATGCGTATGCACTTATGTCATTTCTTACTCATTGTATGTTCTCAACTCCAGTGCATGTGCACTCATGTCACTTGTCATCACTATTTTTTTTGCCAGTCTGTTTATTTGTTCTGAATATGCTAAAGAATTTTTTCTGTGCCTGTGCACTTTGTTATCTGTCAAATAATTTTTATATACAGTTTTCTGATTTGCTACTATGTTTTGTACTCATATCTTGTCTTTGTCTGAAATGTTTTGTACTCCGTGCATGTGCACCACGTTTAATTCATGTATCTAAACATTCTGTAAGTTATACAAGTTGACTAATTAATGAAAAATTTTGCCGCGCCTGGCAAGTCCAAATGACTCACCATCGCTGTCAAATTTTTGCCCCCCCCCCCAGTGGAGGGTTATGAAACACGTATGTAACGTAGCAGCGATGGCGAGGCATTGCAGCGTCTCTGCCCAGAGAGTATGCGCTTGACCGCGCGAGTGTTACGAGCAGTTCTCTGTCAGTAGTTGTTGCGAGCAGTAGCTCTGTTCAGTGGCGTGCAGTACAGTAGTAGTCGTCATGTAGAGCAGTACGCTAGTAGTCGTCATGTAGAGCAGTCGGTCAGTAGTAGCAACCCAGTGCGGTTGTGTGATGTAGTCTGTCGGCAACACTGGTCAAGATGCTGAATGAGGTATACTGTTACTTAAGATAATCATCAGATAATGTAAAGTTTATTTATTGTAATTAATCTCCAACAAGTCCCCCAATAATAATTTTGATTTCAAAAGCAATTTTACAAAAGATTTTATTTAATTGAAGTAACAATTTCGTTCCACTTCCCTTAAAGAAAAGTTTCAGTTTTCAGTTAAATAATAAAAAAAAGGAATATTATTATTTGCAATGCAGTTCCTCCAAGCCGTGCGCAAGAATAAGAGCAGAAATTTGACTAGCTGTTACAATGAGGTAAGAGTTTAATTCTGATTTGCACAGGGCCAAAGACCGATATTTCGGTTTAATTGAGTTATCATTATCACTGAGATTTTCTTATCACTGAATAGACTTTAATTTTTTTTGTGTGAAGAATTTATATTTGAGTCAGATCGCGATTCTCACTTTTATTGTCATTAAATTTAAATTTTGCTAGGGAGGTTATACTTAGCGCAATGTCCATTAGCATTCTTAAATAATATGACATTTCTTTTAAATTTTTGTGGGGAGGTTACAACTTCAGCATACTATCTCAGCAAGATTGCCTGTCTTTCCATGGGCTCTAGATATCTGAAAATAAATTTATGTATTGTAATTGCTAAATGGGTTGTATTTTCCTCCAAAGTAAGTACTACATACGTATTCCTGTGTAACATAAACAAAATCTGACTCTTATTCCAGTTCTACCTGTGGTCTCATACAGAGACTGTGAAAGGTCTCTGTTGGATTCCTTTCATGTTCATTTCTTAAATCTGTTGTCATTTACGGCATAAATTCCTCTTCTAAATTTACTGTGGTGTTTCTGACTATCTGGGAGGAGACTGAGCAGCGGAACGTGTTACTTTTACACATAAACAAGAACGATCTGTCACACTACTACACTTTAAAACACAGTTTATATGTAATTCATGTCACACAGTCTCATACGGAACCTACATCAAAAATGGCTCTGAGCACTATGGGACTCAACTGCTGAGGTCATTTGTCCCCTAGAACTTAGAACTAGTTAAACCTAACTAACCTAAGGACATCACAAACATCTATGCCCGAGGCAGGATTCGAACCTGCGACCGTATCGGTCTTGTGGTTCCAGACGAACCTACATCCGCTTTCTTTTATATACTGTATATGATAAGATACTGTCATCCCCCTTCCCGTCTGTGTGAGATGATGAATGAGCAAATGTATTTCTAGTTGCATGTTTGATGGTAGCAGACAAGCCCGTCTGCTAGAGAACAGTAGGACCAACGTCGGAACAGGTAGCTACGCTTTCTAAAAGCAGAGAGGTTTCTATTCTTAGTATGGTCCTGTCCATCCCTTGTCATGTTGGTATAGGAAGCTGCCTCTCTGGTCACTTCCGTTTGTATCTGTAAGCATCCTCCGTAGGAGCCCAGGCAGTCTGTCTGCGGCGAGCGTCTGAAGTGGTAAGATCTCCGGCTAAGCGCGTGTCTGCTAAGTCCGTAGGACAATGGATTTCTCAATTTCAGCCTAACTGAAAATTTAATCACCTTTATTTCAGGTTTAGCTCTAAAATATCTAACGTTATCTTAAATTGCAACGCAGTGTAATTCGAGTGTGAAGTTCAGAATATCTTCCGGTGGTTGCTTTTTCACTACTTTGTGAGTAAAGTGGAACCACATGTTGATCAGTAACTCTAACTAAGATCATCAATCTTAAATGCGAATGTGCGTGAGATTATAACGTTTCGTCTTTACAATATTTTTCAATATAGCAATTTTTCTTTATGTTCAACCCACGTGCGGTGTACTTGGTGAGGCCAGTACCACGTGCTTATACAATTGTTTGACCCATCAGGTTAATAGTAAGACGATAGTAACCAGTTCGTGGTTTTTCATTTCTAAATTGCGTTTCGATGTAATTTATTTTAATTATCAGAATTATAGTGTAAACCAAGTTGACCACGTGAAGCTTGTGGTGTAAGCATCAAAGTATCCCTCAGCTATTCTTTTCGGGAAGATTTCACAGAGAGTTAGTATGAATTTAGTATACCAGTGTGTGGTAATTTCATGACGTACCACCGAGCGAGGTGGCGCAGTGGCTAGCACACTGGACTCGCATTCGGGAGGACGACGGTTCAATCCCGCGTCCGGCCATCCTGATTTAGGTTTTCCGTGATTTCCCTAAATCACTCCAGGCAAATGCCGGGATGGTTCCTTTGAAAGGGCACGGACGACTTCCTTCTCCGTCCTTCCCTAACCCGATGAGACCGATGACCTTGCTGTTTGGTCTCTTCCCCCAAACCAACCAACCAACCATGACGTACCGGATTGCGCTATGAACGTAATTCCTTTGGGTGAAAATTGAATCGGTTGGCTGTGGTTAATTTCCTCTTGCATATGTTTCAACGTTCTTCGTGTGTTATTTTATGAATGCCGTGTTGTATGTAGTCTCCTAATCTTGGCTCCCTATTTGGTATGTTCTGTAAGATTACAAACTCACAATTTCACCATCCTAAATAAGGCACCAGTTTAGTTATGAGTCAAGTTGGATATGCTGAAATTTTAACAGAACAGTGACCAATGTTAAAATAAATGTCCAAATATAAACTGATTTATTTCCTTTATTTAAATTGCCTTTATATATATATATATATATATATATATATATATATATATATATATATATATCACCGGCTAACGTAAGATGAGTACTAAAAGATTATAATTAATGTTAGTCTGGTTGGGAATTTGGTAAGCTAGACTGGATACCTGGTGAAACAGTTGCTCAATAATGCAAGGTTAACTTCCTCAGACAGCTCACAGCTTTTAACCCGCTTTTATTGTCTATCAGCACCACTTTCAGAGCAAATTAAAGGAACAACATTAAAACTGCATTACCACAGACATTAGTGAGGGCTCACTCCAGTCTGCAGCATCATTTGTGCAGCACTCCTGAAAACCACACCTGTCAGCATATCAGCATCCTCACACTGACGTCAATATCCTGGGTGATCAAAAAGTCAGCATAAATTTGAAAACTGAGTAAATCACGGAATAATGTAAAGAGAGAGGTACAAATTCACACACATGCTTGGAATGACAAGAGGTTTTACTAAAACCGAAAAAATACAAAAGTTCAAAAAATGTCCGACAGATGGGGCTTCATCTGATCAGAATAGCAATAATTAGCATAACAAAGTAAGACAAAGCAAATATGATGTTCTTTACAGGAAATGCTCAATATGTCCACCATCATTCCTCAACAATAGCTGTAGTCGAGGAGTAATGTTGTGAACAGCACTGTAAAGCATGCCTGGAGTTATATTGCCTTTCAGCGTCCCTAGAGATGTCGGTCGATCACGATACACTTGCGACTTCAGGTAACCCCAAAGCCAATAATCGGACGGACTGAGGTCTGGGGACCTGGGAGGCCAAGCTGGACGAAAGTGGCGGCTGAGCACACGATCATCACCAAACGACGCACGCAAGACATCTTTCAGGCGTCTAGCAATACGGGGTGGAACGCCATCCTGCATAAACATCGTACGTTCCAGCAGGTGTTTATCAGCCAGGCAGGGGATGATGCGATTCTGTAACATATCGGCGTACCTCTCACCCGTCACAGTAGCAGTTACAAGACCAGAATCACGCATTTCCTCGAAGAAAAAAGGCCCGATAACGGTAGATGTGGTAAATCTAACCCATAACGAGACTTTCTCGTCGTGCAATGGAGTATCCACGACAGTTCTAGGATTTTCGATAGCCCAAATTCTGCAGTTGCGGGCGTTGACAGACCTTCGTAACGTGAAATGAGCTTCGTCGGTCCACAACACGTTACTCAACCTATCGTCATCTTCATCCATCTTTTGAAACGCCCACACCCCAAATGCCCTCCGCTTCACTAAATCGTCAGGTAACAGTTCATGATGCCAATGGATTTTGTACGGATAGCATCGGAGGGTACGTCTAAGTGCAAACCAAAAAGTAGTGTATGGAATGCCGGTGCGGTGACTTCCCCGTGCGTAGACGAACCCGCTACAGTCTCAATTTCTTCCTGAACTGTCTCAGCAGCATTACGCCTTGTGCTCGGTCGGCCACTATGGGGTCTATCGTCTAAACAACTCGTGGCTTCGAAATCATTCTCGCCACAGCTGCATTTGTCAACGGACCATTACCCCTTCGAATCCCCTTCCAATGGCGATAGGATCGTAACGCTGAACTAGCACATTCCCCATTCTTATAATACAGCTTCACTAAATGCGCCTTTTCAGGTAACGTCAACATGCTGAGACTGCTGGCGCATCTGATTGTCTCTCATTGCAGCTCCTTTTATGCACGATTGCCATGCGCAGTCACTGACGTTTTCCTGTCCAGCGCCATCTGTCGGACACTTTGTGAACTTTTTTTTGTTCTAATAAAATCCCATGTCATTCGAAGCATGTGTGTCAATTTTTACCTCTCTATCTACATTATTTCGTGGTTTATTAGGTTTTCAAATTTACACTAATTTTTTTATCGCCTGGTAGTGTCGAGGTAGCAAGAGCTCTGCAAGACCACAGTCACAGCAGTCAATACTGTGGATCATGTATCGATACCACCCAATAGGTGCCATAAAGTTACAAAGGAATAATTCGATAATTATTGCGAGTTTCCGTCTGACGCCGAAAGCGGTCGCACAGGATCCAATGGTGCACACCCACCCACTGTGCCCACCTCCCTTGACTCTAGACACGTGCGCCCTCTGCTGCCTCACCCCACTCACACTAGGACCCAATTCACTCTGTGGTCCTTAGCAGGTGCTGCCTAGTCGCAGCTCCAACTCCATTGGTCACACATTAGTGATTAGAGATTTTCATCCCTTTTGACACTGTGATAACTGGACTGTTACTCTTGTTGCATTACTTGTGTAATGAGTCAACATACCCTTACAGAAGTACAAGGTAAGTGAATCTCCTGTTTTCTGGGTTCACTTTCACCCTAATCGCTTCTGCTCCTGTCCAACTTTCCTATGATGACGGTTTCAACACCACTCTGCAGTCAACTTCTCTTTACTGGTGTGTGTGAAATCGTACACAACAAACATCATCAAATAGGACAAGGGCAGTTAAAGATTCAGATGAAATGTGCTTCATAATGTTGAACATTGTACCTCAAGAGAACAGTTGTTAATTAGAGCATTAGTGATGCTTTGCTAGTCCATGATAGTTGTTCAAAAATGGTTCAAATGGCTCTGAGCACTATAGGACTTAACATCTGAGGTCATCAGTCCCCCAGAACGTAGAACTACTTAAACCTAACTAACCTAAGGACATCACACACACACCCATGCCCGAGGCAGGATTCGAACCTGCGACCGTAGCAGTCACGCGGTTCCGTACTGAAGCGCCTACAACCGCACGGCCACCGCGGCCGGCCATGATTGTTGTAAATTATCATAACACCGAGCGAGGTGGCACAGCGGCTAACACACTGAACTCGCATTCGGGAGGGTGACGGTTCAATCCCGCGTCCGGCCATCCTGACTTAGGTTTTCTGTGATTTCCCTAAGTCGATCCATGCAAACGCCGGGATGGTTCCTTTGAAAGGACACGGCCTTCCTTCCATTCCCCGTCGTTCCATAATCCTATGAGACCGATAACCTCGCTGTCTCCTCTCCCCGTGGCAAAGAAGTATGTCGACGTTAAGTAAATCTTTTATTCATTTATGTAATAAACTGAGCTTCTATAGAATGTATTCCAGTTTAATGCAAACCCCCACTTGCTGCCAGACGAGAGTAGTTTCGCCTGGTCCCAGCACCACGTGCCAAATGAAAAACCGGCTCACGCCTTTTCAAGGTAGTTCCTGAGTTCTATAAAAGCTTTAAGTGAAAGAAGAACCCTTATGGAAATTATATTTTACTATCTATAACGAAAATGTGATAGTGTTTAAATTGAGTAGAAAGAACTGAGCTACAACATTTGTCGTTCTTCAATTAATGATTTCACTTTCCATCAGGAAAAGAGGTACTGAAATTCACAAAATGTCATCTAATTTTATACATAACACACCAAACATAACACATTTCCCAGCTGCGTCTGTTGCAAATGTTATGTGTAAAAACTTAACGAGTAAATACTGACCCTTGCAAGGCGTGGGATCGATAGTTTCTGACAGTATTTTGCCTAATTGGCCGGAACGTGTTAACCTACCGCGCAGCCGGCACCTCGCCGAATTAAGTGGGTCAGTCACGCTCACGAGTTACATCATTGTCGGAGTTAGTGCGGACATTACACATGGGCTACAGGCGCTACGCTATCACATTACACTATATTCTGGTCGAGTGTGAAAGTTCCATCTGGCGGCTTTTATTTCCGGAGGGCTCCTGCAGTTCAGACCAGGCGGTTCATTCCTAAAAGAGCCATCACTCTAAGTGGATCAATTTTAGGCACAAGAGATTGAAGGCTATATAACCGTTATTCCAGGAAGGCCACAGAGAGAAAGATTTTTTTATGAAAGCTTTATGCTAAATTTGTTTCTGCAAATCGCACCGGAAAACAGACTCTGAACACTCACTTATTGCTGCTTGCAGTGGTAAATATTTCATATGAATGTTTATCAGTTTTATTCATTATGAGTGATGACGCTCCCCTCATGTTCCTCTGGGTCGAATGATAACAGTTGCATTGTAGGAAGGCCATCAATAATCAATGCAACACATTTTCTTTCTAGAGAAACATCTGTTGAAAAAACGCGGAATTTGTTGAGGGAATATTCGCGCTTCAGCCCCCGCAGTTCATTACGTTCTGATAGGAGGCAGCGCTATACGTTGCCTTCGAGATGGCATCTGTAACTGGAGTGTGTTCCGAGAAAAGAGTAACTTTTTGAAGCTGATTTGTGGCCTTCTTGTACTGAGTTATGACAGGTGATGAAACCTGGGTTCACCATTTTGAGCCCAAAACAAAACGACAGTCGATGGAATGGCATCATCCTCACTACTCACAGAAGAAAAATTCAAAGTAACTGCTTCCGTCAGTAAGGTCATGATCACCGTGTTGTAGGACTCTGAAGGTGTGATTCTCACTGATGTGATGCCAAGCGGCAGTACCATGAATTGAGAAGCATATGTCAACCCATTAACAAAACTCAAGGCGCTCTTCCGGCGACTTACGCACCACAGCAACCCAGAAGATGTTTTATTGCAACACGATAACACTTGTCCCTACACAAGTCTCAGGACTGCTGAACACATCGCAGAGTTGGACAGCGTTCCCTCATCCACCCTGCAGCCCTGACTAGCCCCCTCGGACTTCTACTTGTTTGGGCCATTAAAGTATGCCATTCCTGGAAAACATTTTGAGAACGATGAGGAGGTGATTCACACAGTGAAGCACTGGCTCCGCCACTAGGAGAAGGATTGGAACAGACACGGCTTACACGCCCTTGTTTCGCGCTGGAGGAAGGCCAGGCAACGGGATGGAGATTACGCGGAAAGATAGAGTATGTAGATAAAACACCATTTTTAGTGTGTGTAATTCTCATTATGTTCAATACAGAATTGCTGAAGAAAAAATGTGTTACATTGAAACGTCCCCTTAGAAAAATTTGTGAATTACTGCGCTGATAAACCTCTTATATTATTTGATTTTCAATCAGCTGAGCAGAACTGAACGTACTTAGACTTTTCGCTCTTTACCTATTCTGATCAACACTAAACTGACACATAATATTTTTAGCGCAACACAATCTGAGTTTCAATAATCTCTACAAAAGAAAGGCCGTGATTAACAATAACCTGTACCTTTCATGAATCACTTACCTCACAAAAATCTTCGTTACTCGAACTACTGCAATACAGCGAGCGCCACTATTGCCAGCTAAATGTAGGATTCTAACTACCGAAGGCACTAACTACTGATAGGCATAGTCAGCAAATGAAAGATGTTGATAGAGAACAAACAATGTACACTCCTGGAAATGGAAAAAAGAACACATTGACACCGGTGTGTCAGACCCACCATACTTGCTCCGGACACTGCGAGAGGGCTGTACAAGCAATGATCACACGCACGGCACAGCGGACACACCAGGAACCGCGGTGTTGGCCGTCGAATGGCGCTAGCTGCGCAGCATTTGTGCACCGCCGCCGTCAGTGTCAGCCAGTTTGCCGTGGCATACGGAGCTCCATCGCAGTCTTTAACACTGGTAGCATGCCGCGACAGCGTGGACGTGAACCGTATGTGCAGTTGACGGACTTTGAGCGAGGGCGTATAGTGGGCATGCGGGAGGCCGGGTGGACGTACCGCCGAATTGCTCATCACGTGGGGCGTGAGGTCTCCACAGTACATCGATGTTGTCGCCAGTGGTCGGCGGAAGGTGCACGTGCCCGTCGACCTGGGACCGGACCGCAGCGACGCACGGATGAGCGCCAAGACCGTAGGATCCTACGCAGTGCCGTAGGGGACCGCACCGCCACTTCCCAGCAAATTAGGGACACTGTTGCTCCTGGGGTATCGGCGAGGACCATTCGCAACCGTCTCCATGAAGCTGGGCTACGGTCCCGCACACCGTTAGGCCGTCTTCCGCTCACGCCCCAACATCGTGCAGCCCGCCTCCAGTGGTGTCGCGACAGGCGTGAATGGAGGGACGAATGGAGACGTGTCGTCTTCAGCGATGAGAGTCGCTTCTGCCTTGGTGCCAATGATGGTCGTATGCGTGTTTGGCGCCGTGCAGGTGAGCGCCACAATCAGGACTGCATACGACCGAGGCACACAGGGCCAACACCCGGCATCATGGTGTGGGGAGCGATCTCCTACACTGGCCATACACCACTGGTGATCGTCGAGGGGACACTGAATAGTGCAAGGTACATCCAAACCGTCATCGAACCCATCGTTCTACCATTCCTAGACCGGCAAGGGAACTTGCTGTTCCAACAGGACAATGCACGTCCGCATGTATCCCGTGCCACCCAACGTGCTCTAGAAGGTGTAAGTCAACTACCCTGGCCAGCAAGATCTCCGGATCTGTCCCCCATTGAGCATGTTTGGGACTGGATGAAGCGACGTCTCACGCGGTCTGCACGTCCAGCACGAACGCTGGTCCAACTGAGGCGCCAGGTGGAAATGGCATGGCAAGCCGTTCTACAGGACTACATCCAGCATCTCTACGATCGTCTTCATGGGAGAATAGCAGCCTGCATTGCTGCGAAAGGTGGATATACACTGTACTAGTGCCGACATTGTGCATGCTCTGTTGCCTGTGTCTATGTGCCTGTGGTTCTGTCAGTGTGATCATGTGATGTATCTGACCCCAGGAATGTGTCAATAAAGTTTCCCCTTCCTGGGACAATGAATTCACGGTGTTCTTATTTCAATTTCCAGGAGTGTATTTACCTTAATAGTGTTCAGTTCAGTTCACTTCATGACATCCAGACTTACAAATTTACTGTCTCTGATGGACACACGTCTTGATCATCCGCTCTCAAAACTCCGCCATCTCTCTCCCCACATACACCAATGCAAGCGGCTCACATCCATCTGCACAACACTACGCGCTGTTCACATCCAACTGCCCAACACTACAATGGCGAATATTCCAACAATGCAAACCAGCCACAGACTGCACACAGCACAGTCAGTGATTTTAATACAGAGCGCTAGGTGACGTTACCAACATAAAAATCTAAACAGCCTACTTACAACATTACTTTCTGGGCACCACTTGCACAACATGTACAACGGTCAAGAGGAAATAATGAGACTGGAAGACCAAGAACAATGTGCTCAGTTAAAAAAAGATGTTTTTGACAAGGATGAAATCTTTCGCTCCTACTATTTAGTGTGTACATCGAAGAAGCTATGACGGAAATAAAATTTCAAGAGTAGAATTAAATTTCAAGGTAAAAGGATATCAATGATGCACTGTTGACATTGCTATTCTCTACGAAAATGAAGAAAAATGGAATATCTGTTAAATGGAATGAAAAGCCTTATGAGTACACAATGGTGATTGAGAGTAAATCGAAGAATGTCGAATGTAAGAAGAATCAGCAGTGATGAGAACAGCGAGAAATTTAACATCATGATTGGTGATAACGAAGTCGATGAAGTTAAGGAATTCTGCTACCTAGGCAGCAAATTACCCCGTGAAGAACGGAGCAAGGAGGACATCAAAAGCAGACCAGCACTGGCAAAAAGGGCATTCCTGACCGAGAGAAGTCTACTAATATCAAACATAGACCTTAATTGGAGGAATAAATTTCTGAGAATGTACGTTTGGAGCACTGCATTGCATGGTAATAAAACATGACAATGGGAAAAGAATAGAAACATCTGAGATGTATTTCTGCAAAAGAACGCTGAAAATTAGGTGGACTAATAAGGTAAGGAAAGAGAAGGTTCTCCGAAGAATCGATGTGGAAAAGAATATACGAGAAACAGTGACAAGAAGAACAGACAGGATGATAGGAAATCTCTTAACATATCAGGGAATAACTTCTATGGCATTAGAGTGGGCTGTAGAAGATAAAAGCTGTAGAGGAAGACAGAGACTGGAATACATTCAGCAAATAATGGCAATCGTAGGTTGCAAATGTTACTCTAAGGTGAAGAACCCGGCATACTAGAAGAGTTCGTGGCGGGCCGCATCAAACAAGTCAGATAACTGATGACTCATAGAAAAAGAGTATCTCATAATAGTGCCACCGTGACCGTGTGGCACTGATTGCCTCAAGAAGAAATCTATAGTTGCGAAAGTGAATGCGATAAAAGTGAAAATGTTCTGTCATTCATCCTTTTCTGTATCTAGATAGGTCAGTGTAAGTGAACACTGGCTTCTTTTTAGTCACTCACAGTCTTCGTACTTCTATAATTACGAGGGTCACTCCAGAAGAAATGCACACTATTTTTGTAAAAATACAGTTTTCATTGTGCATGTGTGAAAGTTTTATCTTGTGTACATACATCCTCCCCGCTTGTTTTCAAACATAGTTCAACGTGTTTCCGTCACAGTACGTCTTCAAGATGGCTGCTTCACTTGACGTTCGTCAGAATCAACGTGCTGTCATAGAATTCCTGTGTTGTGAAAACAAGAGCGTGGGAAACACCCACAAGAGGTTGAAACAGGTGTATGGAGATGCTACTGTCGATCGCAGTGCAGTTAGTCCGTGGGCAAGGAGGTTATGTGATGAAAGCGGGCGCGGCAATATTGAGGATTGTCCTCGCAGCGGCAGGCCTCGTACTACACACACTCCACACAATGAGCAGAGAGTTAACGAATTGGTGACTGCTGACAGACGCATACAGTGAACGAATGGTCACGCTAAGTTGGGATAGGGGAAGGAAGTGTTTGCAGAATACAGAAAGTATTGACGTTAAAAAAAGGTTGGTGCCAGGTGAGTTCCCAGGAGGTTGACAGTGTCTCACAAAGTAACAAGAAAAACGGTATGCAGCAAACTTTTGGAACAGTACGAGAATGGTGGAGATGAATTTCTTGGAAGAATTGCGACAGGTGATGAAACATGACTCCATCATTTTTCACCAGAGACGTAGGGGCAATCAATGCAGTGGCATCATGCAAATTCACCCATGGAAAAATAATTCAAAACTATACCTTCTGCTGGAAAAGTTATGGCTACGGTGTTTTTCGATTCCGAAGGACTCTTGCTTGTGGACATCACGCCAAGTGGAACTACCATAAATTCTGATGCATGTGTGACGACACGTGACGTCAAGCTCGACTGAGTCCTGTTCGACCACATCGGCAAAAGCAGGATGTTTTGCAGCTGCACGAAAATACACGGCCACACGTCAGTCAAAAAACCATGGAGGCGATCACAAAAATCGGACGAACAACACTGAAATATCCGCCTTACAGTCCTGACCTGGCTCCATGTGACTATCACCTCTCTGGGAAACTGAAAGACTCTCTTCATGGAACAAGGTTTGAAGATGATGACTCCCTTGTGTACGCTGCCAAACGGTGGCTCCAACAGGTTGGTCGAGAATTTTACCGTGTGGGTATACAGGCGCTGGTTCAAAGATGGCGTAAGGCAGTTGAGAAGGATGGAAATTATGTGGAGAAATGAAAATATTGTTCCTAAAGGATGTATCTACGCACTGTGAAACTTTCAAATTTGTACAATAAAAGATGGATTTTTTTAAAAAATAGTGTGTGTTTCTTTTGGAGTGACCCTCGTACATCATTGGTAACTAATGCTAATCTGTGACATATTTTTTTTTTTTGCCATAGTTGTTGCCCAAACCTATTTGTCACTGTTGAAATCTGTGTAATTGATACGTGCTAGAATCCTATCTCCTAAAAGAAACTACTTGGCTCTAGGGATTCTCTTTCTGCCACGAATCTTGGTGAGTACTACAGGCGCTGAATTTGAAGTAATCTCAGACAAAACCTTACTACAGCCATTCTTCCCACAGACAAGTCGCCAAAGGAGGAAGGGTAGTGGAGGAGACGACGCAGCTGCATGAAGTACGCTCCGCCAGACACCGTGGAGTCCAGCAGCGTACCGAGTTGCACGTACAAAACCTCGTCACCGCGAGTCTCCTCACGCCGCTGCCCGGCGACGCGCAGTAATCTCCTCCCCGCGGCTCCGCACCTGCCACCCCCCTGGAGCGGCGCGCCGCCTCGGTGTCCGGCGCTGAAATCCGCGCCGCGGCTGAGCCCCCTAATCCGGGCGCGTCATTCTGGGGGCGGCCGCACCGCGGCGCTAACCACATTACGGCCCGTCACGCCGTCACCCGCGGCTATTGTTCTTGCCCGCGCTAACCCAGTAGCAGCTGTCTGCCGGCGCCCCTCGCGTCAGCCGTCTTAACCATTGTTGTCACTTTCCGCATAATTCCGGGAGCTTCTCAGACAGCCTGCAACACAGCTGACTAATGTTCGGCTACGTCGCCTCAGGCCCGTCCTGTACGATACATTATTGCCGGAACATCCAGACGATGTTGATGACCATAGCGATTTCAGCTCGACTAAAGTGTTTACACGGTACGCCGTTCATACAGTCGATTAATAACTGAAGCGATTTCCTATTACAAATTTGCTGGTGTGCTAGTTACTCCTGCAATGCCTCACACATGATTAAATTACTTTCTGTTAACTTCGCCCAAAGTCAAGCAAGATTTTAAAAATGGCCGTGCATTTCGTCTGCAATGTTATTAACTGTATTTATTCACGACCACTATTTTCGTTTATTATCAACCTCAGGTCATATCTGTAACAACGTATAATGATTAGACATCCACTCTGTAGGTATCAGCATGGGTTTCGAAAAAGACGATCGTGCGAAACCGAGCTCGCGCTATTCGTCCACGAGATTCAGAGAGTCAAAGACTCGGGTTCCCAGGTAGATGCCGTGTTTCTCGACTTCCGCAAGGCGTTCGATACAGTTCTTCACAGACGTTTAATGAACAAAATAAGAGCATATGGACTATCAGACCAATTGTGTGATTGGATTGAAGAGTTCCTAGATAACAGAACGCGCCATCTCATTCTCAATGGAGAGAAGACTTCCGAAGTAAGAGTGATTTCAGATGCGCCGCAGCGGAGTGTCGTAGGACCGTTGCTGTTCACGATATATTTAAATGTACTTATGGGTATCTTTGGAAGTTCACTGAGGTTTTTTGCGGATGATGCTGTAGTATATCGAGATGTTGTACCAATGGAAAATTGTTCTGAAATGCAGGAGGATCTGCAACGAATTGACGCATGGTGCAGGAAATGGCAACTGAATCTCAATGTAGACAAGTGTAATGTGCTGTGAATACATAGAAAGAGAGATGCTTTATCATTTAGCTACAATATAGCAGGTCAGCAACTGGAAGCAGTTAATTCCATAAATTATCTTGGAGTAGGCATTAGGAGTGATTTAAAATGGAATGATCATATAAAGTTGATCGTTGGTAAAGCAGATGCCAGAATGAGATTCATTGGAAGAATCCTAAGGAAATGCAATGTGGAAACAGAGGAAGTGGGTTACAGTACACTTGTTCGCCCACTGCTTGAATACTGCTCAACGGTGTGGGATCCGTACCAGTAGGGTTGATAGAAGAAATAGAGAAGACCCAAAGGAGAGCATTACAGGATCATTTGGTAATCGCGAAAGCGTTACGGAGATGATAAACAAACTCCAGTGGAACACTCTGCAGGAGAGACGCTCAGTAGCTCGGTACGGGCTTTTGCTGAACTTTGGAGAACTTACCTTCACCGATGAGTCAAGCAGTATATTGAACCCTCCTACGTATATCTCGTCAAGAGACCACGAGGATAAAATCAGAGAGGTTGGAGCCCATACGGAGGCATACCGACAGTCTTTCCTTCCAGGAACAATACGATACTGGAATAGAAGTGAGAACCGATAGAGGTACTCATGGTACCCTCCGCCACACACCGTCAGGTGGCTTGTGGAGTATGGATGTAGATGTAGACCTAGAAAAATTGCTTAAAGATGAGTTCAGCATTAATAATGCATACTGTTACCAAAGTGTTGCCTTATAAAACAAAATAGTGTTCTTTTCAGCCAAATATTACCCAGTAAGCTGCGACAGGATCTTAGAGGGTCCCAACTGGGCTGGGGTTACCAGTTTTGGTGTTTGACTGGCGACCATAGGACCTCCTGAAATCCATGATCCGAACCATTGGGCATAACTTACTCACAAATACCGCCACTTCACAGCGAGTTATATCTTAACCCCTTCCAGACAAAGAGTACATGGTGTTGAGTATCAGGATGTTTAGCAAGTATCCTGGTCCACTATGAAGAACTGTTCCAGCAAAATATGATCTCGATAGCGTAAACGGATAGAAATAGTATACAACGCAAAATAGGGGATTGTCCACTCCGCTTTATTTTGTCACAGATACCATGGAAGGGCCGAGGTACGTTGGCTGTGAACAAGTGGCAACTACAGGCTGGAAGACCGGAAGAGATGAATGTTCGAGCACGGCGGTTGCGGGGAGAATCCGGACCACCACAACGATGTAGCAAGAGAAGACAAGATAAGAGGAGATAAGTTATCAGAAGAGACATTTGAGGTAACAGAGGCGTTCTCAAGCTATATAAAACATACTACAGCTTTTACCACTACTAGTCGCAAATTTTACACCCTAGCACGTCATTGCGCTGCTGTCTTCAAGTCACTTACAAACAAGGAAAAAAGAGTGTCACTGGAGTAGATGTCGGAAAGAACAAACTGAAACGAGCTGCTTGTACCTCTATTCTTCACAGCCGTTGTATATTTTTGGGCTTTGATTTTAAGTTTAGTATTGTTAATAATGATACGTGTAGGAACAGTTGTGGAATGTACATACATACACACATACGGGGTGGTTGTATTTAAACTTTCGCTACTTTGGAGGGGCCCTATGGAAAACGAATGTCCACAGCACAACGAAAATTTTTACAAACATTTGTAAGGACATGCGGACGAGAAATAAGGAATAAATCACAGTGTTCGTGAAGCCTGGTAGTCAAGGAAAGGTATGATTCGGTTACGATTGTGGATGGGGCCGTAATCAGTTACTATTGGTTGCCTTTACAGATACACACAATTTATTTTAAACCAGTTATTCCAGTCTCTTCCCTTCTCTTCCCCCCTCCCCCCCTCCCTGAACCACAGACCTTGCGTTGGTGGGGAGGTTCGCGTGCCTCAACGATACAAATAGCCATACCGTAGGTGCTACCACAACGGAGAGGTATGGTTCCTGAAGAGGGGCAGCAGCCTTTTCAGTAGTTGCAAGGGCAACAGTCCGGATGATTGACTGATCTGCCCTTGTAACGCTAACCAAAACGGCCTTGCTGTGCTGGTACTGCGAACGGCTGAAAGCAGGGGAAACTACGGCAGTAATATTTACCGAGGGCATGCAGCTTTACTGTATGATTAAATGATGATGGCATCCTCTTGGGTAAAATATTCCGGAGGTAAAATAGTCCCCCATTCGGACCTCCGGGCGGGGACTACTCAAGAGGAAGTCGTTATCAGGAGAAAGAAACTGGCGTTCTACGGATCGGAGGGTGGAATGTCAGATCCCTTAATCGGGCGGGTAGGTTAGAAAATTTAAAAAGGGAAATGGATAGGATAAAGTTAGATACAGTAGGAATTCGTGAAGTTCGGTGGCAGGAGGAACAAGACTTTTGGTCAGGTGAATACAGGCTTATAAATACAAAATCAAATCGGGGTATTGCAGGCGTAGGTTTAATAATGAATAAAAACATAGGAGAGTGGTTAAGCTACTACAAACAGCATAGTGAACGCACTACTGTGGCTAAGATAGACACGATGCCTACACCTACTACAGTAGTACAAGTTTATATGCCAACTAGCTCTGCAGATGATGAAGAAATTGATGAAATGTATGATAATTTAAATTATTCAGGTAGTGAAGGGAGACGAAAATTTAATAGTCATGGGTGACTGGAATTCAACAGTAGGAAAAGGAAGAGAAGGAAACGTAGTAGGTGAGTATAGATTAGGGCTAAGAAATGAAAGACGAAGCCGCCTGGTAGAATTTTGCACAGAGCATAATTTTATCATAGCTAACACTTGGTTCAAGAATAATGAAAGAAGGTTTTATACATGTAAGAACTGAAAGGTTTCAGATAGATTATATAATGGTAAGACAGAAATTTAGGAACAAGTTTTTAAATTGCAAGATGTTACCAGGGGCAGATGTGGCCTCTGACCACAATGTATTGGTTATGAACTGTAGATTAAAACTGAAGAAACTGCAAAAAGGTAGGAATATAAGGAGATGGGACCTGGATAAACTTAAAGAACCAGAGGTTGTACAGAGTTTCAGGGAGAGCGTAAGGGAACAATTGACGGGAATGGGGGAAAGAATTACAGTAGAAGAAGAATGGGTAGCTCTGAGGGATGAAGTAGTGAAGGCAGCAGAGGATCGAGTAGGTAAAAAGACGAGGGCTAGTAGAACTCCTTGGGTAACAGAAGAAATATTGAACTTAATTGACGGAAGGAGAAAATGTAAAAATGCTGTAAATGAAGCAGGTCTATATAAGGGCTATGTTCTTGAGGACAATATTATAGAAATGGAAGAGAATTTAGACGAAGGTGAAATAGGAGATATGATACTGTGTGAAGAGTTTGACAGAGCACTGAAAGACCTAAGTCGAAACAAGGCCCCGGGAGTAGACAACATTCCCTTAGAACGACTGAAAGCCTTGGGAGAGCCAGTCCTGACAAAACTCTACCATATGGTGAGCAAGATGTATGAGACAGGCGAAATTCGCTCAGACTTCAAGAAGACTATAATAATTCCAATCCCAAAGAAAGCAGGTGTTGACAGATGTGAAAATTACCGAACTATCAGTTAATAAGTCACAGCTGTAAAATACTAACGTGAATTCTTTACAGACGAATGGAAAAGCTGGTAGAAGCCGACCACTGGGATGATCAGTTTGGATTCCGTAGAAATGTTCGAGCACGTGAGGCAGTACTGACCCTACGACTTATCTTACAAGAAAGATTAAGGAAAGGCAAACCTGCGTTCCTAGCATTTGTAGACTTAGAGAAAGCTTTTGACAGTGTTGACTGGAATACTCTCTTTGGAATTCTGAAGGTGGCAGGGGTAAAATACAGGGAGCGAAAGGCTATTTACAATTTGTACAGAAAGTAGATGGCAGTTATAAGAGTCGAGGGACATGAAAAGGAAGCAGTGGTTAGGAAGGGAGTGAGACAGGGTTTTAGCCTCTCGTCGATGCTATTCAATCTGTATATTGAGCAAGCAGTAAAGGAAACAAAAGAAAAGTTCCGAGTAGGCATTAAAGTCCATGAGGAGATATCGAATATATTGCTTCCCCCTACGTATACCTCCCGAGGAGACCACGACTGTAAAATTACTCGTACTGCCCACACTTCAGACAATGTGCAGAGAATTAACGAATTGGTGACTGCTGACAGACGCATCATAGTGAACGAATTGTCACGCTACATTGGGATAGGGGAAGGAAGTGTTTGAAGTGTTTGCAGTATACTCAAAGTGTTGACGTTAAAAAAGGTTTGGTCCAGGTGGGTTCCCAGGATGTTGACAGTGTCTCACAAAGAAACAAAAACAAGCGGTGTGCACCAAACTTTTGGAACAGTACTAGAATGGTTGGGATGAATTTCTTGGAAGAATTGTGAAAGGTGATGGAACATGGCTCCATCATTTTCCACCAGAGACGAAGAGGCAATCAATGGAGTGGCATCATGCAAAATCACCCAAGCAAAAAAAAAAAAAAAAAAAAAAAAAAAAACCACACCTTCTGATGGAAAAGATATAGCTACGGTGGTTTTCGATTCCGAAGGACTCTTGCTTGTGGACAACAAGCCAAGTGCAACCATAATAAATTCTGATGCATTGTGACGACACTGAAGAAACTTCAGGCTCGACGGAGTCGTGTTTGACCACATCGGCAAAAGCAGGATGTTTTGCTTTGCACGACAATGCACGGCCACATGTCAGTCGAAAAACCATGGTAACCATCACAAAACTCGGATGGACAACACTGAAACCCCAGCCTTACAGTCCTGACCTGGCTCCGTGTGACTATCATCTCTTTGGGAAACTGAAAGACTTTCTTCGTGGAACAAGGTTTGAAGATGATGACTCCCTTCTGCACGCTGACAAACAGTGGCTCCAACAGGCTGGTCCAGAATTTTCCCATTCGGGTATACAGGCGCTGGTTCCAAGATGGCGTAAGGCAGTTGAGACAGATGGAAATTATGTGGAGAAATGAATATGTTGTTCCTAAAGGATGTATCTACCCACTGTAAGACTTTCAAACATGCACAATAAAAGATGGATTTTTTAGAAAAATAGTGTGCATTTCTTATAGAGTGACCCTCGTATTTGGGAATAGGAACATTAATTTTAGCATAAGAACTCAGTCCGGAAATGCACCATGTTCCTGCTGCACGCAAAATACCACCAAACACGTTTCTCACTCACTACTGCTGCTTGTCGTCCACGTCGACTTACAATTAGGGCTTGATGTGACGACCACCGACGTGAAGACCGATATCGTGCCTGTGTACCATGTACCGGTATACACGATCACCTATCCCTAGTCCTCCAGCATGCGCCACAACCAGGCTGTTTAGGTTTTTATGTCGGTAACGCCACGTAGCGCCCTTATGTAAGTAGGCTGCTTAGGCTTTTATGTTGGTAACGCCACGTAGCGCTCTGTATGAAAATCACAGACTGTGCTGTGTGCAGTCTGTGGCTGGTTGGCATTGTTGGAATATTCAGTATTGTAGTGCTGGGCAGTTGAATGTGAACAGCGCATAGCGTTGCGCAGTTGGAGGTGAGCCGCCAGCAATGGTGGATGTGGGGAGAGAGATGGCAGAGGCTTGAGAGCGGACGAGCTGGACGTGTGTCCGTCAGAAAAAGGAAATTTGTAAGACTGGATATCATGAACCGATACAAATGATAACTTTTGAACATTATTAAGGAAATACATTGTTTGTTCTTTATCAAAATCTTTCATTAGCGAACTATGCCTATCAGTAGTTAGTGCCTTCCGTAAATAGAATCTTTTATTTAGCTGGCGGTATTGCAGTAGTTCAAGTAACGAATATTTTTGTGAGGTGAGTGATTCATGAAAGATATAGGTTATTGTTAATCAGGGCCATTCTATTGTAGGGATTTTTGAAAGTCAGATTGCGTTTCGCCAAAAATATTGTGTGTTAGTTTAGTGACGAATAAGTAAAGAGAGAAATGTCTGAGTACGTTAAGTTTTGCTCAGCTGTTTGAAAATCAAATAACGTAGATCTTTTCCAGCATTGTCATTTACAAATTTTTCCAAGGGGATGTTTCACCATAATCCGTACCTGCAGGTCTTCGTCAGATGCCACAGGAGTCTCGTATAATTAGTATTTCGTGTTATCCCACAAATTGCTCTCTAACGGGTATTAGTCGGAAGAAGGTGCAGACCAAGCGGCCTGGCAACCCCTACCAATCGACTGATGAGGAAATGCGAGAGATTTGAACGTGCGTTGCGGTAATTTGTGTGTAGCGGGAAAATGATAGGTTTCCGGATCTGAGTTCCTACGCTAAACGTAACGGTCTTGGTCCCCAGCGTAAGTCCTCAGCGTCCGCAAAGATAATTTAGTTACATCATGTATACGAGGGTTAGAACTTATATAGTGGCAACTATTTATTCACAACCGACACAAAAGGGCTACATGTTTTCACCTGTTACTTTCCTTCAAAGCAGTCACTAGTGTTTTGTTGAACCCGTTGCCAGCGATGTGGAAGGCGTAGTATACCGTCAGCAGAGTCTGTTCTGTTGATGGTGCGAATATAGCGGTCTACAGCCTGTCGAATCTCTGGAACAGTTCTGAAGCGAATGCCACGAATTGGTTCCTTCATCATCGGAATCAAATGAAAGTCAGTAGTTCTTACGTCCGAAGAGTACTGTGGTTGGTACAGTACTTAACAGTCCCATCGACCGAACAGAGCAGCCACAGCTTGTGCTGTATGCGCCGGCGCATTGTCGTGCAAAATGATAGGTAGATTGCGCAGAAAGTGTCGCCGCTTCTTTCACAAAGCTGGTCGCAGGTGATGCCCCAAAACGAACAGTAATTCTGTATATTGACGGTCTGCCATAGAGGAACGTAATGCGTTAGGATTACACCATCACAATCGTACACGAGAATCACCATAACTTTCACCATACTGGGGCTCTGACGCACTTTCAACTTTCGCGGCGACCCATAATGACGCCATTCGTTGGACTCGCGTTTCAGTTTTGGCTTCGTAGAATTCGCTTCAGAACCGCTCCAGAGATTCGACAGGCTGTAGACCGCTCCATTCGCACCATCAGCAGAACAGGCTCTGCTAACGGTATACTACGCCTTCCACATCGCTGACAACGGCCTCTACACAACTCTGGTGACTACTTTGTCGGACAGTAACGGGTGCAAACATGTAACTCTTTTGTATCGGCTGTGAATAAGTAGTTGCCTCTATTTAAGTTCCAACCCTCGTATATGCAGTGTATTCCAAAATACTAATGCAAATCATGGGGACAGGTTCCTTATCCCAAAATACACTCCTGGAAATTGAAATAAGAACACCGTGAATTCATTGTCCCAGGAAGGGGAAACTTTATTGACACATTCCTGGGGTCAGATACATCACATGATCACACTGACAGAACCACAGGCACATAGACACAGGCAACAGAGCATGCACAATGTCGGCACTAGTACAGTGTATATCCACCTTTCGCAGCAATGCAGGCTGCTATTCTCCCATGGAGACGATCGTAGAGATGCTGGATGTAGTCCTGTGGAACGGCTTGCCATGCCATTTCCACCTGGCGCCTCAGTTGGACCAGCGTTCGTGCTGGACGTGCAGACCGCTTGACACGACGCTTCATCCAGTCCCAAACATGCTCAATGGGGGACAGATCAGGAGATCTTGCTGGCCAGGGTAGTTGACTTACACCTTCTAGAGCACGTTGGGTGGCACGGGATACATGCGTACGTGCATTGTCCTGTTGGAACAGCAAGTTCCCTTGCCGGTCTAGGAATGGTAGAACGATGGGTTCGATGATGGTTTGGATGTACCGTGCACTATTCAGTGTCCCCTCGACAATCACCAGTGGTGTACGGCCAGTGTAGGAGATCGCTCCCTACACCATGATGCCGGGTGTTGGCCCTGTGTGCCTCGGTCGTATGCAGTCCTGATTGTGGCGCACGCCTGCACGGCGCCAAACACGCATACGACCATCATTGGCACCAAGGCAGAAGCGACTCTCATCGCTGAAGACGACACGTCTCCATTCGTCCCTCCATTCACGCCTGTCGCGACACCACTGGAGGCGGGCTGCACTATGTTGGGGCGTGAGCGGAAGACGGCCTAACGGTGTGCGGGAACGTAGCCCAGCTTCATGGAGACGGTTGCGAATGGTCCTCGCCGATACCCCAGGAGCAACAGTGTCCCTAATTTGCTGGGAAGTGGCGGTGCGGTCCCCTACGGCACTGCGTAGGATCCTACGGTCTTGGCGTGCATCCGTGCGTCGCTGCGGTCCGGTCCCAGGTCGACGGGCACGTGCACCTTCCGCCGACCACTGGCGACAACATCGATGTACTGTGGAGACCTCACGCTCCACCTGTTGAGCAATTCGGCGGTACGTCCACCCGGCCTCCCGCATGCCCACTATACGCCCTCGCTCAAAGTCCGTCAACTGCACATACGGTTCACGTCCACGCTGTCGCGGCATGCTACCAGAGTTAAAGACTGCGATGGAGCTCCGTATGCCACGGCAAACTGGGTGACACTGACGGCGGCGGTGCACAAATGCTGCGCAGCTAGCGCCATTCGACGGCCAACACCGCGGTTCCTGGTGTGTCCGCTGTGCCGTGCGTGTGATCATTGCTTGTACAGCCCTCTCGCAGTGTCCGGAGCAAGTATGGTGGGTCTGACACACCAGTGTCAATGTGTTCTTTTTTCCATTTCCAGGAGTGTATATAATAATGTCAAATTCAAATTTGCTCTAAAAAGCATATTTTAAGAGCTGTAAGCACTTCGTCAGAGGAAGAGATGCGTTTCACAGCCAGGAAAATAAACGAGTGCTCATATCTCTCAGCATATGTATGTTAGACCAGACGTTTACTTGACTTTTATTTTGGTCCATATTACCGTCTCCTAAAATATCAAGAAACTGGTAAACTGAACAATTTATCCATCACGTAACCCCGAAAAGGAAATATCAAGAGGAATTACGTGTCGTCAACATCGTGGCCATCGTGTTGGACCATCCACGTGTCCGTAAATATGTCAGCCACCAATTGTCGTACAAATAAATTCCAATGTGACAGTACGCCATCTTGTTGAAACACAACCAATGGTTGAAATTTTGCAGTTGAGTTCCAACGTAAAGGCCCAACATTTCCAAGTAAACTGTAACAGTAATGACTCGCTGAGTGACAAAGAATAGTCGAGAAACTACATTATGTATAAGAACCACACAACACATTATTTTTCGGATTGTATCTTATCTGCTGTACCACGATATGTGGGTTCTTCGATCCCAAGATCCGGAGATCTGTTTGCTGTCCTGCTCGTGAAAAATGGGTTCATCGGGAAACAAGCTTTATTTGAATATTCTCTGCATCGACTTGCTCCAGCATATTTCTAGAAGAAAAGCACAATCGAGACAATCATCTGGGTGCAAATCTCGCAGGAGTTACACATTGTATGCGTGAAAGTGCAGCAGTTTGTGTAAAATTTTTACCACATTGCTCTTAGGTATGCCTGCTTCTTATTAAACAACCCCTGTCGATTTCGGAGGACTGCCTTGAAGTTCTATACCTACGGTATCAACACTGTTTACATCTCCATGTCAGTCGATTTAAATTTTTTATAAAGTAGTGTGTAAAGGGAGGATGAAGCAAACAGCTTGGTGGAATGATACAGTCAAGGCAGCCTGTAAAAGGAAAAAGAAGGCGTATCAAAAATGGCTACATACCAGAACCCAGGTAGACAGAGAAAGTTATGTTGAAGAAAGGAATAAAGCCAAATAGATAATTGCAGCATCCAAGAAGAAATCGTGGGAAGACTTTGGAAACAGGTTGGAGACTATGGGTCAAGCTGCTGGAAAACCATTCTGGAGTGTAATTAGCAGTCTACGAAAGGGAGGTAAGAAGGAAATGACAAGTATTTTGGACAGGTCAGGAAAACTGCTGGTGAATCCTGTGGATGCCTTGGGCAGATGGAGGGAATATTTTGAAGAGTTGCTCAATGTAGGTGAAAATACGATCAGCAATGTCTCAGATTTCATTGTAGAATGGGATAGGAATGATGATGGAAATGGGAACACATTTGAGGAAGTGGAGAAAATGGTCAATAGATTGCAGTGCAATAAAGCAGCTGGAGTGGATGAAATTAAGTCGTAACTCATGAAATACAGTGGAATGTCAGGTCTTAAATGGCTACACAGGATAACTGAAATGGCCTGGGAGTCGGGACAGCTTCCATCAGACTGGACAAAGGCAGTAATCACACCAATCTTTAAACATGGAAACAGAAAAGATTGTAACAACTACAGAGGTATCTCTTTAATCAGCGTTGTGGGTAAAATCTTCTCAGGTATTGTAAAATAGGAAAGTGCGAGTATTAGTTAAGAACCAATTGGATGAAAATCAGTGCGGGTTTAGGCCTCTTAGAGGTTGTCAGGACCAGATCTTTAGCTTACGGCAAATAATGGATAAGTGTTATGAGTGGAACAGGGAATTGTATCTATGCTTCACAGATCTAGAAAAGGCATATGACCGGATTCCTAGGAGGAAGTTATTGTCTGTTCTACAAGATTATGGAATAGGAGGCCAACTTTTGCAAGCAATTAAAGGTCTTTACATGGATAGTCAGGCAGCAGTTAGAGTTGACAGTAAATTGAGTTCATGGTTCAGAGTAGTTTCAGGGGTAAGACAAGGCTGCAACCTGTCTCCATTGTTGTTCATATTATTTATGGATCATATGTTGAAAACAATAGACTGGCTGGGTGAGATTAAGATATGTGAACACAAAATAAGCAGTCTCGCATATGCGGATGACTTAGTTGTGATGGCAGATTCGATTGAAAGTTTGCAAAGTAATATTTCAGAGTTAGATCAGAAATGTAAGGACTATGGTATGAAGATTAGTCTGATTTGATCCATTATAAATGGTTTTTGAAAGCCTGCGACTGTAGATACAATAGGTTTGTTTATAAATAAATAAATCTTCTGCTACCAGTCACGATTTTCTTTATTTTACTATTTGCACGACGCGTTTCGAGAAATAATTCCCATTTTCAAGTGCGTTTTTATGATGTGTGTTAAGCCATTTCTTTTGATGTTGTCAGTGTGTGTGAGTCTGCTTCGTTTTCTTGACTTTTACTGTAATACATAAGAAACGCGATTTTTTAGTTGGGTATCAATATTTTCTGTGAGGTTAGTGGCTAAGGTTTGAGAACAATTTGTACTTACGATTTTCTAATGGTCCATTTGTGTAGAGAGTCACACACACTTAACATCAAACACAACTTGTACATTTTACACATCGAAAATATCTTATATAAACAAAACAGTTACAAAGATCTTCTTATAGGTAGTTCACAGAGATAACATTATAGGTCTTCCACAGATTATGATATGCTTTTGTACAGAGGTTAATTTATCTTTACAATTTGGCTCACGAATTACTTATACTGATTTTACAATTGTGCTTATTTCTATGTTTTACTATTTTTATTTAAGTATATTATCGAAACATCTGAAGAAATTCACTGATTCACTTTCAAGTTTTTCATTTAATATTTTATCTTCATATTTTCTGTAATGTGAATATATCTCCAGTTCTTCAAACAAATCCATTTTATGTCCTTTATCTAGTCGGTGGAGTACTTTGACATTTTGCTCTATTTTTCCAAATGGGTGTCCCGTATTATGTATGTGTGTTGCTATTGCTGATGTAGCGTGTTTGTTGTGGGTGTATGCTCTAATGTGCTCTGTGTACCTGGTGTTGATATTTCGGCCTGTTTGTCCTATGTAGAACTTGGAGCATTCCTGGCATGTTACCTTGTATATTCCAGAGTCTGAATATGGATCATGATTACACTTTATATTATGTATTAGTTTTTGGTGTAGTTTATTGGATGTAGAAAACCCAATTTTTATTCTGTGATTTTTGAAAATATTTGCAATCTTCTGTGATACATTGCCTATGTATGGAATGCTAGATATATATTTGCTTTTCTCTTTTTCTTCTGTGGTGCAGTTTGTACCTGGGTTTCTCTTCATTTTGTCTAAGATTGTGTCAACCATGGAAGCATTGTAACCATTGGCAACTGCAATCTTCTTCACTGTGTTTATTTCTTGTTGTATATTTTCTTGGTTCAATGGTATTTTTGTTGCCCTATGCAGCATTGACCTGTAAGCTGCCTGTTTATGAATATTTGGGTGACATGAGGTTGCAGGGATTGTGGTGTCAGTCATTGTGTTTTTCCTATAAATTTTGAATGTGCATGTGTTGTTGTGTCTTGTAATATTTAGGTCCAGAAAGTTGATACTTTTATTTTGCTCATGTTCCACTGTAAATTTGATTTTCTCATTTAGATTATTGAAATGATTAAGAATGTCTGTGATGTCTTTGGTATCTCCTTTCACTAACAGTAGTGTGTCATCTACATATCTCCTATAAAATTCTATTTTCCTTAGGCACAGTCCCTGCCTGTCAAATAATTTTTGTTCTAAGTGATTTATGTATATGTCAGCTATGGTACCAGGTATACACGATCCCATTGCTAGGCCATCTGGTTGCTTATAAATGTTGTCATTAAAGGTAAAGTAGTTGTAACTTAGGGTTAGCTGAAGGAGTTCCATACATTCGACAATCTCTGTGTATGAAAGTTTCTTGTGTTGCATAAGGTTCTTTTGTATTACTGTTAGAGCTTCTTGTATGGGTATGTTTGATTAAAGGTTGGTGATGTCAAGTGATATAAACTGTGCATCTTGGGGGAACTTTCTGGTTCTTAGTTCTTTGGCTAGAATCATGCTGTTTTTTATGGTATATGTTGTTTCATATGTATAATTTTTCACCAGTATGTTATTCAGTTTTTGAGACAGTTTGTATGCTGGGCTGTTTATAGAGTTGACCACAGGACGTATCGGGTATCCATTTTTGTGTATTTTTGGCTGTGCTCTTATTCGTGGTGCTTTTGGATTCATACATGTAAGGTATTTCTTTTCAGTTTCTGTCAACAGGAAATGGGTGTTCTTTAATTGTTCCTTAATTTTACATTGGAATTGTTTGGTTGGGTCTTTTTCAATGTGCTGAATGTTATTAGCAGCAAAAAATTCATTTGTTTTGTCTATGTATTCTTTTTCTTTCATCACAACTAATGTATTACTTTTGTCTGAATTTACAACTATGGATTGGTTGTTTTTCAGTTTATTATTTACAGATTTTAAAGTTTTTGTATCATTTATTGTATATTTAGATCTAAACTTACCTTTATTCATTTCTTTAGATCTAAATATACAATAAATGATACAAAAACTTTAAAATCTATAAATAATAAACTGAAAAACAACCAATCCATAGTTGTAAAGTCAGACAAAAGTAATACATTAGTTGTGATGAAAGAAAAAGAATACATAGACAAAACAAATGAATTTTTTGCTGCTAATAACATTCAGCACATTGAAAAAGACCCAACCAAACAATTCCAATGTAAAATTAAGGAACAATTAAAGAACACCCATTTCCTGTTGACAGAAACTGAAAAGAAATACCTTACATGTATGAATCCAAAAGCACCACGCCTAAGAGCACAGCCAAAAATACACAAAAATGGATACCCGATACGTCCTGTGGTCAACTCTATAAACAGCCCAGCATACAAACTGTCTCAAAAACTGAATAACAGACTGGTGAAAAATTGTACATATGAAACAACATATGCCATAAAAAACAGCATGATTCTAGCCAAAGAACTAAGAACCAGAAAGCTCCCCCAAGATGCACAGTTTATATCACTTGACATCACCAACCTTTATTCAAACATACCCATACAAGAAGCTCTAACAGTAATACAAAAGAACCTTATGCAACACAAGAAACTTTCATACACAGAGATTGTCGAATTTATGGAACTCCTTCAGCTAACCCTAAGTTACAACTACTTTACCTTTAATGACAACATTTATAAGCAACCAGATGGCCTAGCAATGGGATCGTGTATATCCGGTACCATAGCTGACATATACATAAATCACTTAGAACAAAAATTATTTGACAGGCAGGAACCGTGCCTAAGGAAAATAGAATTTTATAGGAGATATGTAGATGACACACTACTGTTAGTGAAAGGAGATACCAAAGACATCACAGACATTCTTAATCATTTCAATAATCTAAATGAGAAAATCAAATTTACAGTGGAACATGAGCAAAATAAAAGTATCAACTTTCTGGACCTAAATATTACAAGACACAACAACACATGCACATTCAAAATTTATAGGAAAAACACAATGACTGACACCACAATCCCTGCAACCTCATGTCACCCAAATATTCATAAACAGGCAGCTTACAGGTCAATGCTGCATAGGGCAACAAAAATACCATTGAACCAAGAAAATATACAACAAGAAATAAACACAGTGAAGAAGATTGCAGTTGCCAATGGTTACAATGCTTCCATGGTTGACACAATCTTAGACAAAATGAAGAGAAACCCAGGTACAAACTGCACCACAGAAGAAAAAGAGAAAAACAAATATATATCTAGCATTCCATACATAGGCAATGTATCACAGAAGATTGCAAATATTTTCAAAAATCACAGAATAAAAATTGGGTTTTCTACATCCAATAAACTACACCAAAAACTAATACATAATATAAAGTGTAATCATGATCCATATTCAGACTCTGGAATATACAAGGTAACATGCCAGGAATGCTCCAAGTTCTACATAGGACAAACAGGCCGAAATATCAACACCAGGTACACAGAGCACATTAGAGCATACACCCACAACAAACACGCTACATCAGCAATAGCAACACACATACATAATACGGGACACCCATTTGGAAAAATAGAGCAAAATGTCAAAGTACTCCACCGACTAGATAAAGGACATAAAATGGATTTGCTTGAAGAACTGGAGATATATTCACATTACAGAAAATATGAAGATAAAACATTAAATGAAAAACTTGAAAGTGAATCAGTGAATTTCTTCAGATGTTTCGATAATATACTTAAATAAAAATAGTAAAACATAGAAATAAGCACAATTGTAAAATCAGTATAAGTAATTCGTGAGCCAAATTGTAAAGATAAATTAACCTCTGTACAAAAGCATATCATAATCTGTGGAAGACCTATAATGTTATCTCTGTGAACTACCTATAAGAAGATCTTTGTAACTGTTTTGTTTATATAAGATATTTTCGATGTGTAAAATGTACAAGTTGTGTGTGATGTTAAGTGTGTGTGACTCTCTACACAAATGGACCATTAGAAAATCGTAAGTACAAATTGTTCTCAAACCTTAGCCACTAACCTCACAGAAAATATTGATACCCAACTAAAAAATCGCGTTTCTTATGTATTACAGTAAAAGTCAAGAAAACGAAGCAGACTCACACACACTGACAACATCAAAAGAAATGGCTTAACACACATCATAAAAACGCACTTGAAAATGGGAATTATTTCTCGAAACGCGTCGTGCAAATAGTAAAATAAAGAAAATTGTGACTGGTAGCAGAAGATTTATGTATTTATAAACAAACCTATGAAGATTAGCATCTCCAAAACGAAAGTAATGTCAGTGAGAAAGAAATATAAACGGATTGAGTGCCAAATAGGAGGAACAAAGTTAGAACAGGTGGACGGTTTCAAGTACTTAGGATGCATATTCTCACAGGATGGCAATATAGTGAAATAACTGGAAGCGAGGTGTAGCAAAGCTAATGCAGTGAGTGCTCAGCTTCGATCTACTCTCTTCTGCAAGAAGGAAGTCAGTACCAAGACTAAGTTATCTGTGCACCGTTCAATCTTTCGACCAACTTTGTTGTATGAGAGCGAAAGCTGGGTGGATTCATGTTACCTTATCAACAAGGTTGAGGTTACGGATATGAATGTAGCTAGGATGATTGCAGGTACTAGTAGATCGGAACAATGGCAGGAGGGTGTCCACAATGAGGAAATCAAAGAAAAACTGGGAATTAACTCTATAGATGTAGCAGTCAGGGCGAACAGGCTTAGATGGTGGGGTCATGTTACGCGCATGGGAGAAGCAAGGTTACCCAAGAGACTCTTGGATTCAGCAGTAGAGGGTAGGAGGAGTCGGGGCAGACCGAGGAGAAGGTACCTGGATTCGGCTAAGAATGATTTTGAAGTAATAGGTTTAATATCAGAAGAGGCACCAATGTTAGCACTGAATAGGGGATCATGAAGGAACTGTATAAGGGGGGCTATGCTCCAGACTGAACGCTGAAAGGCGTAATCAGTCTTAAATCATGATGATAAAATTCTTTGATTGTAGTCATTCAAGACACATCTCGACCTGGGCCCCTTTGAATAAAAGCCATTACTCTCACTCTGTATGTAACGTTATTCAATTATAACATATAATTTTCTTTAAAACTAGCATATTTCTAAGATGGAGCTGGTAGCACGATCTTTATTTATTAAGAGACTCTAGTCTACGAAACTAGCAGCACTAATACTAACTTTCGTGTATACTGTTGTGTGTAACACGATATCGTAACTTTCTTATAACTGTATCAGAAGATGAGAGATAATTTTGTTGAAAAATAACTCCGAAACAAATAACTCAACGGATTTCCGGAGAAGAATTCTTCAGTAAAATAGCCGAGAATGCCTTCATTCTCAGTAACCGAACACTTTTTCTGTTAAAAGTTGTTTGTAGGTACCCAGTCTAAGGGTACATACGCATATTACGACACGGTAAATCTAACGTGATATAGTTCGGAACCAGTGCTCGCCTGAGTGTGCACGAAAGGCAGTAGGTGAAACACGCCACGAAAACTGTCTTTTCACATCCCTTCGACAACGTTGTCGTCAGAGACTGTGAGTTAGGTATGACAGATCAAATATGTAGTAACAAATTTGTAGTTGCACCAAAAATGATTCATCAGCATGTTAAGTTTTAACTGATAAACGTAAACTACTGAACACGTAAGCGAGAAGGAATTCTTACCCCGACATCTGTTTAATTGTCTCGTTCACTGAGGCATCCAACTCGGTGATATTAGTTCATTTTCTCTCGAATTCATTGATTCACAGTTATCTTGCTCTGCAGTTTCATCTTCTGGTGATCAGGTTTTTCCTTCTTCATTTAGCTGGATGTTTATCGAGGAGCTGAAGCCGTTGCCTTTCTGCCAGTTTCTTCTCCCATTCTTCGACATGTGCCAAACCCATCTGGTCTTAGTTACACCTGTCAGTCGCCCGCATTCTTCCACTGCTCTTGAAAATTCCTCCTTTTTCAACATTTTATTTTCTTCTTTTTTTGCCAAGCTTAATACTGTCTTGTAATGTTTATTATCCAGTATACAATAGAAAAATTGTGCTTTTTGAGACTTTTACGATGTGATAACTGCTCGAATGGTTCACTGGCGTCGATTAGGGTTCTGTTGTGAAAGTTGGACACTATTTCCACGAGATAGCTGCTTGTCATATTCAGATGCTTACTAACACGTTGGTGAAAGTGGCCAGACAATATATGCGCTGGTTCGCTTGGAAAGAACAGTGACCAAGGTGTGTGCCAATAAGGTCATCGTGGGCGAATCATAGAGGACGTCGAAGTCCGTAGTCTCCTATCCGAGAATCCAGCCACGCTATTCGTAAGCATAACGTGGGAAAACCGCAGCTATCACTCGTCTCGATGCAATGGTGAATTACGGACACGAGTTCATAAGGCTAGAGTTACCTGAGATTCAGGGAGCTTATCAGCAGAACTTAGCCAGCTTCAGTCTGTGGTTTTACGGAACGGATATTCTTATAAGTAAGTTGAAAATGCGTTTCAACCTGCACACACTAAACCTCAAGAACAGCCCGAAGAAACGGAGAACTCCAGGGGGATAGCTTTTCTACCCTACGTTGGTGATATGTCCTTTAAGATCGGCAGGCTGTTTAAGAAACATCAAATACAAAGTGTGTTCCGCCCTTTAGCCTGAGTACAGACGATTCTGGGCTGTGTTAAAGGCAACAAAGATCCACGAAGACCAGTGATATGTTAAATCCCGTGCCAGTGTGGGAAATCACAGATTGACTAGACGGGGTGCTCTGTTAGAGAGGGGCATGAACATGGACATCACAGCAGAATAGGTTAGCCAGAAAAGTCTGCTGTTGCGAACTCTGTCTTGTTACGGAACATAGCTGGGACTCCAACATGCATAAGTAAGTTGACCTGATTAATGCAGACAAGGGCAAGGGAACCAGCGCTCGCGTTACTAAGGTGTCATAGGACTCAGACGAAAAAATCCGAATCCACAGAGACGTATAACTTGGGGGCCGCACACTTAAAGTGAGTGCCTAAACTCGGCCCGCGTGCGCTGTACCACGATTTGCAGCCCGCTTTTCCCGCCCAGTTTTTTCGACAGGGGCTCGGGATGTCGGCGTCCTCTATGAGTCTTCTACGATGACGTTATAGCTCCAACTCTCTTGAGCCTGCGTTTTTCTAGAGAGACAGCGCATATATTGGCAAGCCATTGCAGCAGCAGGTCAGCAAGCACGTGAACATGATGAACAGCTGACTCATTGAAACACTGTCGAGCTTTCACAACATTATCCAGGACTGAGTGTGTTGCCCTCATTTCATCATCATCATCATTCTTGACAGTGGCTAGATTGGACTGTGTAAAAATTAGGCGGTGTAAAAATTGGGACTTTGTACGGGCGCTGATGACCGCGCACTTGAACGCCTCTCAAACCACACATCATCATCATAACAACATTATCCAACACGTCGCCCGTGAACCACTGAAGGAACAGATTTTTTTTTTCTTTTCTTTTTTTTCCCCCAAAATAAGTTGTCCATAATCCCGTCACCACGGAGCCAATAAAGCTTCGTAATATCGTCATATTCTTTATAAATGGGAACTTTTCTGCTGAAAATAATATTCTCATATCTTTGGGACTCAAAGTTTACTTCATTATTCTCGTTACAAGATACTTCTTTATCCTAAATACATTCAGTTTTACCGCGTAGAGCATTGCCAACTGTCTTCCGTAATCAAATAGGGGTTCTCAAAATTGCACAGTGGAGCATAACAAGAACAACGTTATCTCTCATCCAGGGATTATACTTAATGCTCCTCAAACATGCTGTTCCATTCTTGTATCATCTATATTGGCATGTTACGATCTTTTAATTAGTTCTATGGCTGCATTCATGCCCACTTGATTCGGTTTCCGAACGTCGTAGCAGTACTCTATAATCAAAAGTACTTCTGTCTTTTATGAGTTTCCTTTGTAGGAGCACCGCTCTTTTCTACAACTGCCAATCAGCTCTGTCCTCCATTCACTTTCCATGCTACTGAACTAGCGTGGTCATCCTATTTCATAACGCGTCTAGATATTTAAAACACTTTACAGAGAGCATAAACTTTTCATTAACATTGTTTTACACAGTTTTTTCCATAATTTATGTAATTACCTTACGTTTGTAGGAACCTACATTATTTTACTAAAAGTGCTTTTCATTGATGAAAAGTACATTGTTATGGCTTAGAATATTTCCTAGGATCCTCCAAATGAAATACGGTAGGCATATTGATCTATTGGTCACCTAATACCTTCCCGCATTCTTTATATGATTAATACTGTACAGCACTGTTTCTGTGTCCTGTGGGAATGTTTCGTGACAGACTGTCTAGAACCGAAAGAAAAGAGTTAAATCCGCAGCACGTTCAATGAAATAGGTAACAACAGTTTTTTTGTACTGATGTTTTGTTCACTGTTTGCCCTTAAACGGAGAGTTCCTACTTAAATTACAATCATTTTATATTGTAACCAACGGACTAACGCTGGCGTGTTAGCACTATCAAAATGTATTATATCATGAAAGGGTACAGTACCGCCCGACATTGAAAATAGGTACAATATACTTCACTATTCTTGTCTGAACAACACAATTTTGTAAAAATAACTAAATTTGAATTAATACAGCGAAGCCGGATACCAGTGTAGGAATGAATGACAATTTATTTATTTAATTGATCACATGTGCACTCCCACAAAATAAATCCTTACATCCAATTTGGTGAGATCTGCGAAATGAATGAATGTATGGACGTCTGCTAACCGCAGATAGTAAATATGAATATATGATTATCTTTGAGACGATCCTTTGGCCACCTTTGGTGGGACCAAAGAGATGAAATTTACCTGAGCTTTGAGCGCCTGAAATGTGGCTGACCAATACCATAGCAAGGTGCTCCCCTACCTCGACAGAGGTGCGAGAGGACCTGAAGAATAGCCATGTTTCAGCACTCTGCCGCTGGATCTTGTGCTGTTAAGACCTGTCTTGGGTGTGCTCCATAAAGACAAAAGAGTGGAGACATGGTATGCATGGGGAATATTTAAGAGTAGTTTGAAATAATAATTTCTCTATTTCAGGAACTTTTGTGGGGAGAATTAAATGTCAGGCAGGTAATATTAATGGGATCGTAGTAATCTTCGGAAGTGACCAACGGTCACAATGAAACCACGTGTAGCAATAAGTTGAAATACTTCCGTGTGCTTAAGTTAAGCTGAATTACTAGCGTGTGTACAATAAGTTGAAATATTTAAGAAATAGCGTGTGTACCATAAGTTGAAATATTTAAGAAATGGCGTGTGCAGGACTTGATATTAGAGACGAGTACTTCCACGTGGTGAGTACTGTGTGAGTCTCAATCTGTGTATGAGACAAAGGATAAAGAGAAGTACTCGTCCATGGTATCAGTTGAGGACTCGCGTGTGTGGTGAATATGTTCTTAATATTAGTTTGCGTGATATGATTCCGTGTGACGCTAGATTCAAACTCTGAGAGAGAAGCAAGGTGAGTCGGCCGTCTATCCAGCAACGCCACTTGGCTTGCATTGCACAGGAAGACGTGGAAATATCTCCAGAGTTCATAGTAGGAAAGTAGAATTACAAAGTGGGGCAGTGTCGTGTGAAACTGGGATAAATACTGATTGAAGTGGGAAAGCTGAAAGTGATAGTGTTGTGACTATTTATTGTATTGTATTTCATGTTGTAGTGTGGTGTATGTCATGTAATTTAAGTATGTGTGGTTTGCATGGTAGAGTAGCAAGGTAGTTTCAGAGGTAGTGTGATATATGTGTTCCTTTTGTACCGCTCGGTCTGGAGGAAAGTTTCGTGATGATGATTGTGTGAGTCGAAGAGTGAGATATAATAAAAGATCCACCATCCTATCCAGAAAGTGCACTGTAGCGTTAAATATTTACGAGACCATAAGGTAGAGAATCACCAATGTAAAGCCATGCCCACTGGGCGGAATTTCTCATGTGTTATTGTTGTAGGTTATAGAATTTGTGTGTTTAGGTTATAGAATTTATCGGAATAAATAAGATAGTGGAAAGAAAAAGATTGGTGGACTTATCCTTCGAATTGTATGTTGTCGTGATGTCCCGAATGTATAATGTGTGTGCCATTCAAATTCAGTGCGGTTGCCACGTATCGATAAAAGCCGCTAAATAATAAAAAAGGGAAAATGTGGTATTGCCAGTGTGTAGTGAACAGTCAGAGTTCTGTAAATTACTGATAGTCAGATTGCGTTTCCGTTGCGTATTATTCATACAGGAGGTTGATTAGTGACTTAATTGTAAGTACGAGAGTTCATGTTACTCGTAAATAAGAATGAATCCATTCGCTTGGCACACCACTCATCTTGCAGGCCTGACTGCTTGATGCCACAGTATGAGCAAGGCACGTGGGTGCCTCTCAATCACAACGGGATCGTCGACCCGAATTTAAGTAGTGGAAATGGGTGTGCAATCATGTGGTGATCTAAATTCATGACGTTCCTCTGAGTGAACAATGATTAATTCTACGTTCAGATTCGGAAGTGAAACGAATGAAATTAACTTTACTCCCCAGATTAGTAAATCTATACTCATACACTGGATCTGTGCCTTTTCTGGACGCAAAAAGTCTTAGTAAGAAAATAAGAGGCACATTATTCTGTGTTTTCTGTGGCTTTAAATACCAGGTGATTGAGGAAGAAAGTTTTAAGCTGTTTATTACAGAAAAATTGTAAAAGATAGGAAAACATTGAGCATCTCACGGGTCAGAGGAAGGTTCAAGGTGTTGACACAGCTGTCCTGTTATATGTTCGTAGCAAAATGGCGACTACACAACAAGAGAACTGATTTTGTGCGAGGTCAAACCATTTTTCAAGCTAAAATTGCATTCCACCATCGAATCTGAAAAAGGCTGCCTATGCGTAGGGAATGCCATGCTTGGAATGCTGCAACACTTGTTGTTTCCTCAATTTCTCGAAAATTCCAATGATTTCTTTTTTATGCGTGACAGCGCCCCATCTGACTTTCAGCTTGAGGTGCGGCGTTATCTTAGCATCGCTTTAGGCATCCCAGCCCAAAAAACTTCAATCCTTGCGGTTTTTTTCTGTGGGGATTCATAAGAAGAAGAGTCTTCCTTCTACCTATAACAGCTAAACTTCATAGAAAGAGAGAACGAATTGCTGAAGTTGCCGAACACATATATCAAAATGTACGGACTATCGAACTTACTGAGCAACGCATATTCCTTATGTTGAGTATACAGTACCGTGTCAGCGAGAACATAAAACTTTAAACCTTCCTCTATCCAGTGACGTGCACAATGTTTGTATCTTTTATAGCTTGTTTGTACTAAACAACCGAAATCTTTTCCTTCTTTCTGAATCACCCCGTGTGGTTCCCAAAAGTATGCATGGTTTAGTAAAAAGGTATGGCCAGTACTTCAAGAAACGTTCCTCACACGTAGAGTAATAAAATGTGTTACATGGATTTTTGTGTTCCGAAATAATGTATTTCCATGTTAGAGCTTATTTTTTACTTCCCTTAAAAATGACACTAATCATGGGAAAAACACAAAAACATAACGGACCGGCGTTATTGTTGTGTTTTTTTACTCGAAATATTCAAAATAATCTCGTTTTTACTTTTTATTAGAACGTACATTAAGTTCTAATTCTTCCGTTCGCCGCTAGCGTTCGTTGTTCCAATTGAACGAAGGTAGTGTGGACACGTGACTCGCCTTTTTGCTTGTATTAACGTGCATTAACTTCGGTGCTCTACTTGGGTCAAGCGCCCACTGTTTAGAGTTCATCACGGACTTGGTGCATCATATACTCAAATGCGGAGTTGGCAAATGCCCATTTGCTGTACATCTAAGCAGATGGTAGTGGCCTTTTTCTCGACTTTTGTATCGGAAGAGATTTGCAGAACAGTGTATCAACGGGAAGACGTCCCTGGGAGGTCTGAAAAAACGAGGACACCTCAGCTACTGGAATAACTTTATCGTCCAATAGACGATAACTCCAGTAACAGCTTAAAACAGTTGGCTGCAACAAGTAATACTAACCACATGACTGTCTAGAGAGTTCTATGTGAGGATCTGTTGATCCATACCATTCATATCTTATGCAGAAACTATCAGCAGCTGATTCCTGTAAGGGTACGTATGTGGGAATGGTTCTTCAACAATGTGTCAGCTCTCAAGTAAGTGAAAATGTGATTTTACTGATGAGTTTTCGTTTCAAACTAGATGATTAAAATGCTGAAGAATTGTAGAAACTGTGCTCTAACAGGGACCCAAGTCCATGCTACGATTTTATTCGTCGATATATGAGGAATGCTTCCTCACGTTTTGTTTGGCCGTAACTTTTTGTTACATCATCTATAGGAGCATTGTTACTGAACAATAAGTAAACATGCACGCAGAAATGCACTCAGTATTCAAAATTCAGTGACTCGACCAACCAATGAAACTCGCCTAATATAGTAAACAAGCCAGCCCCAAGCACATGCACAACATACGGCGCTGGCTGTGGTTCTTAACTAATCAGAGCAAAGAACTTCTATTATAGTTTCACGTGATGGTGGTTTGCAAATTTGTTCATTTCAGAAAGTTATTTATTTATTCCGCGAGGAAAAAGAATCTACGAGACATAGCAGATACACTATGTGGCTCCAATTTTACAAATTAACAGAAATAGTTCATGAAGGGTTGTCGAGCAAACATTACATATGTTTGTTGGTACTGTTTCTGTGGCAAGTGTATCGATCTAAAACAATTTTACAGCTTGATAAACATTTGATTATAAAGAGATAACAATACATAACACTTGTAATTGATAACATGACCCAATTTAACAGCCAGTTTCAAAAATTTCCCTTTTCCCTGCGCCTATCCTTGTTGCAGGATTCCAGCACGGTGATGCACTGTGCTGGTGTTTATGCACTCTTCCTTGGAAAACAATGTCTCTACGTCAGTTATACATCTGTCGCAGCTGTCTTCGTGAGTATATATGCACTTCAAAAAACAGAGTATAAGATTTAGATATTCGTCTGTTGTGTTGTTTCCACGTCACACCGAACCAAGACACACTATAGGAGATTACAGAACTGGTCATCGCCTTAACGTAAAACAAGATATATCTAACATTTTCTATACATCTTTTAACATTATGTGAATGCAGAAATACTGAAAAGAATCACGTTAGGTTCTGCTACATACATAGACTACCGGCCATTAAAATTGCTATACCACGAAGATGACGTGCTACAGACGCGAAATTTAGCTGACAGGATGAAAATGCTGTGATATGCAAATGATTAGCTTTTCAGAGCATTCACACAAGACTGACGCCGGTGGCGCCACCTACAACGTGCTGACATGAGGAGAGTTTCCAACCGATTTCTCATACGCAAACAGCACTTGACCGGTGTTGCCTGGTGAAACGTTGTTGTGATGCCTCGTGTAAGGAAGAGAAATGCGTACCATCACGTTTCCGACTTTGATAAAGGTCGGATTGTAGCCTAGCGCGATTGCGGTTTATCGTATCGAGACGTCGCAGCTCGCGTTGGTCGAGATCCAATGACTGTTAGCAGCATATGAAATCGGTGGGTTCAGAAGGGTAATAAAGAACGCCGTGCTGGATCCCAACAGCCTTGTATCACTAGCAGTCGAAATGAGAGGCATCTTATCGGCATGACTGTAACGGATCGTGCAGCTACGTCTCGATCCCTGAGTCAACAGATGGGGACGTTTGCAAGACAACAACCATCTGCACGAACAGTTTGACGACGTTTGCAGCAGCATGGAATATCAGCTCGGAGACCATGGCTGCGATTACCCTAGACGCTGCATCAGAGACAGAAGCGAGCGCGATGTGTACTCAAAACGACGAACCTGGGTGCACGAATGGCAGAACGTCATTTTATCGGATGAATCCAGGTTCTGAAACTTGCTGACAGATTAAAACAGTGTGCCGGACCGAGACTCGAACTCGGGACCTTAGCCTTTCGCTGGCAAATGCTCTACCAACTGAGCTACCCAAGCACGACTCACGCCCCGTCCTCACAGCTTTACTTCTGCCAGTATCGAATCTCGGTCAGGCACACAGTTTTAATCTGCCAGGAAGTTTCACAACAGCGCACACTCCGCTGCAGAGTGAAAATCTTATTCTGGAATCCAGGTTCTGTTTACAGCATCATGATGGTTGCATCCGTGTTTGGTGACATCGCGGTGAACGCACATTGGAAGCGTGTATTCGTCATCGCCATACTGGTGTATCACCCGGCGTGATGGTATGGGGTGTCATTGGTTACACGTCTCGGTCACCTCTTGTTCGCATTGACGGCACTTCGAACAGTGGACGTTACATTTCAGATGCGTTAGGACCCGTGGTTTCGATCCCTGCGAAACCCTCCATTTCACCACGATAATGCACGACCGTATGTTGCAGGTCCTGTACGGGATACAGAAAATGTTCGACTGCTGCCCTGGCCAGCCCATTCTCCAGACCTCTCACCAATTGAAAACGTCTGGTAAATTGAGGCCGAGCAACTGGCCCGTCACAATACGCCAGTCACTACTCTTGATGAACTGTGGTGTCGTGTTGAAGCTGCATGGGCAGCTGTTCCTGTACACGCCATCCAAGCTCTGTTTGACTCAATGCCCAGGTGTATTAAGGCCATCATTACGGCAAGAGGAGGTTGTCCTGGTTACTGATTTCTCAGGATCTATGCAACCAAATTACGTGAAAATGTAACCACATGTCAGTTCTAGTATAATATATTTGTCCAATAAATACCCGTTTATCATCTGCATTTCTTCTTGGTGTAGCAATTTTAATGGCCTGTAGTGTATGATCTGCCGTTGAATTTATCACCTTTCCTACATTCCTTTCTGAAAAGAGAGTGTAAGAATTGTTGTGCGCAACGTTACTCAAATGGAACTGTGAAACAAAGGTAAAATGACTTCCATCATTTATTATTACAGCTGATAAAAATTTCTATAAGATCGAACATATCAAACGTTGCAGCTTAGCATCTTTTCCATTAGTTTTGCGAATTGGAACCATATATTCTGATTGGGGAGAAGAGAAGTTTGTGGCACAACTTGACCAGAAGAAGGGATCGGTTGGTAGGACATGTTCTGAGGCATCAAGGGATCACCAAGTTAGTATTGGAGGGCAGCGTGGAGGGTAAAAATCGTAGAGGGAGACCAAGAGATGAATACACTAAGCAGATTCAGAAGGATGTAGGTTGCAGTAGGTACTGGGAGATGAAAAAGCTTGCACAGGATAGAGTAGCATGGAGAGCTGCATCAAACCAGTCTCAGGACTGAAGACTACAACAACAACAACATATTCTGATTCAGGTTTTAACTTTCTCTATACTTTGCATTTGATAACCAACGTTGGTGTTATAGAACCATGGTTCCTAGCCCCCATGACTGTAAGAACGTTTTCGAAATCATCGGGACAGTAGTCACGTTTAAACTATGTCTCTTCTTACGAACGCACACGCTGGAAATATTGTTACAGACAATTTTTTAATAATGTATTGAGTATTATATGTAAAATCTCTTTTATTTTTATTATTTTACATCTGATAACTTATTACGATTTACACGAGTCGATCATCATATGGTATAATGATTTTGGTGCTGTTAATTTTAGACTGACTCGAAGATAAACGTATCTGAAACATGAGACTATTACTGTAAAGCCGGTATCAAGCCAACATAACTCAGTAGATGGATTCGATTTGGACATCGCTAGGCATTACGTTTCTTCTTGGAACTGTAAACACAACGCCTAATAACTTCCTCTACGGCCTATTTTAAGTGGTCATTCCATTTTTGGTTACTCTCGACCAACACTCACAGATATTTTAGGCTTGTTGCTGTTTCCAGAGATTGAACACCAACAGTCTAGTTGGATACTATTTACATTAACAACTTATCGAAATTGTAAAGACCTTCGCGGAGCTTTACACATTATCTAGCAGATTATTTACGTATGCCCTAAACATTTACTACCATAGGCTCTCCGTTACGACACGTTTGACGTAATTTTCAGTTTTAACAAATTTGCGTATCACTCAGCGAAAAACTATGCTTTCTGTTCCTTACGCGATAATGTTGTTGTTGTGGTCTTCAGTCCTGAGACTGGTTTGATGCAGCTCTCCATGCTACCCTATCCTGTGCAACCTTCTTCATCTCCCAGTTCCTACTGCAACCCGCATCCTTCTGAATCTGCTTAGTGTATTCATCTCTTGGTCTCCCTCTACGATTTTTACCCTCCACGCTGCCCTCCAATGCTTAATTTGTGATCCCTTGATGCCTCAGAACATTTCCTACTAACCGGTCCCTTCTTTTTGTCAAGTTGTGCCACATACTCCTCTCCTCCCCAATTCTATTCAATACTTCATCATTAGTTATGTGATCTACCTATCTAATCTTCAGCATTCATCTGTAGCACCACATTTCAAAAGCTTCTATTCTCTTCTTGTCCAAACTATACCTTCAGAAACAACTTCCTGACACTTAAATCTATACTCGATGTTAACAAATTTCTCTTCTTCAGAAACACTTTCCTTGCCATTACCAGTCTACATTTTACATATTCTCTACTTCGACCATCATCAGTTATTTTGCTCCCCAAATAGCAAAACTCCTTTACTACTTCAAGTGTGTCATTTCCCAATCTAATTCCCTCAGCAACACCCGACTTAATTAGACTACATTCCATTATCCTCGTTTTGATTTTGTTGATGTTCATCTTATATCCTCGTTTCAAGACGCTGTCCATTCCGTTCAACTGCTCTTCCAAGTCCTTTGCTGTCTCTGACAGAATTACAATGTCTTCGGCGAACCTCAAAGTTTATATTTCTTCTCCATGGATTTTAATACCTACTCCGAATTTTTCTTTTGTTTCCTTTACTGCTTGCTCAATATACAGATTGAATAACATCGGGGAGAGGCTACAACACTGTCTCACTACCTTCCCAACCACTGCTTCTCTTTCATGCTCCTCGACTCTTATAAGTGCAATCTTGTTTCTGTACAAATTGTTAATAGCCTTTCGCTCCCTGAATTTTACTCCTGCCACCTTTAGAATTTGAAAGAGAGTATTGCAGTCAACATTGTCAAAAGCTTTCTCTAAGTCTACAAATGCTATAAACGTAGGTTTGCTTTTCCTTCATCTTTCTTCTAAGATAAGTCGTAAGCTCAGTATTGCCTCACGTGTTTCAACGTTTCTACTGAATCCAAACTGATCTTCCCCGAGGTCGGCTTCTGCCAGTTTTTCCATACGTCTTTAAAGAATTCGCGTTAGTATTTCGCAGCTGTGAGTTATTAAACTGATAGTTCGGTAATTTTTACATCTGTCAACACCTGCTTTCTTTGGGATTGGAATTATTATATTCTTCTTGAAGTCTGAGGGTATTTCGCCTGTCTCATACATCTTGCTCACCAGATGGTACAGTTTTGTCAGGGCTGGCTCTCCCAAGGCCCTCAGTAGCTCTAATGGAATATTGTCTACTCCCGGGGCCTTCTTTCGACTCAGGTCTTTCAGTGCTCTGTCAAACACTTCACGCAGTATCGTATCTCCCATTTCATTTTCATCTACATCCGCTTCCATTTCCATAATACTGTCCTCAAGTACATCGCCCTTGTATAGACCCTCTACATATTCCTTCCACCTTTCTGCTTTCCCTTCTTTTCTTAGAACTGGGTTTCCATCTGAGCTCTTGATATTCATACAAGTGGTCCTCTTTTCTCCAAAGGTCTCTTTAATTTTCCTGTAGGCAGTATCTATCTTACCCCTAGTGAATTAAGCCTCTACATCTTTATATTTGACGTCTAGCCATCCATGTTTAGCCATTTTGCCCTTCCTGTCGATCTCATTTTTGAGACGTCTGTATTCCTGTTTGCCTCCTTGATTTGCTCCATTTTTATATTTTCTCCTTTCGTCAATGAAGTTCAATATTTCTCCTGTTACCCAAGGAGTTCTACTAGCCCTCATCTTTTTACCTACTTGACCCTCTGCTGCCTTCACTACATCATCCCTCAGAGCTACCCATTCTTCTTCTACTGTACTTCTTTCTCCCATTACTGTCAATTGTTCCCTTATGCTCTCCCTGAAATTCTGCACAACCTCTGGTTTAGTCAGTTTATCGAGGTCCCATCTCCTTATATTTCCACCTTTTTGCAGATTCTTCAGTTTTAATCTACAGCTCATAACCAATAGATTGTGTTCAGAGTCCACATCTGCGCCTGGAAATGTCTTACAATTTAAAACCTGGTTCCTAAATCTCTGTCTTACCATTATATAATCTATCTGATACCTTCTAGTGTCTTCAGGATTCTCTGTTATGCTCTGTGCTAAACTCTACCAGGCGGCTTCCTCTTTCATTTCTTAGCCCCAATCCATATTCACCTACTATGTTTCCTTGTCTCCCTTTTCCTACTCCCGAATTCCAGTCACCCATGACTATTAAATTTTCGTCTCCATTCTGTACCTGAATAATTTCTTTTACCTTATCATACATTTCATCAATTTCTTCATCATCTGCAGAGCTGGTTGGCATATAAATTTGTACTACTGTAGTAGGCGTGGGCTTCGTGTCTATCCTAGCCACAATAATGCGTTCACTATGCTGTTTGTAGTCGCTTACCCGCACTCCTATTTTTTATTCTTTATTAAGCCTACTCCTGCATTACCCCTATTTGATTTTGTGTTTATAACCCTGTATTCACCTGACCAAAAGTTTTGTTCCTCCTGCCACCGAACTTCACTAATTCCCTCTATATCTTACTTTAACCTATACATTTCCATTTTTAAATTTCCTAATCTACCTGTCCGGTTAAAGGATCTGACATTCCACGCTTCGATCCGTAGAACGCCAGTTTTCTTTCTCCTGATAACGACATCCTCTTGAGTAGTCCCCGGCCGGAGATCCGAATGGGGGACTATTTTACCTCCGGAATATTTTACCCAAGAGGACGCCATAATCATTTAACCACACAGTAAAGCTGCATGCCCTCGGGAAAAATTACGGCCGTAGTTTCCTCTTGCTTTCAGCGGTTCGCAGTACCAGCACAGCAAGGCCGTTTTGGTTAATGTTGCAAGGCCAGATCAGTCAATCATCCGGACTGTTGCCCTTGCAACTACTGAAAAGGCTGCTGCTCCTCTTCAGGAACCACAAGTTTGTCTGGCCTCTCAACAGATACCCCTCCGTTGTGGTTGCACCTACGGTACGGCCATCTGTATCGCTGAGGCACGCGAGCCTGCCCACCAACGGCTAGGTCCATGGTTCATGGGGAAGTATGCGATAATAAATAGCAATAATTCTGATATAACACAAATTTACAGTTTGGTTGACGATAGTGCGAGATCATTGAGCATAATATCTTGCAAATTTAATCATATATTCTTCTTCCTATCCAGTGCACGTAAAATGAGTTCAGTTTCGTTATAGATGTGTAAATAAATTATTACTCAACTCAGTAAACTAAAACAACTCTTTTACGTCATATTTCTTAACTGAAAATGATACCTATTGCATTCAGTAGGTTCTCTAAAATGTTTGAAATATGTACTCAGGAGGCGTATCAACAACAGTGTAATCTATATTATTGCTGTGAATCTGAATTAATACGTAACATTTGATTAAATTTAATTCTGATCATGCTTTTTCATGCAGTTATGGCTGTCAGTATGTAAAATACGTAATTACAATACTAATGGAATAAATATCTAAACTCCAGTGGACGTGGGTGGTCGACTGCCAGCTTGTTTGTAGTTGAGTTCTATGAATACTGGCCTTTTACAAGTATGTAAATGACTAATTAATTGTATATAACGATTCCTCGGTGATACGGCAGAAGTTTGATACACATTCGGAAACAGATCTGCCATCTGTCAGACGTTTTACTTCAATAGGTACAGTATATAAGAGTTTCGGAACTGAATATTTCACACCAGTCTGTGCCAAAGATTGACTAAATGAAAGTGCAAATAATATTTTCCTCTAATGTTTGGTTGGTGATATATCTCCTTTACTGTCAGACTACAAAGGATTGATGGATTTTTCACAGTAAATTTCATGAGTAAATTGTTTGAACTGATACCTGAAAGGTAAATGTCTGAGAACTCGACACGTAGATCTAATGAGTTTTTTTGTAGCAAAGGTCCGGAATAGCTGAATAAATTTGATACTCTTTATTCCGACAACTGTTCATGTTCATTTATTTATTTGGCTTCCGGCAGCTAAGGGCCACTTAGAAAGCTAAACTTTAAATAAGAAAGTACTACCCACACATGGAAGGCATAACACTGATACATATATAACAACATTAACGATTAAGTTTGAGAATGAAAACATGGTTCAAAGTGCTACAGTCATTTTATTGTTTGCTCACTCGGCCATTTTCAACTCTGTGTCATTTTCAGGTAAGTATCTTAAGCTTCCAAATTCATTTTACATTGTAAATGAAGCTTGGGATACCTGCTTGAATATGATCCCACGTTGAGATTTGCCGATCGCAACGATAATAAAATCTATGCAGCCGCGACAATGATTTTTTTCTCAAAACAAGCAATTCTAAGGACCCCACAAAAATAAAATTTTGAAATCAACGACTAATTCCACACGTTAGGAGCACCTGAATTACAGCTATTAAAATCAAAAATACATATTAATACCATAGTTAACATAGTTCCCAGTGCTGGGTTATTATTACAAAGTCATAGTTGAAGCTTGTAAAAACTTTAAATACTCTTTGTTTTTGCAACATTATTCGAAGAAAGCAGAATGGTGACCCTCGTACGAAACTTCAGTTTCAGACCACTTAATTGTTGTAAAAAGATTGTCTGTGCCTCGCTCACTTTGCACGTGCAGTGTGGATATGGTTGGTGTCGCCTTCGAGGTGCTGATATTGCAGCCACAGAGTGGGGTTGGAGCAATTTCATTGCGGTGCGGTGGAGGTGCATTGTAAAGCTTCCGTGTTTGAGTCTCGGGAGGCAGGCAATAGATATCAGAATGGAACACTGGCGTAGTATCTTCCCCTGAATAGCTGTAAGTTTCAGTCCTCTTGCCATTGCTGAAACGCATTCCGTGTGACTAGATGGTACAATTCAGAGGGCGAAAGTTTGAGAACGATGAAAGTTTCGGAGTTTGTGGCTTTTTTAGCACTATTATGACTTCTTCGTTTTTAATTATGCCGCAGTAAGATTTAACCGACACGAATTCTATCACCTGCCTTTGGATTTCACACTGGATGCATTTCCAAATGATTTCTGAAATGAAGATGGTGAATTTACCATTCCATTTCTTATGTCTTTGGGATTTTAAAAGTGATAAAATCATATAAAATGAGGACATGGTAAATATGAGGGAGCTGACATATTTTAAGGCTTCTAATACGGCTTTAGCTTCCGCAGAAAAAGTCGAAGTTTCCTCCAGTAGTTGAAACGTTTTTGAGACACGTGTTTGTGGACTGAGAAAGGCACTTCCCACATTTTTTTCGTCTCTTAATTTAGAGCCATTAGCATACACGTACATAAATTTCGACCATTTCTGGTAGACAAAGCATATGCCTTCTAAGTGTATACGCACTACATGGAAGAGGACTGCATAATTGTGATATAAATAGAGAGGGAATTTTAGCAAGGATTTTTGTTGAGTGGTGAGCCCATGTTCAGCGGCTAATTGCTAAGGTAGCGGGCTAATTGCTAAGGCAGCGGGGAAGGCCTATTCCGGTAAATGAAGGTCGAGAGCCTCCAGTTAGGAATGCAAAGGATACTTTGAAAAAGACACCCTATTGATTAGAAATTCGTCCACCAGCAGTTGCCTTGTAATATGTAAACCCATTACATGGGCTTCAACCAAGTGAGCGTTCTCAGGGTTACGAATAGAGCGAATACCTAAAGTGAATATTTCAGAGATTAGGTTTCGCTGTTGATTGTGTCTGAGTATGTTTTGTTGTCCGTATGTACTAGTCCTTTACGTGTTCGAGTATGTCAATAAGGTTTACCAAATAGTACTTATATTTAAAGTCTGTGAGGTCCTTCAGTATATCGTCTGGACAGTATTTTGTATGTTTGTGTGTCTCCATTCCTTCACATATGTTCATAGGGAAACCTTCCGGTATTCTGTGTAGTATTTGTAATGCAGCTGTAATTTTCTCGGCCGTGTGGTGTTGTTTTTTAGATGTAAAAAGAAACTAGACTGATTACTGTCGGTGTTTCTACTGTGTTCATTGAATATTATACTTAACTTTCATCCTGTTTGGACGACATAGACATTATTTAAACTGTCACAACTGATTTTGTATAGCCTACTCCTGGACTGGTGTATTCTGAGATTTTGACCAAGCCCGAATTCAAAATGCAGACTGTTATTAATACCGAAGGAAGGTTGGACGTGGATGGTTTTGAATACTGGTTTTATAACCTCTGATATTTGTCCTTTATAACCTCTGATATTTGTCCTAGTAAATCACCCTAACCTGTTGATCTAAGAGTTAGACTTACAACCTACGTCTTCAATTATCGTTGTATGTATTTCAAGCTCTATATTCCCCTACAGTTTTTATTTTCTACTAAGCATGGAGGTTATTCCCTGATACCTTAATACGTCTGCTGACATCCTGTTCCTGCCTCTGGTCAGTGTTTTCATATGTTCTTTTCTTCCGTGCTTCTGTGCAGAACATCCTTATCTTATACATAAAAAATGGTTCAAATGGCTCTAAGCACTATGGGACTTAACATCTAAGGTCATCAGTCCCCTAGACGTAGAACTACTTAAAACTAACTAACCTAAGGATATCACACATAACCATGCCCGAGGCAGGATTCGAACCTGCCACCATAGTAGCAGCGCGGTTCCGGACTGGAGCGCCTAGAACCGCTCGGCCACAACAGCGGGCCTTATCTCATCAGTCCACGTACTTTTCAACATTCTTCTGTAACACCACATCTCAAACGCTTCGATTGTTTTTCGTTCCGAATTCCTCACTTACAGATCAGTGCAGTGAACATTCATGTTCTCATTCAAATGAGGAAATAGATGTATTAAGAAAATAAGGCCGCTTGTAAACCGTGTGCGTTTTATATGTAAAAGAGTTTTGGACGGTGCAGACGTATCTATTAACCAAACAGTATGTTATTATAGTTCTTATTTACAAAAACCAATGCATATTTTAAAATTCTTTCATGTGAACTTAGCTCTGGCGTCGGTCGTCGTTCGGAAACGTGTAAAAGATGTCATTCGTGAAGTATTTTGTTTGCTGCCTTAATGGAGGAAACTACTACACGTAATTTCCTCCGCTAATTATTCAGGCGTTTCAGGCCACGTGCGTACACCGCGTGGATCCCTGACGGAAATGAACTCATACGTGATCAATTTAGGTACCGTATGCTATCCATTTTTTACCAAGCAACGATTCCTTCACAAGTTCGGATTATTTCTGTGAGACTATTCATCTCTACTACGTGATCATAAATGGACATGATCACAAACTTTTGTAGTGGAATGTTCACAAGAGAAAGCAGCTCACTTTTTTATTGAAAAAATAGTTCAAAATCAATCAAGCTGGTTACGTTCCCCATAGATGACATAAATGATAAACGTTGTGGTATGGAAGGTGTAGGAGCTAAGTTAAATCGTACTTGCATTAGTAAAAAGGATATATTTCATTGAGTAGAACTCGGGATCTAAAAGCTTTTGATTAACTAGTTATCCCTCTATAAAAATTACTGTGTGATGTGAAAGAGGTTGTTATGGAGAATGTGGCGTACATTAAAAAACTATTGCAATCTGACATTGTATTTCTGTACGTGTACTGTTAAACAGTTTTGCAGTTACGGATTTGCTTCTTTATACGCTAAAGTCATATTCGCTAGAGGGTAAGACAGACTTTTTTACCTTCTAGTAACATATTACGGAATATCTCTGTTATACTCTAATCGAAACAATCGTAAATAACAGTGAATAAATGTAATGCTATACTGAAATTTTTATTCCCAATTGCTTAAACGACACAAAAATAAGCTAAATAAATAATTATAATTTCTTGCTACACTATAAGACGTTTCATGTGGCGTGGTATCCGCAAGTATTGTCTGGTGTGAATTCAGCTAACGAAAAGATGCAAGATATGTTACCATCCTGATTTTTATGTTACTATAATTGAAAACTAGTACCCCATAAATTTGATAATATTCTCATTTGCACTTCACGTTTTCCTCCCCATCATTCTAGTCCACGTTTTCCTCCCGATAATCACCTGAATCCATCTGACTTTTACCATCATATTATTTAATGTTCCTGAGTATTTACAGAAATTTAGACACCTTCACATGATATTTAGACCTAGAGAAAGCGCTCAACAAATAAAGGACGCAAGACGTTCGAATTTCTCAGAAAAATAACTGCAAGCTGTAGGTATAGACGGGTAATATGCTTGTGTGAAGACCAAGAAGGAACAATAAGAATGAAAGACCAAGAACGAAGTACTAGGTTTACAAAGGGTATAAGACAAGGATGCGTCTTTCCATTATCTTTCTGAAGGATAACGTCACGGAGAAATCGTGGTAGAGCCGGCCGCTGTGGCCGAGCGGTTCTAGCCACTTCAGTTCGGAACCGCGCGACCGCTACGGTTGCGGGTTCGAATCCTGCCTCGGGCATGGATGTGTGTGATGTCCTTCGGTTAGTTAGGTTTAAGTACTTGTAAGTTCTAGGGGACTGATGACCTCAGATGTTAAGTCGCATAGTGCTCGGAGCCCTTTGAACCATTTAACATCGTGATAGAGCATAGCCACAGGCGTTAACACGTCATATATTTCGAGGCTCCTTTCCATTATAACAATTATCCGATTCGTATGTTGTTAGCTGCCCAGCTGGAAGAGTATATGGAAAGGTCTCTGCTACTTCTATTAAACTTACGGAGAAAAGGAAACACCAAAAACTAATTAATGTAGAGCAATAGAATTTTTGGAATACATTTTTCAGTGAACATGTTTAAGTGATTAATAGTGCAAGATCACAGGTTAACGTAAGCGCGACATAAGCCACTGCAAGTGAGAAATGCTGGTACATCAATATCCAATGTGCCCGCCAGAATACTCAATGTAGAGACGCACTCGTGCATGCTCTGTGTTGTACAGGTGGCAGATAGCTGCTCAAATTGCTGGCGCCAAACCCATATACAGAACACGATCGTCTTTCCTCTCCGTAGAGCCACGTGGCCGTGTGGAGCCCGCTCTTCTCGTGAACACTGCTGCCTGTTATCATGTACAGTCGCTATTTTCTTGCCAAGTCTTTCGGCAATGTCGCAGAAGGGACATTCAGTTTTTCATAGCCCTATTACACAAATTCGTTCAGACTCGGTGAGGTGTTGATAATGTGGTCTTTGCCGACACATTCTTGACCAACATTAACTCACAGCAACTAATATGAAAGGTAAGCTCAAGTATGTACTGAAGGCAAACCTGATTTGTATCCTCTTGTGCAACTGGTGCGAAATTTGGACAGACACCGTGTTTCAGGTGTAGGAATCCGTCTCCCAACATTCTTTTATGTCGCACAACGAATTTTTGGTGTTGCGATTTTTTTCCCGTCTGTATATTTTAACCACTTGCAAGTTTCACTAGCTCTCGGCAGAGCTCACGTAGGGGACAGGAAATTTTACCAGTCTTTTTGTAATATGGATCAACAGCTTCCACAAAGTTTGTGAATGATTCTGTCTTGCTTCAGCTGTTATTATTTAATTATTTGGCCATTGCAGTTTCGGCATTATAAGATTTTCAAGCATTCAAAATGTAATATAACGTAAAGAGAACAATATAAAGTTCAATGAACAGTACTTACAACCAGTTTTGTAGTTTGCTGACATTCACATAGTCACAAGATTTTGACATACTAGAGGTTTATGTTAGGCGAAGTTAACAACGTAATATGCACAGCAAAAAACAACTAGATGGTGTTGCAATGGGTAGCTGTGTAGCTAGCACACTGACCGATGTTTTCGTAAATAATGTAGAGAATCAGTTCCTTGAAACATTCACTCACAGGAGTACCAATATTACCTATTACAAAATGTATGCAGACGATATTCTTTTTCCCTTCAATGTCATAACTGCTGAAATCGAAAGTATAATTTCACAGTTTAACAATGTGCATTCAATTTTTTTTACTATAGACCTAGAAAGTCCCCAGTCTATTACCTTTTTTTTAGATTTTATGATAAAGTATGTAATGGTGCCCACAAAGAATTTGGAATATTTCGGAAAGCAATCTACACCTATAGAATAATCCACAGCAGTTCGTGCCACACAGAAATGTGTCTCAAAGTTTTTCTTCCCGTCATGGCCATAAAAATTGTTAGCCTTCCATTAGAACAGAATGAAATTACCGAAGAGTTTTGTATATTAAAACATAAACAAGAAAAAACGGCTACACTGCTGATATGGCGGACAAAATACATGATACAAAATTACGTATCAAAAGTAGAAACATATATAAAGAAATAACACTAACAAGAGAAGCAGAACCAGGAAGAACGAAATACAACGCTATACCTAATTTTGGTACCATATCAGATAGAATAGTTGATAAATTTCTTAAATCTAATATCGAGTCGTGTTCAACAAGGTAGTGACATTACTGAGACGCACCACTCACAAAAGAAAACCTTTTACATACTCTGGGGTTTATAAAAATCAAATACGGTGAGTCTGAGAGTTTCCATAAGGGGGAACAGATGGACGTTTCTCCATCAGATTCAGAGACTACAGAAATATAAGCAAGAATTGTAAATCTTCATTTATTGTACATCTATGAAATTACAATCATAATACCAGAAACATCGAGGAATCTCTAAATGTTGAGGTAGAAGGACAGTGAAATAATCAGCAGGCTCTAAATGTTTTGACGATCACGGCTCTTCAAAGAAAGTGGGTTTCGGAGGCTTGTCGGCTGTATAAAGTAGGGTGGATGATGATCTGTGGCATCTCTCCTCAAGGAGCACAATGCTAGTGCACGAAGAAGTGTTTCGTAGCACACCGCACATCGTTGGCTGGTGAACATGGAGCTCCGTAGCAGAGAGCCCCTAGGTGTTGACCCAACGACATCGTCAATTATGACTGCAGTGCGCACACGACCGTCGCATTCGACCTTTGGTCAATGAAAACACGTCGAATCTTCGGTTCAAGTGGCTCTGAGCACTATGGGACTTAACAGCTGTGGTCATCAGTCCCCTAGAACGTATAACTACTTAAACCTAACTAACCTAAGGACTTCACACACATCCATGTCCGTGGCAGGATTCGAACCTGCGACCGTAGCAGTCGCGCGGTTCCGGACTGCGCGCCTAGAACCGCGAGACCACCTGCATCAGCAACCGTAGTAGTTGAGCGCCTCAGAGAGAACCTGCAGAACGTCGTGAAGAAGTTTCGTGATCATACTATTGTAATAGGGGGAGGCTTCAATCTACCAGGTATAGAATGGGATAGTCACACAATCAGAACTGGAGCCAGGGACAGAGGCTCTTGTGACATTATCCTGACTGCCTTGTCCGAGAATTACTTCGAGCAGATAGTTAGAGAACCAACTCGTGAAGCTAACGTTTTAGACCTCATAGCAACAAATAGACCGGAACTTTTCGACTCCGTGAATGTAGAAGAGGGTATCAGTGATCATAAGTCAGTGGTTGCATCAATGACTACAAGTGTAATAAGAAATGCCAAGAAAGGAAGGAAAATATATTTGCTTAACAAGAGTGATAGGGCACAAATCGCAGAATATCTGAGTGACCACCATCAAACGTTCATTTCTGAGGAAGAGGATGTGGAACAAAAATGGAAAAAATTCAGAAACATCGTCCAGTACGCCTTAGATAAGTTCGTACCGACTAAGGTCCAAAGCGAGGGGAAAGATCCACCGTGGTATAACAATCATGTACGAAAGGTACTACGGAAACAAAGAAAGCTTCATCATAGGTTTAAGAGTAGTCGAATCATAGCTGATAAGGAAAAGCTGAACGAAGCGAAAAAAAGCGTAAAGAGAGCAATGAGAGAAGCATTCAACGAATTCGAACATAAAACATTGGCAAACAATCTAAACAAGAACCCTAAAAAGTTTTGGTCATATGTAAAATCGGTAAGCGGATCTAAATCCCCTATTCAGTCACTCGTTGACCACGATGGCACCGAAACAGAGGACGACCGAAGAAAGGCAGAAATACTGAATTCAGTGTTCCGAAACTGTTTCACTGCGGAAAATCGTAACACGGTCCCTGACTTCAGCCGTCGCACGGACGCCAAAATGGAAAATATTGAAATAAACGATATCGGAATTGAAAAACAACTGCTATCACTTAGTAGCGGAAAAGCATCCGGACCAGACGAGATACCCTTAAGATTCTACAGTGATTATGCTAAAGAACTTGCCCCCTTTCTATCAGCAATTTATCGTAGATCGCTGGAAGAACGTAAAGTACCTAGCGACTGGAAGAAAGCGCAGGTCGTTCCCATTTTCAAGATGGGTCATAAATCAGATGCGAATAATTATAGGCCTATTTCGCTTACGTCAATCTGTTGTAGAATAATGGAACATGTTTTGTGTTCTCGTATTATGACATTCTTAGATAATACAAATCTCCTTCATCATAACCAACATGGATTCCGCAAACAGAGATCATGTGAAACTCAGCTCGCTCTATTTGCCCAAGAAATTCACAGTGCCGTAGACACTGGCGAGCAGATTGATGCCGTATTCCTGGACTTCAGGAAGGCATTTGATACGGTTCCGCACTTACGTTTAGTGAAAAAAATACGAGCTTACGGAATATCGGACCAGGTTTGTGATTGGATTCAGGATTTCCCAGAAGAAAGAACACAACATGTCATTCTTAACGGTTCAAAATCTGCAGATGTAGAGGTAATTTCGGGAGTACCGCAGGGAAGCGTGATAGGACCTTTATTGTTTACAATATACATAAATGACTTAGTTGACAACATCGGTAGCTCCGTGAGGCTATTTGCAGATGACACGGTTGTCCACAAGAAAATAGCAACATCAGAAGACTCGTACGTACTCCAGGAGGACCTGCAGAGGATTAATGCATGGTGCGACAGCTGGCAGCTTTCCCTAAACGTAGATAAATGTAATATAATGCGCATACATAGGGGCAGAAATCCATTCCAGTACGATTATGCCATAGGTGGTAAATCATTGGAAGCGGTAACGACCGTAAAATACTTAGGAGTTACTATCCGGAGCGATCTGAAGTGGAATGATCACATAAAACAAATAGTGGGAAAAGCAGGCGCCAGGTTGAGATTCATAGGAAGAATTCTAAGAAAATGTGACTCATCGACGAAAGAAGTAGCTTACAAAACGCTTGTTCGTCCGATTCTTGAGTATTGCTCATCAGTATGGGACCCTTACCAGGTTGGATTAATAGAAGAGATAGACATGATCCAGCGAAAAGCAGCGCGATTCGTCATGGGGACATTTAGTCAGCGCGAGAGCGTTACGGAGATGCTGAACAAGCTCCAGTGGCGGACACTTCAAGAAAGGCGTTACGCAATACGGAGAGGTTTATTATCGAAATTACGAGAGAGCACATTCCGGGAAGAGATGGGCAACATATTACTACCGCCTACATTTATCTCGCGTAATGATCACAACGAAAAGATCCGAGAAATTAGAGCAAATACGGAGACTTACAAGCAGTCATTCTTCCCACGCACAATTCGTGAATGGAACAGGGAAGGGGGGATCAGATAGTGGTACAATAAGTACCCTCCGCCACACACCGTAAGGTGGCTCGCGGAGTATAGATGTAGATGTAGATGTAGACCACCGCGGCCGGCGACTCTTCGGGTGAATCACATTTTTGCTACACTAGGTAAGTACTCGCCTCCACAAACGCCGTCATCGAGGTGAAAGCCTGATCGAAACATGCAACACGCCACGGGCGCAGGCTACTGGGTCCAATTTTATGCTGTGGGAGGCATTTTCCGGCATTTGTACGGGACCTGTGGTAGTAATTTAAGACACACTGACAGCTGCGTACCACCAGCATCCGTTCATGCTTGATGACTCCCCAACGGTTATGTCATCTTGCAGCAGTTCGTAGCCACAACCATGTTACAGTGGTTTGAGGGGAATTACAATGGAATCACGATGATACCTTGGCGAACAAATTCGCCTGATGTAAATCCTGTGGAACCCATGTGGGTAGCTATTGGGCGTCATCACTTCATACGCAAATCAGCGGCCCATTATTTAAGCGAATTACATGACCTGTACGTAGATATCTCATGTCACATAACTCGACAAACCTACCAAAATACTATCAGGTGCCCGACACGCGGAATCAGTGATGTATTTGGTTCCAAAACGGACAAACGAGCTCTTAAGCAGCTGGTCATAATCGTTTGGCTCATCAGTCAATAAGTAAAGAACGAATACTGCTCAAATGTCTTTTCACGTCAATCTACACTGTGTCTACAACGTTTTAGGAGCCATGTTCTCCCCTTTCGTATTCTGTTGAAGTTCCTTGTATACAGAGCTTGAAAATGATGTGGAGCACGTGGAAGGCGAGGAGGAAATGAAATTTTGCAGGTTGAGAGGTACGTGAGTCAAATAAAAAAAAAAAAAAAGAAAAACCCTTCTTACGAGTATGAATTTGCACGCCGCTCTGAACGAGATTTGTACACCACTTCAGAGGGGGAAGGTCTCACAAAACCGTTGTATTCTCTCGCGAGGGAAGCTTGACCACGACTGCAGCAACTGTTCCTTGATGTCTTGGATACTGTCTCTGGGCATGAGTTGACGCCCTAGCTAGTCCAACAGTTGTTCCGTGTGAGACAGATCTGAGCACCTTGCTGGCCATAGGGGTACATCACTAACAGTTCACAGAGATACGTGAAATATGAGGAAGACCATTTCCCTGTTGAGAAAGAGCCCCACGATACCATTCAATGAAGGGTAACACACAGATTTTATCAAAACTGTGCAGGGAATACTATTTTAAAAGTAATATACATGAACGGCGGTCTTTCTGAAATGCGAGATTACCAGAATTGTGCGTAAGCCAATATACTGGCTTAACAAATTAAGTAATGAACATAAACAATAAACAGAATTAGCAAAGCTGGTGAAATACCAAATTAAATGCCTACACATAAATAAGGGAAAGTAGCAAAATTAATTTTATTTCACCTTCGAGGATTCTTTGACTCACGACCAGTATTAGGCTTCCACTATGTCATCCACTATAGTCACATCATATTAACTATAGCTGAATGGTCGACCGACAAAGCCCTCAAAACAACTGCAATTAGCCGCCAGAAAATACAGACCAGTACAACACATGCTTAAAATAAACACTATACAATCATACTCTACAGAATTAGGACGCCAAACCCTGGGAAGCACACACACTTAGTTAGTACTCGTGATAAGTCTTAAAACTCGACCCCATGGAAAAAAAGTACTACAACAACAGCCGAAATGCAGCAATTATTACGGTGACGCAAGTACAAATGTCTGAGATGCCCAACATCATCAGGTGAACAGCCTCCTCCACCGCCTTCGTCAACAACATAGAAGGTATAAGGTTCGCAAATTGCTCACTATGCAGTCTTTTCTCAGTGCTACAGAAGTTGACCAACATTCATAAATCCAGTCGGTTCTCGTTTCTGAGAGACAATTCCGTACAACCGGTGCCGCTTGAAAATCAACACCAATGTAGATCCGACTTGGCTTCGCGACCTCACTCTTAATCACCAACCAAGTCAGCTCCCGGTGTTATGTTGCGACCAGCCAACAAAACACGACGAAAACTGCCCGCAGACACCGATGCAGGAAACTTTCCTCTCCTCGCCGGCGAAGCCGCTTACATCGTCTAACCCGACCATGCTTTCTCTCGGCGGGACAGCCAAGTCTGACTTCTCTCGGCAAAGATAGGCGAGCGTAATAACTATCGATATGCGCTAACACTGAGCGGGATATATACAGGGTCTCCCAGGACAGGTGTGTGTATTCAGATATATGGTAGGAACCATCATTCGAAGCAAAAAGGTCTAGTTAACAAGGGCTCTAAAATGCGTTCTTTAAAAGCTATCGCCGGCCGCTGTGGCCGATCGGTTCAGGCGCTGCTGCTACGGTCGCAGGTTTGAATGCTGTCTCGTGCATGGATGTGTGTGATGTCCTTAGGTTAGTTAGGTTTAAGTAGTTGTAAGTCTAGGGGACTGATGACCTCAGATGTTAAGTCCCATAGTGCTTAGAGCCATTTGAATTTAAAAAAAATTAAGAGCTATCAGCACTTCTTCGTCTTCAATACTGTGAAACAAATATCCTATAATGCAACTTCTTTTCCTTCCATATATTGAGAGATGGCCGTATGGGCCAAAATAATTTTAAAAAATGTCCAGTAAACGTCGTCACTAAAGTGCATACCTTCCAAGACGCAACTGTGAAACACATCTCTTCTACTTAACAATTTCTCACGGTCACTAGATAGTCTTGCTTCGAATGATACTACCATATCCAGGAATATTGGCCACTCCTCCTGGGATGAGTCTGCCGGCCGGTGTGGCCGTGCGGTTAAAGGCGCTTCAGTCTGGAACCGCGTGACCGCTACGGTCGCAGGTTCGAATCCTGCCCCGGGCATGGATGTGTGTGATGTCCTTAGGTTAGTTAGGATTAATTAGTTCTAAGTTCTAGGCGACTGATGACCTCAGAAGTTGAGTCGCATAGTGCTCAGTGCCATTTTTGGGACAAGTTGTTTTTCTTAATTTTTTGTAATTTTTTAAGGCAATCTGCAATTCTTCATGTCATGTCATGCCATCTGTGCCTCTAATTACTCACTGTTTGCGATCTCATGTAGGTTGTTATGATTCCTTATGTTTTATTATATCAGTTTCATTTTTGTTTAAATGTACCTCTCGGTTTCATCATTCAAAACACTTTGAAAAAATTTGTGACGACAAATTAATTTACGGTTAGACCTTTTGCTCATTTATTTAAATGCTGAAAATAATAATAACTGTAAAATTGTCATACATTTATTTTTTTGATTTTACGTTACTGTCGTCTGAAATACAATTTTAAGACAGCGGTACACTGACGCTAATGCCAGTCTGACTCACGCAGCATCGTGAATTCGTATTACGTCAGTCACGCATATTTAGATCGAAAACTCATTTGCAAGTAAATTATATAAGATATCCGTGTCCTTCCTGACATCACCTCAAATATTTATAGAAATGAGACGCTCGGAAGCCCTCCTCGCCGCGTTTGGAATTCCGCCTTTTCATCTGCCACATAGCTCATGCATAGGGCTGTTCCCATTCAGCGAGGACGTTGGACCCGGGGCTCCTTTCCGCGTGTGGACGCTGGGAGACCTTTATTCAGTTTTCTGTCTTCTCGTCGACGCGCGAAGCGCCCCGTCCCGTCGGGTGGCGCCCTACTTCCAAATTCAATTTAGCAGTTTCATTGTTCACGGGTGACTCGTTACCATAGCAGCACGCCATGCAAGCAACAGACGCGCGCCTACCTGCGGGGTGGGCGTGTCTGACAGGTCCCAGGGGACGACCACGTAAGGAAGTCCCAGGAGCGATCTCGGGGCGCTGTAGTGTAATATAATGCTGCGTGTATCAGCTGACATCAGCAACCGTACCTCATACTGTACAGGGTGTATAAAGAACACGCGTCAGAAACTTTGGTATTCTATTCTTGGCACGAAAGCATTACAAAAAATACAAATCAACATGGGTTGGAAAATAGTTCATTATGGAGGTATGAAAGGCCTTACCAGTAGTGACTCTGGTTGTTGAAATAACTTAAAATGGCCATTTTTACCCACTTTCTTGTTTACGGTTGGTCATCGCATTTGTTTTGCTTTGTCTGATAATCATTTGTTCATTTTTATAGTAACTTTAATCACAGTCAAACGGCGAATTCACTGTGTGAAATGATTGACATGCACCACAATCACGGCCTAGCAGATGGGAATGCCGATGCATCACGCGTTCTTAATACTGAACATTACCCTGTGAGGCATTTACCTTGTGCAAGAACGTTTTTTATGGCTCCAGCAGCTCTTGAGAAGAGAGTTACGGAGGGTGAGGGACCACTCGAGTTGCGAATGTCTGAGTGTAGTGTACAAAGTTCCATCATCTACATCTGCATAAATTCTCCGAAAGCCACCATATGGTGCATGGCTGAAGTTACCCTGTACCACTACTAGTCACTTCCGTTCTAGTTTCACTAACGAATAGAGTGAGCGCTAATTTCTCTGAAGTTCGTGGAATTACGCGAAGTGTTATTTGGCGGCAGCAGAATTTCTCTGCACTCACCTTCAAAAGCCCGTTTTCTACATGTTCTCAATAGTGTTCCACGAAAAGAACGTCTTCCTTCCTCCAGGGAATTCTACTTAAATTCACGAAGCATCTCCGTGATATTCCTGTGTAGACCGAGATATAGGTAACAAATATAGCAGATCGCCTGTGAATTGCTTCGATGTCTTCCTTTAATCCGACCTGGTGAGGGTGCCAAACACACTAGCTGTACTCAAAAATGTGTCGCATTAGTGTTCTACACGCAGTCTCCTTTAGAGATGAACATTTTCCTAAGATTCTACCAATAAATCAAAGTCAAGCACCCGCCTTTCCTACTATCTTTCTGACATGCTCGCTATATTTCATGTCACTTTGCAACGTTAGGGTCAGATATTTAGTCGACGTGACTTTCCAGCAGTACATGGCTAATGCAACATTCGAACTTCACGAGTTTGTATCTCCTTCTCATCTGCATTAACTTAAATTTGTATACTTTTTGAGCTGGCTGCCATGTATCAAACCTACTAGAAATTTTGTCTAAGTCGTCTTGTATCCTCCTACCTTCGCCGAACGACCATATTCCGCATACACCACAGCATCATCATCAAATAGCTGCAGATTGCTGCTTAGCCCTGTCCGTCAGACGGTTTTTGTATATAGAGAATAACTGGTACAAGGAGAATTGCGAGTATGGAAGGCGTTAATCACATAACTATCTGGAACATTCTGCATCGAAATTTTCTGTATTGTATCATCTTCAACGGGTGCAAGGATTAAATGAGGCAGACTTGCTGCCAAGAATAACTTTCTTTCAACGTATGAAGGTTGGAACATTAATAGTGGGAACTATTTATTTACAGCTCGTACAAAATAGATACGTGTTTCAAAGTTTTACTGACCTTCAAAGTAGTCACCAGTATTGTTTATAACCTGTTGCTAGCGATGTGGAGATCGTAGGATACTCTTAGCAGCCCCAGTTGTGTTGACAGTTCGAGCGGCACGGTCTATTGCCCGACGAATTTGTGGCAGTCCTGAAGCGAATGCCGTAAAATCTTTCCTTGAGTTTAGAAATTGAGTTGAACTTACGAGGGCTTAAGTCAGGGCAATGCAGTAGGTGGCATAGCACTTAGCATCGCCATCAGGCAAACAAATCAGTAACAGTTTGCATGTACGTGCTTCAGCATTGTCCTGCAAAATAATGGTCAGGTTCTGCAGATAGTGTCATCACTTCTGTCTCTATGCTGTTCATTTTTGGACACAACCTACGATATCTCTAGAAGCAGGTTATGCACAATGCTAGTAACTATTTTGAAAGTCAGTAAAACTTTGAAACACGTATCTATTTTGTACGAGCTATAAATAAATAGTTGCCACTATTAAAGTTCCAACCCTCGTATGTTGGGCCAGTGTGCTGTGTTTCTGAGGTTCTTAACATATACGTCATTCACTAATGAGGCTGCCTTTCCATGTTGTGGGATCTTCAATTATGATAACGCTCACCTCTTTGCTTATGAAGACCCCTATAAAATATGACAAGACTATCATCAACAGGGGTTCAGTCTCATCGTGTGGAATGGAATTGTTCATGCTCATCAGACTTTCACTGACTTTATTTTCTTCCTTTACTTTTGATGTACCTCTGTACGCCATGCAACGAATGAGGTTTATATACGATGGTGTTCCATTTCACTTAACATGCATTGTTCGACAGTATGTCGTTGGCCATTTTCCGAACAGGTGGATTGGTCGAGGGATCGATTGCATTAACTGCACGAATGTCAAATTTGATTCAAACGGATTTTTCCTTTGAGGACATAAAATCCTTGGTGTATTCAGGTCCCACACCCAGTGTGGATGTTCTGAGGGAATTTATTCAAAAATGGGTTCGACCAAACATGAAACGCACCAATAGTTTCCGCAAAATGTATGGCAAAGTGTGGAATGCAGGATAAGTGGAGTTATGGAAGCAGGAGCTGACCTCTTGTAAGTGTAAGTGTGTTTAATAATTGTACCATATTTGTACCAGTGATAAATAAATCCTTTCGCATCTTCCTATCAAGTGATTTTGGGACACATGTTCATAGCAACCTTTTGTAATGTTTTCGTGACGAGAATATATCTCTGTAGTATATGACAAATGATATTTAAACTTTGTACGTCCTCTCCACTAAAATTCAATTTTTAACACATCTCTTGTGGCTGCTTTAGTGTAATCCTCCATTTTTTATTCTTTACGTCACTATTTTTATCTCTACATGTCTACGTGCACCCGAAACCCAAATATTGTTGTTTGGTGTTATTTTGGTCTTCAGTCCAAGGACTGGTTTGATGCAATTCTCCAAGCTTGTTTCGCCTTTACAACAGTCTTCATCTCGGCATAACTATTACACTCCACACCCATTTGAATCTGTTTACTGTACACGAGCTTTGGTCTCCCTATATAATTTTAATGCCCCCAAAGCTACCTCCATTACTAAATTGGCGAGTCATTGCATCTTGTGCGCGCGCGAGCTCGCGCATGTGTGTGTGTGTGTGTGTGTGTGTGTGTGTGTGTGTGTGTATGTGTTTGCGTGTGTGTTTGCGTGTGTGCGTGTGTGTTTGCGTGTGTGTGTACGTGTATCTGTGTGTGTGTGTGTGTGTGTGTGTGTGTGTGTGTGTTCGCGCGTCGTTTTACCAAAATTTCCTTTTTGTCGTAATTCGTCTAAGTATCTTCTGCGTAATCTTTACAAAATAATTTTTTGTATTTACTAACCTATGACTGGCGCTGTGTTACTCGTATTTCCCTCTCTTCCGCTGGTCTCATGTGCAAGGTAATTGTACCAATTTATCGCAGTAAATAAAAAAATAGGAGTGCGGGTTAGCTACTACAAACAGCATAGTGAACGCATTATTGTGGCCAAGATAGACACAAAGTTCATGCCTACTACAGTAGTACAAGTTTATATGCCAACTAGCTCTGCAGATGATGAAGAAATTGATGAAATGTATGACAAGATAAAAGAAATTATTCAGGTAGTGAAGGGAGACGAAAATTTAATAGTCATGGGGGACTGGAATTCGTCAGTAGGAAAAGGGAGAGAAGGAAACATAGTAGGTGAATATGGATTGGGGGGAAGAAATGAAAGAGGAAGCCGCCTTGTAGAATTTTGCACAGAGCATAACTTAATCATAGCTAACACTTGGTTCAAGAATCATAAAAGAAGGTTGTATACCTGGAAGAATCCTGGAGATACTAAAAGGTATCAGATAGATTATATAATGGTAAGACAGAGATTTAGGAACCAGGTTTTAAATTGCAAGACATTTCCAGGGGCAGATGTGGATTCTGACCACAACCTATTGGTTATGAACTGCAGATTGAAACTGAAGAAACTGCAAAAAGGTGGGAATTTAAGGAGATGGGACCTGGATAAACTGAAAGAACCAGAGGTTGTAGAGAGTTTCAGGGAGAGCATAAGGGAACAATTGACAGGAATGGGGGAAAGAAATACAGTAGAAGAAGAATGGGTAGCTCTGAGGGATGAAGTAGTGAAGGCAGCAGACGATCAAGTAGGTAAAAAGACGAGGGCTAATAGAAATCCTTGGGTAACAGAAGAAATATTGAATGTAATTGATGAAAGGAGAAAATATGAAAATGCAGTAAATGAAGCAGGCAAAAAGAAATACAAATGTCTCAAAAATGAGATCGACAGGAAGTGCAAAATTGCTAAGCAGGGATGGCTAGAGGACAAATGTAAGGATGTAGAGCCTTGTCTCATTAGGCGTATGATAGATACTGCCTACAGGAAAATTAGAGAGCCTTTGGAGAGAAGAGAACCACTTGTATGAATATCAAGAGCTCAGATGGCAACCCAGTCCTAAGCAAATAAGGGAAAGCAGAAAGGTGGAAGGAGTATATAGAGGGTTTATACAAGGGCGATGTACTTGAGGACAATATTATGGAAATGGAAGAGGATGTAGATGAAGATGAAATGGGAGATATGATACTGCGTGAAGAGTTTGACAGAGCACTGAAAGACCTGAGTCGAAACAAGGCCCCGGGAGTAGACAACATTCCATTAGAACTACTGATGGCCTTGGGAGAGCGAGTCATGACAAAACTCTACCATCCGGTGAGCAAGATGTATGAGACAGGCGAAATACCCACAGACTTCAAGAAGAATATAATAATTCCAATCCCAAAGAAAGCAGGTGTTGACAGATGTGAAAATTACCGAACTATCAGTTTAATCAGCTGCAAAATACTAACGCGAATTCTTTACAGACGAATGTAAAAACTGGTAGAAGCAGACCTCGGGGAAGATCAGTTTGGATTCCGTAGAATGTTGGAACACGTGAGGCAATACTAAGCTTACGACTTATCTTAGAAGAAAGATTAAGAAAAGGCAAACCTACGTTTCTAGCATTTGTAGACTTAGAGAAAGCTTTTGACAATGTTAACTGGAATACTCTCTTTCAAATTCTGAAGGTGGCAGGGGTAAAATACAGGGAGCGAAAGGCTATTTACAATTTGTACAGATACCAGATTGCAGTTATAAGAGTCGAGGGCCATGAAAGGAAAGCAGTGGTTGGGAAAGGAGTGAGATAGGGTTGTAGCCTCTCCCCAATGTTATTCAGTCTGTATATTGAGCAACCAGTAGAAGAAACAAAAGAAACATTCGGAGTAGGTATTAAAATTCATGGAGAAGAAGTAAAAACTTTGAGGTTCGCCGATGACATTGTAATTCTGTCAGAGACAGCAAAGGACTTGGAAGAGCAGTTGAACGGAATGGACAGTGTCTTGAAAGGAGGATATAAGATGAACATCAACAAAAGCAAAACGAGGATAATGGAATGTGGTAGAATTAAGTCGGGTGATGCTGAGGGAATTAGATTAGGAAATGAGACACTTGAAGTAGTAAAGGAGTTTTGCTATTTGGGGAGCAAAATAACTGGTGATGGTCGAAGTAGAGAGGATATAAAATGTAGAATGGCAATGGCAAGGAAATCGTTTCTGAATAAGAGAAATTGGTTAACATCGAGTATAGATTTAAGTGTCAGGATGTCGTTTGTGAAAGTATTTGTATGGAGTGTAGCCATGTATGGAAGTGAAACATGGACGATAACCAGTTTGGACAAGAAGAGAATAGAAGCTTTCGAAATGTGGTGCTACAGAAGAATGCTGAAGATAAGGTGGGTAGATCACGTAACTAGTGAGGAGGTATTGAATAGGATTGGGGAGAAGAGAAGTTTGTGGCACAACTTGACTAGAAGAAGGGATCGGTTGGTAGGACATGTTTTGAGGCATCAAGGGATCACAAATTTTGCATTGGAGGGCAGCGTGGAGGGTAAAAATCGTAGAGGGAGACCAAGAGATGAATACACTAAGCAGATTCAAAAGGATGTAGGTTGCAGTAGGTACTGGGAGATGAAGAAGCTTGCACAGGATAGAGTAGCATGGAGAGCTGCATCAAACCAGTCTCAGGACTGAAGACCACAACAACAACAACATCGCAGGAAGAGTCTCACGAAACAGTGTTATCAAAAATTTTATCCGATTCAACAAGACAAAATCCTGTACAACCCTCCCGCTACACCCCGGAACTAATAATCCTACGCCACGTCTTACACTTCTCACTCAACGCAAACAAATTTTACCTTTAGTCTAAGTAAAAACAGGAATAACTTCGTAGAGTACTCAATTAATGTATTAAATTTCTTGGAAATTTTAGGCCTAATAAAGTTCGGACACTAATTCAAAACATCTGGAAAAACAAAAACGATATAACCTGTATTGTTTACTTAACGAAACAAAAAGTAAACAAAGAACTGAGCCTACTCTATCTAAACTTTTCACTTATTTCGGAACTTCTCACTTCGTCTACTTACTAGGCTCAAAGACATATGAAAGCTCTTAGAAGTAGAGTGGGGTTCTTCATACTTTTTAAATTTGTTCTTACGTGTTATGGCATGAGACACTGTATTGTGGGTAGACTGAGGTACCCGAATTACAGAAATATCTTCAGCTACAGTCTGGTGTCGCACCTTTTCTTTTAGGGGTTACTCGCTTCATTTATGTACTGAACGTATTCAGATACTATACAAATAAACAAAAAAGTTTGCTATGCGTGAGGACAAGTAATTAACATCGTCATTACTCGTAGTAAGACGATAGCATGGCAGACGTAAGGTACTTGTACATCCTGTACACGGCGAGAATGAGTCACTTAGATGACGGATTTTACAGAAGAAGGAAGGAGTACACATTATGAAGGAATCTGTAGGTGTCATCCTCCACGTGTGTGGCATTAAGTCTCTAATATGTATGTGTCAAAAACGTAGTAGTTAGGAAGATAAAATTACTAACAGCGTACTAAGTTGTATAGACTGTGAGGGGAACTTACTTTTCACGTACTGATAATAGTTTACACTTCAGTTCTTCGTATAAAATATGCTCCTTAATGCCAGCAGTATATTAGCGACGTAGTCTTTCAAAGTTCGCGGAGCTAGTCTCGGCAACCTCGTCTTGTCCTAAGGCTGGCGTAATCCTCGGCGCGGCTAGCACTGGCAAAAAGGGCTTTACTGGCCCAAGAGTAATCCACTAGTATCAAATATAGGCCTTAATTTGAGGAAGAAATTTCTGAGAATGTTCGTTTGGAGCAGGTATTGTATGGGGGAAGAACTAGAATTGAAGAAAATCGAAGCATATTAAATGGGGTGCTACAGAGGAATGTCGAAAAGGAGGTCTGATAAGGTAAGGAGGTTCTGCGCAGAATCGGTGAAAAAAGGAATATGTCAAAAACACTGACAAGGAGAAGGGACAAGATGAAAGGACTCTGTTAAGACATCAGGGATTGGTTTCCTTGGTACTAGAGAGAGCTGTAGAGGGCAAACACTGTAGAGGAAGACAGAGATTGCAATACATCCAGCAAATAATTCAGGACGTAGGTTGCAAGTGCTACTCTGAGATGAAGAGGCTGGCACAAATGGTTCAAATGGCTCTGAGCACTATGGGACTTAACTTATGAGGTCATCTGTCCCCTAGAACTTAGAACTAATTAAAACTAACTAAACTAGGTACATCACATACATCCATGCCCGAGGCAGTATTCGAACCCTCGACCGTAGCGGTCGCGCGGTTCCAGACTGTAGCGCCTAGAACCGCAGGGCCACTCCGGCCGGTGGAGGTTGGCACAGAACTCCAATTGAGCAGGTACGATAACAAATAATGTCTCTGTCATAATATGACTCCAAGCCTAATAAAGGGTTGTGTGCGCCGCCATATTGGCGGGTGACCTTGAATGGGACTTAGCCGCTGTACGAGGCGCCTGGCGGATCGCGCTAGAGTTTTAACTAAGCGCGATCCGCTGGAAACACCAACTTCCGGTGACGCCATTGCGGTTTATCAGGGCGCTACTTCCTGCCGCGCCCAGTCTTATCAGTACGTACTTCCGCTATTCAGGCAGCTGCACGCTCATTCGAATCGAGGCAGCCGCACAGAGCACACAGCCATGCCGTACAGGAGGAGAAGATATGCAAGAAGATCAAGAATGCCGGTGTACAAGACCGTGGATACATTTACTCTTACACTCTTACACCAGTCACAACACTGATGACTCAAAAAAGGAAAAAATGTTCATTGGTCTACCCTTGGAAGGAAATACAACAGAGACTCTCAGTGACATTGATTCGGCTAGTCTCTGGTAGATTTACGGAGGTACGCAGCACCAGACGCCTAGGCACAGCACACGCAAATTCCGAATCTTAAGGGCAAGAGGTTTCTGGTCGCTGAGCGGCTACCATATAGCGTATCAGATAGGTGCCATCGGGTTCAAATCACGCCATTTCGGGAACGAAGACCTCAAAGTGAGTTCACCGTCATGCTTCTCAAACCACTACAGCACGATTCGGGCTTTCTGACATGGAGAATTATCCTGCAGAAAGATGTAATCGCCGTCTGAATAGACACAAGCATTAAGAGGTGCAGGTAATTTGCAGTAAGTCCAAAGGCTCTCTTCACTTACGATTCCAGTTCTCTTGTAACCTCAATGTACCCGTTGAATAACAGTGCTTCCTCAGGCGTTAGTTGTCCGGAGCATGTTCCACGCAGCCGCTCGTCTGGATGACGGCATATCCGGACACGTAATAAGAGACGCGATTCGTTCGACCTGTGACACCTTTGTCCTCAGTCCAGTTTCAATCATCCCGTGACCTCTGCAATGATAACTGACGTCGATTGGTCGACATGCGTATGCGGAGGTGTCGCCTGCTACTGCTCAGAACGGTATCCGCTCGGCTTCGCCCTTTCTGAAATGCTCCTTACCAGGCACTGGGCCATAACAAACTGCCCTTTGTCAGAGTCACTTGTGTTCGAGGACCTCTCCCACTGCGGCCCGCTCGTTGCCCTCAATAATTCCCCATTCGTATCTCCTGCCCTTCTTTCCTTACTTTGGAAATTAAGCATTTCCGGACACATGTCCACATAACATCTTTTCTTTATTTGTGTGTGAGGAATGTTTCCTGAAAGTTTGTCCGTACCTTTTTGTAACACCCTGTATATATGAAATTACTACAAGCTATTACAAATTAAAAAATTAAAAAATGACAGCTAGAACTGTTTTGAGCCACCTTTTTGTCAGAAATCTTAGATGTATGAAGTACAACGATGTTACACACATGAAATTTTGAAAGCTATTACAAATTATACAATGACAGTTGCAACTTGTGTTTACAATATGACTATTACAAATTACGATAGTGACACTTGAACTGTTGTATGACTGTCACATCGAATTTCCATAGAATATTACTCTGTTATTATATCTGAGGATGAATGTGTAATCACCTGAGGATGCGCGCAAGTCCGAAACCGGTCGTGTGGCAAATAAATAACCTTTGATTGTGAGTGGTAGCGGAAATTCTTCTACAATCTACTATGGTTTAATTGACAAAGAATCTTTATAGTGATCCTCAGACGATTGTGAAATAATGAGAACTTATGAAAGGGCAGGGAAATAGCTACGGCTTAATTACATTGCAATTGTAACTAAACTTTCATTACTTGGGAGGGCCCCCATGGAAAACGAGTGATCAGAGGACAATGTGAAGACGTTTTTAAGGGCATACGGAAGACAAATAACAATAAACCATTGAATGACAAGTTTTAATTTCCGCATGAGAGGGTTCCAATCTGATGATCGTGGTGGTTGCTCTCTTTGGAGCGATTCATCAACAATTCGCTTTGCTCCAAATCTGTTTAGGAGAAATCGAGTGACTCCATGAGCACTGTGAGATGGCGCTTCATCGTGCATCAAAACAGTTGAGTCCAAAGCACCTCTCGCCTGTAGAACAGGGACCACACGTTGCTGAGGCAGATGAAAGTAACGTTATCTGTTGACGCTGCATGTTCTTGGTCCTTTGAGTCTGAGTTCCTCAAAGATGAATGGATCATTATTGAACTGTGCCGTGGCGCCACACCAAACAATGACACTTCCGCTATTTGGGGGAACTCCATGAACGGTGACGACAACCAAACGCGGCAATTGTGAGTGTTCACCGTCCCAGTGAGCGTACTGTGTGCTTTATTACTCTGCAACAGTTTCCATGGCCACTCGTCGTTAACTTCAACCCTTGGAAGCATAGGAACAAAATCTACTCGAATTTCTCCGTCACGTGGTAAAAATTGGTGAGCAATTTAAAGTTTGTACGGATGTAATTTTACAATTGTTCTCAGCTTTTTGCGAACGGTTGACCAAGGGGTTTTTACTCTAGTGACGCAGCTCGTGCACTGATAGAAGGTATCATATTGCGTCCAGAATTCTGCGCCATGCCGGTAGTAACTGCTTCAACAATTTCTGGAGCAACCTGCCGTGGAAAAACTAAATCGTTGGCCGGTCTTCTAAGCTGCGGAACCACTAATATCACCATATTTGAACCCTCCCATGGGAAAATTAAAATGTGGTTTATTCGACATTTTTCTTCCGCATAGTACGGCGGTGATGAGAACATGGGGTGATAACGAAACTGATACACCGCTTAAGGGGGTAGGACGTCAAACGGGCCGACTTGGAGCAGAAGAGGCACCACAGCACATTTTAATTTCCACTGTCTATACCTTTACAAGTAAATTCATAAACTTTGTCAACATGACCAGGAAGGATTCAGGATTCACACTCATAACAGCGGAAGTTCAAAACCATAAGAAAACAATTTTTTTTTACGTGTGAAATTTCATCATTTTTTCACTTACTATTGGCTGAATTGGTTGCTATAGGTATACTTTCCTTCATAACTAAGAGAGATTGTTCGATGAATTTTGCACAGTATACAAACCATACTTACAGGTGTCTGAAACTCTAGAATATATTTAATTTATGAAAAAATGAATGAGCTCTTACGTTTTAAGCTTTATGTTTAGAACGAAAATAAAATTTTGTAGTTAATTATCTCATTTTTACCATAGTTTTTAATAGATTTGGAAAATTCTAGAGTTTCATACACCTGTAAGTATGGTTTGTATGCTGTGCAAAATTCATCAAAGAATCACTCTTACGTGTGAAGAAAAATGTACCTATAGCAACAAATGCAGTCAATTGTAAGTGAAAAATGATGAAATTTCACATGTAAAAAAATTATTTTGTTATGCTTTTGAACTTCCACGGCTATGAGTGTGAATTCTGAATCCTTCCTGGTCATGCTGACAAAGTTTTATCAATTTATTGTAAAAGTATAGGCACTGTAAATTAAAATCTCCTGTGGTGCCTCTCCTGCTCCAAGTCGGGTCGTTTGACGTCCTACCCCCCTTAAGAAACTATTCAAATCGACAGAAGGGTACGGATCAGAGGAATGAGCAAAATAGACCAATATAAAGTTACTGCATAGGCGTCAGCGGACAAAGCCAGTTAACATAAACATATTCAGTGTATGGTGCCGCGTTGTATTCTACAACAAATATCGCTGTTTAAAGCCGACGTTCCGGCCACAGTTACAGTAGTTCGAAACTTGAAAAATAATGGTTAGTGTGATGAAGAACCGAAACTACTTTTGATGAAAAATCGATTCTACTATTCTGCTGACATAAAAATGGTCGGAATGACATTATCATTAGTTGCAAATTGAGGAGCACTCAGGGTATGATCTTACACTGGGAGCAGAAGAGCAAGCAGAAGATTGAAATGGCCTTTTCCTGCGCATTCCTTCAGCATCGGGAACGCAATTAAGCAGAGACGCCCTGTGACAGGACACGCCTTATTTTTCTCCAGAGGTAGTAAGTCACGTAATGAATTTACGAGCGACAGAGAGAGAAGAGGACTAATGGCCTTTTTTCTTGCTTGACTCTCCTAATTTAGAATACTCTAAAGGGAAAAGTGGACGTGAACTTACATGAGATACATTCTATTAAAATAAAACGTAATGTCAATTTCTTATCCTTGATCAGCAAATTTGCCACTAATTTCGAGAAACTAAAACAAAATATCATTTCCTTCGAAAAATAAACGGATCACTCCTATGTGAGATCGGAATATTTAGTAATCTCAAAACTGAAATGAATTGTAAGCCAGCCAAATGCTGATACATTTCACGAGACTAGTTATAATAATCCCACTTAGAATGTACTGTAACTTTTTACCCTTGTTGCTTACTTTTAAACACTACTAATCTAATAAGATGTTTCATGAAGAACATAAAATGTTGAAAATATTATATTCAAAGTATTTTATATGACATAAAATCTGAGCGAATGATTTTGCCGTCAGATTATGGAAAAGGTAACCTTAATTAGAGAAAAGAGAAATTATGAACTTTGTTGGAAAAACAAAAATATGTATAATCTAAAATGAAAGACGTTAACTTATAGCTATTTTGTTTATGTCTACTGGTCATGCCTAATGCCAGTGACAACAGCTTAAAGTGTCTGCATTTGTTTTCTGCAACTGTGGTGCTATTAATTTCCTTATACGTAGCAGGTGAAAGTTACTCTTTGCTGTATTTCTTCAAGAAATGTCATCAACGGTACTTGGTATTCGCTTAGCAATTATGACATCGAGCAGCCCATCTCTGACATTGCTACACCAACCACACGTTTTGACCACTTTCCCAGCCGAAATTTTGTACATAAATAATCTTAGTGTATATATTCTAATTTTATAACATTTATACTTCATTTGCTGCAATTTGTACATACATAATATTCAAAACACTAGTAACTTACCTGTTTAAACTATCCTAGGTTGTATGGTCATGAAATCAAAACCCAAAATAAAAAATAACAGTAGTAATTTATCTATTCTTATCACAACACTTTGCATCTCTCCACTTCTGATTGATTACGTTCCTTATTTTACTTTGCGCTTTGTCTGCATAGATACAGTATCGAGCAAGAGAGGGAAAGATACAGAGAGAGAGAGAGAGAGAGAGAGAGATTTCCCCAACTCTGCCTCAAGGACATACTGAATGCACCAAGGCGGCGTACGGACATGGAAAGCATTCCACAACTATATAATACAGAAATTCCGTATTTTTATAATTAAATAATTTGTTCATACTATAGTGTAGAATGATGTAGATGTAAGGAATGCTTCGTTTGAGAAAAATTTAGTGTGAAGTTTCCATAAATATCGATGTTTATCGTAATGTTTACTGGTAGCAAGGAAAAGAGAAATCCTGAAGTTAAGTGAGTAGATGCATCTTGAGACATAAATATGATGTAGAGGGTTTGATGAAATTTTCCTTAACGCTTTTCGAGATTTTGAAATAAGGATAAATTTTGACTTAAAAATGTAGTAAATTGTAATGTAGTTAGATGTCCGCCCCCGGTAGCTGTGTGGTGCCGGCATGGTAGCTCAGCGTGTTCAGTCAGAGGTTAGATACCCTCCGTAATAAAAAAAAAAAAACAGAGTGAACATATCAACGAAGAACCTGAACGGCTGTCATCTGACAAATTCACCGAGCAGACTAGAACAAAATGAAATGAGAATTAAAAAGTGGTGAGTGCGGCAGAATGTCAATCCTAAGGGCCCGGGATCGATTCCCTGCTGGGTCGTAGACTTTCTCCGCTCAGGGACTGGGTGTTGTGTTGTCCTAATCATCATCATTTCATTCCCATCGACGCGCAAGAACCGAAGTGGCGTCAAATCGAAAGACTTGCACCAGGTGAACGGTCTACCTGGCAGGAGGCCCTAGTCACGCGACATTTACATTTTTTATGTAGTTAGATAAAAGACAGACTCGGGTAAATACAGAACTATATTCAGTATTATAATTAATGACGATGTACTAAATCACAGTGCTGTCACGCACTTTTCAAAGATCCAACCATAGTGTAAGAAACAACTGAGAGGCTGGAGATGGCTCAAAATTATATGGAGGAATTCTTAACACTTATAATAAGACACAAACGTAAAATTAAGGAAAGGTGTTTTTCTAATATAGATTCATCATATTCCCACTCGCTTGCCGAATGTGACTGATCACCAATCGTGATATATTAAGCACTTTTATTTAAAATTTCACTTCTTGTTAAGGTTATTCTATGCATTTTCAAGAACCGCCGATCATCCTCAACCTAATGCATTTCCCATCGACAAAATAAACTCCAAAGAAATACAATGTCACCAACCTGCGTTATGAATAGTGTGTCATTGACACCAACTGTTTCGTAGCGTGACGGAATCTGACTGCCATAATTTGGAACAATAAAGTTTGATTAAGAAAAGTGAACTCGTGAGATTTTCTGTAAAATTTAACGGTTATTGAGACGTTTTATAATTTACAAAATAAGATCTTAGATGAAACTTCCTGGCAGATTAAAACTGTGTGCCCGACCGAGACTCGAACTCGGGACCTTTGCCTTTCGCGGGCAAGTGCTCTACCAACTGAGATACCGAAGCACGAATCACGCCCGATACTCATAGCTTTACGTCTGCCAGTACCTCGTCTCCTACCTTCCAAACTTTACAGAAGCTCTCCTGCGAACCTTGCAGAACTAGCACTCCTGAAAGAAAGGATATTGCGGAGACATGGCTTAGCCACAGCCTGGGGGATGTTTCCAGAATGAGATTTTCACTCTGCAGCGGAGTGTGCGCTGATATGAAACTTCCTGGCAGATTAAAACTGTTTGCCCGACCGAGACTCGAACTCGGGACCTTTGCCTTTCGCGGGCAAGTGCTCTACCAACTGAGCTACCCAAGCAAAGGTCCCGAGTTCGAGTCTCGGTCGGGCACACAGTTTTTATCTGCCAGGAAGTTTCATATCAGCGCACACTCCGCTGCAGAGTGAAAATCTCATTCTGGAAACATCCCCCAGGCTGTGGCTAAGCCATGTCTCCGCAATATCCTTTCTTTCAGGAGTGCTAGTTCTGCAAGGTTCGCAGGAGAGTGTGGCGGAGGGTACCTTGAGTACCTCTATCAGTTCTCCCTTCTATTCCAGTCTCGTATTGTTCGTGGAAAGAAGGATTGTCGGTATGCCTCTGTGTGGGCTCTAATCTCTCTAATTTTATCCTCATGGTCTCTTCGCGAGACATACGCATGGGGGAGCAATATACTGCTTGACTCCTCGGTGAAGGTATGTTCTCGAAACTTCAACAAAAGCCCGTACCGAGCTACTGAGCGTCTCTCTTGCAGAGTCTTCCACTGGAGTTTATCTATCATCTCCGTAACGCTTTCGCGATTACTAAAAGATTCTGTAACGAAGCGCGCTACTCTCCATTGGATCTTCTCTATCTCTTCTATCAACCCTGTTTGGTAGGGATCCCACACTGCTGAGCAGTATTCAAGCAATGGGCGAACAAGCGTACTGTAACCTATTTCCTTTGTTTTCGGATTGCATTTCCTTAGGATTCTTCCAATGAACCTCAGTCTGGCATCCGCCTTACCGACGATCAATCGTATATGATTATTCCATTTTAAATCACTCCTAATGCGCACTCCCAGATAATTTATGGAATTAACTGCTTCCAGTTGCTGACCAGCTATATTGTAGCTAAATGATAAGGAATCTTTCTTTCTATGTATTCGCAGCATATTACACTTGTTTACATTGAGATTCAATTGCCATTCCCTGCACCATGAGTCAATTCGCTGCAGATCCTCCTGCATTTCAGAACAATTTTCCATTGTTACAACCTCTCCATATACCACAACATCATCCGCAAAAAGCTTCAGTGAACTTCCGATGTCATCCACAAGGTCATTTATGTATATTGTGAATAGCAGCGGTCCTACGACACTCCCCTGCTGCACACCTGACATCAGTCTTACTGCGGAAGACTTCTCTCCATTGAGAATGACATGCTGCGTTCTGTTATCTAGAAACTCTTCAATCCAATCACACAATTGGTCTGATAGTCCATATGCTCTTACTTTGTTCATTAAACGACTGTGGGGAACTGTATCGAACGCCTTGCGAAAGTCAAGAAACATGGGCTCTACCTGGGAACCCGTGTTACAGACCTATAGATGTACTGTGACTTTGCAATTTTCGTATGGAGTAGCACCACCACGTGGTTCAATCACAGCTGGCATGAAATCCAAGAGGCCTGAATGTGTTGCTGGGCAGTACTCTGCCCCATGGCTTGTTGCGACGTCCACAAAGCATCAGTCATGGCTGCAGGAGGATCTGAACGAGCAAGCTACTGACCAACGATATCCGAGACATATTTTCCTCGTGACGCGTCAGGGCAAAGGGCAGGCTAGGGGAGCGGTGGTACCCATGATTCTTCGAAGAAGACTTGCACTTTCTTCGCTACATGCTCCTGGGCACTGTCCAGCTGAAATATGTCATGTGGAACGGCCTGTAGGAGGGCAATGCCTCAGACTGTAAGACTTTCCTGATGTGGCGGTAGCTGTTCTTATTGTCTCCTATGTTGGTCAACAATACAGTCTGCCTGACTGTGTTCATCATAGCGGTGTCGAGCGCATGTGCTGCCATCACTGTAAGACAAGTAGAAGCGAGACTCTTCCGAAAACACTACATTTTGTCACTCAGGATTCCAGTGTCGGCGTTCACGTACCAATTGCCGTCTGCGGCGATGTTGTGTTCTGGTAAACGAAACCCAACAGAATGGCATGGATGCACCAGTCCAGCCCGCAGGTCACGTCGTCGGAACGTCGACGCAGACATGCCCACGCCAGCTGCAGTGCACTTACGTCCCGCCAACTCTGTAAGTCTTCAAGCGATTTTAGTTCTCTGATGGTATTACTTCTCTCTATAATACCCAGTACCTCTCTAGCAGTCAACGATTTTATAGGTTGAAGTTTCATCTTTCTTGTTATCGCGCTTGCAAAATTAATATTTCCATACTCCGTTTAACCATTTAATCCAGTTTTCATTTTTATTTGTGTACTAGTTTCAAGTATGATTTCTTCATGGTTCACGCCATAGACACTGTGTCTGAACAAATGCTTGATCAAAACTAGACTATGATCACAATCTGCAAATGGACTCATCTACCCATGGCTACATTTACCTTATGTTTATTCACGACTTGAAACCATTCTGTATTATCCAGTGTCTCACCGACTGATGATAAAAAAACCATTAGAATGTTTTCATACGACGGCCTTCAGATTATGCATCCATGTCGCTGTTACGTGTTGCCTAGTGCCATCTATCCACCATCCATGAAAGGCCCATGTAAACGAGTAAGTCTGTGTGTCAAATTCCACCTTATGTAGCCGAATTTTTTGAACAAGTCCGTACACATGCAAACGAAGTTTTCTTGTTTAACCTCACTTTGAAGTACACGCTCTTCATGTTCGTGAGTATTTTAACAATAGTGATAATGGCCACACATACAGACAAAGCAGTCTAGTAATTGACTTTGGCCCTTTGTTTGAGCCGGCCGGAGTGGCCGAGCGGTTCTAGGCGCTACAGTCTGGAACCGCGCGACCGCTAAAGTCGCAGGTTCGAATCCTGCCTCGGGCATGGATGTGTGTGGTGTTCTTAGGTTAGTTAGGTTTAAGTAGTTCTAAGTTCTATGAGACTGATGACCTCAGAAGTTAAGTCCCATAGTGCTCAGAGCCATTTGAACCGTTTTGAACCTTTGTTTGAAGAAGAAAAGGATGGAAACAAGACACTGGCCCAAAGAATGCCTTGAAATGAGAGGCATATATGCTCATTAAAATATGCTAAACGAAATATTACTCTCAGAACCCGATGGTTACATCAGTTACCTTAGAACTGACAATGCACCTTTTAATAACTTGTCATGGCCTTCGTAAAACAGCAAACTTGTCTGTCTTCTCTAAATTGGCAACACTGACCGACAACGTGAGACTTCAGTCAGTTGTTGCTTTCATAGCGATCGCGTCGCCTGTAATCTCAAAGATCTCTGCCAGATTTATTGGTTACAGCAGGTAAAGAGAAGTTTTTTTTTCAGATTAAGTAATCTTAAAGTTGTATGTCACAAACAATAAGCGCTTTCTATATATGTGCTACAAAGTAAAATTATTTGCTAGGAGAATCACTGTGAGGAACAAACCACGGCGGGAGAACAGCAGAACCGAACAGTGACTGCTATTTGCGATTTTTTTTTTAAAATGTGCGGTGCATCATTTAAGAATACGCTTTAAGATAGCGGGAAAGGCTACGCGCTCACTCGCAACCATCACCCCACTCCCTCCCCTCTTTGTTCCTAACGGTTACTAACCCAGGAAGACCGGTGTGAGTGCTTTGTTTTGAGCTGCATATTCTACAATAGCCGCAATCCAAACAGCTGAGAAATCCTCCTAGTCAACGGGAATATTACGGTTCAAGACTTTGCTCGGTCAGAAATGACTTAGAGGGCTGAACTTTCAACATCTGAAGAAGGCACATGAGATCGACAGGATCCCACTGAAAAATGCTTCTCCTCAGTGACAGATGGTTTTTCTGTGCAGTCATTACGAAGAAACCAAGAACGTGACGCAAATGAAGTTCGGAGTGCTGATGTCCGAACAGATGTAGACCTATCCAGTATTTATCCTCTACCCAAGAGAAATCGATCCACATGAAAGAAGAAAACGTTAAAAAAGTCCGAGACTCCGTCTGGTTCTCCATACAAAATGCACTGTTAGAAAAACAAGCTGAACCGAGAAGAGATGAAATATCGCTAATCAACAACATAGAATCTGTAGATCTAATATGGACTAAACAGTGCCATCGTTTTCAGGAACAATCTGATCAAAATCCAAAAGGGATCTGATATTTGGAATTGTCCAGACTTTGGTGAAATATGGTTCAAATGGCTCTGAGCACTATGGGACTTAAAATATGAGGTCATCAGTCCCCTAGAACTTAGAACTACTTAAAGCTAAGGACATCACACATATCCACGCCCGAGGCAGGATTCGAACCTGCAACCGCAGCCGTCGCGCGGTTCCAGACTGAAGCGCCTAGAACCGCTCGGCTGTGGTGAAGTATACAAGGAGCCTATCACGCTAGACTGGATTAAGTGTGATAATTGCTCCTAACGGTAACATGAAGAAAGCACAGTTTGTGAAAAACATGGTGAATTCTGTTGCGTTTTGTGTTAGTGCTTACTCTTCGACTACATATCTCGTACTCCTAAATAAACCAGTAATAATTTGGTATAAGAGAAGTTTGTTTTAACCTTCTCATCTAACAGATACGAGCGGTTTAATATTAAGTGCCTACTCTTTCTCGAATTTCCCCTACCAACTAAGCTTGATGATTTAACCTTCAGTTTGAAGCACACGATTTTTCGTTTTTGCTGTATTCTGGCACTAGCGGGAATGGCAGATAAGGCATTTCTATCATTGATTCTGGCATCGTTTTTAAACAACAAGAAGAACACAGGACGATGGTCCTGGGAATGGTATAAGATGAGGAAGAAAGATGCACATGAAAAGTTCTCAATGGAAATGTTATACTCAGAACCTGCTGATTACCTCAGCTTTCTGTGGATGGAGAGTGAAACTTTTAATAACGTGTTTGGAGTTACTTCAACCTCACATAGAAAAAGAACAAACAAGTATGTGAAACTTTGATTTATTTTAGTTGGTCCTCTAACTGCAGTTCATTAAAATACCACAACAGGGGGACAAATGTATGCGGAAAACCGGAGAAATTACACTTCTTTTGTTTCAATGCACTCCCGCTTTTAAGTTGTGCGTGGCATATTTATATTGGTTACAACCGCTTCCTCCGTAATATTTGCCTCTCTATCAGTGGTTTCCACAGTTGTGGAAACTCACGATACAGTGAGATAAATTATAGGCTCTGAGCACTATGCGACTTAACTTCTAAGGTCATCAGTCGCCTAGAACTTAGAACTAATTAAACCTAACTAACCTAAGGACACCACACACATCCATGCCCGAGGCACGGTCGCTCGGTTCCAGACTGTAGCGCCTAGAACCGCACGGCCACTCTGGCCGGCGATGAATTACAGTAAAACTATTTTTCACTAAACATATGTTGCAAAACATAGACACAAAAAACGTCCGCCACCTTGTCAAAATTTCCTTCAATCAAATTTTTTAACGTACACGTCAAACTAGATCTATACTTAACAAACACGTCAAACAGAACTGTACACCGTGAAATGTTTGGCAAACATGGTAAAGTTGAGCAAATTGTTTGATCGTATAATCGACATCGAGGTACCCACTTTATCTATACTTATCGGTAAGTGTCTAGCATGGAAATTCGTTGCTATGTGCATGTCCCTCGCTTCTGTAGTCCTTTTCACTTATATTTATAATTATGTCTTCCAGTTCAGTTGTCTGTGCCATTTTTTTTTTCTTTTTCGTTTCGTTCTAGTTATTCCTGTCATGCGTCTCCACTGCTCACTAGCGAGCCGGCAGTATTGTTTCCTATCGGATCTGTCAAAACTCGTAGCACAAGCTGATTGCAAACCTCCCCTTTTGGACATATCGGAAGTTTAGTGTACAGTCGAAGCAGACATCTCTGCTTTATTACAGTGTAAGATTTTACTTGCATTTTACACCAAAATATTAATTCTTTTCACAAATTCCCCATGAGTTTTCTCGTTAAAAATCGAAATTGCTATTAGGATTTCTATGTACTACAAAAGAACCTGCTTACTGTCTTTTGAATACCTTTTTGGACCAGTGAAGAGTTCTCGCCCTGTGGTTTGAAGACAGCAATGCATTAAGCCATTAGGGATTAGAAAACAAAACTGTGTGATATAAATGCATTTGCAAGTGAGTGATGAAAAGAATTATAGGGGTTCTTTAACGTCGGCTGCTCAGGATATGTTAAATTTACTACACGTGTTCTTCCTAAATTTGAAACTAATGATACAACCAGTAATTACTTTCGATATCATATGGATATCGGCTACTGTACAAAACTGAATTCATGTAGTGTGTATAATATTCTCAACAGTACGCTCTCATTCAACAAGATATATTTCTATCGCTAATCAGAATGCATATCGCACTTCTTAAACACTCTGTGAGATTACTCTGCCTCAAAGGTTCCATTGTTGCTACATACTGCATTCTAGTCAGTGAGGCTATTCCTGTGAAGAAGCCAACCTGTAATGACTCATCAGCTAAGATCAATGAAAAATGATCTCAACCAAAGTAAGCGCTTCTTTTCTCGAATGAGAATCAGATATCGCACAAGGAAGATACCAGTGCAAATACTGATTATAAGTTTACATCTTAATACATGTACGTGCCATTACCTCTTTTGTTATGAACTTTTCCCTGACAATTATCAAATGGTTCAAACGGCTATAAGCACTATGGGACTTAATATCTGAGGTCATCAGTCCTCTAGACTTAGAACTACTTAAACGTAATCAACCTATGGACATCACACACATTCATGCCCGAGGCAGGATAAAAACCTGCGACCGCATCGGCTCCGCGGTTCCGTACTGAAGCGCCTAGAACCGCTCGGCCGTGACAGTTATAATTGTGCTCTACGTAGAATAGTAACCTCTTGGAAAATTGTCGGAAAGAGAGGAGGGGGAAGACAGGAAGACACAGTGTTAAGATGCAAGACCACATCCGAGATAAAACTGCTAGGATGAATATCAACTACAAAGGCAACCAGCCCACTCGACGGAACGGAGTGTTACATGCCTGTGTAGCAGCTTATAGTCAAGAGAACCCTTGGGTCACATGCAAAAGAAAAATGTAGCCACTACAATATACGTGGAAAGTGATGATCATAACTAGATATTACTAATACTCACGTGTTTCTTTGCCCCTGTGAAGTCTTGCAGTGTTACAACCGCCTTTTGTGGAAAGAGCTACAAGACCATACAGGGAAGTGCCAATACGTCAGAAAGGGGCTCTGCAAAATTCGCGACGTGCTGTATTGGCTCCAGCGTCCTGTTTGACACGGGCAATTTTTCACCCGTATCTCCCTCACCCTATGGCGCTTACGCCACGGAAATATGTCGATGCTGCCTCGTGTCACTTTGCCACTAAAATTATTACCTCGTAAAATTATTAACTATCGTAACAAATTTTACGATTAGGAGTGCGAGCACACTGTGCCGAAAAAATAGAAGTTGCCGAGCAGTCATTACTATCGGGAAATGGATGGTACACGTTTCTCCTACATCACGCATCCGTTAAAAGTAGTAGTGCATTTGTGGACAGAATAAATCCTGGAATTAAATTTATGCCTCATGAACTAAATTTTGCAAATTATGTACATTTTCCCCATTCCAATAATAAATCTAAAGTACATTATACGGTGAAATACAGAGAAATGATACGTAGATATAGTACGGATTTTTAGGAAAGTTTAAAAAAATGAACTAAATTTACACGACATGCATTTTATTCCCCACACCAATTACGTTTATATTTCCCATTTCATCATGAAAGTCATGCTAAGATGGTAAATATAGTCCGGCACTGGGACTACTAGTGCGGGTGGAGTGTTGTACATAGGAACAGGTCTCAGAATTTTGCCTATAACCAGCTCAATAAAGAATTTTCTTATTCCAATTTCAAATGACATTTACTTTGTATGTGCTGCAGTCTTTTTCTGAATTTACAAAAATTACTCTGAAAGGTTAAGATTTTTTCAAATGTGGAAATATATTCGCATGTAAAATATGGTCAGGTTCCTAGTAACAATTATTCCATTGAACTTTAAAGCTGTTGCAGTCGAAATAATCTAGTCAACACTCTATTTCGTAATCTACCTATTACATTGTTACTCTCCTACACACTGATAATAAATAAGTGATATCGGATTAAGCAAGAGTGTTATCCATAACCGGTTGCAAACTAAATACGAGGGATGGATCTTAAATAGTGGCAACTACTAATTCACAACCGATACAGAAGAGTTACATGTTTGCAGCTTTTACTGTCCTTCAGAGTAGTCACCAGCGTTGTGTAGAACTCGTTGCCAGCAATGTGGAAGGTGTAGCATACCGTCAGCAGAGCCTGTTCTGTTGCAGGTACGAATGGAGCGCTCTACTGCCTGTCGAATCTCTGGACAGGTCTGAAGCGAATGCCTCGAAGTGGTTTCTTCATCTTCGAAATCAAATCAAAGTCGCAAGGTCTTAAGTCACCTGCGACCAGCTTTGCGAAAGAAGCGGCAACACTTTCTACGCAACCCACCCACCATTTAGCACGGCAATGCGATGGTGCATACAGCGCAAGCTGTGGCTGCTCTGTTCAGTCGATGGGACTGGGAAGTACTGTACCATCCACCATACTCCCCAGACTTAAGCCATTCTGACTTTGATTTGACTCCGAAGATGAAAGAGCCACTTCTTGGCATTCGCTTCATAACTGTTCCAGAGATTCGACAGGCAGTACACGGCTCTATTTGCACCATTACCAGAACAGGCTCTGCTAACGGTATACTACGCCTTCCACATATCTGGCAACGGGTTCTACACAACTCTGGTGACTAATTTGAAGGACAGTGACAGGTGCAAATACGTAACTCTTGTGTATCGGTTGTGAATAAATTGTTGTCACTTTTTAAGTTCCTACCCTCGTACATTTTGCAACTGAAGCTATTGGAAACTATGGCAAATTTTCGCTCTGAAGACAGAAAAAGAATTACGAGATAAACGAAACTCACGTAATTTGCATGTAAGGTTATGTGGGGCTAAATTAACTAATTCATTTTTTTGCCCCAAAGGGGTAGTAAATATTTATTCGCATGCTAAATTGTAATGATATTGATCACAGTAGCTCTGTGATAAAGGTACAGTCTAACAGAAAAATTAAAAAAGGTGTGGGTCTATTTGAATCGTAAATAAGGCTACGTGAACCATTGTAAGCTATCATATAATTATACACAATATAGAAGAACGTTTAGTTCCTGAAAAGGGACAGGGGTCATTTCAATAGTAGCAGGGGCAACAGTCTGCATGATTGACTAATATGATCTCGTAACATCGACCTAGTAGGAATCCTTGGATAACAGAAGAGATATTGAATTTGACTGATGAAAGTTGACAATTTCAAATGCACTAAATAAAGCAGGAGAAACGGAATACAAACGTTTAAAACTGAGATTGGCAGAAATTGCAAAATCGATAAGCAGGTATTACTAGAGGACAAATGTAAGGTTTTAAAAGCGTGTTTGACCATGCGAAAGACAGATACCGCCTACAGGAAAATTAAGGTGTCCTTTGAGGAAAAGACAAGCAGCTGTATGAATACCAAAAGCTCATATGGTAAACCAGTAGTACGCAATGAAGGGAAAGCTGAAAGTAGGAAAGAGTACATATGGAGTCCATACAATGAAGATGAACTTAAATGCAATAGTATAGAAAGGGAAGTGAACGTAGATGAAGATGAGATGGGAGACATGATACTGCGTGAAAGACGTCCACACTGAAGACCACAGCAAAATCATGGAAGTTTACATATTTAACGGTTCCAGTAACTGTTACGTGCATTTCCCACAACGTAACTCTTTACGACAGGCAGTGACCATACAAATTTCGTGAAACCACACGTTGTACTTACCACAGTTGATCTATTCCCCTTCCTTCACATATTTTGTTTCATATTATTTGATGCTGCGGAAACGACAAGGTCGGTTTTATTCTTGGTCTCTGCTTCGGTGACGATGAAGATGAGACTCCTTCTGGATCTGCAGCTTTTTCTTCAGCACCCGGTGCATTTCTACAAACCTTAACGTTCTTTCTTTGGGTGTTTCGAAATGTGATTTCTCTTCCCTCTCGTAAGACTGAGACGAAGTACTGAGATCAGACGTCAAGCTGAATTATTCTGTCTACTCGCCAATGTGGTGCGGGTAGTTTTTGCTCGTTTTGGCAAAAGAGAAAAAAATGTTGGTGATGATGTTGCTGAGCTCTGACTTTCCGAATGACTTGGCGGATTAGAAGGAGAACAGGGCCTGACATTACTTCTGACTGCAGAGCGGGTCTCCTCGTTCAGGAATGTGAACAAATGAAGGAAATGGTGTGACGGTATATTGTTGGGATGGAAGAGGGGATTTCCTGATCACTCAAATCCCTCCACAACATCTCTTGCGTTAGCTCCACGTCTCTCTTTCACATAGAAAGGTTTATAAAAAAAGAAATTGTAATGGAGGCTGAGTGATTGTATAATTAGGCTCTATAAATACTTAAGTAAATTATAAATATTATATTCCAATTCAAAAAGCCGCAAGCAGACAGATTCTCATAGCCACATTCCCTTGCCTTTTTTAAAATTTAAACTGTTGCTCAAATATATGACACAGTAAGCTAGTTGTTCTGTTGACCGGCCTGGTGGATGCTGTATAATTGGTAGCGGAAAGATTTATAACTAGCAAAGATGCATTTCAACAACTGATCTTATTAGAAACAGACCTCCCATAGCATGGCGGAATGTTATAAACGATACTATCTAAAATCTCCCATTTCCTTCTGGAAGACTGCTGTCTGGATCCTTGCCGCTTGTGCACGACTTGTGCAGCAACGAACCTGTAACATACAGGGTGTTTCAAAAATGACCGGTATATTTGAAACGGCAATAAAAACTAAACGAGCAGCGATAGAAATACACCGTTTGTTGCAATATGCTTGGGACAACAGTACATTTTCAGGCAGACAAACTTTCGAAATTACAGTAGTTACAATTTTCAACAACAGATGGCGCTGCGGTCTGGGAAACTCTATAGTACGATATTTTCCACATATCCACCATGCGTAGCAATAATATGGCGTAGTCTCTGAATGAAATTACCCGAAACCTTTGACAACGTGTCTGGCGGAATGGCTTCACATGCAGATGAGATGTACTGCTTCAGCTGTTCAATTGTTTCTCGATTCTGGCGGTACACCTGGTCTTTCAAGTGTCCCCACAGAAAGAAGTCACAGGGGTTCATGTCTGGCGAATAGGGAGGCCAATCCACGCCACCTCCTGTATGTTTCGGATAGCCCAAAGCAATCACACGATCATCGAAATATTCATTCAGGAAATTGAAGACGTCAGCCGTGCGATGTGGCCGGGCACCATCTTGCATAAACCACGAGGTGTTCGCAGTGTCGTCTAAGGCAGTTTGTACCGCCACAAATTCACGAAGAATGTCCAGATAGCGTGATGCAGTAATCGTTTCGGATCTGCAAAATGGGCCAATGATTCCTTTGGAAGAAATGGCGGCCCAGACCAGTACTTTTTGAGGATGTAGGGACGATGGGACTGCAACATGGGGCTTTTCGGTTCCCCATATGCGCCAGTTCTGTTTATTGACGAAGCCGTCCTGGTAAAAATAAGCTTCGTCAGTAAACCAAATGCTGCCCACATGCATATCGCCGTCATCAATCCTGTGCACTATATCGTTAGCGAACGTCTCTCGTGCAGCAATGGTAGCGGTGCTGAGGGGTTGCCGCGTTTGAATTTTGTATGGATAGGAGTGTAAACTCTGGCGCATGAGACGATACGTGGACGTTGGCGTCATTTGGACCGCAGCTGCAACATGGCGAACGGAAACCCGAGGCCGCTGTTGGATCACCTGCTGCACTAGTTGCGCGTTGCCCTCTGTGGTTGCCATACGCGGTCGCCCTACCTTTCCAGCACGTTCATCCGTCACGTTCCCAGTCTGTTGAAATTTTTCAAACAGATTCTTTATTGTATCGCTTTTCGGTCCTTTGGTTACATTGAACCTCCGTTGAAAACTTCGTCTTGTTGCAACAACACTGTGTTCTAGGCGGTGGAATTCCAACACCAGAAAAATCCTCTGTTCTAAGGAATAAACCATGTTGTCTACAGCACACTTGCACGTTGTGAACAGCACACGCTTACAGCAGAAAGACGACGTACAGAATGGCGCACCCACAGACTGCGTTGTCTTCTATATCTTTCACATCACTTGCAGCGCCATCTGTTGTTGAAAATTGTAACTACTGTAATTTCGAAAGTTTGTCCGCCTGAAAATGTACTGTTGTCCCAAGCATATTGCAACAAACGGAGTATTTCTATCGCTGCTCGTTTAGTTTTGATTGCCGTTTCAAATATACCGGTCATTTTTGAAACACCCTGTAAAAGCGCAAGACCTGCGCACATGGGATGAGTTGTAAAATATTTTCTTATTTCTCTCCGCATATTCCTATGATTCAAAAGCCCCAGCCTACCCTACGCGAAATGGTGTAACAACTTGCCATTGCACACGCCATATGTGATTGTGTGGTGTGAATTTACCAGCACATTAGTCTCAGTCCGTTCTTCCCTTTTGAAGTCAGTACAACTGCATGGCGTGTCACGTGTAACGTGACATCTGCACGTTATCGAGAGCTCATTGTACAGTGTGTGATTCCTGCTTTGGAAGAGCGCAGTTGCGTGATACTCGTTGCTTTCATGCGAGGTGGTTAATAATAAAATCGACGTCAGTCCTTTCTCACTTGTCTGCTCTTTTCTATCCAAGTCCGGTTCCTAATCAAATGGCTCTAAGCACTATGAGACTTAACATCTGAGGTCATCAGTCCCCTAGACTTAGAACTACTTAAACAGCCGGCCGGTGTGGCCGTGCGGTTCTAGGCGCTTCAGTCGGGAACCGCGTGACCACTACGGTCGCAGGTTCGAATCCTGCTTCGGGCATGGCTGTGTGTGATGTCCTTAGGTTAGTTAGGTTTAAGCAGTTCTAAGTTCTAGGGGACTGATGACCAGAGATGTTAAGTCCCATAGCACTCAGGCCCATTTGAACCATTTTAACTACTTAAACCTAACCAACCTAAGGAAGTCAAACACACATCCATGCACGAGGCAGGATTCGAACCTGCGATCCTAGCAACAGCGCGGTTCCGGACTGAAGCGCCTAGAACCGCCCGTCCATAGCGGCCGGCCCCATTTCTAATCCATTGCATGCAGAAACATTTCTATGCGTCTTTCATACACTGACAGCGCCGTATTTGCACTTACAGGGAGAGGCCGCCAATTGTGAAATTCAGATTCGATTCACACTGCGCATAATAAAAGCTCATGGCCAGAGGTGTAATGTGGCAAAGCACCAGGATGCACTTCTCAGCCGTTGTCGAGAAAATCGACAGTTAAAAGAAACCGTTGCGGTGAAATACTCTCTACGATTAATAATTTTCTACAGCGTCGTGGCGCAGCAGTAAGCGCTCGGGTTAGTAATCCGAAGGTCGCCGGATCGAATCTCGCGCCGTGCAACCTTTTTTTTAGTATTTGTTTTTTGTAATTCAATTGTACACACACACACACACACACACACACACACGCATATATATATATATATATATATATATATATATATATATATATATATATATATATATATATATAAATAAAATTCCCGGCAATCAGTTGCAACAATTATGCATATAATAAGTTGTTGAAAGTCGTTTGTCGTGGAAAAATAATGCTTGAAATAAAACACAATATCACAAATAATATTCAAGTGGATACAATTTATTGAAAGGTTCGGTATACACTCGCACATAATTAACAATTAGTGACCAGAAGTAGCTGGAGTATCGCACGAACCGGAGTGATAGTTATCGTAGAAACATGGAAAGCAGAAAACAGCACGACATCGAGTACATCTGATATACGATGCGTTTTTACAAGAATAATTGGTTTTTAAATTATCTGTTGGGTAACACACCTGATTGACATTCTGAAAAATTGTTCTATCGTTCGTCAGGTTTGATGCATACCACGCGTATCGTATCATATCGGCAAAAATCGGAGAAGACGATTGGTGGTGGAGGATGGATTGGATTTTTATACAATCGTCTCTGGAGTTGATGTCACGGTTTCGCTCGATTAAAAAAGCACAATTTTGAAGGCGCTTGATCAAATATTTTACCTGTCGGTAAAAATACACGTCACACGGTTGGACGAGAGGAGTGCACTTTGGAGGATGACTTTTATAGTGCACGTTGGTAACTTCTTATCGTCCTGGAACATCTCATCGTATAACGCCGGGTTCGTTTGCCCACTCCAAGAGTCGATCAGAAGGAGAAATTCTTCTTTTGTACGTATGGTTGCAAAGCATTACGCAAGAAGTCCATGAACGAACCCGTAGTTAGTTTACCGGATTTGGAGGATGTAATAACAACGTTGGTATACTTCTTGGCGTACTCGTCGACTGTCTTCTGTGCTCTGGGTCCAAACGTACCTGTGGACTCTTGGAGGCATACGAAAACAAGAGGCAAGACTCGTCCAGACATCGTGATTGAATATTGTGCCGTATACGAATGCGTCACCTTGTTCAAGTCGTGGCGGGTTACCGGGACGCCGGCCGGTGTGGCCGTGCGGCTCTAAGCGCTTCAGTTTGGAACCGCGTGACCGCTACGGTCGCAGGTTCGAATCCTGCCTCGGGGATGGATGTGTGTGATGTCCTTAGGTTAGTTAGGTTTAAGTAGTTCTAAGTTCTATGGGACTGATGACCTCAGAAGTTGAGTCCCATAGTGCTCAGAGCCATTTGAACCATTTTCGTTACCAGGACAGCCTTTGACCATTTTTCGGCGGGAGTTCTGTTGAACGAGGACTGGTATTGGCAACCTGACAAACAAAATATAAAAATATCGTTTATATAAGAAATATAAGAAATCTGTGTTGTCTGTCATATATGAGATTATCATACTCTATCATCATGTCATATGACATTTGTGAACAGCTCTTTACGTACCTGTTTGATCAGTATTAACTATGAAATCTTTGTCGAAGTTAGTTATCAACGTTAGCGTCTGGATCCGAAATGTGTCCGCTGCGGCCAAAATTTCGTCTTGGGTAGCTGTCTCTTTCCGGGAAACAAATTTTGTGACTTTCCGTTGCCGAATCCCATGCTTCTTTTTAAAGTCGGTGACCTATGTTTTTGAAGCTTTGAAGTTGAGATCTGGGAACTGAATTGCAGCGCCGAAGGCCCACTGGTAGTAACTTATTGGAAGTTTTGTCGAGCTCCTACGAAGCGATCATGCACCCATGAATCGATGGTAAAATATTTATCAAATTTGCTACCGCCGCGTTTGATTTGCTCTTCCCACCTGGATAAATAGCCCATATTTGTCAAACGAGAGCACCCCTTCTCTTGTAGAGTTTTGAGACTCCAGCCTGGATGTTCTTTGGCCAGACTGACAGCTCTAATTTTGTAATCCGGCTCGTATTCGTCTAATGATTCATTGGCAATGGGACTCGTTTCAACGTCTTCGCAGGCATTATTATCGTCTATTTCATTAATGTATCATTTCCTCATCATGAACGAGGATTTTTTCGGCGAGAATTTGCAGCGTATTCTGGAACATTTCTTCCCCAATTACCATGGCTTATTCGTTGATTTATGATGACGATTTTGCTATGATGCGATTACTGTTACGAAGGAGGCTTTCAAAATACACCAACGCATCTTTCAATTGGTGTTTCGTCACTTCACTGTGTATAGAATCTTCTTCGATCATATAACTTTCATGCGAAGGGCCCGGATCGCTCTCCAATTTTCCGTTTGTTTCACTGTCACGTACGCACTAATTTTCGACGATGTTATTGGTTGCGCTAGGGACCGCATCTACCTTCCTTTCGAAGTTAGCAGGCAACTACGCTGTTATGCGGCGGCTCGTTTCGGCCCATTCAACATCTGTCCTTCAAGTGTAACGAGCGAGTAACAGAGTTTATGTTTCATACCTGATACAGAAAATTAAGGTTCGTGGTTTCTCTATTCTAGTTCGAACGTTTGACTTACACTATACGTATTCGTTTCGGAATATCGTTTCTACGTCTTCCGTTAACTATACGTGGTAAACATTTTGAAGACAATTAATCACATTTGTGAAATACAACTTTGTTTGCCGAAAACATAATGGCGTTCGAAGTCGCCAGTTTTTCCACGACAAACGACTCTCAACAACTTATTATATGCATAATTGTTGCAATTGATTGCCGGGAATTTTTATATATATATATATATATATATATATATATATATATATATCTGTGTGTGTGTGTGTGTGTGTGTGTGTGTGTGTGTGGGTGTATGTATATATACATTTGAATTACAAGAAACAAATTCTAAAAAAAAAAAGGTTGCATGGCGCGAGATTCGACCTGGTGACCTTCAGATTACGAACCCGAGCGCTTACCGCTGCGCCACGACGCTGTAGAAAATCATTAATCGTAGAGAGTATTTCACCGCAACGGTTTCTTTTAAATGTCGATTTTCTCGACAACGGCTGAGAAGTGCATCTTGGTGCTTTGCCACATTACATCTCTGGCCATGAGCTTTTATTAAGCGCGGTATGAATCGAATTTGAATTTCACAATTGGCGGCCTCCCCTTGTTAATGGCCAAAATAGAAACTATTCTTCCAGCGTAAATCGGTTTCGTGTTAAAGCATTAGCATATCTACAAAGTTTCGATGTTATCCGACAATTAAAGATCATATTAGACCTCCATGTGAAGCTCCTATACACTGTTCGACCAGAACATTTTGACCGCCTGCTTAACAGTTTGTTTGCCTCTCTTCAGAACGAAATACGATTCTGCGTATCAAAGATCCGGCAATTCGTTGGAAGGTTTTAGGACGTATGTGGCATTAGATGTCTACGCACAGGTCATGTAATGCACGTAAATAACAGGGCCGCAGATTTCTGTATGCGGTTATGGCGCCCCCAGAAGGTTGGATTTACATCAGGTGAATTTCCTGACCGAGACATCAACGTGAGTTTACTATAATGGTGCTCAAACGACTGTGGTTCGGTTCTGTATCCGAGACATGGACAATTATACTGCTGGAAAATGACATCGCCGTCAAGGAAGACATCAAGCATGAAGGATGTAGGTGGTTTACATCTGTTAGCGTGTCTTCGATTACTATCAGAGGTTCCAGGCTAGCGCAGAAGAATGTTCCCCATACCATAATACTGCTCACACCAGCTTGAGTCCGTGGCATGCTGCATGTTTCGAGCCAACTGTCACTTCGATGACAACGTTTGTCGAGACCATCGACCTAGTGTAGTAAAAATATGATTCACACGAGGAACTGACACTTTTTATACAGGGTGTTACAAAAAGGTACGGCTAAACTTTAAGGAAACATTCCCCACACACAAAGAAAGAAAATATGTTATGTGGACATGTGTCCGGAAACGCGTACTTTCCATGTTAGAGCTCATTTTATTACTTCTCTTCAAATCACATTAATCATGGAATGAAAACACACAGCAACAAAACATACCAGCGTGACTTCAAACACTTTGTTACAGGAAATGTTCAAAATATCCTCCGTTAGCGAGGATACATGCATCCACCCTCCGTCGCATGGAATCCCTGATGCGCTGATGCAGCCCTGGATAATGGCGTATTGTATCACAGCCGTCCACAATACTAGCACGAAGCGTCTCTACATTTGGTACCGTGGTTGCGTAGACAAGAGCTTTCAAATGCCCCCATAAATGAAAGTCAAGAGGGTTGAGGTCAGGAGAGCGTGGAGGCCATGGAATTGGTCCGCCTCTACCAATCCATCGGTCACAGAATCTGTTGTTGGGAAGCGTACGAACACTTAGACTGAAATGTGCAGGAGCTTCATCGTGTATGAACCACATGTTGTGTGGTACTTGTAAAGGCACATGTTCTAGCAGCACAGGTAGAGCATCCCGTATGAAATCATGATAACGTGCTAAATTGAGCCTACGTGGAAGAACATAGGGCCCAATCAAGACATCACCAACAATGCCTGCCCAAACGTTTACAGAAAATCTGTGTTGATGACGTGATTGCACAACTGCGTGCGGATTCTCGTTAGCCCACACATGTTGATTGTGAAAATTTACAATTTGATCACGTTGGAATGAAGCCTCATCCGTAATGAGAACATTTGCACTGAAATGAGGATTGATACATTGTTGGATGAACCATTCGCAGAAGTGTACCCGTGGAGGCCAATCAGCTGCTGATAGTGCCTGCACACGCTGTACATGGTACGGAAACAATTGGTTCTCCCGTAGCAGTCTCCATATAGTGACGTGGTCAACGTTACCTTGTACAGCAGCAACTTCTCTGACGCTGACATTAGGGTTATCGTCAACTGCGCGAAGAATTGCCTCGTCCATTGGAGGTGTCCTTGTCGTTCTAGGTCTTCCCCAGTCGCGAGTCATAGGCTGGAATGTTCCGTGCTCCCTAAGACGCCGATCAATTGCTTCGAACGTCTTCTGTCGGGACACCTTCGTTCTGGAAATCTGTCTCGATACAAACGTACCGCGCCACGGCTATTGCCCCGTGCTAATCCATACATCAAATTGGCATCTGCCAACTCCGCATTTATAAACACTGCACTGACTGCAAAACCACGTTCGTGATGAACACTAACCTGTTGATGCTACGTACTGATGTGCTTGACGCTAATACTGTAGAGCAGTGAGTCGCATGTCAACACAAGCACCGAATTCAACATTACCTTCCTTCAATTGGGCCAACTGGCGGTGAATCGAGGATGTACAGTGCATACTGACGAAACTAAAATGAGTTCTAACATGGAAAGTAAGCGTTTCCAGACACATGTCCACATAACATCTTTTCTTTATTTGTGTGTGAGGAATGTTTCCTGAATGGTTGTCCGTACCTTTTTGTAACACCCTGTAGATCTACGGACGGATCCTGATGATTCCGTGCCCACTGTAGTTGTAAATGACAGTGTCGTTGGATCGACATGTGAACAGTTAGGGGCGGTCTGTGGTGGAGCTCCACGTTCAACAATTCCACTACGAACGGAGTGCTCTGAAACGCATGTGCTCCAGTATTGTGCTATTCCGGTAGAGATGCCACAGATCACCATCTATCGCACGTTGCAGAGCAAACAAGCCTCGGAATCCCACGTTCTGTGAAGGGTCGAGGACGTCCTATAATGTAGGGGCTAGTGATAGTTTAACTGTTCTTCTACCTCTTTGATTATATAAAGGGTCGTCGATATTGAGGGACACGACCGGAACGATCATTCGAAGCAAAAGCTTGTGAGCTGTGACCACATCTTCATTTGCGATACTGAGAAGAAAATCCTTTCTACTGTAAGCTCTTTGTTTTCATTCTTAGTTTGAGAGGTGGTAGGGAAAATTTGTCTGGTAAGCATAGGTTCTAAAACTCATGCGTCAAGAGGTATGAGCCCCTTGTTCAGCAGACGAAATGTGTTCCACAGCAGCCAAGATGAACAAGTGCTCACATCTCTTGAGGTACGCACTTTAGAGACCATGTTTACCAGACTTATTTTTGTTGTTTTGGGGAAACTACCACATCTGAAAACATGGAAAGGAAATTTAGAAATTTGTCGTAAGTTCCTATGGGACCAAACTGCCGAGGTCAACGGTCCCTAGGCTTACACACTACTTAATCTAACTTCAAGTAACTTACGTTAAAGACGACACACCAACATCCATGCCAGAGTGAGGAGTCGAACCTCCGACAGGGAAAGCCGCTCGAACCGTGACAAGGCGCCTGAGTCCGTGGTTACCCCACAAGCCAAACATGGAAACCAAACCGATTGCATCACAGTATCGAAGAAGTGTTGATAACTATTAAGGTATGCATTTTGGAGCCCATGTTTACTAGAATTTTGTGTCTCGAATAATCGTTCCTTTCGTATCCTTGATTTCTGACTATTCCTCCTAAGACACACAGTGTAACTGAAAATAAAATTTAAAAAAAGTGTAGAACTTCACTTAAAGGAATATAGGGTTTGATACGGCAAGGTTGATAGATAGTTTTAAACCCAGGCATAGTACTGACGTGAGACTGGGAAATGAATAGAAAGACGTAATCTGCATTTCCTGAGCTACCCTTTTATCGTGGTAAACTGGACACTGATACTTCATCAATTGAAAGTAGCGTGAAATGACTAGTAGCAAGTACCGTTTATATCTAAAATAACTATGCACGAACATTTAGAGCGTACTTTTCTGTAACCCTGTAACTCCATAGCTCTAATACTCTACTGATTTATTTTGTCTTTTGCTTTGGTTTAATGTTATAACATTGAGTATCTGTAAATGTGTTTGAATCGACAACATAAAATTGTATACTCCTTTCTTTGTTAAAACTTTGATATCGTGGTTTGATTCTATGCAATTTAGTATATATGTCATTTGAATTCTTTGTCCCATTTGGAGGGAACAAAACTTACTGTATATAATTGTAATTTCTGTGTGAATAATTTTTTGTAGAAATACTAATATGTGCAAATGTTCTATTTTATTTAATGTGTTTGGTTGCTGTTATGTAAACTGCTGATCCTCACTTAGGGTTCTGAGTTATCTGTATGTAAAATGTGTGGTGGTTCTCCTCGGGAACGGAACTGAGTAGTGCGCGCAAGTTGTGGTTGGCCTAGGTAGAAAAGTGGAACCAAGAGTCAGTCGGGGACGAGCTACCAAACTGTGCACTGCCCATGTTAAAGTTGTATATTGTGCTGGTTCCAAGAGAGGCTTTTCCTGACGCTTACCAATGCCTCGGATGGATGGATTAATAGCTGGAACGATTCTGGAATTGGTATCTATCATCGTTACCAAGAAGGGACAGAGTCCAGCTATTCTGCCTACAAATCCACCTGCTAACATACAGTTGCCACCACATTGCGCAATCACTGTAACGGAATACTGTAATAATGTACAGTGAAGGATCAGCTTATTGGATGTGTTATTGTGCTCAAATATAAGGTAACTTATAACTGAATTTATGTACCTACCTTGATTTTTTTCCTATCACAACACCTCTCAGGCTCCTCTCTATTTAAACTATGATTACCGAGTGTCCTAGTTTGTGGAAAAATTGAAAGCCTCGATCTTTGATAAGAAGGGAATATTCAGATTTACTGTGGATTAAGTGAAATTGTGGGAGGTAGTAAATGTAGTTTTGTGAAGTTTTAAAGTCACCTATTTAATCATGTACTTGAAAATAGAAGACAGTGGTAATAAATACAATTTTCTGTCTCTTTTAAAGATTAAAAGTTCTTAAAACTGAGGTTTATAAAGTTTTGTTTAGTTAATGATCATAGGGCTGCCTGTTGTAAATCATAACAGGTGAGTTGCCGGCCGCGGTGGTCTAGCGGTTCTAGGCGCTCAGTCCGGAACTGCGCGACTGCTACAATCGCAGGTTCGAATCCTGCCTCGGGTTTGGATGTGTGTGATGTCCTTAGGTTAGTTAGGTTTAAGTAGTTCTAAGTTCTAGGGGACTGATGACCACAGATGTTAAGTTCCATAGTGCTCAGAGCCATTTGAGCCATAAAAGGTGAGTCAGTTTCTTGTAAATTTGTCAACATTGTGTCTCACTGTAGTAAAAGCCGTGAACTGAATTTATGGAGGGTTATATACTCATGTTTACTAAGTGTTTGTCTCTCTTGTATATTGGAAGTGCATATTAACAGTATAACAGCATCCACAGTTTGTCTATAGAAGTAACCTGTTCATGAATTCATTTAACTTTTATTCTTAATAGAAAAGCATTTAGTTGAGAGAGACTTAACCTGTGATCAGTTCATTAATTTGCAGTGAACTACATTTACGATTTTATGTCAGCTAGGAAAATGTGTGAAAAGTAATAGTGTGTAATGTTATCTGTTATATTTATGCAAATAGTCTGTTCTGCTCTGTCAGTTTCCGATCTTAACCGTGAACATATGCAGGTGCCAGAGTTCATTGCACTCGCGTGTGGCAAGATATAGGTTGTGTTTGTCCGTTGAAGTTACTCATTCCTACTTTCTTAAACAAGAATGTTAATGTTTCTCTTGCCTAATTAGGCTGGCGACCGTTTTCCTTATTCTTTAAACAGTGTAGCTATGTAAAACATTATTTGTTACTGTTTGAATATTTACGTAATTCTGACTTTCACTTCCGATAAGCCACCTCTGTTAGGTACAACACGGTCAACGTAACAAAATTCTTCTCAGAGGATAACACTGCTCTGCTTCTTCATACTATAAATACTAGAATAAGAATAATTTCTTTGTACGAACTGCCTTAGGCTTTGAGGTTATGGTATAGCAGTAGGAGACGGAAGTGTTATACGTGGCTTTTCTGAGCCAGGACTATTTGTTCTGTTGGAGCATTGTACGTAATAAGCCAAACTTGGTATTTGATTGTACAAGCTACGTAAATCCAGTTGCAGTGTTATAACCCATGTTGTTACAAATTCCTTTCTTCCTACGGAATGAGATGGATGTAATTCTTTTCTTAACTTGTCCTTGTAATAAGATTCCAAGCGGATGGTGTGTTTCATGAAGCGTGCCACGTCTCCTTGTAATTACTACAGAATCCTGTGGGACGCGCATCACGGATAATATTCCGGACGTAAGTACAAAACAGGCGACGCAAGCTGGTGCGCCGCGACAATGCGGCTCGGTGACCGACATCGGGGCCGGTCGCGGTGTGCAAAATCAGATTCTGCGCACGGCTATTCATGAATCCACGGCACGCAGTTTAGTTAATTTCCAGTCGGTAATTAACGTACCTCGCATACTCGGCGTCGGATAGCGGCACTTAATAAGAGTGGCTACGACTGCAGCCCGAGTGCCGCGAACATCGGCGTAATTAGAGTGTGCGCCGTTGAGTTCCATGTCAAATGCCGCGCCCAACCGTGAAGGGAGCCACCCACCCTCGTGGAGAAATGAGTTCCTGAGTTCCTGACACTTAAATCTATACTCGATGTTAACAAATTTCTCTTCTTCAGAAACGCTTTCCTTGCCGTTGCCAGCCTACATTTTATATCCTCTCTACTTCGACCATCATCAGTTATTTTGCTCCCCAAATAGCAAAACTACTTTACTACTTTAAGTGCCTCATTTCCTAATCTAATTCCCTCAGCATCACCCGACTTAATTAGACTACATTCCATTATCCTTGTTTTGCTTTTGTTGATGTTCATCTTATATCCTCCTTTCAAGACACTGTCCATTCCATTCAACTGCTCTTCCAAGTCCTTTGCTGTCTCTGACAGAATTACAATGTCATCGGCGAACCTCAAAGTTTTTATTTCTTCTCCATGAATTTTAATACCTACTCAGAATTTTTCTTTTGTTTCCTTTACTGCTTGCTCAATATACAGATTGAACAACATCGGGGAGAGGCTACAACCCTGTCTTACTCCCTTCCCAACCACTGCTTCCCTTTCATGTCCCTCGACTCTTATAACTGCCATCTGGTTTCTGTACAAATTGTAAATAGCCTTTCGCTCCCTGTATTTTACCCCTGCCACCTTTAGAATTTGAAAGAGAGTATTCCAGTCAACATTGTCAAAAGCTTTCTCTAAGTCTACAAATGCTAGAAACGTAGGTTTGCCTTTCCTTAATCTTTCTTCTAAGATAAGTCGTAAGGTCAGTATTGCCTCACGTGTTCCAGTGTTTCTAAGGAATCCAAACTGATCTTCCCCGAGGTTGGCTTCTACTAGTTTTTCCATTCGTCTGTAAAGAATTCGTGTTAGTATTTTGCAGCTGTGACTTATTAAGCTGATAGTTCGGTAATTTTCACATCTGTCAACACCTGCTTTCTTTGGGATTGGAATTATTATATTCTTCTTGAAGTCTGAGGGTATTTCGCCTGTTTCATACATCTTGCTCACCAGATGGTAGAGTTTTGTCAGGACTGGCTCTCCCACGGCCGTCAGTAGTTCCAATGGAATATTGTCTACTCCGGGGGCCTTGTTTCGACTCAGGACTTTCAGTGCTCTGTCAAACTCTTCACGCAGTATCATATCTCCCATTTCATCTTCATCTACATCCTCTTCCATTTCCATAATATTGTCCTCAAGTACATCGCCCTTGTATAGACCCTCTATATACTCCTTCCACCTTTCTGCTTTCCCTTCTTTGCTTAGAACTGGGTTTCCATCTGAGCTCTTGATATTCATACAAGTCGTTCTCTTATCTCCAAAGGCCTCTTTAATTTTCCTGTAGGCGGTATCTATCTTACCCCTAGTGAGATAGGCCTCTACATCCTTACATTTGTCCTCTAGCCATCCCTGCTTAGCCATTTTGCACTTCCTGTCGATCTCATTTTTGAGACGTTTGTATTCCTTTTTGCCTGTTTCACTTACTGCATTTTTATATTTTCTCCTTTCATCAATTAAATTCAATATTTCTTCTGTTACCCAAGGATTTCTACTAGCCCTAGTCTTTTTACCTACTTGATCCTCTGCTGCCTTTACTACTTCATCCCTCAAAGCTACCCATTCTTCTTCTACTGTATTTATTTCCCCCATTCCTGTCAATTGCTCCCTTATGCTCTCCCTGAATCTCTGTACAACCTCTGGTTCTTTTAGTTTATCCAGGTCCCATCTCCTTAAATTCCCACCTTTTTGCAGTTTCTTCAGTTTTAATCTACAGGTCATAACCAATAGATTGTGGTCAGAGTCCACATCTGCCCCTGGAAATGTCTTACAATTTAAAACCTGGTTCCTAAATCTCTGTCTTACCATTATATAATCTATCTGATACCTTTTAGTAACTCCAGGGTTCTTCCATGTATACAACCTGATGTATATATCATGTGGAAAACCAAACGTCCCGAGTGTCACGTAAAATTGTACTGCCGCACATCTTCAGTGAAGTTACAGATCTAAATCTACGTCTACATCCGCATCCTTCCCCCACAAGCCACCATGCGGTGCATGACAATGGGTACTCTGTACCTCTATGAGTCATTTTCCTTCCTGTTCCTTTCGCAAGTAGAGCAAGGAACAAAGGAAAGTCTATCTGCCTCTGTAGGATCTGTTTAGTAAGTGACAGCTGCAAAATACTAACACAAATTCCTTACAGTCGAATAGAAAAACTGGTAGAAGCCGACTTCGGGGAAGATCAGTTTGGATTCCGTAGAAATTTTTGAACACGTGAGGCAATACTGACCCTACGACTTATCTTAGAAGATAGATTAAGGAAAGGCAAACCTACGTTTCTAGCAATTGTAGACTTAGAGTAAACATTTGAAAATGTTTACTGGAATACTGTGTTTCAAATTCTGAAGGTGGCAGAGGTAAAATACAGGGAGCGAAAGAAACCAGATCGTAGTTATAAGAGTCGTGGGGCATGAAAGGGAAGCAGTGGTTGGGAAGGGAGTGAGACAGGGTTGTAGCCGATCCCCAATGTTATTCAATCTGTATATTGAGCAAGCAATAAAGGAAACAAAAGAAAAATTCAGGGTAGGAATTAAAATCCATGGGGAAGAAATAAAATCTTTGAGGTTCGTTGATGACATTGTAATTCTGTCAGAGACAGAAAAGGACCTGGAAGAGCAGTTGAGCGGAATGGGGTGTGTCTTGAAAGGAGGATATAAGATTAACATCAACAAGAGCTAAACGAGGTTAATGGAGTGTACTCGAGTTAAATCGTGTGATGCTGAGGGAATTAGATTAGGAAATGAGATATTTAAAGTAGTAAATGAGTTTTGCTATTTGGGGAGCAAAGACCACAACAACAACATGAGCCCTAATTTCGTTAGTCTCATCTTGAAGTTCTTTAGAAGAAATGTATATTGGCAGTAGCAGAATCGTTCTGCAGTCAGCCTCAAGTCCCGGCTCCCTAAATTTTCTCAAGACTGCTGTTATAAAAGCAAATCGCCTTTCCCCCAGTGATTCCCATTTGAGTTCCAAAAACATCAGAGTAATACAGGCGTGTTATTGGAACCTACCGGTAACAAGTATAGCTGCCCGCATCTGAACTGCTTCGATGTCTTCCTTTAATCCGACCTGCTACGGATCCCAAACACACGAACAGTACTCAACAATGGGTTGCATTGGTGCCCACTACGCTGTCTCCTGTGCAGATGAACCACACATTCCTAAACCTCTCCCAATAAACCGAAGTCGACCATTCGCCTTACCTAATACAGTCCTTTCAATCTCATCCCATTTTATAGTACTTTGCGATGTAATTAACAGACGTGACTGTACCAAGCACCACACTACTAACACTGTCCGTTAAAATTAGGGATTTTTATCCTGTTCATCTGCATTAACTTACATTTTTCTGCATTTAGAGCTAACTGCGAAGTATCACATCAACAAGACAATTTACGTAAGTATCCTCCTACAATCACTCAACGACAAAACCTTCCCCAAAACAACAGCATCATCAGCAAACAGCCACAGACTGTTACCTAGCATTTCAGCCACATTTTATTTATTTATTTATTTATTTTGAGTCATCGACACAGACGTATGACTGGTTTGATGTGGCCCGCCACGAATTCCTCTCCTCTACCAACCCTTCCATATCACAGTAGCAGCCGGCCGCGGTGGTCTAGCGGTTCTAGGCGCTCAGTCCGGAACCGCGTGACTGCTACGGTCGCAGGTTCGAATCCTGCCTCGGGCATGGATGTGTGTGATATCCTTAGGTTAGTTAGGTTTGAGTAGTTCTAAGTTCTAGGGGACTGATGACCACAGATGTTAAGTCCCATAGTGCTCAGAGCCATTTGAACCATTTTTTGAACCATCACAGTAGCACTTGCAACCTATAGCCTCAATTATTTGCTGGATGTGTTCCAATCTCTGTCTTCTTCTACAGTTTTTATCCTCCACTGCTCCCTCTAATAGCTTCGAAGTTATTCCCTATCATCCTATGCCTTCTTGTCAGAGATTTCCATTGATTCCTTTCCACGCCGACTCTACAGTAAACCATCTCATTCCCTACCTTTCCATTTCATATAATTTTCAATATTCATCTGTAGCATCATATCTCAATTGCTTATATTGTCTTGTGTTAGAGTTTTCCCAAAGTTCATGTCTCACTACGACAAAATGCTGTGCTCCAAACGCACATTGTGAGAAGCGTCTTCGTCAATTTCAGGTCTATGTTTGATACTACTAGATTTCTATTGGCCAGGAATACCCTTTTCGTCAGTGCTAGTCTGCTTTTTAATAACCCACCATGCGTTATTTTGCTACCTAGGTAGCATAATTCCTTAACTTCATCTAATTCGTGATCACCAATTATGTTACATTTCTCACTGTTCTCTTTCCTGCTACTTCTCATTACTTTCGCCTTACTTCGATCTATTCTCAGTCCCTTTTCTGTACTCATTAGACTGTTCATTACATTAAACAGATACTGTAATTATTTTTCACGTTCTCTGATGAGATCAATGTCACCGGAGAATCTTAACTTTGCTATCCTTTCAGCTTAAATTTTAATCCCATTCTTGAACCTTTCTTTCTTCCCGTCATTTTTTCTTCGGCCTATAGATTTAATTCTAGGGGAGAAAGACTACAACCCGGTCTTACTCCTATTTTTTACGTATATAGAAAATAACTACGGTCCTGTCACACTTCCGTGCTGTGTGTTAGCCTGCCAGATATGAGTGAACTGAACTTAATCACAGCTAAATCGCTCCTTGACTAACGAAATCAAGCAATGGAATTAAATTTAATGCCTTTTGATATTAAAATTTCCTTAGCATTGAATTCCAGGTATCGGCATTTCCGTATTTTTTATACTGATGAATCTAATGAGAAGGATCTACTTATTATATGATCCAGGTTAATCTTGATTTTTAAAAGTTATTGTGTGTGCACAGACTACTAGAAAAACATAACGACATTTAACTACCCACTTCAAGAACATTTGACTGATACATGAAATCTATTGTAACGGTAAGAGCTCTATTGGTCGCGGAAAGCTATCTGATGGCAGTATGTACGGTAATGATGAACCACTTGCTAACAGATTCATTAAAAAAATGGAGCCGCGTAAATACAGTGATGGCGTCATCGCAAGAAAGAAGAGGAACTCCACGTGCACTATGTCTGTCAACTCAGTCATGGTGAACCTGCGTGAATTTACTTCGGCGTGGAAGAACCCTAACTTCGTTGCGACCTAATCTGTTGAAGCTCCATGCTTGATCTACATCTACATCCATACTCCGCAAGCCACCTGACGGAGGGTGATCTTACCATAATTGTGAGCGGACGTGATGACGTGTAGTTGGACGTCACAAAAATTCTGCCTGTTACAAGCCTTTGCCTCTCTCCATCTCGAAGTCCATGATCGTCCTGTCTAGGAAGTGAAGTGAACACTGCCCTGCCTCCGTCTATAGTCTCGAGTGTCCTCAACTGCATCAGAAAGTGAAGAGAAGTATACACTGTGTCCCCAGCATCCGCACTGCGCAAGATTTCGGGCTAAAACGTTTCTGCCGGCCGCGGTGGTCTAGCGGTTGTAGGCGCTCGGTCCGGAACCGCGCGACTGCTACGGTCGCAGGTTCGAATCCTGCCTCTGGCATGGATGTGTGTGGTGTCCTTACGTTAGTTATGTTTAAGTAGTTCTAAGTTCTAGGGGACTGATGACCACAGATGTTAAGTCCCATAGTGTTCAGAGCCATTTGAACCATTTTAAAACGTTTCTTCGGCAATGGCAAGATTTTTTCCAAGCTTCCGCCAGTAATATTTTTGTTTGCTTGCGGTAGCGCTCTGCACTTCGTGTGTGTAAAGAGCTAGTTGTTTTTCGCAAGAACGATGTTTTCTAAATCAGCGTTGACTGTGTGTCAATAGACCGTTCTCTTCGTAATGTTCGCACACAATGTATGTTCCAGAATGCTGCTGCTTAACGACGTTAATGATATGGGTCCGTAATTTAGTGGATTATTCCTACAACCTTTTTTGAATATTGGTGTGATCTGTGCAGCTTTTCAGTGGTTCGCTACAGATCTTTCGCCGAGAGAGCGGTTGTAAATGATTGTTAAGTATGGAGCTAATGCATCAGCGTACTCTGAAAGGAACCTAACTGTTACACACCGGAAGACTTTCTTTTGTTGAATGATTTAAGTTGCTTCACTGCTCCGATGGTACCCCCTCCTACGTCACTCATAGTGGCAGCTGTTCTTGATCCGAATTCCGGAATATTTACTTCGTCTTCTTGGGTGAAGAAATTTTGGATGGCTGTGTTTAGTAACTTTGCTTTGGCAGAACTGTGTTCGATAATATTTCCATTGCTGTCGCGCAGAAAGGCATTCGTTGTGTATTGCCGCTGGCATACTTTTCGTACGACCAGAATCTCTTTGGATTTTCTACGAGCTTTCGAGACAAAGTTTCGTTGTGGAAACTATCATAAGCATCTTGCATTGATTTCCACGCTAAATTTCGGGCTTCTGTGAAAGAGGGCCAATTTCAGAAATTTTGCGTTCGTTTGGATTTAGCACGCTTTTTTCGTTGTTTCTGCAACAGTGTTATGAACCGTTTTCTGTACCAAGGAGGATCAAATACGTGGTTTGTTTATTTATTTTGTATAAATCTCTCAAATTTCTTCGATACTATCTCTTTGAGTTCAAGCCACGTCTGGTCTACAATTACATTGTTAATTTAGAAGGAGTGGAGATCCTCTTTCATTAGCGCGCTGAGTGAATTTGTATCCGCTTTTATGAATATGTGTATTTTTCATTACTTTAGGAGGATTTGCACAAAACACAGCTTCGAATCCGCTGTCTGCCGCCATGATGTATCCTGAGAATTCTGTGCCTTGGGCTTCCGACATGAACGGTTCTTATTTGGTAGGCCAAAGCCCTAGCATTTGAATTCGAAGAAAACTAGAGAACGGGACTGCGTGTTTCGAGAGTTCTCAGGGGGCTTCTTTCTGTCTGTGAGCGGCAAAAGTCCTCCCATCCTACTGTCGTGGCGCCAGACAGTCGCTCCAGCACCTGCTAGAGTGAAAACGAGAAAGGCCTCAGAGAGTTTTATTTACTTTCGCACCTTGGGAAAAGACTGATATCTGTAGAAATGAGTTCCCCTACTCTCATATTCCACGAATTCGCCGAACATAGAATAATGCACAAAAGACAGGCTGTGTTTTCGTAGAAGCGCCAAACAATAAAGATGGTCGTGGCCCAGCTGGGCTGATTCGCTATGGTGCAGTGTTTATTGGGGGTCGATTCTGCTAGAATTGTTATTTAGATGGCGAAAGCTGGCCCAAGCCGTACTTTGACGCGGTACCAGAATACATTTGGTGGGCACCCGCCCCATTTTTGGGGCGGTCACTGGCCTCCGTACTTTCTCGTATCACCGTACAGCCGTGCGTCCGCACGCCAGGGGTGAACCGGTCCGCTACCCACGCTCCGTTCTCAAATCTCCACCAAAGTTGTATTTCACGAGTGAAGTACAACGTCTACGTAAACAATACTTTCAATCAGAGAAGAAGAAAGTCATCTGACTTTACAACCCCTGCTATCACTCTGTTGTTAAATCAGAGAGAGATTCGATATGAATCTGCCAAATTATGAATGAGATATCCATATTTTAAAAAAAATCGTCCCTTAGTCTATTTTGAAATGCACCTTATTCATAGCTATACTTTTATTTGTTGGCAGCAAGTTTTGATAATGTGTGTATCTGTATAATGAACACATTTTTGATTCAAATTAAGTGACTTTAATTCTTTATGCATTTGGATCGTGTTGCTACTATTGATTATGTTTGGGTTGTTGGTCTACAAGGTATATTATTTAAGAAGACTGATGTTATTTAGAAATATCGCTAAATTGAGTCTGTTTGTTTATCTTAATGAATAAATGAATCTAGGAATGCTTTTTCTTGCCTACCTCTTCAAAGAGGCTATAACCACACTCGCCAATTCAAAATTCCACTACATAAACATTGTTTAAATCGTCAGAGGCAGATGGTTTTTCAAGGTATTTTTTCAATCTGAACAGCACAACGAAAATTTACTCGGAGAAGAACCACATAAAGTTGAAAGCTCTGTTCAGTGATGAGTATTTTGTTAACAGCTTTCCGTTTTATAATCTGATTTTAATCATATCTGTGCCACTTTCCAAGTAATTTTTTAAAATGTCACGTTAATTGTACAGTTCAAGGGCTTCAGAATGTGACCTTATGCTACAGAGCCATGATTCGTGGTTTCGTCAGACCCATTCAGCTCTTTCAAGCCATTCATACACTCACCAAATATTCAGAACTACTTTCATAACAAATATTAGAAACAATTCATTGTATTTGGAATAATCCATCTGCACTTTGTTTCCCTACAACATTAGCGCGTTCCTCCCTTTCAGAGATACCAGAACAGGTACATCATTTTATGGTTGGTTGTTTGGGGAAGGAGACCAGACAGCGTGGTCATCGGTCTCATCGGATTCGGGAAGGATGGAGAAGGAAGCCGGCCGTGCCCTTTCAGAGGAACCATCCCGGCATTTGCCTGGAGTGATTTAGAGAAATCACGGAAAACCTAAATCAGGATGGCCGGACGCGGGATTGAACCGTCGTCCTCCCGAATGCGAGTCCAGTGTCATCACGAGTCCAGTGTCATCATTTTATGAAAATAATATAACTTGACACAGTTATTACTCATTATTTTAAAAGCTCACTGTGATTGAGTGGTGACAGAGAAAGGGGGGCAGGGAAGGCCTGTTACATCTGACAGTATTATGTCCAGTGTAAATAAGAACAGGAAACTGGCCTTCTTTTTCATGATATATGCCTTCAATAGCCCAAGAATTATCCTGTGCTACTCAACATTTAGTACATTTAGTTGCTTTGTGAAATGTTACTACTTTCCTTGAATTTTGTTGGTGCGCAGTGCTAAATTTATTTCTGTGCTGCCGGCCGGGGTGGCCGCAAGGTTCTATGCGCTACAATCTGGAACTGCTCTACCGCTACGGTCGTAGGTTCGAATCCTGCCTCGGGCATGGAAGTGTCTGATGTCCTTAGGTTAGTTAGGCTTAAGTACTTCTAAGTTCTAGGGGATTGATGACCTAAGAAGCTAAGTACCGTAGTGCTTAGAGCCATTTGAACCATTTTTTTCTGTGCTACTGCCACTAGCTCCCATTCGAAATGTGAGGTGAAGAACACCAAACTTCTGTTGTACTCCCACAAATTGTCATGGTTACTGCTTGCGCCAGCTTGCCTTCAAAAATTTCTTCAGAAGTTGTTATGAACCCATTAGTCTTGACGAGCAACGCTATTTTTTCGTAGCCAGAAGCAGGGAGTAGACTATTTCTCTTTATGGGTTCAAACTTTACATACAAGAAGCATGAGTCTGTCATTTACTTCAAGTGGTAATTAACACTGTGCGGCTGGTCCCGGCGGAGGTTCGAGTCCTCCCCCGGGCATGGGTGTGTGTGTTTGTCCCTAGTATAATTTAGGTTAAGTAGTGTGTAAGCTTAGGGACTGATGACCTTACCAGTTAAGTCCCATAACATTTCACACACATTTGAACATTTTTTTGGTTACCAACAGAAACTGTTAACAGGGGCAGATCTAGGGATGGGGCAATGTCATGCACGAAAGGAGCCCTCACGCTAAAGATCAGTTCACTAGAATCATTTATACTGCAATAAAATCTCGTGTTTCTTGCAGCATCAACCGGTAGCGCGCACGCGATGTTTCGGAAGACATGTTTCCGATTGCATCTTCATCAGAAATATCGTGAGAAGATTTTGTCTCATTGCAGCGTGTATTTCGGCAGATCTTGATTTCTGAAGGTGTCAGTCAGTTTTCGGAGAATAAAGTACTAAGGATACTTCAAGATTCTAAGAAATTCTAGACATCAATAAACTTCAGTTAGACACTTCAAAATAGTTTTGCTTCACCTCGGTTCCCAAAACTCCTGAAGATATACGTTGACTGTGGATATTGTATCACAGACATAGTCCCTTTGACTGTTCAGAGATGTTACTAAACCCGCCCAAAGAAGTAAACAACCATGCATGAGCAACGCCTATAGACTTCAACCATGCTTAGACGATCAATACAGCGCTTGGATCGTGTCAACAATCTTACATTGTTCCAGGAAGGGCTCTCAATAAGGGAAGCGTCCAGGCCCCCCGGAGTGAACCAAAGCGATGTTGTTTGGACATGGAGGAGATGCAGAATGACAGGAAGTGTCGATGACATGCCTCGCTCAGGCCGCCCAAGGGCAACTAGTGAAGTGGATGACCGCTCCTAAGGGTTATGGCTCGAAGGAACTCTGACGGCAACGATGCCAAGTTGAATAATACTTTTCGTACAGCCACAGTACGTTATGTTACGACTCAAACTATGCGCAATAGGCGGCATGATGCGCAACTTCACTCCCGAGGTCCATGGCGAAGTCCATCTTTGCAACCACGACACCATGAAGCGCGGTACAGATGAGCCCAAAAACATGCCGAATGGACCGCTCCGGATTGGCATCACGTCCTCGTCACCGATGAGTGCCGCATATGCCTTCAACCAGACAATCGTAGGAGACGTGTTTGGAGGTAACCCTGTCAGGCTGAACGCCTTAGACACACTGTCCAGCGAGTGCAGCAAGGTGGAGATTCCCTGCTGTTCTGGGGTGTAATTTTGTCGGTCTGAAGTACGCCGCTGATGGTCATGGAAGGCGCCATAACAGCTGTACGATGCGTGAATGCCATCCTCCAACCAACAGTGCAACCATATCTGCAGCATACTGGCGAGGCATTCGTCTTCATAGACGACAATTCGCCACCACATTGCGCACATCTTGTGAATGTCTTCCTCCAGGATCACGACACCGGTCGACTAGAGTGGCCAGCATGTTCCCCAAACATGAACCCAGTCGAACAAGCCTGGGATAGTTAGGAAACTGCTGTTTATGGACGACCTGCGTAGATTCGCCTACCACCAGATCAGGCGTAGAAAACATAGCGATCAGAAAAGGTGGCTGCCCACAAACTGATTGTACCCTGATTCTTACAACAAATCTGACCCGGTTCGTGATTCCACAAGTGGAACCGCCGAACGATAGTAATTCCAAAAACTCTAGCTACAAACAGGAACACACTCAACTAAGAAAAATTGAAACTAGAAATCCGTCTATCCGATGGTAGGCAGACACGTTCGAAGGAAAAAAAGGCATAGTCACTCGCCCCCTTCCTCCTCCTTTTTTTCCATCGTCGAATGGCCAAGATCTCAAGACCTGCCGTTCACAGCCTTGCCAACATAAATATCGTATATTTACTTTATTTCTTCTTGTCGCGCGTGTAGTACAGTTGCTACTGCATCACGCATCTCTGTCACCAAACGTGTCGATCTCGTCATTCTTCCTCGCCAACTGCTATCTCTACTTTCCATCGCTTCTTGGTTACCGCTCAGGCACCCTTTTCATAGTCTTCTTCCTCTTCTCCTGCTAGGAGGTTTCCACTAAATACTATCATTAGATACCTGTACTCTTGCATTCTTTTGACATGCCCTAACCATGCCCAGCTGTCTTTCTCCCATTTTATCCGTTATAGGTCGGCGTCCTTCTTTTCATCATCAAACCGGGGAACTTTACATGCTCTTCTGAAGTGCTTCGTCTCTGAACCTCTCTCTTTTTGTTTCATTGTGTGATTTCCCAACACTTAGTCCCATAATTTGTTATTGGCTCTGCTGTGGATACCTATAATCACAGTTTAACCTTCATCCTCCTTTTTGAGGACCAAGTATTAGAGTAAAATTTGGAATGTGGCACCTCCCTGTCAGAGCCGTTGTTGGATATCGCTGTCATATCTTCCATCATGTCAAAGGCCTCTACCCGGGTACTGAAACTCTGTACACACTAATTTGACGTCCTCTGATGTCCGAGTTACTTACTTCCTCTCCGCAACATAGATATTCCGCTTCCACAAAATTAATTTTCGGACGCCACACTTTGTGTTCAGTAACGTCCTGAACATTAAATATATATCCGCTTCATAGTTTGCCGCAACGACGTGATAAGCAGCATTGAAAAATGTGTATATACACTGGTTCCCTACTTCAGTCTCCACGACCATGAAATATCTATACACGAGATACAGTGCCTCGTGCAGATACATCATAAAGAATGTGGAAGACATGCAGCATTCTCTTTTCAATCCCCCTGTTACTCTGAAGCCACTCTAGAGATTCATTTTCCCATTTTAATAATACATTCTGCCGACTTGTAAGCATTATGACAATTCTTCCATAAAAATTGATTTTATAGAATAGAATGTATGAATTTGGCAAAGTTCTAAGAATTCGACAAATGCTTTGAAATCATCGGTTTCTATGAAGTGCAAATTAATTGTACTTGTTGTTGTTGTTGTGGTCTTCAGTCCTGAGACTGGTTTGATGCAGCTCTCCATGCTACTCAATCCTGTGCAAGCTTCTTCATCTCCCACTACCTACTGCAACCTACATCCTTCTGAATTTGTTTAGTGTATTGATCTCTTGGTCTCCCTCTACGATTTTTACCCTCCACGCTGCCCTCCAATGCTAAATTTGTGATCCCTTGATGCCTCAAAACATGTCCTACCAACCGATCCCTTCTTCTAGTCAAGTTGTGCCACAAACTTCTCTTCTCCCCAATCCTATTCAATACCTCCTCATTAGTTACGTGATCTACCCACCTTATCTTCAGCATTCTTCTGTAGCACCACATTTCGAAATCTTCTATTCTCTTCTTGTCCAAACTGGTTATCGTCCATGTTTCACTTCCACACATGGTTACACTCCATACAAATACTTTCTGAATCGACTTCCTGACACTTAAATCTATACTCGATGTTAACAAATTTCTCTTCTTCAGAAACGCTTTCCTTGCCATTGCCAGTCTACATTTTATATCCTCTCTACTTCGACCATCATCAGTTATTTTACTCCCTAAATAGCAAAACTCCTTTACTACTTTAAGTGTCCCATTTCCTAATCTAATCCCCTCAGCCTCACCCGATTTAATTTGACTACATTCCATTATCTTCGTTTTGCTTTTGTTGATGTTCATCTTATATCCTCCTTTCAAGACACTGTCCATTCCGTTCAACTGCTCTTCCAAGTCCTTTGCTGCCTCTGACAGAATTACAATGTCATCGGCGAACCTCAAAGTTTTTACTTCTTCTCCATGAATTTTAATACCTACTCCGAATTTTTATTTTGTTTCCTTTACTGCTTGCTCAATATACAGATTGAATAACATCGGGGAGAGGCTACAACCCTGTCTCACTCCTTTCCCAACCACTGCTTCCCTTTCATGACCCTCGACTCTTATAACCGCCATCTGGTTTCTGTACAAATTGTGCTTTTACTCAATTTATAAGTTTGATCAATTTAAATAAGTTATGTGACTAAACAAGTGATAATGAATAGAACTGGTGAGAAAGAAGAAGCGATCGGCTAATAGTACACTTGCAGAGACATCAAGCAATTTAGTAATGGAGGAAAGATTGGGGTGTAAAATTCGTAGAGGAAGACCAAGAGACGAATGTAGTAATTTGATTCATAAGGATGCAGGCTGCCGCGCGGAGTGGCCGCTTGGTTAGAGGCGCCATGACACTGACTGCGTGGACCCTCCCGCCGGAGGTTCGAATCCTTCCTCGGGCATGCGTGTGCGTGTTGTTCTTAACATAAGTTAGTGTAAGTTAGTTTACGTAGTGTGTAAGTCTAGGGACCGATGACCTCAGCAGTTTGGTGTCTTAGGAATTTACACACATTTTAACATTTTGGATGCAGAGTCTAGATGTTACTCGCAGATGAAAAGGCTTGCACAGGATAGAGTAGCATAGAGAGCTGCTCCAACCAGTCTCTGGACTGAAGACCACAACAACAATATACTAAGGCAGTGCTATAAACGAATTATTCCTCCTGTTTTAGAATACTGTAAGCAGTTTCTTAGAAACTTCGTTATGCTTGACTTTTGAAAAGAGGGAGTGAAGGGATGTTTTGTTTGTTTGGGGGAGGGGAACTGTGATAAATCTTTAGCCCCTTCTTAACCGAACCCCGGTATGAGGCCTTTATTTCTACTCCCCAACATTTTCATTCGGCTCTTCGTTAACTGTTTGTTTGTAGTAAAGCGGTGGTGCGGTTATTTTGTGTACCATAACAACAAATAATTCATCCAACCGTGTTTCAAATTTCAGTGGGGTAATTTAATCGTGAGCGTGATGCAGTAATAGCACTCCCGCTTAACAGCGTTACAAGAAGGGAAATATGGTCGTGAGGAAGGCGCGTGCCTCCGCAATGCAATCAATTTGTTTTGGGTACAGGCTCTTGTTTCACAGTGGCTTTTAATGCTAGAACTACTGGTATCAAGTAATTAATAGGCCGAATAACGCTAATTACTCTACGTTATCCATCAAGTGTTCGTAAGCTCCAAACAGGGTTCCATACTAACGTCATCCCTCTTCAGTGATTCACTGTATTGTCGTCAATGTTAGCCAATTTCCTTACAGGGAATACTAGAAAAAGGCTCTGTTCATTTGCAACTCAATACATGCAGCAATAAGATGTTTAGTTATTTTTATAGGTGTTAAAAAACTTAAAAATAAAAGGACTAGTCTTATGAAATAACTCCTTTCCTTGGTAGGAGCGTAAGCTGCTGCTTAAGTACATCTATTGTGTGTAGGTGATGAATGTGTATATTTTGTAGTGCTATTTGAGGTACATGATGGTGAGAAAAGGGAGTGAGTGGAACCCGATGCCGCCACATCACCTATTCCTGTCGAATAGCACCAAAGAGATCTCTGGGCTTCAAGTTCTCAACCGATGGCCGCAACACCATCAAAAGTGTCACACGCCTTCACTCCAAGGAACGCTGCTGCGAGATTTGTCTTGTAATCCAAGACACTGACGCAAGATGTGATTTACGCCAAGTTTTTCCCTCCCATTGCCTACCAAATGTCAGCAGTGAAACTTTTTGCTCCAACAGCGAGGTACGAAACTGTAACCTTCTACACTAGCGTTACTGCACACCCATGCGTTAGCGGCCTCAGCTACTGATATTGATGTATTTTTAAAAGTTTAACTTACTTTCTTCTCTGTTTATCCGTCTAACAGAAATTATATCAATACATTTACAATGTTACATTGCCATCCAACTACTTCTGCTGGATGAGTACTTTACTAGTTTTGTCTAGCTATTTAATATATTAGTCGACAAGTGTCGATGTTGAACCATGAGATGTGACTGTAGACTTTTCGTCATTGTGGCCCAGATCTACCAACTGCTGAACTCGGATTATCCCAGATTATGATCAGGAATATGTCGAACATACTGCATGCATTTTCGTTCCATTTATTTCTCCTCTGCCACCATTTAAGCAGTACTGTTGTTACATAGAGCAAAACAAGAGCAAAACAATTTTAAAACCACATATGCAAAATGTACAGCACAAACAACTTAATATGTCGCCAGGCCGGATGAGTACGTAGTTCACTTCCTAGCGTCGGTCAACAGTATCCTCCACGTCTATCGACTATCCAGACTCCCGTACGAGGGTAAAGGGAGTACACTGGCAGCAGTGATGTATGACTAAGATAATGACGGACGAGGAGAAATAAATGGAACCAAAATGCATACAGTATGTTCCACGGTTTCCTGATGAGAATCTGGGATAATCTGAGTTCAGTAGTTGGTAGATCCGGGCAACAAAGACGAAAAGTCTACATTCACATCTTATGGTTCAACATCGGCAGTAGTCAACGATTATAATAAACTGCTTGACAAAAGAAGTGAAGTACCCGTCCGGCAGACGTAGCCGGATGTCGATGTAACATCTTAAATTTACGCACCACCGGTGGGTAAGTAAATGGTTAGATTTTTAGTTCGCTGCAACAGGCAGAACACCACGAGAGTTCATTAGTTGTTCGTCTTTAGTGTTACCCGGATAAGTGGGATATACACTTAAGTGACAAGTAATGGGATGGTGATACGCAAATACACACATCAAACAAAAGTTATGCATCACCCTGATTCCCACAACTCCAGAAGATAGACTTTGACTATGTATACTGTATCACAGAGTCCCTTTGAATGTTCAGAGATGTCACTAAACCTGCCCAAAGATGTACACAACCATGCATGAGGCAGCGTCTAATAGACGGAGGGGGTCCGACAGCCGATCAGTTCCATTCATTCCACGAGGACAGCGTTACACGGCTCGTGTTGTCTGTACTTCAACCACGCCTAGACGGTCAATACCGCAGTTCTATCGCATCCACATTGTTTCTTTGTTCCAGGAAGAGCTCTCAACAAGGGAAGTGTCCAGATGTCTCGGTGTGAACCATAGCGATGTTGTTCGGACATGGAGGAGATACAGAGAGACAGGAACTGTCGATGACATGCCTCGCACAGACCGTCCAAGGGCTACTACTGCAGTGGATGACCGCTACCTATGGATTATGGCTCGGGGGAAACCTGACAGCAACGCCCCCATGTTGAATAATGCTTTTCGTGCAGACACAGTACTCCGTGTTATGACGCAAACCGTGCGCAGTAGGCTGCATGATGAACAACTTCATTCCCGACGCTCATGGTGAGATCCATCTTTGCAACCACGACACCATGCAGCGCGGTACAGATGGACCTAACAACATGGCGAATGGACCGCTCAGGATTGGCATCACGTTGTCTTCACCGATAAGTGTCGCATATGCCTTCAGCCAGAAAATCGTCGCAGACGTGTTTGGAGGCAACCCGGTCAGGCTGAACGCCTTAGACACACTGTCACGGGAGTACAGCAAGGTGGAGGTTCACTACTGTTTTGGGGTGGCATTATGTGGGGCCGACGAACGCCGCTGGTGGTCATGGAACTTTTTTTGATGTGGGAAACATACTAATCAGCCAGAACATTATGACCACCTGCTATTAACCGGTATGGCCACCTTTAGTACGGATAAAAGTCTCGACGCGTTGTGCCATGGAAGCAATGAGGTGTTGTTAGGTCGCTGGAGGGAGTTGGAACCACATCTGCACGCACAAACCACATAATTTTTGTAAATTCCAGGGACGTGATCGATGAGCTCTGACGCCACCAGATGTGTTGATTAGGTTCAGACTTGGAGAGTTGGGGGGGCCAGCACATCAATAGGAACTCTTCACTGTGTTCCTCGAACCACTCCATCGCACTCTTGGTCTTGTCAAACGGTGGATTATCTTGCTGAAAAGTTCCATTGCTGTACGTAAACAGATATCAAGTAGCTGTTGCCCTGGAAGGCGACGGATTCGTGCCGTCCCATCGGCATGATGAAGAAATTATCGAGAGTCATCAGGCCGTGCTGCGCTCTGCCACTGCGCCAAAGTCCTGTGCCGATGGTTACGTGCTCATTTTATTTGTAGCTGCCGATGTCGTGATTTTAACATTGACACATGCGTAGGTCGTCTGCTGTGGAAGCCCATCGTTAGGAGTGTTTACTTCTCTCTCTGTTCAGACACACTTGTACTCCGCCCACCATTACAATTTGATGTTAGCTGTGCCACAGTTCACCATCTGTACGCTTTCGCAAGTCTGTCCAGCCTACAACGTCCAGTATCAGTAAAGAGGGGTGGTCATCTATCCCCACGACGTCTGGACGTGATTTCACTTTGTTACGCCACATGTTGAAGACAGTCACCGCTACACTCCCGCAAGTCGTGAAGTTTCTGACATGTTCGTGCCGAGTCGCAGGACAATCACAATTTGCCCTCGATCAAAATCAGATATATCGCGCATCTTCGTCATTCTAAAAATGGGCAGCACGCTCAATGATACTACATGCACCGTGGTTGTGTCTGACTGGCAGTCATCCCGCTGCAGGTGAAGCTGCTATGAAGTTTTTGTATTGGTAGTGGGTCGGTGGTTATAATTGTTCTGGATAATCAGTGTACAGTTCGCTGTAGTATCGCGTACACAAGTTATAGGAGCCAGAGCTGTAATTTTAACTCACGTATTAATGTAAAAGGGTTTCCGACATGCTTACGATCGCTCGACGGGAATTATCAGACTTTAATTGCGGATTGGTGGTTGGAACTAGACGCTTGGGATGTTAAATTTCGAAACTAGTTGGCGAATTCAATATTCCGAGATCTACAGTGTCAAGGCAGTGTCGAGAATACGAAATTTCAGACGTTGTCTCCCGTCACGTACAATGCAGTGGCCGACGACCTTCTCTTACCGAGCGAGAGCAGCGGTGTTCGATTAGAGTTGTCAGTGCTAACTGACAGGTAACAGTGCTTGAAATAACCTCAAAAATCAATGTGGGACATATGGCGAATCTGTCAGTTAATATAAAGCGGCGAGATTGTCGTTAAAGTACTATGGCAGCAGACGACCTACAAGAGAGCCTTTGCTAACAGCACGACATCGCCTGCAGCGCCTCTGCTCGGTTCGTGACCATATCCGTTGGACCCTAAACGATTGGAATACGGGGGCCTGGACTGATGAGTCCCGATTTCAGTTAGTATGATGTGGTGGTAGGGTTCGAGTGTGGCGCAGAGCCCACAAAGAAAACATGAACCCATTTTGTAAAAATGGCTCTGTGAAAACTGGTGGTGACTACATAAGGGTGTTGGCTGTGTTTGCGTGGACTGTACTGGATCCTCTGGTCAAACTAAAACGATCATTGACGGGAAATGGTTATGTTCGGTTACTTGGAGTCCATTTGTAGCCATTCATGGACTTCATCTTCCCAAACAACGATGCGCCATGCCATTGGGCCACAGTTGTTCGCGATTGGTTTGGAGAACTTACTGAACAGTTGCAGCAAATTTATGAGTGACAATCGAGACGGCAGTTCATGCATAAAATCCTACACCGGCAACACTTTCGCAATTATGGACGGCTATAGAGCCAGCATGTTTCGATATTTTTGCAGAGGCCTCCAGCGACCTGTTAAGTTCATGCAGCGTCGAATTGCTGCACTGCACTGAGCAAAAGGAAGCCTGATGCCATTTCAGGAGGTATCCCATGACCTTTGTCACCTCATAGCATAAAGAATCGGAACAAAATTACATGGTGAGTGATGGACCTGAAGATGATGCGTAGGCCTATTCATGTGAGACAACGTAACCAGCAAATGACAGAGGCCTCATTGTATGTATCCATTTGAGCTGCTGGTCGAATCGTGGGACCTTCGGATGGGACTGTGACCCGACAATGAACTGCTTGGAAATTTGAGGGCAGTCATAAAGGGTTGTCAAGATTCTGATCGACCTCGTCTGATAACCACAACGGAAATTCGGTGCATTATGCAACAAACACATCGTAGCCGCTTCGCATGTCTCTGTCATATGTTATGCATTCGTATTCTCTATCACAGTTATATTAAATGAAAAACACTTCATAATGATCATCGAAGATGTATTTATTTGGTCACGAACCAGCTTTCTGCTTCTTAGACCATCTTCTGGAGAAGATTGAATGTCCTTAACACATACAAAATGATGTACTACTTACATAGATGTTTTTTTTCTGCATCAGATACTAAAAGGCGCGTTTAGATACGAAAATAGTGCATTATTGGTCGCATAAAAATAATTTCACTAACTAAGAGCTTCATATTTTTGCATTAACCTTCTATTTCTCTCATTTCCAGACAGTCTAGCTACCATAGATCTGTTTGACAGATCAATATGTAATTTTCCACATTACTCCCATGTGATTTTGCAATCACCATTCTGTGCCAAAGGATACAATTTGTCTTTACTATTGAATAAAAATTTTTATATGCATTTACTGTTGTAAAATGCAAGTCTGTAGATGAGAGACTCTAATATTTTTGCAAGGTTACCTGAAATTTTGACAATATATTCGATTTTACACCAGTTTTTGTAACTACTGGCTGACTACCGTTGGTCAACGTACAAAAGTGGCGTATTTTTACGCAGTGTCCTTTTTCGTAGCACATGACCAATCATGGTAGAGCTCTATGTTTCATGGTCTGTAGTTCTGGTTGAAAGACTGAGTACATAATGCTACATATATATGATGCGATACACCATCGAGTGAAATGATGCATGTCTGGGGCTGTTTGATGCTAGGAGCCTGTAGGGACAACCACATCTGTAGTTACTGTTTATTCTGTAAAAGCTAAATAAGTGTCTTCCTGTGCTAATATCTATATTAAGGTCAAAGAAATTTATGGGTAAGCCATCCAGCTGTATCGTAAACTGAAATTTCTTATTTTTCAATTTTACATACTGTATTAACGTAACTTATTTCCTATCACAAGTTTCGGTCGTGTTGTATTAATTATTTAATCTTTTGTTCATAAACTTCCTAACCAGCAATCTGTAAACTACTTACTGACGCGTTCAGTGATCAGTCAGCTCAGGTTCGTATAGTCCTACGGAACCTGACAAAAAATTAAATAAGTAAACAGATACACGTAATCGCAAGTGTAATTAGATGCACTGCAGGATACAACTACAACAGAAAATATCTTGAAACACACAACTGATTGGAGACTATGTAATGCTTAGGCCTATTTATATCTATTATGCTGTGATACAGAATGTGATCACAATAGTTAATCTTTCTGACTGAGTGTCAGTGCAACGAATATGCCTAATCGGCATTCCAAGATCTTTCGTCACCTTTGGACAAACAGTCAGTGTGTAGAAGGTTCAAGATTCCGAGCTTATATACATTGATCTTGCTTTTCTTGTTCCGATGAGTATTACTACCACTCACGTGTTTTTTTTAATAGATGTTCTGTATTATGTCGGCCTGTTTCATGACGTTACACCTCTTTTGTGATTGAAAAATATCGAAAGGTTGTGCAGAGATAATACTCCCAAACACTCCGAGCTCCTTTCTAGGACACAGAGAGGAAATCTTTTTAATCCAAGGTTCTGTCCTTTGACTCTTATGGTTTGGACTGTAAAGTCAGTCGACTATGCAGCCCGATTATACGATTATTTGACTGTGTACATACACACGGTATTTTTCTATATGTCCTTAGTGCTGAATTGAATAATAAATAATTTAATGAAAATTTTTGTGTTTCTAATGTCAGTATTACGATCTGCGATTTGAGGGTTTGCGTACGAATATATACTTTAATTTTTAGTCATCTGTAGATGGCTGCAATTCACACTGCTGAAATTCTATGTTGTACCAACAATTATACCTGCTTGAAAATATGGGAGGAACTTTAAAGTACGAGGGTTGGAACTTAAATAGTGGCAACTATTTATTTCCATGTAAGCGTAGGCTTCCGCGGCCGTTGTCTTCTTCAATAAAATTCTTCAGGGTATCAGACCGCATCGTCATAATTTAAAATGCGCCAACGTTTCGGCCAGCGTTGCAGCTAGCCTTCATCAGGGCCTTACGTTAACTCAATTAATTTATTTCCAGCTCGAACAAAATAGATACGTATTTCAAAGCTTTACTGACATTCAAAGTAATCACCAGTATTGTGTACAACCCGTTGCCAGCGATGTGTAAGTAGTAGGATACTCTTAGCAGTGCCAGTTGTGTTGACAGTTCGAGTGGCTCGGTCTATTGCCCGAAGAATTTGTAGCAGTTCTGAAGCGAATGCCGCGAAGTGTTACCTTCAGTTTAGAAACAGAGTTGAACTCATGAGGAAGTAGGTCAGGGGAGAGTAGTCCCATCCGTCAAACAAATCAGTAACAGCTTACACTGTACGTGCTTGAGTATTGTTCTGCAAAATGATGGTGAGGTCCTACAGAAAGTCTCATCACTTCTGTCTCTAAGCGGGTCGTAGGTTGTGTTTCAAAAATGAACAGCACAGAGAAGGAAGTGGTGACACTTTCTGCAGGACCTGACCATCATTTTGCAGGACAATGCTCAAGCACGTACAGTGCAAGCTGTTACTGATTTGTTTGACTGGTGAGGCTGCTAAGTGCTATACCATCTACTACACTCCCCTGACTTAAGCCCTCGTGAGTTCAACTCGATTTCTAAACTGAAGGAAGCACTTCACGGCATTCGCTCCCGAACTGCTACAAATTCGTCGGGTAATAGACGGCGCCGCTCCAACTGTACACACTACTGGCACTGCTAAGAGTATCTTACGACTTCCACGTCGCTGGCAACAGGTTGTACAGAATGCTGCTGACTATTTTGAACTCAGTAAAACTTTGAAACACGTATCTATTTTGTACGAGCTGTAAATAAATAGTTGCCGCCATTAAAGTTCCAACCTTCGTATGGTGAATTTTCGTATGGTGAATTTACTTAATATCACCAAAAAATGTTGGCTTAAGCTAACCGTTGTCATCATTTAAATTACAGATAACAATTTTCTCATCCTGCTATCATGAGTTAGGAAGAACGTAGTAGGCAATCACTATCACCAAATTTTTCTGAACACTTGTTTATGTTTGGTTTTCCAGCTCCGGGATATTCATTCAAATGCTTTTGACTTTTCGATAGTATCTAGAACTATTTTTCGACTGCAGTGATTTTTCTATTATAAGATTGCATTAACATGTTTTGCAAATTTTGTCAAGTATGCCTAGTATGTAGAACAATATGCGTACCAACATCGCAACCATCCCTTGTTTTATCCAAACTTTGTTAAACAAAATTACTCTGTAGTGCTTAAATTAATATTTTTTTAGTTACACCTGATCTAAGGAAATTTTATTTTTCATCACGCAAAACACATCGTATTTTTCATCTGCAGTAAGGGCTGAGGAATGACCTGTTTCATTCTGAGTAAAATGTACAAAATTCAAACATTTTACAAGAATTTTGGAAACGTGATGTACGTGCTGGCGTGCTACGCCGCGATTTCTAGATCAAATGACGGAAAATGTATACAGTGCACAAGCAAAACGTGGCTCGATTTTTGTTAACTGACAGCTACCTTCGGAAAAATTACATCTACAACAGCTTAGTTGTCGATATGAACCAAAACTGATCCAAAAAATTCAAGATATGTAGTATTTATGATACGGATTAAAAGCTCGAAATTCCCCTGTGGTTCCCACGCCACGCAACACCTCGGTCTCTTTTTACAACTTTTGCTGCTCATACGCTAGTTTGCGCGGTAGGATGACAGAGTTGAACAAACATATGCTGATCTCTCTCTGTGTGCCTTAAAAAACAGTAGTTTCAACAACATTTTTAAATACTTGTAGTAAATTATACCAACCAAGATTCTGGCATAACGCTTCTTTCGAAGTACTGGTTTTGATGAAAATTTACAGGTCAGTTTTCCAAGTGGCAGACTGAACCATCACACAGCAAGTGGCAGCACTATAAAGCCATATTTCATAGCGGCTTTTGGGATTATAAACACGTCTTTCAAATATCATAGCTGTGGATCACAGTTTAAAAAAATGTATTGCTAACTTCTGTATCTCAAATTACTAGTTTTTATTACTACTGCAGTCTAACTACCTACCTTACAGAGCGCTCTTATTATCTATATCTTGGTAAGCTTTCCGCGACCGCCTACAAACCTCTGCTGCCGCCTCACTGCAACATTGATGATAGGACTAAAGAGCATAGAGAATCGGCGGTGAGTTCTGAGTAGTGAGTTACAGCCAGCCACAATTGGTCCATCTTTCTGTGAGTCACCGCTTCCATCGTCTCGCTGCGTCCCTCTGACAATGGTGTCTGATTAAAGCCGCCACTCAGCCCATTGTAACGGTAATTTGAGCCCTCTGCTCGCGCTGCGCCAGTGAATAGGAATCGATAGATATATAATGCACAATGTACAAAAGAGACTGTTGAGTTATTAACGCGTAGGACCTCGTCGACAGACTTGCGCGTATCATCGAAAGTCTCGCTGATGTGAGTAACATCATGATGTAATGTTTGGGTTCCGTTTCTCGTATGAACTGTTTCTCGTTTATTTGGGTCAAAGAAAGAGTTTGCAGTCATTGTCAGTGTTCTTGGACTGTTAGTAAACATGTACATTTCACATATGGCTCTCCGTAGAACTTTCCATCTCGCACCTTCTCAGTGCCTTGTACCCATGACGGGAAAAATAGAACTGCCCCGGAAAATGTTTCATATATCTCAAGATATTCGGCCCAATCTACATTAGCCTAATCCGGGAAGGATAACGTAATTTTGGACGGTATTATTTTGCCACTCCGTATTTCCCATCAGTGACTACTACTGTCACACGCCTGTCTACACTTTAGTTACATTTGTTCCCGTCTCGGTCAAGAAAGTAGCTAAAGCATAGCAGTGTGGAGGTGCTAGTTGTGAGGATGCTATATACTCCCACTTTAGCAAGTCGTGTCTTACGGTGTGTTACGTGTATAAATGCAGGTACTTCTATTGGTGAATGAGGATAGGTGTATTGAAGAACGTTACATCAGCATTTATGTCATTTGTAGACTAAAAATTGTAGCTATTAGAATAATACGTCTTCAGGTTGGATAGCAGGTCTAAGTACATGTGGCAAGAGAAATGCTTATTTTCCCTTGGGCAGCAGGTGAGGCGTCGATGTGCGCTCGCGTGGACGCAAAATAGGGGTGGTCCACGAGTCGTCAGGTACAACTAAGCAGAAAATGTCAAGTGACGTGTTCGAGGGAAGACTATTCGATGTTGAGAAAAAAAATCTAATACACTGGAAGATGGCTATTTTCTGACGATATTACTGAATGTCTTAATATTTGTAATGGAAAACGATATATTCGAAGAACTGTGGTCAGAGAAACAGTCGTTAGGCAACAGTATCTGTGTCTGCATGGCAGCATTGTGGAATCGTAGGATCTTTGACAGTCAGTAATGGATAGTCGTGGTGTACAGCAGGCGGATTTTTTTGTTGAGTGTACAGTTGAGTCCAAGAACGCTCCTTTGGGACTATGTGAATTGTACATTTATTAAGAGAAGGAACGATGACGCAGGAGAATCGTGCCAACACACATCGTTTGACCAATGTACAGACGGACACCCGCGTGGGTGTCATGGGTATTCCTGGCGTAGTAAAGTAACTGAAAGAGTACGAAACAAACAAGTCACCAGATCCGGATGCGACAAGAAACAACTCACCAGGTCCGGATGCAACCTAAATTCGGTTTTACAAAGAGTACTTCACGGCATTTGCCGCTTCGTTAGCTCGCACTGCTCGCCAATATATCGCCCAGCCGAAGTCCCAAGGGACCGGAAGAAAACACAGGTGACTCCAGTATGTAAGAAGCGTATAAGAACGGACCCGCAAACTTGCAGACCTAAACCCTCAACATCAATTAGCTGAATTGTTCTTGAACGTATTCTCGGTTCGAATATAATAAATTTCCTTCGGACAGAAAAGATTCTTTCCACGAATCAGCACGGTTCTTCCGGAACTCAGCTTGTCCTTTTTGACATGATATGCTGCGAACAATGGATGAGGGGCAAGAGGCTGATTCCATATTACTTTTCGAGGAACACTGTTGAGAAACTTTGGGAATACAACGTTTTCGCGTAAGGACCATGAAGATATGAGAAAGTAGGGCTCATGCGGAGACATATAGACAATTGTTTTTCTGCCGCTCTATTAACGAATGGAGCAGGAGGGAAATGTATAGCAGTCAGACAGGTTACACATCGCTACGCACCGTACGGTGGCTTGTGGAGTACATACGTAAATTTAAATGTAGAAATCTAATTTTTATGCGCTAGATCAATAATTATTTTCTATCTTTGTTAACTCCCAAGTTTCTTCTAGATACCACAACCTTTTCGTTTAGCTTTTTATGTAAGTTAAACTCATCTTGGAAGCTTGCAAGCTTTCAGCTTTTTACATTTTCGTTGCAACCATTCATTTCTTGCTGACACACTATCTGTGACGTCCGCCTGGATTTCGCAGTTGTCATTCAAGTGTTGATCGGAGTAGGTGGAAGAATCCACTCGTTTCTTAGTTATCGCTTCACACGCAGCTAGCTGTGCGACCTGTCTGTAGGACACGTCATGCACTCATGCCAATAACTGTATTATGGGAGCGGGATTCCTAGGCATTTTCATTTTCCTTATCATCCTGCTTGCTTCTGCAGATCTCCGATATCCAAGAGAATTTTCTATTACCCCACACGCTCTTTCTCGTTGCTCTTCCTTATACTTCCTAGTTAATTTGTTAGCCTTCTTTTTACACCGTTTGTACCTACTCCAATTCGTCTCACTCCCAGAGCTTGACTATATGTGATACAGGTTCTTCTTTTCTTCTTAGATCTGTAGCAACTTCGTGGTCGTTCATTCTCTTCTTTCACTACTTTCCCTTTCCCTTTCCAATGATTCCTTAACTGACTGTTTCAGGAAGTCGTACAGCACTCCAGTTCTCCCCCACTGTGTACAATTTTAGATTTAAGCTTTGCTGACACAAGCTCTTCACTCTTTTATTCTTATATCAGATGCGTCTTATATTTTGGATCCTCTATAGTTCTATTTCCAGCATCCTCCTCTATTCCTCTTTTTACCCTTACACCTTGCACCTTAACTACCCACTGCCTTCGTGCTATTACACAGTCCACAATTGATTTTAGAATTCTTAACGGACTGACGCAAGAGTACTTGTATATTTCTTTGTGCTGGAACTGACCGTTCATAACAGCTCACTTCTGAACTGTACAGAAGCTAATCGTTTTCTGCATACCCTCCCCATCGTCCTATATCACCAATCAATGTTCTTCCACTTCGTCCATGTAGGTCGCCCACTGTTAACAATGGTCAACTATGTCCTGCAAGTCATCGAAGAAATCCCTGTTCTTCACATCAGGCACTTCTTCGTTAAGGCCAAACACACTAATTAATTCCAATTTTATTACATGAATTTGTATTGTTAACTGCCTATCTTTTCATTCACTTCCTTCCAATAAAATCTTCTCAGTTTTCATTTTCTTTTCATTAGAATTGCTACTCCTGATTTTGTTCTTCCAGTTTTTCCTACTCCACTCCCAAACGGAATATAGTCCTCAATTACTCCTTGTCTAGATCCTTTCGTTTTCGTTTCTGTCATTACCAGGATGACCATTTTCAGTACTTGCATTTCTATTATATATTGCTTTGTTTTCATTAAAACAATATGGCGGCGGGGCTGGCTGGCAGCAAACATATTGTTCTGCAGCCAAAGGATGATAACGAATCTGAAGCTGGTGATCTTGCAGCTCTCGAAGAATGAAATTATAATGAAATCCAGACCTTTAGCTGCTTACAAGCGTTGATGAATAACAACAGAGACAGCTGAAAACGTGTGCCCTGACCGGGAATCAAACCCGGAATCTCCTGCTTACGTGGCAGACGCTCTATCCGTCTGAGCAGGAGGTCCCGGATTTGAATTCCGGTCGGGGCACACGTTTTTCAACTGTGCCCGTTGATATTTATCAACACCTGTAAGCAGCTAAAGGTATGGATTTCATTATAATTTCAAATCATGATAAGGTCAACCAAAACTCGAGTGACAATATTTCAGTAGTTGTTAATGAATATTTCTTACAAGGCACCCGGTGCCACCGGTAGCTCCCTACAGAGTAATGACATTTCGTTTGATTTCTTAGAAGGAGTATCTGCATTGCAGTTAAAATATCCGCACAACCGTGCAGTTGTCGACGGTATGTGCTGTGTGTATTGTTTGGAAACAAACTAGTGGCATTCACTTACGGTACTGTTGACAATGGTCCCCAAACGTACACTCATTTCCGTCCGGTCCATTCCCGAGTTGATTTCTCCGGCAATGTTAGGTGTTTCTTAAAAGGGACGTAGCAGGACGGACAGGTTTACTGATGAAAAATCGGCCTATATGCAGCTCGTCATTGGGTGTGTCTTAAAAGGGACGTTGCAGGATGGACAGGTTTACTGATGAAAAATCGGCCTATTTGCAGCTCGTCATTGGGTTCACTGAGTGCAAAAGAAAGGAACAACACCACGATATGCTGAGCTGTTCTGCAGCGACGGCAAACACATCACAGTAGTTTTGTGTCTGTACATAGGCTCCCATGATAACGGGATCGGTTATTACGTTTTGATGATTGCACATTACAAGCTTTCGCACTGCTGTGAAAGTATTTGCACAGTAGAAAACATAATTATGGTACTCTGTAAGGAGCCACCGGGGACCACATGTCCCTTTTACTAAAATATACGAAGATACCAATAAACAATCTTCAGAAATCTTGTAGTTGGAGCTCTGGTTCATAATGTCAACAGTCAAAACCGTCACTGCGCGATAGCGATGGAAATGTTACCGATCATGGTGCCACCAAAGCGCAGTTACTAAATACAGTTTTCCGTAATCCCTTCACGAAAGAAGACGAAGTAAATGTTCGAGAATTCGAAACCAAAACAGCTGTTATCATGAGTGACATAAAAGTTGATATCTTAGGTGTTGCGAAACAACTCAAATCACTTAAGAAAGGCAAGTCTTCCGGTCCAGATGGTATATCAGTCAGGTTCCTTTCAGAGTACGCAGACACAACAGCTCCTTTCTTAGCAATCATATACAGCCGCTCACTTGACGAAAGGTCTGTTCCTAAAGACTGGAAAGTAGCACAGATCACATCAGTATTCAAGAAAGGAAATAGGAGTAGCCCATTGAATTACAGACCCATATCACTGACCTCAATTAGCAGTAGGATTTTGGAGCATGTACTATACTCGAACATTACGAATCACCTTGAAGAAAATGACTTATTCATACATAACCAACACGGATACAGGAAATATTGTTCTTGTGCAGCGCAGCTGTCTCTTTATTCCCATGAAGTAATGAGTGCTGTCGACAAGAGATCTCAGATTGATTCCGTATTCCTAGATTTCCAGAAGGCTTTTGATACCGTTGCTCACAAGCGACTATTAATCAAATTGCGTGCATATGGAGTATCGTCTCAGTTGTGTAACTGGATTCATGGTTTCCTCACAAAGAGGCTACAGTTCGTTGTGATAGACTGTAAATCATCAAGTAGAACAGAAGTGATATCTGGCGTTCCGGAAGGTAGTGTCATAGGCCCTCTGCTGTTCCTGATTTACCCAAATGATCTAGTTGATAATCTGAGCAGCCCCGTTAGATTGTTTGCAGATGACACTGTAATTCACCTTCTAGTAAAATCATCAGACTCTCAATTCCAATTACAAAATGATCTAGAGGGAATTTCTGTGTGGTGCGAAAAGTGGCAATTGGTACTAAACAAAGAAAAGTGCGGGGTCATCCACATGGGCACTAAAGGAAACCAGATAAATTTTGGGTATATGATAAATCGCACAAATCTAAGGGCTATCAATTTCTACTAAGTACCTAGGAATTACAGTTACGAGCTACTTAAATTGGAATGACCACTTAGATAATATTGTGGGAAAGACGAAACAAAGACTGTTCTTTGTTGGCATAACACTTAGGAGATGTGACGAACCTACTAAAGAGACAGCGTACATTACACTTATCCGTCCTCTGCTGGAATATTGCTGTGCGGCGTGGGATCCTTACCAGATAGGATTGACGGAGGACATCGGAAAAGTACAAAGAGAAGCAGCTCGTTTCGTGTTATCGTGCAATAGGTGTGAGAGTGTCACTGATATGATACGCGAGTTGGACTGGCAGTCACTGAAACAAAGGCGTTTTTGCATAAAAATTTCTCGGTTTACTTCCCGCGTCAAATTTGGATAAAATCCCAAGCTTTCGATGACTACCTCCGTCATCTTCGTCAGGGGTAAAACTGACTGTCGTGGACCGGTTTTTTTTTCCTTTATTGTAATTTTAATCACCTATACAGGCGGGCTGGCAGCAGCACATTACGCTGCTCTTCAGCCTTAAGTGGAACAATAACATAACGTAGAGGTGATACAGAAAATACAAAAAACGGCGGACAAAAAAAATGGAGATACAAAAAAACAATAAACATGAAGCCGTTCACGTTGGACGATAAAAACACTAACACTTGTGGACACGGCGCACAAAACACGGAGAACGGCGATGGCACATGTGAACAGTGGAGTCGTAACTGCACGAAACACAAAACGAAGCACACACACGAGATACTGATGTCGATGATCTCCGGCGCGCGAATGTTCACTATGCGTGTGCGAGTGCGGGGACCTGCCAAGAGAGGAGGAGGAGAAGGGGAGTGGGAGAGCGAGAGGGGAGAGCAGAGATGCCACGGGCAGTGGAGAAAGGGGGGAGGGAGGAAGGGGGAGGGGAAGCCCGGGGGAAGAGGGGTGGAGGCAGGGGACGTGGGAAAAGGAAAGAGAGGGGAAGGGAAGAGAAGGGAGGGAGGGTGCCCAAAGGAAAGGACACCGGAAGTGCGGGGGTGGGGCAGGGTCAAAGTTGATAGGAGGGGTAGATGGAGGGGAGGAGGACATCATCAGGGAGGGGGAGCTGGCGGAAGCCACCTTGGGAGAGGGTAAGGAGGGTGGAGAGATGGAGACCGGGTGGGACGTGCGAATACAGGCGCGGCAGCGGGCGGGGGTGGGAGAGGATCGGGGAGACGAGCGGGTGAGGAGGATCGAGTTTGCGGGAGGTGTACAGGATCCGTATCCTTTCAAGGAAAAGGAGGAGGTGCGGGAAGGGGATGAGATTGTACAGGATCCGCGTGGGGGAGGGGAGACGGATGCGATAGGCGAGGCGGAGAGCATGACGTTCAAGGATTTGGAGGGATTCATAAAAGGTAGGGGGGGCGGAGATCCAAGCCAGATGGGCATAACAAAGGATAGGGCGGATGAGGGACTTACAGGTGTGGAGGATGGTGGAGGGGTCCAGACCCCACGTACGGCCAGAGAGGAGCTTGAGGAGAGTGAATCGGGAGCGTGCCTTGGCGTGGATTGTCCGGAGGTGGGGAGTCCAGGAGAGGCGACGGTCGAGGGTGACGCCAAGGTACTTAAGGGTGGGAGTGAGGGCGATAGGACGGCCATTGATGGTGAGATAGAAATCAAGGAGGCGGAAGGAAGGGGTGGTTTTGCCTACAATGATCGCCTGGGTTTTGGAGGGATTCGTGGACCGGTGAGGCTTCCGCTTTTATAAGCAGTGGATGGCTTCTCATTGGCTGGATGACGTCACGGTGAAACCGATGCGTACCGAGGTGGCGGCCCCTATATCCATAGATTTTGTTAGCGCCTTTTATCCAGCGTTGCTTGCAGCGCCATCCATCGCAACAGGCGGAGAACTGCGAGGAATGTAAGAAGTCTCCCTCTGCACTCTTTCTATATCAACTGTGCGCTTCCATGCATTGCTGAGTGCATAACCGGAATCTCTGTTGAAATTATTTCACAGAGTCTAATTTCAACTGCTTCCCTGATGACAGAGTCCAAATAGTTTGAAGCGTGAGCAAGTAGTCTTGTTTCATCGAATAAAATCTTATGTTTATTTAACTAACTGTGCTCAGCCACCGCTGGTTTTTCTAGATACCAGTATTTCAGGTGACGCTGATGTTCCACACAGCGATCGGTGACAGTTCTTATAGACTGGCCCACATAACTTTTGCCACACTCGCAAGGAATGCTGTAAATTCCCGGTACTCTCAGGTCAAGATTATCTTTCACGGGTCGCAGCATTTCCTTAATGTTCCTGGGTGGCCGGAAGACTGGTCTGATTCCTTGCCGGCTCAGGACTCTGCCGAGCTTGCTGGTCGTTGCACCGCAGAATGGTAGCCGCCCGACGTGTTGGTCCTCTTGATCTGTTCGAACAGCGTCCTTTCTTGGTTTCTTCGCCAGAGTAGATCTGACATCACGATCAGAATAACCATTTTTTTATGAATACCGTCGTCAGATGGTTAATCTCGGAGCCGAGATTATCCTTGTCCGAAATAGTCCTTGCTCTGTGTACCAAGGTGTTCAGCATAGCTCTCTTCTGAGCTGGGTGGTGAAAACTACGCGCGTTTAGATATAAATCTATATGCGTCGGTTTTCTGTGCACAGTATGTCCGAGACGTCCATCTGATTTTCGCTCCACCAGTACATCTAAGAAGGGTAACTTTCCATCCTTCTCCGCCTCCACTGTAAATCTTATGTTCTGATGTATACCATTCAAATGTTCAACAAACTGCTATAAGAACTGTCGCCGATCGCAGTGTGGAACATCAGCGTCACCTGAAATACAGGTATCTAGAAAAATCAGCGGTGGCTGAGCACGGCTTGTTAAATAAACATAAGATTTTATTCGATGAAGCAAGACTACTTGCTCACGCTTCAAACTATTGGGACTCTGTCATCAGGGAAGCAGTTGAAATTAGACTCTGTGAAAATAATTTCAACAGAGATTCCGGTTATGCACTCAGCAATGCATGGAAGCGCGCAATTGATATAGAAGGAGCGCAGAGGGAGGCTTCTTACATTCCTCGCAGTTCTCCGCCTGTTGCGATGGATGGCGCTGCAAGCAACGCTGGATAAAGCGCGCAAACAAAATCTATGGATATAGGGGCCGCCACCTCAGTACGCATCGGTTTCACCGTGACGTCATCCAGCCAATGAGAAGCCGTCCACTGCTTATAAAAGCGGAAGCCTCACCGGTCCACGACAGTCAGTTTTACCCCTGAGGAAGATGACGGAGGTAGTCATCGAAAGCTTGGGATTTTATCCAAATTTGACGCAGCAAGTAAACCGAGAACTTTTTATGCAAGGACTCCGTCGCGAAAGACTTCGTAGTCAAAGGCGTTTTTCTTTGCGGTGATATCTATTTACCATTTTTCTATCACCAAATTTCTCTTTCGAATGCGAAAATATTTTGTTGACATCCACCTACTTTGGGAGAAATGATCATCATAATAAAATAAGAGAAATCACAGCTCGAACGGTAAGATTTAGGTGTTCCTTTTTCCCACGCGCCATTCGAGAATGGAATGGTAGAGAAGTAGTATGAAAATGGTTCGATGAACCCTCTGCCTGGTACTTAAGTGTGAATTGCAGAGTAGCCATGTAGATGTATGCCACTCTAGATAATTATAATAAGAAGACGTTATAATTGAATTAAAATGCAATAAAAGGATTTTCTTCATTATTTATCACGGATCACACACGATGATGGTGTGGCAGATGTTAATATGTTGATGAATATGATGATGATTCTGATAAATACCACGAGATCCGTTTCCTGCTAGTTCTGTGTGAGGAAGGGTAAAGGGAGGAGGGGCAACAAGACTCTCTAGGTAGTCACTTACCCGACACAGACTGAGAGGTAGGGGAGGGAGTTGGGTGACCGTTAGGCTAGGAAGTTGCGATGTTTAAGTGGAGGAGGGAACAGGTAGGGGAGAGAAAGGGCAGGACACGGAGAGTCGAACTAAGGGTAGGACATTCAGGCTAGGGATATAGCGGAAACCATGGACACGTATGCGCGGCACGTCAGGGTAGATTCCTGGCGAAGTACAAGAAATCTGTTGATAACAAGTGCACGGCGTAGCAGTACTTGAAAGGTGTAATATAATTCTGAGCTCCTTTGAATACTTCTAACATTACGTTTAAAACGTGGAAGATTTAGGGAATCAGTTTCTCTTTGTTTGTAAACACTCACTACACAATTAAGTTAGAAGTTAACAGCCCCTTCAAAGACATCTGTCACCGAATATCAGTGACAGGATTAATGGTCCTCGAGGAATGTCGGTAGTTTGTTCCATTACAGCTTTGGCATCAGTTCTGCAATTTTCCGCAACCACACGACAAGGCCGGGGTCGGTTTCTCTGTGGCAAACAGTCAGTTATCGCGATGGGAGACTAATGTCTCGGAACGGTTATCGACTTCTCATTCGGGTCACAGTCGGCGCGATAACTCTGTGACACACTCCTGTTACAAACGTGTAACCTGTTCTGCGGCACATAGCTCTAAATATCGCCGTGCTTCCACCTGCTTGTGTGACTCGTCTTGTTGAGACCTTTCATAGCAGCCAGAGATGAACTGTACATCATTTGTACAAAAATATCTTGATTAGTACACAACTCACTAATGAGCTGAATGAAGAGTGATCGTTATGCAGTATTTCAAGCCTTAAGAGAAAACAATTAACTGAGTAAATCCTTAGATAGTAGTTTAAGCGGACCCGAGGGAGAATGCATAGAACCATTGTTGTTCACACCGTCTTTCCAAACAATTCATTGGTCATCGAGGATGTAAATGTCATTATGTTCGATGAGCACTTAAGCGACTTAATGACATAACATTTAGTACAGGTATTACGCGCTGTTCTAGTATCGTAGGTGGCAGCATCTAATTCTTCATTAGACAAATTGAACATGTTGATCGCTGGCTGCAAGAAGGCGGCATAACAACGGAGGGAACTTTTACGCATCTCTGGAGTTTCAAAAGTTCAGTGTGTTTCTTTTCACACCTGACAGTTCAGTTACTGACTAAATGTCTAAATAAGCCGGGACCTTGGACATATCCGCGATGTACCCTCAGGATATAAGTTTATGCTCACATAAAGTGTTTTCGAGGTTCTGCACCATTTACCAATAATGATTTGGGTAAAGTGCCTTCTAAATTGTCGATTCCATTCGAGGATGGTATTTTCATGTCTATCTGTAACCTACAGGTCACGTAAAGACGAACTGCCCAAATCTTGTCGATGGTGTAAGTATCGGCAGTGACTTCCCTGCATATCATATGTATGGTTTTCCAGTGCGAGAAGCGCTTGATGCAACCCAGACAGCACACAGTCGGAGAAAGACGTCGGCATCTCTCCTCCGACTGTTCTGAACTTGTTCCCTGAATATACAAGCCGATGCCGCTCTTCTACCGATACCGAACCTCCAGAACATAACTGTAAGAGCTTAGGAGCTCCCGATAATCCTCAAGCATCAGTTGTTGATTGATGAGAACTTGCGCAGGATAATCAAATTCCTGAAACTGCAATGGACAAAATACTCTTAATTCTAGCAAATAACACATCATCAGCGAAGCTTCGTAAGGCACTGATAATGCGAGACGAATCGTATGAAGACAATGATAGAAACGAATTGCCACATAGTCACAAGAATCAAAGTGAGGAAGCCCAACCAACACGGACTGATCTTTTGGAAAGCAAATTCTCCCACCCTACGGCCAGACAGTATCTGAATGAACTGGACGGTGCTGCGCCATCATCAGAAACAGTGAATCCTGACTCAACACGGCACGAAGCGTGTTGAGAGAATGGTGAACTCCTGCATTCTAGAGAATTTACAAGGTTTTTGAAAGCGACCGTGCGTTCTAAAAAGGTTCTCCCTGTAGCAAAGGAAATCACGAAATACAGCAGCACCCTAGAGTAGGAAACAGAAAGAAAGGATATCCGAAATGAAAGGTGCAACAACTACTCCTCACCTTGGAAACAGAAATGTCTTTAAGACGGACATCAAGTGCACGATACAGTCTTTTGCATTTTACAATATTAATTCAGTATTTGTCAAGAAATAATTATGTATACAATATAAAATCTCAGAAATAGCATGGAAGGACAGTACTTTCTGCCGGGGAAACGAAAGGATACTTGGGTCAGTACTAATTGCCACAAAGTAATAAACGCAGCCATATCGAACAAGTATACGCAGAAGGTTACTGTGTTGGTAGAAATAAGAATGAGATACTTACGATTCTACGCAGATAGCGTGTATCTCGATTCAGGAATGGACATATTGTATGATTTAGAAAAGAAAATGATAAAAAATATTTTTTATTGAGAAAGAAACTGGTATGTTAATTATTAAGATAGTAAAGCAAGTGTCACTTACAAGGCAAACTCCCAATCGCACCCCTTCAGATTGAGTTGTAAGGTGGCCTAGGGGATATTCCGTAAAAAACTGAGCACGTATCATGCAGGAAAAAAAAATGGTTCAAGTGGCTCTAAGCACTATGGGACTTAAAATCTCAGGTCATCATTCCCATAGACTTAGAACTACTTAAACCTAACTAACCTTAGGACATCACACACATCCATGCCCGAGGCACGATTCGAACCTGCGACAGTAGCAGCAGCGCGGTTCCGGTCTGAAGCGCTTGGAACCGCCCGGCCGCAACGGCCAGCTCAAGCAGGAAAACAGGAAGAAAGTGCACTGAACCGTGGAAAAAGGTGAAGCAAAATAGTAACAGTGATCGATGCAAGCTGAAGACGTGCAATATCGAGCGTACTAGGAAACCATTGCGTCGTGATTCCGTGCTCACGGTGTTGGATTACAAAGTGGAAGATCTGGATGCCAATTTCTCTTGTTACCTATATCCACAAAATTATGAACTATCCGTCTGGTCTTTTTTTTTTTTTTGTTTCCAATGGTCCCGCAGCTCGATATAAGTCGTGTTAAGACAGTATGAATTAAGTCAATAACGCTGCTTCTTTTTTTTAGATGTTTATTTAATCACGACAGGGCTGTTTCAGCACTACTGCCTTCGTCAAGCCATCTGAAAGTAATGGTTTTTATATACTATTCTCTAGGGCAGACGGTAGCCTAGTTGTCATATATGAGATTGACAACCATACGTTTATGGAATTCTTAACTTACCTACAACATGGTCTTTTAACGTTATTTTGTGACGGAGCTTTCATAGGCTATATATGTTGGATGTTATAGCCCGAATTATATTTGTTGTGTGTGACAATTTTTTGTTTGACGTTTAACCAAAATTCAGGCCATAACTTCCAAAACATATAGCCTATGAAAGCTACGTCATAAATTAACTTTAAAAGGCATAAGAAAAACGCTTAGGTGATTAACCAGCGATGTTACAGGTAAGTTACGTATTCCGTAAATATCTGGTTTTCTATCTCATATATGACTAGTAGGCTTGCATCTGCCCTAGAAAATAGTATACAATAAAAGCATTACTTTCAGATCGCAATAGTGCTGAAACAGGCCTGCCGTGATTAGATAAACATCTCAAAAAAAGATGCAGCTGTTTGGACTTAATTCATAATGTCTTATCCGTCTGGTCATTGACATGTCTACACTTCTTCTGTAGTCTTCGTAATTGTCACACTGTACATTGGTTATAGAACATGAGTCATGAGGTGAGAATATATTAAGTCGCAAATAAATGTGATGAACAGTGGGTAGTGAGATGCCGCATAGACCTCTCACAGAAATTAGAACAACCAAGCTTCAATTAGGAATTCAAAAGTTAAATCTTCCAAAATGGAACGCAGGGTTTATAACCCGTGGTACTTACGTAGAAAAAATAGGAGGCACATACGTTTGGATGTCGCTTCCTTAGAACTCGCTATTGCAAACGGACATTACACCATGACACAGATATAAATTTAAATACAGCAAACAGATACGTCAATGACATGATGGACAGATCACAATGTTATTAAAAAAATGGGTCACGAGGGAGATTTGAACACGGATCTCCCCCTTCGCAGTCCAACATCACTACCACAGAACATTGACCTCGTGGCTGTTCAAATTCTCTCGACGTTGCACATCTTGAACTTGGACCGTTCACTGTTTCTATTTTGCCTCTTATTTCGTGGTTCATTGCACCTTTTTCAAGCTGTCATGATCGACGGACTATCCACTGGGCTTTCTTACAACCAAATCTGAAGAGCGTGCGATGGGGAATTTCCCTTGTTAGCGTTGACCACCCAAATGGGTGACTTATGAGGAGCTTATCGCTAATTTTTCCCCAGTCCTTTTTAGCTCTGTTCGCACAATAACGGTGCTACCTGGACTGTTGGTAGCAGTCTGGAACTCATAAGTGACTCCTCCTGGTGATATCAGGTAGTTTTCTACAGTCACCCTCCGTAGAGTTCGACGGTCCTTGTCGGTACATGATGCCCGCCTGGTGATGGTCTAGGTGTGGTTCATCCTTCGCTTTTCCGCTTCACAGTCACATCACCAGCAGCCGACCTAGGCAACTTTAGAAGAATGGATAGGCGCCTTAAGGATTTCCTACTCAGATTCATCAAATAATTAGTCAACGATCGAAGTCACTAAGCTATTCTGCTCGACCCATTGTTCTTGTTATGATGACGACGAACGAGTCGTCGCCAATGTTGATTGGTGGCCAATGCTAAATAGAAACATATAAATCATAGCAGGTTTGTCAGTAACGTCGATAAGGGGCTGGCTGCATGGTCTGGATCTGCAACGACTAAACTATTTAGGAGTCGTCGGTAAAAAGAAAATTATACATTGTACTTAACTGGTTGTACAGGATTCTTCTTGGCTACATACAAATAACCATAAAAAGATAGCTATTGAGGCCTCACTTTGGCCATACGTTACTAAGCGCCTTGTTAGAAGTTGCTTCCTATCAGCTGAAGGCTATGGTGCTTCACTACTTGACGTCCCGAGCAAGAGTGGACGAGAGCTCGCTAGAAACTTGGTACAAGCTGCGGATCGGCGCTAAGGTGCTGGTCGCGACTCGCGGGTCCAACGATACTAATACGGACCGCGGTCGATAACTGCAACCCCTAAGAGGTGTGGTATCGAACGCTGATACCACACTTCTGTCACTGTTTCCTACTGAAAGCGTAACACTCCACACTCCCTTTAACACTGGATCTCGTTGTATACGGCTATTCAAAAAAAAAAAAAAAAAAAAAAAAAAAAAAAAAAAAAAAAAAAAAAAAAAAAAAAAAGAAGGAACAGACTTCAAATATTTATTGCTTCCAAACTATAAAAGATAGAAACACAATTCCAACGTTTCTGGAAAAGGGACAGTTTAAATCTGATTTGATCCATTATAAATGCATAAATCCATTATAAAAGCATATCATAATCTGTGGAAGACCTATTATCTTATCTCTGTGGACTACCTGTAAGAAGATCGTTGTAACTGTTTTGTTTGTATAAGATATTTTCGATGTGTAAAGTGTACAACAAGTTATGTGTGATGTTAAGTGTACGTGAGACTCTACACAAATGGACCATTAGAAAACTGTAAGTGCAAATTCTTCTAAATTTTAGCCACTAACCTCACAAAAAGAATTGATACCCAACTAAAAAATCGCGTGTCTCTTATGTATTACAGTAAAAGTCAACAAAATGAAGCAGACTCACACACACTGACAACATCAAAAGAAACGGCTTCATACACACAAAAAACGCACATGAAAATCGGAATTATTTCTCTAAACGCGTCGTGCGAATAGTAAAATATTGAAAAATCGTGACTGGTAGCAGAGCACTTATTTATTTATAAACAAACCTATTGAAAAGTTAAAATTTTTATTCACTCAATGTGAGTACCATGTGTTACACGACACATAACACATATCAAAGCGTAGGCTCCTTTCCCTCAAAACATGAAGCAGCTGATCAGTCGTTATCGAATTCACAGCTTCAACAATGCAATGTACCAGACCGTCGAGAGTGTAAGGCATAGGGGGGATAAAAACGAGGTCCATTATGTAACCCCACAGATAAAAGTTGCAAAGTGTGAGGTCTGTAGCATTCGCGAGTCGCGATCAGCGCCGCTCCGCGGCTTCTACCAAGTTTCTAGGGAGCTGTCGTCCACTCTTGCTAGGGACGTCAAGTAGCATAGCCTTCAGCTGATAGGAAGCAAGCTCTAACAAAGAGCTTAGTAACGTCACAAATGATGAAGTTCAGCTTCTGCTCCTCTCCTTCCGATCCAACGTCCCAGACCTCACACCTTGTGCTTTTTATTTGTGGCCGACACACTTGAATATCTGTAACATCACATTGTTGAAGCTGTAAATTTGATAACAAGAGACCAGCTGCCTCGTGTGTGGCAGGAAATGAGCTACCGTTTGGACATTTGTTACGTAACACATGGTGCTAACATTGAATTCATAAAAAATTGAACTTTTCCCTTTCCAGAAACTAATGAATTGTATTTCTGTCTCTTATAGTTTAGAAGCAATAAACTTATGAAATCTGTTCCTTCTTTTGGAATACCCCTGTATACACTCCTGGAAATTGAAATAAGAACACCGTGAATTCATTGTCCCAGAAGGGGACACCTTATTGACACATTCCTGGGGTCAGATACATCACATGATCACACTGACAGAACCACAGGCACTTAGACACAGGCAACAGAGCATGCACAATGTCGGCACTAGTACAGTGTATATCCACCTTTCGCAGCAATGCAGGCTGCTATTCTCCCATGGAGACGATCGTAGAGATGCTGGATGTAGTCCTGTGGAACGGCTTGCCATGCCATTTCCACCTGGCGCCTCAGTTGGACGAGCGTTCGTGCTGGACGTGCAGACCGCGTGAGACGACGCTTCATCCAGTCCCAAACATGCTCAATGGGGGACAGATCCGGAGATCTTGCTGGCCAGGTTAGTTGACTTACACCTTCTAGAGCACGTTGGGTGGCACGGGATACATGCGGACGTGCATTGTCCTATTGGAACAGCAAGTTCCCTTGCCGGTCTAGGAATGGTAGAACGATGGGTTTGATGACGGTTTGGATGTACCGTGCACTATTCAGTGTCCCCTCGACGATCACCAGTGGTGTACGGCCAGTGTAGGAGATCGCTCCCCACACCATGATGCCGGGTGTTGGCCCTGTGTGCCTCGGTCGTATGCAGTCCTGATTGTGGCGCTCACCTGCACGGCGCCAAACACGCATACGACCATCATTGGCACCAAGGCAGAAGCGACTCTCATCGCTGAAGACGACACGTCTCCATTCGTCCCTCCATTCACGCCTGTCGCGACACCACTGGAGGCGGGCTGCACGATGTTGGGGCGTGAGCGGAAGACGGCCTAACGGTGTGCGGGACCGTAGCCCAGCTTCATGGAGACGGTTGCGAATGGTCCTCGCCGATACCCCAGGAGCAACAGTGTCCCTAATTTGCTGGGAAGTGGCGGTGCGGTCCCCTACGGCACTGCGTAGGATACTACGGTCTTGGCGTGCATCCGTGCGTCGCTGCGGTCCGGTCCCAGGTCGACGGGCACGTGCACCTTCCGCCGACCACTGGCGACAACATCGATGTACTGTGGAGACCTCACGCCCCACGTGTTGAGCAATTCGGCGGTACGTCCACCCGGCCTCCCGCATGCCCACTATACGCCCTCGCTCAAAGTCCGTCAACTGCACATACGGTTCACGTCCACGCTGTCGCGGCATGCTACCAGTGTTAAAGACTGCGATGGAGCTCCGTATGCCACGGCAAACTGGCTGACACTGACGGCGGCGGTGCACAAATGCTGCGCAGCTAGCGCCATTCGACGGCCAACACCGCGGTTCCTGGTGTGTCCGCTGTGCCGTGCGTGTGATCATTGCTTGTACAGCCCTCTCGCAGTGTCCGGAGCAAGTATGGTGGGTCTGACACACCGGTGTCAATGTGTTCTTTTTTCCATTTCCAGGAGTGTACAATGTGACTGACGTAAGATGTAACAACCCTTTTATTTCGTGAACGGTTACACATACCGAAACACGGTTTTCGACAAATGTTAGAGCGTCGAGAAGCACGTAGTTTTTTGTTTGGATAACGTTTTTTGCGCTGTTATCAACGAAGATATTGAAGAAAATACTTTTCCTTAAATGGAACCGTATGCCTTTTGTAACACCATTCGATAGCTCCTGAGAAGACGATAACAGTGATACAGCGTATGTTAATGTTGTCGTTGAAACCAGCCGTAAGAGAATTCGAGAAATGTCCGTGAATTTGAGAGCACGGTGGCTGTAATTGGCATTATCGTTGGAAACACCACACTCTGTCAGAATGACATCACATTAGCCTGTTTACTTGTCTGCACTCCAGGCCGCTCATTTCTGCTTCAACATTCATCGCGTGCAGACTTGTACACCAATGAGAAGTTCAATATGCTAATTTTGTATGGTGAATGTAAAGGAAATGCCGTAAGAACAGTACAGTGGGATAGTGCTATCTGTCCTGATCGCACATGTCCGACGCGCCAGGCAATTGCACGAATTACACTACTGGCCATTAAAATTGCTACACCAAGAAGAAATGCAGATGATAAACGGGTATTCATTGGACAAATATATTATACTAGAACTGACATGTGATTACATTTTCACGCAATTTGGGTGAATAGATACTGAGAAGTCAGTACCCAGAACAATCACCTCTGGCCGTTATAACGGCCTTGATACGCCTGGTGAAAGGTCTCTGATGGATTCCTTTCATGTTAATTTCTTAATTATGTTGTCATTTACGGCATAAATTTCTCTTCTAAATTTACTGTGGTGTTTCTGACTATCTGGGAGGAGACTGAGCACTGAAACGTTTTACTTTTACACATAAACAAGAACGATCTGTCACACTACAACACTTTAAAACTCAGTTTATATGTAATTCATGTCACACAGTCTCATACGGAACCTACATCTGCTTTCTTTTATATAATGTATATGATAAGATACTGTCATGCCCCTTCCCTTCTGTGTGAAAGGATGAATGAGCAAATGTATTTCTAGTTGCATGCTGGATGGTAGCAGACAAGCCTGTCTGTTAGAGAACAGTAGGACCAACGTCGGAACAGGTAGCTACGCTTACTAAAAGCAGAGAGGTTTCTATGCTTAGTATGGTCCTGTCCGTCCCTTGTCATGCTGGTATAGGATGCTGCCTCTCTGGTCACTTCCGTTTGTATTTGTGAAGCACCCTCGGTAGGGGCCCAGGTCAGTCAGTCCGCAGCGAGCGTCTGAAGTGGTAAGATGTCCGGCTAAGCGCATGTCTGCTAAGTCCGTAGGACAATGGATTTCTTAAGTTCAGCCTAACTGAAAATTTAATCACCTTTATTTCAGGTTTAGCTCTAAAATATCTAGTGTTATCTTAAATTTCAATGCAGTGTAATTCGCGTGTGAAGTTCAGAATATCTTCCGGTAGTTGCTTTGTCACTACTTTGTGAGTAAAGTGGAACCACGTGTTGATCAGTAACTCTAACTAAGATTATAAATCTTAAATGCGAATGCTCGTGTGATTTTAACATCTCGTCTTGACAATATTTTTTTAATATAGCAACTTTTCTTTATGTTCAACCCACATGGGGTGTACTTTATGAGACCAGTACCACGTGCTTATACAACTGTTTGACCCATCAGGATAATAGTAAGACGATAGTAACCAGTTCGAGGTTTTTCTTTACTAAATTGCGTTTCGATGTAATTGATTTTAATTATCAAATTATTGTGGAGTTACACTCTTTGTGTAAACCAAGTTGACCACGTGAAGCATGTGGTGAAAGCATCAAAGTAGCCCTCAGCTATTCTTTTCGGGAAGATTTCACAGAGAGTTAGTATGAATTTAGTACACCAGTGTGTGGTAATTACATGACGGACAGGATTGCGCTACGAACGTAACTTCTTTGGGTGAAAATTGAATCGGTTGGTTGTGGTTAATTTCCTCTTGCGTATGTTCCAACGTTCTTCATGTGTTATTTTATGAATGCAGTGTTGTATGCAGTCTCCCAATCTTGGCTCCATATTTGATGTATTCCGTAAGATTACAAACTCACATTTTCACAATCCTAAATACGGCACCAGTCTAATTATGAATCAAGTTTAATATGCTGAAATTTCAATGACCAATGTTAAAATAAATTTCCAAATATAAACTGATTTATTTCTTTTTATTTAAATTCTCTTTTTATATATATATATATCACCGGTTGTCGTATGACTATTAAAAGATTATAATTAATGTTAGTCTGGTTGGGAATTTGGTAAGCTAGACTGGATACCCGGTGAAACAGTTGCGCAGTAATGCAAGGTTAACTTCCCCAGACAGCTCACAGGTTTTAACCCACTTTTATGGTCTTGAATTTGAGCACCGCTTTCATAGCAAATTAAAGCAACAACATTACACATGGCGTCCCTGTTCTGTGATTCCGCTAGACTCTGGAATCTCTGAAACGTTAGATTGCGAGCGTTGTATAATCTCAATTTTTTTTCTCCCTGCAGCCCTCAAACAACTTCTGCAATGTTTCTGAGCAGACTTTCTAAAGATTCACGGCGTTGTTGGGCGGCGTTGTTTTGTTTGTCTTGTTTTGTTTTCTATAGTTGTGTGTTTTATATGTATGTGTTTTTTTTCTCGCTTGTAAATTGCACTGACTTCGATCAAAGATATAAATTTAATGTGCGTGTGAAAAAGTGCATACTATGTTGGGTACCTTTCGTGTGGCTGTCGTAATTTTTGCGGGATACATTTATTCTGATTAGTGTGTTGCGTACCGGATATAAATTGAACTAATGCAGACACGTAACCAAGCTAAAAGTAGGCGGTCCAATAACTTAAGCAACATGGACCAAGGGGATAATTTGATTTCGAATATTAACGCGTCGGACGGTTCCGAGAATGCATTGGAGAGTACTTCAGAGGAAATGCAAAACAGGACGAACGGGCTCACATCAGAGCCAGAAATTAATTAGCCTCTAACTAACCAAATTGATTTGGCAGAACTCATGAAAGCCTTATTGCAACAATATAAAGAAAACGCAGAGAAATCTCAAAAATCGATCCGAGAGCTAGGCGATCAAATGACAGAGAAATCTGAAAAATCGATCCGTGAGCTAGGCGAACAAATGACGCAGAAATTTGAAAAATCGATCCGCGAGCTAGGCCAACAAATAGACGAAAAACTAATCCAGCAGACAAATATAGTCGACAAGTCGATTCAGAGAGTGTCCGATGATATCTCACAAAGAATAAACAATCTGGCAACTGAAATAAAAAGCGACATTTATGTGTTTTGCTGATGCTGTGAGCATTACAGCTTATTGTTTTTGCTGGTGCGGGATGCACTGCAGCCTATATGAGTTGTACTGAAGAAATGTCCCTCTTGAAGGTAGAGGAAGATTAAATAATTTTGATTATGGGACCGAAAGAAAGCTTGGTTTAATGTAATAAGGATGAAGCAAAACATTTGTCATTTAAACAACAGGAGGATTCGGATCTTTTGTGTCTGTTGTAAGTTCAATATGTTAAGATGAAACTGTTTTACAGAATAGAGGAGACCACAATTTTGTCATTCATGAGAAATGAATCCAGAATAACCACCACAGGCGAAATAACTGATTTGGAAGCGAAAGGTAACTTACAGAAGGAACGAAATTGGAGCAAAATGGGTAAGAAAATGTAATATAACCTGTAGGATACAAAAAAATTTTTACCCTTCTCAGAGTCATCTATGTGATTAATTCTTGTGATAACGTAATTTTAGATGAAATTTTCTTACGGTTTTACGTGTGAATATATGAGTATGATAAATGTATAATTGCGAGTCTCTTATCAGGTGTGTCAACTGGTATTAATGTTTTGGCGTGTAAATAACCATTGTTCTTTTTACTGTGTATGTTTAAGGAAAGTTTCTCCATATTAATCATATGACAAGACAGATGCGGCGAGCGTCAGGAAGAACTTTCTTGGACGTTGTATAGGACGAAACTGTGTTGCCAAATGGCTTGCGAGTTTCCCCGATTTGACTCATTTTGATTTATTTCTTTGGGGAGTTCTCAAAGATGCTGTCTAAGACGCTCACACTATGTCAGACGATATGTGTCGTGAAATCGCCGCAGAATGCTCTTTTATATCATCCACAGTAATTACATCTGTTCATCGTTCTTTCAGTTAGTAAGTCGTTTATTACAATTACGTGCGAACGATGTTACATTGCAGTGTCAAATAAGTTTTCTGTCCGTAGAGGACGTTGCTGGTAACACTGTCATTACGCGCTTACTTTTAGCATGAAACGACGTTTTGTTAAGAACAGTATTTCTTTGGGAGAGTACAGGTGGTCACCAAGGCACTTTTAATAAAATGTTTGGTTCAAAGAATACCAGGTGATGTAATTTAGAGCAGTGTAGGTAGAGACAGTTGTCCGACGGTATGTATTTTACCACTAAGAAGCACAGGAAAAGATAGGTCAACTCTTCCTGCTAACACTTAACACATTTAATAAAGTAGTTGCTTTTCGCAGCGTCTAAGACCCATTTAGGTTTGAAGAATGAACAGTTGATTTTTCTGTTTCAGCTCACGTAACCCTTGTAAGATGCAAAAATGTGAAATAGTCTTCCTATGCGCTTTGTGATATGCTAGATTCTAGCCCATGTCGTATTTCCATGTACAACGTTGGTAGGTGAACCTGCATCTAGGTCGCAGTTTGGTTCAAGGGGAAATAAAGCTTTATTCTCGTGTCACAGGCCTACCTTACGATGTACAACTACGCAGCCTGGTCTGAAGAGTCTGTTTGACTATGTTTCCACCGTGTGAAGGTACATCTTCCTCTAGAATTACTTTTCCTCAACGGTAGTAATCGATATCAGTACTATTTTTGGGAGTTTTGACAGGTCAGTATTAGCTGTCTTTCTGAAAAGCTTCTTATAATTTTGTGCTCAATACGTTATATTTCATACTAAAATTTATGAAAAGAGATTCTTTAATTTTAGATCCGACAATCGATAGGCACTAATTCGGAATATACAGTTGAAATGATTTCTTTTAAAAACATTTCAAATCACAAAATATTTGGCACACTTAAAATATATATTTTTACGCAATCTAGCACTGTTTACTATGTTCCTACATTCATGTATGAAATAATAATGGAAACTATTAGAAATTCATTTGTCAAGAAAAATTGTAATCCCTTTGCAATATTGTTATTAGCGCAGAGCGAAGATAGTATTAAGCTTGCCTCTTATGTGATCGGACTTATTTTTCTATTTTAAGCAAACAATGTGATTTCAGCGTTGTTAATTTGAAAATTCAAAAGACTTTGTGATATATCAATCTGTGACAAAATAAATAAACGTAAAGACAAATGTTCTGCAACGACATTCTTCGAAATTATTTAGATTATTTGAACTATGAGAACCTACAATGTGAGACTTTCAGCTTCAAGAATCATACGCATAGACAAGAACAACTGTAACCAACTCTACAAGAAAAGATAAGTAAATTAAAAACTTTATTGTAATGTAACTCCTGTCAGGTCTTCTGAAAAACCTTTGCACACAGGTGAACTATAGCAGAAACTAGGTAGGATGGGGTACATTACAACCGCAAATACGGTTTCCAGCCATCGTGCACATTCTAGGACTTTTCTCGAACTTTTGTACTTTAATGTCAAAAACAACAAATGGTGGTTCACTATTATTGTCTTCTTAACTGCTATCGAATGCCTTTATAAGAAGCTTAACTTTCCTTTTTAAAAATCGAATCTACTTCTACGTCTTAGTTGATACCAGATCTAAGAATAATAACCAAAAATATACCATAAGTGCCCTTCGACTCTCCAACATTTGTCGAATATCACGTTCCGGTAAGTGTAACAGTTCACGAATCACAAAGGCTATTACGCCTTACGCCACTCCGCCTATATAGGGCTCAATTCCTCATTACATGCGGGTGAATGGATATCTTTGATCAGAGAGCGTAATTAAGGACTTTCAGTGTATGTGCCAGTCTGAGATGCTCAGGTGTCATAGGAGAGGATGACATGGCGGGGGGTAGTCGGATGCGGAAAACAAAGAGAAGAGCATAGAGTTCGATGAGTCGCAGAGAATGGCAGAATTTTTCTTGGGATGAAAATCCGTACAACACTAGCATAAAAGAGAATGTGTGAAACCTAGGTTTTTTAGGTGTGGATAATGGCATAGGCATGTAATCTCCTTGTTCCCCAAGGTAGTGACGGCTTTGTGGTATATTATTATCGTGTAGAGTTTCCACATTTGTCTGTAGTCAAAACTTCGGTGTATGATGGTAGTCAAAGCATTTTAATGTGTTAGCTGATGGTATATTTCCAGTTTAAGAGGTAAAATTACTTTTTATGACAAAACTATATTCAGCACTATAATTACCGTCGCAGAAGAGAAAACTTCACGTAACTCTCACCAGTGCGTTTCAAATTATCGAGTAATATATATATGTGTGTGTGTGTTTGTGTGTGTGTGTGAAATAACTCTATAGGACATTGATTTGAAATACGACAACGTGGTTTATTTGTTTGTTTCCAAAACCTGCAATTTTACGAAGATCAAATGTAACAGAATTTTATTTGATTAAGAAGCTCAGTAATATATCTTTTCAAGATCAAGTTTTCATCCATATACACACCCAAAAAATTTTAATATTCTGCCTTGTTTACTGACTGATTCTCATGTCCTTTATCAGTTATTGGTATGATTCTTTATGTTGTGAAGAACTAAATATAATGTGTTTTCTCAAATACAGAACCATTTGATAATTATATGAAAGATATCAACAATCTTTTCAGTTCCATTCTCTCTAATGGGATTTACTAAAATATTAATATCGTCGGCAAAAGTACCAACTCTGCTTGTTGGATATTAAGCCGACAGTCATTCTCATGTATAAGGAACAGTACTGGACCAAAAGATGAGCCCAGAGGCAATCCCTTTATGATATCTTACCAGTCACTAAATTTTTATTCCCTTGGATCATTGTTTGAGTTATTCAGCCCAGCGCTGTGTGTTCTGTTTATTATTACGATTCAAGCAAGTTTGTGTGTGCAGTCTTCAATTACATAACAGGACTTTGCTCCGAATGTAACATGATTTACACAGTAAGACTCCTTGGAAAGATCCCAAAAAATACCTAGTGGAGATATTTTATTGTTCAAGTACGTACTTGTTAGGAAAGTTTGGAACAGGATTTTCGCCACGTGCCCCTTTCCCTTCTTTGTGTAGGGCGCCACGGCTCTGCATTTAACTAGGCGGCTGACTGGTCACGGAACGGGGTAAACTTGGGACAGTCAGACAAATTGCCAAGCTGTGACGAGCCAGCGTGCCGACGCCGCGGCCCCAGCATCCTTTGCGGCAGTGAGCGCGAATTTATTCATGACTCGTGGCCCGTCTCTGAAGTTTAATTAAGGGTGCGAAACATTTTATAGCCGCGGAAATGAGGGACTCTTCCGAGAGTACAAAGAGACGGCGCCATTGTCATCGGCCTTTTAACCGCTCGGCGGTGTTAAAAATGCCTTTTCTCTAATGAATGTAATCCAGAATTTTTAATAAGGTAATACCGCCACTACACAACTGCTCTTCCTAAGTTTTAAACCCAGTTTTTCATAAAGCTTTGTAATTTCGGGACTGTATGTTAATATTGTTTAGACGTCTCTCCTGGCTCCCTTTAATCTGGAATAAATTTGTGGAAAAATTGTGTGATAGAAGGTTACCCGATGCACAGCGCTGTATTTTAAACACAGGTTTTTGACAACGTAGTTTCTGGCGGTTAATGCGATGGCATTACCCACACGAAGATTAATACCATGAATTGTAAATAAACTCTAGTACAGCGTAAAGTGATTGCCGTGTGTGTATACAAATTCTAATAAATGCTCTCATTATAACTTTATTCCACTGATTTCAACAAAAGAAAGGTGTCCGAATCAGAATAATTAATTATTTTTACTTTTTATTAGAGAAATTTTAACAGAAAAACACCTCAAATTGTAATAATTATTCGTTTTTTTATGGCTGTCTGAACTGCTTCTTTTCTTAAAATTTGAAGTACGATCGCTGTGGCTGCTCATGGACATCAAAAAAATTATCATATCGGGTCGCCCTGTTAAATGTTCAGTTTATCGAACGACTTGCATATCGAAAATGTCACGTCAAGTGAATGCCAGAAGAGAGACCTTTGTATTTACAGATGTTAAACCCATATACACGGTGTTTCAAAGACTATGTATCAAACGTGTAGACCACCTCATAGGCAACAATATGTGTAAAAGGAAAAAAAATATTTGCTGACTTCTATCGGTGACGCTAGGCTTCAATTCTCCTTTTTATACTTTATTTATGTATGTATTTATTTTTTATTTTGTTAAGTTACCCGTATTCTGAATGGTTTGATGCGACCTGTCACGAATTTCTCTCCTGCGCTAACTTCTTCATCTCGGAGAAGCACATGTGTCCTATGTCCTCAGTTATTTGTTGGACGTATTCTAATCTCTTTCTTCCTTACACTTTTTACCCTCTGCAGTGCTCTCTAGTACCGAGGACGTTATACCCCGATATAGTAACACGTGTCCTATCACGCTGTCCATTCTTCTTATCAGTGTTTCCTATACGTTTCTGTCTTCACCGATTTTGCGGAGAACCTCTATATCTTATCAGACTACCTAATTTTTCATCATTCTTCTGTACATCCGAAGCACTTCTCTTCCATTCCGCTTTTTCAGTGTCCATGAGTAAGTACCATACAAGATATGCTCAAACGTAGATACTCGGAAATTTCTCCCCTATGCTTGATACCAGTAGACTTCTCATGGCCTGCCATACCCTTCTTTGCATCTACTAGATTGCCTTTTGTGTCGGCCTTGCTTCGTCCTTTGTGGGCTATTTTCCTTCCAGGATAGCAGAACTTAACTGCGTCTACTTTGTGATTACCTGTTTTTATGTAAAGCTTCTCGCTATTCTCATTCCTGATATTTCTGATTATTTTTGTATTTTTACGGTTTTCTCTCAATCTATATTCTGTAAACATTAGACTTTTCATTCAATTCAAGTGACTCTTTAATTATTATACACTTTCATTGAGGATACGAATGTTATCCGCAAAACTCATCAGTGATATACTTTTACCTTGACATTTTTTCCAACTCTTGAACCTTTCTTTCATAACTGCCATGAGTGTTCGATGTATAGATTGAACAGTAGGGATGAAAGACTTGGTCCTTGTCTTACACTCATTTCAATCCGATCACTGCGGTCTTGGTCTTCCAGTCTTGTTCCCTCTGGGTTCTTGTACATACTGTATGTTACCCGCCATACTCTATGCATTATTTCTCAGAATTTGGAACATCTTGCACCATGTCACAATGCTGAACATTTTCTTCTAGATCGATAAATCCTATGAGTCTTGATTTTTCTTAAACCTTGCCTCTATTATCAAGCGCAACAGAACTGCTTCTCTGGTGCTTTTGTCTTTCATGCAACCAAATTGATCGTCATTTAATAGATCCTCAGTTTTCGATTCCATTACTCTTTATATCATTATTGTCAAGGGCTTGATGGCATGAGATGTTAAGCCGATTGTGGGACACTTTTCGCACTTATTTGGCTTTGCTATCTTTGGTATTCTGGGTCTATTATTGCTGCGCATTCCCCTTAGCTGACGGTTCATAGGCACTCGCCAGATGCGCTTGCAGCGTGTGTTGTCTACAATGCAGTCATCTGCTCCATGTGAAAGGACGTAGGTCCACTAAAATTAAAGTCCTTCATTGGCTCATAACACTTCTTTCTCCACTCGGAGGCACTTATTTTTTAGATTTCTTTGTCGAAAATCGCCACCAAGTTACTGGGGTAGGTACTATGCTATGTGGCACACCTGCAATTTCGGTGAAGTCTTGTCGTATCAGAGCTGGCTAATTCATTAAAGAAAGACGCCTAGCGTTGTCGGGATTCATCAGCAATTTTTTTGTCTCTGACAGAATTTATTCCCTATGACTAAATCTATACCCTAGATGTCTGATGTAAATATTATGATAGATCCTGTATTATGAATGCTTTCTTTGTATCTTCTGCTTAAGTAAGTCAGTTAGGAATGAAATAAATAGAAAGTGCAGGGAAGCTAATACGAAATGGCCGCACTAAAAGAAGGGAGGAAATCGACAAAGAAATTACTTCGGGAAGGACTGACTCAATATGTAGAAAAATCAAAACGACCTTCGGTAAAATTAAAATCAAGGTTGGTAACATTAAGCGTGGAATGGCAATTGCACTCTTCACCGCAGAGGAGAGAGCGGATAGGGGGGAAGAATACATTGAAAGCCTCTGTGAGTGGGAAGACGTGTCAAATGATGGTTTCAAACAAATGTGTTTAGCTAGTAGTGAGATGACCAAAATTAGTAACTGTTTTCACCAGTTTGCAAGACAGCCAAATTCTAGTATTTATGCCACTGCTGTGAGAAATAAAGATAGCTTAAGAAATGTTTAAGCTCAGCGAAACCCATCCTACATGAAACGCCGGATCCTGTCCTTACTTGTTAGTAGCATTGGTTTGTCAGACTGTTTTATGTAACACAATCATTTTCGAATAAAGGTGCGTTATCTAGCTCCTGTTAACAATACAAAGCTCTGGCAGTTAGCCTGCATAGTGAAAAGTCGTTTCAGCAGGTACATATTTTGGCAGTTGGTGTTCATTAACGAGCAAAATTGAGTTTTAAAGTTAATGTTTGTTGGGAACTCTCCTACTGACGTAGGAAATGGTGTGATGAATTATGACAAGGGTTCCCTAATCTGTGCTGTAACTGTGTACGCTATGCGAAAGACCAGAAACTGATTATCAGCTGTTACAAAAAATTACACGACCTTGTCAAAACTCCCGCCTGAGAAATGCAGGTAAGCTAATTAAAACACCCCAAAACTGTTAAATATGTTTTTTCCCGCGGTACACTTCGCGCTACAGAATCGATCGAATGAACATAACAGTTAGTACATGTACATTCGGCAAGTACTCAGTACAGTAGTCATTCTCGCTCCATTTTCAGATCACTGTGTGTTATCTGTAACGCTAAACCTAGCAAACAGGCTGGGAAAGAAGACTGAGGCTAGTGGATATTACTTCTCCCACCTAGATGATATGCGCGATGCTGTCAGAACTGAATTAGTGCCTACGTTCACTCGACAACCTCACGCCAAAGCCAAATGGTGGACTAGACTTGTTAAAAGACGGTCACGAACGTGTCTAATAACTCACAGAACTCATAAAATCAATGAAGTGAAGGAAACCGTGGAATTTTACTCCACCATCCTTACAGAACTGTACGAAAAGCTCAATCTTCGAAACTGCCAAATGCAACACATAAAGATAATTAAGACAAAACTCATCAACACCAAGAGGCAACAGTTAGATGGTCTGAAGATCAGATCCAAAGCAAGCTAGATAGTAGAAGTCTAGACAGCATCCATGTATCTCCTTATCAAATACCCAAATAACCGCAGATGCACTTTCCTATACGAGCTGGAAACACTGGACGGAAATAGATTCAGCCACAAAACGAGATCGTGAGTGAAATACCAGGCAAAAGCTCTACTTCGTGAGTGAAGCCGATAAGGATTTGATAACTGGAGCCACACATCAGGTAAACAGTGAAGTTATTGAAGAGGACAGTAAAGAATTTTTAGCTGATTTTAGCGTGGATGAAGTTATAGAACTCTTTGTTAAATCATCTGGTTAAGAATCTCCATGACGGGACGGAATTCCGAAACAGCTTCGTCACAAATTCTGGGCATAATCGAAACTAATTTTGCTGCAATTTCAAATGACAAAATTACTGGCGGGATTATACCTAAGGGCATGAAAGAGGTCAGAATTGGTCTCATTACGAAGTGTGTGCTGACAACTTTGAAAACCTAGAGCCCATTACATTGGTGAACTTTGGCTACTAACTCTGCCGCACGGGGTAGCAGCGCGGTGTAAGGCGTCGTGTCACGGTCCACGCGGCTGCCCCCGTCGGTGGTTCGAGTCCTCCCTCTGGCATGGGTGTGTGTGTCGTCCTGGGCGTAAGTCAATTTAAGTCAGATTAACTAGCGTGTAAGCTTATGGACCGATGACCTCAGCAGTTTGGTCCCAAAAGATCTTACCACAAATTTCCAATTTTGGCTACAAAAATGTCGTCAGAGCTGTTAATAGCAGGATGGCCCCATTGCTTAAAGAGGTAGTCAAAAATTATTATATTAGCGTTCCTAGCCGCTTCTTAAATTTGAGACGTCATTTCAGTAGTTGTTCAATCAAATGCGCTGTGTTATTCATGAATTTGATATCGTCGAGCATCAATATATAATGAAAGTAATGGTGAAAGTAGACCTCGAATAGTGGCTGGAGCACTAGAAATGTAATATATATTGGAAATCCTAATAAACAATCTGCTGATTAAATAATTAAAAGGAAAATCTCGAAAGAATAATTGAAAAACGGCTGGAAAGTATTCATATTCTGGGTGAACTTTTACTGGCACTTATATAAACAGACCTTCAATATTTAATACATATATTCAGCATTTAACATTCGTAAATCCTTGTTTTGTTACCGCTATTGTGCTTGGCTATTGATGTGAAAATACTGGTTCCGGATCCCCTCTCCTCTGCTCAGGCGAATTCTTGTTAGCTTCGATCCTCTTGATGTAGGATTCTCAGCACTTTGCGGAATAATGAACAGACAGTAACTGTGCGAATAAACTTTGCTATCTTTATAACACTATTTAATGTACAATTGAAATACACATTTTTTAACAATATTAACTCGGAGGAACTCCCAATACGTCCGCCCGCTAAAGCGTATACAGATGACTCTAAAGGCATTAAAAAATTGAAGCGCATCTCTCTCCTTGTTTAGTTTGTGACCCTGTAGTATCGCTGGTACAATATAACTATCGAGAGGAAGAAAAGAGAAAAGAATAATAACAGTATGACTCTTCACAGCCTGCAAGACAGTGTACCACGTTCGAATATGATCACTGGCAGATCTGCTAGGGTAAAAGTTAGTGGATAGATAACAACGTTCTTTAACATTTTCACTGTGTGCCATGGGTATCCAGTCTCTAGGCTTCTTTTCGTCGTGAGAGCGTATGCTGAATATGTTGCTGTCCTAGTGAGACATGAAGACGGGATAGCTTTCATGAAACGAGACACTGACAGAAATAGCGTCGCGTCTTCGGAAGAATTCAGAGATAACAAATGCCAAATAGCAAAAATTAGGGGATTCAGCAACCTAGATATATCGTTGGCACAAATTGTGAACAACCAAAAAACGCTGTAAGTCATTTTAGACACGTTCCCACGAAATATGACGGCAAAAACACTGGAGATCCGTCACAGCCAAATTGCAAAGGGAAATTACGGAAAATAGCCGGTACGTCGAGAGGCTAACTTGAAAAAAAAAAAAAAAAATAGAATCACTAGTACTTATGAATTGGTGCATGGAGTTTCTTCCCATTCCAAATATGAAAGACAGCAGGATATTACTTCTAACTAGGAGATACATTTGCAGGGGAAGCATGTTCCAGATGCCGTATGACAGGCCACCAAATCGAAGCAGTCTAGCGGGCTTGAATATGTTCACATCAAAAGAAAATTTATTGCGTTGCCCCCTAAGAGAATTATAGCGCTGCTGAACGAACGTACAGGCAGTATCACAACAAAGCTTTTCCAGTGCTCCCAGCAAGAATGCATCGCCAGATCGACATGAATAAAATTAACTCCAAAAACATATCGAGGAATTCTAATTCTAAGCCAGTTACATTCACGCTGATGTCCTAGAGAGGCATAAGAAGAAATTTTCAACGTGATTGGAAGCAAGATACACAGTTCAACGGTGTAAAACACAAGCAACAAGCCACCGACGAGGAGACTGTATGGGCAAATACGACTCTCAAAATACATACATCTCACGTTGAATCCAGATGATACAGTGTTGTTAAAAATACCATTACAACAAACGAAAAGCTCCACAGTATAACACGTAGTGAACAGATAATTACCTCTCATGTGGGTTAGTTTGATTAGTTGATTACCCTCTTCACCTATTCACTTGCTGTGGTCGTTTTCACAACTGGAGAGGGATCAGGAATAAAGTTTCCCTATTGATAAGTATACCCGAAACTAGCTACACGACAGACAGCCTACTTCTATCTGCAACGTGAGTGTTTCCTTCTACACACACACACACACACACACACACACACACACACACACACACACACATAAAACAATGCAGCGTCCTTACTGGGACATTACCACAGTTACATAATTAATTTATGAGGGGCTGCTAACTTTACCAGCTTTGTTATTTGCGTGGAAATGGGCTACTGGATAACCAACGGGGATCAGTAACATTAAAAAGATTGTCAGCATACTGGAAATAACATTGGCAAACTTGGCTTAGGATAATATACAGACGCAGTGAACCAAAAACAGGGGAAAAAGTAATATACATTGTCGTTGTTGTGGTCTTCAGTCCTGAGACTGGTTTGATGCAGCTCTCCATGCTACTCTATCCTGTTCAAGCTTTTACATCTCCCAGTACCTACTGCAACCTACATTAGACATTAGAAGAAGAAATTATGTTTGTAAACAAATTAATTGTATCGATAAATAACATTTATCCTATTTTTACATTTTTCTTACTTAACTTACCTAAGATAAGCATTTTTATTAGGATTTTCATGTACTCGTAAGCAGTTACAGTTTTTAAACACAGTTATATGTTAAAAATAAAAAATAAAACTTACAGTAGGAAATGAAGGTGGCCTTTGTGACTTAAGTAGGAAATAGTTATGCTTGATTTCGTTACCATTTCAACTTTTCTGAGGCACACAAGACCAGTAGGATAAGCTTGTGCCGATCTTGAAATTTTAGTACCATTTGAACAGATATAACATTCAAAAGTATTTCGTAATGATGAACTGCATTAGAGTGCATGTTACTGTTTGTCAAGATGATATCGTGTTAATGACATGAATGAAACCGCCGGAAGCGCATTGTTTATAACACGCCAAAGACGTATCAGTTTATTTTTGCTAAACTGTTCTGATTTTAGTATTACTGAACACACTTGTCTTACACAGCACCTCAGCCATAAGTAATTAAGATATTGCAGTCCTGCGTTATTCTGATTACGATGCAAAGTTCCTATGGACGTGCATGCATGTCCAAATTTTGCATCGTTATCTGAAAAACACAGCACTGCAATATCATACTTATCTGTCGATACCGCGCAAGTGATTTTCAAGTACAGCGTCTGAACTGTCCGGGAATATACATAATAGATGTGCGAGGACAGGTCGCAGACGCATGGTTGACGACATATGTAAGTTTGGGTGTGGCCGTGAGTCGTGCATGGATAGCCAAATCGTTGCCGGCACGATAGCTCAGCGTGTTCGGTAAGAGAGCTGACTGGTCTCTGAAATAAAAATAAAAAAATAAAAAAATTACTGAGTGAAAGCATCAACAACGAACTTTAATGGATGTCATGTGACGTCCGCTACTACCAAATACAACGAACAAAATTCCATCCTACAATTGATGGTAGTCATCAATAGCGAATTGACTTCGTGAAAGAAGTGATTACTTCCCACACGCGATGCGGACTCAATGTAAGCTATGACTTAGATTAAGAGGGAAGAACTTTATAGCGTAATGTTAACAGTTGACGAATATCGACTACGTTAATTTCAGTGTTAGATGGAGGCGATAATTCTAAATATCTGAAATCTTGCGTTATATACAATGTGAAAAGCACGCAGGTGAGAATCGTACTTTTTATTTTGAAACAGTGATAAGTTTTGAGAAACCTCTTACTCTGTTTGCCAGCTGCCTTCAACGTTAGCAAACACCTGTCGTAATGGCAAACTGTCTGCACGTCACACACAAATTGGAAGGTGACGCCACCAGAGAAAGATGCGACAGTTCCTAGAACAATTCTCGGATACTGCACAATGGGTTCCTAGAATCTCTACATCAGGTCCCACTGTTTCTGACACCCAGCTGGTTGTTCAAGTACCGCTGCTCCTCGCTCACTTCTTCTTACATAAGCTGACGATGCTGGGCGTGGATTTCTCGAAACTACTGCATTGTCTTTATGGTTGCCCGTGCGCGAATGTTCCCTGTTTGGCGCATTCCTTCGAAATTAGACATTATGAAATAATAGGAATGAAGAATGCAGGAATTATGTCCATTCGATTTACATCGTCTACTAAAAATAGGATATTCTGACTCATTAAGAAAAAGGAAAAATGAAAGCGTCTGTACTTGGTGTTCATTTACTTGATTAAGATCCCGTATTCTACTGTGAAACGAAATCCTCTTTCATTAAACTTTTGCTATTTTGTGAAATTCAGACAATGTATTTTTGAAATAAGGCCCTTGCTAAACAAAGAATTAATTAATAAATAGATGTGGACTTGAACTTACAAAAAACAGGTGGCATTAACAGTGAAAACATTTTCTTTGATACTGCTTCGAGAGCTGTTTCTAAGTGTTTTGTCGCCCTAGGCGCGAACTGAAAAATAACGCTCCCTCTTTTTTACTGACATCTGTTTCTTCATCATTCCCTCCCCCCACCCCTCCACCACTACCAAAATCCAACGGCACATCAATGACAAATCTTTCATTGTGCGCCAGCCGCAGTGGCCGAGCGGTTGTAGGCGCTAGAGTCTGGAACCGCGCGACCGCTACGGTCGCAGGTTCGAATCCTGCCTCGGGCATGGATGTGTGTGATGTCCTTAGGTTGGTTATGTTTGAGTAGTTCTAAGTTCTAGGGGACTGATGACCTCAGAAGTTAAGTCCCAAAGTGCTCAGAGCCATTTTTTTCCATTGCGCCTTCAGTCAATGAATTATTGTGACTACATGTTCTCACTGTCTGCGGAATGTGTTCACTTTTCATACTTTGTCCTCAGTCCCTTTAAATTTGTTTCAGAACAACAAATGTCCTCAATTTTTAACTTTTTCCTCGGTGTTTTAAATGTCACAAAATAATTGATATAGAAGAATGTCCTGATCATTTTATACTGGAACTCAACGGAATATACCATTGCAACCGAATTTGCCATCATTACTTATTTTATTTAATGGCAAGAAAATTGACTAAATGTGAATGAATTTTTCCCTGAATTTAGAAATTGTGCTATATACTGATGGGAGACAGGCCAAATCATCAAACTAGGTCATCTGAGTAATTGTGGTGTTATTTCGTTTCTGTTGTAATTGGAATAGTTTTAGCGGAAGGAATAAATCTTATCCTTTTCAGAATCAACATTATTGTGTATATATAAATAAACGATGCGATGCCTTGTGGTGCAGTGACCTAAGCGACTGGCTTCTAATCATACCTCTGCGATATGTCTGGATTCGAACCCTGGAGAGGCATGGATGCTGTGTTTGTCTAAAGACACTGGCTCTTTCCCTTCCCTGGAATGAGTTCTCACGGTGGTCGTTGAACACTAAGACAAAGGCATTAGAAACGGCTGTTTTATGTTAGAGGTAGGTGGAGGCAATGCGTTTACTTTTGCCAGAGTAAGTAAAGACTAACTGTTCCGTAAGCTTTTGAAAATAATTTGGCGTTTTAAATTTTTCCTGTATTTCATTTTTTCTCCCCATCTGCTCAATTGTTTCGCTGTTTGATTTGGCTGCTGCCTTGTCTTGCCTAATGGCACAAACGGCCTAGCGTACTTCCTCTTTGATCAAATGGTTCAAATGGCTCGGAGCACTATGGGACTTAACATCTGTGGTCATCAGTCCTCTAGAACTTAGAACTACTTAAACCATCTAACCTAAGGATATCACACACATCCATGCCCGAGGCAGGATTCGAACCTGCGACCGTAGCGGTCACGTGGTTCCAGACTGTAGCGCCTTTAACCGCTTGGCCACACCGGCCGGCCCTCTTTGATCCTTTGACCTTTTGTCTACAGGGTCTTTCTAAGCATTTGTAAAAAATGTCGAAGGATCAATCTAAAATTAAAATAAAGGAAGAAAAGTAAAATATTTTATGCAGATTTTTTAACAGTTGCCGTTTTGACATACTACCTGCACCCTAAGAATTATTATTGTTGCAATGCACAGTGCATTAATAAAATTATTTACTAAACCCACCACCACATCACAGTACATAAAATCGTATTGAAATACATGCCACGCCGGATTACTACTGGGACCTTGACTCAGCTATTTCAGACAGGAGAGGCAATTTTACGAAGAGATTATCAGAATGGCGGAAGTATCGTCGAAATGCGAGCTTAAAGTGTTTGTTTATGTGTGTGTGTGTGTGTGTGTGTGTGTTTGTGTGTGTGTGTGTGTGTGTGTGTGTGTGCTAGTGTGCGTGCGTGTGAAGTACGGTCTGTAATGTAGTGTGTGTTGTTGCACAGTGTGGCCAGTGACCAAGATGTGATACAATTAATTAACAACACATCATGTTAATCTAGGCCTACTTCAGACAATATTTCTGTACCCACCAACTAGTTATAATCTTTAAAATTTAGTGCCCTTCTCAATTAAGATGACATATCCATCCGATATCGATGTGTAAATCATATTCGATGAATTAAGAAGTAACTACATGGCATAACACACATTCTATGTGTACGCAATGAACATGAAACTATACAAGGCAATGTGTCGGGATCACGTTCAGAATGCGTTGCGCAATGCATGCCTTCGGTTTAGTTACGTTCAACGAAACATCTTTCGGATAGCCCAACAGCCAGAAGTCACTGAGCTTAATATCCCGCGTCTTGACAGCCGGGCTGTCGGGGAATAACGGCTGACAACTCTGGTATTTCCGAAATGTCTCTGTACAGCCACTTCACTGGCTGTGCATGGTGCAGGGGAGCTCCGTCGTGGATAAAAATGATCCTATTCACACATGCACACTATTGAAGGATTGGAATGACATTGGTGGGCAAAAGACTCCATACAGTTTACCAGTAACAGTACAGGTAACAGGACCCGCAGGACTAACCTATCGAAAAATATGACCCTACAATAACGAACCAACACCAGACAGTCACCTCTGCAAAATGAAGTGGTACTGGTTAATGTGGGTCTGGATTTTCCGTTGCCTGTATTCTGCAGAAGAAACGAACGACGCGAGAGACCCGCACCGCCGTACTAGGTGCTAATGGAGGTGGCTTCCTGTTGCCTTCCTCCGACCGTAATGCGGTTGAATAACGAACATGAAGACGACACAACAACACTCATTCATCTGGAGGCAGGTGAAAATGGCTGACCCCGCCGTCAACTGGACCCGGGACCCCGCGCTCCAGAAGCGTGAACGCTCCAACAAAGAAAAGAAAACGCTGGAAGAAAAAGAAACTGAATTGGGCATATATGAAGAAAGAATGACGGACTGATAAAAACAGTTTTAGAAGGCTATGTAGAATGGAAAAGGAAGCGAGGATGAAGAGATTCCAGATACTGGATGACCGTACAACATACAGCAGCCTTAAGAAGGAAGCAATGGATCGCAGAAAATGGACAGGCAAAGGACCTGCTAATACAGCAGAAAACTGATGATGATGATGCATTCTGCAGTTCTGCGTATGGACATGTCCTTTGAGTGGAAATGGGCTTCGTCTGTCCACAGGATGTTCCATGGACATTCATTGTCAGAAAGAAATTACAGAGTAAACGTATGTCCTGCTTGCAGGTGACAGGTCAGCAGGGAGCAACTACTGAAAGTGGGTGATTTGGAATGGATAGCAATGCAAGATGGCTCATAGGATTCTATGCACAATGCCCGCATTCTCTTTCTCCTTGCACTGCATGTTTGCCAACCACCGCTCGATCCGATCTGTAATGCTGTGGCCAGATTTTCTACAAAAATCGGATCAGCTGTTTTTCTCCATCTGCCACATCCCATTCCAAAAGTACCTGTATTTTAGAATTTTGTAATCATTTTCTCCAAACCCATCGCGGACTTCAGGTCAATGCGTTTTTTCATGTCTTTTAGCGTCCCGAACTCCTGCAGGGCTACTGGCATACAGCCAACGTTCTTGTGAAAGACCTTTCAGCCCGAGATCCTACGTAGAGACAATCATGATGGGCGTCTTGGCCACACACTGAGGAACATTCGTGTATCGTGCATCTGCTTTAAAATTTTTGTTCGTTTTTTAAATTCTTCTTCCCTGGGTCAATAGTGATGCTGTTCAAGTTTGATTTCATTCTGAGCAGGGTTCCCTTTGTACCAAAACGACGCATCACAAAGCAATTATCTGAATGGGACAGAAATCGGCTGAAGTGACGTACTTGTACAGACATACAAATGATTACAATTTCCGAAAAAATGGACTAATTATTCAAGAGAAAGTGCTTCCTAAACTGATGAAGTTAATAACAACTTACTCCACCTCTGGCCCTTACGCAAGCAGCTATTTGGTTTGGCATCGATTGGCAGAGTTTTTGGATGTCCTCTTAAGTGGTATCGTATCAGATTTGACTAATTCGAGCGTTACATCGTACGCATTCCAAGCTGATGCTCCTAACGTTCTAGACCGGCGAGAGATCCAGCGACCTTGCTGCACGAGGTAGGATTTGGCAGGCATAAAGACAAGCACCGGAAACACTCACCATGTGGGGGCGGGCGAGAGTCATCTTGCTGGAATGCAAGCCTGAGATGGCTTGTCGTGAAGGGCAGCAAACTGTGATGTAAAGGGTGCCACGGATGACAGCCAAAGGGGTCCAGCTATAGAATGAAATTGCACCCCGGAACATCACTCCTGGTTGTTGCGCCGTATGGCGGGTGACAATCAGGTTGAACACAACTGGGCACGACATCCCTCTGGAAGACATCCAGCATCTCTGTCAATATACAGCAATCTGAATACCTGCTTGCATAAGGGCCAGATGCAGAGGGGGATCAACGCACATTTGACTTGCTTAATTTGTGAAACTATTTCTCCTGAACAAATCACCCAATTTCTCTGAAATTTCTTTGTGTATATACGTATACCACATCAACCTATTCTAATGGGCACAGAATATTCCGTTTTAAAGATCATTTGATTCGTAATGTCAAAGAAACTGATGCTTTTCGTAGACACTGGACCTTATATGAAAGACGTGATGAGCAGAATTTGTTCGGGATGATTTCAGCTGTACGTCTGTAAAACTAAACCGCAAATATCCTCCGAAACACCAGAGGAAATACACCTTAAGACTCTTAGAATGGATACGCAGAAGTGGGTGTCCAATGAGGGACGGTCAATTTTCAGGGATATGATAAGAATAATCATTTGAAGCAAAAATGTCAAATAAACGTGGGGTGTAGAATTGATACCTTAAGAGCTATGAGCACTTCTTCGTCTTCGATACTGCTAAACAAATCTCCTCTTCTTCAAGCTTTTGGCATTCCATATTTTGAGCCAGAAATGTCAGGTAAACGTGGGCTTTAAATTGCATACTTAAGAGCTAAAAGTACTTGTTCATCTCCGCTACTGTGGAACACTTCTACTGCACAACTCCTCATAGTTCTTATGGTATGCACATTAGAGACAATGTTCATTGGATTTTTTTTTTGTTCATACTACCATTTCTCAGACTGCGGAAAGCAAAGACATTGCAGTAGAAAACATTTGTTTCACAGTATCGAAGATGATGTGTTCCTAGGTTTTACCATATGTCTTTTATAGCGAACGTTTACTAGAATTTTTTGCTTCAAATCATCGTTCCTGTCATATCCCTGAATCCTTCCTATCTGACGAGGCTTTTCAGTAGCTATATATATGAGTTCTATAAATGCAGATACTTTTATTCAGCGTATGGTCCATTGATTGTGACTGGGCGAATATCTCACGAAATAAGCGTCAAACGAAAAAACTACAAAGAACGAAACTTGTCAAGCTTGAAGGGGGAAACCAGATGGCGCTACGGTTGGCCCGCTATATGGCGCTGCCATAGATCAAACGGATATTAACTGCGTTTTTTAAAAATTGGATCCCCTATTTTTTATTACATATTTGTGTAGTACGTAAAGAAATACGAATGTTTTAGTTGGACCACTTTTTTCGCTTTGTGATAGATGGCGCTGTAATAGTTACAAATATATGGCTCACAATTTTAGACGAACAGTTGGTAACAGGTAAGTTTTTTAAATTAAAATACAGAACGTCGGTACGTTTGAACATCTTATTTCGGTTGTTCTAATATGATACATGTACCTTTGTGAACTTATCGTTTCCAAGAAAGCATGTTGTTACAGCGTGATTACCTGTAAATGCCACATTAATGCAATAAATGATCAAAATTATGTCCGTCAACTTCAATGCATTTGGCAATACGGGTAACGACATTCCTCTCAAAAGCGAGTAGTTCACCTTCCGTAACCTACTTGGGCATCATCATTTGTTGTAGGTCGTGGTTCACGTTTCACATGTGGCTGAACACTTTCTGTTTCCTTAAATAACATAACTATCCGGCGAACGGTGCGGACACTTGCATGATGTCGTCCTGGGTACCGAACAGCATACACATTACACGCCCGTTGGGAATTTTGATCACAATAGCCATACATCAACACGATATCGACCTTTTCCGCAATTGGTAAACGGTCCATTTTAACACGGGTATCACGAAGTAAATACAGTCCGTACTGGCGGAATGCTACGTGATACCAAGTACTTATACGTTTGTGACTATTTCAGCGCCGTCTATCACAAAGCGAAGAAAGTGGTAAATCCAAAACATTCATATTTCTTTACGTACTACACGAATATGTAATAAAAAATGTGGGTACGTATTTAAGAAAACGCAGTTGATATCCGTTTGACCTATGGCAAAGCCATCTAGCGGGCCAACCATAGCGCCATCTGGTTTCCCCCTTCAAGCTAGACGAGTCTCGTTCGTTGTAGTTTTTTCGTTTCATGCTTATTTCGTGAGATATTTGGCCCGGTCACTATCAGTGGACCACCCTGTATATGTACACACTGCAGTGTGTTGGTCGTTTTTGTCTTCCCACCTACACGTCACAAAATCAGAGTGACGTGGTCTACGCCATTAAGTATAGACTAACCGTTTTTCGTCCATGCATCCCCGGTTCATCACCTAACTTGTTGACCAGGGGAAAATAAAGAAAATTTGACCGGCTGCCCAGGGAAAAATAAACATCAATGGCTGGCTCTTGCCTCGTATGCTTGGATACACTAACTAACCTAAAAACATATCACTTGTAAGAGCTATTATTATTGGCATGTAAATAGCGTAAATGTGGGTGTAATGTTGTTGAGTATACTGCCGTCAGTTAACAAACGTGTTCTACTCTCTGAGGGTCTCCTCAATATGGATCTTTTGAATAAAATCTTTGCTTGGTGTACTGTAATTTACACAGAGTTTTTGCACGTTTGCCGGTCAGAGTGGCCGTGCGGTTCTAGGCGCTACAGTCTGGAACCGCTACCGCGGGCATGGATGTGAGTGATGTCCTTAGGTTAGCTAGGTTTAATTAGTTCTAAGTTCTAGGCGACTGATGACCTCAGAAGTTAAGTCGCATAGAGCTCAGAGCCATTTGAACCATTTCTTTTTTTTACATTTCAGTAGAAGTGTCTGAACCGTTCTACTGATCATGTAATCCTCAAGTAGTGTGTTTTACGAGAGGAACAGAAATGTAAGTAATGGTGAAACTGAACGTCTTTTATTACAATTAAGTTTAATTGGAATCTAAATTTGAAACTGTGAAACCAGCTGACATAAAAAGTTGTCAGCCTACAAAAAATTTCGAATCGCCTGTTAGTTCTGTGGCATTGGTTTTTGGATTTCGTCCAAGGGCAGTGAATATCCGAAGCGACGCGGCTCGGACAGGAGACCGACGAGGCGGAATGCAGGAACACGTTAGCTGCTACTATGTCGGTCGGTCGTCGCCTGTTGCCGGCGCTGTCCGGCCGCCCGCGGCGCGTCCGTGCATTATTTATGGCGGCCACGACAATTTATGGGGCTACCTGCCGGCAGCGCCGCCGCTGTTAACGGCGTGGTAACTCGATAATGATCGACTGCTGTTGACGCTGTCACAGAGCACCTGGAACCACAACAGCGGAAATGAAAAAATAACGCCCTGTCTGGACTTCGCTGCCCTCTGACCCAGCAGGTGCTGTGTGTCCAGCGCATCTGCGACAGGCGTCCTCCCAAACCACGTGTGCTTCGACGCTGGGCGGATACTGTATTTAGGAGGTAGAGGGACGTGGGAAAAGATAAGGGGCAGATGCCAACAAAAATTTTCCGTGGTACAAAATTGTGTTGCCTTGTTCTATTTCCAGAAATTTCCATACGAACTGGAGCATTCGCCTCCCAGAGCCTGATTTGAGAGGTAGCACCTGCGATGCTCTCTTTGAAATGCTAAAACTCAAATATTTAAATAAGTAGTAAATTTTCAAACACAATTGGGAATGAGTGACACATGATGAAGCCATCCCTATGACGCAGTTTAATGATAATGCCTATAACTCAACTGCTAATCTTGAGTTATATGAAATATAGATCTATTCCGAAAGGAGGAACAGATTTGAAACATTTATCGCTTCCAAATTACAAAAGCTATAAACACAATTCTAACGTTCCTGGAAAGAGAACACTTCAAATTTTTATGCACTCAGAGTGAGGACCACGAGTTAGACGATAAACATCAAAACGCTGGCTCGTTTCCTGCCACATACGAGACAGCTGGTCTCTCGTTATCAAATTCACATCTTCAGTAATGCGATGTCACGGACTTTCAAGAGTCTTAGGTATAGGGGGAACCAAAACGCGGTCTTTTATGTGACCCTACAGATAAAAGTCACAAGGTGTGAGTTCTGGGATGTTTATCTAGGAAGAAAAGGAGTAGAAGATGAACATCGCCCGTGGCTTCTCATATCTTCAAACCTCACCTTGTGACTTTTGTCTGCGGGCAACGTAAGAGACCGGCGTTCTTTTCCCCAGTATGTCTGACATCTTGAAACTCTGCGACATGGCATTGTTGAAGCTGAGGGTTCACTATGAGAGACCAGCTACTTCATGTGTGGCAGGAAATGAGCCACCGTTTTGATATTTGTCGTGTAACAAATAGTGCTCACATAGCATGAATAAATTTTGAACTATTCTCTTTCCAGGAACATTTCAAATGTGTTCGTATCTTTTGTAGTTAGGCAGCAATAAATTTTTTAATCTGATTCTTCTTTTTGAATAGCCTTGCACTACAAGCTAAAATACTCGGCGTTGCCCGGGTATTTATAGCTGTTCCTGAGTCTTTGTAGGTATGGAATTTATTTACGTAGGCAATTTAGTTTTGATTTATAAAGCCCGAGTCTTTGTTGGTAAGGAATTTATTTACTTATGGAATTTATTTTTGCTTTACAAAGTTTCTTTCTACACAACGTTTGAGGTAGCATTACTGAGTACATTAACTAAGAGCTCATTTGATTCGCTAACACGGGAAGGATCCACGTTGAGGTAGCTGCGCGAAAAGCAACAGATACGAAGATACATATCCGTAACACGCAGCATGCGGCCGTGTGCATTATTTTTGACCATGGCATAACATAAGCTCACCTGAAATTGTACACGTTCAAAGTGAAATGTTAATTTGTTAGGAATAAGCATGGTTCGAGGCACATAATCTCTCTCATTTGCACTATTTTCCATCCGAATTTCCGCTTTACGGTTATACTTGGGAGAGAAGTAACATTAAGCGTTGTGAGTCAAAGGTTCTTAGGAGTGAGACAATGCATCGCACTCTGGATCACAGTTACGTCAAGTCTCGCTTTCAGAAGGAATTCCCAATAAACAAGTTAATCCCTGATTTACTTGAGCTTCAAGATTTTCATTCAATTCTTGAAGCCACATATCCTAGTCTGTTACTCGTTCTGGTTATTCAGAAAGATTTGACCGTTTTCTAGGCATTTTATTTGCAAACAAAACAAACTAAAATATTATGAATAGGCACCCAAATCACAAACAAAACTTAAAAATATATTTTGCATAGCAAATAAAATAAATAAAACCTATCGAAAGAAGCAAAAGAATGTCGTCAAATTTTTAATATACAAACTGAAATCATTAAACCCGTATGTTGTAGCGAAGTATACTTTGCGTAAGTGTGTATTTGCAATGATAAGACCATGGTGATTAATTCTGCCATTCACATAAACTCCCGAAAATAAATCTTTTATTGGGTTAAAGTAACTAAGAGCGCAATGTATTGGATATTTTATGCATTATAAAACTAACAGCACCATCTATTGGTTCGTAAATGTACTACGCCATGATAGTCATACATCCGAACACTAATCTGAGCAGATGATTCAAGATGAAACCTTAAATCACGATACCCTTTTCTTCCATATATTGATTTTGATGAAATGAAGCCTACATGTTATCCCAAATTTACTTACCTATGAAAATCGCAACGAAAATTCGTCTAATAGTTTTCGAGATGGTTTCACAATTTTCTTATTACTATAGAGTATAAATTGACACATCAGCTACTTAGTTGGCGAATGTGCCCTCTACTTTCACCTCCATTCACATTCGTTACATATGAATTTAAGCTTTCAGTAATATTTCATGGACGTACGGGGCAGCTGATTTGCAGGGCTTAATACGAGTGAGGAACACGTCAATTTTGGCTATTGGCTGTATGACTACTGAGTTTCCTGACAGTCTGACGCCATGGAACCTGTTCTCCTTTTTGCTCTTCGTGGCTGTGTCCTGGGTTCTTGTTCTTGGCTGACAGAAACTAAAATCCAGAAGAGGTTCTTTCAGGACCGATCTTAAGTGAAATGTGCACTTAAAAGAAATAGCAGCCAGATTAAGATTCATAGGAAGAAGGTTCAGGAAATGTAACTCATCCATGAAAGAAGTGCCTTTCAAGGCGCTTGTACGACCGAAGGTCCAGTGTTATTCACCAGTCTGGAGCCCTTACCAGGTAGTACTGATAGACGAGAAAGAGAATATCCCACGAAGAGAGATGGTTTTCTTCCCGAGATCGTTTAATCTAAGCTAGTGCTTTACACAGATGCTCAACAAACTGAGTGGAAGACGCTAGAAGAGGGGTACTGTGCATAAGTCAGGGGCTTGCTGTTGAAATTTGGACAAAGTAAGCGACTTTGGCACATACATGTCGTTACGATGAAAATATTCGAGAAATTAGAGATACTACAGCGGTTTACCGACAATGATTCTTCCCACACGCCATTGTGAGTGGAATAGGGGAGTACCTATGACTTAATGGTACCGCTGCACCCGGTCAGATGGCTTGTGGAGAACTAATGTAAGTGTAGATGTAAATGCAGAACAGCCGTCTTAAGGTGGGCTCTTGGTTAGTTTTGGTGGTAATCCTGACACAATATTCTTGTTTCTAGACAGCAGACTCCTTGTCCGCTATAGATGTGTTTCGAAGATGACGCTGTATTGTTTCATCTCATGTGAGGGTCGCAAGACTGAGGCAAAATTATGTTTCAATGCATCGTACTCGTGTTACTGTTTCTCTACTAAACAATAATAAAGAAACATTACACGAAGTTTTTTTGTTTGTAACTTATAAATTTAACATTACTTGAGATATAAAATGGACCTGAAGATATGCAATTCTGGGGAAACAACGACAAAAGTGTTAAACAGGAACTCTGGATTCGACCATCTGCTAATGGGGACTCTCATATTTCATTTTTGTAAATAAAACACCAGCTATAATTCAGGGATTTGAAGAAAGGAAACTAAAGAATTACAAAGGACTGTTAACACAAAAAGGGCTGTTACGAGTTTTCAGAAGTCTCTCGTCACTGAGCTGTCGCTTGTATGTTTCACTGACGGATTGTTCGAAATGATTGGTGGAAACACACTGAGACTCCAAGCGGCGATTATCAGCTACTTATTAAATTTGCAACAGCCCAGCTGGGCCTGGCGATGCGTTGCACAAAGATGGCTGCCTACCCGAGACCAGAGATGTCGCTTCTCAGTGGAGGGTGACAGTGCAATTAGCTGCTTGATGGACATTTGTAATGCTTCATGCACCTGCATTCAGCGACCCATACACAATAATTAATGCACAATTTGTCCCCCACTCACTCGAAGCGCCATGAGACTAATCACACAACAGCATTCAGAGGTCAATATGGAATGATTATCTATTATTCGTCTCCAAGCCAGGATTGGTATCAGAGAGGTACATGTCAAATATTACGTCCTTGTCCCTTTGACAGTACATGTAGCAGTACAAATATTTGTCTTGACGTATTTGTTTCCCTATTACCTGCTTTTCCTTAATTTAATGTGTGCCAAATTCGAGATATTTAATTGTTGTTGGTTTATCTTCAGTCGGCTTACGCTCAACAGCCGCTGATACAGCTAGTTTAATAAGAAAGTCACGAGAAAGTTGTTTACCTATAGGGGACCGCTGAAGAATGGTTAAAATGCCTCTGAGCACTATGGGGCTTAACATCTATAGTCATCAGTCCCCTAGAACTTACAACTACTTAAACCTAACTAACTAAGCTAAGGACAGCACACAACACGCAGCCATCACGAGGCAGAGAAAATCCCTGACCCCGCCGGGAATCGAACCCGGGAACCCGGGGGTGGGAAGCGAGAACGCTACCGCACGACCACGAGATGCGGGCTGGACCGCTGGAGAACCACTACAATAGAGAGTACGATTAAAACAATATATAAATATATTTTCCAGTTGCTTAGCTACTGGGATTACCATAAGCATTTATCGTGAGACGTAAAATCTGTGTATGAAGAGCAACATATATGTCTCTTGCAGGAAAAGATAATCGAAACCTTGGTTTAAGGTAAGGGTGTGGTTTATCACCAGTGCTTTCAAATGTCTGTACATAAATGTGACGAACGCTTATGAGAAAAGCGGAATTAGGTGCAAAATTGTAGTAAATGAATAAGGAGTAGAGGAGATAACACATTTTGAATGCTTAGGATGAAATATATCACATGGAGACGAATCTGACTGTCATATCAAGAGACAGAAATGTAACTTCAATCATTGATATATTATTCTATTTTTAAGAACGAAGGTAAGGAGAGACGCACTTCCGGAGTTCTGAATAGCTTCTAATTATAATGTACGTAAACGAAACCTGGATAAAACAATGAAAAGAAAAGATACATAAAGAATGCGGAGAGTGGAACTAGGATATGCCAGATACAAATGATAAACAACACAATATCAAAAGATGAACATGGAACTAAAAGCTGAATTGTATTTAGCATTAGTATCAGTCTTCAGGTAGTTTTCTCTCTTCTTTTTTTCGTGACAATTAGCTCAGCTCTTCACTTTTGCGCCTTTTGTTTCCTGCCAAGAGTGGCTTCTTATTCGTTTTTCCTATTACCCCAATACTTTTAAGCCTTTGGTTTTTCCCTTCTTCCTCCCCTTCCCTCAAAATATTTACCACCTGCTATCCTTACCACGCCCAAACTCCCCCCCCCCCCCAATTCTTTCTGTCGTTCAAAACGATATTTCGGTCCATGTAAATAGTCGGCAGTTCACTGTTGTTACTCGTTTGCCCACATTTAAATTCTGAAATCATATTGTTCCATCTTGTCGAGTTTGATTGGATCAGTTTGACATCCATTTTATTTCAATCCCCGTTTTACTATCAGCGCCGCCATTAGATGCTTTCACGAAGTTTCGTTCTCAGGTCACTCTACTGAGCGCAAAGTCGCTTCAACATAACATTGTCTTGAGCAATATGTGCTTACCACTGTGATACATTTTAGCACTTTGATACGTCACTAAGACGTTAATCTGTCTTGGCACAGCATACTGCCAGGGTTTGAGGAGTGTCTTTTTTGTTTCATTATTCTGCGCATCGGCGCCATTAATTTGTTGTTAATACTGAAATTTTTGCGGCCTTATATTACAGAACTTCACTCGCCGTTTCAGACTTTCTTATTTCCATATTTGGTGAATGTGGTTTTTGCTTCAACACCATCATTAATACGACCAATGCAGTCTCCACTTTTCAAGGCAAGTGAACCACTCTACTTCTCACATTCAGCATAGTTTTTCTATTGACCGGTTGTAGATAGCTTTCCGAATAAAACGATTACGTTACAAAAATTTTATTACTAATTAGAGATAATCTCTTCCTATCTATAGTTTGTGAGTTAACGAGCATTTCACTTTCATTTAAGTATATAGCCGAAAGAGTCAGCGTTCAGGAATTGTGAAACGAACCCTGTCGTCCAGGACCGTATGCCACAAGGAGCGCAGATACGCCATCAGATGGAGAAACTCACAGGTGTCTATTGTCTGTTGATGCCTAAGTGCTGTAGTGTGCGAGTGAGACAGACAAGAACCTACGTCATAGGGAAACCAAGTATAAGACGTGGAGAAACTCACAGGTGTCTATTGTCTATTGATGCCTAAGTGCTGTAGTGTGCGAGTGAGACAGACAAGAACCTACGTCATAGAGAAACCAAGTATATGACGTGGAGAAACTCACAGGTATCTATTGTCTATTGATGCCTAAGAGACAGACAAGAGAAATCAAGTATAAGACGTGGAGAAACTCACAGGTGTCTATTGTCTATCGATGCCTAAGTGCTGTAGTGTGCGAGTGAGACAGACAAGAACCTACGTCATAGAGAAACCAAGTAGAAGACGTGGAGAAACTCACAGGTGTCTATTGTCTATCGATGCCTAAGTGCTGTAGTGTGCGAGTGAGACAGACAAGAACCTACGTCATAGGGAAACCAAGTAGAAGGCGCTTGTGGGCAAGGAGATGTAGAAGTGTTTAATATGGCGGACCTAAGATGGGCCATAAAAGGAAACATTTATGAAAACTATTTGATTGTGTAGTAATCTATCATACTTCATAAATTTTCATGGTGATCCCAATAAAACATGAATATTGATCATATCTATAATAGTTTATGGTTTACTGTTAGAGTGAAATTAACAAGTATAATAACAAAGCGCGAATGCTAAGATCTGAACGCTTTAGTCGATGTTAACATTCGACATTTCATATTGAAGCGCATCATTAAAATGACAAATGTTGTAAATATCAACTCTGTAACTTTATTTGTTTAAAAGATACATTAAATGTAAATTATCAGTATTTTCGGTTAAGCATAAGATCATCATTTCCTCCACACAAAACACATTGAACGATTACATCATGACACCTTATTGAGTCATTAGGTAATAGAAAATTTGTTGTAAAATTTACTGCATTATGGTTACTTTTGTTCTTTATTTATTTATCAGAAAGCACTTTGGTGCAAGGCCACTTGCAGTGATATTGATATTCAAAGTTAAGAAGGAAATTGTATTGTTTTATGCAGTATAATTTAACATTCAATATGTAATGAAAATTATCGTTACTTTATTTAGAACGTGAAAGTGGTCAAGTTTTGATTATTGAAATATGTTAAAATGTAAATTAATGTAGAATAAACTGTAGCCAATCAGAAGGATGGCTAAAAGAAAGGGAACTGCCCTAGTCAGTTGAGCGAGGACGTTCGGCGCGAGGGAAGCGCAGCCCGGGACGGGCAGAGGGACAGTTCGGATGCAGACGCGATAGCGGACGGTCGGTCTTTACGCAGCTAAGAAGTGGGACGACTTAGAAAATTGCGCGTTGTGTGGTATCTGTGGACTTAGTCTCTGAGCGGTGAGCAGCCGTGCGCCTAGTGTGAACTCTACATTTTCGTGTAAATGACGAGGTGGAGCATCGCACTTGCCTTTCGTGATGAGATTGTGAATGATCGAACTGTGTCAAATGGATATGCGCTCGAGTGCAACAGTAATTCTAAATACGAGCACTTTCGATGTTAGTTTGCTACTTGAATAAACATCACTGTAACCAAATCGCAATCTTGGTTCAAATGGCTGTGAGCAGTACGGGACATAACATCTGAGGTCATCAGTCCCCTACAACTTAGAACTACTTAAACCTAACTAACCTAAGGACATCATACACATCCATGCCCGAGGCAGGATTCGAACCTGCGACCCTAGCATTTGCGCGGTTCCGGACTGAAGCTCCTAGAACCGCTCAGCCACAAAGCCCGGAAACTGAGTAGCCTACATCATTTATGTGCCGCTAATTTAGCTCCCGATGTTATTATTACTGTTGTTATACGTTATATTAACTTAGTATTTCGCAGACCTGCCATCAGCCAGACAAGTGGGTCACAAGTGTGTAATTTAGGGCGTGTAATGCGACACGCGCGGTTCAACTCATAGACGAGTTTGAGCCAAGATATGTCGATGGAAGGGACCTGCGTGTGAGCCTGAACGTCTATGAGATGTTAGCTCGCAAGTTGTTGGAAGGTTTTCGTACCCCAGGTATTGCTTCATCAACCTTTTCCTTCTAGCAGATCCTCAACATCTGATTCATTCATCTCAAGTCTAAGTATCCCCAGTTTTGTGAAAGATTTCCGGTTTCCTTTGGTTCTTTGCTTACCTATGTTCGTTCTGATAATAGTATGGTTTCGGGATGGAAGAGGGTATACATCACTCGTGTCTCTATGAACTGACTGCGTCATGTTGAATTGCAACAGTTGTGAACCAGCTTGCCTCCGGAGAGAATGCAAGGGTTTTATGACACCTTTCCCATTCGAATCAGTGAGCCATCCAGTTCCAGTGATGTGGAACATCATACCGATAAATCAGCTCATACTGGCAAACTCTTTATTGCCAAAGTTTTCACTGCCAAATTCTTTGTAAATTTGAAGTGATTTTGTAAACACTGATATAACTTCACATCACTTCTCAACCAGTGAACATATCTTCATCTTCTCCCTTTTTTTTTTTTTTTTTTTTTCATCGGTCTTCTGGCTGGTTTGATGCGGCCTGCCACGAATTCCTCTCCCGTGCCAACCTCTTCATCTCAGAGTAGCACTTGCAACCTACGTCCTGCACATATGGCCCTCTAGTAGAATGGAAGTCTGCAACCTTTTTGTCTGCTTGTATACTTCATATGTTTACTCTTCGATTACAGCACTTCATATTCAGTCTCAGTTGCATATTTTGAATTAGATGTCATTTTTTTGTCCCTCTGAATCATCCTCAAATAAATAGTCGCGTCAAAAACCCAACTTCCTTTCGTAAGATCCCCATTTCAGAGCACGTTTCTGTTAAGTCCTCGTCTGATTGAGCGCAGACTTAACAAAACCACTGTGCTGTTAATGAGTCACAACGCTAGCAATGTTCCTAATTGAATACGTTACTGGATTACCAGATGATCGTCTCATTTTACCATGCGTCCTTTCAAGAAAATTTGATATACGAGCGTACCTTCTGTTTCGGCGACTTTATTTTCCAAGATCGCTTGTGGATATTCCCTCTCTTAACTTTCATAAATGTGATAGAACACCTGCATATATTATTACTGCCGTAATACTACATCTAAGGCGAGAATATGGTCGAAGAGGGTACGTCAACTAGGCCGACGAACTTTACCAACACGATCAACCGTTTCGAAGAATTCACACCTCACTGCAGTGTGCAGTATTGCATGCATATGCGAGAACAGACGGAGTGACACATCCTTTAAGAGATACAGTAAATTGTAACATTTAATGCGCTGAAGTAGAAATACATTTCTTGTAAAGTTCGCAGCTCAAGGTCTAGTGGCTTGCGTTACTACCTCTGGATCACGAGGCCGCGGGTTCGATTTCCTGCCGGGTCGGCGATTACTCGGCCCGGGTTGGACTCTGAGGACTTTGCGAATTAACTTCTGTGGTCATCAGTCGCCTAGAACTTAGAACTAATTAAACCTAACTACCTTAAGAACATCACACACATCCATGCCCGAGGCAGGATTCGAACCTGCGACCGTAGCGGTCGCTCGGTTCCAGACTGTAGCGCCTAGAACCGCACGGCCACTCCTGCCGGCACTCCGCCCGGTGACTGGGTGTTTGTGTTGTCCTCATCATCTCATCATCATTTGGGAAGTGGCGAGATTGGAACTAGAAAGACTGGGAACTCGATGCCAAGCGCCCCACAAACCATCATCATCATCATCATCATCATCATCATCATCTAGTCCCTTTTAAAGATAGGCCATGGACGAAATTTGAGCCCAGACAGATTACGTCTTAACGAGAAGCATATATCACACTATAATTAGTATCCGCTTGTAACTACACATCGGCATTTATCGTTCAATCGCTCAAAAGGCTTGACCGCGAAGTCATGTTTGCTGGAACGTTTTCGCTTCTATTATAGTGTATTTCGACCTTGTCAGTCTTCGCTTTTAGGAATTAGTCATCTCGTGTATCAAAACACTGGTGCACATATAGATGCAATTGGACATGCGTTTTAAATATTGGTTGATCAAAAAGTCAGTATAAATTTGAAAACTTTATAAACCACGGAATAATGTAGATAGAGAGGTAAAAATTGACACACGTGCTTGGAATCACATGGGGTTTAATTAGACCCCCAAAAAACAAAGTTCACTAAATGTTCGACAGATGGAGCTGGACAGCAAAACGTCAGTGGCTGCGCATGACAATCGTGTGTAAAAGGAGCTGTAATGAGAGAGAGAAATCCAGCTCACCCCCACCCTGAAATACCTGGGCCTCACCCTCGACCGACAACTCACCTGGACCCCTCATCTCCAGACCATCCAGCAGAAAGCTCATTCCCGCCTCCGCCTTCTGAAACTCCTATCTGGCTGGACATGGGGATTGCATCCTTCAACCGTCCTCCACACCTACAAATCCCTCATCCGTCCTATCCTCTGTTATGCCAGCGTTGCCTGGATCTCCGCACCCACCCGCTTTTACAAGGCCATCCAAATCCTTGAATGCCATGCGCTCTGCCTTGCCTTCTGTATCCGCCTTCCTTCCCCCACACGGCTCCTGTATGAACTGATCCCCTTCCCCCACCTCCTCCTGTTCCTCCAACATCTCCACATCCTTTACATTATCCGCAGGCTTGATCCCCCCCATCTTCTGGTTTCCTCCTTCCTCTCCACTCCCCGCCCATTGCCGCGCCTCTATCGCTGTATCCCTCCCTCTCTCCACCTCCACACCCTCCATCTCCTTCATCAGGGCAATTTCCAACGCCTCCCCCTCCCAGATGACAAACTTCGCATGACATCTACCCTTCCTTCCAACTATAACCTGGCCTTGTTCCCCCCTCCCCAGGGCCCTTTTTTCCTCTCTCGTCCTTCTCCCAGAGCGGATTTTCCTCCTCCCCCCCCCCCCCCTCTGAGACCCTATACCCCATACTTGCCTCTTTCCTTCGCACATCCCTCCCTACCTGGCCTTCTTCAGCGCGTCCCCGCTCATCTCCCCCCTCTCTTCCCCTCCCTCCCTTCTTCCGGTCTCCCTCATCTCCTAGCGCCTGGCAGATCCTCCGTTTTGATCATCATCAGTGTGCCACATCAGTGTTGTGTTTAGTGCTGTATCTCCTGTGCGTCAGGAGGTGTGATTTTGATTGTGTACTGCCTTGAGGTTCGCCGTCAGTGTTTGTTCTGTGCTACGCCATCCGTCGATACCTTTTATGCTCCAGCCATACTCTGCCTTGTGTTCTTTTAAGTGTCGCAGTGTGTGGCATTTTGCGTGTGCTACTTTTAAACAGTTTTTTTATCTCCAGTTTACAGTCGCCCCGTTTTTTATCTATTGCCTTCCATGATGTTCCCCCTTTTTCATATCTATGTTCACCATATTCTCTCCTTTGTTATTTTTAAATGTCTTCTATTGTTTGTTCTAAGTCTTTCGGCTGAAGAGCAGCGCATATGCTGCTGCCAGCCCGCCCCGATGGGGAATTGAAATACAATAAAGAAAAAAAAAAAAAGAGAGAGAGAGAATCAGATGCGCCAGCAGTCGCAGCATGTTAACGTTACCTGAAAAGACGCTTTTAGTGAAGCTGTATTAACAGAATGGGGAATGTGCTAGTTCAGCGTTACGATCCTATCGCCATAGGAAGGGGATTCGAACGGGTAAATGTCCGTTGACAAATGCAGCTGTGGCGAGAATGATTTCGAATTTCGAAGCCGCGGGTTGGTTCAAAACGGTTCCAATGGCTCTGAGCACTATGGTAATTAACTTCTGAGGTCATCAGTCGCCTAAAACTTAGAACTACTTAAACTTAACTAACCTAAGGACATCACACACATCCATGCCCGAGGCAGGATTCGAACCTGCGACCGTAGCGGTGGCGAGGTTCCAGCCTGTAGCGCCTAGAACCGCTCCACTACTCCGGCCGGCGCCGCGGGTTGTTTAGACGATAGACCCCGTAGTGGCCGACCGAGCACAAGGCGTAATGCTGCTGAGACAGTTCAGGAAGAAATGGATATTCTAGCGGGTTCGTCTATGCACGGGGAAATTAGCGCTCGTGCAGTCGCATGTCGCACCGGCATTCCATACACTACTGTTTGGTTGGCACTGAGGCGTACCCTCCGATGCTATCCGTACAAAATCCATCGGCATCATGAACTGTTACCTGGCGATTTAGTGAAGCGGAGGGCATTTGCGGTGTGGATGTTTCAAAAGATGGCGGAAGATAACGATTGGTTGAGTAACGTGTTGTGGACCGACGAAGCTCATTTCATGCTCCGAGGGTCTGTCAACGCCCACAACTGCAGAATTTGGGCTACCGAAAATCCTAGAACTGTCGTGGAAACTCCATTGCACGACGAGAAAGTCACGGTATGGGTAGGATTTACCACATCTACCGTTATCGGGCCTTTTTTCTTCGAGGAAATGCGTGCTTCTGGTTTTGTAACTGCTACCGTGACGGGTGAGAGGTACGCCGATATGTTACAGAATCACATCATCCCCAGCCTGGCTCATAAACACCTACTGGAACGTACGATGTTTATGCAGGACGGCGCTCAACTCTTATTGCTAGACGCGTGAAAGGTCTCTTGCGCGCGTCGTTTGGTGACGATCGTGTGCTCAGCCGCCACTTTCGTCATGTTTGGCCTCCCAGGTCCCCAGACTTCAGTCCGTGCGTTTATTGCCTTTGGAGTTACCTGAAGTCGCAAGTGTATCGCGATCGACCGACATCCTTAGGGATGCTGAAAGACAACTTCCGACGCCAATGCCTCACTATAACTCCGGACGTTATTCCTCAACTACAGCTATTGTTGAGGCATGATGGTGGACATATTGAACATTTCCTTTAAAGAACATCATCTTTGCATTGGCTTACTTTGTTACGCAAATTGTTGCTATTCTGATCAGATGAACCTCCAACTGTCGGACATTTTTAACTTTTGTATTTTTTTGGTTCTAATAAAACCCCATGTCATTCCAAGCATGTGTGTCAATCTGTACCTCTCTATCTACATTATTCCGTGATTTATTCAGTTTTCAAATTTATACTCATTTTGTGATTACCCGGTACATTTAAAATATTTATTATAGTAACACGAATAATTCCCTTGTAATTAGCTCACCCACAGAGCTACCGCGTAAGTAACGATAAAAAACACAAAATAAATACACTAGAGACTCCGTTTTTCTAATGCTGTTGGATGTCGCTATCTCTCGGTTTCTGCGCAAGAATCCTGACACGAACAGAACGTGTGTGACTCAGGTCCCGCACTGAATTATACAGTAGCTGACCGGACCAGCCATTCCTGGAGACACGCACACGCACTCGCTCGCACACACACACACAAAGCCATTTCGCACGCAGGCCACCTACCGATCGAAAGACAGCACCAAGGAGACGTCAGCACAGGAGGGCGTGAAAGTGGAATCTGCCGTGTGTCCGCGCCGTGGCCAGCTCATATATATTTGCTTGGTCCGCCAGTCGGAGATACGTCCAGGACCGGGGGAACACCTGCTGCCGCACGAGTCCTCCATTATTGAGGCCCAGACGCAGGTGGCGAGAGTCGTAAAATGCGGCGACAATATTCCGCGCGGGATTGGCCGGCCGTGGTCGCTCTCCGCCCTAATCCCTGGTGACATCACGGAGGAGCCACTTGCTTCGCTGAGTCACTGCTCAGCCACGCCACACAGGAGGGAGCCGTGAGAACACACTCCGCTTCTCTGACACACAGGGTCGTATGAGACCCCAGCGATAACACCATTTGCGCTAAATAATAAACCCACATGCAACCATATTTCCATTCCCTATCTGCTTACGTCTCCGTATCGCACTTACGTTATCTTTTGTTTCACTTTACCCCAACGCAAGCTGGCATTTAAAAATTAATGAAGCACGAATATTTATCATCATCTTCTCTTGCCCGCATTTCATTTATATGGTATTTTGGTAGTCTGTCAGCCCACATATTTTCTTATTTTCTGTTTTCTCGAATTTAGACAGACAAATACTAATTCTGCATTTAGTTCTGTGTTCATCTTTTGATATTGTGTTGGGTATCTCTGTGTATCTCGCACAGGAAATTTAGCTTTTAGTGACCAATTTATCATTTAAGCTTCAACTTTCCGACCGCCTGAGAAAGAAAAAAGAAAAAAAATCATTTTCGAAAGTGTAAAGTTATCGTTTTAGATACTACGTGCAGGATCAGGACAGAATCGATAGTCGGTGCAAATGTCCAATAGCCGCAAGGATTTCAGCAAAAGGAGAGCTATTTTTTACAGCGTCCTTTTTAGTGAGAAGGTGTTCTCAAAATCTTCTTTTATCCTAGCGACCGTTTTATCCTATGTATGAACGAGGACATCGGCCACGAGTGAATCTAGAGACTCCTACTCCTGAGATGGAAAAGAAATCGTTGAGGGGGAGACCATTGTGAATGAGTTGGGACTGTATTCGATCACCGGTAGAAAAGTTTTTAACATCACGACTTTTGAGGAGGTTGACCAATTTGTAACATACGTCACCGGCAACAGTAAAGTGATACAGATGCATTCAGAAGGAGTACTCCGGGTATCAGCTGTGTTATTCATTTCGGCCCACTGGAAATGAAACAACCTACCTACTAAATTATGACTGTTACCGCTGAAGTGCGCAATAGACACTGAAGCGCCGAACAAACTGTTATAGGCATGCGTATTCAAATACAGAGATTGTAAACTGGCAGAATACGGCGCTGCGGTCGGCAACGCCTGTATAAGGCAACAAGTGTCTGGCGCTGTTGTTGCATAGGTTTCTGTTGCTACAATGGCAGCTTATCAAGATGTTAGTGAGTTTGAACGTGGAGTTATATTCGGCGCATCTTCGAGGTAGTGATGAGGGGGTTTTTCCTGTACGACCACTCACGAGTGTACCGTGAATATCGGGAATCCGGTAAAACATTGACTCTCTAACATCACTGCGACCTGAGAAAGATCGTACAAGAACAGGACCAACGACAACTGAAGAGAATAGTTCAACGTGACGGAAGTGCTACCCTTCCGCAAATTGCTGCAGATATCAGTGCTGGGCCGTCAACAAGTGTGAGCGTGCGAACCATTAAACGAAACATCATCGATATGGGCGTTCGGAGCCGTAGGCCCACTCGTGTACCCTTGATGACTACACGACTACACGACACATAGCTTTACGCCTCGCCTGAGATCGTCAACATCGACATTGGACTGTTGATGACTGGAAACATATTGTCTGGTCGGACGAGTGTCGTTTCAAATTGCATCGGACGGTTGGACGAGTACAGTTATAGAGACAATCTCGTTAATCCATTGCCTCTACATGTCAGCAGTTGACTGTTCAAGATGGTGGAGGGTCTGTAGGCGAAGGGCGTGCGCAGTTGGAGTGATATGGGACCCCTAATACGTCAAGATACGTCTTTGACAGGTGACATGTACGTAAGCATCCTGTGTGATCCCCTTCATCCATTCATCTTCTTGATGCAATAATTTACCAACAGACGTACGTATTTTAGAAATTTACTTTATTTTATGAACTTCTATGTGCTACCAGTTTCGTCATTACATTGATGCAAACTTCAGGCCCCACACGTCATAGTCGTTAAATCGCTATACACGGAAGGAGCCATATAACTGGATCCGTGAATCAAATCGTTATGCTACAGCTCTTGGTGGCCACGTGAAACATAAAATAAAATAAATTTTTACAGTACCTACGGCTGTTGGTAAATTATTGCATCGAGAAGTACATGCAAGCCGTTGCCCCACTGTCCATAATGGATCAACGGAGATTCATTCATTCATGTCCCTTGTGCATTCTGACGGACTTGTGCAATTCTAACAGGACAATGCGACACATCACACGTCCAGAATTGTTACAGAGTGGCTCCAGGAACACACTTCTGGGTTTAAACCCTTCCGATGGCAACCAAACTCCCCAGACATGAACATTATTGAGCATATTTGGAATACCTTGCAACGTGCTGTTCAGAACAGATCTCCTCCACCTCCTACTGCTACTGATTTATGGACGGCCCTGCAAGATTCATGGTGTCAATTGCCTCCAGCACTAATTCAGACTTTAGTAGAGTCCATCCCACGTTGTGTTGCGGCCCTTCTACGAGCTCGCGGGGGCCTATGCGAGATTAGGCAGGTGTACCAGTTTTTGGCTCTTTAGTGTATATTATAAGTTACATAATTCGAATTCTAACGTTTAGGGCTTAAAGTAACAGTGAGTGTCCGATCAGTAACTGATGAGCAAAAAATATGTTTACTTGTGGCGGGATGACAAGGCGGCGCGTGTGTGATTACATCGCTTGTTGTAGGTTTTCCTGTTAGTTAAGTCGAACTACATCGTCCAGTCCAATGATTAGTGTAAAGTTAGTATTCAACCTATTTCATTTTAAATCAGCCTAAGTTAATAACACAGCTGGTACTCGTAGTACCCTTTCTATGTAATTCTATATCATCTTCTCTTTTGTCGATGACATATCTTACACACTCGCAGACTTCCTCAAACGCCATGTCGTTTAATTCTCCTTTTATACCCATGATCGAATTCAATATCAACTCATTCACTGTGAACTATTAATCAAATATTTCTTTTCCAATTCAGAAGTATATAGACCCATTTGTACTCAATGTCCTCCAACAGATATTGGAAAAACAGGTCTCAAGGCTAAAATAAGGTTTCCCGAGCACCTTCTCGCTGAAAAGAGCGCTATAAAAAATAATTGTACTTTCGTTGAACATCTTACACCTTGTGGTCACAGTCAACCGACTCTCGATTGTCTCCGGACCCTGTAGCATATAATTGGAAAAAGTAAACCGTATTGGAGGAGATCGACGTAACCAAGTTTTTCATGCGTTCGGAGTCCGCCCCCGGTAGCTGAGTGGTCAGCGCGACGGACTGTCAATCCTACGGGCCCGGGTTCGATTCCCGGCTGTGTTGGAGATTTTCTCCGCTCAGGGACTGGGTGTTGTGCTGTCCTAATCATCATCGTTTCATCCCCATCGACGCGCAAGTCGCCGAAGTGGCGTCAAATCGAAAGACTTGCACCAGGCGAACGGTCTACCCGACGGGAGGCCCTCGTCCCACGCAATTATTACTCATGCGTTCGGAAAACTTAAGCCTTAATGAACAGTTGGCCACTCAGAACCAAATTTCCTATGATAACAGAATGTCAAGTTTGACAAATTTTAGGTAATTTTCTCTCTTCCTTTTTCGTGACTATTGTGTCAGCTACTCATTTTTGCAGCCTTTTGTCTCCTACTACCGTAGTTTCATGTCCGGTTTTCCCATTACCCCAGTGCTGTTAAACCATTGTTTTATACCTTCTCCCCCCCTCCATATGTTTACCGTCTATACTCTCTCATGGCCCCCATCCTCCCCTTCTTCCTGCCATTCAAAATAACATTTCGGTCCATCTCAATATTTGGCAGTACACTGGAATAATTATTTCCTATGTTACTATTAGTTCGTCTACTATTAAATTTTTTAAACTAATTTTGTTACATCCCGTCATTTTTTACTGGCTCTGTTCCGTACTTGATTTATTTGAATCCCCTTTTCATTATTAGCGCTACCACTCGGCGCTTTCACTAGGTTCCGTTCTCAAGTCAACCTAGTGTGCGGCCCTCTCGCTTCAGCATAGATGTTGTCTAGAGCAGTATATGTTTATCACTGTGAAATACGGCTGTAGTCGTTAACCTGTCTTCGTTCCGCATATTTCCATGCTTTGGTGAGATGCTTTCTCGGTTCTGAATCCTGCACTTGCGTTTAGTTAATTTATTGTTAGTACTGCAGTTTTACACCTTTACCTTAAAGAACTGCGCTTGACAATTTTTGAGAACGTCTCTCGTGGAGAACAGCGGTTTCTTTTTGTACTTTACAATGAATATAAACTGCAGTTCTAGGCGCTTCAGTCTGCAACCGTGCGACCGCTATGGTCGCAGGTTCGAATCCTGCTTCAAGCATGGATGTGTGTCATGTCCTTACGTTAGTTAGGTTTAAGTAGTTCTAAGTTATAGGGAACTGATGACCTCAGATGTTAAGTTCCATAGTGCTCAGAGCCATCTGAACCATGTGAAACAGTCCTGACCGCAAGAAACCTTTACTTTTATGGTTACAGGTTTCGGTCAGTTACAGACCATCTTCAGACCTCATCCCATGATGATAGGTGGTAGCAAAGAGCGGAACAGGCATTAGGAACTCTATGAACGTGAGAAGCTGATGTTCGTGGAGTTCGTAACGACTGCTCCATTCTCTGCCAGCGCCTACCTACATGACATGGTGCCTGAAGATGGTGGGTAACTGAGCGAAACCGGTAATCATAAAAATAAATTTTCTAGCTGTTGAGACTGTTTATGTTCTTTTTAAGTTACACTTGCTATTTCAGGTTTTTGTCGACATTTGACGAATCAGATTTTCGCTTCAACGGTTTCGTATCAGTGGTTTTTTAAAATAACTAATACGGTCTCCACTGTTCAAGACAAGTGAATGACTTTACGTCTCACCATTATCTCGGTTTTCCTATTGACTGATGATAGATACGTTCGCTGTTACATAACAATGTTGTAACCAATTACAGACAACCTGAAAATACGCTAACCGACAAAAAGCGTCATTATTAATGAAACACTTGCAATAGGCTGTTTCCTATTTTTTGCAACACTGAACGGCTGCTACTGCACCAGGCCAAACCGGAGTGGAGTGATGTGTACAGGAGGAGACTTACAACATGCCATCTCTAGGATTTCCTTTGGTCTGTTCTACTGTCGAGTATTTGGAGGAGTACTTTTCCTACACGTGGCGGATGCGGCCCTGCTCCACGTGGAGTCCATCATCTCCACTAACGCACAACCCAGTGGGAAAGGGGAAGGGGGGGTAGACGTCATTCGCTGCTGTGCATTCCGCTGTTCCCCGAGGAATCGGCGAGAGCCACGCGGCCGACCAGACCTGCGTATCGCTCGCTCCCCGCTCAGATATTCGCTCGTTCGCCCTCAAATTGCCAAAGAGAATTTAAAAGTAGGCTCCGCCGCCGCCGCCGGCGCTGCCGGAGGCGGAGGAGCTGGTGCCGCGATAAAACGAACCGCGCAGCGCCACCCCGGGCCGACTTTCATCGTCTTAATGGCCTATCGCAAATCAATAGCCGGTAATCGCCGTCCCAGGGGGCTCAGGGTGTCTCCTGCGGGCAGACACAGCCGCTCCGCTGGCGGCGGAGATCCACCCGGGGCGAAGGAACGCCTGCATTGCGTCTGCAGCTGTCGTCCAAGTTTGTTACGTTCTTGCTTTATTAAACCTGACTCGTTCCATGACCGTGGAGACTGGTTCTTAAATTTTTTTCTGTGAAACTAGACATGAAAACAACAAATTGGTCAGGTACGAGTGGGACTCGCGCCCTGAGAGTCCTGTACAAACTTAATTATTTACAGAAAAAAATCGGCTGACGTTGCCAGTATTTTTCTTAATTTAGTCCACGACCTGCTTCGAAGCTGAAATTTTTCATCTTCAGTACCCACAAAATAATTTTGAGACCTTGAATGTGTGGAGGTCGGGTCAGTCAGTCATGGAGAGCACACCCACATCAAATATATGCATGGGAGCGTAGGTCCAGCAATCTTAACGACCAGCTGGGCTAGTCAGTTCCATGTCGTGCTGTCTAGGCGGACGCTGTGGTTGCTGCTGCTTTGATGTGGGTGTGAACTCCCATGGTGGACTGGCCCGACCGCCACACGTTTATGTAATTATAATTACGTGGCGGCTGCTGAAGATGAAGCTCTAAGCCTCGAAACCGGTCGTAGAATAATCTAAATAGATGAATGGGAACAGAAGCGGATTTATATCCTACAGTTGCAGATGTTCACCGAATCAAATACACGTCACAAAAACTTTTGCATCACCCCGGTTCCCAGAAGACAGACGTTGACTGTGCGTATTGTAAAAATGTAAATGTCGTGTGACTAGGGTCTCCCATAGCGTAGACTGTTCGCGGGGTGAATGTCTTTAGATTTGACGCCACTTCGGTGACTAGCGTGTCAATGGGGATGAAAAGATGATAATCAGAACAACGTAACATCCAATCCCTGAGCAGAGAAAATCTCCTACCCTGCCGGGAATCGATCCCCGGGCCCTTAGGATTGACATTCTGTCGCGCTGACCATTCAGCTACCGGGGTCGGACACTGTGAATATTGTATAACAGACACAGTCGCTTTGACTGTTCAGAGATGTCACTAAACCGCCCTAAGATGTAAGCAACCATACATGAGCAATACCTAGTAGACAGAGGGGGTCCAACAGCCGATCAGTTCCAGTCATTCCACCAGTCTGTTGTTCAACCATGCCTAGACGGGCAATACCGCGGTTCGATCGCGTCCGCGGCCAGTGCCAGTAAGGGCTCTCAACATGGGAAATGTCCCGGCGTCTCGGAGTGAACTAAAGCTCAGGCCGCCCAAGGGCTACTACTGCAGTGGATGACCGGTACCTACGGATTATGGCTCGGAGGAACCCTGACAGCAACGCCACCATGTTGAATAATGCTATTTGTACAGTCATAGGACGTCGTTTTATGACTCAAACTGTGCGCAATAGGCTGCATGATGCGCAACTTCACTCCCGACGTCCATGGTGAGGTCCATCTTTGCAACAACGACACCATGAAGCGCGGTACAGAGCGGTTCAACAACATGCCGAATGGACTGCTCAGGATTGTCATCACGTTTCTTCACAGATGAGTGTCGCATATGGTTCAACCAAACAATCGTCGGAGAGGGGTTTGGAGGCAGCACGGTCAGGCTGAAAGTCTGAGAAGTGTTGTGCAGCGAGTGCCGAAAGGTGGAAGTTACCTGCTTTTTTGGGGTGGCATTTTGTGGGGCCGCCGTACGCCGCTGATGGTCTTGGAAGGGGCCGTAACGGCTGTACGATACGTGAATGCCATTCTCCGACAGACAGTGCATCCATATCGGCAGCATACTGGCGAGGAATTCTTCCTCATGCACGACAATTAGCACATCTTTTGAATTACTTTCTTCTTGATAACAACATGGCCCGACTAGAGTGGCCAGTATGTTCTCCAGACATCGAAAATGCCTGGGATAAATTTAAAAGGGCTGTTTAGGGACGATATCTTACCGATGAGTGACATTGAAATGGGATATAAAAGTAATTGTGAGGAAATGTTTAATTTTGACCCTATCTGTAAATACTGTGATTAGATGTATAACTTTCTGTGGTGTTCGTAATACACATGTTAAGTCGTATAAAGAACCTTTTAGGCCAGCATAGGCTTAAACTTTCTCTAGTTTCGTTAGTCATTAATATTGCTTTTGGAACGAATAGATTTGGTGGCAAAAGTTCAATGTGACGGGACGATTGCATCATACGTTCAGAAAAGTTGGCCTGCAGTCCGAATGCGTAACTAAGTTTTAGTGGGCAGTAAGAACCTACTCGATTAACAGACGTAGGATTGAAAACATGATGGTGCATTCGAAACTCGGTGCTACGGCTCATCTCGCCAGTATTGGGAATGGAAATGTAGTATTAAGGTATCGATTGACAAGCTGGCATTGGTTGACAAGTTCGCACGATAATCTACAGACTCTTATTACCAAGCTGCTCGCTGTAGCCGCGTGGTCTCGGCCGCTTTGTTACGGTTCGCGCGGCTCTCCATGTCGGAGGTTCGAGTCCTCCGTCGGGCATGGGTGTGTGTGTTGTCTTTAGCGTAAGCTAGTTTAAGTTAGACTAATTAGTGTGTAAACCTAATGACCGATGACCTCAGAACTTTGGTCCCTTGGAAACTTACCACAAATTTTCTAATTTTCTAATTAACATGCAATCTCCCGTATAAGTTAGTTTCTGTTCGAGGTAACGCTGTCGATGAAATATTGGTTGTGAGGGAACTGTTGGAAAGTCATCGTAATTGCTGTTATTAGTTATGTTACCTGATATGAAACGTAAGAGGGCAACCTTTTTACGTCGCTAAAGTGCACTTCTGCACATTTAATGGTATAGTTAGTTAAGTGATTGAGCTGCTGCCTATACACTACGCGAGGAAGAGGGAGGAAAATCTCATGTTAGTCGCCATCAGCTGTAGACCAAAAAGACCAGTACTCGTTATCTGCCGGCCGCTGGTGGCCGAGCGGTTCTGGCGCTACAGTCCGGAACCGCGCGACCGCTACGGTCGCAGGTTCGAATCCTGCCTTGGGCATGGATGCGTGTGTTGTCCTTAGGTTAGTTAGGTCTAAGTAGTTCTAAGTTCTAGGGGACTTATGACCTCAGCAGTTGAGTCCCATAGTGCTCAGAGCCATTTGAACCATTTGAACTCGTTATCTCTATAATACGCACTATCATACTCATTTAAATGTGACACTGTGCTACAGCCATCATAATATCTTAATGTATGGCCTACAATCCCGTTCAACTTCCTATATTTTGGCACCTATTTTGAGGACCACATACGCTGGAAAACCCATGAACTCCTAATGTCGGCTATACGTTTAGATATAGAGTTAATTCTTTTCATTAACTAGTAGACTTCTTCCATATTACGTCTTCCAGAAAGCTGTTCTTCCTCAAAACTTGGCCCGTAGATAAAATGTCTCTACACTTCTTAGATTCAGTTTCAAATCTCACCTCTCTTTCTGGCAACAGCACAGTTTTATTTTGTTAGTGTACTTCTGGAGCTTCTTAGAATTCATTTTTGAAAGTTTCCAGTTCAGTATATTTGCGACATCACGCGTACCTTCAACATGTGTAATGGACAGTTTCACCTAAGAGCTAATAAAATAAATACGTGCAACTGGGCTTTCCGTAATTTTGTATCATTAATAGTCTAATGTGAAGGTGACAGAATACTGGCCGCTGTGGCTGAGTGGTTCTAGGCGCTTCAGTTCGGAACCACACTGCTGCTACGGTCGCAGGTTCGAATCCTGCCTCGGGCGTGGATGTGTGTGATGTCCTTAGGTTAGTTAGTTTTAAATAGGTCTACGTCTAGGGGTCCGATGACCTCAGATGTTAAGTCCCATAGTGCTTAGAGCCATTTGAACCATTTTTTTAAAGTGACACAATAAATAAATCTCCTGACCTTGCCGTCACATATCGCAATGCGATGTTTGATTATTTTCCTTTCCTATATTTTTCTTAATTATGCTGGAGGTGAGTAGGCTGCTGGTCTCAAGAATAAAGTGTGATATCGAACTGACAGAGACGAACAAATCCAGGTGTGTGTTCTTGGTGTTGGCAGCAGGTTTCAGTGCTTCCTGTGTGTGAGAAACAGCTTCCCAAGGGACTGCGTTCGAGGAAGTCAGCAAGGCCAGGAAAGCAGTGCGCTTTTGTCGTCACGGGCATCGCTTGCCTATATAACCTGCGCTAACCCACTGTGGCACCTAGAGAATCACTGAGCACTCCTGCAGGCAGATGTAAGAACACGTGCCGCAGCCATGCCGTGCACTGTGAGAGATTAGATTCCAGACGTGGTCATCCTATCATATAAGTCGGTTCGCTTCTGCGCCGTGGCGCGAATGGCACGACCAGTGAGTGGGACACTGTTCAAGCAGAACCAACCTCTTGCATGTGTGTGACAGGTGTGCCGCCTGGTCACGGAAAGAGAGGCGTCTGGTTCAACTTTGACCCTGCGCGCTTGCTGAATTTTCGAGTATGTTTCGCACTTTGCGTTTGGGCTGCCCACTTTCTGAGCCGCTCACAATTTTCCGTGATCTGCTACGAAACTTGTTTTGCATCATTAATTGTATTGTTTCATTGATTTTGGATCCGTCTCCTCCGCAATTACGACCTACACAGATTAGAAGAACTTGTCCTACTTGCCGAGAAGTCATCCAGAAAGTTTCGACGTGTCCTCCAAAGTGTTAGCAGCACATTCAAAATGCATTTGAACTTCTAGTAAGCCACGTATTCCTGTAAACTGTATGAAAATTAAAACTCGATTCACTAATAACTGATTATCAGTCATTTTCATTTTGGTTCATTTGGAATAAATAAAAAAAGGAGACTTATTTCGCAACTCCAGATCTAATTGTTCTGCATGCTGTTCTGATTACGCGACCTTTAAATAAAAAAATGAAGTCATTCATTTGTATTTCTAGATTGTTGTCTCACTGTGAGAGTGTTTCCCTTGTAAAACAGGTATCTACACTTTCGAACATTCATATTTGTTGGCAGAGATTAAAATCAACGAACACTGCAGTTTTCAAAATGATTTATTTGCAGGTATTATAATTAAAGTGTTTCTCTGATGTCTAACGAGCATTGCACTCGCTCGTATAGCATCAAAATATTGAGTTCGTAAGTGTTAGGCAGCAGCACACGTCACTTCTGAGTCCCACCACGACACAGAGCGTAAACATTTCAATCTACAGTCATGTAACGTAAGCTGAAGTGCGTAACTGTAGTTCTAAAATTATTCCTTGAATATTTGTGCATTATTATTCACCAAAATGCTCCAACAGCTGGTAACCGTGAAAAGGTCGTTATTCCCGTTTTCATGTGATTCTATTCTAAGACTGCTAGATGTTTTCTGTCATTAATCTGGAGAGCCTCGCGATATGAGACCACAATTAGAGTAAAACTAACACAAAAATCAGTTACTATCTTTCAGCTTCACGTTATTCAGTGATTTTCTGAAAATAAAGTAATATAGGCCTGTATCACCTCAAGCAGGGAACTTGCAGCTCTGAGTAGCAAAAACTGTTCTTTTAATGTATTCTGTGACTTTTCATTACATGTGTGAACATTATAATTAGGCGCTAGATAGATAAACAAAAATGAGGTAACCATTTTATTTTTCACCGCGATTATGTGTTACAGATTTCACATTAAAACCAAAGTGTTTCGTTATTTTGCACGTAAATACTCTCTGTTGTCTTACGGGATTTTCTGAGATGAAGTTTATGAAATTAATAAAATAGATACTGGCAAAAGCCAGCGTTAAAAATGTTTAGCTAGATAGCGTCACATATTGCAGAGTCCTCCGGCCGAGAGTTGAAGCAGTCATAATCTGACACAGATACATTTTTGCCTGAATGTTGTTTGTTGCTAATTACAAGAACATGCCTCTGCTGGATTATGGGATCCACAATGATAATTCAGATGCAAAAATAACATAGACTTCGTCTACATGCACTACTGGCCATTAAAATTGCTACACCAAGAATAAATGTAGATGATAAACGGGTATTCATTGGACAAATATATTATACTAGAACTGACATGTGATTACATTTTCACGCAATTTGGGTGCATAGATCCTGAGAAATCAGTACCCAGAACAACCACCTCTGGCCGTAATAACGGCCTTGATACGCCTGTGCATTGATGGCGTGTACAGGTACAGCTGCCCACGCAGCTTCAACACGATACCACAGTTCATCAAGAGTAGTGACTGGCGTATGGTGACGAGCCAGTTGCTCGGCGACCATCCACCAGACGTTTTCAGTTGGTGAGAGATCTGTAGAATGTGCTGGCCAGAGCAGCTGTCGAATATTTTCTGTATCCAGAAAGGCCCGTACAAGACCTGCAACATGAGATCGTGCATTATCCTGATGAAATGTAGGGTTTCGCAGGAATCGAATGAAGGGTAGAGCCACGGGTCGGAACTCATCTGAAATGTAACGTCCACGGTTTAAAGTGCCGTCAATGCGAGCAAGAGGAGACCGAGACGTGTAACCAATGGCACCCCATACCATCACGCTGGGTGATATGCCAGCATGGCGATGACGAATACAAGCTTCCAATGTGCGTTCAAAGCGATGTCGCCAAACACGGATGCGACTATCGTGATGCTGTAAACAGAACCTGGATTCATCCGAAAAAATGACGTTTTGCTATTCGTGCACCCAGGTTAGTCGTTGAGTACACCATAGCAGGCGCTCCTTTCTGTGATGCAGCGTCAAGGGTAACCGCTGCCATGGTCTCCGAGCTGATAGCCCATCCTGCTGCAGACGTCGTCGAACTGTTCGTGCAGATGGTTGTTGTCATGCAAACGTCCCCACCTGTTGACTCATGGATCGAGACATGGCTGCACGATCTGTTACAGCGATGCGGTTAAGATGCTTGTCATCTGGACTGCTAGTGATACGAGGCCTTTGGGATCGAGCACGGCGTTCCATATTACCCTCCTGATCCCATCGATTCCATATTCTGCTAACAGTCATTGGATCTCGACCAACGCGAGCATCAATGTCACGATACGATAAACCGCAATCGCGATGGGCTACAATCCGACCTTTATCAAAGTCCGAAACGTGATGGTACGCATTTCTGCTCCTTACACGAGGCATCACAACAACGTTTCATCAGGCAACGGCGGTCAACTGCTGTTTGTGTATGAGAAATTGGTTGGAAACGTTCCTCATGTTAGCACATTGTAGGCGCCAACCTTGTGTAAATGCTCTGAAAAGCTAATCATTTGCATATCACAGCATCTTCTTCCTGTCGGTTAAATTTCGCGTCGGGAGCACGTCATCTTCGTGGTGTAGCAATTTTAATGGCCAGTAGTGTATTTGGGAGGGCAAATGGCACTCTGTCTTCTGGTTGAAAGCGCTTCAAAGATCCAAAGAATAATCTAAGGAGTCATTCCAAACTTTGAAGTAAATACAGTTCCGACTGAAACAACAAGTGCACTGTTACTAATCACAATTTATTTTACTTTCACCATACGTTTCAGAGGTTTAATCTTGAATCAATAGGTGGATTTATGAGAATTAATGTGCGATGTATGTATTGTGTTTGCGATTCGAGAATAAGTTGCGACCGAACCGCCGAATCTTTCCATCAATAAATGGGGTATGTTCTCAACTGACTCGGTTGTTTTAACCCCTCCACTGACGGAATGACCCGCATCCTACTTCCGTATGTATAAAGCCAATACGGACTTGTAGCTGTCACGCCTTTGCGCTTACTGCTACGTATTTTAACCGTAAATAGCTCAGCCCTAATGGTAAGAGGTAGTAGTGAATTCACGTTATTAATCTTTGAAGACAGCACAGCTGCCACAAGCTCAGCTCACTTTTACTCCACTCCTACCCTCGCCATTGCACCACACTAATTAGGTGCTACATGGACCTTGCTAAATTCACTTGCGTATACATTTTTGACCGTTACTCGCCAGTATTTACCTAATGGTTAGTACACTCCTAACCGGACTATTTCCCAAAGAGCTGTGATGATTGAACGGGTTCGATCCACGGCCTACAGTGCCCTACAGTTCACACGGTAACACTTCCTACCTGACCCACTTAACTTGGTAGTGAGCTTATGTATCCAATCACCACTGCTAGCAGCAGTGGATAATCCTATCAGCACGACGAGAGCAGCAGACTTACCGTCGAATCCTCCTGAAAATACTTATAACTACGGTCGCCAGCTCTGAAGGAGCAAAAGAATAAATCAGTTTTTTGGCTCGTTTCAAAGTGAAACGGCTTGAGTTAAATTTAAACTTAATTCTGAATATTACTATTTCTGATCATTCTAGGTGATTCTACAAAGCAAATACTCTCTCAATTTCTGTGAGTTGGCTTGGTAATTACCACCAAGACAACTTATGCAACTTAGGTTAACAAAATTCTATCCTTCAACTTATTTAATGATTTTGGATATTATTCTTTGGACAATTGATATAGAATTAGTTAAGTGACTTTACTTGAAAGGTTACTCAGAAAAATTTAAGTAACTATAAATAGGCGACTCATTCTGGTGTGACCATTGCTCTTTTCAGCATTCTTATGCGCTAAAGTATTCTACACCCAAAAGAATTGTAAATGAAAGAGGCGATGGTGGCCTCAGTCTGATTTCACTACACTATGTTTCAGGTTACTACACTTTACAATGAACAACATACGTCGTAATTTTACTCATTACTATATTCTGTCTTCTGCACTTGCACAAAAGAAAACTGGTATTCTCCTTTTACATGTATACAAAGTTCGACTTAACAATTGCAAGCAGTCTTGCCTTGGGTAAACGTGTCGGTGCTGGTGGTGAGATGCATGTGGCTAACGCAGCTCTTCACGCCTCATGCCCTTAATGGCGGCTGGAACTACGAGCTGTAGCACTCGTATAATCTACTGCACGTCCGCCATAAAATCTGGGCGCAGGAACTCTTACAATCAGCCCCAGTGGCATAGAGACGGCTTCGACAACCATTCGTCGCGTTCTACTCCACAAACGGCGACGTTATTCTCCTCTTCGCTGTTGCACAATCACTTTTGCGTGAGCACAGTTATGCACGTCCGATCACGTCAACACTCCCCAGGGCATTTCATTGTTCAGTCCCTGGGTCTCCAGCTACCTCTAGCTACGCTCGTATCACCAAGAGTGGGGGCGTTCCCCTACCACCTTTTCACTGAAATCATTTAGTATTTAAGAATATTTATATTTATTACCCTGGAGTTCATACCAGTCATAATAATTTACTACTAGAGCTTTATAACATTAAATCATACAGTAATAACTTATAATTACCAGGAAAAAGAATACATTTGACTCCGAGAGCTTAGTGCATTGTCTGACAGGCAGCGCTAATTCCCAGTTTCGCCAATAGATGGCATCAGGGTGCACTCCCTTGCAGTCTCACACCAGCGCGCCCATTTCCGACGCGCGGGCTCCAAATTACTGTCAGCCCACCATCATTTCAGTTCCGTTACAAAGTCTTGCATTCCGCAGCGTAATGGACAACATTTTCAAACTTTTTGGATATTTTTGAAGATCTGGGACCCTTACCTGGAGTCTCGCCATTCTCGAGCAACGCTGTTTCAATTTCGAAGAAACATAAAGTTTAGACTAACAGGTAATATACACAGAGTAACCGTTAATGATGATTAAGACACACATTTCACTGTAAAAAGCATTAATTTTCATACGTTTAAAGTCTATAAATGTCGGTTGCAGTAGATGTCAGCATTTGAAGATTTGCAAATATCCATGTGGTGCACATGTCCACTGCTGTGGACGCCCCTAACGACGGTTCCCAGGCGTTTTATATCAGTCCTGAGACTGAAGATGCATTCAGTTCACTGCAGTCGTCAATCCCTACCGGTGCTGGCTGCGCCCTGCGTCCATTTGCAGCCTCATGCCTTATTGTAAACGACAAAGAAGTCACCACTGACAGCTGTGCACTCCAGTGCACATATTCACAACAGTGATATCTCGAATGCTGCTTACTTCAGAGACATACTATTACAGATTTTCGCATTTACATTACGCAGCATCATGTGAAATCTATTCTCTGTGCACACAAATTGGTTGTCAGTTGATTGGACACATAATCATACCGAAGACAGGGTAGAACATGGCAGACGCGATCTATCATAGAATTCAGGGAAGAACCTAATGGGGCAGACTGGGTGCGATGGAAACACTAATTGCTTCCCTGTTATATGGAAGTTTGCGTTGTTCAAAAAAATGGCTCTAAGCACTATGGGACTTAACATCTGAGGTCATGAGTCCCCTAGAACTTAGAACGACTTAAACCTAGCTAACCTAAGGACATCACACACATCCATGCCCGAGGCAGGATTCGAACCTGCGACCACAGCGGTCGCGTGGTTCCAGACTGAAGCGCCTACAACCGCTCGGCCACTCCGGCAGGCCTTTTGCGCTGTTAAGGAATGCTTATTGCTCTCCCACTTGCATGTTATATTTTATTCGTGTGTATTGTCATATTGTAACAAAATTACATCCACAAGGATCGTACGGGTCGGGACACCTATTTGTCGATCCGCGCAAGGTTTTTAATAGAAAAAGCGACCACTCGTAGTTAATAATCCGTCCATTTAGGAGTAACTATCCAAAGGGGTGTAAAGCTAGTTCGCGTCCGTACTGTAACACTACACGTGCACCCTGGGTAACGCTAAATGAACTAGCACATACTGGCAGATAATCTGAGGGTCTCCTGACTATAAGACACTTTCAGTAAGAGTTATGTCACCAGACAGACCAAACGGCCCTTCTCAGGTCCCTCTGACCAGGAAACTCGGACCTGTGGTTCGAATTTGTCACATAAACATAGAAGGAATAAGCTACGCTAAGTGCCAGTTTCTATCAAAACTATTAAAAAATGACAACATTGACTTGGTTGCTATACAGGAAACTCATTGTGATACAGTGCAAGAACTAAATAAATGGGGCAAAATACCAGGCTATGAACTGTTGGGAGCGACCTATCATAGGTCTTATGGAGTAGCCACATATGTCGAACACGATATTGAAAACGCTTTCCTGATTTCAACATCCACCAACGAAGACATTCATAACGTTGTCACAAAAATCGGAAGCATTACCGTCTCCAATATTTATAAGCCACCTGCTACACCTTGGCCAGCCCACGTTCTTCAAACTCAGCCACATCCCGCTGCATACGTTTGGGATTGCAATAGTCATCATGAACAGTGGAAGTATAAAGACAATGATGCAAATGGAGAAGCACTAGCAAAATGGGCAGCAGACGTATACTTATACCATGTATTCGGTGCTAAGGATCGATTTACATTTAGATCAGCTGCCTGGAGACAGGAATACAACCCTGACCTGTGTTTCGTCTCGTCCAACAACAGAGACCAACCTCTCATGGCCTCGCGTAGAGTTCTGTCCGACTATCCGCACAGTCAACACCGTCCAGTCATAATAGAGATAGGAACTCAAATTCCCCTAATTACCTCTATTCCTTGCCCATGATGGAATTTTAAAAAAGCCGATTGGACTGGGTTCTCCACAGATCTGGACAAATGTTTGGGATGGATACCACCTACTAGCTAATATTACCAAAGATTTCTTGGTGCCATGATAAGCACGGCCAAGAATCACATACCAAGAGGGTACCGCAAAGAATACATCCCGGATGGTCCCACACCAGCGAAGAACTATACCAGAGCTTCCTTGAATCCGGAGATCAGGAAATAGCGGATGAACTGTCTCACAGCTTGGATGCTGCCAGAAGACAAAAGTGTACGGAAACTGTAGAAAGCCTCAATTTCCTAACATCTAGCAGGTAAGCATGGTCACTGCTGAGAAATCTATGTAGCAGCCCACTAGCACAACGACGAAAAGCAGCTGTAAGTCCAAATGCCATAGCTGCGCATCTAGTTAACAAGTCTAGGACACCAAAGGATAAAACTCATACAATCCAAGTGAAGCGAGAACTCAAAATCTTAAAACATGAAGCCACAGAAACTGAACACTCTCGCCTTTTCTCTAGCGAAGATATAGAAAAAGCTCTGAAAGATAACAAACCAACAAAGGCACCAGGTTTCGACCACGTTCACCCTGAATTCATAATAAACTGTGGCAAGTACACAAAAGTATGGCTGGCTCAATTTTTCACAAACATAATGGAAACTGGCAATATCCCACAAGAACTCAAACGATCTAAGGTAATAGCTATCCTAAAGCCTGGGATGCCAGCCGACAACCCAAAAAAGCTACAGACCAATTGCCCTGCTGTCTGTAATTTACAAATTACTAGAGAGGCTTATATATATCAGAAATAGCCCAGAACTGTTTAGGGCGATCCCAGTTGAACAGGCAGGCTTTCGGCCAGGAAGAAGTTGTACTGACCAGGTGTTGTCACTCACTACTTAGATTGAGGCGGGATTCCAGAGAAAATTGAAAACATCAGTTGCCTTTATTGACCTCTCAGCAGCTGACGACACTGTGTGGAGAGAAGGCATCGTGTACAAAATTATTCGAGTAATTCCTTGCAAATCTATAGCACGCTTAATAGACAGCATGCTCAATGATAGGGTGTTCCAAATAAGTATGGACACTGACTACAGCTCCACCAAAAAACTAAAGAATGGCTTACCACAAGGATCAGTGCTTGCACCACTGCTGTTTACCCTCTATATTGCAGACCTGTGGGAAACACAATCAAGAAAGTTCGGGTATGCTGACAATTGGGCCCTCGATACAGGATGTAGAACAATTGAAGCATCTGAGGATATCCTAACGAAAGACCTGAAGATAATGGGTGAATATTTCCGTAAGTGGAGACTTCAACCAAATGCTTCCAAAACAGAGGTTAGTTGCTTCCATCTCAGCAACAAACTCGCTGGAAAGGAACTCAACATTCGATTTGAAAACACCGTTCTCAGGCATAATAAAACTCCGAAGTACTTGGGCATGACGCTGGAAAGAACACTATCTTTTAAAGAGCACCTAACAAAGACTGCCGAAAAATTAAAGACAAGAAACATCATTATTCAAAAGCTCTGTGGTACTACCTGGGAAGCAACGGCCTCCACTCTGCGCACCTCTGCTTTAGCAATTGTATTCTCGGCTGCCGAATACTAGAATACTGTGCTCCGATTTGGCTAAACAGCCCACATGTAAAAAAGGTGGATGTCCAGTTGCATAACACTCTAAGGATGATTTCTGGAGTAATTAAACCCACTCCAACGCAATGGCTCCCAATATTAAGCCACATCCTGCCGCAACACCTGCGACGTACTGACGCCCTTGTACGTGAATACAAAAACATCATGGGAAATAGAAGCCTGCCAATCCACCAAGGCATTGAGGCTCCAGACACTAATAGGCTTCGATCTAGGAACCCGCCAACAAGAACAGCAAGGGACTGTGTACAAGAAGGTTTCAGTATCACAAACACATGGTCTGAAAAAAGGAATGCATGGCAAAATCATAACATGCCTTGATTCACACAAAATCCACCTGGTTTGGACCTACCACGCAAAACGTGGTCCACTCTAAATAGGATTAGAACTCGTCATGGCAGATGTGCTTACTCCCTGTATAAATGGGGCAAAACACCATCCCCTCAGTGTGACTGCGGAGAAACTCAGACCATCAGCCACATTGCTGAAGAGTGTTCCAGAACAGCCTACAATGAGAGCCCCGACGACTTCCTGCTCGCAACTCGAGGGTCGATAGATATATTAATAGACTTGTATGTTGTAATCCGTAAACTTTGTTACATTAGTAATGATGGTTTGCAATTATTAACGTTTGTTATATTAGTGATTTTTCTGTTTGTTTCTTATGTGTCTGTATTGCCATACGATAAATAAATAAATATCCAAAGCATTCTTAAGTGGAGTGACCATATAAAACAAATAGTGCGAGAAGCAAAGACAGGAAGTCTCTTATTAGGCACTTGTTCGACCGATTCTTGAGTATTGTTCATCTGTCTTGGGTCCCAACCAGGTAGGACTGATAGAAAAGATAGAGAAGATCCCACGAAGAGTGGCGCGCTTCGTCACGAGACCGTTTAGACGGCACGAGAGCATTACGAAGATGATAAACAAACTCCGCTGTCAAACAAGACAGACGTTCTGCATCACGAAGAGATTTACTACTGAAATTTCGAGAAAGAACTTTATTACTTCCCCAACCCCCTCCTCCCCCCCTCCCCCCCCCCCCCCCCTATGGCTCATGTAATGACCACGAGGATAAAATTCGAGAAATTAAAGCCAATACAGAATCTTACGACAATCATACCACCCATGCGCAATTACGAGTGGAACATGGTCGGATAGCTCAGCTGGTAGTACAAAAGTACCCTTCGCCACACATCATTTGGCGGCTTTTGGAGTATGATGTGCATGTCTAGTTACGGATTTTACAACCACATCATACACTGCAAACCACCTAATGGTGTTTGGCGGAGGGTACATTTTGTACCATCGAATGAGCCCTCCAAACTCGTCCCACTCGCGCATAGCACGTGGGAAGAATGATTCACGGTAAGCCCGCGTATTGGTCCTAATTTCACAAATTTTCTCCTCGTGGTCATTAGGCGAGACTTTTGTGGTGCGAAGTAATATGTTGTCCGATCTTTTCGGAAAGTGTTCTCTCGAAACTTCAATAGTAAATCTCCACGCGATGCTGAACGCCTCTCTTTCACTGTCTTCCAATGGAGTTTTTTGAGTATCTCCGTAACGCTCTCGCGCCAGGTAAACGATCCCGTGACGAAACGCGCCGCTCTTCGGTGGATCTTCTCTGTCTCTTCTATCAGTCCTACCTGACGGTACCAGATTTTTTTTTTTTTTTTTTTTTTTTGGTCATCAGTCTACTGACTGGTTTGATGCGGCCCGCCACGAATTCCTTTCCTGTGCTAACCTTGTAACCTCCCCACAAAAAATGTAATGATATTATTTTAAATGTGAATAATCATTGAGCTAAGTGTAAGCTCCCCAGAGAAATTTTGAAAAACAATAATTGAATGTTAACTAGAATACAACTTAATGTAACCTCCCAGCAAATAAATTTAAAGACAATGACAATTAAATGAAAACTAGCTATCTGACCCAAATGTAAGCTTCGCACAAAAAAATGTAAGTCAAATTAATGATAATGAAATCTCAGTCACAATAAAAATGCAAATAGACCGAAATGTCGATCTTAGGCCCTGTTCACTAATTAAACTGAAATTCTTACCTTAGTAAAACTGCATCAGCTCTTATTTTTCGCCATAGCTTGGAGGAAATTCAGTGCAAAAATTTTGAATTTAAGGGAAACTTTTCTTTAAGGAATAGCAAGGGAAATATTTCTTTCATTAAAGGATTCTTTGTTGAAAAATTGCTTTGAAAACAAAATTATTAATGGGGCGATTCTTGGACAAATTAGTTACAGTTAATTTACACCATTAGCTGAGCGCAATGCTGCTTCATTACCTTATTTAAAAAATAATATACCTCGTCCTGAATCTTGACCAGAGTGCCATGTCGTCGCCCGCCGACTCCTCACTCGCAACTGAACTCTCTCGCAACGCGATCGCAACTGCCAGAGAACTGAACTCTCGCGCGGTCAAGCGCAGACTAGGAACGGCAAATAGCTCTGGTCAGAGACTCTCCAATGCCTCGCCATCGCCGCCACACAACATACGTGTTTCATAACCCTCCACTGGGGAGGGCAAATATTTGGCAGCGATGGTGAGTCATTTGGACTTGCCATGCGCGGCAATTTTTTTTTAATTAATCAACTTTTACAATTTACAGAATATTCAGAACATGAATTAAACGTGATGCTCATGCACTGAGTACAAAACATTATACAACGAGTACAGAGCGTATCAGCAAATCAGAAAAATGTATATACAATATAAAAGACGAGAGTGCACATATACTGTACTTCAGAACAAATCGAAAAATGTCTTTAGCATTTTCACAACAAATAAACATAATGGCAAAAAATCATGTTGACAAGTGACATAAGTGTACTTGCATTGGAGTTCAGCAAATCGAAAAAAAATATATAGGCCATGAACATAAATGATGTTAGCAAAAAGTGATTTTCACTATGTGACAAGAATTAGGATAGGAAAGGGAAGGATTGCATCGTGATTGTAGCACTTTAGATTGCACATAGCTGCTCTGAAAGTCCATATCTTTCCACAGAAGTACAACACCAAGTGACACCATTTGAAGTTCTTTTTCCATTAGTATTTATCAGCGTAGCCAAGACACTGAAATGTCGTAGTAATCTTCCATGTTATCATTTTGGCAGTAGATCAGGTACACCAAACAGTGGGACCATAATAACGTCTCCATCGCTCACGGTGGTGGACAGCATGTCGTGTCAACACCACGCTCTTACAAGGCACACCAACGTAGAATTAGTGCAAAAACCAAATATAGTGCTCTTTATCAGGAGGATGTACAGGACAAATGGATATTGCAGTAATTCAGGGTAGTGCGGTCAGAAGGTGAAGGACATTAAGTCACATACTAGTCTTCATTAGCAATTACATTAGTAATGGCTCTGAGCACTATAGGACTTAACTTCTGTGGTCATCAGTCCCCTAGAACTTAGAACTACTTAAACCTAACTAACCTAAGGACATCACACACATCCACGCCCGAGGCAGGATTCGAACCTGCGACCGTAACAGTCCCGCGGTTCTGGACTGCGCGCCTAGAACCACTAGACCACCGCGGCCGGCAATTACATTAGTAGTTTGCGGCATTCATAGCCCAGTTATTGAACATTTCTGTACCATGTATGTAGTATTACAGAATAATGTTCATAAAATTAAATTATTGGCATCATGGGTAACCATATTACAATAAACAGTGGCAGTCTTTGGCCAGTTACAAAGCATATTTAGTGTGACAGAATAATGTTCATCAGAACTCTTCATTGAAAAGGTGAGTCAATTATTGGCCTAGCATTAACATAATACATTAAGTTATACAAATTATTGGCACTCATTGGCCAGTTACCAAAACATGAAAAGTCGTAATTGAAAACAAGAGCTAATTAATGGCATAATTATTAACATAATTCATTTAGTGACATTAATTATTGGCACTCAGTGGCCAGTTATAGAACATGAAAAGTCATCATTGAAAACAGGAGCTAATTAATGGCATAATTAATAACATAATTCATTTAGTGACATTAATTATTGGCACTCAGTGGCCAGTTAGCAAAATATTAAAAGTCATAATTCATTTAGTTATATTAATTATTGGCACTCAGTGGCCAGTTATAGAACACCAAAGGTCATAATTGAAAACAGGAGCTAATTAATGGCATAATTAATAACATAATTCATTTAATTACATTAATTATTGGCACTCAATGGCCAGTTACCAAAACTTGAAAAGTCATCATTGAAAACAGGACCTAATTAATGGCATAATTAATAACATAATTCATTTAGTTACATTAATTATTGGCACTCAGTGGCCAGTTACCAAAACATGAAAAGTCATAATTCATTTAGTTATATTAATTATTGGCACTCAGTGGCCAGCAAGTATTGAATAGTACAAAACATTGTTCATCATTCAGTATTATTCAGATCATTAAGAAGTCATTATTAAAAATCAGTTAATTACAGTCATAGCATTAATAATCATGGGCATTATAAGTAGTCTCATTACAATAAAGAGTGGCAGTTATTAGCCAGTTACAAAGCATTATTTTATATATATTTTTTGTATCATTAGGAAGTCATTATTGAAGTGACATACTATTAAGAGCTGATCAGTATTATTCAGAATTCTCTTAAACTAGTAGCATTATTTGGGACTGGTAATACATTTTTTTTTTTAGCAATGCATTGCGTTAGGTAATTACAGCGGAAAACAAGAGAGAAGAATTTGCTTCTGGGTTGTTGGTATAAATGAAAATGTGTAACGTCATCCGTCATAAGTCAGTTGTGGCAAGATTATGAAACAAGTAGAGTATATGTAATCACATTCATAGGTTTAATGAACAACTGCTTATAGCACATTAATCTCATAAATAATTTCTTCTGCAAAATATATATTAAAAAAATGGATTATTAAGCTGAAAAGAGAAATGCATCTTAAGCTGAAAAGTAGTGAACTTCGAATTAACAGGTAGTGAAATGTGTATAAAAAATGTGTTCCATAGCTGTCCTTTCCAAAACCTTCAGTCATCATACCATACGATATAAAACATACTGTCAAAACAAACTGCAACAAATACTTAAATAACTACATAGCATAAATACATAAACTTCAACATCATCCTCATCTGTAAAGAAAAACTTCATTATCCATATTAACATAACTTCATTATTATCATCACCTGTAAAGAAAAACCTCATTATTCATAGTATCATACTCTTCATCATTATTCATCAGCATTCATTATCATCTGCAAAAAAATCACTTCCTTACTCATTATACAACTATTCCTTATCTCTAGCATATTTCATCACTAAAACTAAGATGTGTAGTTCTGTCTGACAGCTTGCATCAATCGCCTTGTATTCTGAAAGAAAAAATTAGTTAAGACTCTACGATGAGTATAGTATATTCTTGTTAATGCTTGTTAATCCTGATCCATTTACTCTTCCTCATTAAGTTATTGCATCTTCTTTCGTTTATTCCGTAGGTGAAATTCCCATTTCTGTTTATTTCCTTTACATGTTATTTCTTTCTGAAAAATGATGAACAAAGATTAATGTCTTGCATTTCAATCATATACCCACTAAATAACGACTGGTTAATGGTGACACAATTAAGCACACAGCATAACATGACAGAAACGTAATATGTCAAAAGCATAGACAGTGTTCAAAGGCCAAAAATGTACAGAGAATATCACAATGCAGCAGCAAAAAAAAAAAAAAAAAAAAAAAAAAAAAAGATATAAATAGTCACGATGTTGAGATATCATAGGGCAAAAATGCGTCAAAGTCAACTGGTGTGTTATACCTTAACTATTTCACAGTGCATACAAACAAAACTGGAAAACAATCACACACACACAAAAAAAATGGAAAATGTGCACGGTCTGATGTGTAACGACAAGAAGAGCGACCTGCTAACCTTACCTTGCCGGGCACTTGCCAAGAAAAAATACGATAATCATCAATAATTAGTCATGTGAATATAATTGCATAAATGATCATAAAAATTAGTAAATAGCATTACAGTGTGATAAATCGTAAAGTATGTTCACTCAATAAAGGGTTTTATGTTGGATAAGTGGTGGTTTCCTTTCGATTTTCTGGTTCTCAGAGTTTCGACGTGTACTACATTGGGGTGAGGAATACTGCGAATCCGATATGGACCTGCGTATAGAAGTTCAAATTTACTGCACCTACCTTTTAATTTGCTGGATAAATAGTGTGTTCGTACTAATATCTTCTGTCCAATGTGAAAGTCTCGGCGTGTACAAACCTGTTTTTGCTGTCTTCTCCGGCGCTCTGCGGCGCGTTTGATGTTGTTCAGCGCAATGTCAATTATTTCGTGTTGTCTTAGTCGACGACAGGTAGGGAAGTTTACTAATTCTTTAATTTTGTTTGGTGGTTCAACGTTTTTCAGTATAACAGACGGAGATAGCATAGTGGATTCATTTGGAATGGAATTAAATCCATCTTGGAATGAGAATATGTGTGTATCCCAATTAATGTGTCTTTTGTGGCAGTATATTCTACACAGTTTACCAATGTCTTTCATTAATCGTTCACAGGGGTTCGAAGAAGCATGGTACTTGGATATATAAATCGGAGAAATGTTTCTAGTTCGTAACATGCGTGTCCGTATAGCAGAACGAAATTGTGACCCATTATCAGAAATTACTCTCATCACATGCCCTACATGAAATAGAAAATGTTTTACAAATGCTTTCGAAACAGTTTTAGCAGTAGCTTTGCGTAACGGAGTGAAAGTAACAAATTTTGAAGTGAGTTCAACAGCGACAAAGATGTAGCAATAACCTCTATTAGTTCTCGGAATTGGACCAAAAATGTCTACTGTGGCCATATGTCTTAATTTAACAGGTATAATGGGATATAATGGAGGAGTATGTGAAGTGGTGTCTGACTTAGCTTTCTGGCAAATGTTACATGACGCTAAAACTCGTCGTATACGTTTTTCTATGTTGGTAAAATAACAGTTCTGTCTCAGTATAAGAAAACATTTTCTGGCTCCGTAATGTGCATAGCTTAAATGAGTGTACCAGATTAATTTGTTAACAAGTTCGTCACGAATGCATAATAACCAATTGTTGCTGTCTAGATGAGAGCGGCGAAACAGAATTTCATTGCGTACAGTGTAGTGGTTTCAAATCGTAACGTTATTCTTATCTTGCCAAAGGTGTTTAATTTCTTTCCACACATTGTCTTTACTTTGCTCTTTTGCTACGTCCTGTAATGACGACGAAATAAAATTTTCAAATGCAACTTGTTGAATGTACATGACACTGAAATTTGCTTTGCAGAAGTTGGTTGCTATTCTTGCTGATTGTTGCTGAGAGAACGCGATAGTGCGTCTGCTATAACATTTTGTGTGCCGGGAATGTGAACTATTGTAAAATTAAATTCCTATAAATACAGCTTCCATCTGCTCAACCTGTCGTGAGTGAATTTAGCCTGTGAACTATTGTAAAATTAAATTCCTATAAATACAGCTTCCATCTGCTCAACCTGTCGTGAGTGAATTTAGCCGAAAGTAAAAATTGTATAGATCTGTGGTCTGTGTAAACGGTGGTGTGTCTGCCATAAAGAAAGTGCCGCTATCTCGTAAAAGCCCATACAACACATAATGTTTCCAATTCTGTAACGGAGTAATTTCGTGCAGCAGGTGACAAAATGCGGCTTGCAAATGCGATGTTTTTAATTACTGTTGAGCCATCTTCTTCAATTTCCTGAAAAATGTGTACGCCTAAGGCGGTGTTGGAACTGTCGGTGGCAATGGAAAAATTTCTAGTAAGATCTGGGTGCGATAAAAGTGGTGCATTCAACAAAGCATGTTTCAGGTTCACGAATTCAGAATGTGCTTGCTTATCCCAGGACCAAATAGTGTTTTTACCTGTCAATTGTCATAATCTGGGTGTGTCTAAAGCAGAGTGATGAATAAATTTACGAAAAAAGTTAATTAAGCCCAAAAAACCGCGTAGTTGCTTTTTCGTTGTAGGAACAGTAATGTCACGTAAAGTTTGAAGTTTTTCCGGGTCAGGCGCCATGCCTTCTGCTGAAATTACGTGTCCAAGAAATTTTATAGAAGTTTTGCCAAAGTGCGATTTACTGAGGTTAACTGTAAGTCCTCGTGCATGAAAAGTTTGTAACAGACGTTCAAGAATCATATTGTGTTCAGACCCGTTAGCTTCTGCGATAAGAATGTCGTCTACGTAAGTCGTAATTCTGTCTTTCAGTTCTGTCGGAAGTATAGTGTTCAAACCGCGAATAAAAGCTGCAGAAGAAATAGTTAAGCCGAACGGTAATTTACAAAATTGATAACAGTCACTAAAACAGAGAAAAGCTGTGTACTTTCTGCAATTCGGATGAAGTTGAATTTGCCAAAAACCCGATTTCAAATCTAATGTGGAATAAATAGCAGTACCGTGAAATTTCTGTAGAAGTTCCTCTAGTGTCTGTGGTCGATCTGTTTCATTAATAATTATGTCATTGATGTGACGTGAATCAAGTACGAGGCGAAGTGAGCCATCTTTTCTCTTAACAATATGTAGCGGGTTTATGTGCGGACTAACTGCCGGTTCAATAATTCCTTGGTCAAGCATATCCTGCAATTCTTTCTTAACCTGTTCTCTGTGAATATATGGAATAGGATAATGCTTAGCTTTAAATGTGTCGTGCTGTTTGACTTGAAATTCATACATAAATCCGGACATAGTACCAGGAATGTTGTCAAAAACTGGAGCTTGCTGTAAAAGAATTTTGTGTAATTGCGTTCGTTCGTCGTCTGTATTTGCATTGCTTTGTTTAACTGCATTACGTCGTAGTCAGCTTCGTCTGGAGTATTATAGTTATGTACGTACGTGTCCGTGAAAAATGCGGAATTACAGTCTATGTTACGTAACACGGAAATGACCTGTGTACAATTAATTGTTTCCTCTTCTGCCGATAATGAGTGCTGAAATTCTAAAGCCAATTGCACATTTTCATCCTTCAACATTAAATAGGAATTCTGAAAATCAACCACTGCGTCGTGTTGTACGAGAAAATTAGTACCTAAAATAACGTCTGTTGTCAATAAAGGAACAATCCAAAAATTTGAGTGAAAAGTATGACCTGCAATACAAAATGATAAGTGTGTCTGTAATTTAACGTCTACTCCTTTACTTGATACTGCTCCTTTCACTTTCGTTTTGCCTAATGGTAATGTGGGATAGGTATTCTCTTTGTTACACTCGTTAAAAGTCTCCTCATTTATTACTGACATAGGTGATCCGGAATCGATTACTGCTGAAAATTTCAATGAACCAATTTTAATTTCGATGACAGGATGTGAAATGATTTTCTGAACAACTGGTCTTTCCTGTAAAAGAGTGTCTCGGATGTCGTCAAAAGTAATTACATTTTCGTAAACAACATTCTGCGTGTCTAAAGTAGTGCTTGTGTTACTGGAAGATGCGACCTGTACAGTATCTAGTCAAATTCTATCTGACGTGTTATTATTATCAGGAGGATGTTGTGGCATTTCTACTATTTGAACAGTTCTATTACTTCTTCCAGACGTATTACGTTCTGGATGATACCTACTGTCGGGTTCATTCATGAGAATATGTTCTTGCGGATGATTTTACTGTTGGTATGACCGACTGTTGTTAGATGTACGCTGAAAATTGTCCTCATTATTTTTACGTCTGTCGTAATACTCATTCCTGTACGGTGCATTGCGATAGGAATTGAAATAGTGTGTTTTCTGTACGTAGTTATTTCTTTGCTGCCGTGCGTTACTATTTGTTGTATCAGGGACTATACGTGCACGCGGCGAAACATTAAAGCCTGGTTGACCTTGTGCATTCCATTGTTGGTTAGGTATGCTAACCGGATGACTTTCATGCTGTTGCGGTGGAAAACGTCTATTGTTACTAAAATGTGGTTCCTGTTGCTGAAAAGTTTGACGATATTGATAATTGGAATTTGGTCTGTTATTAAAGTTCGGTTGGTTGTCATTCCTAAAGCGTCTGTTACCTTTTCTATTGAAATTACGTGTCTGATCATAATTACTGTATGTTTGTTGACCTTGGTTGTTATACGAAAAATTTTTGTTCACAAAGGAATAATCAGATTGCTGCACTTCTAAAAGCTGTAACAGATCTCTGAATGCTGAAATATTTTCTTTTCGTTGACCCGTTAGAAGTGAAACTCTCAATGACCGTGGTAATTTAGAGAGACATAATTGAATGAGTGCAGATTCACTGTAAGGTTCACTTAGGTACTGGTTTTGTTGCACCATGTGCTCAAAAAATTGCGCGACACTGGGATAATTGGAGTTCTCATAATTTGGTAAACTAATTAATTGATCTTTAATTCCGCGCTGTGTCGTCTTCGACCAGTACGCTGACAGAGAAGCATTCTGAAACTCTTCTACCGAGTAACATTTTCTCGCGATCGGTCTCATTCGAGTTGCCGGTTCGCCTTCCAAAAAACTGCAAATAAATTCAAGTTTATGCGTAACGGGCCATGTCAGTGGAAAAGCAAAGCTAAATTGTTGTATCCAATCCAGTGGGTGAATCTGTGTTCTGTCATTCTTAAACACTTCAAATTTTCTTACTGACAGAAAATGTTTGTAATCGAAATTATCGTCTCTGTGTGATGGAACAGGTTCAGGATTGTAAGAGAATCTGTTGAACTGTGGTTGTTCGGAATCTAAGTCCCGTACTCTCTGTAGATTACCCAAATTATACGCGTTGCCCGAGTCTGTCAAATGTTCGCAAAGTGGCGTCTGCTGTGATGTGCTATTAACTGAAATACTTTTTATCTCTGTTACTTCTTGTTGTAAACTTGACAACTTTCTACGCAACGTGTTATTAGACGAATCGATCTCATTAATTGTCTGCTGTAAATTTTGAAATTCAGGTGTTTGATTAAATGAAACCGGTGAAGTATCGTCTGATTTGCTGTCATTATTACTTTCAATGACGTCAATACGACTGGCCAGTTCATCACATTTTTCAGTCAGTATTTTTACCTGATCATCGGTTTTAGTGTCAGTGGCATTAATCTGTTTTTGCAATTTACGTGTAGTTTCGTTCAGTTTTTTAACGTCGGCTTTGACGACATCGGAATCCTGTGTTAGTTCTAATTGTTCAAGTCTGTCGGTCACTGTTTGAAAATCGGTTGTGTATGTGTCTGTTTTCGATTTAAGATCCGAAATTTCGTCACGTAATTCGTGTTCGAGTGTTTGATGGTATTAATTTCGTCGGACACTGTGGCAATATTATTGTCTACATACGTTTTTGCCTTCGCAAACATTTTACGTTTGTCTTCTTGTCTCTGAGCAGTGATTGTTTCCATGACTTGACGTTTGACTTTATTTTGATCCTGAATAAATTTGCGGAAACGCGTATCACTGTTTTGTATGTGAAGACTAAGACGTTCGTTAATTTGAGTGTTCTGTTGTTCGAATTTCGCGTCAATCTTTTCATCCATTGTGCGCGAAAGTTCTGCTGTCATTGCTTTAAACTCGTCACGTAATTGTGTAGCTTTTTCAGAGCATTGTTTAGCGACTCCGCTAATTTCGTCTCTGAGTGTTTCTGTAGTAGCTGCTTGCAGTTCCCTTAATTCCTGAGCAACAGACTTAATTTCTTCGCTACTATTTCTTGAACAAGCCTCTATTTCCTCGCGTAACTGTTCCTTGGTATCATGACACTGCGCGGCAACGTCTCTAATTTATTCACTAAGCTGTCTGGAAATGTTGTCTAATTTTTCATTTAATTGTTCGTTCTGTTCACTAAGCTGTTTGAAATTTTCATTCTGTTGTTTAGAATTGTTCTCGTTAAGTTGTATCATTAATGCTATGATTCGATCCATGTCAATATTAGCTACTGTATTCTTGTGCTGTTTAGTGGCGTACCTGCAATTGTCACGTCTTCTGTAACCATTTGGTTATTCTGAGATTTACAAAAAGGTTTGCCAGTCGAATGTACACTGTCGGTCACTATTTCTGAATTAAATGGATCCGTCGTACTTTCAGTACACTGTCCATTTTCATTAGACAAATTTGTCTGTTCGTCATTTGAATTTTCCAAACCGGGTGAGTTAAGCAGAGCACATAACCGAGTTCGTTTGTTCATCATTAAGACAAAAATCATCATGAGTGGAATGCATTGATTGTCAGTGAACGCAGCATTGTCATCATTTCACTGCGTGTCACAATTACTATCGGTCACGTTGATTAAATCGGTAAATTCATTCACAATACCTGGCGATACACTATTCATAGTCTTTCGCGGCATTTTTACAATATTCAAAATTATTCACAAAACAAATAAGCACAATGCAAAAGCAACACACAAATACAACAGAGCAACGAATTGCCGATGATCTGAGGAAAGAAAGTCACAAAATTAGTAAAAGCGTTGCGCCAAATGCTAATTACATTTAAACAAACAAGAGCAGATATCTGGCTACGTTTCATAAGATTCTCAACGAAATACGATCCTGGACCGGGTGTCGCCAAGTGTAACCTCCCCACAAAATTTTTAAAGACGTTATTTAATAGAAATGGAGCCAAGTGTAACCTCCCCATAAAAATGAATGATAATGAGAATAGAACCTAATGTAACATCCTAGCAAATAAATTTATAAATGAAAACTATCTATCTAACCCAAATGTAAGCTTCGCACAAACAAAATGTAAGTCAAATTAATGATAATGAAATCTCAGTCACAATAAAAATGCAAATAGACCGAAATGTCGATCTTAGGCCCTGTTCACTAATTAAACTGAAATTCTTACCTTAGTAAAACTGCTTCTGCTCTTATTTTTCGCCATAGCTTGGAGGAAATTCATTGCAAAAATTTTGAATTTAAGGGAAACTTTTCCTTAAGGAATAGCAAGGGAAATATTTCTTTCATTAAAGGATTCTTTGTTGAAAAATTGCTTTGAAAACAAAATTATTACTGGGGCGATTCTTGGACAAATTAGTTACAGTTAATTTACACCATTAGCTGAGCGCAATGCTGCTTCATTACCTTATTTAAAAAATAATATACCTCGTCCTGAATCTTGACCAGAGTGCCATGTCGCCGCCCGCCGACTCCTCACTCGCAACTGAACTCTCTCGCAACGCGATCGCAACTGCCAGAGAACTGAACTCTCGCGCGGTCAAGCGCAGACTAGGAACGGCAAATAGCTCTGGTCAGAGACTCTCCAATGCCTCGCCATCGCCGCCACACAACATACGTGTTTCAACCTCTTCATCTCAGAGTAGCACTTGCAACCTACGTCCTCAATTATTTGCTTGACGTATGCCAATCTCTGTCTTCCTCTACAGTTTTTGCCCTCTACAGCTCCCTCTAGTACCATGGAAGTCATTCCCTCATGTCTTAGCAGATGTCCTATCATCCTGTCCCTTCTCCTTATCAGTGTTTTCCACATATTCCTTTCCTCTTCGATTCTGCGTAGAACCTCCTCATTCCTTACCTTATCAGTCCACCTAATTTTCAACATTCGTCTATAGCACCACTTCTCAAATGCTTCGATTCTCTTCTGTTCCGGTTTTCCCACAGTCCATGTTTCACTACCATACAATGCTGTACTCCAGACGTACATCCTGAGAAATTTCTTCCTCAAATTAAGGCCGGTATTTGATATTAGTAGACTTCTCTTGGCCAGAAATGCGTTTTTTGCCATAGCGAGTCTGCTTTTGATGTCCTCCTTGCTCCGTCCGTCATTGGTTATTTTACTGCCTAGGTAGCAGAATTGCTTAACTTCATTGACTTCGTGACCATCAATCCTGATGTTAAGTTTCTCGCTGTTCTCATTTCTACTACTTCTCATTACCTTCGTCTTTCTCCGATTTACTCTCAAACCATACTGTGTACTCGTTAGACTGTTCGTTCCGTTCAGCAGATCATTTAATTCTTCTTCACCTTCACTCAGGATAGCAATGTCATCAGCGAATCGTATAATTGATATCTGTTCGCCTTGTATTTTAATTCCACTCTTGAACCTTTCTTTTATTTCCATCATTGCTTCCTCGATGTACAGATTGAAGAGTGGGGACGAAAGGCTACAGCCTTGTCTTACACCCTTCTTAACACGAGCACTTCGTTCTTGATGGTCCACTCTTATTATTCCCTCTTTGTTGTTGTACATATTGTATATGACCCGTCTCTTCCTATAGCTTACCCCTACTTCTTTCAGAATCTCGAACAGCTTGCACCATTTTATATTGTCGAACGCTTTTTCCAGGTCGACAAATCCTATAAAAGTGTCTTGATTTTTCTTTAGCCTTGCTTCCATTATTAGCCGTAAGGTCAGAATTGCTTCTCTCGTCCCTTTACTTTTCCTAAAGCCAAACTGATCGTCACCTAGCGCATTCTCAAGTTTCTTTTCCATTCTTCTGTATATTATTCTTGTAAGCAGCTTCGATGCATGAGCTGTTAAGCTGATTGTGCGACAATTCTCGCACTTGACGGTTCTTGCCGTCTTCGGAATTGTGTGGATGATGCTTTTCCGAAAGTCAGATGGTATATTGCCAGACTCATATATTCTACACACCAACGTGAATAGTCGTTTTGTTGCCACTTCCCGCAAAGATTTTAGAAATTCTGATGGAATGTTATCTATCCCTTCTGCCTTATTTGACCGTAAGTCCTCGAAAGCTCTTTTAAATTCCAATTCTAATACTGTATCCCCTACCTCTTCTAAATCGACTCCTGTTTCTTCTTCTATCACATCAGACAAATCTTCACCCTCATAGCGGCTTTCAATGTATTCTTTCCACCTATCTGCTCTCTCCTCTGCATTTAACAGTGGAATTGCCGTTGCACTCTTAATGTTACCATCGTTGCTTTTAATGTCACCAAATGTTGTTTTGACTTTCCTGTATGCTGAGTCTGTCCTTCCGCCAATCATATCTTTTTCGATGTCTTCACATTTTTCCTGCAGCCATTTCGTCTTAGCTTCCCTGCACTTCCTATTTATTCCATTCCTCAGCGACTTGTATTTCTATATTCGTGATTTTCCCGGAACATGTTTGTATTTCCTCCTTTCATCAATTAACTGAAGTATTTCTAATGTTACCCATGGTTTCTTCGCAGCTACCTTCTTTGTACCTATGTTTTCCTTCCCAACTTCTGTGATGGCCCTTTTTAGAGATGTCCATTCCTCTTCAACTGTACTGCCTACTGCCTCCATCACACAGCTTGAGTCTGCTGCCAAGGGGCGTCACTGTGGGGAATCAAATGCGGGGATGTGAGGGTCGTCGAGCACGTCTCATGTGTCCTCCGATCAGTCCACTGCTGTGACCAGCCTGGGTTATGCCTGCACTGAGGTTGACCCCTCGCCCTTGGTCGAGTGGGAGATCATTCCAAAGTCTGGCAGGCAGCGAAAAACTTCCCGTCGGGCCGATCCTAGGGCCTCCCTGGTTCGTTTCACGAGCAGGTTTCGGGCGTTATCTGTGGCTGACGATGTCTCTTAGCCATATGCAGTCGACCACCCTGTTCCAGAGGAAGCGTCTCAGCCTGCAAGGTCTGGGCATTCACAGAGGGTGAGTTTGCTGGTAGATTGGAGCTCCAATGTTAAGCCAGTAATGGGGCCCCTTAGGAACATGGCTGCCAAGGAGTAGAAGGAAGAAAGTGTCCACTCTGTGTGCATTCTTCGGGTGGGGGGTCATTCCAGATGTGGAAAGGGTGATTCCGGATGCCTAGAAGAGTACAGGGTGGAGCCAACTGCAGGTGGTGGCTCATGTCGATACCAATGACGTGTGTCGCTTTGGATCAGAGCAGATTCTCATTGGTTTCGGGCGCCTGGCGGACATGGTAAAGTCTGCCTGGCTTGCCTCCGGGATTAAGGCGGAGCTCACCATCTGCAGCATCGTCGATAGAACTGACTGTGGTCCTTTGGTGCAGAGCCGAGTGGAGGCTCTGAATCAGAGGCTGAGGCGGTTCTGTGACCGTCTAGGCTGCCGATTCCTTGACTTGCGCCATCAGGTGGTTGGTTTCCGGGTTCCACTTAATACATCAGAAGTCTACTACACACAGGAGGCGGCTACACGGGTAACTGGGACTCTGTGGAAGTGAGTGGGCGGTTTTTTTAGATTAGAGGGTCTCAGGTAACCAGAGGAGTGGCGTTCGTCTAAAAGTGGGTGGGTAAAACACAGTAAGGTAGTTGTAGAAACGATCGGTATTGTAGTTGTAAATTTTCGAAGCTGTGTTGGGAAAGAACCACACCTCCATGCCCTAATAGAAAGCACTGAAGCTCAAATACGAGGGTCGGTCAAAAAGTAATGCCTCCCATTTTTTTCTACTTAAAGAAATTAAGTTAAGTGAAAAATTTGAATTTGGCGCCATTCCTCAAACCTTCTTCTGCAATCCACTGCAGTAGTAACTTTCTGTGTCAACAGGTGGCAGCACAGCAGAAGTTTGTAAGATGGCCGACATCGATGTTCGTTTGAGACAGCGTTGTGTGATTGAATTCTTGAATGCAGAAGGTGAAACGCCCATACACATTCATGAAAGACTGAAGAAGGTGTATGGTGTTGTGACAGTGGATGTCAGCACTGTTAGACGATGGGTTCGTCGTTGTAAGGAAGCTGAAGGGCAAACACCGTTGACTGACGAAAAGCGGAGCGGCAGGCCGGTGAGTGCAGTGACTCCACACAACATTCAGCAAGTTGATGACATCATTCGTGGTGACCGTCGGGTGACTGCAGATGAAGTGTGTCGCATTATTTCTCTTAGTAAAGGCAGTGTGATCACGATTATTAAACAATTGGGGTACTCAAAAGTTTGTGCACGGTGGGTTCCAAGAATGTTAACCGATCAGAATAAAGAGGCAAGGAAAACAATAGCCTCCCAACACTTGCAGCGCTTCCGTTTGGAGGGAGATGAGTTTCTGAAAAAAATTGTGACCGGGGACGAAACATGGGTGCATTTTTTTGAACCCGAATCAAAGAGGCAGTCAATGGAGTGGCGTCACACAAGCTCGCCGAGGAAGAAAAAATTCAAAACTGTGCGATCGGCAGGGAAAGTTATGGCAACAGTTTTCTGGGATACAGAGGGTGTGATTCTGGTTGATTTTTTGGAGCAGGGATGCACAATAAATTCTGTTCAATACGCCACAACCCTCAACAAACTTAAAGCACGTCTTCAGCGAGTTCGCCCAACAAAATCAATGGCAGATGTTCTTCTTTTGCATGACAATGCAAGACCACACACCAGTCGTCACACCGCTGACGAGATTGTCAAAATTGGATGGGAAGTTTTGCCTCATCCCCCATACAGCCCTGACCTGGCACCATCAGACCTCCATCTGTTCGGGCCACTAAAAGAAGCTCATCGTGGGATTAATTTTGAAGATGAGGAGGCCGTCAAAACATCCGTGCGTCAATGGCTTAGGAAGCAGAGCTGTGATTTTTACCGTGCTGGGATACATGCCCTTGTTCAAAGATGGACCAAAACTGTAGAGATGGGCGGAGATTACATTGAAAAATGACAAAATGATCCTCAATGTTGTGGTTTTCAACCTATGTAATTGCATTTAAATTTCCTGACAATTAAACGTAGAAAAAAAGTAGGAGGCATTACTTTTTGACTGACCCTCGTAGTTGAAGGTACAGCCGGAAATAAGTTCAGCGGAAATTTTTTCAAACGATCTAACAGTGTTCAGAAAGGGTAGATTAAATACTGATGGTGGTGGAGTATTTATTGCTGTCAGAGGTAGTTTGCCTTGTAGTGAAATTGAAGTAGACAGTTCGTCTGAAGTAGTATGGGCAGAGGTTATACCTGACAATCGGACTAATCTATTAATTGGATCGTTTTACCCACCCCCCGACTCAGAAGATACAGTTGCTGAACAGTTCAAAGAAAACTTGAGTCTCATTTCAAATAAGTACTCCGCTCATACGATTATAGTCAGTGGTGACTTCAATCTACCCTCGATATGCTGGAAAAAGTATACGTTTAAAGCCAACGGCAGGCATAAAACGTCCTCCGAAATTGAACTGAAAGCTTTCTCGGAAAATTATTTCGAAAAATTAGTCCATGAGCCCACTCGAAGCGTAAATGGTTGCGAAAGCATCCTTGACCTTTTAGCAACAAATAATTTTGGACAAATAGTGAGTATTGTGAAAAATACAGGGAATAGCGACTACACGGCAGTTGCTGCTAGGCTGAATACCGTAACATCTACAACCATCGAATAGAAACACAAAGTATATCTATTTAAAAAAGCTTATAAAAATCCGCTTAACACCATTTTAAGAGACAGTCTTCACTCCTTCCGATCTGACCATGCAAATGTAGGAAAGTTTTGGGATGTTATCAAAGAGATAGTATCGACAGCAGTTGAGAGATATACACCACATAAATTAATAAGTGATAGTACTGATCCCACATGGTAAACAGAACGGGTCAGATCGTTGTTGCAGAAGCAACGAAAAAAGCATGCCAAATTTAAAAGAAACCAAAATCCCCAAGATTGGCAAAGTTTTAAAGAAGTTCGAAATATAGCACGTACTGCAATGCGAGATGCTTTTAATAATTCCCACAACGAAATTCTGTCTCGAAATCTGGCAGAAAACCCAGAGAAATTCTGGTCATACATAAAGCACACCAGTGGCAAGACGCAATCAATACCTTCACTGCGCGATAACAACGGTGAAGTCACTGACGACAGTGCCACTAAAGCAGAGTTATTAAACACGGTTTTACGAAACTCCTTCACCAAAGAAGACGAAGTAAATATTTCTGAATTCCAATCAAGAACAACTGCCAAGGTGAGAAACATAGAAGTATACATTATCGGTGTAACAAAGCAGCTTAAATCACTTAATAAAGGCAAGGCCTCCGGTCCAGATTGTATACCAGCCAGGTTCCTCTTACAGTATGCTGATAAAATAGCTCCATATTTAGCAATTATATACAACCACTCGCTTACAGTAAGATCCGTACCTAAAGACTGGAAAATTGTTCAGCTCACACCAATACCCAAAAAGGGAAGTAGGAGTAATTCGCTGAATTACAGGCCTATATCACTAACATCGATGTGTAGCAGGGTTTTAGAACATATACTGTATTCGAACATAATGAAGTACCTCGAAGGAAACGATTTATTGACACATGGTCAGCACGGATTCAGAAAATATCGTTCTTATGAAACACAACTAGCTCTTTATACTCATGAAGTAATAAGTGCTATCGACAGGAGATGTCTAATTGATTCCGTATTTTTAGATTTCCAGAAGGCTTTCAACTCCGTTCCTAACAAGTGTCTTCTAAACAAAGTGCGTGCCCATGGATTATCGCCTAAGTTGTGCAACTGGATTCGTGATTTCCTGTCAGAAAGGTCACAGTTCTTAGTAATAGACGGAAAGCTATCGAGTAAAAGAGAAGTAATACCCGCGTTCCCCAAGGAAGTATTATAGAACCTCTATTGTTCCTAAATAAATGGTTCAAATGGCTCTGAGCACTATGGGACATAACATCTGTGGTCATCAGTCCCCTAGAACTTAGAACTACTTAAACCTAATTAACCTAAGGACATCACACATATCCATGCCCGAAGCAGGATTCGAACCTGCGACCGTAGCGGTCACGCGGTTCCAGACTGAAGCGCCTAGAACAACACAACCACACCGGCCGGCCTATTATTCCTGATCTATATTAACGACATAGGATACAATCTGAGTCGCCGTCTTAGATTGTTTGCAGATGATGCTGTCATTTACCATTTTGTAAAGTCATCAGATGAACAAAATGACTTGCAAAATGATTTAGATAAGATATCTGTATGGTGCGAAAAGTGGCAATTTACCCTGAAGAAAGAAAAGTATGAAGTTATTCACCTGAGTACTAAAAGAAATCAGCTAAATTTCGATTACGCAATAAGCCACACAAATATGAAGGCTGTAAATTCAGCTAAATACTTAGGGATACAATTACAAATAACCAAAATTGGAACGATCACATAGATGAAATTGTGGGTAGAGCAAAGACTGCGATTCATCGGCAGAACACTTACAAGGTGCAACAGGTCTACTAAAGAGAGTGCTTACACCACGCTTGTCCGCCTTATTGTGGAGTATTGCTGTACGGTGTGGAATCCGCATCAGGCGGGACTGACGGATGACGTCGAAAAAGTACAAAGAAGTTATGTATTATCGCGAAATAGGGGAGATAGCGTCACAAAGATGATACGTGAATTGGAGTGGCATTCATTAAAACAAAGGCCTTTTTCGTTGCGATGGGATCTTCTCATGAAATTTCAATCACCAGTTTCCTCCTCCGATTGCGACAACATTCTGTTGCCACCCACCTACATAGGGAGAAATGATCATCACGATAAAAAAAAGAGAAATCAGGGCTCGCACAGAAAAATTTAAGTGCTCATTTTTTGCGTATGCCTTTCGAGAGTGGAACGATAGAGGGTCAGCTTGAAGGTGGTTCATTGAACCCTCAGCCAGGCACTTTATTGTGAACAGCAGAGTAATCAGGTAGATAATGTAGATGAACAACATATATCAGTTACAGCTGCCTAACGTTTAACACGAATTTTATATGTCCACATATGTGGGACGCTGCTCGATCATACTCTTTACCAGAAGCAGCGGCTAAGAGTACGAATGAACAGTCTTACCTATTTTGACATACAAGGTTTTGGTTAAATAGTTAGACAGCTGTAACTGATATATGTTGTTCCTAAATAAACCAACAATAATTTGTTATCAGAACAGTATGCAACATGCAGTCAAAGAATACGCTGAAACATAAATCGCAAGAAAATTCACCATGTCCTTCATAGCCTGTTCATTCTCCATGCCATCGCTGGGAGCAATTGTCAACTTAATCCAATCTTCCGTGATTGGCTCCTTGTAGACTGCACCACAACCTCGGCAATTCCAAATATTAGATCGCTCCTTGGATTTGGATCTGGTTGTTTCTGAAGATGGTAGCTCTGTCAAGTCCAGATTAGCTCTCGAGATTCTTAGCTTTGCTGGTTTACCTTGTTTTTCTAACAAATGCATTTTTGTTCGAAGATTCAGACGAAATCTCGGATTTTTTTGCCGTTTTCTTCTTTGTTGTGGATCGATCATATTTTTGCAGTGCATAAATACTGGATAGGCCTATACTGCTCGTACATCAGCTCTCTGAGCTTCATTTGTATCACGTTCTAGTTTTCTTCTTTTTTTTTCTTGTGACCATTGAGTGTGGGGATTTCTCAGCCTTATGGATTGCGGATACTCTGGAATATGCAGCTCGAAACAAAGAAGTTCAAATGGTTCAAATGGCTCTGAGCACTATGGGACTTAACTACCGTGGTCATCAGTCCCCTAGAACTTAGAACTACTTAAACCGAACTAATCTAAGGACATCACACACATCCATGCGCGAGGCAGGATTCGAACCTGCGACCGTAGCAGTCGCGCGGTTCCGGACTGCGCGCCTAGAACCGCTAGACCACCGCGGCCGGCTAAACAAAGAAGTCGCATCGGTATGCCTAATAGGTGAATTAGTTACCGTTAGAGCATTAAGAGTAGCGTGTAGTCTTTCCCGCGATATTACGGCGTACTCTTAACTGATGCGCCACACAGTTCAAAAAAGTGTCACAAATGGCAGTCACTATTTGGTTTCACTGTTTGTCGTCTCGTGGTTTATTCCTGCCGTAGTTTGTCTTGCTGCATTAATACCTCCGCATCATCGACGTACAACTTCCCGCAGAGTGCATTGTTCACTGAGCCAAACAGATGGAAGTCAGAAGGTGCAAGTTCCGGGCTGTGAGATGGATGAGCAAGGACAGTCGAATGATGTTTTCTGAGCTGCTTTCGTGTGAGTATACTTGTCTGAGGCCTTGTGTTGTGATAGAGAAGGGGAATTCGCTGGAATTTTTGTGGTGACGGACGTGCTGAAGTCAATTCTTCAATTGCCTGAATACAGCACAAACACTTCAGAGTTGATCGCTGCAGCGTGACGGAGGACTTTTAACACAATAACGATCGCCATGACTTTATCGTCTTATAGTATGACTTTGATCTTATACTTCGGAGAAGAGAAAGTGTGGCTCCACTCCATAGATTGTCGTTTTGTTTCCTGTTCGCAGTGATAAACCCCTGTTTCATCGCTTGTGACAATGTCGGACCAAAAATTGTCACGATCAGCCTTGAAACGCGCAAGCAGTTCTGCACGAATCGTCCTCCGTTGCTCTTTATTGTCTTTTGTTAGGCGGCGAGCAACCCAGTGGGTAGACACCCTTCAGTAGCCCAACTGGTGGACGAATGAATAACACCAACAGAGACATCCCGTTGCGCAGCGAGGTGTTGAGTTCTATTGATCAGCTTTAAGGAGAGCGTCCGGACGTTCCACCATTGCAGGAGTCACACGCTGATTTGTGAGGCCGGGCTGGAACGCCGGAGATCGAACAGCTTTGTGCACCCTTTTTGCAATGACGACAGATGTCTCGATCAGCGACTCAACGTGCTTTTGTTCAGTGCCGTGTCTCCGTTGACATTTTGCCAGCGATTATGGACATGAACGATGCTCTGGTTACTCGCCATAAGAAACTCAATAACAGCTCTATGATTGGATTAGACATTCGTTTCAGATCCCATTTTGAACATTAAGTATAGCGTCACCTTCAACAGGAACTTCATTAAACTACAGGGGAGGAAGCAGGAGTATTCCATTACGTTCCACAGCAAATTTCCAATTTTTCAACAGAAACTGGTCGAGAACACAAAAAGTGTTTTGCATTCCTTATTGAACGCACCTCGTCAATACTCATGGAACATGTTACGTTATATATGTATATCAATCAGGTGAATTTTTCTTTTATTAGAGCATGATTCTTTCTCTCAGGGATATTATCTTGTCTTATCACTTTTGCTTACGTGCATAAGTAAATACGAAACGGGTTCTTGAAAGGCCGCAGTTATTCATGTACCAACTTTAGATTTTGAACGTGATGACTAAAATATAGTTGCCGTTAACTGAACTGAATGTAAATTTGTTAATTTCTATTTATTGATTGCAAATCAAGGCTCGAGAGAATTTCGATTTTTGCCGTGGAGCGGCCAAGATAAAACTTACTGAAATGATGGAATCTGTATAATTTTAAAAAAAGAACTTTAACGTAAATTAATTATCTGTTGCAATTTAGAAAGCTTCTTACAATGAAATCCCTCGCATTTACAGTTACTGTTAACACTTTGAAAAATAAATTAATACTTCGGCGCGTAGTGGCCGACCAGAGGCCGCATCAGAAGATGTGCTTCCCGCAGCGCAAATTACTAACAAAAATGCTTACTAAAAATAATTAGCCGCTGCGACCTTTTGAGGTGACAACTATTACAAAGAAATTCATTTTGTGATACGTCCTTCCCCCTCGACCGTACAATCGCGTCTCTTAACGACCCTTTTTTATTTTCATAAACATGTTTTATGGATCTGTGCACTATGGGACTTAACATCTATGGTCATCAGTCCCCTAGAACTTACAACTACTTAAACCTAACTAACCTAAGGACATCACACAACACCCAGTCATCACGAGGCAGAGAAAATCCCTGACCCCGCCGGGAATCGAACCCGGCAACCCGGGCGCAGGAAGCGAGAACGCTACCGCACGACCACGAGCTGCGGACACATGTTTTAAATAAAGATGCTACTTTTAAATTATCGCTGCATATCAGTTGTTTCAAGAACATTAACTCTATCTTTTATTCTAATTATGTTCATAAAACACGATAAGTGTTAGTTCACCCTTAACACTTCACAATATTGTTCACTGTTTACTACTAACAAAAATGACAATATTTATGGGACGTACCGTCAAAAACACCATAATTGTCAATCTTTTGCAAAAGTTGTTACTATACCAACGTATGTGTTCAACTGTAACGAAGGTTTTCTAAAGGCTGTGGCGAGTGTTGAGTGGAGATGAGTAGCGGCTGCCGCGCTTGTTATGGAGCAGGGTGGCGCAGAAACTGTGAGACGGCGCTCGTCGCCCCACGTCGGCGATTGCAGGGGCGGCGCCGGGCCGTTGATCCCGCACGCGTCGCACCTCGCACGCCCGCCTTTCCGGGATGACAAACGCCGCACGACAGCCCAGCCATGCCACACAGCCTGCTGGGAACTGGAGGCGAGACCTGGAGGCGGGACCTGTCTCGGCTCCTCCGCAGGAGGCGTCGACAGCGCCCCGCCACTCCGTCGCTCCGACCGTGTGGAAAATGCGGAGACTACTGCTCTAGCGTTCAGCAATCACTATGCCTCCGACAAGAAAGTAGTCGAAGGAATTTAGACGAGTACTGCTAAATAACAGGGGCGATGTTCTTGAGGACAATATTATGGAAATGGAAGGGGATGTAGACGAAGATGAAATTGGAGATATACTGCGTGAAGAGTTTGACAGAGCACTGAAAGTCCTAAGTCGACACAAGGCCCCGGGAGTAGACAACATTCCATTAGAACTACTGACAGCCTTGGGAGAGCCAGTCCTGACAAAACTCTACCATCTGGTGAACAAGATGTATGAGACAGGCGAAATTCCCTCAGACTTCAAGAAGAATATAATAATTCCAATCCCAAAGAAAGCAGGTGTTGACAGATGTGAAAATTACCAAACTATCAGTTTAATAAGTCACAGCTGCAAAATACTAACGCGAATTCCTTACAGACGAATAGAAAAACTAGTAGAAGCCGATCTCGGGGAAGATCAGTTTGGTTTCCGTAGAAATGTTGGAACACGTGAGGCAATACTAACCCTACGACTTGTCCTAGATTAAGGAAAGGCCAATCTACGTTTCTAGCATTTGTAGACTTAGAGGAAGCTTTTGGCAATGTTGACTGGAATACTCTCTTTCGAATTCTGAAGGTGGCAGGGGTAAAATACAGGGAGCCAAAGGCTATTTACAATTTGTACAGAAAGCAGATGGCAGTTATAAGAGTCGAAGGACATGAAAGGAAAGCAGTGGTTGGGGAGGGAGTGAGACAGGGTTGTAGCCTCTCCCCGATGTTATTCAATCTGTATATTAAGCAAGCAGTAAAGGAAACAAAAGAAAAGTTCGGAGTAGGCATTAAAATCCATGGAGAAGATATAAAAATTTTGAGGTTCGCCGATGACATTGTAATTATGTCAGAGACAGCAGAGGACTTGGAAGAGCAGTTGAACGCAATGGACGGTGTCTTGAAAGGAGGGTATAAGATGAACATCAACAAAAGCAAAACGATGATAATGGAATGTAGTCGAATTAAGTCAGGTGATGCTGAGGGAATGAGGTTAGGAAGTGAGACACTTAACGTAGTAAAGGAGTTTTGCTATTTGGGGAACAAAATAACTGATGATGGTGGAAGTAGAGAGAATATAAAATGTAGACTGGTAATGGCAAGGAAAGCGTTTATGAAGTAGAGAAATTTGTTATAATCGAGTGTTGATTTAAGTGTCAGGAGGTCGTTTCTGAAAGTATTTGTATGGTGTGTGACCATGTATGGAAGTGAAACATGGACGATAAATAGTTTAGACAATAAGAGAATAGAAGCTTTCGAAATATGGTGCTGCAGAAGAATGCTGAAGATTAGATGAGTAGATCACATAACAAATGAGGAGGTTTTGAATAGAATTGGGGAAATGAGGAGTTTGTGGCACAACTTGACTAGAAGAAGGTTTCGGTTGGTAGGGCATATTCTGAGGCATCAACGGATCACCAATTTAGTATTGGAGGGCAGCGTGGAGGGTAAAAATCGTAGAGGGGGACCAAGAGATGAATACACTAAGCAGATTCAGAAGGATGTAGGCTGCAGTAGGTACTGGAGATGAAGAAGCTTGCACAGGATAGAGTAGCATGGAGAGCTGCATCGAACCGGTCTCAGGACTGAAGACCACAACAACAACTGCTTAATTGATAAGCCGGGTAATTTTACAAATGATAGGTCTCCTTCTTTTTACTTTCTCCATTTTCAGGAATGCTGATGTCCGTTTTGGTTGCTGAATGCTGTTAAAGCACCTGTTAGGTATCACGGAAAGTGCTCTTGATCGTGATATGAGACCGCAGCGGTTCCCAGTGGTAGTCCATAGCTGCTTCTAGACACAAGTTAATGTCATAACCATAAAAATGTTACCATTTTTAATCACATGTCAGATCATAAGTTGTTAATAATATTAATTACATGTTACATCATAACTAAAAGCGGGAACAGGATTTCAGACGCATGGAACAGACAGGTGCCAAACACAGTGAGATAACGAGTCCTGAGGCAAGCAAAATCTGTTTCTCAGCGGCTCACCTAACACGTCGGTTAAGGTTTTTCTTGATGGTTCGCCAAGGCGACGAGGGTCGAGGTCACGGGCGTCAGTGGTAACGTTCCAAGGCACGTAGTGGACGTATTTCTCGTGGAAGTCAGAACAATAGTCAAACACATCCATCACATGTCGAGGGAAGTTCCCAGGGGAATATTCCAGACATACGTTGCGAAGGGCTGTGTGCACCCAAAACGAATGTAGAACGGAATGAAAGCTCGGAGGGTTTCAGATTGGAGGAGAGTATAGATTCAGCGAGTAATCCGAGCACCCGGAGTGCAGTGATGCTTCTCAGAAGCACAGGATAGAGCAAGAGACACTTCAGCTACGAGAAGACGGTGACAGACTCTGGTGAACACACGGCAACTGCAAGCTAAGAACATGTTTTCAGTACTCTTTGGAAAAGCACTGAACAGAGACTGCCTGTCTCTGCCTCAAAGAACTGAGAAGACGGTAATGGACCCTGGTGGACACACGGCAACTGCAGGCTAACTAGCAGTTTTCAGTATTCATTGGAGTAGCACTAAAGAGAGACTGCCTTTCCCTGTCTCACAGAACTGAGTTAATGAAATTTCAGTGAATAGAAGAAAGAAATTACTCATTAGTAGCCGGCCAGGGTGGCCAAGTGGTTCTAGGCGCTACAGTAATGAACCACGCGACCGCTACGGTCGCAGGATCGAATCCTGCCTCGGGCATGGATTTGTGTGATGTACTAAGGTTTAAGTAGTTCGAAGTTCTAGGGGACTGGTGCCATCAGAAGTTAAGTCCCATAGTGCTCAGAGCCATTTGAACCATTTTGAACTCATTAGTACGTGTCCCTAGTACTATAGGGCAAATGACCCTTGTTCGAAAGTGAATTATTTATGATTTAGGCAAAGAGCCAGTAGTTAGCAGGCAAGATGGAAATGAAATCACTTGCCTCTGATAAAGGTCCTTCCTAGTGATCATTGAAAGCATCTGACATTCTGTTACGGGGTTTTGGTCTGGCACTTAAATAAACCAATGTGTTGATTAGAACAATAAACAAACTGACAAAATCTATTAACTTGCTATTACAACAGTTCAATCCTGCCGACTCCACAAGTATTACCAACCTGTTCTAACCGAACACCCGTCTGGAACAAGGTGAGACCCTCTCTCTCAAATCAAAATGTGTGTCACATCTTATTGGACTTAACTGATAAAGTCATCAGTCCCTAAGCTTACACACTACTTCACCTAAATTACCCTAAGGACAAACACACACACCCATGCCCGAGCGAGGACTCGAACTTCCGCCTGGATCAGCCGCACAGTCCAAGACTACAGTGCCCTTAGACCGCTCGGCTAATCCCGCGCGGCCCTCCCTCTCATTTTCGCTAGAAAAGATGACAAACAAGATACCCAAACCCCCGTGACTGCGCCACGGAAATGTACACACTCACATCAGACAGTTTGTTTAAGAAAGCAGGATCCTCGAAGAAAAGTGGCAAAAGTCGCAAAGTAGAGTCTGAACTCGTATCTGGCTCGAACAGCGAATTGTTGGCAGAGTAATACCGATTTTCTGCAGTTCATAATGAAAAAGAAAATAACTAAAACTCACTTTTGACAAAAATTACATTGTAACATACACTATTAATACTATAATATTTACTTCATCGTCCCAGGCTTCACAGCTCTTACTCTCTCACTCTCCTTTCTCTTATTTTTCTACTGTCCAAGTTCCCTATATTCGGTATATTTAAAAATTGTTTGGAATTTCTGTGAAATCGGCCTCACTCTTTTTACGTACTTTGTCAAGTATGCGTGATAGACCGGCTCGACAGTGTTCGTCGCAATAGTTCCTATTTTCAACGTCATATAAGCACTGTTCATTCGTAATTGTGTTTATTAGACTATCTATTCGTGTGTTAGTGAATAATTTAATCCCGTGGCCACATGCTAGCCATGGTGTACCCTTTTTAGTTTAAAGTGTAGCGCAGTGCGAGGGTGTCGACCCATAATGTAGACTGCAAACTTGCAATTCCCTGGTCCATGTTCCATAATAATTAACTTCGCATACTTCCGCTAAATTAATAAGAAATATCCAGAAGCTTTTAGAAAACATGAGGTGAAAAAGAATGGTATGTATATAGTCAGACACGAATCTGGTAACTTTCTATTCGTAGCTCACAACTGTATCAGTTACACCATAGTTCCATCTTACCCTAAACACGACAGTTTTATGAATCAAAGTCCAATGCTGAAACCACAAATGTTATTATAGGACATTTAACTGTAACAAACTGTACCGAAAACGACGCACTTTTCATAAATCATCTATGGACCGTGGCGTTGAGACGTCATACTTTCATGGAACGCAATTTATGACACAAAAGGTGTCAAATAGGAGAAGTCTTTAGCTGCTTATATTTAGTTCCCTCTCATTTACAAACATAAAAATAAATTGCATCAACACGGTTACGAGAGTTCCGGAATCTGTACAGAAAATTGGAATAGAGATCAACATATACATCATTTCCGCCCTTTTTATTCCTCATGAAAACCACACTTTACATGTTATACCACCATACAGTGAAACCTTCAGAGGTGGTGGTCCAGACTGCTGCACACACTGGTACCTCTAATAGCCAGCAGCAGGTCCTCTTGAACTGATGCATCCATGTATTAATAATATTCACTAGATAGCACCTAGCAATTTACTATAGGTCACTGCCTTATTTTTTAGTATTCAATAAATGGCCCCTAGTAGGAAAATAAGCACTAGATCTAGCTTCTACCATAAATTTTAATTTTCATTATTGAGTGTCCTGTCTGCCAACTAGAGTGTAGCTGTTAACTTTGTGTAGCAGTAGGTTTCCTTAAGTTTTTTATAGTAATCAGTTATTAGCTAGATGGATGTGGACTGTGTATGTTGTGTGCAGATGCAGGAAGAGTTGGTCACAGTCCAAACGCAGCTGGAAGCTTTGTAGGCCACAGTCAAAAAGCTCCAGAGTGCCACCTTGAGGCGCGGTGGGGGTGGGGTGCCTGGGGCAGCCTCTGCTGTGCTACATGTGCAGGAGGGGATGTCCCAGCTCTCTGTCACTGAGGCGACCTCAGGTACGACTGAGCCGGCCGGCCCACTCTCACATCAGTGTGTGTGGAGGACTGAGTCGAGGTCTCGAGCCTCAAGGCGAACGCTGCATGGGGAACGCAGGCTAGTGCCAAATCACATGCACTTTGCTAACAGATTCAGTGTCATATCTGACGTAGGGGTGGGTGAGTGGAGGGGAGGCTGAGCCAGATCAGAATGTACCTTCTGCCAGCATAGTGGCCGCTCCTTGAGCAAGGTCCGGACAGGCACGGGGGGATAGGGGTTTGTTAGTTATTGGAAGCTCCAATTTTAGGCGGGTCATGGAGCCCCTCAGGAACATAGCGGCTAGGGCGGGTAAGAAGTCCAACTTTCACTCGGTGTGCTTGCCGGGGGGCCTTGTCCCGGATGTGGAAGAGGCTCTTCCGGCGGCTATCGAGCTTGCAGGATGCAGCCAGCTGCAGATTGTTGCACATGTCGGCACCAACGGTGCCTGTCGTCGCGGTTCCGAAGAAATCTTTGGGTCCTTTCGACGGCTGGCTAAATTGGCGAAGGCGGCCTCCATCTCTAAAGGAGTGGAAGCCAAGCTAGCGTTCTGCAGCATCATACCCAAGGTGGACCGGGGTCCTCTGGTTTGGAGTCGAGCGGAGAATCTAAACCAGAGGGTACGTCGACTCTGTGACAAAAATGGTTGTAGATTCCGCGACCTACGCTATGGGGTGGAAGGATGTAGGACGCTCCTCGATAGATGATCAGGGATGCACTGCACATAGGAAACAGCTACATGGGTAGCACAGTACTTGTGGTGTGGACATGGCTTTTTTTTAGATTAGCTTCCTCCCCACGGAAAACAAACCTGAAAAATTACCAGTTCATGTCACTGATGTGGGTGTGCCAACTGTAAAAACTGTTAGTTCGCCTAAACAGGTCACTCCAAAGTATTTAAATATTCTGAGGCCGGCCGAAGTGGCCGTGCGGTTAAAGGCGCTGCAGTCTGGAACCGCAAGACCGCTACGGTCGCAGGTTCGAATCCTGCCTCGGGCATGGATGTTTGTGAGTCCTTAGGTTTGTTAGGTTTAACTAGTTCTAAGTTCTAGGGGACTAATGACCTCAGCAGTTGAGTCCCATAGTGCTCAGAGCCATTTGAACCATTTTTGAACTTATTCTCATGTTAGTAAATTGTAGCAAGGTCCCCGAGGCACTCTTCGAAATAAACAGTAGCAATGCCAATATTGTATTAGGTACCGAAAGCTGGTCGAAACCAGACATAAAAAGCAGTGAAATTTGGAACTCGCATTCTACAATGTTTAGGAAGGATAGGAATGATGCAAGGGGAGGTGATGTCTTCATTGCATTTAAAAGCTGTTTAAACGAAGCTGAGATCGATACTGGGTCGGACTGTGAAATAGTCTGGATGAAGCTGTCAATCGGACAAGGACTGACCATTGTATTAGGATGTTCTTATAGACCACGTTTCAGAGAAAATCTTGAGGACATAGGAAATAAATATCCAACTTATCCCTTAGTTATAGGTGGAGACTTTAATCTGGCATCCATTGACTGGGACGATCACACGTTTATCACAGGGGGGCAAAAGTAAAGATTCGTGCGAAGTTACTCCAGGAACGCTCTCAACATACAACCTTGAGGAATTGGTTAGAAAACCAACTGGAGATGGGAACATATTAGATACCTTGGCGACATACAGAATCTGATATTTTTGAAGAAGTTAATCAAGAAGAAGGTATTAGCGACCATAATGTCGCTGTGGGTCCTACGTCAGTGGAAACTGCAAAAAATCCAAAGAAACAGCGTAGAGTTTTCTTGCTTGAGAAAGCAAATAATAGGGTCATTGATGAACATCTTCATAGTCAGCTGCATTCACCGAGGGTCACAAAGATATTGAGCATCTTTGGTCGGTATTTAGGGGTATTGTCCTCCATTTGGTAGACAACTATGTGACTAGCAAAAATACAGGGGAAGGAAAGGATCCACCTTGGTACAACAAATATATTAGGAAGTTGCTGAGAAAGCAGAAAATTTTACACAGTCGTTTTAAACGTAGTCACTGCCCCGCTTACAAGCAGAAATTATGCGAAATGAAAGCAGCTGTCAGAAGGACAATGAGAGATTCTTTTAACGAACTTGAAAGCAATATTTTATCTGCAGATTCTAGGTTCGAATCCTGCCTCGGGCATGGATGCGTGTGATGTCCTTAGGTTAGGTAGGTTTAAGTAGTTCTGAGTTCTAGGGGACTGATGACCTCAGCAGTTAAGTCCCATAGTGCTCAGAGCCATTTGAACCATTTTTGCAGATTCTAAAAATAACCCCAAAATATTTTGGTCACACGTAAAAACTATGAACGCTACAAACAATTCAATAGCTTCTCTTGCTGACAGTACGGGTAATGTAACTGTTGATGATAAACAGAAGGCCGAAATTCTAAACCCAGCTTTCAAAACTCGTTTACGATAGAGGACTGCAGCGCCATTCCCCCTTTCAATTATCGAACAAACGCAAGGATGACTGACATAGTGTTTAATGTATCTCGGATTGAAAACAGTTAAGATCCTCAGACGCCAGGCAGCCCCTTAAGATTTTATTTTCACTATTCTACAAATATAGCACCATTCTTATCCATCATCTATCTGAGATCATTGGAACAGCGGAAAGGTCCAGGTCATAGCAATCTATGAAAAGGGTAGAAAATCGGATGCAGATAATTACGGGCCAATTTCGCTGACATCGATTAGTTGTAGAGTCATGGAACATATTTTGTGTTCGGACATAATGACCTTTGTAGACAATGAGAATCTCATCTGCAGAAACCAGCACCATTTTAGGAAACAGTGGTCATGCGAGACACAGCTGGCCATCTTTGTGCATGATTTACAACAGGCTCTACATACTGTCTCCCAGGTTGAGGCCATATTTCTCGACTTTCGAAAGGCGTTTGACTCAGTTCCGCACTGTCGCTTGCTCCAAAAAATGCTATCTTACGGTCTGTCTGATGACATATGCGGTTGGATAGATAGTTTTATAACAGACAGGAAGCAGTATGTCGTCCTGAACGGGGTGACTTAAACAGAAACAAGCGTAACTTCAATTGCCCTAGGGCATTGTAGCAGGTCCGCTGCTTTTTACGATTTACATAAACAATCTGATTGATGGTACTGACAACGGCATAAGACTGTTTGCCGATGGTGCTGTAGTCTACAGGAAAGTAGTATCACACGAAAGTTGTGAACAAATCAATGAGGATTTGCACAAAATAAATGCGTGGTGTAACGACTGGCAGTTATCTGTCAATATTAGTAAGTGTCACCTACTGCGTATAACAAGACGAAAATTCCCATTAATGTCGAGAACAAAATAAATGCCCAGTCTTTGGAAGCGGTAACATCCGTGAAGTATCTTGGTGTGACTATTCGAAATGATCTCAAATGTAATGATGAGATTACACAAATAACGGGTAAGGCAAACTCTGGATTGCGGTTAATTGGTAGAATCCTGACGCGATGCAGTCCTTCAACAAAGGAAATAGCTTACAATACGTTAGTTCGTCCAGTTTGAGAATATTTTTCGTCTGTGTGGGACACTTACCAGTTGGGTCTGATTCAAGAGATTGAGAAAGAAGAGCGAAAATATTCGTGACTGGTGCATTTAGCCATCACGAGAGCGTTATAAATCTCATTGAAAGTTTGAAGAGGGACACACATGCAAATAGACGAGGCGGTAAACGGAAGGGACTGCTCACTAAATTCCAAAATGAGATCTTCGCCGAGGATGTAGAGCATGTATTATTACCGCCAACTTTCAAATAGCGCAATGATCACTATTCAAAGATAAAGGAAATTAGAGCTCGTACTGAGGCGTTCAGACCGTCGTTTTTCCGTCGGGGGGGGGGGGGGGTATGACTTTGGCGCGAATTGTGCCCTCCGCAGCACGCCACTTGGTGGCTAGCAGAATATATATATGTAGATGTAGATGAAGATGTGTATTCCCCGTGGCATACTATCCAAAGGTTCATCAAGGCACTATTGGTCCAGATTGTCCCACTCCTAAACGGCGATTCGGCGTAGATTCCTCAGAGTGGTTGGTGGGTCATGTCATCTATAAACAGCCCGTATCAATCTGTCCCAAGCATGTGTCGGTAGGATTCATGTCTGGGGAACATGCTGGCCACTCTAGTCGACCGACATAGTTATTCTGGAGGAAGTCATTCACAAGATGTACACGATGGGGCGGCGAATTGTCCTCCTTGAAGACGAATGCCGCGCCAGTATGCTGCCGATATGGATGCACTGTCTGTCGGAGGATGGCATTCACGTATGGTACAGCCGTTACGGGGCCTCCCATGACCATCAGTGACGTACGTCAGCCGTACATAATTCCACCCCAAAACAGCAGGGAACCTCCACCTTGCTGCACTCGCTGGACAATGCGTCAAAGGCGTTCAGCCTCACCGGGTTGCCTCCAAACACATTTCCGACGATTGTCTGGTTGAAGTCGTATGCGACACTCATCAGTGAAGAGAACGTGATAACAATCCTTCGGCTTGTTGTTGGGCCCATCTGTACCGCGCTGCATGGTGTCGTGGTTGCAAGATAGACCTCACCATGGACGTCGGGAGTGAAGTAGCGCATCATGCAGCCTATTGCGCACAGTTTGAGTCGTAACACGACGTCCTGTGGCTGCACGAAAGGCATTACTCAACATGGTGACGTTGCTGTCAGGGTTCCTCCGAGCCATAATCCGTAGGTAGCGGTCATCCACTGCAGTAATAGTCCTTGGGCGGTCCGAGCGAGGCATGTCATCGACAGCTCCTGTCTCTCAGTATCTCCACCAAGTTCGAAAAATATCGCTGTGGTTCACTCCAAGACGCCTAGAGAATTCCCTTATTGAGAGCCATTCCTGGCACAAGTAAAAATGCGAACGCGTTCGACGCGAGGTATTGACCGTCTAGGTATGAGCCGTGTACCACCTTCCCGGTGGAATGACTGGACTGATCGGCTGTCGGACTCCCTCGTCTAATACGCGCTGCTCATGTATGGTTGTTACACCTTTGGGCGGATTTAGTGACATCTCTGAACAGTCAATGGGACTGTGTATGTGATACAATTCCCTCAATCAACGTCTACCTTCAGGACTTCTGGGAACCAGGGTGATGCATAACTTTCTTTGATTTGTGTATTATAAGAATGCGTCGGATCAGTTTCACCCAATGGAAGAAGTGCTCAGCTGGAAGCAGTGCATGGACGATGGGGAACTTACTGATGTGGCATGACGTTGGCCCCGGAATGGGCCTGTAGTGTGATGTTACGCTGGCATACGCGACACCCCACTAAGGAGTCGTAAGGGCGTCGCAATAAAGGGAAACTCTGTTGAAAAATAGGACTTTTAGCCAGAAGAGTGGGGAATAACACGGTGTATAGGAAAAAAATAATGTGTTGCATTACTTATTGAACGTTCCTTTGAGTACTGAGTACGCCTTCGCCAGCACTCCTGTCGGCACTAGGAAGCACTGTATAGCAGGCGCTGCACTAGGCGCGCCTATGACAGGATAAGAATGACACAAGCCCCCAGGCTACGCGCCGATAACGCCCCATGTGAAGCGTGCATATACGCCGCCGTCACCAATCGAGCTGCCTCAATCTCGTTACCTCAGTACGTCGCATCGCGACTCAGGTTGCACTGCACCTCAATACATCGCACTGTTCTCATATTGCTTCTGTCTTGAAGTTCTTCAAAGTTTGAGATTTCCCTTTTGAAAATGTACCTTCCTGTCACTTCTTCTGCTTTATTGTTGTGTACATAGTTCCGCGTAGTCAGCGCGTACACGATTTTCCCACTAGAGCGCGCTCCGCTAAGCACACTCGACAGTCATACCTGAACGCGCGAGGTATTATAACGAGTGTACAGACCTCCGATTAGTGACTCGTACACGCTCAGTGAACATTCGCGCGCCGCAGATCCTCGCCATCTGTGTGTCGTGTGTGTGCCTCGATTTGTGTTTAGTGTTCTGTCACCGTCACGCATCAACTGTTAACGTGTGCCGTCGCCGTCATCCGTGTTCTGTGCGCCATGTCAGCAAGTGTTTCCTATTTTTTCGAGTCCAGCGTGAACGGCTTCATGTTTATTGTTTTTTAAATCTCCTTTTTTTGCCCGCCGTTTTTACTGTAGTGTCTGTATCACCCATATGTCTTGTTATTGTTCCGCTTAAGGCTGAAGAGCAGAGTACTATGCTGCTGACAGCCCGCCTGTATCAGGTGATGAAAATTACAATAAAGGAAAAAAAAAAACCTCCGATTAGTCAGTCTGCATTAGTCTGCATCAGTTTCCATTAGTCTGTAGTCAAGTTTCAGTCTGCGCCTAATAAGATTATCATATTCCTGTACATGGCCATGAAGATAAATGTATAGTCACTTTGTCAAGTATCAGAGACATGTGAGAATAAGATTAACGTACCAAGACCATAGGAACTTCAGATTGTCAATTGTAAATATCATTCAGAATCAAGTTAAGTAAGGTTTATGATTGTTAGTATTTTAATAAATGTGTGTGAAAAATTAATCAAGTTCTGTTTAAAGTTGGTCACCGTCAATCTGCTACTCTAAGCGTGCAAGAGGCATTTCTATCGTGTGACCTAACGGCAGTAGATAAAGACGCCACGATAAGACCACGAGACGTATTGCTAACACTCGCCTACTTCGTAAGAGCAACAAGTCAAATAATCTGATGGTGTGTGTACCAAAGGTCTTGCAGTACGCACCCCACATTTATGTTACGTATTATTCGTTTTTAACTTCTTGTTAATAACTCCTGTCCCCAGACACATTTGGAGATTTGTATTGTCAGCCTATTGTTATTCATCCGGTATAGTTATCCAAGAAATACCACTCATCTTTTCGTCACTATTTCTGTAAATTTTTCTTCCAATTTTTATACATTACATTATTTTATTCGTAATTTCCACGCTGCTTTATTTCTCACTAAACCTAAAACATTAATAATAATTCCTCTGCCTTGTATTTTTGTTTTGTCTGATCTACAATCAAAAGTTAGGTGTTTACTTGCGTAGAGGTATTTCAGTTTGACTACTGTATACAGTGCATCATATTTACATTTCTTGATTTGCTCCTTTTTTTTTTTAAATGTTTGTTACTGAACACGGTTATGTTTCTTACAGAGCCGGGCGCGGTGGACGAGCGGTTCTAGGCGCTTTAGTCCGGAAACGCGAGACTGCCACGGTCGCAGGTTCGAATCCTGCCTCGGGCATAGATGTGTGTGATGTCCTTAGGTTATTTAGGTTTAAGTAGTTCTAAGTTCTAGGGGACTGATGACCTCAGATGTTAAGTCCCATAGTGCTCAGAGCCATTTTTTTCTTACAGAGGTTTATTCGCCCAGATGTTACAGAATTACATGATACTGCTATTTTAGACGACGCTAAATCGCTAATTTCAGATGATTTGTAAGGAAAACTTTTTGCAGGATCAATCCCTTTCGTCGACTGTTCAGGTTAATGGGGCACAACTTTTAGTGTACAGTCGATGAAATGGATTGGCCCTGTAAAATTTTTCTCTATACAAATGGGCTGAATATGATGATTTAATTTTGCTGAGACCATTTTTGTGTGGTCTGGGCATAAAAACGGCAGCAGTTAAAAGAACAACAGTGTTTATATTCTGAGATTACCTCCAATACAGCAGAAAATGTCAGGTAATCACTAGTGTATACACTGCATCATATTTTCATTTATTGATATTCTCTTATCTATTGCATGTGATTTTCGCATTTTGTGTGCACTTTCATGTACGACAATGTTGTCAAGAATGTATACGTGAATTATAATTCACTGTTCTACAAAAAAACCTTTTTCTCTATTTCTGATAAAAAATATTGTGATCCTAGTTGTATTTTGAGTGCTGAATTGAAAACTGTTCTTGGTTTTTTTCTGTCAGGGATAATTTATGAGTAATCTCAATTTTATTTCTCTTTTCAATTTCTGATATAGTGCAGCAAACGTGAGGTGAAATTCGACAAACAAATGCACATCTTTATGATGTTATAAGTTCATCACTTTAATGGAGAGTGGAATCTAACATATAACACAGTAACCTTTGTGTATACACGTTGAAGCATTTATTTGACATGAGAAATTACAGAAAATTGACAAACAATGAGCCACTGCCTTGTAATGCACATCACTTTTTTCTCTTGTATTGTGAATCTTTCTTCTCTAGAATGATATTCCAGCAATAATCTGCTAACATAGAAGGTACCCACTTCCCTTCATAGCGCCTCTCTATGGTAGAAATGTCTTTATGGAATCTTTCACCATGCTCATCCGATACGTCACTACAACTCTCTGTGAAGTAGTCCAGATGAGAGTCCATCATATGTACCTTCAAAGACATATTGCACCCCAAATCCTGATATGCTTTGATCATATCTTCCACCATTGCTTTGTAGTTAGTAGCTCTTCTTCTTCCGAGGAAGTTTTCCGACACCATCTTGAAAAAGTCCCATGCGGTTTTTTCTTTATCAGTTAAACATGCTTCAAAATTTGCATCTTTCTGCATGTCCCTGATTTGTGGGCCCACAAATACACCTTCTTTTATTTTTGCAGCTGAAAGACGGGGGAATTTGGTAGCTAGATATGCAAACCCACAGCCTGTTGGATCCATGGCCTTCACGAATTGTTTCATCGGGCCAAGTTTGATGCGAAGCGATGGAAGTAGTATATATTCAGGAGCTACTAGACTTTCACGTTGTACATTCTTTTTGCCAACTTTCCATCTTCGCCTAGGCCATTTCTTTTTTACTTAGTGAGAATTTCGGTCTCGACTATCCCACTCGCAAAGAAAGCAGGCATACTTTGTGTAGCCATGTTGCATACCCAGTACCATAGCAATTACCATGAAATCTGCACATATTTTCCATTTGTGTTCATTGTATTTTAATGAATTTAGCATCCTTTGTACGAATTCGTAATTCTCTTTTGTCAAACCAGCGTAAGCTACTGGAGCAGAGGGTATTTTAGTTCCGTTATGCAGCAAAACACCCTTCAGACTTGTTTTCAATGCATCTATGAAAAGTCTCCACTCCTGGGAAATAAAAGTGAAGTTCAGCACTTTCATCAGGCCAGCAACGTCATTGCAAAATGTCAGTGCTTCGTCAGTTGAAAAATAAGAAATAAAGGCAATTTCTCTGTGCCTGAACACACTGATTTTAGTACTTTGGTGCAGTAGATTATACTCTTGTAAACTTGAAGCAAGCAGCTGCGCCTTTTGTTTACTTAGTCCTATATCACGTACTAAATCATTTAAATCTGCCTGTGTTAACAAATGTGGCGATGACTCACTTGTGCAGTGATATAAAGAATCATCATCTGTGAGTTCTTCAGTACTACTCGGAATTTAACCTCGAGCTCTTAAAGGTACTGGAAGGTTGTCGGAATGCTGCACTGGCATTCTCGCTGAAGGCAGATCTGGGTAAACAATGTGCCTCTTCGACTTTTTGTTTGTAAAACCCTGAATTTTTGTTAGACAGAAACAACAATCAGTAACATGGTCCTTAGGCTCCCTCCACACCATGGGAACAGCAAACAACGCCACATTCTCTTTACCTTTCCTCCACTGAATTAGTTTGCAGTAACATGTAGCACAACAGAAATGTGGTGCCCATTCTTTACCTTGGTCTCCTACCTCTACTCCAAAGTAATGTTTGTATGCTTTCTTTATGACTGAAGAAGTTTTCTTCCTATTTCTGGCAAAAGTGAGCTTCCCACAGATGTAGCAGAAGTTGTCCGGCTTATATCGACATCCACGACGACGTGACATTTCCGAAAATTTAAAAGAACCACTTTGGTAATGCACCTGTATTAAATTAAAAGTAGGAAACTAGAGGAATGCTGATGTGTAAAACAAGCAGTCGTTTTACCTTCAGCGCCAGGCTCTATCAGTTTACACACAGGAACTAAAAAATTCAACCGTGCTCGGAAATATGACAGACAGTTACTTGTCAGCCAAAACACCCACTCGTTAAGACTGACACAAATTGTGGCTAACACCACTGTTGTAAACTCGATGCACTTGCCCCTAGGAGGCGTGAAGCTTTACTGCCGAGGCAGCGACCGTCTGTCGCCGTTCGAGTTAATGAGATGTTTCAGGTGGTCTTAATGACATAGGTGTGGCGGGGGATAACCTAATGATGTCTGATTCTTCCCACCTGCTGTTGCACAAGAAATTATCACGTTCTATCACTACTGGATGCGGCAACATACCCGTATTTCTCTATAACGTCTCTGTGTTTGCCATGAATTGTGAATGTACATATATATACATATTACATAAAAAGTATCCCTGACAACAATATTTTGTTTACATATCTGAATTTCCCACAGTAAAATGGTCTAGAAGCACATACTTTAATATCAGAAATAGAGCCCATGTGGAAAAGTGTTATCTGTGTTTGAACTTTTAGTCCGTTCCTATTAAACCTATGTTTTCAAACATTTTTGTACTGGTTTGTGTCATCAAAATGTTTGGCCGTCTCTGTAGATAGTAACTACGAGCGACAGTATCTATTAGATTTGCAGATAGTAACGACGTCAGCGAATGAGAGCCAATTTACGTCAGCACACTGCTAATATTTCCTGATTTAATTTTTGATACTTGGCATTCTTATAAATTTTTATTCGAAATTCATACCATTTTCTCTTATACAGTTGTCTCGAGACAAGTCCTCATTTGTCTTACAAATATCTCGCCTATGTTCTTTACTTTTGAGGCTTTGTGTCTAAGCGTTTTGGATTACATTTGCCAATTCGGTCACCTAATTTTAGTATTGCATCTAGAGTATGACATCAGAAGAGTCAAATGCCTTCTTGAAATTTACAGTGTTATAGTTACATCTTTGATGGATTATGTTTTTGATAATTAATGTCTACTCTGACGCTGTCTTTTCTAAATCCTCTTCGCACGAGCAATATAGTCGCACAAATGAAGAACTCTTGACATTCGTCTAGCTGTAGATCGAAAATACTTCACAGACTTCTGGTAAGATAGACATTCCTTTGTAGGTGTTGACGCCTTTTATGCTACATTTCTTTCTTTATTACGTTAGTAATAACAGTGTTTCATAAAGTTCTACCGTGTGAATTCGAGTGAGATGATATTTGTATATCCATTTGTCTTTAATCCATCGAGATATTAGGTGAATACTGTGCGAGTGAAGAGGAAGATATTTTGAGTGCGTCAGGAAGTAACACAGCCAAAGTGTTTTCGAGGTTACACCACTGCGTGATAGCTGCGCCGCCCTCAAGGGTTGCCATTCTTGCGGCCGCAGCAAACCGCTCGGCGTGCGGTGATGGCAGAGGGGGATGAGGGTTGAGGGAAGTGAGGCTTGAGTCCTTATCGAGTTGGGCAGCAGTTATCGCTGCGGGGCTGAGGGGTAGCAGAGCGGAACGCATCCGCGGGCGAGTCGGCAGCCGACAGCTCGGATCAAAAGCAGTGGCGGTGGCACGGAGGCGGGGCGGGGGTGGCAGTGGGGGCGGGGGTGGGGCCGTGGCGAGCGGCGGAGAGGGGGCCGCGCAGAAAGGCCGCCGGCATTCGGCGGAGGGCCGGCGCCAAGCGTCCCGACGTGTCGCTTTGTCGGCCTGCGGTGACGGCGGCCGAAGCTTACCTCCCTCTGACACCACAGTCTGAATCAGGCCCACTCCTCTGCGGCTGGAGCTGTCACTCAGTCGCAGACTGCGACTACTGCAACTGAAAAAAAAAATCCGCAATGCCCAATCTCAGTGGGAACGAACTGATACCCTAAATAAAGTTTTACTCTTCATAGACATCACTGGCTAATAAATCAAATTAGAAAAATTAATCAAGTTTAACGCTGACACACTACATCATGTGTACATTACACATACTTTCTGATGTTTACTATGTATAGGGTTCGATTTATAGTAAAGATGTAATGATAGGATTACAAAAAGGGCACAGGTCATCCCCGTTTTCAAGAAGGGACGCCGAACAGATGTGCAGAACTATAGACCTATATCTCTAACGTCGATCAGTTGTAGAATTTTGGAACACGTATTATGTTCGAGTATAATGACTTTTCTGGAGACTAGGTCTTTACTGTGTAGGAATCAGCATGGGTTTCCAAAAAGACGGTCGTGTGAAACCTAGCTCGCGCTATTCGTCCACGAGACTCAGAGGGCCATAGACACGGGTTCCCAGGTAGATGCCGTGTTTCATGACTTCCGCAAGGCGTTCGATACAGTTCCCCACAGTCGTTTAATGAACAAAGCAAGAGCATATGGACTATCAGACCAATTGTGTGATTGTGTTGAAGAGTTCCTAGATAAACAGAACGCACCATCTCATTCTCAATGGAGAGAAGACTTCCGAAGTAAGAGTAATTTCAGGTGCGCCGCAGCGGAGTGTCGTAGTACCGTTGCTATTCACGATATATTTAAATGTACTTATGGGTAACATTGGAAGTTCACTGAGGCTTTTTGCGGATGATGCTGTAGTATATCGAGATGTTGAAACAATGGAAAATTGTTCTGAAATGCAGGAGGATCTGCAACGAATTGGCAATTGAATATCAATTTAGACAAGTGTAATGTGCTGTGAATACATAGAAAGAAAGATGCTTTATCATTTAGCTACAATATAGCAGGTCAGCAACTGGAAGCAGTTAATTCCATAAATTATCTGGGAGTACTTATTAGGAGTGATTTAAAATGGAATGATCATATAAAGTTGATCGTCGGTAAAGCAGATGCCAGACTGAGATTCATTGGAAGAATCCTAAGGAAATGCAATTCTAAAACAAAGGGATTAGGTTACAGTACGCTTGTTCGCCCACTGCTTGAATACTGCTCAGCAGTGTGGGATCTGTACCAGATAGGGTTGATAGAAGAGATAGAGAAGATCCAGCGGAGAGCAACGCGCTTCGTTACAGGATCATTTAGTAATCGCGAAAGCGTTACGGAGATGATAAATAAACTCCAGTGGAAGACTCTGCAGGAGAGACGCTCAGTAGCTCGGTATGGGCTTTTGTTAAAGTTTCGAGAAGATACCTTCACTGAAGAGTCAATCAGTATATTGTTCCCCCCTACGTATATCTCGCTAAGAGACCATGAGGATAAAATCAGAGAGATTAGAGCCCACACAGGAGCATACCGACAATCCTTCTTTCCACGAACGATACGAGACTGGAGTAGAAGGGAGAACCGATAGAGGTACTCAGGGTACCTTCCGTCACACACCGTCAGGTGGCTTGCGGAGTATGGATGTAGATGTAGATGTAGATAGGTTGGGAAAAGCAGCAGGAGTGTGTACCTCTGGCACGAAGGCACAACAGAAAATGTGGAAGGGAAGGTGGGAAAGCGCTTCAAGTCAGCACAGACACACAAACATACACACACCTGTACAGCAGCTAACTGGCAGTTAGAATGCCCTTGGAGGCTTATTTGGCGGTAGTAGAATAACGTAAAACCCTCGCATGGACGATATTATTGTCTCAGTGGCGTAAGAAAAAAACAAAACGAGCTCCGTAGCATGTTGTAACACATTGTTCAGTTTAAGAGGATGTTATGTGTGGGGCATACGCGGGAGAGGGTATGAAAAGGACTATTTCTGAAGCATCGAATCGCCTAAATGCGTAGATCAGTATCAGACTCAATTGTAGGAATACTTTGTTCTATTTAGGTATGTAGGTAGGCTCTGATTTAGTAAACTCTTATTGTCTGTTCAAAAATGGCTCTAATCACTATGGGACTTAACATCTGAGGTCATCAGTCCCCTAGACTGAGAACTACTCAAAACTAACTAACCTAAGAACATCACACACATCCATGCCCGAGGCAGGATTCGAACCTGCGACCGTAGCAGCAGCGCGGTTCCGGACTGAAGCGCCTAGAACCGCTCGGCCACAGCGGCCGGCTATTGTCTGTAACTTATTCCTTACCTGTGTCTTGAATTTGTACAGTAGTACCTTTTCACTGCCGAAATAAGTAAAAATATTGACTTAAAATTGTTGTCGAAGTTCTAAAGTAGCTTTTTATTCACTGTATATGACAAATTTCCTAGTAAATACAAACGAAGTGTACTACTATACTATTTTCTACACTATTCATATTTTCTAGCCAAAAAGAAAGTTAATTTTTGCAGTAGATCTAGAATTCTGTGTTTATTTCATGATCTGTGTGGATTGTGATACTAAAACTGTATTTCATCAAGTGTTTTAAGTATAATACTGCATAATGTGACGTTCCTTTGCGATTTTCCCAGCCTTTTTTTTTGCGATGTTCTTATTTCACATTGGAGTTATGTTAGAAAGAATGTTATTAATATTAATGAGTCCCAATAACGACTGTAAACTAACTACTTTGAAATGTAGAATTAATGGTCGGAAATATATTAGCAATGTACGCCCGGCTCATGTATGTTTTCTGCTTGTGTTTCGTTACCAATACCTGCCTACCTCACAGGCTCTGTTGGCACTACCTTAACAATACACAGTCCACGGATAAGTTTACCATTGTTTATAATTCAATATTGGTCAAAGGCGCAAAGATAGAACATTTCTCGTAACAGGAAGCCGCCCTAGTAGGGAAAAAATAGCGACATGAACACAAATATGCAGTAATAACTTCTCACAAAATAATTAAATGGGATTGGCGGTTGCAGAGAGAGGGGTGAAAGTGGTAAGGGTGTTATGCCATGTACTAGCGAAGTACCCGTGAAGGTACCGCTGTGGTTGATGACTGGTTCATTTTTAGTTTCACTTAAGCTGTGAAGACGCTGCTTCATTAGTCAGTGACGGGTAGTTTGTGATTTCGCTGCAATAGCAAGTATCAGATGGAAATCATTTCTGGATTGTCGACAACCACATCTCAAATGTGTTGTTTAAATTCCGTTTCCCGTAATATTCTAAGAACTCATATAGAAATTATATCAAGCATACGACAGCTTTCAATAGTTTTCATTCTCCACCGAAAGGTAGAGCGGGCTATTGAAAATCTGACCCAAAGGTAACTGCAATGAATAGCAAGTAATCAAACCGTCGTACTGAGGGAATTCCTGTTGGCAATATATTGGAAGCGGTATCGACTTATGGTATCTGCCGTACAAACAAGGAAAATGTACGGAGAACCTTGGTCACAAACAAGAACATTTCAATATACTCTTCGTGTAAGGCTAAAGTCAGTGAACTGCTCGACTTGCCTACGTGTAAGTGTTTCACTCTCGATCACAGTTGATGTCATGGTTGCAACTTCATTTTTGTTTTATTTCCTTGCTTCAAGTAGTGGTGCTAAGAATTTGAGAATCAGCTCAATATAGAGTCGCAGCTCCTTCCAGCCAGTTACAGGTGACTGCTAGTAACGCAGATCAGTCTACCATTGCGAACAGATGGGAGGTGCTTGCCAGTTCCGGTTGGTTGGTTGCATTAAACGAGGGGGAAAGGGACCAAACTACGAGATCATCGGTCCCTTGTTCCAAATAAAATAATACAAGTGTGATAATAAAACGAACAAGTGTGACAACTCAAAACGAAATAAAAGGAAAAATCGCAAGAACGTTGGAGGGCAACAAACATATAAATGTACAAAAGAGGACAAGAAAACCACAGAAACGCAAGAAACGGGATGAAGATATTAAAACAGCAAAGCAGATTATCATGGCTGGCTGACCTTGAGAATAAAAAAGAAGCCAGCCACTTTGCAACACATTGAAACCATCACCCAAGAATCACTAGAGTGAAGGACACAGAGGGTGAAAGGACATGCGCTAAAACATGATCAAATGATAAAACCCACCCTCACGAATAAAATGTAAAACTAAATCAGCCGATGAGGCGTTGTCAGATAAAATTAGCGGAAACGAATTCAGTAACACAAGATTTCGTCGCTGGGCAGTCAAAGTGGGACAGTGCACCAGAATATGGGCCACTGTCAACCGGGCGCTTCACCGATAGACAAGCGGTCTTCACGGCGCAGGAGGTAACCGTGGGTCCCTCCAAGCGTGGCCAATGCGGAGCCGACAGAGAACAACTAATTCCCTGCAAGAGGCCCGCATGGAAGACTTCCACATTTTCGTAGTCTCCTCAATGACACGCAGTTTGTTGTGTGTACTATTATGCCATTCCGTCTCCCAAAGCCGAAAAACTCTATGGCGTATAAGTCAGAACGCAGGCGAAGTTCACAGATGCCCATCTCCAGAAACTGTTTCCGCGTAGCCTGTTTGGCCAGCCTGTCAGCGAGTTCGTTGCCTGTGATGGCGACATGTCCTGGGGAACATAAAAACACCACTGAATGACGGGACTGGTCAAGGGCGTCGATGGACTGCTGGATGGACGCTACCAAAAGGTGGCGAGGGTAGCATTGGTCGATAGCCAGTAGGCTGCTCAAGGAGTCAGTACACAGAAGAAGCGATTCCCAGGGGCAGGAACGGATATACTGAAGTGCACGAGAGATGGCCACCTGCTCTGCAGTGAATGCACTGCAACCGTCGGGAATGTTGTTCAAAAAGGCATCTGTGGACGTAGGCGAAGCCAACACGACCATCAGCCATCGAGCCGTTGGTGTAAACCATTTCAGAAACCCGGAACATGTCAAGAATCGAATGGAAATGACAGCGGAGAGCGGCAGGAGTAACTGAGTCCTTAGGGCCATGTGAAAGTGTGGCCGAGATGCTCTAGGAGCTTCAGTCCGGAACCGCGCTGCTGCTACGGTCGCAGGTTCGAATTCTACCTCAGGCATGGAAGTGTATGATGTCCTTAGTTAGATTTAAGCAGTTCTAAGTCCATGGGACTGATGACCTCAGATGTTAACTCCCATAGTGATCAGAGCCATTTGAAGGGTCAAGTGAAAGGTCCAGATGAATCTGCGGCCTAGGTGTACACCATGGAGGTGTATGCGGACGGACGTGTGGTAAAGGGAAGGACTCCATTTCAGACAAAAGGGATCTCATGCGAAGTGCAATCGTTAACCCAGACCTGGGCAGCCGATGCGTGAGTTGCACCTCATGTGCAGCGTGGTAGCCAGCCACAGCAAAGGCCACCTGGCAGGATGGCCATTGCCGGGAGTCCCGAAGCCCCAGGGTGAAATGCATCTACTCCTTGGCATACGTGGGGAGTTAATGGCGCAGGCAACAGCAGATCTATCCCAGTAGTGTCAGCGGGCTACAACCAACAGGGTACATGGTGGCACCACCACAACGGACTGGCTACCAGGCTGGATATGAGGTGCAGAAAGTCCATGTTCATCGTCGGCACAGAAAGTGACACTGCGTAGTGCATCGTGGAAAACGCACCCAGGAAGGTGTCCTCGCCCAAGAGATGGAGAATTTGTGGGTCTGCAATGTGAGCACGAGAAAATGGGCTAAGGATCTCAATGCAAGAACGACAAGAGGCACTGTGCAAGGCGCCCTTCCCCAATTGGCTCGCTCTTGGGGAAAAATTTTGAAAAATGTAGGTCAAACCCTACAGCGGACCATCACATAAAGGCCGAAACGTCGTATGCTTGATGTAATTTCTATATGAGTTCTTAGAATATTACGGGAAACGGAATTCAAACAACACATTTGAGATGTGGTTGTCGCCTCTTAAGACAGGCAGGAATACCTCGGGCCTATTCTAACCCTGAACCCACGGGGGAGTTACCAGTTCCGGCATTTGTTTTAAAGCCGACCGAAACCTCCATAAAGACCTTAATCGTAACCGGAGTTTTCGGACTGATCTTGCGTTGCCTGACAAAAATGTTCAAATGTGTGTGAAATCTTATGGGACTTAACTGCTGAGGTCATCAGTCCCTAAGCCAACACACTACTTAACCTAAATTATCCTAAGGACAAACACACACACCCATGCCCGAGGGAGGAGTCGAACCTCCGGTGGCACCAGCCGCACAGTCCATGACTGAAGCGGCTGCGACCGCTCGGCTATTCCCGCGCGACCTGACAAAAAAGTTGCTCTCTGTATGGGTGGTGGTGGTAGGGGGGGGGGGGGGCAAACGAAAAGAAACTTCGCAAACTGTGTAAGTAGGCTGTTTAGGTTTTTTTATTGGTAACGCCACCTCTGTATGAAAATCACTGGCTATGCTGTGTGCAGTCTGTGGCTGCTTTGCATTGTTGTAATACTCGCCATTGTAGTGTTAGGCAGCTGGCTGTGAACAGCGCGTAGCGTTGCACAGTGGGAGGTGAGCCGCCAGCAGTGGTGGATGTGGGGAGAGACATGGCGGAGTTTTGTAATTTGTCATGAACTGCTATATATATTATGACTATTAAGGTAAATATACTGTTTGTTCTCTATTAATATCTTTCATATGCTAACTATCCCTATCAGTAGTTAGTGCCTTCCGTAGTTTGAATTTTTTATTTAGCTGGCAGTAGTGGCGCTCGCTATATTGCAGTAGTTCGAGTAACCAAGATTTTTGTGAGGTAAGCGATTTGTGAAATGCATAGTTTAATGTTAGTCAGGGCCATTCTTTTGTAGGGATTTCTGAAAGTCAGATTGCGTTACGCTAAAAATATTGTGTGCCAGTTAAAGCACAGTCCTGTACAATTGTTCAAAAAGGGGACGTTCCATATGGCGACCCTTAGCCGAGGATGCCTCACTGGAATCTTCTGATTTTTTCTTAGTGTAGATTTTGTTTATTGCTGGTGTGTAATTGTAGAGAGAATCTCCTTTGTAGTTGCAGTCTTTCATTGTTGTACAGTAAAACAGGTGTGGCATGCATGTAGATTTGCACCAAGTATTTCGCAGCTGCGCTTGCATTTAAGTGGACATTATATCCATTGCTATGTTATTTTATTTTGTTCTTAAAATTGTGCTTTTCTGTGTTATCGTGTGAAATATTGTGACAATTATGGCGTGTGAAAAACGTAATACTAGGCTCCAAAGTAAACTGAGAAATGACAGTGAAGACGAAAGCAGTGTGTTAGCGCCACCGAGTAATGAATTAACTGATGTTCAAAGTAGTAACTTGGTAATTGTGCATAGGGAAATGGAGCGGGCTGCAAACAATGGTGTAGACAGTGAAACAGGTGGTGAACAGGGAAGCATTATCGATCGATCGGTCGGCAACAGCTCGCCTCAGGAATCCGAAATGACAGGACACAATTTCGCAAATACTGTAGATTCAGGTTTTGGGTCATCACCGTTTTCTCAAATAAGTCAAGACACATTTTCTGCTTGTCAAAATGTGAATGTTGCTGGTGCAAATACACTGCCGAAAAGCGTAGAGAAACAGATTCCAGACACTAATACATTATTAATGCAATTAATGCAACAAATGGAACAAAATCAGAGCCAAATGGGACAAAATCTTAAAAAGTTAGACACAGTGGAACAAAATCTTAAAAAGTTAGACACAATGGAACAACACCAGAGACAAACACAGCAACAGTTAAACGCAATGGAACAAAATCTTCACACTACGCTTGAACAAACACGTGAAGATTTAACTACTGAGTTACATAACATTGAATCGAAATGTCAAAAAGTCTGTAATGACGTAAAAACACAAATTAGTGAGCATTTTCAACCTATTTTTTCGCGGCATGAAAATGCATTACAGAATCACGAAGCAGCCATAAAAGAACTGCAAACTATTGTTCATGAAAATCATGAGACCTTGCAAGCTAAATTTGACTCAGTTGCATCTACCGATTCGGTTACGCAACTTGCAAAAACTCAGGAAAACTTAAAGGACACAGTACATACTCTGAAACTTGGTTCAGAGAAACACACTGAGGAAATAAGTACACTATCGGAGAAAGTAGCCGAACTTTCGGATCAGTTCACTAACTTATCTACGAAGGTAGATGATAATCTGAATGACACAAACCAGTACTCTTTAATGACACAGAAGAGAGTGAACAAATTAGGACACTGAAAGAAAATCTGAATCAAATTAATATGCAACACCAAAGAGAAATCCGGGAAGTACAAGATCAGCTGACACAGGTAATACAAGAATTACGTACACTCCTGGAAATGGAAAAAAGAACACATTGACACCGGTGTGTGAGACCCACCATACTTGCTCCGGACACTGCGAGAGGGCTGTACAAGCAATGATCACACGCACGGCACAGCGGACACACCAGGAACCGCGGTGTTGGCCGTCGAATGGCGCTAGCTGCGCAGCATTTGTGCACCGCCGCCGTCAGTGTCAGCCAGTTTGCCGTGGCATACGGAGCTCCATCGCAGTCTTTAACACTGGTAGCATGCCGCGACAGCGTGGACGTGAACCGTATGTGCAGTTGACGGACTTTGTGCGAGGGCGTATAGTGGGCATGCGGGAGGCCGGGTGGACGTACCGCCGAATTGCTCAACACGTGGGGCGTGAGGTCTCCACAGTACATCGATGTTGTCGCCAGTGGTCGGCGGAAGGTGCACGTGCCCGTCGACCTGGGACCGGACCGCAGCGACGCACGGATGCACGCCAAGACCGTAGGATCCTACGCAGTGCCGTAGGGGACCGCACCGCCACTTCCCAGCAAATTAGGGACACTGTTGCTACTGGGGTATCGGCGAGGACCATTCGCAACCGTCTCCATGAAGCTGGGCTACGGTCCCGCACACCGTTAGGCCGTCTTCCGCTCACGCCCCAACATCGTGCAGCCCGCCTCCAGTGGTGTCGCGACAGGCGTGAATGGAGGGACGAATGGAGACGTATCGTCTTCAGCGATGCGAGTCGCTTCTGCCTTGGTGCCAATGATGGTCGTATGCGTGTTTGGCGCCGTGCAGGTGAGCGCCACAATCAGGACTGCATACGACCGAGGCACACAGGGCCAACACCCGGCATCATGGTGTGGGGAGCAATCTCCTACACTGGCCGTACACCACTGGTGATCGTCGAGGGGACACTGAATAGTGCACGGTACATCCAAACCGTCATCGAACCCATCGTTCTACCATTCCTAGACCGGCAAGGGAACTTGCTGTTCCAACAGGACAATGCAAGTCCGCATGTATCCCGTGCCACCTAACGTGCTCTAGAAGGTGTAAGTCAACTACCCTGGCCAGCGAGATCTCCGGATCTGTCCCCCATTGAGCATGTTTGGGACTGGATGAAGCATCATCTCACGCGGTCTGCACGTCCAGCACGAACGCTGGTCCAACTGAGGCGCCAGGTGGAAATGGCATGGCAAGCCGTTCCACAGGACTACATCCAGCATCTCTACGATCGTCTCCATGGGAGAATAGCAGCCTGCATTGCTGCGAAAGGTGGATATACACTGTACTAGTGCCGACATTGTGCATGCTCTGTTGCCTGTGTCTATGTGCCTGTGGTTCTGTCAGTGTGATCATGTGATGTATCCGACCCCAGGAATGTGTCAATAAAGTTTCCCCTTCCTGGGACAATGAATTGAAGGTGTTCTTATTTCAATTTCCAGGAGTGTATTTCATAGGACACTCGCGCTCCAACACGGGAAGAGGGACTTAGATATACGGAAAAGCCGCAAAATAATAACACAGGGCATTTCGGAAGTTATGAAAGAAATTGGCAAGGTGCACCAAATTTTGAGATGGAACGGCCGACACGACCTAACAATGACCGATATGTGACTCGCCGACATGATGACTTTGACTATAAGCTGTTCATTACTACACGTAAATTCAAAACATTTAAGAATTCTGGCAACGACATTCATCCACAAGCATGGCTCCATCAATTCTCTCATTGTTTTCCTCCAAACTGGTCATTAGAACACAGATTAGAATTTATGTGTGGCTATTTGGAGAATGAACCAGCTGTAAGAATGTGATCGGTCATTCACGATTGTCACAGTGAAGGAGAATTTTACCATGCCTTCCTCTCAGCATATTGGTCTCAAGCTACACAAGACCGAGTAAAACATAGCATCATGATGATGAAACACTTTGAACAATCTGAATTTCCCAGTCTTGTCAAATATTTTGAAGACATGTTGCATAAGAATCAGTATCTTTCAAACCATGAACTCATCCGCATTTGCTTAATCAAATTACCTGAACATTTACGACATATTATTTTAGCAGGACGTTGCAAAGACGACACTGAAGCTTTTCAGGGACCATTACAAGAATTAGAAATTGACACAGACAGTCACGGGATGCGAAAACAGGAAAACAATCACTACAGGTCACATCCGTCACAATTCCGTGACGACAGAAAGAATAACTGGACACGACAAGTCTATTCTTACAACTCAAATCGTGACCAAAACAGACACCACCCATATGACAACCACTGGCAGAGTAATAATAGTTACAGAGAAAGATCGCATTTCCGTAGTAATGACTATCACAGAGACAATCAGAGAAACAGGCAATATGGGAACCAAAACAATTATTATCAATGGAGGCAGAATAACTTCAGACGCAACAGTTCGGCGCACAGTTACGATTCAGGGAGAAATTCTCCACCACGTGACAGATAGGAAGAAACTACGGAATCTACCGACATGACGACAGACGATATATTCGTAACGACAGAGGTGAATTGCATCAGAACTGGCGGGATTTAAACAGGGCTGGGCCCTCTGGGCAAGGTGAATTTGTAGAAGTTAGATCTCCTAATCCCAATAACGGCGCGCGCCAACAAAGAGACAGACAATGACTCGCACCGCAGGCAGCCGCGTGCGCCCGCTGGCTCCGAGAAAAATAACATAGACGCTAACCTTGAGAAAAAATTTTTGCACCCCTCACCGACATATACCACATGATAATTGCGTTGAAGTTGAAACGCTGCGTACTAGGAGGAGTAAAGGTTTGCACCACATTTCACATGTAAAACCGTTTATTGAAAGATAATCTGCTTTTAACTTTGTCTTGGCCGTATAACTTTTCACTTTACATCGCTAGTCGGCTTTGTCAGACTTAGAATTTGTTAATATGCAACAATGTTTGAAGTTAAATATCCAGTCAACAACCAAGAGAACTTATTTCAACAGAAATTATGAATGCATTGTTATAGTGAACAGACGACACAATGTTGTTATTTGTACATTCTTGCTTGTTAGTTGCACGAAACGTAACGACTATAAGGCTCACATACTTAGAACATATACTGGTACTGCTAATGAGATTCTAATGCAACATTTTGGTTTACTTGAAAATACATTCTGGATTTAAAGTACTTTCTGTGAGATACCAGATGACACAGTGGTTAGTTTATGTGACAGCTACACGATTTTATCACGACGCTACTAATGAGTGACAATTTACAATGTTGCTTTTGCAGTGTATCTGTTTTATATCTGCACAGTTTTTCTGAATTCTTCTGGAAAGTAAAACATGTTTTAGTAGTAACTTTTGTGGTATAGCTACAATGAGACAGTCTTTTCCGTAGCACAACAATACGTTACAGCACAGTAATTTCTTCATCACAACAATAAGCGTAATAACTAAGATATCTATACGCAAAGCATTTCACTTTTGTTTATCATGAGGTAAGTACATTGACTTCTGCAGAACTTAGCTTTCGGAGGACGATAACTACGACACTTCCACAGGGATTATGTTGCAACAAGACGTACATTTAATGCTACAGGACACGTATTTGACTGATTAATTTTGCACTTAAATAATTTATTTTTTAAAGATATTTGAAGTACAATGATACAAAGGTTTTCCGTGATACATTTCATTCCATTGCTGTAATTTGTAACACCTGGGGGTATAATTACATTAATCCTCAGGGGGGTACACGCTTACTTTGTGTACCATGTGTTTGGCAAGCACAAGGAGCCCTCGCTAATATGGTATTTGCTTATACAACCTTACAAATCGGTACCATATTTCTCTAACACACAAATTACACAGCTATCTGATCATTTAACTGAGAGATAAACATTTTTTTTTACTACGTCAGTGACAGATGTTTACGTAATTACACCGTTGGATAAGTTCATACTTATGAAATTGTATTATGTCTGTACTTTGTAAACTGTTCATATTTTTTCGGAACCATTGTGATACTATGAGAGCTTTGAATGATGTATTTGGTATGGGATCATGATTTTTAAAGTGCGTTTTAGGCAGATGACACTTTTGACATGAGCAGAGAATTTTTTTAGGTTTTGACAGTATTGGAGGAAGCTACGACGATTTTGAGATCTGGCTGAGGTTTTATGATGTTATTATTATGATGATGATGTGTATTACGCTGTTGTGGTATGTTTATGATTAATAAGTTGATGCTATATGAGTTATTTGATTATGCTACATATCTGTAATGATGAAATATTGAAGAAGTGTCGACGAATAAGGTAAGGAATAATGAGTAGTGGTTAGGGACTCTGGTTTGTGAAAAAGGTTGTTGGAAACCAAGAACCGTACTTTAAGAGTAATGAAATGTGTGTATATGCGTGAATGTATCACAGTGCTGGCGAAAATTTTTTGGACGCTGTTATATTTACAGGATTTTGTTTCTACACATTTGTAACGCAAATTTTCGACCTGTGAAATTCTTATATGAGACTGTCACTGTAGCGAAAACTGCTGTCGTAAATATTTCGGTAAGAAAGGTAAGTCACCATGACGTAATTCGTTTTGAGCGGCCAAGTGTGCCAGCCGCCATGAGAAAAAGCCATTAGGTGGTAAAAAAAAGGGGGGGCCATTATGCTCGCTATTGACATTACTTTGTAGAAAGTATCATAAATACGGCACCCTCAAACTTGAAAACATGATTACACTGTAGAGTTCTTAATTTATGATATTTACTGAAATGAAATGATGAGAAACATTTTATGTCTATTTTCTTGCTAGTTGAAAGATTGTTTACTGCATTATGAAATGCCATATGGCTAGTGAATGACGTTTGACGCCTTGCTTTGCCTATTTTGTTTAATATTTAGTTCCTAGCTGCACTGCAGCATTGGTTAAAATAAAATTTTATAGATGTACTAATATAAATATTTCCTGTCTACAGATCGAGTAAATAATAATTTTTTTCAAAAAAAAATGAGGGAGCACAAAAAGACATTTACCTTCACAGGAATTGCATACGGAATTTTCTTTTCAACTACTTGGTAATTTTTTTTTGTAGAATAACTTCTTGTGGTGCACCACTTTAATTACATAGACATTAAGATGTGAATAGACATTTCCCTTGTCTGCATTGTTGTCTTTAGTGTAATACTTTTTCTTCTTGATCTTTGCCATGCTTAGGTATTAGTTACAGCATTAGCTGCTGCTGTTTGCCAGGCATAGTGCTACTGTTGAGTGGTACTTAAGTAAATAAATTAGTGAAATCAAAGTGAACTAGAAATTAGAATATAAATGGAAAACTTGGTTTAGTTTAGAGAGTTACATACTGGCATTCAGCGGGCAGAACAGAAGAAACAATGACCGTGGAGTCAGCGAGTTCCACATAAGCGGGCGCTGTCGATTCAGCCGTCAGGGCATCGCCCGACCGGCTCACGTGTTTCTCAGTTGTCGCATGTGAGCAAAGGCCCTCGCCTACATTCCAAGAGCCAATGACCGACGTTAAGAAGATTCTTCGAGAAGCTTTTCAACGTGACGGAAGAGGCAATGACCGGCTCACATGTTTCTCAGTCGTCACATGCGATCAGAGGCCCCCGCCTACATTCCAAGAGCCAATGACCGAGGTCAAGAAGATTCTTCGAGAAGCTTTTCAGCGTGACGGAAGAGGCAATGGCCGTGAAGTCGTTCACCTCCAGTGAACTGAAGTGAATAAATACGCGAGACGCGGTGGGCCCGGAGTTGAAGACGGATGAAGACAGATGAAGACAGATGAAGACAGACGGAGACGAAGACGAGAGACGAAGGAAGAAAAGAAGAGTAGCAGTAGTTTTCAGTCAGTTTCGGTGCTGAAGACCGTCATGCAAGAAGAGACTGCTTCATGCACAGACGCACCAAGTCCGCCGCTGTAATGGAATAGCAAGCAGCAGCCGCGGCGCCAGAAGACAGAAGTTAAAAGGTATTTGAAGTCTGGTTTTTACATACCCGGGTGACTCGTGAGGACGGGAAGGAGACGGCCTCACATCAGTAGTTACCTGTGAGCTGGGATGAAGACCTGACAGCCGAAGACTGGCAAGCGGGAGTCCGTGGTTCGAGTTCGGGACACTGGCCTTCCCCCGCCGCGCCGCTCCGCTGGTCGACGCACAACACACGCAACACTGGGACGCCACATCCAAGGTATCACCATCCGATGCACGACGTCGCTCGCAATAATTAAACGGGCCACCTCGCGCTGCGCGTCTCCGGTCAGCTAGGCGAGACGGCGACACGAGATACACACCGCTACGCGTAATCAGACGCCGCCGCCGCCGCCGCCGCTGCTGCAGCAGAAGGCTACGCAAACGACACGGCTGCCGCTCTCCGAACCAGAACGTCCCAGTAAGATACAGTTGTACGAAACTTTCAATAAAAGTTACCTTTGTAAAAATGATGTTTCATTCGACCTCATACCCGAGCCAAGGGAGAACCCACCCTGCCCACATGTTGTAAAAGAGAAAAGTTAATTTATTTAATATTTTCACCCTGACAGAATGCTTTAGAATGCTCATCCTGACAATTGACAGCATCAAAAGAGAAAACCCAGTTACATTGAGTGACAGAAGTAACACATTTAGTAACACAACTGATACATTTGTTGTCAGAAGCCGAAATAGTTGTTACACTACTAAATTTCACTTTGTATTACTCTGTTAAGCTAGTTTTACTACTGATTTATTTTTCTTGTTGCTGCACATTGGCTCATATTAGTTGTAATGTTGCATTGCTTGGTAATTTAGATTTACTGTAGCTTGCTTTGCCATTTGAATATTTTGTCATTGCTGTTTCTGTTAATTGTTTTGTGCTGCTGATTTTGCCTCGTCCCTTAGTTTAGCATCTGAGCTCAGTAGATTTAAGTTAGCTTAAGAGGGGGTAGACTACATAAGAAACTGACTATGGACAATAGGGAAAAAGTGCATTGCGAAGTTATATGAAAAATATTTGGGCCAAAATGAGTATTGTACACTGAGAAATAATTATTTTGAAAGAAATATGAATAGAATACAGAAAGCAGGTATAGATAGGACTTTTTGGGAATAATGACGAGTGAAGGGAGATCTCCGAGAAGTAAAGAAAGTTTTGTTTGCAAAATACTGCAGTAAAATAAACCCTGTCCTTTCCTTGTGTTATCCCACTATGTGTTTGCGTTCCCTTGTGTATTTGAGTTTTTCCTGTCTTTATGTGTTTAGCTAATAAGATTTATGTTGTAGAATTTTTCAAATACTATGTTATTTTCTTCATAAAGGTGTTTAGACATTATTTAATCTGTTTTGTTTTAATGCTCATGTGTGAAGTTGATGTTTCGAAAGTTATTCTGATCTTTTATGTATCTACTCATGTCATAATTCCTGTAACACTGATGTATATGTCTATTTCTATTCTTTTGTAAAGCCTGTTTTACTACAAATGTTATCTGTATTATTATGTTCTTTAATGATGTATTTTGTACCTTTGTAATTGTATTCTCATGTTATAAAATTGTAATTGACACCAGTTCATCAAATTAAGTAACTTGTAAGTTACATTTCACTGCACACGTTTCTGTTGGTCATAGTATATGGACAATATGTGAGAAGTAGGGACTGATTGTGTTTGCACGTGTGTTAATAATTCAGCAAGGGACTGGATAACAGCACTGCTGGTTCTAAGGACAATTCCAAAAACTTTGTGAGTGCACAAGTGGTGGTTATGGACTTGCTACATTATCCGCAAGACTCTTCAATGGTGATTGTGCACCTGCACAGTCGCAACAGATGGCTGCTGACCATCTCTACAAAGACTACAGTGGGTCTGCATCTTTGATGACCCACCAATACCATTATTTCTACATGGACTACAGTGGGTCTCCACCTTCGATGGCCCACCAATACCATTATTTCTACAAGGACTGCATTGGGTCTGCTCCTCTGGTGGCCCATCAATACCGTAATCTCTACCAGGACTACAGTGGGTCTGCTCTGTGATGACCTACCTACCAATATTCTTCAACTTCGACTGACTCTACGGTGGGTTTGCTCTGTTGTGGCCCATTACCTGTCTGCATGTCGAGAGTCAGCACTGTCTTTCCGTTGAAAGGACAACACTACTTCTTCAAGACTGTATGGAAATCCACTACTTCCGTGTGCATTGTCTTTTACTGCTCAGACTTTGAGAAAAACACTGCTATTTTACTGTGATAAGCGATTAGGACTGTCTTTATGGACTGTGAGAAAATTTTAGCTTTTGACCAACATTGTATCAATAAGTGTGTGCATTTGATGTCTTTGTTATTGTAATTATGGAAAATTTTATCAAATCATTATTGGCCACTGCCCAAAACAATTTGTAAAATTTTTTATGGGGACCGTGGGGGCTATGTAAGTAGGCTGTTTAGGTTTTTTTATTGGTAACGCCACCTCTGTATGAAAATCACTGGCTGTGCTGTGTGCAGTCTGTGGCTGCTTTGCATTGTTGTAATACTCGCCATTGTAGTGTTAGGCAGCTGGCTGTGAACAGCACGTAGCGTTGCGCAGTGGGAGGTGAGCCGCCAGCAGTGGTGGATGTGGGGAGAGACATGGCGGAGTTTTGTAATTTGTCATGAACTGCTATATATATTATGACTATTAAGGTAAATACATTGTTTATTCTCTATTAATATCTTTCATTTGCTAACTATCCCTATCAGTAGTTAGTGCCTTCCGTAGTTTGAATTTTTTATTTAGCTGGCAGTAGTGGCGCTCGCTTTATTGCAGTAGTTCGAGTAACCAAGATTTTTGTGAGGTAAGCGATTTGTGAAATGCATAGTTTAATGTTAGTCAGGGCCATTCTTTTGTAGGGATTTCTGAAAGTCAGATTGCGTTGCGCTAAAAATATTGTGTGTCAGTTAAAGCACAGTCGTGTATAATTGTTCAAAGGGGACGTTTCAACTGGCAGGGTACATGAAATTATTTTAGTGATTACAAACTCGAGACAAATTTACAAAGAAATTGGCAGTAGAGCCGACTTAACACTGGCCTGAATTCATGTGCTGATTGGGGTAGGAAGCGTGTCACAAAGCAGGTGTGTCCTCTTCTGAGACAAGATGATCCCACAAGAGTTGTGAATGGGTTTTCATTTCATGAATACTGGCTGGCACTGGGACGAATTGGATATCCGATTTGGTCTTACACATGTTTCATCAGGGATCGTGTTGACCATGGGTGTATCTCAGCATCATAAAGGCAGGTCTTAGAGACAAGTGGAACATGTGGACGTGCATCGTCCTGTTGAAGAATAGCACTATTGTACTGTCACATCTGTGGCTCGAAGTAATCATCCGGGGGCTACCCACACCAAGAGGCCAGGAGTAACACAGCTGTGCATTTCGGTAATATAGGAAGAATAGAACCTATCTCCAGATCGCCACCACATTCGCCATCTATAATCACCTGTGGTGATGCGGAGCCGCAATTCGTCTTTAGGCACAATGCGACGCCATTCATCAGCAGGTTAGGTACTGATAGAGCTGCGTCATAAGAGAACACGACATCTCCGTACCCTATTCAGTAGCGACTCCACGTCTGATACTCCTCACGCCTCTTATACAGGGTGTTACAAAAAGGTACGGCCAAACATTCAGGAAACATTCCTCACACACAAATAGAGAAAAGATGTTATGTGGACATGTGTCCGGAAACTCTTTAATTTCCATGTTAGAGCTTATTTTAATTTCGTCAGTATGTGATGAAATTGTAAATTTTCGCGATCAACATGTGTGGGCTGACGAGAATCAGCACTCAATTATGCAAACACGTCATCAACACAGATTTCCTGTGAACGTTTGGGTAGGCATTGTTGGTGATGTCTTGATTGGGCCACATGTTCTTCCACCTACGCTCAATGGAGCACGTTATTATGATTTCATACGGGATACTCTACCTGTGCTGCTAGAACATGTGCCTTTACAAGTACGACACAACATGTGGTTCATGCACGATGGAGATCCTGCAGATTTCAGTCGAAGTGTTCGTACGCTTCTCAACAACAGATTCGGTGACCGATGGATTGGTAGAGGCGGACCAATTCCATGGCCTCCACGCTCTCCTGAGCTCAACCCTCTTGACTTTCATTTATGGGGGCATTTGAAAGGTCTTGCCTACGCAACCCGGTCCCAAATGTAGAGACTCTTCGTGCTCGTATTGTGGACGGCTGTGATACAATACGCCCTTCTCCAGGGCTGCATCAGCGCATCAGGGATTCCATGCGACGGAGGGTGGCTGCATGTATCCTCGCTACCAGAGGACATTTTGAACATTTCCTGTAACAATGTGTTTGAAGTCACGCTGGTACGTTCTGTTGCTGTGTGTTTCCATTCCATGATTAATGTGATTTGAAGAGAAGTAATAAAATGAGCTCTAACATGGAAAGTAAGCGTTTCCGGACACATGTCCACATAACATATTTTCTTTCTTTGTGTGTGAGGAATGTTTCCTGAAAGTTTGGCCGTACCTTTTGTAACACCCTGTATAAGCAACCAGTCTGGAAATAACACGTAACACAAACAATGCATTCTGGTGGTGGATCTACACTTCACAGCACATTCGAGTTGTAATAATTTACATACCCGCTGATGGTGTGAACGTGTAGTGGATTAGAGTTACATGCGACAGTGTCTTCCATGTGTTTCTCTTCCTTTGTAAGCAGTGTAATTGAGTGCAGGGGTAATGGCCATCGAAACCGACAAGATGTTGTGTGTGTGTGACCTCGCGACTGCTACGGTCGCAGGTTCGAATCCTGCCTCGGGCATGGATGTGTGTGATGTCCTTAGGTTAGTTAGGTTTAAGTAGTTCTAAGTTCTAGGGGACTGATGACCTCAGATGTTAAGTCCCATACTGCTCAGAGCCATTTGTGTGTGTGTTTGTGTGTGTGTGTGTGTGTGTGTGTGTGTGTGTGTATGTGTGTGTGTTTGTCTGTGTGGGCAGGTACTAATTTGAAAAGAATAGTAAACATAACATCCAGTCTACATTCTATTGGAACCAGGTACTGTGGGAGAAATTTACGCTGGCAGCAGCTTTAACGCTGTCAGCCGTGCCTGCAACTTGGGACAGCTAAGTAGAGTCCTGCGAGAGAGTGCTGACTGGGGCGCTGTGTTGCCGCTGACTGTGCTTGATTACTGCGTCAGTTATTAACCGCTACGTCCGCTTAAACGCTCGTCAATCGACCACAGTTCCGGCTCTGGCAGGCGCTAGGCTTCTCAGGTTCCAGCAACTTCCGGAGGGAGGGATACCGTAGCTCAAAATTATGATTCCCAAGCGAGTTATTAATTATTTGTAATTTAAGACGTCAAGGATCGTAACTGCACTTAAATGTGTTTGGTTTGTTAAACTAAGAAGTTACTAATCAGTAAGTGATATCCATGAGTGTTACGAGAGAAACAAATGTGTAGCAGCTCCTCTATTTCTTTCTTTTCTTGGATTATCTTCGACGTTGCTGCTGTTTAAAGAGATAATGAAGATCCAAAAGCCCTATTTCAGTTAAATGAAAGTGTTATTTCAGTGTTTGATTGATGTAGCCCAAGCAGTTTTTATTTTTAAAAAATATTAACTTCTGTACCCTTCTCCAACTATGGTTATAGGCACTGCTTTAGTAGTAATTAACTTTTCCATATCTCTTACGTATGGCAAAGACGGAACATCTGCCGACACCGACCGAATATTTTTGTGCTACGCGTATGTAAAACGTTAACTGACGCTAAGTTGTGTGACTGAATTGTGTGAGAAAGTTAACGTACTCTGTTGACACTAGTAATACGATTTCAGAATTATACAGCGATGACGGAGGTCAGTCACTACACTAAAAAACTAAGTGGAGTGAATTGTGCTTCCCGGTTGGGCCAAATTAAAACGATCAGTGGACTGAGCCTCGCGGCACGGAACTTGTCGAAAGTGCTTCAGTCGCTGATACAAAGGCATATATATCACGTCACGGTCAGGAGCTAGCAACAGTTGTACTTTACGTATGCGACGAACAACAAATTCATTTTTGAAATTTGAGAAACCCAACAAGAGTATGGAAAGAACTTCACAACTATACGCCGCAAAGGATATCAAATTCCACACTGTACAACTTATATTAGACAGATATCAATAATTCTGAATTTATAGAAAAGATATCTTTGGCTGATAAAACTGAGGCAAATCTATCAAAAATTGGTCACGAAATTGATGTTGTAGATCTAGCAACGACTATTCGAGGTTGGCTCCAGACGAATCAGTTGCACTAGCTACAGCTCTGTGCAGTTTGTCGTATAATTATGTTAAGTGTGATACAATTAAGAGACGTCTCTTTGCTGAAGATGAAGACGTCATGAGTATAATGAACATTCTGCAATGCCGTTTAAAGCTGGTATGGGTAATCACACTTGTTGAAAAATACAGTTTACGGAACAACGTGATGAAGGACAGGAAGAAACGAAGAAAGAAGTAGCACGGAAAGATACTTGTGTTTCTCAAAACAGTCACGAAATCGGTCACATATGGAGAAATTGCCCTGAAAAGGGGAAATTTAAAAGAGAGGAAAAGAAAAGAATTGTTGTATGAGGCCTATCTGTGCCAAAGCTATATTGAACAGTGATTGTTGGATAGTGGATTCCGGAGGAACTCATTACATGGCTTGAAATGAAAATTTTTTTCAGTTGTTGATGAAAATATTTCAGTTCAAAAGATAACTCTAGTTGATGAAAAAAAAACAGACACACACAAACCATGGGGAAAGGTGCAGTAAATATGATGTGAGGCAGCTCACTGAAAACAATAGACTGGTTGTTTTCGATAAGAAAAGTTGTAAGGCCTATGATGAGTCGGGAAGAGTGCTCACTAACATTAATATATTACATATATACGATGCCACGTACAGACGACGAAAGATAAATAAACAGATTGAGAACTAATGAATCTAACACAAAATAATTAGACTTGCGACATCGACGAGTGAGGCATGTTAGTAAGAGTAAAATGAACAATATGATAAAAAACGGATTAGGCTGTGAAAAATGAGACCAGTCTGATGAGTATTTCGCTGGTAAACCGACACGAAGTTCGTTTACAAAACTGTATCACAAAATTCGAAGGAATAAGAAACCACTGTAAAACTTGTTCACAGTGATCTCATAAGACATATTGTCGTTCCACGTTTGGGAATCAATAGATATTTAATGAGTATTTTGGATGATGGAAACAGATTAATATTTGTGCGCTTCTTAAAAATAATGATGTATTTGAAAAATTTAGAAATGTAAGATTGGAATGGACCACAAACCGGTAAATACCCTAACAGAACCCCTATTTCCAATGGTCTACAATTCTATTTGCCGAAATGGTCACAGTTTAGTGAATCTGAAGGAATTCGGCATAAAGTTACCGTGACATATACACCGCAGAGAAATGGTGTAGCTGAACGCCTAAGTGGAACGTTAGTGGAAACAGCAAGGTTAGTGAATTACGAAAGGGTTTGTGGGTTAAGTTGATATGAAAGCGCCCTACTTAAGAAATCTTGTTTCAAATTTTCCACAGCAAAATCGTGTTACGAGTAGCTACAATAAGGAAAAAGCTCCAAAGGAATTGTGGACAGATGTGAAGCCTGTTGCACGCCGGTTACGTGTGATAGGATACGAAGTTTCCGTTGACAAATCAAGGCAGCGATGACATTCTAAATTATGCACAAGGGCAGAGAAAGTCATTCGTATTGGGGACCCACTATATAGCCCCCGATACAGTACCTGTACGCCAGAAACGAAACAGATTGTGCAATGTAGGGAACATATGTTCAAAGAATTTTTGAATGAAAATGCTCAACTGAAAACAGAGGGCAGAAAGAATTTACTGAACTGTACATTGAACGAGCATTACCAATTCCAACTACCGAAGACGAAATACGAAGTGAAAGAGACGATTCGAACAATAGAAAAGGAATTTTACGGTATCCCAGATCAATTATTAACTGAACAAAATTAGGAGCTTGTTGAACGCTCTGAAACTTCACAAAAAAAATTTGCGGTACACGAAAGAATGAAATGAAATAATAATTGGGGTTAAGCATGTGTTACCGAATGGCACCTCTTTCAAAGGTAAAGCTGACTGTGAAGGAGCACAATCAAACGTTGTACGATAAAGAAACAATGACGAACGATTATCGTATCATGAAGCAGTTAATCAGACGAGGCAGCTGAGCAGGTAGTTATAATGAACCAAAAATAGCTCCTTAATAATCGTGAGTCTAGGAAATCGCTCGGGCAAGCGTCTGGCGTGATTCCTGTAAACAACAGATTTGTATTTAAGAAGGAGACAATTGGTGAGAAGCAAATTTTTAAAGCTCGTTTATTTACAAAAGTGCTTTAATTAAGTAGGAGGCGTAGAATACAAATAGAAGGCATAGAATATATGTTCCAGCTAGAAAGTTTCATGAAGAAGAGCCAAAAATGTTTGGTCTGCAAGTAAAACAAAATGTATTGCCTGGGCAAAGTAGGTGATGCTGGAATCACCAGAAAAACTAGTATTTGTTCAAAGTTAAATTTGAGTGTATGCACATAAATGAAAAGGAAGAAAAGCGTTTCTGTTCGTATATGTGGATGGCGTGCTCACATCTTCACAGAAGAGGAGATGAGGCAAAAGCGGAAAACTTTTCTAGAAATTTAATTTGAAACTAAGCACTTGGGCACAGTGCCACACATTCTGGGAAGGAAATTTGAGAGCAGTGAACATGCAAAAAGGAATCTTTCTCAGAGTTAATATGTTAATCAGCTTCTTGACAGATTCGAATTTCAAATTGCTAGGCGAGCTTAGAGTCCGATGGTAATGAAATCAAATTCCCTTGATGAGTAGTTTGATCATGAAGTTAAAATCATCCATTTCGTGAGCTTATTGGTGGAGTGTTGTACTTTTCACAGAGGACTTTGGCAGAACAAAATTTAACATGAATCACTGAAACGCAGCAAAAAGGGCACTATGATATTTGACGGATACAGGATATTAAAAACACAAATACAAGGAGATAAAAATACGCTTCATGCCTTCCTAGGAAAGAATCTCCATTCCTTCCAAGCTAATTATGTAACTGTAGACCAGATATGGCTCAAATTAAAAGTTACAGTATCGACAGCAATAGATACATTCATACCGCATAGGTTAATAAGAGACGGAACTGATCCACGATGTACACAAAGCACGTCAGAACACTGTTGCAAGAGCAACGAAAACAACATGCCAAAAAAGGAAGAACGCAAAATCCACAAGACTGGATAAGTTTCACGGAAGCTCATAATTTAGTGCAGACATCAATGCGAGATGCTTTTAATAGATTCCACAGTGAAACATTGTCTCAAAACACGGTAGAAAACCGAAATAGATTCTGGTCGTATGTAAAGTATACCAGTGGCAAAAACAGTCACTGCGCGATAGCGATGAAAGTGTTACCGATGACGGTGCCACTAAAGCGGAGTTAGTGAACATAGTTCTCCGTAATTCCTTCACGAAAGAAGACGAAGTAAATATTCCAGAATTCCAAACGAGAAGAGCTGTTAGCATGAGTGACATAAAAGCAGATATCTTAGGTGTTGCGAAACAACTCAAATCGCTTAAGAAAGGCAAGTCTTCCGGTCCAGATGGTATACCAATCAGGTTCGTTTCAGACTGTGCAGACACAATAGCGCCTTTATTAGCAATCATATACAACCGCTCACTTGACGAAAGGTCTGTTCCTAAAGACTGGAAAGTAGCGCAGGACATACCAATATTCAAGAAAGGAAACCATTGAATGACAGACCCATATCACTGACCTCAATTTGCAGTAGGATTTTGGAGCATATACTGTACTCGAACATTATGAATCACCTTGAAGAAAATGACTTATTCACACATAACCAAGTTGGATTCAGAAAATATCGTTCTTGTGCAACATTCCCATGAAGTAATGAGTGCTGTCGACAAGGGATCTCAGATCGATTCCATACTCCTAGATTTCCAGGAGGCTTTTGATACCGTTCCTCACAAGCGACTATTATCCAAATTGCTTGCAAATGGAGTATCGTCTCAGTTGTGTGACTAGATTCGTGATTTCCTCTCAGAGAGGTTACAGTTCGTAGTGGTAGATGCTAAATCATCGAGTAGAACAGAAGTGATATCTGGCTTTCCGCAAGGTGGTGTCATGGGCCCTCTGTTGTTCCTAATTTACATAAATGATATAGGTGATTATCTGAGTAGCCCCCTTATATTGTTTGGAGAAGATGCTGTAATTTACCGTCTAGTAAAATCATCAGACGATCAATTCCTATTACAAAATGATCTAGAGAGAATTTCTGTATGGGCGAAAAGTGGCAATTGGCACTAAACGAAGAAAAGTGCGAGGTCATCCACAAGGATACTAAAAGAAATCCGATAAACTCTGGGTATACGGTAAGTCGCACAAATCTAAGGGCTGTCAATTCGACTAAATACCTGGGAATTACAGTTACGAGCAACTTAAAGTGGAAAGACCACGTAGATAATATTGTGGGGAAGGTCAAACAAAAACTGCGCTTTGTTGGCAGAACGCTTAGGAGATGCGACAAACTCACTAAAGAGACAGCCTACATTATACTTGTCCGTCCTCTGCTGGAATATTGCTGCGCGGTATGGGATCCATACCAGTTAGGATTGATGGAGGACAACGAAAAAGTGCAAAGAAGGGCAGCTCGTTCCGTGTTATCGCGCAATAGGGGTGAGAGTGTCAGTTACACGATACGCGAGTTGAGGTGGCAGTCACTGAAACAAAGGCAGTTTTATTTGCGGCGAGATTTATTTACGAAATTTCAATCACCAACTTTCTCTTTCGAATGCTAAAATATTTTATTGACACCCACCTACGTAGGGAGAAATGATTATCATAATAAAATAAGAGAAACCAGAGCTCGAACGGGAAGATTTAGGTGTTCCTTTTTCCCACGCGCCATTCCAGAGTGGAATGGTAGAGAAGTAGTATGAAAATGGTTCCCTGAACTCTCTGCCAGCCAGTTAAGTGTGGATTCCGGAGTAACCATGTAGATGGTAGATAGATGTAGAATATTATCTCGTTGGTCAAATACTTAAAGCGTACTCTGGGTTACTTGTATAGATGATAACAGAATTATTGCCAGATATATGATAACAGCAGCAGAATATTCACTGAACTGCAAGAACCAGTCTGCAAGTGCTCTGAGCACAATGGAAGCAGTGCATGCGTCAGGGGGAAATTAACCAAGAGAGATGGTACGGATGAGAGAGTTACTGAAGAGACTTGGACTTAAAGGAATGACTGGAGAGTCTAAACTTGTGAGCTGGCAGGAATGATCATTCGAAGCAAAACAGTCTAGTAAGCGTACGTTACTGAGAAACATTTCTCTTCTACTGAGCTTTTTTCTTTCGTTCTTCTTTTATTTTATATGTGTATTTATTTAGTCCTGGTATTAATACCACTTAGAATATCAGGAAATCGGCGTCACGTGAGGAGGAGGGCGTAGTAAGACGTCAGACTCCGAAGAACATTCCGATTACCGGTGAATATATTGGTTCTAAGTGTGGAAGAGACGGGGATCAACTCTTCATATCAGAAACACCCCAGCTCTGGGGTGGGTTAAGAAAGACACCGTAGAGGAAAGTGGAGAATAATTGTCTGTATTTTGGATTGCAGACAACCGCATACTGGCGTTCAGATGTCAAGAACACATTTCTCACCATCAGTAAACAAGTAGTGTACTGCGTGTCCACAAATCCACGTCACAGAGTTCGTCTCTGCTTGCTGGAAGTATTCCGCGTCCGTAAAGAAGACTTGTTGAGTTGGTATTCGATGAGGAGTCGTACGGGATATCAGGGACAATATCTGTCGCACCAAGAACCAGACGCCTCTCCCCGATCTGTAAACCAGACGATGTTCGACTGCGTCCATAACATCACAGTCGACACACAACGGGGTGCCTGCCATGTGAATCCTGTGAAGGCGTAACCGACATACTCGCTTCCCATTGATAGTAAGGTACGATGCAGACTGGACGTCAGTGTCAAGATACTCAGCGCACACCGCCTCTGCCAGTTAACGTGGGGAAGCTTCCCCTAAACCACATTCGGTGACCTGTGTTGTTGAAGAAAACCATAGATCGCCTTCGTGGATGTCAACTGAGCTGGCAGTATCACAGTAAGGAAGTAGCTCAGTTCAAGGAAAAAGTGGCGGAAGTAAAAGAAGGGCGGCTGGACTTCCGAAAATTGGATTGGTGTGGTGCAAGGGTCTCCAGCAATAGGCTGGTAAGGCACGTAGGACTACGGCGCCACAACGTCGTATGAGAGCCAATGTAAAAGGCTACAGCTCTGATAGGCACATGATACAGACCTAAAATGCCCCTGCACCGAGGAAGAGTGAGGGTCTCGTACCTTGTCTTGAATAGCAAAACATGGCAATCAAACGAACCAAATGATAAATGGTGGAATAGGAAGTGTCTGTGCCAGGTGGGGGATACGTAAGGCCAAATATATACACTCCTGGAAATGGAAAATACAACACATTGACACCGGTGTGTCAGACCCACCATACTTGCTCCGGACACTGCGAGAGGACTGTACAAGCAATGATCACACGCACGGCACAGCGGACACACCAGGAACCGCGGTGTTGGCCGTCGAATGGCGCTAGCTGCGCAGCATTTGTGCACCGCCGCCGTCAGTGTCAGCCAGTTTGCCGTGGCATACGGAGCTCCATCGCAGTCTCTAACACTGGTAGCATTCCGCGACAGCGTGGACGTGAACCGTATGTGCAGTTGACGGACTTTGAGCGAGGGCGTATAGTGGGCATGCGGGAGGCCGGGTGGACGTACCGCCGAATTGCTCAACACGTGGGGCGTGAGGTCTCCACAGTACATCGATGTTGTCGCCAGTGGTCGGCGGAAGGTGCACGTGCCCGTCGACCAGGGACCGGACCGCAGCGACGCACGGATGCACGCCAAGACCGTAGGATCCTACGCAGTGCCGTAGGGGACCGCACCGCCACTTCCCAGCAAATTAGGGACACTGTTGCTCCTGGGGTATCGGCGAGGACCATTCGCTACCGTCTCCATGAAGCTGGGCTACGGTCCCGCACACCGTTAGGCCGTCTTCCGCTCACGCCCCAACATTGTGCAGCCCGCCTCCAGTGGTGTCGCGACAGGCGTGAATGGAGGGACGAATGGAGACGTGTCGTCTTCAGCGATGAGAGTCGCTTCTGCCTTGGTGCCAATGATGGTCGTATGCGTGTTTGGCGCCGTGCAGGTGAGCGCCACAATCAGGACTGCATACGACCGAGGCACACAGGGCCAACACCCGGCATCATGGTGTGGGGAGCGATCTCCTACACTGGCCGTACACCACTGGTGATCGTCGAGGGAACACTGAATAGTGCACAGTACATCCAAACCGTCATCGAACCCATCGTTCTACCATTCCTAGACCGGCAAGGGAACTTGCTGTTCCAACAGGACAATGCACGTCCGCATGTATCCCGTGCCACCCAACGTGCTCTAGAAGGTGTAAGTCAACTACCCTGGCCAGCAAGATCTCCGGATCTGTCCCCCATTGAGCATGTTTGGGGCTGGATGAACCGTCGTCTCACGCGGTCTGCACGTCCAGCACGAACGCTGGTCCAACTGAAGCGCCAGGTGGAAATGGCATGGCAAGCCGTTCCACAGGACTACATCCAGCATCTCTACGATCGTCTCCATGGGAGAATAGCAGCCTGCATTGCTGCGAAAGGTGGATATAGACTGTACTAGTGCCGACATTGTGCATGCTCTGTTGCCTGTGTCTAAGTGCCTGTGGTTCTGTCAGTGTGATCATGTGATGTATCTGACCCCAGGAATGTGTCAATAAAGTTTCCCCTTCCTGGGACAATGAATTCACGGTGTTCTTATTTCAATTTCCAGGAGTGTATTTACGTGGTACTCGTAAACGGTGATCTAAGTGCCCAGCTCGTAGTTGGGGAAGTAGAGGTCTGCAGTTCAGGGCAACTGACCGCCGAAGAATACTTGTGAAATCGAGTCTTAAGCATCTGAGAGTATCGGCTACATGCAAAGGAGCAGCACTGTCCGCAGAAGGTCCCGCACCTGTAGACATGGCGCTCGATTTGCGGACTTTAAGGTAGCTACCGGAAGGTTCGCCGTAGGTGGTAACCCATGCCAGTGACTCCCTAACCTCAGCAGACAATATCGCCTGACTTTAAGGCAGCTACCGGAAGCTTCGCCTTAGGTGGTAGCCCATGCCAGCGCCGCTACGAGGAATGATGACGATATTATCGCCTGCGTATGCAGTGCTGCTGAATACATGGTCGACACCGAGAGACAACCCAGAGAGGCGTTGACGGAGGCCGCACAGCAGCGATTCCATGGCGAATGCATACAACAGTGCAGATAGCGGGCAGCCTTGACGCACTGATCGACGGATCGAGATGGGAGGCGTACGACGACCATTGTAGAGTACACGAAACGTATAGCTCCACGAAGGAGAAGCATTACGACGCATTTGCGGTCACCCCTTACAGGAAGTTGTGATCGACGCGGTCGAACGCCTGGCTGAGGTCAAGAGCTGCCAAAAGTCCAGGCATAAGACGTTCGTGAGCAATTGTAATTATGTCCCGATAGCGGCAGAGGGCAGTGCGGATGTTGTTGGTACGTCCCAAAGAAGTTCGATCGGGGTAAACCACGTGCTGAGCTGTCCGCATAAACCGCGCAGCCAACATCCGGCTAAAGATCTTTCTATCACTGTTCAGTAACGTCAAGGGGCGGTAATCGCTTATTCCTGAGGTACCCAGAGGCTTGTGGATGAGAATGAGGAAACCGTAGAGGAAATCTTCTGGAATAGGCACGAAAGATGATATAAGGTCCAGACAGATTTCTGTCCGTACTGGCACCAGAAATGACGAAATGTCCGGTAAACGTCCAGTGGGAGGCCGTCAGGGCTAGGCGGCCTGTTGGTAGAACCAGCCTGGATAGAGTCACGGACTTCGTCCTCCGTGACGTTAGCAGTCAGACCCATCGTCGCAACCACGAGAACCCAGCCAAAGGAGAGTCTGGAGATCGCCATAATGTTGGCGGGATGGTGACGTTGTTTAGAGTGCAGCGTAACATAATGTGTATGGTGGGCAGACCCGATATCCCGTTAGGTATCAATACGCTGCCCTTCATCAGTCGTAAAAATATTAATCAAATTCCTACGACGGTGGCATCGTTATACTGTGATATGATTCATAGATGGACGAGCATGGACGAACCTGCGCTAACCCATCGTGTGTGCGCCCCCTGAACAGAGCTCCATCAACGCGGCGGCGATCGAGGAACGTGGGAGGTGCCATGGCACGATTCGCCATCTCTTGGCGCTCTGGCGAATACGGCATCGTAGTATATTCCCCGAGAATGGTGAAATAGAATTTCTGAGTCTGTGGCCGCCACGCCGCAACCTCCATTCCATAACCAATCAAGGCTTTGCGGAGAGCAGGCTTTGCATAGAGCACCCACCATGACGGGTCACACTAACAGGCATTACTGTGTCGGCGACAAGCTGCTCAGTGGTCTCGAAGAGGCGCCGTCAGTCGAGTGAAGTAAGGTGGATCGTGTTCAGTTTCCTTGGAAGACGGCCGCGCCGCATCCTTTGGCGGCAGAGATTGATGGCGCAGATATACGCGTCATTGTCGGAGAACTCAGTGAGTCAGACTTCAGCAGCCTGCACCCAACTAACAATATCGCCGGAGATGTAAACAAGATCGAGTCGGCTGGAATAATGGATAGTGAAATGTGTAAACCCCAGACGAATGCCATGAACATGCTCCCAAGAATCGACTAGGCTGAGGTGCTGGAAAATTGTCGCTAGCGACGGGCACGGAGAGTGACGTGAAAGTTGGGCTTTGGGTGCATGGGTGCAGTTGAAATCGCCTCCCATGATCAATTCATCATACCGACAGAGAAAGACAGGCATGGCTGTCCCTGAGAAGAAGGTGTAATGTTCACGGCGGAGACCCGAACCAGATGGAGCATAGACATTGACGATCCTGACGCCACTAAACGTGAGAGCCGTACCTCTGGCATCAGGCAGTTAGGTAACTGCATCAGCGAGGATACTGTCATCCAAGAGGATCGCCACTACCAGCAGGGGATGCATGAGAGACATGTGCTGTAAAACCATGGGGAGCACAGAAATTTGCAACTTGCGCCTCCTGAAGGAGAGCTACGTCAATGTCCGTGGCATACAGCATGTCATAGAGTAAAGCCAATATGTGGTATTCGCGACAAGTGTTGACATTGTGACTCTTCAAGCTTTCCCGGCGGATGACAATGACCGTGGCTGAGCGAAAAGTCTGGAAAGCTGCCATCGACAGGTGGACAAGCGATTCAAACACGGTGGAAGCACAGGGAACTCCCTGCTAGGCCCCCCCACGGAAGGGCACATCACTGTGATGGGGAGGGAGCAGACCCCGCCAAGGTGGTCCAACGTTCTGTACGCCTCCAGAATGTCCATCCTCAGCATCAACTACGTCCGCCAAGGAGGCAGACGTGTCACCGCGCCGGTTCAGTGGACCATTATCTGAGGTGCGCCCACAGGTAGCATCAGACACGGAGGGAGGCAACCGCATCAGACGCAGGTAAGGGTACGTCGGTGTCCGGAGGTGAACGCTGACTTGCCATGGAGGCACGGAAACACGTCACGTCGTCAGGTGGCAGGGCGTCAGAGGACAGCGCACCATCAGTTGCAGGGTCGTCACCCTGTGCGGACATCCGATGGATGTAGTGATCATAAGTGATACGGCGTTGCCTCTTCCGTTTCCTTGGGGACCGTTGCTTCCTAACGTGCTGTTCCGTGTCGGATGGCGGGTGGCTATCAACCGACATGTGGCTAGAGGGCAGAAAGGCAGAGGTTGGTACAGCACCATTATCAACAACCAAGGGGTCGGGACAGACAGCTGGTGCCTGCTGAAGGTTTTCGTTCATTTGTACTGCGTCCGGCAGAGTTGCAGGAGAGACAGGCGAACCGTCCATCACGTTGTCGAGAGCAGCCGACACGGGTACTGACTAATTCAGAGGGGGCGTAGCAGGCATCACCACCGTAGACGCGTAAGACAGGGGGAGCGACGTCTCCGATTGGCGTCTGAACCACTCTACGTCGGAGACGTTCAGAACGGACGTGGGCTTCCTGGCCCTGCAGCGGGCAATAACCAAGTCGGAAGCCACGTGTTTCCGTAGTTTACCTGACGGACACCATTGCGGACACAATACGTTTCGAACGTCTTCCACTTACAGCCATGTGACCAGCGACCTTGCTGTAAGGTTTGAAAGCGGCCACCATAGCGTCTGACGGAGTTCGGAAACCCGCAACGCTCGGAGGACAAAACCAGCGTGATCAACCACTACAGTCCCTAAATGTCCGTCAGAGTATCGAAACTTGAGATCATTAGCGTGGCGCCGCACAAGGTCTGCACACAGCTCTTTTATAGGATGGGGCCCCTCCCAGCCCACATCGACGTGGTGACCAAACCAAAAGTTCCACTATCACCTCCGCATAACATGTTAGTTTTCGATTCAGGAGTCACAGGATGCGGGCTGTGATGTTGTGCATGCGTCTGGGTAGGATTACTCATTCACATTGTCCATCAGGAGACAGAAAGTGGACGACAGCAATCGAAGGGTAGCCGTTTGTAAGGGAAGAGGGGAAAAAAGTGCCAAGGCAAGCGCCAAGGGCTAAGAAACCTCTGCGACAGTAGGACGACTAGTAAGGGCAGTAGCGGGTTGCTAGCTGCGACAGTGCATGCAAGGTGAGGTTATTGAGCCGTGGTAAAAATTGCTGTTTTGAAGACGCGCCGCAGCGCGTAGTGTGAAGCAGTCGCCCTCCGTTTCTGCCGGTGGAGCCGCTGTGGCAATCGCAGCTTTGGTGTCTCCCTCTGGTGGGAAAGGGGAAAGGTTGCCTGTTCATGTGCATTTAAGGGGCGCTATGAGCTCGCCACTTGGTCAGTTGGTCAGCCGGGTCAGTGTGGGGCAGTCAGTGTCTGCCTGTCGTTCGGAGTGCTAGTGTGTGTTAGGCCGCCAGTCTACTCGAGTTAGTTCAGGCAATGGTCTTTGGCAGTTGGATCGATCGGTTGGTCAGTCGCGCAGTCGGCGCATGCGAGGTCGCCACGTCAGTCCAGTGGGCCGCGCCGTATAGCGAGGGGTAGTGACTTCGCGGCCCACACGAGAGCAACAGGAGTCAACCCACGACATCGGTCTGGCCGGTGCGAGCTGCGACGCCGTGGGACGGGAGATCGGCGCGCCTTCATGCGTCCATTGAAGCGGCTGGCAGCGGACGGTTCGGGAGAGCGATTTGAGGGTGCTGCGCCCAAGTCTTCGCCAGACATCGTAGTTTATTAGAAGTTGAGTGATTCGTGATATGTTGTTTCATTTACTTGTTAAATTCTACTTGTTTCCTTGGTCAGTCTATCGTCCCCAGCTTGCTCGTCTGTCTCTCATCCGCATTTGTTAAGCAGTTAGTGTCTGTCTGTCTGTCGGTCTGCTGTACGTTAATAGCTGCCTCTGTCGTGTTTGTCGGATTCGATGTTAACGAAGTGTAACGGCCGACTTCCTAAAATATGTTTTTATCTTGCCTATCATCTTGACAGGCGGTATATGTTGTAACCTCCCCACAGAAATATTAATTAAATGAACCAAGTGTAAACTCCCCACCAAAATACACTCCTGGAAATTGAAATAAGAACACCGTGAATTCATTGTCCCAGGAAGGGGAAACTTTATTGACACATTCCTGGGGTCAGATACATCACATGATCACACTGACAGAACCACAGGCACATAGACACAGGTAACAGAGCATGCACAATGTCGGCACTAGTACAGCGTATATCCACCTTTCGCAGCTATGCAGGCTGCTATTCTCCCATGGAGACGATCGTAGAGATGCTGGATGTAGTCCTGTGGAACGGCTTGCCATGCCATTTCCACCTGGCGCCTCAGTTGGACCAGCGTTCGTGCTGGACGTGCAGACCGCGTGAGACGACGCTTCATCCAGTCCCAAACATGCTCAATGGGGGACAGATCCGGAGATCTTACTGGCCAGGGTAGTTGACTTACACCTTCTAGAGCACGTTGGGTGGCACGGGACACATGCGGACGTGCATTGTCCTGTTGGAACAGCAAGTTCCCTTGCCGGTCTAGGAATGGTAGAACGATGGGTTCGATGACGGTTTGGATGTACCGTGCACTATTCAGTGTCCCCTCGACGATCACCAGTGGTGTACGGCCAGTGTAGGAGATCGCTCCCCACACCATGATGCCCTGTGTTGGCCCTGTGTGCCTCGGTCGTATGCAGTCCTGATTGTGGCGCTCACCTGCACGGCGCCAAACACGCATACGACCATCATTGGCACCAAGGCAGAAGCGACTCTCATCGTTGAAGACGACACGTCTCCATTCGTCCCTCCATTCACGCCTGTCGCGACACCACTGGAGGCGGGCTGCACGATGTTGGGGCGTGATCGGAAGACGGCCTAACGGTGTGCGGGACCGTAGCCCAGCTTCATGGAGACGGTTGCGAATGGTCCTGGCCGATACCCCAGGAGCAACAGTGTCCCTAATTTGCTGGGAAGTGGCGGTGCGGTCCCCTACGGCACTGCGTAGGATCCTACGGTCTTGGCGTGCATCCGTGCGTCGCTGCGGTCCGGTCCCAGGTCGACGGGCACGTGCACCTTCCGCCGACCACTGGCGACAACATCGATGTACTATGGAGACCTCACGCCCCACGTGTTGAGCAATTCGGCGGTACGTCCACCCGGCCTCCCGCATGCCCACTATACGCCCTCGCTCAAAGTCCGTCAACTGCACATACGGTTCACGTCCACGCTGTCGCGGCATGCTACCAGTGTTAAAGACTGCGATGGATCTCCGTATGCCACGGCAAACTGGCTGACACTGACGGCGGCGGTGCACAAATGCTGCGCAGCTAGCGCCATTCGACGGCCAACACCGCGGTTCCTGGTGTGTCCGCTGTGCCGTGCGTGTGATCATTGCTTGTACAGCCCTCTCGCAGTGTCCGGAGCAAGTATGGTGGGTCTGACACACCGGTGTCAATGTGTTCTTTTTTCCATTTCCAGGAGTGTATTAATTAAATGATGAACCAAATGCAACCTCCCCACGGAAATAATAAATTGAATGTGAACCAAGTGTAACCTCGCCACGGAAATATTATTTAAAATGAACCAAGTGTAACCTCCCACGGAGAAAAGAATTAAATGAATTTTAAATATTGTAACCTCTGAACAAAATTGGCTCCCATTCATAATCTCTGTGCAGAAATGCATTCACATTTAATGTACCCACAAAATTCTTTTCTCATTTAATGTTAAGTTCGAAACAGAAAAATTCCTAAACACCAAAATAATAAAAATTTTCAGTAACCTTGTAAATTTTACGACGGCAGCAACGCTGCGCCTCGGCCCTGTATTCTGAATAAGAAAACAAAAATTCTTACCTCGATAAAAACTGCGAATATATCTGCTCTTACCTAAAAAAATTTTCGGCACAGCTTCGTGCAATCCTGGCCTATGCTTTGTGATTCGTGAAAGGAATAATTATGCATTGGAAAAAAATCTTTAAATTGAAATGAATCCTTTTTTTTAAACAATTACTTTATATCTTAAAAATTATTATTGGGGCATTTTTTAAAAGAAATTGAATGACAGCTAACATACATTATTAGATATGCGCAAGGCTGCTTCTTTACCTTCTACAATAATACTCATGTTCCAGAGTCCCGACCAGAGCAGACTGTACACAAGCGCAGACACGCGCCGACTACTGCCGACTACTGCCGACTCACGCAGACTACTGTCGACTACTGCCGACTAGCGACAAGCAACAACTAACTACATACTGCTATCTGGTCAGAGACTCTTCTATGCCTTGCCTATTGCAGGCAGCGCATATAGCGCATACCTCTCACAATGTGTAATGTAGAGCATGTTTGGCCAACCTTGTATATTTATGTAAGACTGCTTTTCATGGGTTTTTATTTAAATGGTCACTTTAGTATATACCTTCGGTGACAAGTTTATCTTTTAATGTTAGTGTTCTGCATCATTTCCATCCCTCCTACGGGGTGCATAGTTTATGTGCTTGTGTGAGTTGTTAAAATTTTTAGTTTAAAGTAATCTGGTGTGTTGCAGATTTGCACCAGCGTAGTCTTTCAAGAGGTTGTTGCGAGCGGTCGTGACTACGGCCGTGTTTAAAGGGAGCGGCAAGGTTCTCAGCCCGAAACCTCATAGAGTCAAAAATTTGTTCTTTCTGCCTCTGCATAGATTGTAACTTGATATATAGAGGGTGCTTTCTGATTATAATTTTAAATCTGTTTCTAGAAGAAAAAGGGCTTTTAGGAATAAAATTTCCATTTGGTGAAAGAAATTTGATTTGTTTTCATCAGTTACCCACGGGCAACTACTTCCACGCTCACATAGTGCGACTGAATGTGTTAAAGTTCTTGATGAATCGCTAGTAAATAATGAAAATTCTTAAGAAAACGTTTTGAAAGTAAATTCACGATTCAGTTATGTTAGTGCGAGGTATCGTGCATCGTTACCTTTGTCTCTGCGGGTGCTCGTTGTAGGTGGGTCAGTCAGGGCGCTGCAGCTGGGCTCCCGTCAATTCCCCTGGGCCTGCTGCAGCGGCTGCGTCCCTGTAACAGTCCGATGTCGTCATACATTAGTGGGCGATCGGCCGTAGTTCAGCTCACAGTGTGTGTGTGTGGGGGGGGGGGGGGGGGGGGTTGGCTGGTTTGCGTGTTGTGTACAGTACGGCTTCGCTGCGATTGCCTGTTTTTCAGCGGGTGGAGCGTCTGGGATTGCCAGTAGTAGCTGTGTTGCAGGGGCTCGCCAGTACTGTTGTGTCAGCGTGCTATGGACCATAGACGTTTAGTTCCTTGCTAATAGCGTCTTTGGTCTATTATGTTTCCATCTATGGTTGTCGCCGTAGTTCCCCAGAGAAAGAATAAACGGGTTATGCGAGTGTCTCGTGTTTCTGTACAGTCGTGTGGAGAGATTTTGGAATACCTGCAAGAGGGTATCTAGCCGATATTCCCGGTGAAGATCCTCGGTGCGTGTGTAACGCGGAGCATTGCTTACGATTCTGAATACTTTGTTCTGTATGAGCCGCAGACGGCGCAGGCGTGTGGGCGCAGCGGATCCCCAGATGGGAGCAACATACGTCATCAGAGGCCTAATAAGCATGGTGTACATGGACCTGAGCACCCTCGTATTCAGTGCGCTACGCCCTTTAAGCATAGGGTAGAGTTGTCTGAGCCTCCCGTTTGCTTTATTGGTCATGTGTCGAATGTGGTGTCCCCACAGTAGTTTCCGGTCCCGCCTACCCCGATGTACCTGACCTTCTGACGGAAACATATTGGGCGTGCATGTAGTGTTATTGGGTTGCAGCGTTGATGTTTGCGTAGTTGCTTCGGTCTTCTAGTGAACAGAACGGCTTCGTACTTGTCGACGTTTACTCTCACACGCCATTTCACCAACCAAGGCTCTGCCGCTCTGAGCGCAGTCTGCAGTCGTGAGTTAATGTTAGACGGCTTCCAATCTTGCGCGAAGATGGCGGTGTCATCAGCGTATATTGCCACCATTGTGTTACGTGTAGCTGGAAGGTCATTGATGTACGAGGGGCTTCATCCAGCCTGGATACCATGCCGTGTTGGTTGTTTGCCCTGCGCGTCGGTGTTGAAACTCCTGCCCGTGAGACACGAGAGTGTGAGACGTACGAGCCGTCGGGAAACCCTGCGTCGCTGAGTTCTCGTATGAGGCCGTTGTGACACAGACGGTCGAAGGCCTTTTAGATGTCCAGGAACACTGCCCCAGTTGCTTTGTCTGTGTAGTATCCGTGTGTTATGTATTCAACGACGCGGAGGAGTTGTTGTGTTGTCGAGTGGTGATTCCTGAAGCTGAGTTGCTCGGGCCTCAGGGTGTCGTCATTCGCGAGTGTTATGTACACAGTAGTACTAAGGATTGAAAAATGTATTCCGAGAACGTCTTGTGGTGGGAGACGCATTTCATCCCATATAAAACGTTCCGCCTCATACGCCTTCGGCCGTTCGTGATCTAATGGAAAAGCTAATTTTATTCTGGCGTGGCGGTAAGAAAACACCATATTGGTCACTGCAGTCGGACTCTGATACAAGGCGCAAGTAAACAAACGCGCTCGCCCTCGGAAGCAGCACAACAGGCGCGCCCCACCACAAAGGCCGACTTGCACTAGGTCAAATGACAGTCCAGGATGTTATCCACAATATGTACTCAGCACAGGCTTGTACGTATACATGGTGAAAGAAAATTGTATCCCCCAAAGTTGCCTGCGTCCAAAGTAAAAGGTAACAGGGAAACATGAGATACAGAAAGAATATACAAAAAGAAAATGGTCTTTTCCTGTATAAATGGCCTGACAACTCCGTTGTTTCTGCAACGTGAAGTACAACTGGTGTGACCAACTAAATAATGTTCAAAGATATTCTCAGCCGTTAAAGGACACCCACTAAAGTTCCTCGACCCTCCAGACTATCACAACAGAAGAAGAACGTGGTGGATGTGATCGAACGGATCAATATGTGAGTGAGTACAGGATAAATATCTGTAACCGGACGTGGTAATGGGCTCTTTTCGTTAGGTAATTGGATGTCACGGTTCACAGTGTACTCATAAGAAGACACTGTGCTGTAATGAACTGTAAGACATCACTACGTAGCCAGTAATACATTATAAGATGTTACCTAGTACCCAATGCAGGAAGTGTAATATGGGATTGTGAGTGTATTGTTGATAATCATACAAACTAATTGATGTATTTCATTTCGTAATTTGGACTCATGTTTAATTTGTTTCTTTCAGTTCAAACATGTGTAGACTCCTCATATAACTGTATGTTTTGCCCTCAGTAGCGCTTAGAATTACACGCATGATACGCTATGTCTATTAAAATGAGACACGTAAACATCGTTCTTTCATTTGACATGTTTCTTTTTCAATGTAACAAACAAGGTAAAAGTAATAAAAGTTAAAAAGATTAACAAAAAAAAAGAATTCCGGCATTAATGGGTTAATACAGGCCGGTGTGCCAAAGAAGCCAGGTAAATACAATTTGTAGTAATTCATTTCACAGATTTACCTTGAAGTTCCCCTTAATTAACAGTGGAATAAGTGAGATATATGGCCTGTAATGTTGCTTAAAATTAGACACAAAAATTAGGGCGATCGGTGTGTTGCAGACTGAGGGAACTCGTAAACACTGGAAATTCTGCAATTCAAACTTCAACTTGCTCGGCATTGTTTAGTAAACAACTATACTTTTTCTGCAGGTAACCAAATATGACAGTTAGGGAATAAAGAAACGTAAATTAAAAAACAGATACTTGAAATATTAAAATTAGGAACCATGTACTGGTCAATTATGTATCTTGCTCCAAAGTCTGCATTAATAAATACTGTCAGATTTACTGAAACATCTTACTGCATTGTTGCGTACTACACCTCATTGACAATACAGCGCAATAAGTAAGTACTTATTTGATCTTCGTCTATGTTATATTCAACAACATATAAAATTTTATACAACCTATTACTGTATTGTATGGAGTTAGCATTTAGATGTATTTTGAATAATAACTTCATTTGTATTTCTAGTTCTTTGTTTTATGGTAACCGGTTCGATAGATTAAATAAGGAAATTCCCTTGACATCCGAAACGTGAGAATAAGAAAGCTGCGAAACTTTTGGTAAATAAGTGAGTTTTCTTGTGTAATTTTATACTGGCTACACAGTCAATTCGTTTAATACGAGAATACCACTAATTATTGAAAAGTTCAACCTTACTTAAAATTGTGATTAGTGTCTGTGCTTGAAAAAATAAGATTTTTGAAACTTCATGGCAGATTAAAACTGTGTGCCCGACCGAGACTCGAACTCGGGACCTTTGCCTTTCGCGGGCAAGTGCTCTACCAACTTTTGGGCGTGAGTCGTGCTTCGGTAGCTCAGTTGGTAGAGCACTTGCCAGCGAAAGGCAAAGGTCCCGAGTTCGAGTCCCGGTCGGGCACACAGTTTTAATCTGCCATGAAGTTTCATATCAGCGCACACTCCGCTGCAGAGTGAAAATCTCGTTCTGGAAACATCCCCCAGGCTGTGGCTAAGCTATGTCTCCGCAATATCCTTTCTTTCAGGAGTGCTAGTTCTGCAAGGTTCGCAGGAGATCTTCTGTAAAGTTTGGAAGGTAGGAGACGAGGTACTGGCAGAAGTAAAGCTGTGAGTACCGGGCGTGAGTCGTGCTTCGGTAGCTCAGTTGGTAGAGCACTTGCCCGCGAAAGGCAAAGGTCCCGAGTTCGAGTCTCGGTCGGGCACACCGTTTTAATCTGCCAGGAAGTTTCATATCAGCGCACACTCCGCTGCAGAGTGAAAATCTCATTCTGGAAACATCCCTCAGGCTGTGGCTAAGCCATGTCTCCGCAATATCCTTTCTTTCAGGAGTGCTAGTTCTGCAAGGTTCGCAGGAGATCTCCTGTAAAGTTTGGAAGGTAGGAGACGAGGTACTGGCAGAAGTAAAGCTGTGAGTACCGGGCGTGAGTCGTGCTTCGGTAGCTCAGTTGGTAGAGCACTTGCCCGCGAAAGGCAAAGGTCCCGAGTTCGAGTCTCGGTCGGGCACACAGTTTTAATCTGCTAGGAAGCTTCATATCAGCGCACACTCCGCTGCAGAGTGAAAATCTCATTCTGGAATAAGATTTTTGCTTATATGTGGGTGGTAGCGTTTGTTTAAAAGCCCTTATAAGTTGATGCAAGCTTTACTTTTGGAAGGCAATAGCGCTTCTTCGGTCGTAATACTTCATCATTGAAAAACACGACCCATTTCCGACTCATTAAAGGCCGTTTTCTCATATCATCAGGATAGGACGAATCAGCTGAACAATGTCAAAGCGAATACTTGGCCTTATGTGACCGAAATTGATTTTTGAAAGTAAAAAATTCGCTGCTTAATCGGCTGTTCCTGCCATCAACAACGTATAGTTGCAGAAGACGCCCTCCTCCTAACATACAAGCTCCCATTTCTACTTTCCCTGTTTTGTGAGGCCGAGCTACATAAAATATTTTATGGCTTGGAGAAGATTCGATGTCAGAATCGTTGTGTTCTTTGTACTTTTGGAACTGACGACATGACACTCTGTACGCAAAAGCGTCCCGGTAACGGTGATGTAGAGGAACTCTTCCTAATATTTCGTAATTAACCAAACGTACAATGTCTCAAAATGAGCTCAAAATCTCTCTTCTCTACTAAAAAGTGACGAGAGAAACAGTGGTATTAAGGGACCATGAAAGACGAGCAGGACGAGAATTCCTTTTTCGTTTCCGAATTAATGACATTGTTTCCGACTACCGTACAGCAGAAAGAGGTGAGGCAGTAATGGGGGACTAGCGGGTGGCACGCAGGCTGTTGGGAGGAACGAAGAGCTCTGCGAGATACACTATGCATTTATGCTTTCTGTTGACATGCTTTAGCCCGGCGAAATGTAATCTAACATGCTTTTATCTCCGTTAGGAAGCTTTGTGTGACGTTTTTGCAGAGCAAGTTCCTTTGTGCAAAAAATTTTGCTTTCATTCGTTGGTTTCTTTTTTCTCTACTATGGTTACGGAAGTTTGTCTCGCTGTAAACAAAATTTCGTTACCTTTAATTTTCGTTCTCTTAAGGAAGCGTTGCAATACGAATAAATTTAATGAATGAATTCGTGAACTTTTACAATGCAGTGTGATAAATGTCTACCGAATGGCTCACGAGTACAAGTGGCAGAAAATTAAGACAGGAATACCTGTATAGCCAAGGATATACGTATGTATTACAAACCGTCACGAGGTTTAAGTGTTATTGATCTTATTACATTTATTTATTGGTCATCAATCACCAAGGCACGCGAAAACTCAAATGTTATTTACGCTTCTAATACAAATAGCTAGTTTATAGTTAAGTTGTTGTGTTGGCAGTGTCTTCATTAGGTAAAGAACATACGTCTCCGTGCATAGAAATGTGAACAGACGTGTTGTTATGTTAATTTTTTGGCAAGAATAAGCTGGTGACTCAGGCGTACATGTCTACTAGTTGCAGCTTTGGTCGAGCACCTAACTTGGCTCTTGTAGCACTTTTGTGAGCCCGTGTTAAGTCTCATTTTACTTTGTAAAACATTTTAAAAAAGAGGCTAAAAAGCACACTGAACGAATACAAAATAACCCGATGTGTATGTGCTCCTTATGAAAAGATAGTAGGCTACATTCGCACAATCGACCTCTATATGAACATATGTGGTCTGCCAAATAAAACTAGTTGCTCTCAAAACATTTTCGCCTTCAAAAATATTGTAGTCTGGCTTCTTACCTAAAATAGGGGAAGAGCCTGAACCAGTGTTCAAGCTAAATAGAGTGCAGCAGACGTTTATGAAGGACTTTTTGGCTAGATCGGTAGAAAAGTCAAGTAGAAAGGAAAGAGTCCTGATACTAGGGAGCCATCATGGGAGAGGTTTACGCAAATTGCTACATGAAAAGCTAGGCGTAGGATACTAGGTCACAAGCGCCAAGCTCAGCCAGGTGACAGAGAACACCAGGGCCTAATGTAGAGATTTTGATGGCGAGGATAAGGTACTTATTGTAGGAGGAGCGGGAAACAGCCTGGTGATCAACTTAGAATATAGCGTTAAAGATGACCTGGAGAAAATATTAGCAGCAATAGCGCACTCTCTTATGGTGTTTGCTGAAGTTTTGCAGTGACATGACCAACCCTGGGTTAACTCGGCTGTTAGCCATGTCAACAAAGAGCGAAGCGGGTTGCTTTTGAATGAAACAGTCTCATATCTTTGCTGTGCCTGTTACTGCGATTTCCAGAAAAATTAAATTAATTTACTTCATCACAACATTAGAGCGTAGAAAAACTGGGTAGACGAGCTTATTCTACTCCTCGAGGATCTGTAACATTATGAACGAGTAGATGTTCTGTGTCTCTCTGAACACCTTGTGACCACAGGGCTGAAGAAATTAAATACCGGGATTATAAACTACATTATTTTTTGGGTAGAGTTAACACTGAAAAGGAGGGCTAAAAACTAGATAGACTAGCCTACTGTATTCCTAGAAAATGTGGAAAGTTCTGAAGGGGTAGATGGTCTCTATCTCTCTGAGCACCAGGTAATCACATGGCGGGAGAAGTTAAATACTGGGATTATAGACATGATTCTTTTTAGTGTTAGAGTTAACATGGAAAAAGGACTAAACAGTTTTTTATGTTGCTGAACAATAGTCATACGGTATTCTTTAGAGGAATACACTGCCATTTGACTGTTTTATTGTTCATTCAAGTACAACCCTGGTTTCGGTCTTTTATGCCACTTTGAAGTATTTGCTATATTACGTCTGTAACCAGTGTCCTGCAATATATGTGAAAGAGATGAAATAACAAATACTTGCAAATGCAATAAAAGGCTGACACGTTGGTTGAACTTAAATAAATAATAAAACAGTCAAATGTTGTTGTGTTCCTTCAAAGAAAAGCGAGGAGCGGTAACATACGCAGAAGCTGGACACATAGTGAAAATAATTGAAGCAAGTAATTTTTGTGTTGATCAGAACCTAGAATCAAGTGCTTGTGAGTTGTTACTGCAGATTACTTATTTAATAAGTGTAAGAGCTTACAGATCCCCAGTTAGAAACTTTTAGCTACTTATGAAAATCAGGAAGCGGTCTTCAGCTACCAGTCAGACAAGAAGAAACTCTCAGTAGTTTGTGGAGATTTCAATGTAGATTTTTTGACAGATATGGACAAGAAATATGAACTATAATTATTATTTGAGTGTTTCATCCAATTTTAGTGGTCATTTGTTCAACTCTAATGCAGCAAAATAGTAGGACACTGACTGATAACGTTTCTATAGACAGCATTCAGGCTGAAAGAGTTAATGTGTACCCAACTGCTACTGGGCTATCTGATCATGATGCACAATTAATGGAAGTAAACAGAGGGGCACTTTCAACCTGGGGGTAGGTTGATACCATATAGTGAAGCTCATTAACAAGAACGGGTTCGTACAAAGCAGTGAGGCTTATTAATGAGAACAGGATACAATGTGTTAAGAGTAGTAGCAATGCACAGTATATTAGGCAAAGGTATTAAATCTTTAGTGTAAGGTACTGAAAGTAGCGTGGAGGACATCGCGGAGTATTGTGGTAACAGCGCAGGCCGTCAGTCACAATATGTCGAAATTTACGACACAGTAACAGATGTGCAAGTGAATCACGAAACGGGGACAGCTGAGCTCAATGATAAACTGTGCCTTGCAGCAAAAAACCGATGGAGTAAACAGGTCGTGTCCAAAATACTCTGAGTCCCTTTGTTACTGGCGAGGTGACTAGACACCAGGTTTTAGAGAAACGGATGGGCGGTAGCGGAGTCTAAATGTGGCTGGATTTGATTCAGGGACTTGGTCATCGCTGAATAGATGCACCAGGACACCGGAGGTCTGCCGGACGAAGATACGACTGGGCAGCGCAATCAACAGCATCCGGTTCGAGACCAGGCTGCGTCTGCAGCCGCACTGGGTCCTTCACGAGACTCTGTGCCACAGCCCCACTGGCCAGCTGCCCGTGGCCCGCTGCCGACCATGGTGAGGCCCAGGGAGGTCGCAGGCGTCACAACACCAGCCGTCGCCCACTGGCTTTCTGAAGAGCGTGGGTCGAGACCCACGCACAGCCACCTCCAGCACCGCGGAGCATAGAACAGAGGGATCGCCGCCTGGTGGGTCGCTCCACCATAAAGTGCCGCTGCCGCAACTGGCCGTGGCCTTGTCTCTGCCACCGGGCCAGAGTCCTGACGCAGCATCGCCAGTCGCCGTTCTAGCAGGCGACGCCAGCTGCGCCGTCCAGACCTCACAAGAAGAGGGAGATATAATAAAGTTATATTGTTAAATTGTCCACAGTGTTTCCACTGGTTCCCCATCACCTATGGCATCACCACTCAAACAACACACCCTGCAGAGGCGCCACTACAAAGTGGTCCATACAGGAAGTTGAAGGGGTTGGTATGGGATGAATTATATGTAGAAAGAAATGCTAATGTCAAATTCCATTTACCCCCTACTAAATTCGTGTCAGTGTTTGAGAGTTGCTTCACTAAAAATGTATACAAAAGTCCATTAAAAAACAAGCAGGCCATGGATATGTAAGGAAATTAAGAACTCATGTAAGAAAAAGAGAGAAATTTTATCTAAAAGCCTGAGTAAGTCAAGATCCGACGTTACTTGAGTCCTACAAAAAACACTGTAGTATTTTAAGGAAAGGGATTGTGAGGTCCGGAAGTATTCAAGTCCTGACAGAAATAAATAATGGATGTAATAAGATTTAAACTATATGGTGCACTGTCATATGGGAGACAACAGGCAATCAGTGTACCAGATTTCATAACAGTGAAACTAAATGACAGTGTTTTAGAATTATATATTAATACCTTCAGCTGTTTGTGGGCATTTATATATATCAACGGGGACAGGTGAAAATGTGTGCCCCCACCAGGACTCGAGCCCAGGATCTCCTGCTTCCATCGCAGATGCTCTGTCCATCTTTTTTTTTTATGAACCAGCCAACCATGAAATGCAATAATTTATCAATTTACCACGCTGCCGATTCGTTTTACTTTCTTTATTTTTATTTTATATATATATATATTTTTTCTTTTTTTTTACACATGAAACACACCGAAATATACACTCAAACGGCAGTGTATTCCTTCAAGGAACGAAAATATTCTCGTTTTTTTCTAAAACACTTGTTGAGGCCAATCAATTAAAATAAAACAAAAGAAGTTATTTCGACAAAAACAAAAGGGTGAAATCAGAAAAAACGTATAGGAAGGAATGGGGCGTCAATTTTAACGTGCGCACACATTCTTTCTTCCGCCACTTCTACATCGTGGAACATCTACATCCATAGAAGTGACCACAAAAATAAAAATTAAAAAAAAGAACAAAAAAGGGGGGCATGGCAACTCATCCAATGCCTTGACGATGAAAAACAAGATACAAGATATTAGAGATAAATTCACGATAACAGGGCATCCGGAGCCACGTCCAATGTGCGGTGGCCATATAGTGGAAAAAGGCACACGGATCTACGTCATATCCACTTGTAGGGAAGCAGCCTACTCACGCTGTAGTAAATTCACATCAGTTTCCATTGTGTGCCAGCCAGTCTGCTGTAACTAGCTCTGACGCCATAAATGTTGCGCAGTACCTTAAAAATCAAGCAAATGACCTAAAACTTTTCTAGCATGTCAGGAATAATACCAAATTAATGTGTGTTAAATATCAGTTCGATAACTTCAGCCATTTTCGAAATTTGGACGTTTTTATGAAAAAATCATTGGCGCAACAGAAAAGAGCTAGAGACTTCAAAATTTATATTTAGATTCATCTTTCATAGTGATTTAATAAAAACAGTACTTTGGATTTCACAAATTAAGATTTTAGTGGAAATTCATGATTTTCTGGTTTTCATCTCAAAACTGAAGGAAGCAAGATAGATTAAGTAGGCTAATAAATAAGGCTAGGATGTTTAGATTTAAATAGGTTGGAGGTCCGCTATGACTGTGAAGATGCGAAAAGTTTCTTTTGCATACCTATAAAATTATAGCGATAGCGGATCTCAAAAGGGCCAGTTCAGAGCTCATCTACTGTGTGCAGTGTAATTTAATTACTTCTCTCGCCCAAAGTATTTAACTTAGCCACGTCAAAATTTTATTATTAATACTTACCTGCGTGCTGAATGCACGTTTAAATTAAGAGCTTCATCGGCCATCAGCAAAAGAAGCTATAAATTATTATGTAACTAGAAGTGGTTCGTTACTAGCCCAGCGGCTAGTCAGGAGAGCCGATTTGATCAGGCGTTCCCTTAGCCGTCCGCACCGCAGCTTTATATATAAGAACACTGCGCGAGGAAGCAAGGCCCCATTTCTCTCCAGACGCTGAATAACACGCCATCTGTGTCGGGAGTCGCGTCGCATCGGTATCACTGCTACAAACAGCCTCGGGTGCTGTATTAAGTTACTAGAGATACGCGAACCATGAAATCATTTCAAGTGAAGGGTTAGTTCTGGGATGATTTTCATTATCTAGCTTCAGTTTGCGTATTGTCGTATTTTCACGTGCCGTCGCGAGACAGACATTCTACCAAATATTTAGCGTGGCGTTTGATGAAATATTTTCATCAAATTATGGCGAGCATTCTCTTTAACATTTAATTCGGACATTTATAGTTGCATCAGCGCATTAGACTCTGAACTGCTCTGTTAGTTAGGTTGTAGGGATACTTGTGTTTTTTATCAGTGAATTTCAGAATATACTCAACTATATTGGAAAACCGTTTTTGATTAGAAATCCCGGACAATCTCCTAATTCCTCAGAGCTATAAGCTGCTGCTATAACGGTATTCTCAGATGAAGTGGGCACTAGGATCTCTAAGTACTGGCTTCACGTTTTGTTAAATCAGTTTCTGGGTGCTAAAAAGTAAATAGAGAGCCAGTGTTGAGAACGGCGAAAGACAGCATTAACAACATTCTAAAAGCCAGAAACTGATTAAACATGTAAGCATTTATACAGCAATTACATTAATTATTTTTACAACTTATTCGCCGCCCCCACACACTCACCATCACATAGTGGACATAATGGCTAACAAGCCACATGACGGTATTGTTCTTCGATCGAGGAAAGAAGGCTGAGTCGGGACGCACGAGAATCTCCCCAGATATAGCCGCCTCCGACGTCCTGAGGAGAAAAACCAGTTGTCGGCGAAGCCATCTCCAATGGTCATGACCGCAGGAAATCAACCGATGAGATAATGTATCAGTTCCATGGCAACGATTGCAGCGATCCGTTACACTGAGGCCAATACGAAAGTCGTACGTTGGTAGGTACAATATCATGAACAACTTGGTACCACGAGGACGCCACTTCCATCGGGAAAATCGGGAGGCTGATGTTAGACCAAACAATTTTCCAGTTCGTTTCTGGCGACAGGGCTTCCACAGAGCGAAGACTACAAGGAACTGGCCAGCGGTTTAACAGCATTTTTAGGGAGAGATTCGCTTGGGAAAGGATATTTACTCCAAAATAACTGACTTCAAGAAAAAATTCCCTGACTTGCCCTAATTTATAACTAATCCTACCAATATCTACTGGAGGTGCTAAACTCGCTGGCCGGATACAGTCATAAAGGCGAGCTGTAAGTGCGTTGACACGTTAACACGGTGCGACGGATGAATAAGGCAGAAACCTTAACCGGAAGGTCAGGGAGGCCCAAAACTCCCTGCAACCCCATAACGCACGCGAAATACAGAGTGGCGCCAGATAAACCTGTCAGGAACAACGGAACCCACGGGAACCGTCACGTCGACGGGTGAAATGGCGGACGCGGATTGAACGCACATTTCAACATCAACAGAAGCAGCTACATCCTCTCTGGTAATACTGGAATCGTAATCAACATTAGTAGACAACGCATTACCGCCAGAAGGTGCACCCTCTGTCAACGCCGTGTCAGAAGAACGAGACGAGTGGGGTGTCCTCGAAATCTGTACCGTCCCCAGTCCGCCGGCGTTTGACGTGCGCTGCAGGAGCCGTCGTCCCCTCGTGGACAGAAGCCGCACTGGTACGCGTCTGTAACGGTGGAAATTCGCGAGGAGTAGGCGGTAATGTTGCCCCTACATCGCTTAAAGCTGGAGACTGACTGACAGCTGACTGCGAAGTTGCTATGTCTGCTAACGTTAAAGGAAGGCGTTTTTGATAAGACGATGTCAGAACAGTTAGTACTACACGGGCAGTCAGATCTGAGACGACCGCTTTCGTTACAGAGAAAACAAGTTCCTTCTTGCCCTGTATACGTAACATGGATGCAGTAACCACAAACAGTTAGGAAGGAATATTCTTTTTAACGCACATGTCGACAGTCCGGATACCATTATAACACTGGAAGCGATGTTGTGCTGTCCAGCGTTCCCATCGAATATGCCGTGGGATTCCAAACGGAAGCAACGCTGTTTTAAAAATGAATCGTCCACTTCAGGAGGAAGGTTATAAATTCTAACCGGAGTACACCCGTATGCCGCATTTTCAAGGAGGACTTGACTAACAGATCGCGATATGTAAACAACACTTTAGAACCAACCCGGGAGAGAAGTCTTTCTACTTGAACGGGATCATAAAACTTCACAAAAAATGCATACAAATAGAATCAAAGTAAGCCTGATCAGGTGTAACACGGATAACATCAGCCAACCAATCGTGAATTTCTGAGGAGCCAGGTTGAACACGACGCGTACTCTTGTCAAAACTGAAACGGACAGTAGCTCGACGAGGAACAGATTTAGGAGACTCAACAGACACCTTGGTGCGGGCAGAAAACACCGCCGCCAAGAGGAAAACGACAACAAACTCCGCTACGCAACTACGATGTGACTCCGACCGATACACCAACAAGACTGAGTAGAATGAGATTTTCACTCTGCAGCGGAGTGTGCGCTGATATGAAACTTCCTGGCAGATTAAAACTGTTTTAATCTTCCAGGATGTTTCATATCAGCGCACACTCCGCTGCAGAGTGAAAATCTCATTGTGGAAACATCCCCAGGCTGTGGCTAAGCCATGTCTCCGCAGTATCCTTTCTTTCAGGAGTGCTAGTTCTGCAAGGTTCGCAGGAGAGCTTCTGTAAAGTTTGGAAGGTAGGAGACGAGGTACTGGCAGAAGTAAAGCTGTGGGTACCGGCCGTGAGTCGTGCTTCGGTAGCTCAGTTGGTAGAGCACTTGCCCGCGAAAGGCAAAGGTCCCGAGTTCGAGTCTCGGTCGGGCACACAGTTTTAATCTGCCAGGAAGTTTCAAGACTGAGTAGCTTGGACACAAGCGGCGCTGAGGCGCAGGCGGAAGTTAACGACAACCTGCTCGCTCGATGCGCAGGGCGACGCTGTAGAAGACGGTCATCGCCCGTATTGCCAGAACTGTATACTTATATGAATATGGTGCCTGCCCGAAAGATCAGACACCATACTCTATTAAGTATATAATTCTGGCAACATCGGTTATGACCTTGTTCTTGTGTGTGGATGCACACATATGACCCGAACTCTTACAGGACTTGGTAGGAATGGCGTCGACGAGTAATGAGTGTGTTGGTAAGGACACTACGAGTGTGTGGACGTATAAGGTGAGAATGTGGGTCTCGCGGGAGCGTGTGTGAGATACTCCCTACAGCCTCACCTCTGTGCCCTCGGTGGCTCAGATGGACAGAGCATCTGCCACGTAATGAGAGATAATCGCTGGGGCAGAGTTGACCTATCATACTACGTCGTATCTATGGTTCCCAGATCGAATCGACTCCAATCACGGCCGATTTTAGAACTGCTGCCACAAGTGGTAGCCGTGTGTGCTTCATTTTACACTCTGTAAAACTCCACATCGGCTACAAATTTAGTGATCTTTCCGTCCTGTTATGTGCTCTTATAAGTAAAACATTTTAACCGCTGTTATTCGTGCTATTGCGATTATGACGTTTAGCAGTGTACTATCACAGCGTTCATATGGTTCAGTGTTCCAATAATACAACCGATTCAGTAAGGCAAATTCTACGCAGCTGATTCACAACTGGAGTGACAACAAAATAGTATAATGTTAATAGCTCACCCTTGTATTGACTCAAGAACAAAAGTCGATGCTGTAATTAGGTACGTAGGAACAGAACGGACATAGATTCCGATTTTTGATCGGAAGCAGTTCCGCTACGAAAAAGACTGAATTGCTCTTTGCCGCCGCGCCGGACGCGGGTTTTTCCAGCGATGGGGGCAGCCAGCGGAAGGAACGAAGAGAGGAGCAGAAGCGGCCCTCTGAAGCATTCCGCTCCCACGCAGATGAAATAGGGATGCAGAAATTTCGAACGCAAATTTCACTGAATTACCAGTTCGCTGAAGAGTGCAATATCGTAAATCACGGTCGTCGCGGACCGCAAACGGCTGTAAATCAAGTCTCAGTGAAGCGTTCGTTGGAGCCGGAACGTCAGAGGTTGGGAGGACACTCAGCGGGTTGGTAAGGGGATGGGAACTTGACGGGTAGGAAGAGGGGGAGACGCGGCGGTTGGGTTGGTGGCGTGTGCGGCTGTGAAATTTCTCGCTGGAAAGCTTCCTTCGCGTCCATATGAATTTCAAATATTGGCGCGCGGATATATAGCCGCGACGGGAAAAGGCGGGCGCGGGACTCCCGACCGGGACTCCCCGCCGGCGCTGATTCCGCCGGCGGCGCCAGTGCTGCCAACACACTCGGCGGCGCCATTGTACGCCCGCCGGTACAGCGCTGCAACCCGGACGCTCGCGTTAGCGCTTGACTGCTGTCTTCCTGCTGCCGGTTTGTCTCGCGCCGCCATTGTCGGTTTCAAATTTACCGCCCTATTGGCTCGATTTACCACCAGCGTGCCAGCAGCCAAAGGGAAGTGGGGCGCTCTAGTGTTCGCAACAGGCTGCCTGCTGTATCCGCGCCGGTTAATCTCCATCACTGTATTCCGACAGCTGTACAACCGTTATCTAACGGCATTACTGAATATTCTCAGAGATTTCTGAGGTGTATGCTCTACTTCCAGTCTCCGGCGCTAAATGTATTTTTTCACAGAATAGACTACCACACCTTAGCATGTGGCGTGCCAATATGGGATCTAGAGAAGTCTCACAAAATGCACACAACAATGGAAAAGGTATTCTTTTTATAGACTGGAAAAAATTATTAGGAACATACCACTGCCATACAAACACTTGTGGCGCTTAGTTGTGTGTAGTTATTGTAATTTACATTGTCAATCTCGTTATCATTGTTTCATCTCTGCATAACAGCTGTAAGTTACATCCTCTACAATATGTTTTGCCTTTTCAAATCTTTCTCTAGTGCCCTTAAAGCGTTTATTGATGGTCCTGTCAACAACTGTACTATTTATTAGGCGACTAGATTCCAACACTTACAGGTTCATTTTCAAGCCTGGCATACTGAGGCTGTACTGACAGTGCCTGATCATAATAATAAACATTGAGCGGCAACACACGCTCTATCAACGTTTGCAGGATGAATGCCACAATCCACACATACCTGTTAACAAGTCAAAATCAGACTCACATTCAAACTTGTTAGCGGACATGTGTAGATTATTGCACTCATCCTGAAAACACTTATAGAACATGTATTGCTACTCGGTGTTTATTATTAAGATCAGGCACTGTCAGTACAGCCTCAGTAGTTCAGGCTTGAAAATGAAACTGTAAAGGTTCGAAACTAGTGGTCTAATAAATACTGCAACTGTTGACACAATCATTATTGAACGCTTTAAGGAATTTAAATAAAGTTGTTGTTCCCCGACAACAAAATGCTGAAATTGAAGAATTTCTGTATTGTTTTAGCTCCGTATTGCTCTTTTCAGAACAGCATTAAGTAATCTTGATCGTCGTAGCAAATATCCAACCAAACTGTCCTTTTTTCCATAGATATCTTTCCTCAGCGATTTCATACGTGGTGCAGAAGAAACAATGACCTAGTTCAAGCATTTTGTTTGACCATGAAGACATACAGCTATGCACTATGAGTTTGAAAGAGCACTTCATATCCTTTTACTATATATTTTTTTGGAAATTATGTTGTTTGTGTGTCCATCCTTGATCACGATACAATTTTTGGCACAAATACGCTGATTCTCCAACCCTTGCGAAAAGTGTCACTCATTATGGCCTCGACTTCGGCGTGAATATCTCAGAGTAACAGTTTATTGGACGGGCATCCAGAGCGAGACATATCCATATTGAATAAAAACCACTCCAGCTGTTGTAAATACTGTATTAAGGGCACGATCCGTATTGTAATTTAAGTTAGGTCTTTAGGTGCAAATCTGAATAAAAAGAGGAAAGAGACCGTTAACAGTATTATGGAAAGACGAGATCACAGTGACAGAAAGTGTCCACAAGACTGAGTACTTACATTATAGCGGTGAAGCCACTTTTACAGTCCGATCCCTAATCTTTCTCTAAAATTTAGGAAATTTCGCAAAAACCGATAGTCATGGACTGAAAAGCGGCAGTGTAACCTGAACGCATGAAACAGAAGGAAGAGAGGAAAGATTATAAAAACCACCGTAAAGAGGGAGGGGTAGGTGGGGGGTGGGAGGTAAGAAGACGAGTTACAGAGCAAACAGTGTATCACCAGAAGCAGCTCCGGGACGGAAAACTGCGGCTGCCCTACACGAAGTGGTAAGATATCGAAACATAGGCCCCGAGGGAAGTGATGCATGCAGGTGGAGGAGGTTTGGGGGAGCGGCCCTGTGAACCAGGCTATTCATTCAAGTAATCAAAGTTAGCCAAAATGGCTTTATGTCTTAATGCAGGTTGACAATTAAGTCTATTATTTTACCCATTTTAGTTGGAGAACACCGTAGTTCATCTTCGAAATTACACTGTAAGGGCCCTTGCATTTTATTTTCTAAACTGTAATTTTAAAGACAGGTTTGCTATCCGAATGTAAAAGTTCCTTAATCACTATAATGTAAATACGTGGGTAGGTCAAATGGAAACCTTAAATTTGTAATAGCAAATAGAAATTTATCGCCGTTATCCTGTAAGTTGGTAAGCGTGCTACAAACAGCGTGCAGAATGGCCTGTAGATGGCAGCATAGTGTAGATGCACACATACCGTCGCAATATCAGTATAAAGATGGCCGCCCCACTTCCGACTTGCACCAGGAAATACAGCGTTCTGTTATTCGGTTTTTGCGTAGTGAAGGTGTGAAACCAACTGAAATTCATCGGCGAATGAAGGTTCAGTACGGTGATGCATGTTTGTCACAGCAGCAAGTCTACGAATGGAGTAGGAAGTTCGCAAATGGTGTGGCTTCAGTGGAAGATGCTCCTCTCCAGGTCAGGCACAACGAGTTGTGACTCCACAGTACATTGCAGCAATTGAAGCCATAGTGATTTCAAACCGCCGAGTGACACTGAATGACACTGCTGCTCCAGTTTCACAAAGTGTCTGCAAGATGGGTGCCACAGCAGCTGATTCCTGAAATGAGAGAACGACGTGTTGATGCTTGTGAAGAACTTCTTCGGCGCTTTGAACTAGAAGGTGATGGCTTCCTTGCAAGAACTGTTACTTAGGACGAAACCTGGGTTCACTTCCACCAACCGGAAACGAAGAGAGCGAGCAAGGAACGGCGCCATTCCGTATCACCAAAACCAAAGATGTTTCGAACAGATCCATCAGCATGGAAGGTTCTGCTGACTCTCTTTTGGGACGAAAAAAGCGTTATTTTGGAGCATTACCTACCTAGAGATACCACTGTCACCAGTACATCATACACAGATCTCCTAAAAAAATCATCTGCGGCCTCCAATCTAATTAAAGCGACGTGGATCGCTGTCAGCAGGTGTCCTTTTGCAACATGACAATGTAAGGCCCCACACTGCCCATACAACAGTTGCAACAATCACAGACTTGCATTTTGAGCGTCTTCCTCATCCATCATACTCACCAGACCTTGCCCCAAGTGATTTCCATATGTTTGAACCACTCAAAGACGCAATGGGAGGAAAGAAGTTCCGTTCTGATGAAGAGGTACGCCACGCGGTGCATGAGTTGTTGCGCGGACTACCAAAGAAATTTCTTTCTAAATGAATTTATGTGCTTTGTAAGGGCTGAGAGACTTGCATTGATCGTGGGGGAGACTATGCTGAAGAGTGATACAGCTTTGTACCACTTCTGCACAATAAATAATGTTTAAAAAAATACTTAAGCTTTTTATTTGACTCACACTCGTATTTAGCCCTGCGGACACTTCTTATCGCTGTGACGAGGTCTTTGCATAATATTATTTATGACGTCTTTCTTCTTTTTATTCATATTTGCGCCTGATGAGTAACTTAAATTAGGAAACCTGTCGCAGCTTTAATAATGGATTTACAATAGCTGCAGCAGTTCTTATTCAATATGCAGAAGTCCACAGTGTTATTGGCCTGTTAGTACACACCCTGAAATTCATAAATCCCAGAGAAGAAAATCACAAGTCCATAAATCTGACGAAACGGGCGGCCAGTTGGCGACACCAGCATGGAGAAACAAGAGGATCTGTAAACATTCCGCTTAAGCATCTCATGGGCGACCTGGCTGTGTGAGCTGTTGCACCGGCCTGTTAGATCTGCATAGTGATATTATGACGGCGCATTTCCTGCATTATGAGCTGTTACAACGTAACAATATACCGATATGGTGTTACTGGAAAAATGCCACCTGTACCATTCTCAAAAACCTACGGAAGGGCAAGAACATGCCACACCACACAGCAAGTTTTGTGTCACAAAGCGGCCGCTCCTGCACTTTAAGAGAATGGTTCGGCGCCCTATAGCTAAAATTTTATTTGCTGACATAGTGCGACAAACGAAATTGGGCCTCGTCGCATATCATGAAATTATTGAGAAAACATGGTTCAGTGTTGATCAGCTTCGCAAGCCGTGTACAGAAAGTGTACCTTCCTTGCTGAGCTCTCGCCAATAGCTGTTGCTGTACTTGAAGATTGTGGGAATAGAAATGAGCATCCAGATGCAACATCCACTGCCCGTTTCTGTCCGACAAATTAAGGACTTGTGAATTCCAACGAAGCTGCACATCGCTGAAGAGCCTCTGCTACCATTCCAGTGTATTTCTCACATGCAGACAGAAGAACCGTGTCGTCTACAGAAAGTAGATTTCCTTTCTGGTCCTCTCATACATTGATTTCTGTTTCGTAACTTACACTTACACCCACACAAAATCTGAAGGCTCGCAATTGAAACAAATACCTAAGGATTACAATTACAGACAACATAAGCTGGAACGCACATAGAAATGTCTAACGATTCGTTAACCCACTGCGTAACTGACTAAGAAATGATGATGCGAAATGGAACGTTCCTGCTGTAATACTATATTGTTTCGAACATGCTAACAACGTAAGCTATTATTTGCGAATTGTGGAAATTGGAGCGCGGCTACGATGACCATTTCGCACTGGAAACGACTATCAAGTTTCTCCCTTTACATGTATTCTCGATGTCCCCATTGGCCTTCTTCTCCTCCAGCCTCAGATCCTAATATGCAGGCAATGACGGAGAAGGAGGAGGAGGAGGAGGAGGAGGGAGAAAGGAAATGAATGGGAAAGAACTATTGATTTCAATTGCATAGGAACTTGATGCGAAATCAGCGACGACGAGTGGAAATATGTGGCGGACCGGGATCCGAACCAGGCACTCCTGCTTACTAGGCTTTAACCACTGCGCCATCCGGACACAGAGTTTATCCCAACTATATGCACCACCTCGGCACGCCTCCCGGCCGATCCATTCTCCCATCGGGCGCCACCCATCCCCAGTCCCCATCACTATCCTTCGTCCTCCCTTCTTTGAGATTCCCGCAGGAGGCTGATTGTAACTGTGCTTCCGCACTGAAGATGCTGGAGTTTATTAAGCACCATCAAAGGTCACGAAGTATTGTCGTACGATTTTCATGACTGTGATATCACTTACCGAGTCAGTTCAAGAATTAATTAATTTTTATAGGAACTCAAGAACCATCGACGGTGCACACGTATTCCTTGTGGGAATACTAGGCAAAGACTGCTTGATTTTCAAACGTTTCCGGATGCTATTTTAAACTTTAATTCGCTTGGTAATACGAAATAGTAACTCGTAAAAATCAACATATGTCCGCCAGGGAGTTTCTTCTAGACTACGTAATGAGCTAGCCTAACAGAGTCGCACGCGACTGCTCAAGGCGCGCTTGCGATTGGCCAGGTCAGTCTGCCTATTATTTATAACTTTAAATGAAATCGTTAAACGATAAAACGCCTGATATCCCACAAATGTTATGGGGAAGGCGAACCAACGACTGCGTTTAATTCGCTGAACGCTTCGAACATACAAAAGATAAATTTAAAGGACTACTTGTACTACACTCATCCGTATTATGGAGTATTTCTGCATGGTATGATGTCTTTACCAAATAGGACCGCGGATGGCATCGAAAAAGTGTAATGAAGGGCATCATCGAAGTATCGTCAACTAGGGGAGAATGTGTCATGAATATGACATGCGAGTTATCTATGTGATCGTTCCAGCTTATGATGTTCCTCATTGTAATCTCTAGGTATTACATTGTCAGAAATTTCTCCCTTAAATTGAGGCCCATGTTTGATATTAGCAGACGTATCTTAGCCAACTATGCCCACTTTGCTTGTCTTGGACTGCTTTCTGTGTCCTCCTTGCACCGTCCATTACAAGTGTTCTTTTGTTTTACTACGTCTACTTCGTGGCGGCAACCATTAAAACTACGGGGACTTTCGTTACGAGTAGATTTTACCACGAAATTTTAATCGCCAACGTCCTCCTGTGAATGTGAAGACATCTTGTTGACACCCACCTACACATGGTAAAAAAATAAAAGAAATAAGAACTCGCGCGGAAAGATTTACGTCTTTGTTTTTCACGCGTGTATTCTAGAGTGGCCTGCAGGTGGTGCTATAATACTGCAAAAATATACAGATTGTTTTTCTCCATGCAGTCACGATAGGCGGGACTTAAAAATTGCTGCGCTGTAAACTGTATCCAACCACTAAGGTGAAATATGTTTTTCGTGTGTATAAGATTTCAGTTACTCTTTTAAAAATACGTTAGAATGTCTATAACTTCCACATCCGCTGCCTCCCACGATCCCATGCATCACTATTCCCGAACAACAAACGTGGAAAGCAAAAAATGCATTACGAACATCACACCCGTAGATCCAACTCTTTTCATATACTTTCGTATTAAATTTTCTGGCATACTCGCATTTTTTACTACAACCTACAGCCTTTTGACCTACAAGAGTAACAATCCTATCTGAACTGAATATACGAAGGTAATCCCAAAAGTAAAGTCTCCTATTTTTTACAAGTACAGAAATGTGTTTATGTGGCAGTTGGTCACACTGTTATGAAGAGTGCTTCACGCGCTGTGTGTAAACATGCGCACGCCGCGCTGAGGCGCTCAGTCTTGGCTTGGCAGCCGTTTAGAATGGAGCTCCCGTTGGATATTACAGCCTAGTGCGAATTGCGCGGAATTATTGGGTTTTTGAACGCAAAGGGCACTGCGCCGATTGAAATCCATCGCCAAATGACGGAAGTGCATGGATGTCAAAAATGTTCGTAAGTGGTGTAGGGGGTCTGCAGCTGGTTGAACCGAAATTCATGACGAACAAAGGAGCGGGAGACAGTCAATTTCTGAGAAGACAGTGTTGAAGGTTGAGCAAAGCATGCGTGAAGATCGGCGGATCACCCTGGATGATTCTCTGCACGCTGGTTCCTGACGTTTCCCGAAGCACCGCTCACAGAATTTTAACGGAAACATTGAACTACCGGAATGTGTGCCTAAGATGGGTGCCACGCATGCTGACTGAGGACCACATGCTGCAACGAGTTGATGCTTTCCATGCATTTCTTCACCGCCTTGCACCCGAACAGGACAACTTTCTCGACTGGTTAAAAGATCATTTGACTCCGACGACGAGGTGAAACAAGAGGTTCATAACTTTCCGAACAGCATGGCGGCGAGCTGGTACGATATGGGCATACAAAATCTGTCACAGCGTCTAGAAAAATGCATCGACAGAAATGGTGATTATGTCGAATAACAGCTAAGTGTTCAAGCTGTTAGCTTATGTGAACCATTGTAGAAATAAACAGGTCTATGTACTTACAAGAAATAGGAGACCTTACTTTTGGGATTACCCTCGTATTAATTTTAGGTATATAAATTTAATTGCTTATAATTATTTGAGTTTTATTATCAATAGTGTAACATCACGAGGAATAAAATAGAATTAAAAACGGAATGATAGCAGTGAAAATCAAACGCAGATCAACAAACTACCAGTCAGTGCTCTTGTCAATCGCGCCATAGTAACAGTTCATCGATTATTTCTCAAGTAAATCCTCAGAAAGCATTTCACTTTTGTTGTCCACTCAGGCGAAATATTCTCTCCTGCTCCTAACTTTACATTTTAGCCTAGCAATTGCAACCTACATCTTCAACTATTTGCTGGTTGTATTCCAATTTCTGTCTTCCTCTACAGTTTTTAACCTCTACAGCTCCCTCTAGTACCATGTAAGTAATTCCCTGACGTCTTAACAGATTTCTTGTCATCCTTCCCTGTCTTCTTACCTGTGTTTCCATACAGTCCCGACCTCACCGGATCTGCGCACGACCTCCTCACTGCTTACTTTACAGTCCATATAATTTTCAGTATTCTCTTGTGTTCCAGTTTTCCCGCTGCCCATATTTCACTAACATACAAAGCTGTGATGTTGTGCTCCAAACGTCCATTCTCAGAAAATTATTCCTCAAATTAAGGCATTTGTTTGACTCAAGTAGACTTCTCTTGCCCAGCTCATGTACATTTTGTCGTTTTTTTACTGTGCGAATTACGAGTAAACTGCAATGCATACTTAAAAATTACTGCCGTTTCCCTATTTGATGGATATAAATGCAGAGACATCCAAACGCAGCGTTATCCTGTGCCAATGATTTTTAACTAGTCAGCGTGGATCCTGCTGGACCACCGAAGTGGCCAGCAGACGATTGTCTCTTGAACGGTCGCACTCTGGACGCTGTGTTGGAGGTCCAACGCTGTCGCAGCAACGGATTGCGATAAACACGGCTGGACAGTGCTGGCGGGCGATACTAGCGCCGCCGACGGGCACCGCCTGAATTAACGGCCGCTGTTGGTGATTGATGGGCGCCGTATCGGCCATGCGACGCAGCGCTGCGCTGTTGCGCACTGTTCGGTCAGACCGTCTCCACAGCGACACGAACGAAACGGCGAGATAGCCGCTGCCAGAAAACTCGCTTTCACTGAGCAGCACGGGTGGCTGGCTGCCGATGAATACCAGTCACAGCGCGTGTGAGGTCAGGAGCACTGAATTTTCAGTAGAGCTTCGCCCTCGTCTGGCGTCATTAATATGACGTTCCCCACGTGTTCATTTAGTTTCAGGAGGTCAGGTTTTTCACCAAGTCATTTATCTTTGTCCAGTATTCTTCTCTCTTAATTTTTACTTCATTTCTATTAGCCACGTGACATGTTTTCAAATGAACACGTTAATGTTTGCTCTCATTGTATCTCTTCACGTAGAAAAACGATAAACCTACGTGAGGAAGATGAAGTCATAATGGAAGTGAATGAGGCTAAGGAAGCGGTGAGGACAAATGGCAGCTGATAATGTAGTATAACTAAAACGCTCATAAAACGCAGGCTAAAAGGAAAACCTACATAAAATAGCAAATGTGACTTCGTATCATATTAGAGATCGATATTCGATAATATTGTGCAGTCTTAAGCGTGTTGTTGTTGTTGTGGTCTTCAGTCCTGAGACTGGTTTGATGCAGCTTTCCATGCTACTCTATCCTGTGCAAGCTTCTTCATCTCTGTAACCTACATCCTTCTGAATCTGTTTAGTGTATTCATCTCTTTATCTCCCTCTACGATTTTTACCCTCCACGCTGCCCTCCAATGCTAAATTTGTGATCCCTTGATGTCTCAGAACATGTCCTACCAACCGATCCCTTCTTCTAGTCAAGTTGTGCCACAAACTCCTCTTCTCCCCAGTTCTATTCAATACCTCCTCATTAGTTATGTGATCTACCCATCTAATCTTCAGCATTCTTCTGTAGCACCACATTTCGAAAGCTTCTGTTCTCTTCTTGTCCAAACTATTTATCGTCCACGTTTCACTTCCATACATGGCTACACGCCATACAAATACTTTCAGAAACGTCTTCCTGACACTTAAATCTATACTCGATGTTAATAAATTTCTCTTCTGCAGAAACGCTTTCCTTACCATTGCCAATCTACATTTTATATCATCTCTACTTCGACCATCATCAGTTATTTTGGTCCCCAAATAGCAAAGCTCCTTTACTACTTTAAGTGTCTCGTTTCCTAATCTAATTCCCTAAGCATCACCCGACTTAATTTGATTACATTCCATGATTCTCGTTCTGCTTTTGTTAATGTTCCACTTATATCCTCCTTTCAAGACACTGTCCATTCCATTCAACTGCTCTTCCAATTCTTACTCCGAATTTTTCTTTTGTTTCCTTTACTGCTTGCTCAATATACATATTGAATAGCATCGGTGATAGGCTACAACCCTGTCTCACTCCCTTCCCAACCGCTGCTTCCCTTTCATGCCCCTCGACTCTTATAACTGCCATCTGGTTTCTGTACAAATTGTAAATAGCCTTTCGCTCCCCGTATTTTACCCCTGCCACCTTCAGAATTGGAAAGAGGGTGAACGGCTCTGAGCACTATGCGACTTAACTTCTGAGGTCATCAGTCGCCTAGAACTTAGAACTAATTAAACCTAACTAACCTAAGAACATAACACACATCCATGCCCGAGGCAGGATTCGAACCTGCGACCGTAGCGGTTCCTTGGCTCCAGACTGTAGCGCCTAGAAACGCACGGCCACTCCGGCCTGTGCAATTGAAAGAGAATATTCCAGTCAACATGGTCAAAAGCTTTCTCTAAGTCCACAAATGCCAGAAACGTAGGTTTGCCTTTTGTTAATCTAGCTTCTAAGATAAAGCGTAAGGTCAGTATTGCCTCACGTGTTCCAACGTTTCTACGAAATCCAAGCTGATCTTCCTCGAGGTCGACTTCTACCAGTCTTCCCATTCTTCTGTAAGGAATTCGCGTTAGTATTTTGCAGCTGTGACTTATTAAACTGATAGTTCGGTAATTTTCACATCTGTCAACACCACCTGCTTTCTTTGGGATTGGAATTATTATATTCTTCTTGAAGTCTGAGGGAATTTCGCCTGTCTCATACATCTTGCTCACCAGATGGTAGAGTTTTGTCATGACTGGCTCTCCCGAGGCCGTCAGTAGTTCTAATGGAATGTTGTCTACTCCCGGGGCCTTGTTTCGACTCAGGTCTTGCAAAGCTCTGTGAAACTCTTCACGCAGTATCGTATCTCCCATTTCATCTTCATCTTTAAGCATACGAAGTGCATTTCGGCTGCGATAGGAAAAGCGTTGTTGGCTCAATATGGTGGTACAAATTAGAAAACTAAATGAGTAACTGTTTTGTTGTCAGGTGTGTGCAGCATTAATCTTCATCATGTTGTGTAACACAGCTGATTGACATCTATGTCAGTGATTAATGAACACCTCCAAATCTGTATTATTAGACAATTTGTGTCACGACTGGTTTCGCTCTTCGATCTTTCCTCGAAACGAGAAGGTCCATCATACTTCTTGCAGTTTCCCTACGGCAACAAGAGAAGCTTTGTTTACCGCGTATCTTAATAGTTATTCCATGGTCCCCGCTGAATTTCTTCCGACCCTGGGCTCTAATGTGCGTAGAATCTACAGTAAGTATAAAGTCTCAACGCCACTATAATGAAAGTCTAGAAATAAAAGTATACCAACTTATTTTATTTAAAAAAATAAGGAAAAAAATAGTGCTTAGAGCTAGGAAGGTTTGAAGAATACATCGTACAGTGTGATCTCCACTTATCGAGCACCATTTCAAGTTCCAGAGAAATTTCTTTACGTCATTAACCACTATATGACATCACACACACTCAAGGTCGCGTATAAACATTTTCCGAGCGGTTTTAGTCACTGATTCACTTTTACGTAGACATACACTCCGTCCACAGCACATACGGGTTGTCTCTCCAAAAAGTACTGCACGATTGGGCTAAAAGTTTGCCCATGGTGATGAATACTTCACCTAACTTGCATAATATAAAATATCCCACGCCATCAAATACATGGTGTCGGCGTGAAAGTTAGTTCTAGACTGCCTTAATACCAGTCGTAGGCAGCGCGCGAACTAATTTCTGTATTTTGCATCTACCTGCACAGAGTGCGATCCCGATTGTTTGATTTAGCTGACCAGTGATTGATGACGGTGCACGAATTTCAAACTGATGTCTTAGCACGATTTTTGCGTTACTGAAATTATAGTTATGAAACTGTTAGTGTGTTTTGGAGCCGTATGTGAACATCCAAATAGTAAATATTAATCAAAGTGTTATACGTTTAGCAACAAGCCTTGCAGCGTGAACCACTGCATTGTTTATACTCTCCAATAAGAAACGGCTCCTCCTTGCACCTTTACGTTTTGTGGGATCGCGGAGTGCTATCAACCTTAACTACCTGCTGGCTTACAGCAGCGTTAGCTTTCCCATACTATTTGATGAAAACTAATTAAAAGTCAGTTGCGATGTGTCACATATGCTAGAGTTTTAACACTGTTAATGACGTTTGCTAACATCTTTTATGAAATTTAAAGTCAACAGTGCATCCGCTTTGCTGAGAGACTCCCTTTATAACTGCTGCGAACTGCTCTGGCCACAGCCGAAGACTGGACGTCGTCCGTTGTCCATGTGCGCATCGCCAGGTTTTAATATCCTCCCCCTTTATCCACTCGATGCGTATTATTTTTATCCTCGTCGTGACGTGGGTGCTGTGATGTGGCGGGCTCACAAACATTGTTGACAGAATACTGTACCGTCAGATTGAGGAAAGGTTTGTGACGGTCGTACGTTAGAATTTACACTGAGCTGACAAAAGTCTTGGGATAGCGATATGCACATATACAGATGTGACAGGAATTGACAGACTCTGCATGAGGGATAATAGTTGGACCTACACGCATGGGACAGTCCGTTATTGAAGTCACTGAGGAATTAAACGTTCTTAAATCCTTAGTGTGAAGAGGATGCTGACAAGGGAACCTCCCCATCACACCCCCCTCAGATTTAGTTATAATTTGGCACAGTGGATAGGCCTTGAAAAACTGAACACAGATCAATCGAGAAAACAGGAAGAAGTTATGTGGAACTATGAAAAAATAAGCAAAATATTCAAACAGAGTAGTCCATGGGCAACATAGGCAACATCAAGCATGTTTTGGGCACAGGAGCGCCGTGGTCCCGTGGTTAGCGTGATCAGCTGCGGAACGAGAGGTCCTTGGTTCAGATCTTCTCTCCAGTAAAAAGTTTAAATTTTTATTTTCAGACAATTATCAGAGTTCAGGCACTCACACATAATGAATTTCGCTCTCCAAAATTCCAGGACATGTTCAGATTTGCTTGGACATATGCAGGATTTGACGGTCTACACACGGAAAAATTTGAAAACTTTAAAAACATATGTTTTGACAGAGCGCAGAGAAAACTGTGCGACTGTGAAACTGTTGCAATCATTTGTTGAAGTTTATGTGATACACTCTTATGTTTTCATCACTTTTTTACGAGTGATTATCACATCCACAAGAAAACCTAAATCGGGCAAGATAGAAGAATCTTTTTACCCATTCGCCAAGTGTGCAAGTTAGGTGGGTCGACAACGTATTCCTGTCATGTGACGCACATGCCGTCACCAGTGTCGTATAGAATATATCAGACGTGTTTTCCTGGATCAAATGTTTTCGGTTCCAACTGGAGAGGCACGTCCTTTCGTCTACTAATCGCACGGTTTTGCGGTGCGGTCACAAAACACAGACACTAAACTTATTATAGTGAACAGAAACGTCAATGAATGAAGGGACAGATCATAAATTTGCAAAAATAAACAAAGGAAAGTTTTCGCGCGATGGTAGACTTCAACCAAGGACCTCTCGCCCCACAGCTACTCACGCTAACCACAGGACCACGGCGCTCCTGTACCCATATCATCCTTGATGTTGCCTAAGTTGCCCATGGACTACTCAGTTTGTATATTTTGCTTATTTTTTCATAGTTCCACACAACTTCTTCTTGTTTTCTCGACTGATCTGTGTTCAGTTTTTCAAGGGCCATCCACTGTGCCAAATTATAACTAAATCTGAGGGGGGTGCGATGGGGAGGTTCCCTTGTGAGAATACCAAATTTCAGGCACTGACTGACAGCCTTCACTTACCGACCGGCAGCAACGGCGTTTGCGGAGAATTGTCAGAGCTGCAGAAAAGCAACACTGCCTGAAATAACCACAGAAATCAATATTAGATGTACGATGAATGTATCCGTTAGGGGCGAAATTTGCCGTTAGTGGGCTATAGCGGCAGATGACCTGTACGAGTGCCTTTGCTAACAGCACGACATCTCCTGAAACGCATGTTCTGGGCTCGTGACCAAATCTATTGGACCTGACGATTCTAAAATCGGGACTGATCACATGAGACCTGATTTCGGTTGGCAAGAGCTAATGGCAGTCCGAGTTTGCCGCAGACCCCGAAAATAAGAACGCAAGTTGTCAACAAGGTACTGTTTACATCCTTCTGAAGCGATTGTTAACTGTAAATTATTATCTTCGGCTACCTGGAGACCATTTTCAGCCAAACAATAATAGAATTTTTATGGATGAAAATCTACCGTGCCACCGGACCACCACTCTCTGCGATTGCTTTGAATAACTTCGAGCGAATCATTTGACCACCCAGTTCAGCTAAACAATGATATAATTTTTATGGATGAAAATGTAGCTTCTCACCGGACCACCAATCTTTGTAATTGCTTTGAATAACTTCGAGCGAATGGTTTGCCCACCCAGACCGCCCGACATCATTCCCACCGAACACTTATGGGAGACAATCGAGAGGCAAGGTCGTGCGCAAAATCCTGCACCACCAATTCTTCTGCAATTATGAACGGCTACATAAGAGACCATGAGGATAAAATCAGAGAGATTAGAGCCCACACAGAGGCATACCGACAATCCTTCTTCCCACGAACAATATGAGACTGGAATAGAAGGGAGAACCGATAGAAGTACTCAAGGTGCCCTCCGCCAAACACCGACAGATGTAGAACTAAGACTGCGTTAATTTGATGAATTCCACAAAACATCCCTGGTCACAGTGGTTGCTATGTTTGATAGCCATGTGCCACTACCATTGTGACAACACTACACGTAATACAAATCAAGCAACTGAATAAATGCGATATCCTCGTGCTGTCTGGTACACAAGCGTCCTCACAGCGACTCCATCTGAAACAAGTACTGCGTAAAATTTGCTACAACCTACCGCAAACCGAACTAGACCCAAGGTTGACACCACAAACGAACAATGTACTCCCACATATATTTTAAAAATGGACTTGAAACCCGCACAAAGAGGTATGTCATTCAATAAAGTGACGCAAAATGCGAAGATCTGAGGGACACCTATTGGCAAAATACTGCGAGTTAGTCCCCCCTTGGGATCTCTGGGAGGAGCATGTCAAGGAGCGTTGTGGCCGAGCGGTTTCAGGCGCTTCAGTCTGGAACCGCGCGACCGCTACGGTAGCAGGTTAGAATCCTGCCTCGGGCATGGACGTGTGTACAGTCCTTAGGTTAGTTAGGTTTAAGTAGTTCTAAGTTCTAGGGGACTGATGACCTCAGATGTTAAGTCCCATAGTGCTCAGAGGCATTTGAACCATTTTTACGCCAAGGAGGAGGTAATCTTGAGAAGACGACTGAATAACTAAATTAAAGATAACATTGTGCGAGAAGGAGCATGAGGTATCGGAAGTTAGAGCGTGGTAGAGAAGGTATAAAATCTGAAAAGTGACTCAAAACGACGTTCTTTGCGTTTATTAAACTGGGGCGTCCTTCACGAGAAACGAGAGAGAATGAGAGACATAAAGTAGTTAGCACGCGTGCGCTTGCGTGTGTGTGTGTGTGTGTGTGTGTGTGTGTGTGTGTGTGTGTGTGTGTGTGCGTGCGGATGCACTCAGACTCTGCAAAACGGAGTAGGCAACCCATTGTACCAGTCATTGGGGCTTGGTCCCGCTGCATATCCGCATGCAGTGGGGAAAGAATGACTGTCTAAATGTACATATGTGCTCGCTGTAGTATTTAATATCACCTCGGCCTCACAATCTCTACGAGACAGTGATTTACAGGGTTCTCATATTTCCTTAAATCACCATTTAAAGCCGGTTCTTAAAATCTTCTAAGTAGGCCTTCTCGGGATAGTTTGCGTCTGTCTTCAAGTGTCTGCCAATTCAGTTAATTCAACACGTCCGTGACAATCCCGGTCAAATATACCTGTGACCATTCTTAGTACCATTCTCTGTATTCACCATTCCTTGTTAGCTCTGTATCGTAAGGGGTCTACATACTTACACTAGTGAATTGTAAGAAATCTCCTTTGCAGACTGATTTCATTTCCGCAGTATACCACCAATATACCGCTGTCTGTCACCTGCTTCATATCCCCACGAAGTGTGACACTCAGAAAATTGTCTGAGTTGATCGATTCCATCTGTAACTTCAAAATGGTTCAAATGGCTCTGAGCACTATGGGACTCAACATCTGAGGTCATCAGTCCCCTAGAACTTAGAACTACTTAAACCTAACTAACCTAAGGACATCACACACAGCCATGCCCGAGACAAGACTCGAACCTGCGACCGTAGCGGTCACGCAGTTCCAAACTGAAGCGCCTAGAACCGCAAGGCCACACCGGCCGGCCCATCTGTAACTTGTTGACATTGTATCGTAGAATATTACATTTACTCTCATGCTGTGAAATGCACGGTTTTACATTTCTGAACATTTGAAGCATTGTAACGCCACAATAGGTTTCGTTACATAGTTAACATCAGTGTTATAATATGTTGCTATGAGCTGATAGACATTATCAGCGTAAATTGAATTACTTTACGTAATTAATGAACAGTGAAACAATCTCAGCTCCAAATTATATGCATGTAGAAACAATTATGGATCAAATTATTTTATTCTCAATACAATATGCATGTCCTGTCTCCCCATTTACATTTCCCCACCCCTCCTTAAAGTACGTGGTCAGGTGTGAATGTTTTGAGTGTGGTAGCAGACGAATCAGAGATGTAATGGGTCTCAGAATCTTCTACCAACACAGACAGTGGAAGGCAAAAAGTAGGAACAGGAGGGTTCGACCGGAGGTGCGAAAGTCTAAAAAAACGTTTCCTTAGCAGAGGTTGGTCATGGGCCTCCCCCACCACCTCGCGCTGCTCGGGAGAAAGAGCCGCGGCAACGGTTACGGGGAGTTTTTTGGGAAGACAGGTAAGCGACCAGACGTTCCATCAGAACGCTGCGGCGACATCAGGACAAATGTATTTGAATGTTTAAATATGTTTAATGTAAACAACTTATTATCAGAGGCTTTTTCGCGATTGACTTTTGTTCAATTTATCCGATAAAAGAATAATCTTCTCCGTTCGAGACTTCCGTTACGACCCGCCACGTGGTGCATAGTTTCAAACTGCAACCGCCGAGAAAGCCAATAAAGGGATTTGTAGCCAGTTTTTGTGATTACTGAACATTTATGCTAGCGTGTGTCGATGTTTAACAAATTATTGAAATTTAGTAACGAGTGTAGCTTTTCTAAGATGAATCGTTTCGTATTCAAGCACTTCGCGCTGGAGATACCAGTCACGAGTCCTGCTCGATGCCAGCCACGGTTCATAGAAAATCTGCATAGAGAAAGAGTTACGATATTTGCATTTCTGTGATAGCTTAGTGCATGTGTGTGTACCAGTTTAGTGACCACGTGCTCCAAGATTTTCCTTCCCCCCACAGGACGATGCAAATCAAAGGCAACACGGCTTGCAATTCAAAGGAGAAATAATCTATGAGCATAGTTAAATAAAAAATTCAAAGCAGAATTAGTGAAATGTGTATTCAAAACATTGTTAAGAAGTAACTTCGTTAATTTTTGTCTAATGTTGGTTAAAATAAAATTAACTTTGTTTTTCGAAGTAATTTCCGTTCTCGCCTTGCTCATTTAAACCAAACTTAAGAAAAGAGAAACATATTAATCACGCTGCCCCTTTACAACAATTATCGGCACAAGACTAGATTTGTGCAGGACGTAGTTTTCTCTGACCAACCCCAAAATTACAATTGCGTTACCCGTTGCGTCCTCAAATTCAATAGATAAGATTGTACTCTGAACTTTGATGGGCCTAAACATCAAATCTAAAGCGGGCAGAATGGTCAGGGAAGGTTACGCTGCCGAGACAGAAAGTGCGCATAAGATCCTTCCCCACAGCAGGCTTATATAGAAATGAATAAAAGTAATTACTACTGATAAAATTAAGCAAATTCACTTCTCAGCCCGCCACAGTCAGGGAGAATTAACGACATTTACGATCTAAATACCAGTCGTTGGAGGCTTGCAGCATTTTGCCAATTTTTGCTCCGTTTTGAGATCTTATCGAGATGAAATGGAACCACTATGCAGTTTTTATCATATAGCAATTTATTACGAATAACTATATCATCCGCGGAAAGTATGAGGTTACTATTAATAACATCTCCAACTTCATGATGCACATGAAGGGCAACGGTCCGAACACGCTTTCCTGGTGCACACCTAAGTCAGGGTACTTCTACGTCTGTCGAAAAATCTCTATCCAGGATAACATGCTGCGTGCTCCCTAGCCGAAAATGCTCAATCTGAAACTTCCTCGCAGATTAAAACTGGTTGCCGGACCGAGACTCGAACTCGGGACGTTTGCCTTTCGCGGAAAAGTGCTCGATAGAGCTCTTTCCCGCGAAAGGCAAAGATTCCGTGTTCGAAACTCGGTCCGGCACACACTTTTAAACTGCCAGGAAGATTCCATATAGGCGCACACTCGCTGCAGAGTCAAAATTTTATTCTGGAATGCTCAATCTACTTACAAATTTCTCTTAATATTCCACCTGAGCGTACTTCCGCAGCACAGCTGTGAAACTCAGTCAAACGCTTTTCGGTAACAGGAAAATATTGCATCTACCTAACTACCTTGAACCAAGGCTTTCTGGACGTCATACGAGAAAAGGGCGAGTTGATTTTCGCATGGTCGATGTTCTCGGAATCCATGCTACTGGGTGTGGAGCAGGTAATTCTGTTCGAAGCGCAGCATTATTATGTTCCAATACTCCACAACAAGTGGATGTCAAGGTATTGGACGGTAATTTTATGAATCACTTTTGCTCTCCATCTCTTAGACACGTGTGACAAGTGTTTTCTTCCAACTCCCGCCTACCGATTTTTGTTCGAGGGATATACGGTAGTTAACCGTTAAAAGAGTGGCTGATTCACCTGCAGATTCGATGTAGAATCTGACTGGGGCTCGATAAGGCATTCGAAATGTGTTTCAGCTGTTTCTCGTCGACACCGACATTAATATCTAAATCAGTCACCATGCAGTTGTGTGAGAATTACACTGAGGTAAGACTCCTGGATTTTCTCTTTTTTTTTTCAGAGACATTTCAAAACTGAGTTCAGAACTTCTGATTTTACTTTGCAGCCCTCGATTTCAGTCCCTGTCTCGTCCTTGAGTGTCTGGGCCCTAACATTAGTAAAACTGCCAGCCTTTACTTATGATCGAAATTTTGTGAGACATTGATAACATTCTGCTACAATAGTCGTTGAAGACTCCATGCTGTGCCCTCTTGACAGCCGATTGCGTTTCATTCAGTATCTCTCTATCTCAAGCACTACGTTTTGTTATCCAGTATACACTGTTTCTTTAAAAGAATGTTTACGGTGACTGTATACCATCAGGGGTTCCTCCGCTGATGAAGTGTGGAAATTGTCACACCTTGGAGTACTCGCAGAAAAAAAAAAGAAACAAAGAGTGCTTGTAAAACCCTCCTACCTCTCCGGCTAATTAGGCTTTTCTGTATGACCGTGTACCTAAGGTCCCTAATCTGTGGGGAAAAGGCATCTACTCCGAAGATTAATGTAAAAGCGAGGGAAGTAGATAAAGTTATAACTGAATCGCCATTGCTGTGTACTTTATCAGTGACGATTTGAAACAAATTTCGGTTAGCGTTATATATTTTAATTGCACAAACTACTTTTTAACTAACAGTAGTTAGTGGAAAATTAGGAAAAAAGGTTTTCAAAGTATCTCGTTAATGAAAATAACCAACGGTCACCGGTTCCTCATCGGAACAAGAATAACTGAAATGATAGTGAACTTTATACTCATAAACGATCTTAGGTATGAATAGTTATTTGCGTCATAAATTAGGAACAGTACTAACGCACACATTCAAGTACTTCACACAACACATGCCACAGTAATCAAATAATAATCAAATAGCAAACACATACAACATAATATAATAATTTTGAAAGATCAATTAAAGTCAGATTGTTTACTGGTTGTGGACAGAAAATTTTGTTACGTTACTCACCGCAATTCTGACTGTCGTAATTGCAGAATTCTTTCAATTTACTCTTTGGTAAGGACTGCCATTTACCTAGCAGTTACTCTGATATTTCTTTGTAATAGAAGGTATAAATTATGCGACAAGCTATAAATTTCAACTGTGCTTCGACAATGAAATTCAGTGTCTACGTTGCGTGACGTTTTACTACCCAATTTCTTGTTATGAAAGTTACTCTATTTTTAGCAAATTTACTATAACTGGCTTTTGCTTCATTCTATTTCTGACATTATTCGCACTACAACCAAATACTTAATTGTTAGGTAATTGTCTAAAAGTTTTGAAAATTATGTTTCTATAGTAAATTAATTTTAATTTTAATGCTGGTACGAATTTACACACTCGTTCAGGATAAATGTAGACCCGTTTTTACGTCTGCCATTACTGAGTGTTTCGAAAAGTGAAAATATAAAACAATTATGCCTTACTAGAACAAAATTTCAATTCTAATGCTGATTCGAAGCTACACTTTCGTTCAGGATGACTGTAGAACAGTCTCGAAAGATAAAGAATTTTTCTATATCTAATGCTCTGAGTACGTTTGCATCGTGTTATAAGTAAATCATTTGTTAATAAGAAGTAAAAACGTACAATGTTAATTCAATGCTCCTGGTTTACCTTGAAATATCAAGATAGTTGTAACGACCTGGCATTGTTCAATATAAATCACTGTCGCCGAAGCTCTCTGCACAGCCAAACCAAGTAAAGGATAATCACAAGCTTAAGAGAAAGTAGGATGTTGGAAAGACAACTGAAGTAGTAACTAGAAATCACGGAGGCAATGAAACCGTTACTGGTAGTACAAAGTAATGCTAGTAGGTGAAGCACTAGCTATTGCAAACAAAAGTGGTCAGTTGTACAAAGATACCATGACTGGTAAGAAACCTGATTGACTGTACTAGGTGCAAATGGTTCAAATGGCTCTGAGCACTATGGAACTTAACTTCTAAGGTCATTAGTCCCCTAGAACTTAGAACTACTTAAACCTAACTAACCTAAGGACGTCACACACATCCGTGCCCGAGGCAGGATTCGAACCTGCGACCGCAGAGGTTGCCCGATTCCAGGCTGTAGCGCCTAGAACCGTTCGGCCACGACGGCCGGCTTTTGTTTATGGGCCATTGTAAATGAACTACTAACATTAAGCTAAGCACGTTGTGTTTGGCCGGTTGACTCGAAGACAAGGGAAGCGCGGCGCAGAGCATGAGGCCAGGGGCGGCACCAGCACGTATTGGTGGCGCCAGCAGTTACCTTAACGGCGCGTGCCCCATGCCGCGGCCCTGCAGCGCTGGCGCCAGCGCTCGGCGTTCTCGTTTACGAGCCGGGCCGGGCCGGTCTTAACGCAGCGCAGACAGACACTGTGTTTGCCCGTAATGCAGACTGCGCGTCTCCCGGGAGCGGCCGTGTTCCGGCACGACCGCCGCTGGCGCCAGCGGGCACATCACACGTCCGCACCGCCAAACCGCCACCGCAAACAGTCGCTGCCTCAGCCAGCATTCTGCTGCAGGATGGACAGTGACCGCTCTTCGACTCTGTCTTACATAGGAATTTTAGGTACTCACAAGGGCACCCCAAATTTCGATTTTTTTCTTTTTTTGATTGCTCTAACGTCAGGCAATACCGACCTTATGACTTGTCTTAAAAGAAAGATTAAGGAAAGGCAAACCTACGTTTCTATCATATGTAGACTTAGAGAAAGCTTTTGACAATGTTGACTGGAATACTCTCTTTCAAATTCTAAAGGTGGCAGGGGTAAAATACGTGGAACGAAAGGCTATTTACAATTTGTACAGAAACCAGATGGCAGTTATAAGAATCGAGGGACATGAAAGGGAAGCAGTGGTTGGGAAGGGAGTGAGACAGGGTTGTAGCCTCTCCCCGATGTTATTCAATCTGTATATTGAGCAAGCAGTAAAGGAAACAAAAGAAAAATTCGGAGTAGGTATTAAAATACATGGAGAAGAAATAAAAATTTTGTGGTTCACTGATGACATTGTAATTCTGTCAGAGACCGCAAAGGACTTGGAAGAGCAGTTGAATGGAATGGACAGTGTCTTGAAAGGAGGATATAAGATGAACATCAACAAAGGCAAAACGAGGATAATGTAATGCAGTCGAATTAAGTCGGGTGATGCTGAGGGAATTACATAAGAAAATGAGACACTTAAAGTAGTAAAGGAGTTTTGCTATTTGGGCAGCAAAATAACTGATAATTACTATTAAAATCAGTCTTGATCACGATTTATTTAACAAGGTGACCGGTTTCGACCACTACTGTGGTCATCTTCAGACCTACAAGACTGTTTTTAATAGTAATTATTTATAAGTCATTGATCACTGCTTTTCCCGTAATGCATTCAAAAGTAATTCATTTGTTGCCAAGTCAGGTATTGAGAGATTACAAGAAGTTTAGAGGGTTACGCACTAAAATTATGAAACTTAATTCCTAAATTTCTTTTAACAAACAATGCCTAATGAATAGCTTTATAGCTTTATACCTTTATGTATTTTCTTTAATGTATGTAGCCTTCTAATTAGAGCTTTGTATACAACTTGAAGGTCTGAAGATGACCACAGCAGTGGTCGAAACCGGTCACCTTGTTAAAGAATTCGTGATCAAGATTGTTTTTAATAGTAATTATTTATGACATTGATCACTGCTGTTCCCGTAATGCATTCAAAAGTAAAATAACCGATGATGGTAGAAGTAGAGAGGATATAAAATGTAGACTGGAAATGGAAAGGGAAGCGTTTCTGAAGAAGAGAAATTTGTTAACATCGAGTATAGATTTAAGTGTCAGGAAGTCGTTTCTGAAAGTATTTGTATGGCGTGTAGCCATGTATGGAAGTGAAACATGGACGATAAATAGTTTGGACAAGAAGAAAAAAGGAGCTTTCGAAATGTGGTGCTACAGAAGACTGCTGAAGGTTAGATGGGTACATCACATAACTAATGAGGAGGTACTGAATAGAATTGGGGAGAAGAGGAGTTTGTGGCACAACTTGACAGGAAGGAGGGAACGGTTGGTAGGACATGTTCTGAGGCATCAGGGGATCACAAATTTATCATTGGAGTGCAGTATGAACGGTAAAAATGGTAGAGAGAGACCAAGAGATGAATACAGTAAGCAGATTCAGAAGGGTGCAGGTTGCAGTAAGTACTGGGACATGAAGAAGCTTGCACAAGATAAGGTAGCATGGAGAGCTGCATCAACCCAGTCTCAGGACTTAGGACCACAACAACAACAACAACGCTGCCTCCTATGAATTAATCTCTTGAATCAACATCTCAGAGTTGTACGAGACTTTTACCCTGTGTACTGAGCCATTTGTTAGACATAGTCCCACCTCTGTCTTCCCCTACACTTTTTACTCGCTGCAGCTCCCTCTGATGTCTTAACGCAGGTCCTGTTGTCCCGTCTCTTTTCAGTATGTTCCATTCTTCCCCTATTCCGTGAATCACTCATTGCCTATCAGTCAGCCTGTAACGCCGGAAATGCATATCCTCCTATTTCCATCTATGGTACTATAAATTTTTCCTTATTTTGTTACCTGAAGATACGACATTTCTGTGTCTTTATATATTGTAATTGTTTTACAGTTTGTGTATATATATATATATATATATATATTTATGCATTTATGTCGATGTATAATTGGTTTGTATTGTAAATACTATTTGTATTTTTACGCTGGGTCTTGACTAGGGAAAACCATGCTAACGAACGATTACGTCGATATTTCGTGTGGGGAATGAAAGTGTTTAGGGTCTTGGGTAGTGTTAACTCTGCAGCGTGGAGCGCGATCAGAACAGAGTCTGGCAGGGTGTCGCCGACGAGAAACATTGGCTGGCACACATCAAGAGCCAGTTTCGCCTGGTGACCGTGTCGAGAAGAAGGCGCGCCAACAGGCAGCTTCTGCAACAGCGACGGCTGACAAGTAGTAACTGTCGCCACCTCCTCGATCGACGACTTCAAGCCTTCAATCAACCAACAAGGAAGACTGAAAGCACGTAAAGTTTTAGAACTGAATGGCAGACCTCAGCTTTTCAAACTGTTAAATTTTTCTCAGTAAATTACAGCAACGTAGCATTTACCTTTATTGCTCATTGTCCCAATTGCATTACCAAGCAGGTTCCCTTCTTTTTCCGACATGAACCCGACTTTTGTTGAAATTCAAACGCCAGCATTAAAGTAATATCATTCCATTTCACTGCTTTAATTTTTAAGGTCAGTTAAAGTATTCATAGCTGGCTACAGTAACCAAACAGAACTGTATTCAGATTACAAAAGAACAAATTAATAATGTGAGTTTTGTTACCACATTTTGGCATACCTGTGACTGCAGCTCAGCTTGGTACGTACTAAATTTTACTATTGTTAATTGCTCAAAATCATTTAATTCAGTTTCAAAGTTAAATCTCTTATTTCTAAATTGCGTAGATTCAATTTGCTTTTGAGATGATTGTTGAGGTAGGCCAAGACTAACTTTATTTTATTTAATTTCGTAGTGCTTCAGAAATAAAGTTCACCACCAATTTCAGCTGGCCGGAGTAGCCGAGCAGTTCTAGGCGCTACTGTCTGGAACCGCGCGACCGCTACGGTCGCAGGTTCGAATCCTGCCGCGGACATGGATGTGTGTGATATCCTTAGGTTAGTAAAGTTTAAGTAGTTCTAAGTTCTAGGGGACTGATGACCTCAGCAGTTAAGTCCCATAGTGCCCAGAGCCATTCTCTATTAATTTGTTTCACTAAATAAACTTTCAATTTTCCGGTTTTATTAATTCTTTTGTCAACATTCAGTTGCCACGCTTTTAGTGCTAATTATATGTGCATTAACCTTTCTTTTCCAGTTATTATAGTAGTTGTCCATAGGACTGGCGACCATAATTTTCCCCAAATCTCAAATATCTAATTAACGCCAGTTAATTGTTAACGTAACGACCACACATTTACTTTCTTTATTAATTTTACACTTTTTCAAAATTAATTTCCACCAATTTCATTTGAATTTTTCCTTTCGTTTAGATGTAAACTTTCCTCCCTCTTTACCGACAGATTAACTTCGGTGACGATTGCTTTTCCCAAATTTCCATTAGGTACACGCGGTTTCATTTTTCACTGTCATTACGGTCGATAAGTGAGGGGGAGGTTACAAGCCTAATTTCCGGCAGCACCACATCTCGAACGATTCAAATATAAATTAGTTGTTACCCTTTAACAACACCTCCGTCACCGTAGAGGAACTCCTTTTTTTATTACTCATTTAAGTGGCTTTCGGTACTAGTCCACACAGCCATCACAACTCTGGAATGTCAATTACAATGATACGAACATAAGGCCGGTGTAACACACAGTCGCCGAGTGGAGGAGCAAATCTGCGAGACTACTAGGAATCGAACTGTTTGGTAAGGAGTTCGTTGCGCTCACCACGCAGCTACTGAGGCGGACAAGAGGAATACTGAAATAGTAACTAGTACTGACTTAGACACGTGTAAGCGGTTGTCACTTCTTGGTGGAAAAGCTTCATTCTTCCGTCACGTCTTGGTATAAAAGTGTCACATTTGAGGGAGAAAATCCAACAAACTGCCTTTTGTTCAGCGAATAAATATTAAGAACCAGTTTTCGTCATTTTAGCCCAAAATCAGTTGAATAAGTTTACCTCTGCAATCTTATGTTCAATTTAGATGTTATCTTCGTCACCGTTACATAAATATTGTCTCGGAAATTAATTAACCAACCAACCGCTCTGAAAAACTGGTAAGAACTGTAACCATACATTATCGATTAAGTAAAGTATTGGGTAAGAGTGGAACGTGATTACTAGGATTCATCTGGCAGAATATACGAGGGCAGTTCAATAAGTAATGCAACACATTTTTTTCTGAAATAGGGGTTGTTTTATTCAGCATTGAAATACACCAGGTTATTCCCCAATCTATTAGCTACACAACACTATTTTTCAATGTAATCTCCATTCAATGCTACGGCCTTACGCCACCTTGAAATGAGGGCCTGTATGCCTGCACGGTACCATTCCACTGGTCGATGTCGGAGCCAACGTCGTACTGCATCAATAACTTCTTCATCATCCGCGTAGTGCCTCCCACGGATTGCGTCCTTCATTGGGCCAAACATATGGAAATCCGACGGTGCGAGATCGGGGCTGTAGGGTGCATGAGGAAGAACAGTCCACTGAAGTTTTGTGAGCTTCTCTCGGGTGCGAAGACTTGTGTGAGGTCTTGCGTTGTCATGAAGAAGGAGAAGTTTGTTCAGATTTTTGTGCCTACGAACACGCTGAAGTCGTTTCTTCAATTTCTGAAGAGTAGCACAATACACTTCAGAGTTGATCGTTTGACCATGGGGAAGGACATCGAACAGAATAACCCCTTCAGCGTCCCAGAAGACTGTAACCATGACTTTACCGGCTGAGGGTATGGCTTTAAACTTTTTCTTGGTAGGGGAGTGGGTGTAGCGCGACTCCATTGTTTCAGGTTCGAAATGATGAACCCATGTTTCATCGCCTGCAACAATCTTTGACAAGAAATTGTCACCCTCAGCCACATGACGAGCAAGCAATTCCGCACAGATGGTTCTCCTTTGCTCTTTATGGTGTTCCGTTAGACAACGAGGGACCCAGCGGGAACAAACCTTTGAATATCCCAACTGGTGAACAATTGTGACAGCACTACCAACAGAGATGTCAAGTTGAGCACTGAGTTGTTTGATGGTGATCCGTCGATCATCTCGAACGAGTGTGTTCGCACGCTCCGCCATTGCAGGAGTCACAGCTGTGCACGGCCGGCCCGCACGCGGGAGATCAGACAGTCTTGCTTGACCTTGCGGCGATGATGACACACGCTTTGCCCAACAACTCACCGTGCTTTTGTCCACAGCCAGATCACTGTAGACATTCTGCAAGCGCCTATGAATATCTGAGATGCCCTGGTTTTCCGCCAAAAGAAACTCGATCACTGCCCGTTGTTTGCAACGCACATCCGTTACAGACGCCATTTTAACAGCTCCGTACAGCGCTGCCACCTTTCGGAAGTCAATGAAACTATACGAGACGAAGCGGGAATGTTTGAAAATATTCCACAAGAAATTTCCGGTTTTTTCAACCAAAATTGGCCGAGAAAAAAAATGTGTTGCATTACTTATTGAACTGCCCTCGTAGAACGGCCTATTCCGTAGAATACAAAGAAACTTCCATAATGTTATAAGCGTATTGAAAGAGTGTGTGGACTGTTCATTTACTTCGTAACTCTCACCTATTTCTAGACATATTTGTTTCTGACTCTACCATCCCTCATGTCTAGCCTATGCTGGCATTAACTTACCAAGGAGAAACAGAAAATTTGAGTTTTTTTGCAATTATATTGATGCTTAGTTTTGGTTAATAAACTTGTTGCACAAGGAAGATTATAAAAATTCCTTTTCGACGGCGTTGAATTCGGGAATCCTTAAAAATTATAACGCATGCTAATATTTGCTGAATATTTTCCGAATTTCCCACTGTCAGTTCCACGAAAACGCCCATACTAGGAAGCAAAACTGAATGACACCAACACGCTGGAGTACAAATTCAACATCCATTTCCTCGAAAACCAAAAGCCTCTCCAAGTATTGCTACAAATTTCATTCCATTAGTTCACTTACTTAACACAAATTTTGTTTTTGTTCTAAACTTGAGCATAGCTGCAAGTAATTTTGACCATTACCTGCTCGCAATGTAACATCAAGGTTGTTATAATTTTATTCCGTTGAAGATATCCTTAGAGATGTCGAAACCTACATCAATGTGTAGAAAATTGATTGCAACCTATTAGCTGTTGTTCTTCTCCGTTGAATCTTATATGCTGTAGCTGGAGGACAGCCATGTTCAGAATTGTTCTCCATATGTTCCTTTCTTCGCGGATCCTGCGGAGAACCTCCTCATTCCTTACCTTATCAGTCCACCTAATTTTCAAATTGATTCTGTAACACCACATCTCTAATGATTCGATTCTCTTCCCTTCCGGTTTTCCCACAGCCTATGTTTCACCACTGTACAGCGCTGTGCTCCAAACGAATGTGTCACTATCATACAACGCTGTGCTCCAAACGTACATTGGTTCAAATGGCTCTGAGCACTATGGGACTTAATATCTGAGGTTATCAGTCCCCTAGAACTTAGAACTACTTACACCTAACTAACCTAAGGACATCACACACATCCATTACCGAGGCGGAATTCGAACCTGCGACCGTAGCGGTCGCGCGGTTCCAAACTGCAGCGCCTAGAATCGCTCGGCCACACCGGCCGGCCAAACGTACATTCTCCGAAAATTCTTCCTCAAATTAAAGCCTATCTTTGATACTAATAGTCTTCTCTTGAACAGGAATGTCCTTTTCGCAAGTGCTAGTCTCTTTTTAATGTCGTTCTTCTTCCGACCGTCTTGTATTATTTTGCTGCCTACAATTCTGCAGCTTCTCATTACTATAACCTCTCTTCGATTTATTCTCAGTCCAAATTCTGTACTCATTACACTGTTTATTCCATTTAACCAATCCTGTAATCCTTCTTCACTTTCACTGAGGATAGCAATATCACCAGAGAATCTTATCATTGATATCCTTTCACCTTGAATTTTAATTTCGCTCTTCAGCATTTCTTTTGCTTCCGTTATTGCTTCTTCGGTGTACAGATTGAACACTAGGAGCGAAAAACTACATCCCTATCTTACACCATTTTTCATCCGAGTCATTCGTTCTTGGGCTTCCACTCTTATTGTTCCCTCTTGGCTCTTGCACGTACAGTTATTACCCGTCTTTCCCTATATCTTACCCATATTTTTGTTAGAATTTCGAACACCTTACACCATTTGACTTTGCCGTACGCTTTTTCCATGTCGACAAATAGTATGAAAGTGTCTTGATTTTTACTTAGTCTTGCTTCCATTATTGACTGCAACGTAAGGAAAGGCTCTTTCGTGTCTTTACCTCTCTAAAGCCAAACTGATTGTCATCTGATACGCCCTCAATTTTCTTTTCCATTCTTGTATATATTATTCTTGTCAGTTATTTGCATGCATCCATGCATGAGTGTTGATGGTGCGACAGTTCTCGCCCTTGCAGGCCCTTGCAGGCTTCAGAAGTGTGTGGATGACATTATTCCGAAAGTCAGCTAGTATATCGCCACACTGCACACCAGACTCCACACACCAATGTGAATAGTCCTTTTGTTGCTAATTCCTCCAATGATTTTACAAATTCTGATGGACTGTTATAAGTACGTTCTGTCTTATTTCATTTTGAGTCTACTAACGTTCTTCAAATTCAGTTTCTAGTTTCGGATCCCCTGCCTCTCGTATATCGACTGCTGGTTCTTTTTCTATCACGTAAACAGACAGTTTGTCCCCCTTGCCTTCAATGTATTCTTCCCCAACTACCCACTCTCTCCTCTGCATTTAACAGTGGAATTACCGTTGCACTCTTCATGTTAATAACACTGCTTTTAATTTCATCGAAGGTCGTTCTGACTTTTCTCAATGTTGAGTCGATCTCTCCTTTTCGATTTCTCTATATTTTTCATACAGCCATTTCGGTTTAGCTTGTTCTGACTTTTCTCAGGGTTGAGTCGATCTCTCCTTTTCGATTTCTTTATATTTTACATACAGCAATTTAGGTTTAGCTTGTCTGCAGTTCCGATTTATTTCATTCCCAAATGACTTGCATTTCTGTGGTCCTGAATTCCCTTGAATTTTTTTTACTTTCTTCTTTCACCGACCGACTGAATTATTTCTCAGAGTACGAGTTGTTTCTTCGCAGTTATTTTCTTTGTACATACATTTTTCTTTCTAACTTTTGTGATCGCCATTTTAGAGTTGTGCATTGCTCTTCAAGTGAACTGCCTACTGAGCTATTTGTTATGGCAGAATCTACAGCCTTAGAGAACTTCAAGTGAATCTCTTATTTTCTTAGTATTTCCCTATCCCAATTTTTTGCGCATTGATTCTTCCTGACTCGTCTCTTTAAACTCCAGCCTACTCCTCATCACTACTACATTTTGATCTGAGTCTGTATCTGCTCCTGGGTACGCCTTACAATCCAGTACTTGATTTCGGAATCTGTCTGACCATGATGTAATCTAACTGAAATCTTCAGTTATCTTCCGACCTTTTCCAAGTATACTTCCTACCTGTGGTTCTTGAGCAGAGTATTCGCTAATACTAGCTGAAATTTATTGCAGAAGTCAGTTAGTCTTTCTCCTCTCTCATTCCTAGTACCAAGTGCATATTCTCCTGTAACTCTTTATGCTACTCCTTCCCCTTCAACCTCCTTACAATCCACCCTGACTATTAGATTTTCATCTCCCTTTACGTGCAGAATTAGCCATTCAGTATTCTCACATAATTCTCTATTCCTTCACCTTCGGATTGCAATGTCGGCATGTATACCTGAACTATCATACACGGTGTTGGTTTGCTATAGACTGGTGAGAATAACTCTATAGCTAAATGTTCATGGCAACTCACTCTCTGCCCCCACCTTCCAACTGATGACGAATCGTACTTCCGTTATACCATTTGCTGCAGCTGTTCATTCTAATCCATACTAATCTGACCAGAAATTCTTACCTTCTTTCCGTTTCACTTCACAGACCCCCAGTGACCCCCACTCCATTTTCTGATGTTCTAGCTTCCATTCGATGTTCACACTTGTGAAAAAGCCCGCCCTGACTCGTAAAATGTTATCGTTTCATTGGTAACAGTCCTAACAATGGAGAACAGCGATCTATTTTTGTGCTTTCCAGTACAGTGTTCCGCAAGATGATGATTTGAAAGTTTATAATCTTCGTAACAGCATCTTCTTCATAAAGACTTAATCATCGGACGACGGATACATAATTAGTCACTGAAATTGCTGATCAAGCCCATAATGTGTGTGTAATTAGCCGTAAGGATAGTACTATGTCGTTCTGTCGATATTCAACTTTACAGATTGCCGAAAAACCTCATTTTTTTCACTTTTTAGAAGAGTTGTGTCACAAAGTTGGTGTTGGATTTTTGTATAGAAGTGATTTCATTGCAGGTTGTTCTGTCACATCATTGCTATGAATATCATTATGGGTTGGTATGTGTTTTGAAAATTTAGAACTATTTCTTTTATTTAACGATGAGTTTGTATCAGATACACTACGTGATCAAAAGTATTCGGACACCCCCAAAACATACGTTTTCCTTATTAAGTGCGTTGTGCTGCCACCTACTGCCAGGTACTCCATATCAGCGACCTCAGTATTCATAAGACATAGTGAGAGAGCAGAATGGGGCGCTCCGCGGAACTTACGGACTTCGAACATGGTCAGGTGAATTGGTGTCACTTGTGTCATACGTCTGTATGCGAGATTTCCACACACCTAAACATCACCAGGTCCACTGTTTCAGGTGTGATAGTGAAGTGGAAACGTGATGGGACAGGTACAGCACATAAGCGTACATGTCGACCTGTTCTGTTGACTGACAGATAACGCGGACAGTTGAAGAACGTCGTAATGTCTAATAGCCAGACCATCACACAGGAATTATTATTATAGTTTTTATAGTTATAATATTATTATAGTTATAATAATAATGTATTATATAGGGTGAACATGAATAAAACTGACAAACTGCAGGGATAGATTCTTGACTGGAAATAGAGGAAAAAAAGATCCTATGAACCTTTGTCTTGATGTGCATCGTATTTACGGCAGATGTCGCTGACGAATGAAGTTGCTCTGACCAAGTGCCGTGTGTTCCTTCTGTGTTGCAGGCTGTGAGGTTGACGCTGCGTACTATACGCAGTCGAAACGTCCGCCATTCATACCACGAACCGGCAGAGGTGATTTTAGTGTACGGACAAGCACACAGAAAAGGTCGAGAGGCAGCACGGCTATACCAAAACAAGTACTCTCACAGTCATTAATTTCCTCATACATTTCAAGCCCTTTATGGTCGTTTGTGTGAACATAGGCTCCTTTCAAAAGACTAACGCGCAGGATAATATGTGAAAATTAGCCCATCCATTCCGAATTTTAGATTTATGTCTCATGTGTTTTTCAATGTATTATGTATAACTTTCTTATATGTTTTGGTTATATTTTTATATATGCTTTTATGTATGTTCCCTGTCGCTGATTCAGTGTGTACATAGATGTGATTTAGTTATTGTAAATGGTCAAACTATGTCTAAAATAATCACATACAGTAAGTAAATTTCTGAACATGTCATGGAGTTATCATTCTATGAGGACGATATTGACTGCATGCTACACTAAGTACGTTTCTGTAACATAACTTTAACTTTCGCGTACATATATAACCAAAGTCTAAATATATATTATTATCCCTCATTTTGTAGGCTTCTGAAGATGATAAATTAATTTCTTCAAACTACTAACACATAATGAAATATATTTGTAACTGATGACTGAAGTTTATCCTGACAAAAATAATACTACACTTGCTGAAAATTACAGCCATGAATCAAATAATAACTGTAACTGAGTTGAAATCTCTAATTCATTATTTTCTTCTGAAATAATTCTTTAAGTGTGCGAACTATTAAAGTCAGTTGTACGTGTTTTAGTTTACACTTCGTTATGTGTAGTATCAGATGCGACCACAACTTACGATAAACAATCTGCTTTCAGCAGAATATGTCGCTCTAAATTGCTATTAGTATATGAAACATTTTCTAGACGATTTGTATCTACTTTAAGGTAGGTGGTGGGTTGCAGAGGACTTCGGGACACGTCTTGAAGCTATAAAGATTTCGAGGCATTCTATCTATCTATACCCGGATCCCGCGAACCTTGCAGAACTTTTTTATTGTAGTCCCTTTATATACACCGTTACACTATGAAAGTTCGCTGACTACCACACACATCGCTAACAGTAGTCAGCCCACGTTGTTTGCTGCCAATTCTAATTAAAAGGGGCATATTTTTAGGACATCAATACCGGAGTCGCAGCTTATACGCAATCTAAGGTAGTTAAAAGCCGGTATCAAATGCTTCAAATGGCTCTGATCACTATGTCACTTAACTTCTGAGGTCATCAGTCCCCTAGAACTTAGAACTACTTATAGCTAACTAACCTAAGCACATCACACACATCCATGCCCGAGGCGGGATATGAACCTGCGACCGTAGCAGTTATGCACTTCCGGACTGAAGCGCCTAGAACCGAAAGCCGGTATCAGCGAAGATTTACAAGCCGATGATTTCCATATAATATTCTGCAGATTGCTGTAGTTTCACCGATAGTAAGACTCGGACGGAAGTAACACTTTCATGTGGAGTACTTTGAAAGTGAAAGCGATCTTAGAATCATTAGAGTCACCAAACTGATTGTATTCATATCACGAGAGATGCAAAGGTTTTATTTGGTTATTTATGGGTTTGCAGCACGAAATGGGCAGAGTCACCGTTCAACACGCACAGTTAAGTGGTCTTACGTTATGAACTGTCAGAAAGATCTCACTCGGCAAAATTTACAGTTTCATTTCCTTTTTTAGCATCTTTACTAAATCAGCTTTTTGTAATAAACGTTTTATTAGTATATGAACTGAGTGCTAGCGTACTCAGTGTTGCCCTAGGATTTCATTTTACAGTAACCTTGAAATTCATGTTCGAGTTATTTATATAATTTTACTTCAATATATGTTTTTCAAATACTGCGTTTCGAATAAACAAATGTCACACCTTTTTGTGTTATTAAGAGCTAATCGCGATTAATGACTTGCATCTTTTTTGCTCTTGTTTCTTACTGGGCATTTTTCTTCATTTCTGGGGGACGGTATGTGGTCTTCCATGTGTGTGTTATACACTACTGCCCATTAAAATTGCTACACCACGAAGGTGGGGTGATACAGACGCGACATTTAACCGACAGGAAGAAGATGCTGTGATATGCAAATGATTAGCTTTTCAGAGCATTCACACAAGGTTGGCGCCGGTGGCGACACCTACAACGTGTTGACATGAAGAGACCATGGCTGCCGTTAACCTTGACGCTGAATCACAGACAGGAGCGCCTGCGATGGTGTACTCAACGACGAACCTGGGAGCACGAATGGCTAAACGTCATTTTTTCTGTTTACAGGATCATGATGGTCGCATCCGTGTTCGGCGACATCGCGGTGAACGCACATTGGAAGCGTGCATTCGTCTTCGCCATACAGGCGTATCACCCGGCGTCATGGTATGGGGTGCCATTGGTTACACGTCTCGGTCACCTCTTGTTCGCATTGACGGCACTTTGAACAGTGGACGTTACATTTGAGATGTGTGTACGACCCGTGTCCCCATCCTTCATTCGATCCTTGTGAAACCCTACATTTCAGCAGGATAATGCACGAACACATGTTGCAGTTCCTGTATGGGCCTTTCTGGATACAGGAAATGTTCGACTGCTGCCCTGGGTAGCACATTCTCCAGATCCCTGACCAACTGAAAACGTTTGGTCAATGGTGGCCGAGCAACTGACTTGGCACAATGCGCCAATCACTACTCTTGACGAACTGTGGTATTGTGTTAAAGCTGCATGGCCAGCTGTACCTGTACACGCCATCCAAGTTCTGTTTGACTCAATGCCCAGGCGTATCAAGGCCGTTATTGCGGCCATAGCTGGTTGTTCTGGGTACTGATTTCTCAGGATCTATGCAACCAAATTGCGTGAAAATGTAATCACATGTCAGTTGTAGTATAATATATTTGTCCAATGAATACCCTTTTATCATCTGCATTTCTTCTTGGTGTAGGAATTTTAATGGCCAGTAGTGTATTAATGTTGTTAGCGAAATTTGTGTCTCACCATGCTGCAGTATACGAAATACGCGAATATCTTGCTATCTGCCAATTGGAGTTACGGTTCCGACCAATCAGTAAACAGCATTTTATTAACGATTTATTGAAGGTAGCTTGAACGTGATAGCTGGCTCGTGACAGAAACGTATGTTTACTTAACGTAACTTGTCGTATTACAGAAACCTAAATTTGTGAGTTAACTTAATTGGTCTTTTAGTACTTTCTGGATGTTACCATTGCACGTTTGAATTTATGTCACCAAAAAGCTTACAATATTATCATAACTTAGACATTTTGTTGCTCATATCTTAATGGCGTACGAGACATTTTAGAACATGACACGAAGACACGTTTTTGAATATTTCAAATAATTTATGGAGCTCTTTGATGTTGCTCTTCTTTCTAAACGTGCTCGAAATTTTGTGAGTTCTTTGCACACAGTGTTACATGATCTGAATTATATAGGGAGTACCAAGCGTCACACAAAGTAGTATTGCTTAACAGAATACTGCGAAAAACACAAGAGACGATGAGGTAGCTCAGTTGGGTATAGGACACCAGTCCGACAGTGCTGGTGCTGTTCTTTCAGGGAGGATGGATAAGCGGTGGGAACGAGGCAGTCAGATGAGAGATAATGGGACTATCGTTACGCCTGCCATAGTGCCTCAGCCACATACGATAAAGGAGCCGTTTGTGCCATCATTTGCATCTCTTGCTTCATCTACAATACCCCGCAAACCCCCGGAACACGAGCAGTTTCATGGCTCACTGCAGTGATCATCATTTGCCTGCTCATTTTACTTTTTAAATAGAGATTTGCGGGGAGATGATTTGTTTAAATGTCATCCACAGATGCTTCGCTTGCAGCGCCGCTTTGCACTCCGCTAATGGTCCACATTTTGCTGCATCCTGCGCAAGCGGCTTGCAATTACACCGTAATCCCGTATCTTGTATGCATGCGGAGGAGTCTGAGCATTCTCTGGGCGGGGTTTACAAACGCGAGGGTTTTAACACATTCATTAAATATCGGTCGTTGCGGGTCTTTCTACACTTTTGCTAATACTTTTATCAAGTTGTTTGTGTCAAAAGCAGAAACTGGTTTCAACAGGCCTTTACTGCTTTCGACAACAACTATCTATACGTAGTTGTACTACGCTGTTGTACTACATCTCAATACGGGAATGAAAAAGGAGTAGAGGGAAAATTCGCTTTTACGTTGCAACTACTAGTATTTCACTTTGCTGTTTTACGTTTCATTCATTATCGTGTCCTAGTTATTGCAAGTTTAACGCAAAGGTGCAATTCTGTAACTAGTATAGACGACGAACAAATTATTTATCTTTAAGGGTAATCTGTAAGACACAGACTTTGAGTTTCAGCTGAGCGAACCCACGAAATCAGTGCTGGCTCGTTGATAATGTTTGGTAAAGGGGCTGTGGAAGAACGCGCTTAGTGTGACTGCCGAGGATTGCTGTATTACTGTACGGATAGGTGGTGATATGTAGCGTGGCTGCCTCAAGGGAAGGAATACTTGCACTAAGATTTTGTTATTCATTCACTACGTGCGTGTGATTTATGCTGAACCTTATCTTTCTTCATCTCTAGGATGTTACAACTTTCACGTGTTAAACACGCGTCCCACATGTTGTGTTATCTGCCATTTCGGCCCTTGTGAAGTGACTTGTTTCATGGATCTGTACATAACTAGCTTGCTATAAATTTATCTGAATCGTGATACATTGAGCTCAGCACAGACTCGATTAGTGAACCATTGTAAGTGTATTGGAATTCAAAATCGATCCTGCTTCTTTAAGTTCCTCACGTGTTCTCTAGGCACACCTGTATTGTTGTGACTCACGCACTTTCCTGAGATCACTTATATCAGTTCACATTTAAACATTGCTTACAAACTTTTTCTTTGGCATGCATTTTCCATGTAAACGAATTCGTTCGATTTCTGCTTAACATCTGCTACACGGTAAATTTGATCTGAAACTAATAACCTGGGTATCTCATGTAAAATTTTCAATTTTTCTTGTTACTGTTCACATCAATAACAGTAGTAATCACTATGAATACTTTACTTCAGGTTTCCGTACATGTTCCCAACAGGCATGGTAGATATTGGCGCTGAAGCAGGTGGCGGAGATGCAGTAATGTATTCTGCAGAAGGTGTATTTATTCGGTGTCCTGTGTTTTGTGTACCACTCAACAAACCGGGAGCATATTCTCGTTGCGCTGCAAATATCTATAAGTTCCGTTCCTCCAACACTTCTCTGTTTGGTGAGCTGTCTGACGTAGTTGCTCATGTTATTATTGTTATGAGCTCCAGTCCGAAGACGGGTTTCATGCTGCTCTATCCTGCGCAGACCTCTTTGTCAACGAATAACTACTGCAATCTACATTCTTCTAAATGTGCTTACTGTATTCATCTGTTGGTCTCCCTCTACGATTTTTACACCCCACACTTCCGTCCCATTCTAAACTGGTGATCCCTTCATGTCTCAGAATGTGTCCTATTAGCCGATCCCTTCCTTTATTCAAGTTGTGCCACAAATTTCTTATCTCCATAGTTGTGTCCAGTATCTCCTCATTATTTGCGTGATCTACCCATCTAATAATCAGCATTGTTCTGTACCACCACATTTCAAAAGCTTCCATTCCCTTCTTGTCTAAACGTTTATCGTCCATGTTTCACTTCCATACGTGGCTACACTCCAGACAAATATCTTCTGCGAAGGTTGCTCCTACTCACTTAAATTCAACTTTCGTTTTGCTACACCCACTATAAACTGTTGCGCTAACGAAGTAAACGTGGGGTCTAGAGCGCATGCCTTCAGACATATGAACACTTCATCTTCGCTGCTGTGGAATACGTCTCATCTACTGAACAAGTGGTAATAGCTATTAAGGTACGCATATTAGAGCCCATATTTAGTAGGTTTTGTTCTTAGAATGATCGTCCCTCTCATATCCCTGAATATTATCCATCCCTCCTGAGACACCATATCACACAAACACTCACACACAGACACACACACACACACACACACACACACACACACACACACACACACATATATATATATATATATATATATATATATATATATATATCATCATCATCATTTAAGACTGATTTTGCCTTTCAGCGTTCAATCTGCAGCATAGCCCCCTTATAAAATTCCTCCATGATCCCCTATTCAGTGCCAACATTGGTGCCTCTTCTGATGTTAAACCTATTACTTCAAAATCATTCTTAACCGAATCCAGGTACCTTCTCCTTGGTCTGCCCCGACTCCTCCTATCCTCTACTGCTGAGCCCATGAGTCTCTTGGGTAACCTTGCTTCTCCCATGCGTGTAACATGACCCTACCATCTAAGCGTGTTAGCCCTGACTGGTACATCTATAAAGTTCATTCCCAGTTTTTCTTTGATTTCCTCATTGTGGACACCCTCCTGCCATTGTTCCCATCTACTAGTTCCTGCAATCATCCTAGCTACTTTCATATCCGTAACCTCATCCTTGTTGATAAGGTAACCTGAATCCACCCAGCTTTCGCTGCCATACAACAAAGTTGGTCGAAAGATTGAACGGTGCACAGATAACTTAGTCTTGGTACTGACTTCCTTCTTGCAGAAGAGAGTAGATCGTAGCTGCGCGCTCACTGCATTAGCTTTGCTACACCTCGCTTCCAGTTCTTTCACTACGTTGCCATCCTGTGAGAATATGCATCCTAAGTACTTGAAACCGTCCACCTGTTCTAACTTTGTTCCTCCTATTTGGCACTCAATCTGTTTATATTTATTTCCCACTGACATTACTTTCGTTTTGGAGATGCTAATCTTCATACCACAGTCCTTACATTTCTGATCTAGCTCTGAAATATCACTTTGCCAATTTTCAATCGAATCTGCCATCACAACTAAGTCATCCGCATATGCAAGACTGCTTATTTTGTGTTCACATATCTTAATCTCACCCAGCCACTCTATTGTTTTCAACATATGATCCATAAATAATATGAACAACAGTGGAGACAGATTGCAGCCTTGTCTTACCCCTGAAACTACTCTGAACCAGGAACTCAATTTACCGTCAACTCTAACTGCTGCCTTAATTCCTTGCAAAAGTTTGCCTCCTATTCCATAATCTCGTAAAACAGACAATCACTTCCTTCTAGGAACCCGGTCAAATGCCTTTTCTAGATCTATAAAGCATTGATAAATTCCCTGTTCCACTCATAACACTACTCCATTATTTGCCGCAAGCTAAGGATCTGGTCCTGACAACCTCTAAGAGGCCTAAGCCCACACTGAGTTTCATCCAATTGGTCCTCAACTAATACTCGCACTTTCCTTTCAACAATACCTGAGAAGATTTTACCCACAACGCTGATTAAAGAGATACCTCTGTAGTTGTTACAATATTTTCTGTTTCCATGTTTAAAGATTGGTTTGATTACTGCTTTTGTCCAGTCTGATGGAAGATGTCCCGACTCCCAGGCCATTTCAATTATCCTATTTAAAACCTGCCATTCCACTGTATTTGATGAGTTCCGACTTAATTTCATCCACCCCAGCTGCTTTATTGCACTGCAATCTATTGACCATTTTCTCCACTTCCTCAAATGTGATCCCATTTCCATCATCATTACTATCCCATTCTACCTCGAAATCTGAGACATTGCTGATCGTATTTTCACCTACATTGAGCAACTCTTCAAAATATTCCCTCCATCTGCCCAAGGCATCCACAGGATTCACCAGCAGTTTTCCTGACCAGTTCAAAATACTTGTCATTTCCTTCTTACCTCCCTTTCTAAGACTGCTAATTACACTCCAGAATGGTTTTCCAGCAGCTTGACCCATAGTCTCCAACCTGTTTCTAAAGTCTTCCCAAGATTTCTTCTTGGATGCTGCAATTATCTGTTTGGCTTTGTTTCTTTCTTCAACATAACTTTCTCTGTCTACCTGAGATCCAGTATGTAGCCATTTTTGATACGCCTTCTTTTTCCTTTTACAGGCTGCCTTGACTGTGTCATTCCACCAAGCTGTTTGCTTCATCCTACTTTTACACACTACTGTTCCAAGACATTCTTTAGCCACTTCTAGTACTGCGTCCCTGTACCCTGTCCATTTCTTTTCCAATGACTGTAATTGACTACATTCAAGTAACTGGTACCTTTCTGAGATCGCTGTTATGTACTTGTGCCTGATTTCCTTATCCTGAAGTTTCTCTACTCTTATCCTCCTACATATGGACCTGACCTCCAACACTTTCGGCCTCACAATCCCAATTTCACTGCAGATTAAATAATGATCAGTGTCATCAAAGAATCCCCTGAATACACGTGTGTCCCTAACAGCCTTCCTGAATTCCTGATCTGTTATTACATAGTCAATGACAGATCTGGTTCCCCTGCCTTCCCAAGTACACCAGTGAATGTTCTTATGTTTAAAAAAGGAGTTTGTGATTACTAAGCCCATACTGGCACAGAAATCCAAGAGTTGTTTCCCGTTCCTGTTGGCCTCCATATCCTCTCCAAATTTAGCCATAACCATTTCATACCCTTCTGTTCGATTTCCAATCCTGGCATTAAAATGACCCATGAGTAGAACACTGTCCTTGTCCTTTACTCTAAAAACTACATCACTGAGTGCCTCATAAAAAATATCCATCTTATCTTGATCTGTCCCTTCACAATGCGAATATACTGACACAATCCTAATTTTCTTGCTAGACACTGTCAAATCTATCCACATCAGTCGTTCGTTTACATACCTTATTGCAACTACGCTGGATTCCATTTCTTTCCTGATGTAAAGCCCTACACCCCATTGTGCTATTCCTGCTTTAACTCCTGATAGGTACACCTTGCATTCTCCCACTTCTTATTCTTTCTCACCCCTTACCCGAGTGTCACTAACAGCTAAAACGTCCAGCCCAATCTTACTTGCAGCCTCTGCCAGCTCTACCTTCTTCCCAGAGTAGCCCCAATTGATGTTAATAGCTCCCCATCTCATTACCATCTGTTTGCCACGTCGTATTTTAGGAGTCCCTGGTTTGTCAGTTAGAGGTGGGACTCCGTCACCTCCAAAGGTCCGAGGCATTATGCTCTGATTGTTGCCAGCATCATATTTAAAGTACCAGGGAAGCAGGTTCCTAGCTGTACTTGCCCCGAGTCCCATTGAGTTTTACCCCGAACGGTTGAGGGACTAACCGGTGGATTTGGTAGTCTCTGCCGTATGAGCACAACGTGACCACAACTCAGAATATGTCCGAGGTCCCCAGCCTTATTCCAAAGTAACTGGTATCCCGACTGTCGGGACCACTTACTTGGTCACTCATACGTTGCCCGTGTTTCATGAACTAGGACATGACTACAGGAACCCACACCATGAACCACACACACACACACATATATATATATATATATATATATATATATATATATATATATATATATATATTAAAAATACGCTGTAAGATATCAACAATTTCCAGTAGTTATTCATCCACAGAGTAACGCAGTAAGAGCGCAATACGGATCGAGAGACCTGAATATTCAACAAAGAAACAATGGCAAGACAGTTAGGAAATGCTGCTCACATGCTGGCGCATCTCTTGACGAATTTCCAGCGGCGAAACAGCGATATGACAGAGCAGCTGTGGTTTTATGGACAACGAGACTTTCCTGACTTTCTAGTTACACGGTCTAGATCAGATTATTCAATGCCCCTCCCACCGGTAGGTTCCAGCTACCAAACGAAGTACGCGTTTTGTAAAGGAGGTGCTCCTGTCCCTTTACACGTGTCGAAGACAAACAGCCCACAGTGAGCAACATGGTGCTGTGGTCTAGTCGTCAAACTGTTGGCAAACTTGATATTCTTTGGTGTAGTAATAAAGAAAACTCCCTCAGCTCTATTTATCGGTTTAACTGATATTCAGCCGATTTCTATCAATGATTCATTCTTCTTCTAAAAAGACTGAGCCTCGTCTCCGAAGCTACAGTTTCTTCTCTGGAGCAGTCCTCTTCATTTCCATGTGTGAAGAACATAGCTTTTCATTATTATATTTTTTTAAACTGGGTATTCACGGTGGTCCTTTCGTTTCTTCCCCACGAACTTGTCTTCGAAAATGATTTATAGGAGAATATCATGTCTAAGTGTCCAAAGAATTTGGCTTTGCGTTGGCTTATAACTTCCAGTAGGTCTTTCTTCTCTCATGTTTCCTGTAGAACCACCTTATTCGTTTCTCTGTCTATACGACTCGTTCCTGAAAGTCTTCTCGCGAAGCAAATTCCTCAACTTCGATGTGAGCCTCCTCCTGCTTTGCTGTCATTCAGGTTTCACACTCGAACGTCCTTACAAATATTTTCTTAGTGTGGAAGCTGATGTGCCTGTTCAGCAAGAGGTTCTTCTGATTTCGGAAGTCAGTGTCAGTGTCATTCTTCTCTTGATTTGCTTGAAACATCTACCGCTTTCCTTAGCAGTGCTACGGAGACAGTGGAGAATCGGTTCCTTCCTCGAGCTGCCAATTACTTGTTTTCATCTCGGTCTTACCTCCATCTCTTTTCTTGTCTGTATGACGGTGATCATTTTTACAACTGAAATTATCACCAAATTAATGTCTTGCAGCCACGCGCACAGGTGACGATAACGCGTTTAGCGGACGCCGGCTGTTTATGGACCTTCTTCTAAAAGTATGGCGATGATTTTCGTAGTAAACATGTTCACACAGAGTTTTAGAGAGACCTGAAGATAGCGTACAGTTGCACCGAAACCTGTTGCATATAAATTAAGTCAGTAAATACAGGTGATGTAGTTACTGCACGTAACTGTAAAAGTTGCTCTTCCAGAATCTATCACAAGACGACGCACAGAAACTGGTATTTCCACGTCTGATACAGGCTGGCTGGCTCTCGCTTCAGAGATGCGTGTGTGGATGCTGCAGTTTGGGTTTTGCTGTACCGCCGCGAACGCAGAAGGGAGAATGCTTACTTAACAGCAACTTCAGTTTTGTTTGGTACCTGCTGTACATTACTACGAAGATAACGGCTCGTGGCTGGTTTTAGCTGGTGAGCAACTTGTCAGTATCCAGAGACAGCAACGGCGGGCAACGACCTTGTTGATCCAGTCGATTGTCAATTCGATGGCGAAGAGAAGCTAGTGTCATGACTGCCAACAAAATAAATAAAGTTTATTAAGTATGTCCATTATAATTATCCGGTCTGTTATGCCGTGGTCGGTTGATGAATTCTGTGTCGATTCCCAACGTTTCGTCTCCGACTGCGGGAGACATCTTCAAGGGGGTCCGTAGCTCGATGGAAGGTCCAACACACCCACTGGCTCGCTACTGGCTGCCGCACAATTCCGTGTCCGCGCGCTCCCGCGGCCCGGCGTGACGTCACGTGTTTTGAAAACGTCAGTGCAATTGGCCGCAGTCCGTCGCCGTCGATCGCCGTTGCCATCACCCAGTAGTGGACGGGTGATACACATCTTCTTTAACACCGGCATCCATATACCGTTTAATTTCACGCCCTCCTCCTTTCGGCTTAAATTATTTGGGCGTTTATCGATTTCGATTGCCTCCCTGTAGAGCCTTTCGTAATATCCGCTTGTGGCCGCTAGTACTTGCGTCTCCTCGAAACGAATATTGTGGTTCCCTGGCTGGAAAACATGCTCCGCAAGAGCTGATCGTTCCGTTTCTCCTCTTCTACAATTTCCCTTGTGCTCTTCCAAACGTTTAGAAACAGTTCTTTTAGTGGTACCCACATAAACATCTCCACAGCTGCATGGGATCCTATACACTCCAGCTTTTTCCAATGGTTTGCGAGCGTCCTTGGCAGGCTTAAGGTATTCCTGTATCTTCCTGGTGGGCTTGTAAATTACGGTAATATTCCACTTCGTCAAGATCCTCTCTATTCTTTCCGTTACATTTTTAACAAACGGCAGGAAAATCTTAGATTTTGCAGTAGCTTGTACGTCAGTGTGATTTCTGCATGGCTGCCTCAACGCACGTTTTATTTCGGCGGACGAATATCCGTTCTTCTTTAGTGCATTGTGGAGATGTTCCATCTCAGCGTCGAGCAACTCAGATTCATAAATATTTCTAGCTCTGTCCGCTAACGTCTTGATAACACCCCGCTTCTGTTGTGGGTGGTGGTTCGAGTCCCGGTGCAAATAACGGTCCGTATGCGTGGGTTTCGGTAGCGTTCTCGCTTCCCACGCCCGGGTTCCCGGGTTCGATTCCCGGCGGGGTCAGGGATTTTCTCTGCCTCGTGATGGCTGGGTGTTGTGTACTGTCCTTAGGTTAGTTAGGTTTAAGTATTTCTAAGTTCTAGGGGACTGATGACCATAGATGTTAAGTCCCATAGTGCTCAGAGCCATTTTTCGAGTGGGTTTGCGGTATACTGAGTGGGCCAAGCAACCATTTTCGTTTCTAAAAACCGACCACGGCATAACAGCCCTGATAATTAGAATGGAAATGATATTTCCGGCGTGAAAGTCTACATTTTAGTATCTTTATTAAGTAGTAACATAACGACATGCACAAACATAGTTTAGGGTCGGCACCAGGAAGCGGCCCAAGACTTTGATGGTCAGGAGAGAAAGTGACGGCGCTGCAACTTCTGTGAAGATCATCTACCCAACCGGATAACTTGAGTGTTTCAAGGTGACTACAACCGTCTGAAGTAATGCATTCGAAGCAGCTGAACGTTCCGGAAAATTATTTGCCCACGGACAAACTTCGAAAAATGAGGAGAAACGGTCGCTACGGGAGAAACTTTTTCGAGAGCCTTGAAAAAATCAATATATGAGCAGCCAGTGCAGAAAGCCAAGTCAGCCATTACCAGAGAGCAGTCAAGAAAGTAGTGGTTAAGAGCAGTAGATATCTACAAGTCTTCGGGAGCAATGTCACTGCTGAGTCTCGAATTCACCATATAGGGCGTGCTGAAATTCCCATTACTAATTTCTGTGATTAGTAGAGGGGAGTGAGTGCATAATATTTTGAATTGGAACCCGTGTCCGGAAACCGTTTCCGTGCTACAGCCGTCTGATAACATGTTTGCTAGGTAAATACGCAACAGGGTAGTCATGGTGGGTGGGACACGTCCACTGACTGATGTCATTCGGCGTGTACCCTACCTCTCTGGCCTGGTTCCGACCGCATTCGCAGTCTGTGGGTGTTAGAGCGACTCGATTGGGCACACTGAGGCGTAAAGTCGTATTCCGATCCTGCCTTGGAGGCGCTTAAGTGGGAGATGTGTCTCAGAGCTGGATAGTGACAAATGGTGATGCGAGATTGGACGCGCACGTAGTTTATGGATCAGCCGATAGAGGACAATTTTGGATAGGGAACTCGTTTAGTTTCGATTGTGCCCACTAGAGTGCACTAAAGTAATAGAATGTTTTCCATAAACTGTTCTAGTATTTTTTTAAAGTGTTATTATGTCTTTTTGTGTAAGTAAAATGTTATAAATGTGTTTTAGCAGTATGAATGATGCGTGAGTGTGGTTTAAGGTTAATATGAAGGTAATTGTTTAACGAACTATGTAGTGGGATTTAGTATGGGAACATATCGAAGAAGTATGGATGTGGACAACGGGGATTTTTGTAGAATAGATTTGTAAAGTAAGTTTATGGTAAAGGGAAATTTAATTCAGGTGTAAATAAAAATAGTAAATAACTGTGTGCATAAGCAAATCTTCAGCATATTCGGTAATTAAGTCGGTAAAAAGTGCAGTCGTTAGGTTTATTATTTTGCGATTGGTTATTGATGCAAAGCGCCGACTGACGCGAGAGAATGTTGTTTTGCTATTGGCTGTTGAGTAAGCTGACCAATGGTAAAGCAATATTCTTCGCGCGCCTATCTCTGCTGGTAGAGAAGACTTAGAGTATTCTAGAGAGGATTCGGAGCCTAGCTATGAAACAGTTAGGACATGTGTATCAGTAGTTCCGATGAAAATGATAAGTTGCCGGATCTAGCAGTGTTTCATACATCAAAAATGTTGTAAAGTGACGGCATAATTATTCCGATGGGTATGTAGAAATTTCGGAATTTTTAAGTGAATTTTGTGACGAGAAAAGACATAAATTCCGCGTGGCGTGTTGAGCAGGTCGGTGGCTAAAAACTGTGACTGCATTAGGTACCGACTGACTTAATATTTGGCGAGCATTTTCAATCAAAAACAATCCGTATTTTTGTAGCTATTACGTTTCGGGAAATGCAACACCATAGACTTTCTAACGCGAGTTAAAGGGATAGTGAGAGACTGCGTTAAGACTAGCACGGGCTTGGCAGTGATACTTGTTCACCTAAGTTTCAGAATATATTAATTAAGGACAAAATTTCCAACCTTTCATTTCGTGTGAAAACTTTCTCCCGAAACGAAGATTAGTGACTTTAACTGCAGCCTGGTTGACGTCGAAATACAGTTGGTTTCACTCGGCTTCCCTACTGATGATCTGCTGAGACAATGCTCACAGGCAGGTGAAGGTTCGTCGTAAAGGGACGGAAAGAACCGCACCGCAGCAACACGTTTGCAGAATGCATCGACATGATCTCTGTAAATGGCAAACTCACGGTAGTGGATGAGCTGCTTGTCGCCTTTGTCAAGACCGTCTTCATCGCATACCATTTTCGCCAGAATTACGGGAAAGAGTACCTGCATTTTTAGCAGGCGTGACTTTGGTGCCACAAGGAGATGTCGTACACCAGAATTAGAAGACACCACACTGCATCACGTTGAAGAGAACCCGACAGCAAGTACACGATCAGCTTATTTGGCTAATGATGAGTGGAATTATAAAACAAGTGATGTACTGGGGCACGCGTAAACAATTACTTCTAGAAGTGGTCGCGTTTACTCTCTATTCAATCTCTACAGGTCCTAGAGGTTTGTAATGAGAATTTGAACATCCTGTAGAATGGCACTTTGATGCTCCTGCCGTGGAGATAAGAAAGGGCTGGACACTTTCTCGATGTGGGACAACTGAGTTCCCCTTAAGTATCATGCAACGTCATTTTATTATATTGAGGTTTATGACTGTTAGAGAAGAATAGGAGACATACCATGGACCTTGCCGTTGGTGGGGAGGCTTGCGTGCCTCGGCGATACAGATAGCCGTACCGTAGGTGCAACCACAACGGAGGGGTATCTGTTGAGAGGCCAGACAAACGTGTGGTTCCTGAAGAGGGGCAGCAGCCTTTTCAGTAGTTGCAAGGGCAACAGTCTGGATGATTGACTGATCTGGCCTTGTAACAATAACCAAAACGGCCTTGCTGTGCTGGTACTGCGAACGGCTGAAAGCAAGGGGAAACTACAGCCGTAATTTTTCCCGAGGGCATGCAGCTTTACTGTATGATTACATGATGATGGCGTCCTCTTGGGTAAAATATTCCGGAGGTAAAATAGTCCCCCATTCGGATCTCCGGGCGGGGACTACTCAAGAGGATGTCGTTATCAGGAGAAAGAAAACTGGCGTTCTACGGATCGGAGCGTGGAATGTCAGATCCCTTAATCGGGCAGGTAGGTTAGAAAATTTAAAAAGGGAAATGGATAGGTTGAAGTTAGATATAGTGGGAATTAGTGAAGTTCGGTGGCAGGAGGAACAAGACTTCTGGTCAGGTGACTACAGGGTTATAAACACAAAATCAAATAGGGGTAATGCAGGAGTAGGTTTAATAATGAATAGGAAAATAGGAATGCGGGTAAGCTACTACAAACAGCATAGTAAACGCATTATTGTGGCAAAGATAGATACGAAGCCCACGCCTACTACAGCAGTACAAGTTTATATGCCAACTAGCTCTGCAGATGACGAAGAAATTGAAGAAATGTATGATGAAATAAAAGAAATTATTCAGATTGTGAAGGGAGACGAGAATTTAATAGTCATGGGTGACTGGAATTCGAGTGTAGGAAAAGGGAGAGAAGGAAACATAGTAGGTGAATATGGATTGGGGGACAGAAATGAAAGAGGAAGCCGCCTGGTCGAATTTTGCACAGAGCACAACATAATCATAACTAACACTTGGTTTAAGAATCATGAAAGAAGGTTGTATACATGGAAGAACCCTGGAGATACTAAAAGGTATCAGATAGATTATATAATGGTAAGACAGAGATTTAGGAACCAGGTTTTAAATTATAAGACATTTCCAGGGGCAGATGTGGACTCTGACCACAATCTATTGGTTATGACCTGTAGATTAAAACTGAAGAAACTGCAAAAAGGTGGGAATTTAAGGAGATGGGACCTGGATAAACTAAAAGAACCAGAGGTTGTACAGAGATTCAGGGAGAGCATAAGGGAGCAATTGACAGGAATGGGGGAAATAAATACAGTAGAAGAAGAATGGGTAGCTTTGAGGGATGAAGTAGTGAAGGCAGCAGAGGATCAAGTAGGTAAATAGACGAGGGCTAGTAGAAATCCTTGGGTAACAGAAGAAATATTGAATTTAATTGATGAAAGGAGAAAATATAAAAATGCAGTAAGTGAAACAGGCAAAAAGGAATACAAACGTCTCAAAAATGAGATCGACAGGAAGTGCAAAATGGCTAAGCAGGGATGGTAGAGGACAAATGTAAGGATGTAGAGGCCTATCTCACTAGGGGTAAGATAGATACCGCCTACAGGAAAATTAAAGAGATCTTTGGAGATAAGAGAACGACTTGTATAAATATCAAGAGCTCAGATGGAAACCCAGTTCTAAGCAAAGAAGGGAAAGCAGAAAGGTGGAAGGAGTATATAGGGGGTCTATACAAGGGCGATGTACTTGAGGACAATATTATGGAAATGGAAGAGGATGTAGAGGAAGATGAAATGGGAGATATGATACTGCGTGAAGAGTTTGACAGAGCACTGAAAGACCTGAGTTGAAACAAGGCCCCCGGAGTAGACAATATTCCATTGGAACTACTGACGGCCGTGGGAGAGCCAGTCCTGACAAAACTCTACCATCTGGTGAGCAAGATGTATGAAACAGGCGAAATACCCTCAGACTTCAAGAATAATATAATAATTCCAATCCCAAAGAAAGCAGGTGTTGACAGATGTGAAAATTACCGAACTATCAGCTTAATAAGTCACAGCTGCAAAATACTAACACGAATTCTTTACAGACGAATGGAAAAACTAGTAGAAGCCAACCTCGGGGAAGATCAGTTTGGATTCCGTAGAAACACTGGAACACGTGAGGCAATACTGACCTTACGACTTATCTTAGAAGAAAGATTAAGGAAAGGCAAACCTACGTTTCTAGCATTTGTAGACTTAGAGAAAGCTTTTGACAATGTTGACTGGAATACTCTCTTTCAAATTCTAAAGGTGGCAGGGGTAAAATACAGGGAGCGAAAAGCTATTTACAATTTGTACAGAAACCAGATGGCAGTTATAAGAGTCGAGGGACATGAAAGGGAAGCAGTGGTTGGGAAGGGAGTAAGACAGGGTTGTAGCCTCTCCCCGATGTTGTTCAATCTGTATATTGAGCAAGCAGTAAAGGAAACAAAAGAAATATTCGGAGTAGGTATTAAAATTCATGGAGAAGAAATAAAAACTTTGAGGTTCGCCGATGACATTGTAATTCTATCAGAGACAGCAAAGGACTTGGAAGAGCAGTTGAATGGAATGGACAGTGTCTTGAAAGGAGGATATAAGATGAACATCAACAAAAGCAAAACAAGGATAATGGAATGTAGTCTAATTAAGTCGGTTGATGCTGAGGGAATTAGATTAGGAAATGAGGCACTTAAAGTAGTAAAGGAGTTCTGCTATTTGGGGATCAAAATAACTGATGATGGTCGAAGTAGAGAGGATATAAAATGTAGACTGGCAATGGCAAGGAAAGCGTTTCTGAAGAAGAGAAATTTGTTAACATCGAGTATAGATTTAAGGGTCAGGAAGTCATTTCTGAAAGTATTTGTGTGGAGTGTAGCCATGTATGGAAGTGAAACATGGACGATAAATAGTTTAGACAAGAAGAGAATAGAAGCTTTCGAAATGTGGTGCTACAGAAGAATGCTGAAGATTAGATGGGTACATCAGATAACTAATGAGGAAGTATTGAATAGGATTGGGGAAAAGAAAAGTTTGTGGCACAACTTGACCTGAAGAAGGGATCGGTTAGTAGGACATGTTCTGAGGCATCAAGGGATCACAAATTTAGCATTGGAGGGCAGCGTGGAGGGTAAAAATCGTAGAGGGAGACCAAGAGATGAATACACTAAGCAGATTCAGAAGGATGTAGGTTGCAGTAGGTACTGGGAGATGAAAAAGCTTGCACAGGATAGAGTAGCATGGAGAGCTGCATCAAACCAGTCTCAGGACTGAAGACCACAACAACAACAACAGTTAGAGAAGAACAAGAGACATAAAGTTTGTCTCTGGTAGCAAAGAGTAGTGTATGATATTTTCTGTTTTTCTCGGAATATAAAGAGGAACAGGCACTATCTGGCACTTGTATTCTGGAAAAGGGGGGGCGGGGGGGGGGGAGGGTGGAGGATCGGAGTGGAGACTACCTGGGTTAAGTTTATTTACAGGAATATTTTATTCTTAATTGTTTAACACTCAGTTACAAAAAATTAATAAAATATCAAATATTACATTTATGAAATTACCGGAGAAACCTCAAAACACGATAACACAATACGCGGAAAGCGATCAAACGAAGCTGATCGCATTTCACTATATGTCAAGACTGCGCAGAAAGCGGGCTACTACATTTAAGGAGTAACGGGCTTACAAAATTATTTGCCAAAGATCATCCATAATAACAGAATACTTTAAAAACGCGGAAGCAAATTAAATGAAAACACAAAGACTGATGGGCTGAAAGCTCTTAATTAAATGCAATGCACTGTTATTCAGTTACAACTGTGGAAGGGATACAATTTTAAAAGAAATATACATGCACGCCAATCTGGCACGAATGCGAGATTACTCAATTTGCGCAGACGCCAACTTAAAACATTAAGAAAGTACGTTATGTACGTAAGCAATAAAATAGAAATAGCAAAATTCGGCGAAATGCCTAGTTTCAGCGAACTGAATATTAAACGTCTCATACAAACATGGGTGAATAGTAAAATTAATTTTATTTCAAGAAAGAGGACCAATCTCCATAGATTTCTCCCACTTATTGACGCAAATTCAAAATTTTCAGTAAAATTTACAGTGAACTAAATGACTCCCAGCCAATAGCCTTCCACTAACTTATCCACTGCAGTGACATCAGATAAACCAGGGTTAGATGGCGGGCCAGCAAGGTCCTCAAAACAACAGTAATTACAATTCGCACAACAGTGACTAGTACTAAAACAGATGAAAGATACAATTAAATCAAGCTTAAAACATATACTGTTTAACTTTGTACAATTCAGACGGCAAATCCTGGAAAGCACAAATTTCTAGTTAACACACAGTGGGACTTATTAATTAGACCCAGAAGAAAATAACGTTATCGGGATAGCTAACCTATAGTATAATTTTCTGTTTTGCAGCTTATCCACACTGGAACTTACCTACTCGAAATTGAATTTGAACCAAATGTAATTCCAATGACGGCAACTACGAAACTCTGAACAGCCTCGTGAACCACATTAGACAACAGGAGGGTTTAAAATGCGGAAATTACCCAACATGCAATCTTTTCTCGGCGGCAACCATTCCACATTCCCCGCGGAAGTTTAATGAATCCACGCTGCCTTCCGTTCTGTAGACCATTTCATATAACCAGTGCCGCTTTAATATTAATACCAACATAGCTAAAAATCCGCCGGTCCGTTTCACACACAGTCACCGGCCAAGACGATTGTCGGTGTTGTCACAGCCCTGCAGTCAAGAGGGAAGCTGTCTGTACCCACTGCAGTCGCCAGCTGAGATGCTAAAATCGCCTTCCCCGCCCGTACACACTCAAGGCCGGCCAGAGACGCCATACAATTCTCTGAGCACAGATAGACGATCGCAATAACCATCGATAAGCCCACTCACACGAATAATCTTCTATGTGAATGAAGTATCTAACTGCGTATAGACGCGACGAGTAATTGATTCGCTTTTGACAGCCTATGAAGAGGAGCAAGCACTATCTCGTAAATGCCTCCATTTGTTCAAAGCCTGCCGAAGTGGCCGAGCGGTTAAAGGCGCTGCAGTCTGGAACCGCAAGACCGCTACGGTCGCAGGTTCGAATCCTGCCTCGGGCATGGATGTTTGTCATGTTCTTAGGTTAGTTAGGTTTAAGTAGTTCTAAGTTCTAGGGGACTAATGACCTCAGCAGTTGAGTCCCATAGTGCTCAGAGCCATTTGAACCCACCATTTGTTCAAAAAAATGGTTCAAATGGCTCTGAGCACTAAGAGACTTAACTTCTGAGGTCATCAGTCCCCTAGAACTTAGAACTACTTAAACCTCACTCACACACATCCATGCCCGAGGCAGGATTCGAACCTGCGACCGTAGCGGTCCCGTGGTTCCAGACTGCAGCGCCTAGAACCACTCCGGCCGGCCTGCCCTCCTTTTGTGATTAACGTATTTGACTGCGAGTTGTTGGAAAGAGTTGTCAGCTGAGCACTGATCTCTGACAGCAAAAGATAGAACTGAGGAGTCGGAAGTTGTTGAAGAGACCCATTATACTGAGTCGTAAGGTGTAGTCATTGATTCTCAAATATATACAGGTACTCATACACACCTCTCCAAATATGGATAAACTGTTGGGAAAATTAGGTGTCCCTAAACTAAATCCTTAAGTGTTTGTACCCTCATTCGTTTCCTACCAATCAAAGCTTCTCCTCTCAGTTCCGAAATCATTTGTGTTAGGCATCCTCGTTCTCATTCGTTAGAGACTTAGTAAACCTCAGCCCACAATAGTAACAGATATTGTAGTCAGCGTCCTGACTGTGCTATGCAGGCCATAACCTCAGTCAAGTTGGTGGTACGACCGGCGTAGGGACAGTAAGATGGATTGTTAGTGCACATCAGTTGTAATTATCTCCTAAGGATTAAAGCAGCATATACTGAAACATTCTGGCAGATCAAAACTGCTTGCCAGACCGAGAATCGAACTCAGGACCTTTGCTTTTCGCAGGCAAGTGCTCTACCACATGAGCTACCCAAGCACGATTCACGACCTGTCCTCACAGCTCTAATTCCATCAGTACCTAGTCTCCTACCTTCCAATTTTCACAGAAGCGCTCCTGCGAATCTTGCAGAACTAGCACTTCAGGAGCAAAGGATATTGCGGAGACATAGCTTTGTCACTACTTGGGGAATGTTGTAATTTTCACTCTGCAGCGGAGTGTGCTCTGATATGAAAATTCCTGGCAGATCAAAACTGTCGTACTGGCGGAATTTAATTTCTCGTATCTTATCTTCGTGGCGATGTTTTTTTGGCGGAAGCAGAATCGTACGACAGTCAGCTTCAAATGTCGGTCCTCTAAATTTTCTACATGCTATTTTCCGAAAATAGCCTCGCCTTCCCTTCAGGGAGTCCCATTTGAGTTCCCAAAGCATCTCCGTAATACTTACGTTCTGTTTTAACCTGCCGGTAACAAATCTAGCACTCTCCTTTGAATTGCTTCGATATATTCCTACAATTCGACGGATCCCAAACACTCGAGCAGCACTCAAGAACAGGTCGCACCAGCGTCATATAAGCGGTCTCCTTTACATGTGAACTAGTCTTTCCTAAAATTCCCCAAACAAAACGAAGTCGACCAATTGCCTTCACATCTACAGCGTTCACATGATCGTTCCACCTCATATCGCTTTGCAACGTTACGCCCAGATATTTAAACGACTTGACTGCGTCACTGGACACTAGTAATACTTTACTCAAACATTACAGATTTGTTCTTCCTGCTCATCCGCATTAACGTACATTTTTAAACATTTATGGGTGGTTGCCATCCATCACACCAACTGCAAATTTGTCTGAGTCGTGTTGTATCTTCCTACAGTCACTGACTTTCTACGCCTTACCGTTCACCACGGCATCTTCAGCGAACAACCTTATCCCAGTGTGATCGACGAATGTTAAATCCTGCCTAGTCGTCAAATATGGGGGTGAAGCGAAAGCTGCTTCTTTGGATCGCTAGACGGCAATCAAGCAAATCGTATTAATAAGTTTTATTAGGAAAAAGTAAATGACAATACGTAACTTTGAAAATTACATAGATGTGTTGCAAGTAAACTGCGACATGAGAAATAAACAATGTTCTTCAGTATTAACAAACTTAATACGAATGAAGTAATGGAGTTGACGCTTCTATTCAGGTCGCTAGTATTGAAGCTTCTCTTCGACTTCTCTGTTGGTCCATTATGGCCAGGGGACATCTGCTGGTAAGTACCTTTCAATTCAATAAACTTTATCAACAGCCGTACTCTTTAAGATATTTTATTTCGAAAGCAACCAGCTTGTTCCGCGACCTGTCGGGTGCGGCGCTTATGTCCTCTTCGCATATAGGACGCTGCTGTCTTGTTGTTGTCCTGGAGAGGGGTCGGTGAGCGTGCGATTGGCTAATGCCTTAGTAACAGCCCTCTTTTCTCTCTCGTTCTCGACTGGCGTGCCGCCGTTTGACTTTACGCCGTAACACCAACCAGGAAGGGATCGAAGGAAGGACTGCGACGTGAAACAAGTGCCTATGGAGCATTGAGCTGTTAATTGGTGAAGCCGCGAGTCTGTTGGAACAGGCTCGCCTTTTTGGCCTGCCAGCGGATATTTATGCAAGGAACGCGACGGTAACTGAGCCGCGTCCGCTGTTTGTGCCTGCCGGGCTGTGTCTCGGAAAGTATGCTTACGAGAGACAAACTGAAACGTGGATTTGCAACCATCCTCTGCCACATGCCGGTGGGGTGTTGGAGCCTTGTTTTACTGTCTGAACCTTGCCTCAAGGAATTAAAGCTTAATGAAAATGAACGTAGCGGTCATTAAATTGGGTGCAGTTGTTGTACGTTTGGCCGCAAGGCGTTGTACCACTAAACGTCAAAGACTGCACCTGTTCTGAAATTTACTATGTCCGAGAGAGTTTATGAGTTTAAATTACCATTCCGCTTGTTTCATTGGTATTGTGGTACAGCCTGTAATGCCCGTCTTATTTTGGGTTAATTTTAAGAGTTTGGAAATTTATAAATCTTTCCTTGTTAATTGTGTAAGCAGCTTAAATAAGTATAGTGATTAACATTCAGACCGCTTATTATATCGTGAGTTCTTGGTTCACAGTAAACTACGACTTGACTATGAGCATGGTGTTAAGTTGGGCTTCTAGGGGTGTACTGTTTACCTTACCTAACGGCCATTACCTGCAACCCGTATTATCCTAATCTCTTATTAATAGTAACAGTTCTCTGAAAATTCGACCAAGCTGTAATTATAATTTTGATGCTAGGTGGCGAAATATTTAGGCCAGTTATTTAAGCCCATCGCTGAATGGCGTGTTTAAGAAATGATCTCTTGAACTTTTTGTTAATTTTACTGTGACTACTGTCAAATGTTAAAGGCTTTAGGCAGCGTTAGATTTTGGCAGTTGACCTCCGCTATTTTACTATCACGCCCCTCTCTGGGTCTTTTTCTGATGAAACATTTCTTTGTGTGTTAATCATGTGTAACTGTGTAATCTAACTTTAGTTTTTCTCATAGATTGCGGCAGTGCTCTCTCTGGTCTGGCCGGTCGTTATCTTGCCTCACGCCGTTGACCCTGCCGTTGTTTCCCGAGCAGTTAAGCCGTCGTCCTATCTCACTGCAACGTCACTCTAGCTTCATACAGGGCCTTATTTATACGTCCTATTATTGTTGTATCTTGTTTAACCCCGCTAATTTTAAGCACTGGTATTTTTACCAAGCTGTTCATTCAGTTGTTTCCAAAAGGTTAACTTTTCATTTGTTGACGCAGCTGGCAACTGATTTAAACCAAAGATTATGAATTTTGCTTGTCTTTTGATTTGTTTAGTTCTTTAACTTAACAGTAAAAGCTTCTTCAAAAATGGCTCTGAGCACTATGGGACTTAACTTCTGAAGTCATCAGTCCCGTAGAACTTAGAACTGCTTAAACCTAACTAACCTAAGGACATCACACACATCCATGCCCTAGGCAGGATTCGAACCTGCGACCGTAGCGATCGCGCGGTTCCAGACTGTAGCGCCTAGAACCGCTCGGCCACTCCGGCCGGCAAAATGGTTCAAATGGCTCTCAGCACTATGGGACTTAACTTCTAAGGTCATCAGTCCCCTAGAACTTAGAACTACTTAAACCTAACTAACCTAAGGACATCACAAACATCTATGCCCGAGGCAGGATTCGAACCTGCGACCGTAGCGGTCGCGCGGTTCCAGACTGTAGCGCCTTTAACCGCTTGGCCACCACGGCCGGCCGGCCGGCAAAAGCTTCTTCCATTCATAAGAAATAATGCACACAATTGTAGCAAGATTTCATTGAATTAATTCGTCACCGTCGCCTGACTGACTCCTCATTAAGCTGCATGTTGTTTCAGCTGTGAATGACGCTTTTGTGTGTGACCCGTTTGGGTCTGCCATTCCACCTCACAGCTGTGTGTTCTGTATCCTAAAGCAGTGTGTAAAAGGAATGCGTTGTGTACTCAGGCAGATTATCTTCCAGAAAACTCTAGAGTTGTAGCGATGCATGTCTCTGTGATAGTGAGTGGCGTCACTTGAGATTCGAAGAATGTAAAGGCTGATTTCGGTTTCGAATGAGCTGTAGGTGCCCCTGCATATGAGTTTTCCATCGCGAGTGCCTTCGTAATTCATTCATAATTTATATCGCGGTTGGTGGCATGTCTAAGGAAACTGTTCAGCTTTCTTCAAGAGCGAACTTTTAATAAAGCGAACGTGTCGCAGAAGACTTGGTGGCTACACTTTCAGGAAAAGACCTCGCACGTAGCAGACGCTGCGATACCTCAATAAAACCGTCCCTCGCACTCAACTCAGTTGCGAGCCAGGTTAACGACGTAACAAATCCTCTCCCACCCTCTTCTCTACGGAGCGCGTCGCCGTGAGGTGTCGGAGTTTCTGGTCCCCTGCCAGACACGGACGCACTTGTTAGCGCCCGGGCTCGCCTTACAGGCGCCTAGTAAACAACACAACGCAAGCCCGCAGGGCAGCGCTGTTGCGCGTGTCGTCTCGCTACCTGGTATCCGTTTCACAGGGGCCTGCCGGCAGCCGCTGGGCACGGTAAACACACCAAAAATTTCACTCCTTCAAGGGGAGTCAACGATCGGCACTTCACCAGTTACATTTGCATGTACTTATTTTGCAACCTGTAAATCCTGCTGCTCCACGAAATATCATACTACAGAATTTTTTGCATTGTTGTTAATATTACTAAGTTTCCTCCCATCAGTTCACAAGAGTGGTTCCGTGAACCTGATTCGATTTCTTAGCAAGTCGTCGTCAGATGATCTGAATACATTTCATAGTATCACGTAGTATAACATGATGTTTATTGGATCAAAATGTAATGTAAATTTATGGATCTAGTAGAATCACAACCTTAGAAACGTATACAAATGTCTAATGGGTGGAATTTAGAAATTATTATTATACACATCAATAAACTATGCCTATAGTGTTGCAAGAATGTGCTAACGTTACCTACTAGGGTAGTTATAGTGTTTCTTTCTCTCTCTTTGGAGGACATATCTTGAAGTTTGCGTTAGGTTCAAATGGTTCTGAGCACTATGGGACTTAACTTCTGAGGTCATCAGTGCCCTAGAACTTAAACCTAATTAACCTAAGGACATCACACACGTCCATACCCGAGGCAGGATTCAAACCTGCGACGTAGCGGTCGCGCGGTTCCAGACTGTAGCGCCTAGAACCGCTCGGCTACAAAGGTGGGCAGTTTGCGTTAGGTACTTGTCCTTTGACACATAGTATTACACTGAAATTAGTCTTACAGTGCAGTGGACATGAAGTCATTGCACTGGAGAAAATGTTTTGAATCGACATTGATATGACAGGTTTCATGAAGGGGATTTTCCGAGGGCTTTTGGACCTATATACGATGGCTTTAACTTGAGCTTTATGGTGTAATGTTTGGTTGATGAAGAGTGTTTCCTTGTATCATGGTTGTGTTGTGTCTTTATACATTCAATATTATGAACGTATTTGAATTTTGACAATCACAGAAGTTAATATAAGTTTATACTTGCTAGTAATAGTATCTGAACTGTTTAAATACTGGCCTACGTGATTATCTTCGGTTGAGGTTAGCTGTCATTCATACAGACCTTTCCTCCATTTTGAATACTCTATCAGTGCTTTTCCCTCTAACGTAAGGTAGAATGAATCACTGCACAGCATGTCATCTCTACACTACTTGTTTCTTTCAGGTAACTAACTTTTTTCAAGACATATAGGTTTCAGCTAAATGTGCACTTAGGTATTGTATGTGTTTATTCCCAATTATGCTTACATTATCACAAAGAATCCTGCGTATGTAGGATTTTCTGCCATGCACTCATATACGCAAATTTTGATATTTTTGTTGCATTTTTTCTTAGTCCGAAATTTAATTGAGGTGTTTAACAGTTTTATTTTAATATATTTCAGTGACTCTTCGGATGACACAGTGTTTTCCAGAGAAAGCTTTTATTTCTATGTCTTCTGTGTCGTCGAAATGTAATGAACAGGAGTTTGATCACATCCCTTGAAGCTTGTTCAGTGGTTCTTTGACGAGGTACTATGTACTCTATTCAAGCCATCTGATGAAAACTTGTTAATAAGTCGAACGTGATGATCGTACCAGTTTTGACGTTCTGGCTAAACCTTTGAAATATCCTTGTTTATGATCGACATCACTAGGACTGCACAATGACTGGATCTCTCTCCATGGACTCACTTTCAGTTAATGTTAATGGTATCACCAACAAGTAACTAACAGAATGGGCGTCGCCGCAGCAGACATGAGACACAGATAATTTGTCTCACACAAGGTAAATAAACAGTGAAACTCTGAAATGAAACAGTGCTCCACATTACTCCCTGATTATTGTCAAGTCTCCTGCTGTTATACATGAATGATATGTTATAGCAATGCAGAGAATAAGAAAAGTATCGGTTAAGTCACATCTACGTGAGTACCTCGGCAAAGATTAGATAATTTTGGTGAATGGGACAACACCATAAATTACACATGAATAGCCCGGGAGGTAATTCCACGGTGATCAGTGACTGCCTGAAATAGTCAGGAGAGTGAAAGAATTAAGCATGGAGTGGCATTTTCGATTGAGTGCTGGGGGAAATAATGGATTCTGAAGCGAAGCTATTCCTAACACTGTACCTACAGATGGGCGTTAATTCGCGATCTCTGCTTGCCTACGTTGCAGAATCTCACTAGGTTGAGCCCTCAGGTGCATGAAGCCTACTGAGTGAAATGATTTTCCGTAAACTGCAGTATACCAGCTCCGTCTCGCATGTCCAGGTGTAGTTTCTAAGTGTTCCGTTTTGTACCTTGACCAGAAGTCTCCCTCGGCATTTTCCAAGCCGAACTTTGCTCCACCAGTATTCGGACTGCAATGACAACGGTTACATCTTGAAGGGAAACGTTCTCTGATTCGAGAAGTAACTTCGTACTCCACTCTGAAGATCTATACCATTCCCATGTGTCAAAGACAATCTCTAAAAGGTGCTGGTCTATAATATATATGTAAGCAAAACAATATCTCCCCGCCATGTGAGACATCGGTAATATTAATCACTGGTTAGACACCGATTATTGGCTGCTTGTTTAACTTTTCCTCTGAGGAGGCCTCTTATAACTTTCTAGGCCAGAGGTCAGCCTCCTCACATAATGTGGTGTAAGGAAAAATGAGGTTTTTTAATTGAATACTGTAACTGGACATTTTATTTACAATATCTTAGATATGTAACTATCACTTATCTTATAAATTCTGAATCTCATGTAAGGAATGGCATCTAACAAGAAACAATCCTGAAATAACCAAAATAAAGGATAAGGCATGGTAATTCAAACTTAACGTGTATCTGAACCAAATACTAACGTCTGCGGAGATCACATTGTGATCGACAATGGTTTGTGCAAAAAGATGAAAAGTACTACACAATTGTTTGCGAAGGCATCTATTGCTGGAGTTGAAAGAATGTTGAAATTCTAACTACAAAAAAGTGTCCAAAATTAAAAATGGAATTGCTGTACAGTGTTCCATAAACTTCGCCTTTCCCTGCAGTTCACTTCGCTGTTGCAACTGTGCCTCAGCAGATTTCTTGTCTCCAAGTGGCTGCTACAGTGCGTGCGAAATACGTCTCTGGCTCAGTACCATTAGCTCACCTCTTCCGAAGTCTAAGTTCAGCCTCAGGCCGTTGAGAGCCTGTCGTTCCGGATGTGCAGTGTCGAAACAGACGTGTTGTCTAGAAGCGAAGTCTAGGAGGCTACTAACTATCTCCAAAGCGCTTCCGCGAAGGAAAACTTCGACCTAGGCGGTCTTTGGAAGAACACTATTTCTTGTGAGCGCTGACAGTAGAATGTTTTCTTACAAGGTGATGTCCTCCGATCCTTAATAGGATTTCAATTCTTTAACCAGTTAAAAAAACTTGTTAGCCTTGAGGTTCCCAGAATGTGTATGCCTTATTCCTGCTCTCTGACTTCTTTCCTCCACTAGCCAATACGATTAGATGTCTGTAGGCTCAGTCACACATTCTTCTCCCACTCCTAGATTGTTTATATGAACAAGTGGGGGCTATCTTTACGTTTCTTTAAACATTCGGTTGGTTTGGCATCACATGGTTGGGTGTCGGCGTCTCACACACTACAAAGAGGTACCGGCATTATGTTCGCGTTCCAGTTTTTGAGGTGCTATACCACCTGCCCAAGTTTTTCGGCGAAGTTTGACTTCCCACTGTGTTCTCCTACAAAAAAAGAGTTCCTCCAGCGCTCTGGTCACAAGCTAAATGGAATAAGTGGGCGTGGCCTGTTAAAAACAAACGCTATTGACCTGCACATTCCTGAGAATTACTCTGCGTTCTCAGTGACAGATGCAGAGCACCAACCTTGTCATGGGCGGCTTTTTTCCTGTCTCTCCCACTAAACAAAATACTGTCCTAGCTGTTTTCAGAGCTCTTTCGTGTTTGCCTTCACACAGGCAGGTGAGTGGGCGGTTCTGCGAATGGCGCGGTGATACACTCCCAGTGGGTTTTACGACCTACACATGATTTCTCACTATTACCGGCATTCAACATGATTTCCCAGTGGACTCTGATTTAGCAACGCTTCAATTTAGTATATTGAAGCAAAATCCAATTTGTTAAATGTCGGCAATCACTGGAACTAAATCATTTTTTATTAACTGGAGAGAATTTAAATAATCAGATTTAACACTCTTATGGGTTGTGCACATGCTGTGGGATGCTTAAACGGCTGCATAACAGTGGCAACAGGGAGTCGGTCGTATCCTCCTCAATTTTGCAAAGCAGTCCAGTTACTTTTCATGGCAAACCGAGATATTTATCCGGCTCTGATTGCCCCTAGCGCAGGATTCCCAGAAGGCGACTTCTCAGCACAAAACTGTTCCTTTGAAGGTCCATTTACCTGAACGTCCCTGTTATATAAATTATAATTCACCGCGAGTGCATATGTTCGTCAGGCCATGATTCTATGGATGCAGCCCTTGTCCCATGTCATGTGAAACAGGCAGGAAGGCACCTGACCCTCTCCAGCCCTGACATTGGCTGCGACAGTAATCTGCACCTGCCTCTAGCAGCTCTGTGTGGCTTGCAGTCTCCTCTGAAAACGCGGGTGGTCGTCCTTAACATTGGGTCACTGCGCTGGACCGTCTACGTTGGCTCATCAAGCACCACCTACAGAGAAAATCGCATCACTAAGAGAAGAAATTAATACAGTGGTAAACGGTGTATGTAGGCTGTTTAGGTTTTTATGTTGGCAACGTAATGTAGCGCTCTGTGTGAAAATCACTGGCTGTTCTGTGTGCAGTCTGTGGCTGGTTGGCATTGTTGGAATATTCGCTACTGTAGTGTTGGGCAGTTGAATGTGAACAGCGCGTAGCGTTGCGCAGTTGGAGGTGAGTCGCCAGTTCTTGTGGATGTGGGAAGACAGATGGCAGAGTTTTGAGAGCCTGCTCAGACTTTGAGAAAAAAAAATCCTACAATTACTACTGTGATAAATGATCAGGACTGTCTTTATGGACTGTGAGAAAATCTTTGCTTTTGACCAACAGTGTGTCAATAAGTGTGTGCATTTGATATCTTTGTTATTGTTATTATGAAAAATATTTTTCAGTTCTGTATTGGCCACTGCCCAAAACAATTTGTAAAATTTTGGTGGGGAGCATGGGGGCTATGTAAGTAGGCTGTTTAGGTTTCTATGTTGGTAACGTCACGTAGCGCTCTGTATGAAGATCACTGACTGTGCTGTGTGCAGTCTGTGGCTGGTTGGCATTGTTGGAACATTCGCTATTGTAGTGTTGGGCAGTTGGATGTGAACAGCTCGTAGCGTTGCGCTGTTGGAGGTGAGTCGCCAGTAGTGGTGGATGTGGGAAGACAGATGGCAGAGTTTTGAGAGCGGACGATCTGGACGTGTGTCTGTCAGAAAAAGGAAATTTATAAGACTGGATGTCATAAACTGATATATATATATATATACTATGAGTTTTGAACACTATTAAGGTAAATACATTCTTTGTTATCTATCAAAATCTTTCATTTGCTAACTATGCCTATCAGTAGTTAGTGCCTTCAGTAGTTAGAATCCTTTATTTAGCTGGCAGTATTGGCGCTCGCTGTATTGCAGTAATTCGAGTTACTAAGATTTTTGTGAGGTACGTGATTCATGAAAGGTATAGGTTATTGTTAGTCACGGCCATTCTTTTGTATGGATTATTGAAAGTCAGATTGCGTTACGCTAAAAATATTTTGTGTCAGTTTAGTGATGATCAGAATAAATAAACAGAGAAATGTCTGATTACGTTCAGTTCTGCTCAGCTGTTTGAAAACCAAATAACGTAAGAGGTTTACTAGCACAGTCATTCATAAATTTTTCTAAGGGGACGTTTCAACGGGTTCTTCTGGCTATCACCGTCGTTATTCATCAGAACTGTTAAGTATTTTACTAAGAGATGGAAAGTATATTTAGGCAGAGACTATTATAAATAAAGTTAGGACTGGTTATAAGACGCGTCTGTCCATCCATAGGCTGACACATATTAAAGCAGTGTGGTGTCAGGCTGAAATTGGAATAAAAATTTTGTTTACAAGACAATTACAACATGAGACTAAAGTGAAACACGAAACACAAAACGCCATATAAGTGACATTTCATGAACATCATCTATGTAACTTAGAAATGCTGTTGCAATATGCTGTTCCTAGAATTCACCAGTGTATACTCTCCGAGGACAACACGCGTAATACATTTACGTTAATGTAGACTGATGAGGCAAAACATAACAACCATCTGCTTAATAGATTGTTTGTGCGTCTTTGGAACGAAATACATCACTGTTTCTACGTATCAGGGATCCGACAGTTTGTTGGTGGGTTTGTGGAGGCATATGGCGTTAGGTGTCCACCCACAGGACATGCAATTTGCATAAATAACGGGTGCTGATTTGCATACGCGGTGATGGCGTCCGATTACGAACCAGGTGGTTTCCATAGGATGTATACAAGGTGAATTTTGTCTCCGAGACAACAATGTGAGTTCACTATAATACTCCTCAAACCACTGTATCACGGTTCTGGTTCCGAGACACTGGAAATTATTCTGCTGAAAGATGAAAACTTCAAGCAGGAAGAGATCCATGTGCTTCGTAGCTGTCAACGTGTCTTCGATTTTTATCACAGGTTCCTTGCAAGCGCAGGAGAATGCCTCCCACAGCATAATACTGATCCCCCGTCCGTGTCTGTTCCCCTTACATACTATTTTAACATGTCACGTGCCCGCAACACCACCAGACGGCGGGCATCCAACGTGGTAATGAGCAGTGGTCATAATGTTTTGGCTTATCAGTATATACTACGCAAGCGAAACTGACACTAAGTGTTAAAATGCCAGAAATAAGTGGAAATTCTCGGATTATGACTCAGAGTTGCAGACATTCTCCTCGATTATTCATTCTATGTATGGATTAAGCAATGTAGCAAGTGTATGAAAGTTTCAGAAGTGAGCTTCAAATTCAGGAGAAATAATGCCAGTGGTAAATACTCGGATAACATTGCTATCGACACTAGATGGGATTTTCAGCAGGATAATAAAAGCTTGTTCCCAAGAAATAAGTGGGATTCTTAGCCACATATGTAATAGCTCTCTGAAGCAGGGTATTTTCCCAGATAGACTGATGTATGCCATTGTTAAACCACCGCATAAAAAACGGGATACGTCTGATGTCAACAACTACCGCCCAATCTCTCGTCTGACTGTCTTATTCAAAATTCTGGAAAAAGTTATGTATTGTAGAGCAGCTTCGCACCTTTGTAAAAATGAAGTTTTAACAAAATGTCAGTTTGGTTTCCAGAAGGGTTTTTCAACGGAAAATGCTATATATACTTTCACTAATGAAATATTAAATGCTCTGAGTAACCGGAAGCCACCTGTTGGGTATTTTTGTGATCTATCAAAGGCTTTTGATTGTATAAATCGTGGAATACTTCTGGATAAGCTCAAGTACTGTGGTATGAATGGTACAGTGCTCAAATGGTTTAAATCATACCTAACTGGAATAGTGCAGAAAGTTGATGTAAGCAGTTCACATAATATGTAAAAAACTGGTGATTTCTCAAACTGGGGAACAATCAAGAATGGCGTGCTGCAAGGTTCGGTCTTGGATCCTCTGCTGTTGTTAATATATATTATGACTTGCCATTCTATATTTACGAAGATGCAAAGCTGGTACTTTTTGCCGATGATGCAAGTATTGCTGTCACACCCAATTGTAAACGATGTTTTTCAGAAAATCATTAAGTGATTCTCTGCAAATGGGTTCTCATTACACTTTGACAAAACACAGTAAATACAGTTCCACACAGTAAATGGAATGACACTATTAATAAATATAGACTTCGATCAGAAATCGGTAGCTAGGTAGGATATTCAAAATTTCTAGGGCTATGCATTGATGAGGGGTTGAACTGGAAAAAACACACTGAGGATCTGTTGAAACGTTTGCGTTCAGCTACTTATGTTAATAGGGTCATTGCAAATTTTGGCGATATACATCTGAGTAAATCAGCTTAACACGCCTATTTTAATTCTCTGCTTTCGTATGGCATCATATTCTGGGGTAACTCATCATTGAGTAAACGAGTGTTCATTGCACAAAAGCGTGCAATCAGAATAATTGCTGGAGCTCATCCACGATCATCCTGCAGACACTTATTAAAAGAGCTAGGGATCTCCACTGTAGCCTCACAATACATATATAAATTCACTTCTGAAATTTGTTGTTTACAATCCGAACGAATTCAGAAGTAATAGTAGTGTACATGGCTACAACACTAGAAGAACTTTGGTTCAGATGAGGGTAAATTATGCTGCCATAAAAGTATTTGGTCACTTACCTAATAGCATCAAAAGTCTGACAGATAGCCACATAGCATTTAAAAGGAAATTAAAAGAATTTCTTAATGGTAACTCCTACTCATTAGACGAATTTTTGTATGTAGTAAGTGGGTAATTTCGCCAACCTCTACAAAAAAATTAAAAATATTAAATGTCATGTAATATTTCGTGTAATGTAATATCTTGTATAGACACCTGTAATTAACCTGACACGTTCCACACCACTACGAAGTGTCGTATTCATGATCTATGGAACAAGTACTAATCTAATCTCTAATCTCTGAAGTTGATCGAATTTACTGATTCTGGTGCCCATAGCTTCGTGCAAAAATAAAAATATACGTACAGTACAATAACAAAACAGTGAGTATCAGCAACGATTTAACATCAGTTTCAAACACGCAAGACTAATAGCTAAAGGATGTTCTCAAGGTATTAACTACAGGCAAACAGATTCTAGAAAAGCGTAAAAAAGAGATTAGAGCGTTTACCCAGAGTACCCAGAGTTTCATAAATAAAAACGCTGTTTGTATTTTAGCATCCTCAAGTGACAGTAAAGCAAAATAACTCTTTCGAAAGGAGCACGTTCAACATCTGATGTGTGCATTGAACATTTTATTCGTCACTGTAATATACAGGGTCGTCCATTGATCGTGACCGGGCCAAATATCTAACAAAATAAGCGTCAAACTAAAAAACTACAAAGAACGAAACTTGTCTAGCTTGAAGGGGGAACAAAAGACGACGTTATGGTTGACCTGATAGATGGCGCTCCCACAGGTCAAACGGATATCAACTGAGATTTTCTAAATAGGAACCCCCATTTTTTTATTACATATTCGTGTAATACGTAAAGAAATATGAATGTATTAGTAGGACCACTTTTTTCGCTTTGTGATAGATGGCGCTCTAATAGTCACAAACATACGGCTCACAATTTTAGACGAACAGTTGGTAAGAGGTAGGTTTCTTAAATTAAAATACAGAAGGTAGGTACGTTTGAACATTTTATTTCGGTTGTTCCAATATGATACATGTACCTTTGTGAACTTATGATTTCTGAGAACGCATGCTGTTACAGCGTGATTACCTGTAAATAGCACATTAATGCAATAAGTGCTCAAAATGATATACGTCAACCTCAGTTCATTTGGCAATACGTGTAACGACATTCCTCTCAACAGCGAGTAGTTCGTATTCCGTAATGTTCGCACATGCATTGACAATGTGCTGACGCATGTTGTCAGGCGTTGTCGGTGGATCACGATAGCAAATATCCTTCAACTTTCACCACAGAAAGAAATCCTGGGACGTCATATCCGGTGAACGTACGGGTCATGGTATGGTGCTTCGACGACCAATCCACCCGTCATGAAATACGCTATTCAATACCGCTTCAACCGCACGTGAGCTATATGCCGGACATCCATCATGTTGGAAGTACCATTCTGTCTTGCAGTGAAACATCTTGTGGTAACATCGGTAGAACATTACGTAGGAAATCAGCATACATTGCACCATTCAGATTGCCATCGAAAAAATGGGGGCCTATTATCCTACGTCCCATAATGCCGTACCATACATTAACCCGCCAAGGTCACTGATGTTGCACTTGCCGCAGCCATCGTGGATTTTCCGTTGCCCAATTGTGCATATTATGCCGGTTTAAGTTAGCGCTGTTCGTGAATGACGCTTCGTCGCGAAATAGAACGCGTGCAAAAAGTCTGTCTTCGTCCCGTAATATCTCTTGTGCCCAGTGGCAGATCTGTACACGACGTTAAAAGTCGTCGCCATGCAATTCCTGGTGCATAGAAATACGGTAGGGGTACAATCGATGTTGATGTATCATTCTCAACACCGACGTTTTTGAGAATCCCGATGCTCGCGCAGATTGTCTGCTACTGATGTGCGGATTAGCCGCGACAGCAGCTAAAATACCGACCTAGGCATCATCATTTGTTGCAGGTCGTGGGTAACGTGTCACAAGTGGCTAAACACTTCCTGTTTCCGTGAATAACGTAACTATCCGGCGAATGGTCCGGGCACTTGGATGATGTCGTCCAGGATACCGAGCAGCATACATTTCCCACACCCGTTGGGCATTTTGATCACAATAGCCATACATCAACACGATATCGATTGTGAGCAGAACCGATGGGTAAAAGTATATGAGGAAAACAGTGACTTGAAGGGGGTACGAAATGATATGATATATTTCAACACTTTCGGTTTGCTAGAGAGAGAGGAGTAAAGCGCAACAAATGAAATGAAAGAATTGGAATATAAACAAGAAGTAATTTGCGATATACCATGAACATGACACAATGAGACGAAGTGAACGGCACAGGAAAGGAATTTGCAGCTTCACCGCATGGAGCCATTCGGGGAAAATCGATGAAAGAACAAAAACGCTCTAGAAAGATGGCTGCATGCGTGAAGTAAGGAAAACCTTACATTTTGGTAGACCACGAGCAACGATCTTATACAGTCTCGACACGTGGGGAAATATAACAGCGAACTGAATTACAGTAGCTACGTATGATGTCAGGTTCTACGGAGTAACTGACACCAGCGCATCCGGACAAAGGTACCTTAAGGGGCACCCTTCGTCTGTTGGTGTACGTTCCGTTTTCTCTCTAGTGATTACTGATTACGCCGCATTATCTTTGTTACAAAAGGTAATACGACAGCGTAATCGTTTTTACCGGAATAGCAGAATTTAGCACCTCAAGAGACGCAGGATGCCTTTAATCTAGATACTTCTCTGCAGACCGATAATTTTCGTAACGTAGTCGTGGTCACCAAGCTAATATCTGATGAATAAAAAAAAATGTTCTTTCGGTTTGTTTCATGTTGTATGGTACCACATTCAGTTTGTGGTTACAATATTGAAGTTTCGACAAGGAATTGTCGGTAGTACGATATTCCAATGATTCTGATTGATTTTCGCAGTGAGAACCGTATCACGTACAGCCTCTCGGGTGAAATGACATTTCATCTACTTTTCGGATACTTTTCCTTTATTCTGCAGAAATGTGTTGGAGCGTGTCTCTTTACGCCCTGTCACTCACCATCTCCCTGTCGTAGCCACTCTACTTATACATCAGCTGTAGAGCAGAAAGTTTCTAAGAGTTTCTATACCTCGCCTGATTCGTTCCACTGCATGTAGAAGCAAATTTATACAGTACATTGTTAGATGTAAGTCATTAGAAAACACTGAATAGATATTTATGCCTTCTTCTTTGGGTCTTAGGAGACCATCTGAATGCAGTCTTGCATCTGTTCAAATTTTTATGTGTATTAGCATTATTATTTATAAATTCGAAATGTAAAATTAGATTTTCTGCTTACTGCGATACTGTTTTAAAATAGGTTTAAGAATAAGATGAAATAAGAGAAAATCCAATTTTGGTACAATGACGGACAGATTTTCACGACTTGTCTTATACTGATGAAGTAATGACTCGTACGTTGTTAGGCTGTTGGGAGTCATCAATGGCACTCCAAGATGGGAAACCACACAGTGGGGAGAGGAGGAAAAAGTGGTAGCTTTTAGGTTGCCGGTGCTAAATAAAAATACTAGATCGCTGCAAATTTCAGATGCCCCTTGGAGCTGTCCAGGGAAGAAGTTCCAGTTCAGAGAATTAGCGTCAGTGGGTTTACACAGGTTAGGGTGCTATTACTTCAGTTTCCACTCACAAAAGAGCAAAGGGCGATGCGAAGTGACGTAAAATTCTGTTGTTTCTGGCCGTGATGGAAGTGGCAGTAACGTTTAGCTTTCAGCTCAGCTCTGTTGCTATCACACTTGGTGTTTATTAATGTAGAGTTGAGAAGCATCCAAACACACCGAGTAGCAGAAGGGGAGGAATGTAAATGTGGTTGGCCAGAGGTGCCTTGGAGGTGCAGAGAGAGTTGTCAGATTGCCCGAAGCTGATTAAGTACCGTTGGATTGGTGGGTCGGTGCATTAATTCACATCTAAAAATGAGTTACTCAGTGAATTCATTTATATCAGTTGGAAAAAATACAGTAAAACTTGTCGTGTGTCATATAATATCTTTCACCAAACAGTGAGGGCACTTACGTCGGCGGAGAATACATTGCTTTTAATGCGGTAATTTGATAAACAGTTATAATGATTTTCATCAACTTCTATCTTAAATTAAAGCCTCTTTCTGCCAGAAATGTCCTCTTTTCCTGTACTAAATTTACTTCATGCGTCACACATAATTTGATACCAAAGTAGCGTAATTCCGTCACTTCCCTTATTTTGTGGCCCGCGTTTGTGTTGTTGAGCATATTTAATTTGTGTCACTTCTCATTACTTTCTAACGTAATAGCATCTAAAAGATCTTTTTGTATTTCCTTTCATTAAGCAAAACATGACTAGCTACAACTAAGACCGATCTTTATAATTTTGTTAGCACTTGGGTCAACAGCATAGATATATTTTCCAAATGATAACTTTATGCGTTATGGGTTGCACAATTTTCAGTTTAACTTCTTATGATAATCTTAGATATTTTCGTCATTATTAGGCAACATTCGAATAACATCTGTCAGTCTGTTGCGACGCACTAATGACTCTTCTATTTTAGTGTTCAACCCTGAGGTTAGTTTGCAGCAGAGCGCCATTCCTCTCTTCTGTCTGTCTTCCTCTTCATTTCCACGTATGTCTTACATCCAACGTCATTCATGATCTATTGCATTTTTGATATCTTTCGTCGCCACCGCCGATTCCTTCCTCAATAGCTCCTTCTGCTATTGTTCCAATGATGTTGTTGTGTCGTAGGATGTGCCCTACAAGATTGTCTCTTCTTGTTTGGATGTGCCTTCACAGAGATCTGATTTCCTGTACTCTTCTAAGCACCTATTCATTTGTTACTTCGTCTCTCCAGCTGATATTCATCAGCCTTCTATAGCACCACATCTCCGGGGACTCTAGCCGTCTTCTCTCTTCTCTTCCAATTGTCCAAGTTTCACATCCGTATAGGGCCACACTCCAAACGAAAGCTTTGATACGTTTCCTTATTTTCAGACTGATGTCGTTGCTGGTGAGTAAGTTCCTTTTCCGATTAAATGCAATTTTGACCTTTTGTATTGTGGTCGACATTTCTTTCCGGCTTCTACCATCTCTTGTGATTCTGCTTCCCAGGTAAGTAAAATCCTCTATTACTTCCAGCTCGTCTCTTCCAATTCTCTTTCTCAGACGGTCATATTCTGCTCCTGTATTGCATACCATCACTTTAGTCTTTTTCTTGTTTATTCTCATTCCATACTGATTGCATAAAATTTTTTCCATTGTTCTGAGAACTTCCCGTAGATCTTCTTTTGTCTCCGTGACTATAGCAATATCATCTGCACTACGTAGCATTTCCATCTTCTGCCCATTAATTTTGATCCCCACCTCAGTAGTTTCTCGAACTCTGCCTATAGCTTCCTGGATGTAACCATTGAATATAAGAGGAGAGAGAGCACATCCTTGCCTTACCCGTTTTCTAATATTTGCTTCTTGTTCCTGGTGACAGTTCCTAATCACTACCACCTCATTCTTACAGAAACTGAGTGTCACACGGATGTCTTTGTAGTTTATTCCACTTTTCCTCAGCACTCTGAACATCTCCTGCCAGATAACGTTATCAAATGCCTTGTCCATGTCTACGAAGACAATATAAGTTGGTTTATTTTTCTGTAATTGCTTTTCGATAACGAGTCTCAGTGCAAGAATCGCCTCTCTTGTTGCCAGTTCCCTTCTGAAACCAACACTAATGACCAAAAAGTCGAAATCGATCAACAGAAGATCAACTAAAAGTTGTGCAGCCCACGACGACCAATGTTTTCATTTGTACTTGAGAACCATTTGTCATCGTGTAGCTGTGTTACCGCGTGTGGCAAGTAGGTACTGTGTTACAAGTACGCCGAAGGTAGCCGGCACTGTATGTTAAAATTTATTAGTGCACCGATGTAACGCACGGTAAACCACGGTAATCATTAAAATTATAGGAGGGTGAAAGAACTGTCGGATAGAACAATAGACATTCTGTGGTGCATGCTTCGTGATACGTCGGGTTATTCAGGCCGAAACGCTGTGGCTCGGTGCAGAGCTGCTGTGCGTGTTTGCCTACCTGCGCCTCGCTCGGCAGAACGGCCGAAGCTTGTAAGCTGGGCTTGCGGATTGTTTTAACTCCGCCTACCTGAAACAACACGATTAGCGGCCCATGGCTACACTGTTGTTGCATCAAGCGTGAAGACAAACGATATCCGACGGCCGTATCGCTATTTCGGATTCATTCAGTGATGCGGCGTGATGCAGTCCGGTAACACGGATCTCTTGTTAATTACGGACTTAGTATGGCTGAGGGGATCGCGCGGATCATTGCGCACCTGTTCCATTTGTTGCGACTGCACACTAGGTAGACTTCTTTACTCGCAGTAGGTGTATGGAACAATATTTAATATTTTTACATCTGCAATTTTATTTTTGAGCAATTTTTCAGTTTTTACTGCAGTATCGCATCTCTTCACCACACAACAATTTTACTGAACAATGAAACTGCTGTTTACAAGAAAGGTTACTACACCGTAATCAAGTCTACTAGAAGCATCTCCACACACTGAGCGTTGTGGCTGTAAATTACTTAAAAACATATGCCACGAAAATCTGATGTATCTTCTATCTATGATATTACATAAGAGTTTGTCCAGAAGCGGCAGAGATGAACCTTAGACCCTAGAAGAATTGCCATAGTCAAGCTAAAGTGAAAGGAAGCATAGTAGCAAATGTGTAGATTAAAAGTGCTTTCAGTTACTTCCTGCTTCTGTCAGCTGTTTCACTGATCAGTAATTTCAAAGCTATCTTTGAACAATTTGCCTCACTTACCAAAGTCTTTTGATGTTACTTTTTGATTGTAAAATAATTTCAGTCTACTAGTATCCAGCCATCAGTGACTTAATGGTATTATATATGGCAACAGAGATTAGCTTTATGTAACATTCTTCTGAGAGCAGACGTTTTCAGAAAATTTATTTTCTTTGTTACATGCAATATGGGCCTGCTTCTGATGATTTTTGAAGTGGCTACTACACAATTCATTTATTTCCTTTAGTGAACTTGTGACACTGCAATGAATTAAGCATGATGAAACACAACAGAATACAAGGGTATGAATGCTGTTTCTTCATTAAATTATTGATTTTTATATCTTAAGCGTTGGCAAAGACTCATTTTGAAAAATAACGCAATTCTTCTACGAGAATCACAATGAGGTCTTACATCAGTATTTATTTTTGCTATGTGATAAATATTCCAATTCAATTATTAGTTCCTGAAGGTATTCCTTGATTCAGTAGCATGGTGCTACTTATGATACGTAATAGTTCACACATTTATGTATGAGTCTTCTCAGTTCATAGCCACAAAAATTGTTCTCTCACCAGCGAATACGTATACTTTTGCTTCTTAATTATTATTTCATGGAGGTCACTCAGGAAAACTGAAACCAATATCCTCAGCTGCCTTTCCTACAACACCTCATTTATGTTCTTCGCCAGGTCTACAGACAGAAGGATTTCTGTCATTGAAAGAAATACCCACATCAGTTGAAATTGTCGTGTTGGAAAAAAATTTACTTGCCATTCCAGTATTTTAAATATTGAATAAGATGGAGGTTGTAAGTTTTAATATGTGGTTGTTAATGTACCTTCCAGTTTGAACATTTACACATAATTAATTCTAAAGATATATATCTGAGAAAATACACTGCAATCTAGGAACAATACTTATGTTTAACACGGCTGTGAGCGAATTATATACAAAAAACTCAACACATACATTTATAAAACGCAAATGTTTTGAAAATTACTCTGCGACGAAACAGAAAAAAAGTTCAATCTGATTCTTTAAATTTTTTTTCAGACACTCACTATTCCCACGAATAAACTTTTATTAATGTTCCAGAGCAACATCTGTTCTTTTATTTTTCTTCTAAGTACAACATCTCTGATTAACCGTATATATGCCAATTACTATTACTTGTTAAACCGCATGTGAGTGATACAACTGATTTCCAACTTCAAAACTAAAGGCAGACTCCAAGACAACCGTGAAATGACAATGTGTACATCTACTGGATGCAATTAATTAGTTAACATTTGTCATGTATATGCAGAGAACAGAAGCAAAAAAATTAGTTTCAATATCAAAATGTATTTTAATCAAATGCTCATGCAGTTACTACCTAGTCAAGGGGACCAGATCTTAATTTACATGAGTGAAAGCATCTTAAAATTAGGCAAGTGAAAGCTAACACGAAAATCAGACTCAAACAATGGTATTTCTAACCTGATTTCTGTCGTTATTAACGTTGAAAAAAAAACCAGAAGAAATACAACTAAATAGTTCTTGACAACTATACACTACTGGAAAGCACACTTGTGTATTATTTTATAGTAAAGTAATTTTGACTCATGCAAAAAGCCCCAAAATGCAATGACTCTCAAAGTTAGGATTTACAATAGCTGCTCCTCGTCGGTATTCAGTAACATATTGACGAATTTATGGTATCAGTTTTACAGTTTATGTAGGACAGTTATATATTTATTTACTGTACGAATGTAAGGTCGCTACTAGGCTACCTTTCCTATGTATCTTCCTAATTTTTACAGGGGTATTGAAAATGTTTGACGAGGTAAAACATGTTTACCGGTTAAGGAATTTACTGACTTTCAGTTCCTATTTATTTATTTTATTAATGAAATGTAATGTAATCTAATGACGTACCTACTTTTTCAGAAATTTTCCATTTTTATGAGTCACTCATAAGAGTCTCGTCAGTCGAAACTCCTTTCGGCTTTAAAAAATTCATGTGGGCATTTTACGGCTATAAATGTCGCTGAGAAATATTCTTTGCTTATAAAATCTTGTATCAATAAATAATCCCTACAACCTTTTATCGACTGTTTTGTTCAGAAGGTTTAGCGGTTTAATTAAATTCTTTACAGGAAAATACGCTCAAAGTGGCATCGAGATATTTAAAGATGTGGAATGAAAACTAAATATGCAATTCAGGGATCAGCGTCTGTAGACACAAAATACAGCAAATCAGTAACACAATATGAGTATCACGGTCAACCGTTGCATTCGAGACTTTCTGTTTACACAGCTTTAACGTAGTCTGCAGTCGTTTTCAGTAGAAACGCAGCACAGCGGAACCTAAATTCAGACGATTTCCATGGACGGACAACGAAAGAGTTAATTGAACTTAGGCCTGCTCGGCAAAAATGAATGCGACTCGTGTCGAGTGCGTAGGGCGAACTCGTCCGTGGGCCCTTTGGGTCGTCATGGCGCAGTCACGGAAATTAATGATGCCAACTGCGGGGGCGCTAATTTCCCTAGGGAACGCCTACCTCTGACATATACTAGCAGGGAGAGTGGGACAGCGGAAGAAGAGGAGGCAAACGAGGACATAGCGAGAGAAACAGCAGTCTGAAAAAGTATACGAACTTAGTAGGGATTCATTGAATCTGGAGCGCCGTATGTTATTTCTCAGAATACCCAAGACACAGAAACAAATCAAAGATGCGTTGTACGCACTGCTACCCGCTTTGTAGATGTGCAAAAGTTCGTAATATTTGTAAGTTCAAACTTCAAATAAACGCTCTTCTTAAGCTGATGAAAAAAGAAAAAAATACTTATTAAGTTTCTGTCCGTGTTTCTCTTAACTTTGTGCTGTTCACCGTTAGTACAACTTTAATTTCATTTACTTATTTTGTCATCAGTCCTTCTGAAAGATTTGACGTGGCCCGTAACGAGGTCCTCCTGAGAGGTCTTTCTCATCTCAGAGTAGAACTTGCACCCTTCGTCCTAATTGTTTGTTTTTTGAATTCCAATAACATTCTTTCATACAGTTTTTACCTTTTACATCTCCCTCAGGTACCATGCAAATTACTTGTTGATTTCTGAACATAAGCACTATCACCCTGTTCCTTCCCCTTGTCAATATTTTTCCACATGTTCATACGCTGTGCTCCAAACGTATCTCAGAAACGTATTCCTCAGATTACTAAGGCCGATGTTTAATACCAATATATTTCTTTTGGTCACGAATACCCCCTTTATCTGTGCTGATCTGTTTTTGTGTCTCCTCGATTCTTCGTCTGTCACATTTCTTTTTGCTAACAAGATAGCAGAATTCCTTCAGTTGTATCTCGTCATACACATATGAATATGGCTGCAAATACGAACATTATCAGTATCCTTTCCCTTTTTCTATGGTCACCTAATTTCGTGTTAAGTTTATCGCTATCGCTGCCATTCCTCGTTACTTTTCACTTCCTTAATTTCTATCTGTTCATAGCTCGTCCTTATTAGGCTGTTAAATCCATTCAACAGGTCCTGCAGTTCTCCCTCACATACGTTTGGTATAGTAACGATATCCGTGAATATTCGCAGTGATGTCCTTTCACCCAGACTTTCAATCCCATTACTGAACCTTCCTTCATTTCCATCACTGATTCTTCGACGTAGAATTTGAACAGTAGGGATGAAGGTCTTCCTTTCTGCCTTACTCACTTTTTAGTCTGAATGCTTCGTTCTTGGTCTTCCGTTTTTAAAGGTTGCTCTTGTATCCCGTACATGTTGTAACCGAATCATCTTCCCTTATAGATTATATATATTATCCTCAAAATTTCGAATATGTTGCTTAATCCAATATAGTCCAACGCATTTTATAGGACGCCAGATCCTTTGAACACATTCAGATGTTTCTGAAGTTTTACTTTCTGTATCAAACGAGTCAGTACTGCCTGTCTCGTGCCTTTCGTTTCCTAAACTCAAACTAATCGCGATCTAGCTGGTCTTCGATTTGTTATTCATTCTTCTGCACATTATTCCTGACAGCAGCTTGGATGTATGAGACGTTATAGTGACTGTGTGATAGATCAAACAGGCATCTGCCCTCGCTGTCTTAGCGATTGTGTGGATGATATTCTCCGAATGTCTGATGGCATGTCTCCAGATTCCACGAGCTAACAGAATACTAGTTTGATTGCTTTTTGCCCCGATGATTTTAGAAATTGCAAAGGAATAATATTTTTGCCTTTCACCTTATTTGCTCTCAAGTTTCCAAACTGACTCTAATACTAGGCATCCTATGTTTTCCATGTCGCCTCAAATTTCTCATTCTGTCACGTCGTTATATAGTTCTTCTCTTGAAGAGGCCTAGTTGTACTCCTTCCACCCAACCGCTCTCTGCTCTAAAATTAACAGTGCATTTCTTATTGCACTCTTAATGTTTCCCTTTAAGTTCACAAAAGGTTGATATGACTTTTCTGTACTGTGAATCAGTCCTTTCAATTACGATTTCCTTTTCGATTTCTTAGAATTTTTCCTGCAGCCATCTTCCCTTGACTTGCTTGTACGTTCTGTATGTTTCATTGCCAAACCACTTATATTGCGATATTCCTGTTTTTTGTACAGTATTTTTCGTTGAATAATTTATTTATGTCGTCTGTTACCGAAGATTTCTTCGTATTTACCTTCCTTCCTGTGCAGCTTCTGTGTTTACAGATTTTAGAGATGTTCATCCCTCCTCAACTGAACTGTGTGCCTACTGCGATATTCACTTTCGCATTATCTACAGGCCTAGAATACTTTAAACGGTACTTGTCACTGATATACGTTCGTAAGCTTCCTCAGTCAGTGTTATTTTGGATAAAATAATTTTTAGTACTGGGTCGCATCGTTGTAAATTGCTAAAACAACCAATTTTCTGACGTTTGGACTGACATGCTGAGGTCCTCCTCAGGGCGATTCACTGCTGTACAGTGGTAAATGTCTTTTATATAACGTCATTTTCGGTTATCTGGTGGCTATCCACGTCACATATCTGAGATGTCATTCGACAGTTTGATGAGGCTGTTACGACTGGGTCGCTGTACGGTACGCTATTGCCTGGGCTACCCCAGTGGCTGATTGGAAGGCAATTCTTAAAGTGATTGGTAGAAGGTAGCGTATCGGCTGTCTATTGCCTGTGCCATTCCGCTAAGCGATTAGTAGGTGAACTCTCTTTCTTGCGTGGAAGACAAGAGCAAGTTCTCTACTTATCATTCTTTAGTATCACACTTCTTTCCACATTGATTCTACCAGACGATTCTCTTGCAATCTACTCTTCATCGCTACTAAATTGTAATCTGAGTCTATGTCAGCTCCTGGAAATATCTGGTTTCAGAATTATGTGTAACCGTGATGTAGGGCAGCTGGAATCTTGCCACGTTTCCTGGCCCTTTCCAGTTATGCATATTCATCTTGATAGTTTTGCACAATATACTCGCTGGTATGAGCTGTAGTTTAATGCAGGATAATTTTCTGACATCAGCTGCACGAAGTAGACTGAGTGGTTCTTTTACAATTGCATTCGCCGCTGAAAAGCTTCAAATACAACCTGTTCGATAGTAAGACTTTTATTACAACTGAATTTGAAAAAATAATTTAAAAAAACAAACATCCGAAGTCAGATGATTAAATTCTTTTAGAAAAACCTAGATTTTCATGACTGTATATTGTCATTTATTAATACTGTTATGATTGTCGTGTGCTGCATGGTCATGGTTAAACTAAACAAAATTAAACTTACATCAATTATTCTGTCTTCTGTAGTCATAAGGGTGCCATAATGTATAACTTGTACTTACAACCCGTCACGTAAGTTGTACATAGTTTGAAAACTCATGAGGCGTATCATAAGGCATCTTAGTTGTAAAGGTCAGCAGACATCGGTCACGAATGTTAAATATACGGCTCGTAAATACACTTAACACAGACAAATCCAGTTCCAAGTAGGAGACTATGTGGAGACGAAAATGTACTGTGATACTGCTGTCAGTCAGCTACCGTAGCTCCCCCCCGTTGGAGGTTCGAGTCCTCCCTCGGGAATGGGTGTGTGTGTTGTCCTTAGCATAAGTTAGTTTGAATTAGATTAAGTAGTTCGTAAGCTATGGAACGAAGACCTCAGCAGTTTGGTCCCATAAGACCTTACTGCAAATTTCCAAAAATTTTCAGCTACTGTAGCTTACAGTGAATATACACTGAAGTGGATACTGGCCAACTCTTCGTTAGTAAATATATTCGCGGTGCTGTGCACCACAGTTAACATAGAACTATCGCCGCCTGAACAACAAACTCGAGTCGGATCTGAGCATTACTGAATGCAAGCAGTTTCCAAAATATACACAGAACGGATACTATCGACTTTTACACTGTTGGGCAGCTATTTGCGGTGAGTTGTACATGAAAGTTAAACAAATACTGTCTGAAGAGCCGCCGGAAACCCCTAAATGCTCAGACGACATCCCTGAACGACCACTGAAATTTTGTGCAGGAGTTCGGGCTTTTTTTTTTTTATTGTTTGCGCGTTGTGGTATGCAGCTAAAATAAGAAACAAATGACAGTCTTTGAGTAAAGCTATGTTTTCTTTTGGCACGAACTTTTGTTACAGAATTAGAGTACCTCTGCTAAAAATGAAGAAGATGCTAGTAGCATCAAATTAGACTACGGACGGGAGCAGAGAGGGCAGTCACAGACGGAACCACTGGCAGAAAATGTTGGCCCCGATCCGTATAACTTTGCATTTCTACAGAGCCGCGCGCCTTGACGTCTTCGGCATGAAGGAATTTCATTACGACGTCCAAGATTAGCAATGCTAAGCAAAGCAGTTTCCTCCAAGTTCGGCAAACTTGATCCGGTGGAGATAAGGAGGAGGCGGCGCGGAAGAGGCGCTAATAGCCCATTTGCAGTCGCGGCTCTGAAACAAAGCGGCGGCCCCGACGTCCACCGGCCTACAGCGGGGTATCACCCACCACGTGACGTCCGGCCGATCGTCCTGCAAGGCCCACGGCAGTGGAGTTAGATTCCAGTAGTGGACTTTAATTTCAATTGTTCGCAGCACATTAGGGGCTATCTCAGAATAAACGCCACTTCCATTTACTCGTAATAAGAAGGAACGTGTCATAGTCACTCTACCACAAAGCACACAAGAGTCGTGCTCTCAAAACGTATTGCCGGTAGCTGATTGGAGTCGAATATCATGTAATTGTGACTCTGGTTAGAGGGAAATGGACAGCATGCAGTAACACAAAGGAAACCCATCACATCACGCAGACGACGGACATCTAGAAAAAGTATACCTTATTCCACTCTTGGCGAAAGGAAGGACACTAATGTACTCTTATTTTTGAAAGATATTCACTTCACCTTTGTCTGTCCTATTCCAGTCTTTGTATCACTGCATAACTACTGCCACGTATGTCCATTAGATCATATTTGCTGTGTTCAAATTTAATCTCCCTTCATAATTCTAACACTACCTCCCCTCTCCATCTCACTTCTCTGCATTACTGAATTAACTGTTTCGTAATGTCATAAAGCTGTTTTCTCGCCATTGCGATGGGCTACCTCATCGTCGGTTACTCAAACTACGCATTTAATCTGAAGCATTCTTCTGCACCATAAAGTTTCAAAAACTTCTATTCAATTTTTGTTTCTACTGTTCATTTTACAATTTTCATTTCCGTATTAGGCTTTATTCCAGGAAAATTCTTCTTTATACTTTACATTAGACGTCAAATTGTTTCCATTTTTAAGAAACCCATTCCTTGATATTTACGGCGTGCATTTCATATTCTGCATACTTCCGCCGTTGTTAGTTATTTATCTACCCAAACACCGAAACTCTTCAACTAATTTTGGCGTCTCCCTGCCTAATATTATGCTAAGGATCAATGCTGGTTGTTGTTGGTTGATTTGGGGGAGGGGACCAAACAGCGAGGTGATTGGTCCCATGAGATTAGGGAAGGATCGGGAAGGAAGTCGGCATTGCCCTTTCAATGGAATCATCCCACCATTTGCCTGAAACGACTTGGGGAAATCACGGAAAACATAAATCATGATGGCCAGCCGTGGGTTTGAACCGTCGTCCTCCCGAATGCGAGTCCAGTGTGCTAACCGCTACACCACCTCGCTCTGTGCTACTACGACTCAATTAACTGAGAACGATTACACTGTGTAAAACTTATTTTTTTTTTAAATTTCCTTTATTGCCATCTCACAACCTCGTTTCAAGATATTATCCATTCCGTTTATTTCACTCTCCACTTAAATCTTCATACATCTTGCATCACAAATTCTTTTAGAAATCATTATTAAAATATGCCTGAATTACAAAATCTTTGATAATATCTATATTTCTTATGCATGAAGCTTAATTAATTTTGCAAATCCTGGCTTGCTTTGTTTTACGGGTTGTTGTATCTACAGATAGAATAATATGACTAATAGGGGTGCAGAACGACTATAGTTTCACGTGCCGTCGACGATACCTTCATTAGGGGCCAACCACACAACGATTCATTACTGTGTACCAAATGAGACAGAAGAAAACTAGAAAGCCTTAGAAATAACCACTACATCGTTGCCACCCAGATAGACGACGACGACATTCGTGTAGTTACAGATGTGGTGGACTCTAGCCGCATAATGCAATCTCTCGTTATTATCAGCCAACCTTCACACATAAGCTCTTCATGAAACGACTCTTGCTTCCTCGTAGTACGCTAATTAAACGGGTTCCTTGGACTGTACTACTGCACGTTTTATTACTTTCTGAACGTATGATCCAAAACTTAATAGTAAACAGACAGGAATACAGTGCAACCTTTCGGCAGTGTGTACACAGAAGTGTACAGCACCGTCTAATATACACTATAGCTATAGCCATTATTATAATTATTATTCCTAGTATATTGTTTTAGTCTGAAAAGAGGATCAGATTGCACTCGGTGTGGTTGGAGGGAGGTTTCGTTCGAGATGTGGAGGAGCCTTTGGCTATTGAAAGCAAGTCGGTGCAAATCGCTGCATATAGCAGCTCATGTCTGCACGTGTAACGTTTTTTACCTAGTTTCTGAGGCCATCTTCGATTCCTCTCATTGATTGGCTGCAGGGTGGAAACAGAGTTAATTGATTGCAGAAATGTATCCAGAGATGATAGCAGTCTTTTGATATGGAGCTGAGTGGACAGTCTGTATGAAAGGCTCAGAGAATTACGTGTCGATCCTGAATGCAGACTTGTTGGCGTCCGCTATCGTGTGGAGAATTGTAGCGCCCCGGTGTGAATTACACGAAGGAAGCGTCGATTATCAATGTAGGGGCCGTGCAGATGGCAACTTTTAAGGTTAGAGGAAACTCTCATTAGAGTCAATGAAGAATGACCAGAAGAGGATGAAGAGAAATCAACTTCGTTACCGTGAGAGGAGAACTTTCATCCTTTCATATTGGAAAGTGAACATGTAAACATGATATTACGAAGAGGCAGGAGTTCAAAAATGGTTCTAATGGCTCTGAGTACTGTAGGACTTAACTTCTGAGGTCATCAGTCCCCTAGAACTTAGAACTATACTTAAACCTAACTAACCTAAGGACATCACACACACCCATGCCCGGGGCAGGATTCGAACTTGCGAGCGTAGCGGTCGCGCGGTTCCAGACTGTAGCGCCTAGAATCGCTCGGCCACCCCGGCCGGCTGCAGGCAGGAATATCCAAGGTAAGTCAAAAAGAGGGAAGATATCCTGGCAAGCAGAGATTATGTGCAAGTTACTTAACAAATGAATTAAATAAAGATTCTATGAAGGGAATCATTATACACATTGCGGTTTAAAGGAATGGTGTATGGACCGAAAAGCACCTATATAGATTTCGAAACTCGGATCTTACGTCATACCCCCCTTCATTCCCCTCAACGCAGAGAATCGAATAGGTTAAGTACTGTTACGCTTTTGACCTTGTGCGTAACAGAAACAATGATCAGTTGTTTCCAGGGCTCTTGGGTGTCCAACCGCATGCGATGGTTGAAGTCCGACGATATTTCGGCGGATAACCTTTCCGCCATCTCAGTTGGTTCTGATGTAATGATCTGTCTGCTCGTTGTTACACATCAACAATGATCTGCATTTATTTTCGGGATGGATCAGGAAGAATTGGATAACAGGTAAAACATTGGATTATCGATGAGTTCTAATAATACTGGCCCAACAAACTAACTGTTTAGCACGCGAAAGAGGGATCACAAAATCTAACAACTGAATCAGAATTCAATTTGCCCCTCTGGACTGTTACCTGTGAGGAAAACTAAAGGACGTCGTTTATCGACAAAAGCCACGCACATTGGATGACCTTCGAGAATCCATCGTACATTCATGTGCAAATATCCAACTGAACACGTTGCAGTCTGTAGTTCTCGTAGCAGTTCAAAAAAATGGTTCAAATGGCTCTGAGCACTATCGGACTCAACTGCTGAGGTCATTAGTCCCCTAGAACTTAGAACTAGTTAAACCTAACTAACCTAAGGACATCACAAACATCCATGCCCGAGGCAGGATTCGAACCTGCGACCGTAGCGGTCTTGCGGTTCCAGACTGCAGCGCCTTTAACCACACGGCCACTTCGGCCGGCTCGTACCAGTTCGGCGGCATCGTTTGTGTGTGGATGTTAATGGTGAACATTTCGAACACCTACATTGATATCTTTAAGTTGGACTGTAAGCTACACTTTCACCAAAAATGAGACAACTCCATCGATTAGTTTGCCAGTTACGGACTTTTAAAAAGTGGATACATTTTTTTGGACCCCCTGTACATGACGAACGAAATAACATTAAACAAACCATAATGACCAAGTGCTTAATACACTGAAGAGCCAAAGAAACTTGTACACCTGCCTAATGTCGAGTATGGCTCCCGCGAGCACGCAAAAGTGCCGCAACACGACGTTGCATGGACTCGACTAATGTCTGATGTAGTGCTGCAGGGAACTGACACCATGAATCCTGTAGGGCTGTCCATAAATCCGTAAGAGTACCGTGGGTACAGATCTCTTCTGATCAGAGCGTTGCAAGGCATCCCAGATCTGCTCAATAATGTTCATGTCTGGGGAGTTTGGTGGCCAGCGGAAGTGTTTAAATTCAGAAGAATGATCATGGAGCCACTCTGTAACAATTCTGGAAGTGTGGGGTGCGAGTCACCTGTCACAGTCGTGTCTAGACGTAAAGGGGCCCGATATCACTCCAACTGCACACGCCCCACAGCATTACAGAGCCTCCACCAGCTTGAACAGTCCCTTGCTGACATTGGGTGCATGGATTCATGAGGTTGTCTCCGTACCCGACATGTCCATCCGCTCGATACAAATTGAGACGAGACCCGTCCAACGAGGCTACATCTTTCCCGTCATCAACAGTCCAATGTCGGTGGTGAGGGACCCATGCGAGGCGTAAAGTTTTGTGTCGTGCAGTCATCAAGGGTACAGGAGTAGACATTCGGCTCCGAAAGCCCATATCGTTGAATGGCTCGCACGATGGCACTTGTTGTCGGCCCAGTGTTGAAATCTACAGCAGTTTGCGGGAGGGTTGCACTTCCGTCACGTTGAACCATTCTCTTCAATGGTCGTTGGTCCCGCTCTCCCAGGATCGTTCTCCGGCCGCAGCGGTGGCGGAGATGTGATGTTTTACCGGTTCCTGATATTCACTGTACACTCGTGAAATGGTCGCACGGGAAAATTCCCACTTCATCGCTACCACAGAGATGCTGTCTCCCATCTCTCGTGCATCGACTATAACATCATGTTCAAACTCACTTAAGTCTTGATAACCTGGCATCGTAACCGATATACAACAAGGCTTTCGGAGCCGAATGCCCACTCGTGTACTCTAGATCACTGCACGGCACAAATCTTTACGCCTCGCGTGGGTCCCTCAACACTTACATAGGCGTTGCCGACCGCGGCGCTGCATTCTGCCTGTTTATATATCTCTGTAGCTGCTTATACCAGTTGCCTTGGCGCTTCATTGTGTGAGTTGTTGCTAACAAGGGAAAATCGTAATCTTCGCCCCCCTCCCTTTCCTCACCGATTTAGTCGTATTTGATGCCCCAATGGATATCCTGGCAAAACTGAACACAGGCCAATGGGGTATCGTCTCAGTTGTGTGACTGGATTCGTGATTTTCTGTCAGGAAGGTCGCAGTTCGTAGTAATAGACGGCAAGTCATCGAGTAAAACTGAAGTGATATCAGGTGTTCCCCAGGGACGCGTCCTGGGACCTCTGTTGTTCCTGATCTATATCAATGACCTGGGTGACAATCTGAGCAGTTCTCTTAGGTTGTTAGCAGATGATGCTGTAATTTACTGTCTAGTAAGGTCATCCGAAGACCAGTATCAGTTGCAAAGCGGTTTGGAAATGATTGCTGTATGGTGTGGCAGGTGGCAGTTGACGCTAAATAACGAATAGTGTGAGGTGATTCACATGAGTTCCAAAAGAAATCCGTTGGAATTCGTTTACTCGATAAATAGTACAATTCTCAAGGCTGTCAATTAAACTAAGTACTATGGTGTAAAAATTACGAACAACTTCGGTTGGAAAGACCACATAGATAATATTGTGGGGAAGGCGAGCCAAAGGTTGCGTTTCATTGGCAGGACACTTAGAGATGCAACAAGTCCACTAAAGAGATAGCTTACACTACACTCGTTCCTCCTCTGTTAGAATATTGTTGCGCGGTGTGGGATCCTTACCAGGTGGGATTGACGGCGGACATCGAAACGGTGCAAAATAGGGCAGCTCGTTTTGTATTATCACGTAATAGGGGAGAGAGTGTGGCAGATATGATACGCTAGTTGGGATGGAAGTCATTAAAGCAAAGACGATTTTCGTCGCGGCGAGATCTACTTACGAAAATATTTTGTTGAGCCCAACCTACATAGGTAGGAATGATCTTCAAAATAAATTAAGAGAAATCAGAGATCTAACAGAAAGATTTAGATGTTCGCTTTTCCCGCGCGCTTTTCGGGAGTGGAATGGTAGAGAGATAGTATGATTGTGGTTCGATGAACCCTCTGCCAAGCACTTAAATGTGAATTGCAGAGTAGTCATGTAGATGTAGATGTCTTAAAACAAAAAAAAAATGTGTACTGAACTGTGAAAAAAGAAGCAAAATTGAAACAGTGAACAGTGCAAGCTCAAGATGTGCAGCATCGAGCATAGTTGTGTAGCTGCGACGTGGTGGTTGTGTGGCCACGGCGCTGGACTGCGAAGGGAAGAACACGTGTTCAAATCTCGATCATGCCTAATTTTTTTAACAAAATTGTGATTCTTGCGTACGGTTTTTGACATGTCTTTTCTCCTCCTGCAGTCTCGGAAATTGTCATACTATACACTAGTTATAGAATACGTCATGTGATAAGAATGTACTACTATTGCAAGTAAATGCTATGAACAGTAACAGCAGGCGAGATGACGCATCGACCTTTCACAGAAATCAAAACAGCAAATAAGCTGATGTGAACTATGTTACAACAAAGGAATTGTAAAGTCAAAACTTCCAAAATGGAACGCAAGAGTCGTAAGATGTGGCACGGATAGCTATGGGAGGGCCAGCCGTGACAAAACATTTCCATCTGATGTGCAAGATGTATGACGCACGTAATACAGCCTCAGACTTCAATTCAGATTTCAGTTCCATATAAAGCAGTTACTGATAGGTGTGATTATTACCGAGCCATTAGTTTATTAAGACATGGTTGCAAAATACTAGTACGAACTCTTTACAGAAGAATGACAAAAGTGGTAGAAACCGACCTCGGGGAAGATCAGTTTTGATTTCGGAGAAATATATGAACACGTGAGGCAATGCCGACCCTACGAATTTTCTCAGAAGATGGAGTAAGGAAAGGCAAAACTACGTTCATAGCATTTGTGGGTTTAGAGAACGTTTTTACAATGTTGACTGGACCACACTCTTTGAAATTCTAAATGTAGGACGGTGAATATACAGGGAGCAAATGGCTATCGAAATTTGTACGGGATCCAGACGGCGGTTGTAAGAGTCAGGGGTCATGAAAGGCAAGCAGTGGTTGAGAAGGGATTGACACAGGGCTGAGCAAGTAGTAAAGGAAACCAAAGAAAAATTCTGAGTAAGAATTAAACTTCAGAGAGTTTCAGGTTTGCCGATAACATTGTAACTCTGTCAGTGACAGCAAAGGACTTGGGAGAGCAGATGAACGAAATGGACAGTGTCTTGAAGGGAGGATATAAGATCAACATCATCAAAACGAAAAAAGAGGTAACTAAAAGTAGCCAAATTGTATCAGGTGATATTCAAGCGACAGACTGAAGTAGTAGATGAGTTTTTGTTATCTGGGCAGCAAACTAGGTAATGATGGCCGAAGTAGAGAGGATATAAAATGATGATTGGCAATGGCAAAAAAGTGTTTCTGTAGATGATAATTTCTTTAACATCCAATACAGGTTTAAGTGTTAAAAAGTATTTTCTGAAAATATTTGTATGGATTGTGTTCACGTATTGAAGTGAAACATGGACGGTAAACAGTTTAGACAAGAAGAGAATATAAGCTTATGAAACGTGGCTCTACAGAAGAATACTGAGGATTAGGTGGGTCGATCACGTAACTAATGAGGAAGTACTGAGAAGAAATGGGGAGAAAGGGAATTTGTTGCACAACCCGAATAGAAGAAGTGATTGGTTGGCAGGGCACATTCTGAGACGTCAAGGTATCACCAGTTTAGTTTTAGAGGGAAGTGTTGGGGGTAAAAATCGCGGAGGCAGACCGAGATGAATACAGCAAGCTGTGTCAGAAGGATATAAGTTGCAGAAGTTATTCGGAGATGAAGAGGTATCCACAGGATAGAGTAGCATGGAGAGCAGAGTCAAGCCAGTCTTCGGACTGAAGACAATAGCAACAAGATCTTGCTTCCTGCATTTGAATATAAAGCTGTGTGTATTATTATTCTCCGTCTTAAAAATCCCTTTTATATATTTGTGCACTTTACTGCTGACAGAGAGACAGTACACTGAGATGACCAGCCTGGATGCCACGTATTGTGGGTGCTATACGGGCTTGAATATAAGAGAAACAAGGAGCTCGATCAAGGATTTACAGTATCTACGTATCATATCTGGCGCGTACAGACGTGCTTCCTAACTCAGGAGTAGAAATTAGATCTCATAATCACGTATGACATCCGTGGCGTAATGTTGAGTTCATGTCGGATGTTCAAGCAGTTACCGTATGGCAAGAGCTCGATGTGGTCTCCATTTACTTTTCTATATTGCGGACCCTATCATCATGTAGCTTGTTTCTAAATTTCTTATCGATTTTCAGGCATTTTTTTGAATTATTTCATTACTTGATTTGTCTGCTCATTCAGCTCCTGTCTGCTAACTAGATGGGCTACACCTAACAACACAATCAGTTGGCGGTAAGTTTCTCTACAGTTATATAAAGTATATAAAGTACACTTTAAACTGACTGTCTACTATAACGGCTACTCTTCAAACACAAGTTCTGAACAACAGAAAGGAATGTATGTATATATTTGTGTGTGTGTGTTTGTGGTGAGCAGTAGATGGAGTTTAATTAACCTTTCCTCTGATTCACTGACTGTTCCCACAGAGTCGGTCACGTTGATTTCTTAAGTCTGTTTCCAGGTATCACTCTAACTTTTCGCGACGTATGTTTCTTTTACTTTGTCGAACTACGGTAATTTTGATTTGACAATATTTCTTTCATATCCCACGTGAATGTCCAAATATCGACTTTGCTATTCAAAGCTAATGCTCTGAACCCTAACACCATTCTCAGTGTGAGAGCATACACGGCAATGATCACAATTACCGTAAACAGATCCTACACCATGTTTAAAATACGAAGTTTAAGGGGAGGTTTACTATCTTTTGGTTCAAACAAGCGATTTTTTAAAATTACTTTTTTGGATCCATAAAAGTGTTTAGAATCCACCCCTGAAACTGTTTTTACCAATACGGAACGTAAATATTGGTTATTCGTGGTTGGAAAAAAAAATTCACCTGCCTGAAATCGGCCTTTTTCATGCGCCAATTTTTTTCGGGAATTTCGACTTTGTAACCGCGAAAAATTATTCTATGTGCTTGCCCATGACTAAAACCGATAAAGTGGTCAAGGAGCTTAAGACGAACTACGGCTTGGCAATCTGACGGCATTCCAATTCGGTGGAACAGATGAAGAAGGCAATTTGGCCAACGTATATCCACTAGTGTTCGCCGGATGACCACCCACAACACCAAAATTTTCCGGGTGGGGAAACTAGTTGGTGCAAGTGGCGCACTGCAGGGGCTGCCGGACATCTGGACGAATATTAACACGACCAGCCGCTCTCCAAACAAGTTCGAAAAGTGATTCGTCCGATCTAGGAGGCCCTTTCGGAGGACGAGTTATTGTACCGGTGCTTGGGAGGATACAGACAAAATTCAAATGAAAGTTTGAACTCGTGTATTTAGAAGTTAGTCCTCAAGCATTTGCATTCTGACGCGAAGACTGTGGAGATTGCGACTTTCCTGGCAGTGAGCAGCTTCAACGAAGGGTAGTCAGCAATTCTGAAGACCATGACAACGATTGATATCACCCAGGGACCCTATTCGCTGCAGTTCGCCAAGCATTCGATCACCGGATTCAAGCGGCCGAAAACCGCTTGTCACCGGCCGTACGAGCGGCTCTGGAGCAGCGCAGGATGGCCCAGATCGTGCAGAACGCCCTCTATGAGAAAGAGGAATTACTAGTTTGCGGACACGGAATAGTAGATTGAACGTAAGTCGCATAATACTGCATTTATATGTAGTCAAAACATCAAACGCGTTTTTCTGGAAATGACTTTTTTTTATCGCGTGGTATGTTAACTTCAAATCTACTGAACCGATTGTCATGATTCTTTCATGCCGACGAAGCTAACTAAATTATCTATGAGTGGTACCAATTTTATTCCGATCCATCAACTATAAATATTTTTACTTGGACGACGAAGTCGAAAAATTGATGAATAAACCCCTATTTTCTTCTAATGGCCGCCATTTTGTTTCCTGTAGTCCAAATAACATAAGAAAGGTACAACTCCTAAAGAATGTTATATACTTCGCCAACGCCAACTCAAATTTGATTTCAGACGAGCCGGCTGACCTGTGACATATCGCGCGTGGAGATCTACATCGAAATTTTGTTTCTTTCCGACGGCACTTCCGTCTTTGCGCTTCGAAATTTCCGGTCAAAAAAATTCAGTTTGTAGAGGAAATATCAATACACATTTCGACCAAATTTGACATTGATATCTATAATACTTCCCGAGAAACAAATTCTCAAAAAACATGCTTTTTTCGGGCCAAAGATAGTAAACCTCCCCTTAAGAGAAATACTTTCTAAATCTTCCTTTTTTATCCCCAATACTGCCTCTAACTGCGACGCACAGCCACAGACAACAATGCCTGAATTAAAACTTCATTCCTTGTAACGGAGAAGCATCACCATCTTTGCTACTGAACATCTGCGACGAGTGAAGCTTTCGACAATAAGCAGTGGCTGGAGGCTCCAATAACCGTTGTGGAGCAATAGTCTGAGACAGCTCGTGTAAGCTTACGGATCGTTTGCTGTGCCGAAGTAATTGCTGACGAAGACTATCGCTGTAAGTGTGAATTATGTTTCCTTTAATAGTTCACCTATGCTGTCAGTCATGTTTTATGTTGGAGTTTACACAGGAGGAGGACAAAAATATAGAAACAGCTCGAGAAGGAAATGCTTGAACATAAATGCTGATGGCTGCCAAGTCAGTAGGTTGCACTGTTTTATTTGACCAGGAGCGGCATCTTTGCAAAGTCGTCTGCATGTTGCAATTATCAGTCGCGAACAGAACAATGTTCTCTGCAGTTGAGTGTGCATTGTTTCGAAGTTAGGTGAACTGGAGCGCGGGAAGATTTTCAAATTCTTAGTGCACGTTCGGTGGGTGCTTCCGTAACCAAAGTAGCCGAAATGTTTGATGTCTCAAAAAGCACCGTATAGAAGATTAGACTTATTCCGCATACTACAGGGAACGAAAGTTGAGTTGAGTGTTCGTAACAGACGGTCACTGAAGAGGATCGTGGCGAAAAATAAGGGGACGACAGCTACAAGGGTCACTGTAGAACAGAATTTCTCAGTCAGGACCTCCCGTCAACAACACGAAGGGGAATCCATAACCAGACAGTTACAGGGCGAGTTTTAATTACAAAACAATTCATCAGCGAAGCAAATGGCCACCAAAGGACGACGTGGAAGAAATTCGTTTGGGCCCACGAATCAGTTTTCACGCTATTTCCAACTTGTGGCCTAGTTTACCTCAGAAGAGCGAAACACAGCGGAGGTTCGGTGATCATTTAAGCAGCCATGTCGAGGTATTCCAAGTGTCCCACGGTTACTCTGGAGTGTTGCACGTCTGCCAAGGGTTATGAAACTACTTTGGCTGTTCAGATTCATCCAACGGTACACGTTTGCCCCCCAATGCTTATGCTGTGTTCCTAGATGACAGGATCCCTCTTCACATAGACCGCATCGTTTTGTGAGAACCAGAGTGGACTGTCGCCTCTCCCCTGGCCACCACGTTCACCAGATCTCAGTCCTGTTGAGATTTTGTGATCTACTTTGGAGAGACCGCAGTTATCTAAACTTGTCACTATTTTGATGGAAGACTGGTATAACATTCCCTAGAAAGCAGTACGGAATCTATATGTGTCCATTCCGAGACGAACTGGGGTAGTTTTGTATGCCAACAGGTTTCCTACGTTGTATTATATATGACGAAGTGTTGTGATATTGGTGTTTCGGTATTTTTGTCCACCGTCCATGTCTCAAGTCATGTTGTCGATACCGCCCTTCGTTAGTTCGTCGCGATTTTTCACTATGTGCATTGATATCGCCTTTTGGCTTTCTCTATTCGCATCCGTTTTTGGCTTTCAGTAACAATATCGGTCTTTCACGCCGAGCTACGTAAGTCAAGTGATGTTTTATATACCAGTTTCAATTGAATTGCGCTAATTTCGCGGTTGTCGCTATTTTGAAACTAACGTGATACTGTGTTGCCTGGTTGTTTAGTTTCGTATGTTTAATTACTATTGTGTTATTGTTGTTGTTATTTTAGGCTTGAGAAATCCGCCATTTCTTGGAGTTGCTTCCCAAGCTGTCAGTATTTACTGTTAAACGCTGTTACAATTCTGTGTTTGAATGTTTATATCTTCGCGCCATGGCAACGTGTGGCGTTGAGCTATGTAAGTCAAGTAACGTTTTGTATACAAGGCATAGCTGATTTCTGCTAATTCTAGGTTTTTGGATTTTTAAGACAAACTTCATATCGTAATTCCCCAGTTGTTAATTTTTTTTATTATTATCATTGAGATGTTAGATATCAATGGTTTCTAGGCGTTGTCTCGTAAGCTTTCAACATTTTCTATTTAGAGTTAGTACACCATTGTATGTGATGTTTTTATGTTTGCGTCATGGCAATGTGTAGCATCTGGCGGATTAATATGACGTCGTTGGTCACTGAAAAGGAAGAAACAAAGGAACAGATAACTGCTGAAGTATGTCTGTGTGGTGTCACCGTCAGACACCACACTTGCTAGGTGGTAGCTTTAAATCGGCCGCGGTCCATTTAGTACATGTCGGACCCGCGTGTCGTCACTGTGTGATCGCAGACCGAGCGCCACCACAAGGCAGGTCTCGAGATACGGGATAGCACTCGCCCCAGTTTTACGGACGACATTGCTAGCGACTAGACTGACGAAGCATCGCTCATTAGCCGAGCAGATAGTTAGAATAGCCTTCAGCTAAGTCCATGGCTACGACCTAGCAAGGCGCCATTAGCCTTATATAGCAAGCGATAGTTTGATAGTTATCGTATGAAATGTCTCATCAAGAACGCTGTATACGAATGGTGGATTAAAGTTAAGTATTCCAGCAGCTACGTACTTTTCTTTATAGCTTTTATGAAGTATCCTGTTTCAGACCATCAAGTCCGCCTGCTTGCTTAATGGCCGCCTACCTTAAATAATGTGCGTAGTGTTGGCAATCTGTCAACACTACAGCCTGTATGAATGGCTAGTGTTACTGTTGATCCGAAGAAGGCTGGCGGAAAGGTGAAGAAGCGGTATTAAAATTATGGAAGAATGGATTAGATTCGCAGGTGATACTGTCGTCCCCAGCGAACGTGTGAAGCAATTACAGGATCTGTTGAAAAAATGAACCGGCTATTGAATTCAGCATGTAATACACTAAGAGTACACCAAACAAAGACGACAGAATGGCGAAGGTGAGACATGAAATCAATGAAAAACACAACTTAAAAAGTAGTGATTTGTTACCTTCGAAGCAAAATGACGCATGACGGAAGGAGCAAGGAACACAGAGACTGGGCAAAATGCATCTAACTCTAAGATCATATTTCACTGAAAAGGAAGAAGCTCAGGGACAGAAAACTGCTGAATTATGTCTGTATGAATGGCTAGTATTACCGTTTGCTCGATGAAGAAGAATGGCGCAACTGTGACGTGTTCCTTCAGCGAACCTCACTCATTCACATTTTCACTATCTCCCACTTGTTCGCGAAAAACCCAAACGCAAATGTTGCGCCTATTCACTTTCCCAAATGTGTGGAAAGTTGCTGAGTAAGCGAAAACGACGTTTCTCAGGCAGTTGGAATTTCGCTCTATCCGGTCCAACACCTCAAGTACAACTTCGTGCTGAAACTGCAAGTCATTTCGCTGCATTGCTTCCACAAGTTGAATCTTATAAGCGTGCAAGGGAAACAGATCATGCAGCAAAATGTCAACGGTAGAGCGAGGGTTGTTTAGTTCTCGAGGTACTCGACAACTTACTTAAATGGGTTTGTTTGGGAGTCTCTCTAATCTCCTCAAACACACCAACGAATGTGCGTTTTCTGCCAGAACCAGACTATCTATTTATACCCTTACACAGTATGAACCTACCATACAATACCTTAGCTGTGTTCACCTCTGGTGGTGCTCTTAGAAATCCACTTTGGTAACATTTTTTGGACAGCATGAGCAATGGGTCATTTTATTTTCGCATACCACACCGTATACTGGGAACTCTCTTGCTGTGTAGTCATGTCTCGATTTCATGTAGCTCGTGAGTCAAAGGAAAGTGTATCGGTAAGAAAAAATTTACGAAAAACTTATTTGGTAGCTTCAAAATGTGCTGGAAATCAAATGTGGTTTCTGCTTTTTTGTATTTTCGCCATGTATTTCCATGCCTGTGAGATACGTCTGTTTAAATTTCAACTGTGAGCAGATTATTTTCAGTACAGACGACATATCAACAGGACTATGGAGTCAACGTGGTTTGTTACGATAGTTATACTAAGAAGAACGCTGCAAGGTTACGCAGGAGCAGGTATAGCACCACGAAACGTCAACGATTTTTGAAAATCATCTCGTCTCTTCTCAGACGATGGGGGTCCATCATGAGATGTTGCCAGCACCACATGCAGCCCAACCTTTATTTTCTATTTATTCATTTTCTTTGATTCATCAGTCATGTAACTGGTTTGATGCAGCGCCACACGATTTCCTTTCCTGTGCCCGCATTTTCATTTCATAGTAGTACTTGCAACCCTCACACTCAGTTATTTGCTGGATGTACCCCAGTCTCTTCCTCTGCTGTGTTTGCTCTCTGTAGGTCCCACTAGTACCACGGAAATTATCCCCTGATGTCTTACCAGACGCTCTACCATCCTGTCTCGTCTTCTTTTCATTATTTTACATTTATTCACTTTCTCGCCGACCCTCTGGAGAACCTCGCCATTCTTTAACTTTAACAATTCATTTAATTTTAAACATTCTTCTGTACCACCACATGTCAAATGTTTCGATTTTATTCTTATCCAGTTTTTTCTGGAATGCCCTTTGTGTCATCGATAGTCTTCTTATGTCCTTCTTTCTTGCCTTGGCAGCGGAATTCCGGAACTTCGTCTACCTCGTGGTCACCAGTTCTGATTTCAAGTTTCTCTTAATTCTCGTTACTTTCGTCTTTGTTCGATTTACTCCAGACCATATATTGTACTACTAATTTGTTCATTCCATTCCACAGATCCTGAAATTCCTCTTCGCTTTCTTTCAGGGTAGCAATTCCATCAGCGAATCTCTTCCCTGGTACCTACTCACCCTCAATTTTAATCCAACTCTGGAAATTTTCCTCCATTTTCGTCATTGTTACTTCGCTCTATAGATTAAACAGTAGGTGCGAAAAACTACGTCTTTGTCTTATACACATTTCAATCCTTTCACTTCGTTCTGCGTCTTCAACTCCCATTTTTCCCTCAGGAGTTTTGTACATATTACATGTTACCCGTTTTCTCTATAGTTTACCTCTTTTTTTCCTCAGGATTTCTAACGTCTTGCACCATCTGATGCTGTCGATCGCTTTTTCTAAATCGACAAATCCTATGAACGTGTCCTGATTTTTCTTCAGTCTTGCTCACATTATCAAACGCAATATCAACTGCCTGTCAGGTGCGTTTGCCTTACTTAAAGCCAAACTGATCGCCGTCTAACACATCCTCAATATTTTTTTACCATTCATCTGTATATTAGTCTTGTCAGCAACTTGGATCTATGAGCTGTTAAGCCGGGGTCTCTGGAATTGTGTGGCCGACCAGTTTGGCCGTGCGGTTCTAGGCGCTTCAGTCTGGAACCGCGTGACCACTACGGTCGCAGGTTCGAACCCTGCCTCGGGCATGGATATGTGTGATGTCATTAGGATAGTTAGGTTTAAGTAGTTCTAAGTTCTAAGGCACTGATGACCACAGATGTGCTCAGAGCCATTTTTTTGAACTGTGTGTACGATATTTTTCTCCAAGTCAGATGGTAAATCGCCAGCCTCATATATTCTAAACACCAGCGTGAATATTTCGTCCAGGACTTTATGAATTCCGATGAAATATTACTTATCCCTTCTACCTTACGAGATCTTCCAAAGCTCTTTTAAATTCTGGTTCTAAGACTGGAGTCGCTACTTCTTCTATATCGGCTCTTGTTTCTTCTTATATCACGTCATAGAAAGAGCCCCCCACTCCCCCCCAGAAGAGGCGTTCAATGAATTCTTTGCACCCATCCGCCCTCCTCTCTCTCCTCTGCATTTTACAGTACCGCCATTGCTTCTATTTTCACCGAAGTTTGTTTTGACCTTTCTATATGCTGAGTCAGTCTTTCCAACATTCATTCCTATTTCAATTTCTTCATATTTTCCATGCAAACATTTAGCATTTAGATGTCTTGCACTTCCTATTATTTCAATCCTAAATGACCTGTGCTTCTGTATTCCGCAATTTTTCTGAAAATTTTTCTGCTTCTTCTTCCATCAGCTAACTGAAGTGTTTCTTCAGTTATCCACGGTTTCTTCGCAGTTACCATCATTGTACTATAATTTTTCTTCGCAACTTCCGAAACTGCCCTTTTAAGACATCTCCGTTACTCTTCTGCCGAACTACCTCCTGAGCTACCCCTTACAGCAGTCTCTATAGACCCAGAGGACTTCAAGCGTATGTCTTCAGTCCTTATGATCGATTTTCTGCGGTGTTGCTTTATTTCACTGTGTGAATACTGCTAAAACATCATACAGTTCTAAACCGAGTGTCTAAATGCCACGGTCCTTTCATTGAAAGATGTGCCATACGCTACGCCCGGAGATTACAAGCGGACTGGTGTTTCCCACGTCCGCAGTCTCCACAGTGCATCTTCGAAATGCCGAAGACTGTTTACCACACAACTACGCAACTGTGCAAGGCGACCACAACGGGAATGAAATCAGAGGGAGTTCACATATCTCAAGAAAACTGTCTATAGGATAAATCTGAAGATATGGAAGAGAAAATGGTCACCAAAACCCAGTTTCATTAAAAATCAAACTGTCGGTCTTATTAAAAGTAAAGCCATTCAGAAACAGAGTTCATAGGGGATTTCAGTGTTAAACTCTGAGTTCCCAGATGTTAGATGCAAAGATTACTTTGAGAGCCTCGACGAGCAAGTGGAAGTGACTACGGACGTAACAGGAAAGAAATGGATGCGTATTTGGGAGATCCTGTGGGTGCGATACTAGAGTTAGAGTACCAAGATCTTTAGAAGGAGGAAACGAAGAATAGACGACCGAGAGAGAAGTGGTTTGATGAAAAACGGTGTTGGACATTTATACAATCTTTTTCCCATAACGTTCGAATGCATACTGGTAACCTTCAGCGTTCTCTTCCACCCACTGGGTTTGAGCAGTGACGTGATATGTGACGTTGTTGGTTTCAAGTGTTCACAGGTTACACTTATCTTTACTTGTCCTGGTAACGGTCGGAAACACTGATTGCACTTGCCCCGAAAGTCGATATATTCCTCAAATTGAATTAGTACACAGGGGAAAAATTTTGGTTTCGATAATATATATACATATATATATAGTCATTCGTATTAGAGATCGACTCACATTTTGTGATTTTGTGTTAAAGTGGAAAAAAAAGGTGTCTAGTGTAATGAGTCCAAGTAGTAGCTGCTGCTAGCGCTTCGTACGTTTTGCCGTGTCTGATGTTCCACTCACCTTCATACTATTTTCGTTTATGTACGATCGCCTTTACGAACTGTTGTGGTAGTCGAGCTTCTCTGTCCCACCACCGTGAACGAACCCTTCCAGCTTCTGTACTTCGATCCTATGCAGGGTGTTGGTGAAATATGAAATCACGACGACTACTCTGAGCAACGAGATAATCTTCGGACTCTAAAGTTTCACATCTCTAAATTTTTTTCTCTCTTATAAAGACGGATCCCTTTAATTTCAACTCGCAATAGACTAAAACTTCAACAAACTATCACGCGTGTGATCCGGAGGTACAACTCCTAAACAATCTTATATACTTCGCCAACGTCAACTCAAATTTGATTTCAGACGAGCCGGCTTACCTGTGACATACCGCGCGTGGAAGTCTACATCGAAATTTTGTTTCGTTCCGACGGCACTTCCGTCTCTGCTATTCGTCATTTCCGGTCGAAAAAATTTCAGTTTGTAGAGGAAATATCAATACACATTTTGAGCAAATTTGACATTGATATCTATAACACATACCGAGATAAAAAATCTCAAAGAACATGCTTCTTTCTGGCCAAAGATAGTAAACCTTCCCTTAAGAGAAATACTTTCAATATCTTCATTTTTTATCCCCAATACTGCCTCTAACTCCGACGCACAGCCACAGACGATAATGTCTGAATTAAAAAGTTCATTCCTTGTGAAAAATGGTTCAAATGGCTCTGAGCACTATGGGACTCAACTGCTGTGGTCATTAGTCCCCTAGAACTTAGAACTAGTTAAACCTAACTAACCTAAGGACATCACAAACATCCATGCCCGAAGCAGGATTCGAACCTGCGACCGTAGCGGTCTTGCGGGTCCAGACTGCAGCGCCTTTAACCGCACGGCCACTTCGGCCGGCTGTTCCTTATGACGGAGAAGCACCACCATCTTTGCTACTTAACATCTGCGGCGAGCGAAGCTTTCGACAATAAGCAGTGGCTGGAGGCTCCAATAACCGTTGTATAGCAACAGTCTGAGACAGCTCGTGAACGCTTACGGATCGTTTGCTGTACCGAAGTAATCGCTGACGAAGACTATCGCTGTAAGTGTGAATTATGTTTCCTTTCGTAGTTCAGCTATGGTGCTGTTGTGTCGGTAGCTGGGCCGACACCGTGAAGTTTAGATGGCTGAAAATGCAATCTACACTAACGCTGTAGCCGATAGGGCACGCACGGCTAAAGCAGACGGGCGTGAAGTCTGGAACATGAGAACTTATAAATGAATAAGAAGAAAAGTATGTAGATGTTTATTACTTATCTTTTTATTAGTCCTTGGAATACATCTCTCTTGAATACTCGTAAGCTATAGGCACGGATACAAATGGCGCCTTGCTAGTTCGTAGCCATTAACTTAGCTGATGGCTATTCTGTCTCTCGGCTAATGAGAGAAAAAGGCTTCGTACAACTGGGCGGTAGCTAGGTTCTCGTACAACTGGGGCGAGTGCTCTCTCGTATCACGAGACCTGCCTTGGTGGTGGCGCTAGGTCTGCGATTACACAGTGGCGACACGCGGGTCCGACATGTACTAAATGGACCGCGGCCGATTTAAGCTACCACCTAGCAAGTGTGGTGTCTGGCGGTGACACCACATTCCTCCCCCGCAAATCGGCGAACGGTCGTGTGATAAGGCTTCCGCCCGCCGTGGGGAGGACCACATGTTGACGTATGCGATGGGGTGGGAAGCCTAACAACAGGCGAGGCTGTGCCACCCGCACCCGGCCATTCGGTCCGAGGGGAGCTAGGAAACGCCTGAAAAACTAGTCCAGGGTGCACGTCAACATGCGGTGTATGCGCCCGTAAAGAAACAGGAGGGGCCGAAGGGTCGACCTCCATTGCGTCGGGGTAGCCGACGCGCGATGACGTCATGTGGTCCGGAGCGGGCGGGAGTTCCATGGCGGAGGACAGCTGGTCACGGGAAGCGATCGGCGGCGCGTGATCCTGGGAGGCGCTTGGCGGCTGCAACGAAGCGTCGAATGCGGGCGGCGCCGGCGGGAGAACAAGCGGCGGCGGCGGCGGCGGCGGCGGCTGCTGCTGCTGCTGCGGCGGCGGCGGCGCGTCGCCATCGGGTAAAATGGAAGGCATCGTCGGTAACACCTGGGGATGAGGCGAGCCAGTAGATGGGTCCCCAGGGCGCTGACCGGACGGCACCGTCGCTGAAAGCAGACGGGGAGCGGCAGAACCCGAGCGACGACAGAGGCGCAGCTGATTGAGATGCCGACGCACCTCACCAGAGGCCCCCAAAACCAAATACATCGCGCGGCCGAGGCAGCGAAGAATGCGCCCTGCAAGCCAACGCCGTGAACCTCGATAGTTGCGATAAAATACAACGTCGCTTGGAGCAAAATAAGGAGTCTGCCGCGGCACAGGAACCTGATGCGGCGGATGCAGCAAAGACATCAAGGTGCGATGAGGACGACCGTGGAGCAACTCAGCCGGCGAGCGACCATCTCGGGGCTGAGAGCGATACGAAGACAAAAAGAGCAACAATGCGTCCTCCCGAGAATGCGACTCTTTCAATTTCAACATCTGTGACTTGAAAGTCCGGACCAATCGTTCAGCGGCACCGTTGGACTGAGGCGAAAACGGCGCGGATGTCAGATGTTGAATACCATTGGCCTGGCAGAATGACTGAAATTCTGCGGACATGAATTGTGGGCCATTGTCGGAAACAATAGTCTGCGGAAGACCTTCAATGCAAAAGATAGCAGACAACGCTTGGATGGTGGCGGAGGACGTCGTGGAAGACATCCGGACAACAAAAGGAAAATTACTGAAGGCGTCGACCAGAACCAACCATCGAGCATTCCAGAATGGACCAGCAAAATCAATGTGCAAGCGTTGCCAAGGGGAAGTGGCTTTTGGCCACGCAAAGACTTTCCGCGGCGGTGCGGATTGTTGTTCGGCACACGCCGGGCACGAAGAACACATATTCGTAATCGCAGCATCGATTCCGAACCAAGTACAGTGCTGACGAGCAAGTTGTTTCGTTCGCACTATACCCCAATGTCCTTGGTGAAGAAGCCGTAAAACAGAGGACTGTAACGAACGTGGGACCACGACTCTGGACTGATCATTATCAGAACGCAACAACAAAACACCACGTCGAACAAAAAGTCTCTCCTTGTGAGCAAAAAATCGGCGAACCAACGGATCCTCGATCCGAGACTTTGACAAAGGCCATTGCGTAGCAACAAAACGTAAAACAGTAGCAAGGACGGGGTCAGCAGCTGTGGCTGTAGCGACACGACGAAAATCAATCGGAAACGATTCGACCACTTCATCGGTTTCCGAATCAATGAACATGCAAGCAAGTTCGGAAGAATCGAATGCTTTATCCTCAGCAACAGGCAAACGGGACAACGCATCGGCGTTTCCGTGCTTAGCAGTGGACCGATACAAGATATCGTAGCGGTACTGCGAGAGGAAAATAGACCAGCGAATGAATTTCTGCGCTGTACGTGGAGGTACAGGCTTGGTCGGGTGAAAAAGCGATGTCAAAGGTTTGTGGTCTGTGATGATGGTAAAGTGACGACCATACAAGAAATCATGGAACTTAGTAACACCAAACACGAGAGCCAAAGCTTCTTTCTCTATTTGTGAATAATTTCTTTGCGCAGACGAGAGCAATTTGGACGCAAAGGCAATAGGGCGATCATGGGAGCCAACTTTGTGCGCAAGCACAGCACCGATCCCGAAATCCGATGCATCTACCATCAACAAAAGGGGTTTCTGGGGATCGAATGGCGTAAGGCAAGTATTAGAAAGCAACGCCGATTTCAACTGGCGAAAGGCGCGTTCACATTCCGTCGTCCAGACGAACGGAACACCTTTACGGCGTAAGCGATGAAGCGGAGCTGAAATAGAAGAGGCATTGCGCAGAAAGCGATGATAATAATTAATTTTACCCAACACACTCTGTAGCTGTTTCACATTTTGAGGGGAAGGCAATTCTTGTATGGCACGGAGGTGCTCTGGACTCCGATGTATGCCTTGGGCATTAATGACATGTCCCAGGTATGGTAAGTCACGAGCAAAAAACACACATTTGTCCTTCCTCAAGCGAAGACCATTTTGCCGCAAGACCTGAAATAATGATCGTAAATTCGCAAGATGATCTTCTTCTGTCTGTCCGGAGATCACTATATCGTCCAGATAGTTTGCTGCAGTAGGGACCAACGCACAAATAGTTTGTAAATATTGCTGAAACAAGGCAGGGGCGGATGCACACCCGAATGGCAGTCGTTTGAAGCGGTACAATCCAAGATGCGTGTTAACCACCAATACGCGCTGGGATTCGTCGTCCACCGGTATTTGCAAGTACGCATCGGCTAGGTCCAACTTTGAAAAATATTTTCCCGGGCACAGTTTAGCAAAAAGATCTTCCGGGCGGGGCAAAGGAAAAGTAGCAGTCACTAGCTGTGGATTCACTGTGGCCTTGAAGTCCACGCAAAGTCTCAATTTTCCGGAAGGTTTTGGCAAAATTACTAAGGGTGAGGCCCAGAGAGAAGCTTGCACACGTTCAATTACACCCTGTGATTCGAGATCGTGTAACGTTCTTGCGACCTCATCACGCAATGCGTGGGGAACATTGCGCGCCCTGAAAAATTTCGGTTGCGCGTTTACCTTCAGTTCTAAATGTGCTTCATAGTTTTTAGCGCAACCTAAGCCCGGTGCAAAAATGTCTGCAAATTCGTCACACAGCCGAGAAACACTGTCTGCAGGCACAGTCTGATTCACTGATAGGACCTGATTTACAATAGACATGTTAAACAACTGAAATAAATCTAGACCAAACAAGTTCACTGGCGTAGAAGAACGAAGAACGTAAAATGACACAAGTTTTGTTTGTCCCTTGTATGTTGCAAGAAGGCTGCACTGTCCTAACAGAGGAATTTTCTGTCCGGAATACGTAGTTAACTTAACATTTGCGGAACGCAACGGAGGTTTGCCCAGTTGTTTGTACGTGTCGTGATTGAGCAATGAAACTGCAGCTCCGGTATCGAGCTGGAATGGTATCACTTTGCCTTCAAAGTCTAAGTCCACAAAAAGTTTATTGTCCTGCTGACGACAAGAGCGACTGTTTTGTGCAATTTGAATAGACGCTGGTACAGAATCACTTGCTAATTGACGTGATTTCCGGCGACGTCGACGCACAGTTTTTGTGGGACGATCACAGTTACTGTTAGAGAAAGTGGCACTGGACGAAGTGGAATTAACGACATGAATGTCCATAGGCGAAGGTCCACGAGCCTGAGTGTCCTTGGTTCGATTCCGGCGCGAAGCAAAGGGCCTGGAATGGTTGTGATTGTCTGATCTGAGCTTTTTCTGGCAAACACTTTGAACATGTCCTTTCTTATTGCAGAAAAAGCAAATAGCGTGGCGTGACGGGCAAAGTTCACGCGAATGTCTAGTAGCACACCGCGGGCACGATTTCACTACATTTGTGGGCTGGCGCGGCACACGTGGCTTAGCGCGCGGCTGCATCTGTACGGACGTGCGCGAGGCCCGGTTACCGGGCCGCGCAGCGCGTCCAGCGGGCCGGTTAATGTTACACACGGCTGGCGAAGTTTCAAAAGATTCCTGAGCACAGTCAAGTGTGTCCTGTCTATCCAATATGTCTATCACATGTTGAAGGGAGGGATTAACTAGTTTCAAAATTTGCTCCCGTATGCGAACATCAGAAACGTTCTGTGCAATTGCATCACGCACCATTGTATCTGAATAAGAAAGACCACAGTCACATTCAAAGGCACAGTCCCTAGTAAGTCCTTGCAATGTTGCTACCCACTCCCTATTAGTTTGACCGGCCGTACGTTTTGTACGAAAGAACGTATACCGTTTTGCAACCACATGAACTGTTTCTTTGAAATAGGCATCTAATGCAGACAAAATTTCCTCGTAGGACAGAGTTGCTACGTCGCGTCGGGGAAACAATTTCACTATCACACGGTATGTGGACACACCGACACAAGAAAGCAAAAACGGCTGCCGCTCAGTACCTTGAATTCTGTAGGCTGCTAGATGAAAGTTGAACTGGCGAGACCACTCGTGCCAGGTCTCATCGGCTGCCACGTATGGTCGAAAGGGAGGTGCAACAGCGTTCAGTGGCAGCGGTAGCGAAGAAGCGGCGGCGGCCGCATCGGTTGGAATGGTACGTTGACCCTGGACGAGCTGTCCAAGGGCATCCAATAACGCCTGCGTCTGCTGATTCTGCAAGCGATAAAATTCGGACAGTACATCTGGAGAATGTGGCGAAGCCATGACACAATTAAATGTAAGCAATCAGAAAGAACACTTTAAATCGTCGCCAATGTGGTAAACGAATTAATACAAACTCTTTTGCTCGTCGCCAATAAATGTTGTGTCGGTAGCTGGGCCGACACCGTGAAGTTTAGATGGCTGAAAATGCAATCTACACTAACGCTGTAGCCGATAGGGCACGCACGGCTAAAGCAGACGGGCGTGAAGTCTGGAACATGAGAACTTATAAATGAATAAGAAGAAAAGTATGTAGATGTTTATTACTTATCTTTTTAATAGTCCTTGGAATACATCTCTCTTGAATACTCGTAAGCTATAGGCACGGATACAAATGGCGCCTTGCTAGTTCGTAGCCATTAACTTAGCTGATGGCTATTCTGTCTCTCGGCTAATGAGAGAAAAAGGCTTCGTACAACTGGGCGGTAGCTAGGTTCTCGTACAACTGGGGCGAGTGCTCTCTCGTATCACGAGACCTGCCTTGGTGGTGGCGCTAGGTCTGCGATTACACAGTGGCGACACGCGGGTCCGACATGTACTAAATGGACCGCGGCCGATTTAAGCTACCACCTAGCAAGTGTGGTGTCTGGCGGTGACACCACAGGTGCCAATCATGTTTTATGTTGGAATTTACACAGGGGGTGGCCAAATATATAGAAACAGCTCGAAAAGGAAATGCTTGAACATAAATGCTGATGGCAGCCAAGTCATTAGGTTGCACTGTTTTATTTGACCAGGAACGGCATCTGGGCAATGTCGTTTGCATGTTGCAAGTGTCAATCGCGAGCAGAACAATGTTCTCTAATATTGAGTGTGCATTGTATCGAAGATACGTGAATTGGAGCGAGGGAAGATTTTCAAATTCTTAGTGCACGTACGGTGGTTGCTTCCGTAACCAACGTAGCAGAAATGTATGATGTCTCAAAAGGCACCGTATAGAAGATTAGACTTATTCCCCATACAGTGATCGAAAGTGTAAGTTGAGTGTTCGTGACAGACGGTCACTGAAGAGGATCGTGACAAAAATAAGATGACGACAGCTACAAAAGTCACTGTAGAACGGAATTTCTCCGTCAGGACCCCCGTCAACAACACGAAGGGGAATCCATAACCAGACTGTAATAGGGCGAGCAGGAATTCCAAAACAATTCATCAGCGAAGCAAATGGCCACAAAAGGACGACGTGGAAGAAATTCGTTCGGTTCTACGAATCAGGTTTCACACTATTTTAATCTTGTGGCCGAATTTACGTCAGAAGAGCGAAACAAAGCGGAGGTTCGGTGATCATTTTAGCAGCCATGTAGTGGTATTCCAAGTGTCCCATGGTTACACTGAGGTGTTGCACGTCTGCCAAGGGTTATGGAACTACTTTAGCTGTTCATATTCATCCAACGGTACACGTTTGCCCCCCATTACTGATGCTGTGTTCCTTCATGCAGGATTCCTCTTCACAAAGACCGCATCGTTTTATGAGCACCAGAGTGAACCGTCGCATTTCCCCTAGCCACGACGTTCACCAGATCTCAGTGTTGTTGAGATTAAGCGGTCTACTAAGGAGAGACCGCAGTTATCCAAACTTGCGACTATTTTGATGGAAGACTGGTCTAAGATTCCCTTGAAAGCCGTACAGAAGTACACTCCTGGAAATGGAAAAAAGAACACATTGACACTGGTGTGTCAGACCCACCATACTTGCTCCGGACACTGCGTGAGGGCTGTACAAGCAATGATCACACGCACGGCACAGCGGACACACCAGGAACCGCGGTGTTGGCCGTCGAATGGCGCTAGCTGCGCAGCATTTGTGCACCGCCGCCGTCAGTGCCAGCCAGTTTGCCGTGGCATACGGAGTTCCATCGCAGTCTTTAACACTGGTAGCATGCCGCGACAGCATGGACGTGAACCGTATGTGCAGTTGACGGACTTTGAGCGAGGGCGTATAGTGGGCATGCGGGAGGCCGGGTGGACGTACCGCCGAATTGCTCAACACGTGGGGCGTGAGGTCTCCACAGTACATCGATGTTGTCGCCAGTGGTCGGCGGAAGGTGCACGTGCCCGTCGACCTGGAACCGGACCGCAGCGACGCACGGATGCACGCCAAGACCGTAGGATCCTACGCAGTGCCGTAGGGGACCGCACCGCCACTTCCCAGCAAATTAGGGACACTGTTGCTCCTGGGGTATCGGCGAGGACCATTCGCAACCGTCTCCATGAAGCTGGGCTACGGTCCCACACTCCGTTAGGCCGTCTTCCGCTCACGCCCCAACATCGTGCAGCCCGCCTCCAGTGGTGTCGCGACAGGCGTGAATGGAGGGACGAATGGAGACGTGTCGTCTTCAGCGATGAGAGTCGCTTCTGCCTTGGTGCCAATGATGGTCGTATGCGTGTTTGGCGCCGTGCAGGTGAGTGCCACAATCAGGACTGCATACGACCGAGGCACACAGGGCCAACACCCGGCATCATGGTGTGGGGAGCGATCTCCTACACTGGCCGTACGCCACTGGTGATCGTCGAGGGGACACTGAATAGTGCACGGTACATCCAAACCGTCATCGAACCCATCGTTCTACCATTCCTAGACCGGCAAGGGAACTTGCTGTTCCAACAGGTCAATGCACGTCCGCATGTATCCCGTGCCACCCAACGTGCTCTAGAAGGTGTAAGTCAACTACCCTGGCCAGCAAGATCTCCGGATCTGTCCCCCATTGAGCATGTTTGGGACTGGATGAAGCGTCGTCTCACGCGGTCTGCACGTCCAGCACGAACGCTGGTCCAACTGAGGCACCAGGTGGAAATGGCATGGCAAGCCGTTCCACAGGACTACATCCAGCATCTCTACGATCGTCTCCATGGGAGAATAGCAGCCTGCATTGCTGCGAAAGGTGGATATACACTGTACTAGTGCCGACAGTGTGCATGCTCTGTTGCCTGTGTCTATGTGCCTGTGGTTCTGTCAGTGTGATCATGTGATGTATCTGACCCCAGGAATGTGTCAATAAAGTTTCCCCTTCCTGGGACAATGAATTCACGGTGTTCTTATTTCAATTTCCAGGTGTGTAGTTTTGTATGCCAACAGGTTTCCTACGTTGTATTACACAAGACCAAGTTTTGTGATATTGGTGTTTCCGTATTTTTGTCCACCGTCTATACTTAAGTGATGTTGTCGATACCGCCTTTCGTTAGTTCGCCTCGGTTTTTCGCTATGTGCATTGATTTTGCCTTTTGGCTTTTTCTATTCGTGTCCGTTTTTGGCTTTCAGTAAGAATATCGGTATTTCACGCCGAGCTACGCAAGTCAAGTGATGTTTTATAAACCAGTTACAGTTGATTTAGGCTAATTTCGCGGTTTTCGATATTTTGAAACTAATGTGATACTGTGTTGCCTGGTTGTTTAGTTTCGTATGTTTTATTATTATTGTTGTTGTTGTTATATTAGACTTGTGAGATCCACAATTTCTTGGTGTTGTTACCCAAGCTTTCAATATTTACTATTAAATGTTGGTACAATTCTGTGCTTGATGTTCATACACTACTGGCCATTAAAATTGCTACACCACGAAGACGACGTTCTACACAAGCAAAATTTAACCGACAGGAAGAAGATGCTGTGATATGCAAATGATTAGCTTTTCAGAGCATTCACACAAGGTTGGCACCGGTGGCGACACCTACAACGTGCTGACATGAGGAAAGTTACCAACCGATTTCTCATACACAAACAGCAGTTGACCGGCGTTGCCTGCTGAAACGTTGTTGTGATGCCTCGTGTAAGGAGGAGAAATGCGTTCCATCACGTTTTCGACTTTGATAAAGGTCGGATTGTAGCCTATCGCAAATGCTGTCTAGCGTATCGCGACATTGCTGCTCGCGTTGGTCGAGATCCAGTGATGTTAGCAGAATGTGGAATCAGTGGGTTCAGGAGGGTAGTACGGAACACCGTGCTGTATCCCAAAGCCCTCGTATCACTAGCAGTCGAGATGAACGGAATCTCATCCGCATGGCTGTAACGGATCGTGCAGCTACGTCTAGATCCTTGAGTCAACAGACGGGGGCGTTTGCAAGACAACCATCTGCACGATCAAATCGACGACGTTTGCAGCAGCATGGACTGTCAGTTCGGAGACCATGGCTGCGGTTACCCTTCACGCTGCATCACAGACAGGAGCGCCTGCGATGGTGTACTCAACGACGAACCTGGGTGCACGAATGGCGAACCGTCATTTTTTCGGATGAATCCGGGTTCTGTTTACCGCATCATGATGGTCGCATCCGTGTTTGGCGACATCGCGGTGAAAGCACATTGGAAGCGAGTTTTCGTCATCGCAATACTGGAGTATCACCCAGCGTGATGGTATGGGGTGCCATTGGTCACACGTCTCGGTCACCTCTTGTTCGCATTGACGGCACATTGAGCATTTCAGATGCGTTACGCGCCCTGGCTCTACCCTTCACTCGATCCCTGCGAAACCCTACATTTCAGCAGAATAAAATGTTCGACCGCTTGATGCAGGTTCTGTACAGGCCTTTCTGTACACAGAAAATGTTCGACTGCTACCCTGGCCAACACATTCTCCAGATCTCTCACCAATTCAAAACGTCTAGTCAATGGTGGCAGAGTAACTGGCTCCTCACAATACGCCAGTCGCTACTCTTGATGAACTGTGGTATCGTGTTGAAGCTGCATGGGCAGCTGTAGCTGTTCACGCCATCCAAGCTCTGTTTGACTCAATGCCCAGGCGTGTCAAGGCCGTTATTACGGCCAGAGGTGGTTGCTCTGGGTTCTGGTTTCTCAGAATCCATGCACCCAAACTGCGTGAAAATGTAATCACATGTCCGTTCTAGTATAATATATTTGCCCAATGAAACCCGTTTATCATCTGCATTTCTTCTTGGTGTAGCAGTTTTAATGGCAAGTAGTGTATCTTCGCGTCATGGCGACGTGTAACGTTGATCTATCTAAGACAAGTGATGTTTTATATACAAGGCATAGCTGATTTGTGCTAATTCTAGGTTTTTTGGATTTTTAAGACTAACGGCATACCGTCATGCCCCAGTTGTTTAGCTTTGTTAGTAATATTCAGATGTTACTGTTGTTGCTTTAGATTTTAAAAATCAATAGTTTCTGGGAGTTGTCTCGTAAGCTTTCAATATTTGCTATTAAGAGTTAGTACACTCTTGTACGTGATGTTTTTATGTTTGCGTCATGGCAATGTGTAGCATCTGGCGGAGTAATATGACGTTGTTGGTCAAACCCGACAGGTTGTATCGAACCCACTCGTTGATCCGAAGTACGATTGCGAAAAGGTGAAGAAGCGGTATTAACATTATGGAAGAAAGGATGTAAATGATTAGATTCGCAGGCTATACTCTCGTCCCCAGTGAACGTGTGAAGCAATTACAGGATCTGTTGGAAACGCGAACCTGCTAATGAATTCAGCATGTAATACACTGTGAGTACACCAAACAAAGACGACAGACATGACGAAGGTCTGAAATGATATCAGTGACAAACTCAACTTCAAAAGTGGTGATTTGTTACCTACGAAGCAAAGTGACGCATGGCGGTAGGAGCAAGGAACACAGAGACCGGACAAAATGCACCTAACTCTAAGATCATATTTCACTGAAAAGGAAGAAGCTAAGGGACAGAAAATTGCTGAAGTATGTCTGTATGAATGGCTAGTGTTACCGTTTGCTCGATGAAGAAGAATGGTACACCTGACTTAGATGGACTTGTTTGGGAGTCTCTCTAATCTCCTCAACCACACCAACGAATGAGCGTTTTCTGCCAGGATCAGACTATCTACTTTTACCCTTACTCAGTATGAACATACCGTGCAATACCTTAGCTGTGTTAACCTCTGGTGGAGCTCTTTGAAATTCACGTTGGTAACAGTGTTTGGACACCAATGAGTAATGGGTGATTTTGTTTCCGCATACCACACCATGTACTGGGAAATCACTTGATGTGTAGTCATGTCTCGAAATCATGTAGCACGTGAGTCAAAGGAAACAGTATCGCTAATAAAAATTTCCGCAAAACTTTTTGGGTTGCTTCAAAATATGCTGCTAATCAAAAGTGGTTTTTCCTTTTTTTATTATTTTCGCCATGCATTTCCATGCCTGTGACATACGTCTGTTTAAATTTCAGCTGTGAGCAGATTATTTTGAGTACAGACGACATTTCTACAGGACTTTGTGGTCAACCGTGGTTGGTTTCGTTAGTTGATACTAAGAAGAACGCAGAAGTTATAGCATCACGAAACATCAAAGATTTTTGAAAATCATCTCGTCTATTCTCAGACGCTGTGGGTGCATCATTAGATGTTGCCAGCACCTCTTGCAGCACAACCTTTCTTTTTCTATATATTTATTTATTTTGATCCATCAGTCATGTAACTGGCATAATGCAGCGATCCACGAATTCCTTTCCTGTGCCCGCATTTTCGTCTCATAGTAGTACTTGCAACCCACATCCTCAGTTGTTTGCTGGATGTACCCAGTCTCTTCCTGTACAGCGTTTGCTCTCTGTAGCTCCCACCTGTACCACGGAAATTATTCCCTGATGTCATACCAGACTTTCTGCCGTCCTGTCCCGTCTTCTTTACACTATTTTACATACATTCCCGCCCTCGCCGATCCTCCGGAGAACCACCCCATTCCTTACCGTATCAATTAATTTAATTTTCAACGTTGTTCTGTACCACCATATGTCTAATGTTTCGGTTTTCTTCTTTTCCGGTTTTGCTGGAATGCCCTTTGTGTCATCGATAGTCTTCTTCTCCTGTCCTTCTCTCTTGCCTTGGCTGCAGAATCCCGGAACTTCGTCTACCTCGTGGTCACCAGTTCAGATTTCAAGTTTCTCTTAATTCTCGTTACTATCGTCTTTCTTCGATTTACTCCAGTTCATATACCGTACTACTAGACTGTTCATTCTATTGCCGGCCGGAGTGGCCGAGGGGTTCTAGGCGCTACAGTCCGGAGCATCGCGACCGCTACGGTCGTAGGTTTGAATCCTGCCTCTGGCATGGATCTGTCTGATGTCCTTAGGTCAGTTAGGTTTAAGTAGTTCATGTTCTAGGGGACTAATGGCCATAGCAGTTAAGTCCCACAGTGCTCAGAGCCATTTTTGGTTCATTCCATTCGACAGATCCTGCAATTACTCTTCGCTTTTATTTCAGGGTAGCAATTTCATCAGCGAATCTCGTCGTTGATACCTTCTCACCCTCAATTTTAACCCAACTCTGCAAATTTTCCTTTATTTTCATCATTGTATCTTCGATGTATAGATTGAACAGTAGGTGCGAAAAACTACGTCTTTGTCTTATACCCATTTCAATCGTATCACTTCGTTCTTCCTCTTCAACTCCCATTTTTCCCTCAGGTTTTTTGTACTTCTTACATGTTACCCATTTTCTCTGTAGTTTTCCTCTTTTTTTCCTCAGGATTCCTAACGTCTTGCACCATCTGGCGCTGTCGATCGCTTTTTCTAAATCGATAAATCCTATAAACGTGTCTTGATTTTTCTTCAGTCTTGCTCACATTATAAAACGCAATCGAACTGCATGTCTGGTGGGTTTACCTTTATTAAGGCCAAACTGATCTTCCTCTAACTCATCCTCAATTTTCTTTACCATTCATCTGTGGAGTAGTCTTTTCAGCAACGTATATATATACGTATATTACTTATCCCTTCTGCCTTACGCGATCTTCCAAAGCTCTTTTAAATTCTTCTTCTAAGACTGGAGTCGCTACTTCTTCTACTACATCGGTTCTTGTTTCTTCTTAAATCACGTCATAAGACGAGCCGCCCCAGCCCCAGCCCCCCAGAAAAGGCTTTCAATGAATTGCTTCCACCCATCCGCTCTCGTCTCTCTCCTCTTCCTTTTAGAGTTCGCCCTTGATTTTAATTTCACCGAAGATTGTTTTGACTTTTCTATATGCTGAGTCAGTCCTTCCAACATTCATTCCTTTTTCAATTTCTTCATATTTTCCATGCAAACGTTTATCATTTAGATTTCCTGCACTTCCTATTATTTCACTCCTAAATGACCTGTGCTTCTCTATTCGCGATGTTTTCTGAAAATTCTTGTGCTTCTTTTTCCATCACCCAACTGAAGTGTTTCTTCAGTTATCCATGGTTTCTTCGCAGTTACCTTCTTTGTACCAATGTTTTTCTTCCCAACTTCGGTGATTGCCCTTTTAAGACATCTCCGTTACTCTTCTGCCAAACTACCTACTGAGCTACTCCTTACCGCCGTAACTATAGACTCAGAGGACTTCAAGCCTATGTCTTCAGTCCTTGGCAATTCCGTATCCCACTTCTTGGCGCATTGATTCTTCCTGACTAGTTTCTTAAACTTAAGACAATTCTTCACCACTGCTAAATTATGATTGAATCTACATTTGATCCTTGATACGCCTTACAACCCAGTATCCGATTTCGGAATCTCTGCCTGACCAGAATATTCGCTATTACTAGCTGATGATTATTGCTGAACTCAATTGGTCTTTTTCCTCCCTCATTCCCACTGCCCTGGACATCTGCCCGCCCTTCTCTCTCTTTGAAAAGTCCGTTGGCATAACGAGGGAGACATTTCTTCCTGGAAGTCTTGGTTGCTTACTTCAGCTCCAATAAGCGGCTATCGTACGCCAACAGTTAAACGCTGTACCCCATTTACTTTCTAAATCACCTCCCGGGTTCGATTCCCGGCGGGGTCAGGGATTTTCTCTGCCTCGTGATGGCTGGGTGTTGTGTGCTGTCCTTAGGTTAGTTAGGTTTAAGTAGTTCTAAGTTCTAGGGAACTGATGACCATAAATGTTAAGTCCCATAGTGCTCAGAGCCATTTGAACCATTTGAATCTAAATCACCATCTTCGTGGAAATAAACCAGCTCGAAACAAAATATTCTTTGTTAAGGCTCTCGTCTGTATAGTAATGCGCAATGCTGCAGACAAAGAGACTGGCCATTATGGCCATCAGTCCGTGCCTCAAATGCTGAACGCTGAACGCGGAAGAGAATTTGAATATGTCAGACGGAAGGTCTTCAACAATTGTCTTTGGTCACGGTTTCCTGCCCACTTTATATGTACCTGATTTCTCACTCATGAGTAGAAATTAGGTCTCAGAGTCACGTGTGACACACATAGATGAATGAAGGGGACATACAGGGTGCAAAAAGTGCAACCTTATGTCAACAGTATGATGTAGCCCCTCCCCCCCCCTCCCGTTTAATTTTTTGTCGTCTTGCTTGTTGACATGGTAATGATTTTCTGATATTCCTTCATTTATTTCATTCCCTTATTTATCTACTCTTCTAACTTCTGTCTAGAGATTAACTAGCTCGATCTGACAGTACAGTATATTAATGTAATGTGACTGTTTTCATGCTCTTTAAAATGTCTGTCTGCAATTGATACTCAATTTACTAACTACAGAAAGCGTAAAACAGATGGGAGATTGGATATAACGACCAGTCCACATCTAGGTCGTTAGAGACGGAGCACAGGTTCGGATTGTGTCGAGGATGGTGCAAGAAAATCGGTCGTGGCCTTTCACAGGACCCATCCTTGCATTTGCAGGAGTGATTTAGGGAAATCAAGGAAAACCTACATCTGCTTGGCCGGACGCGAGTTTGAACTTTCGTCCTCCAGAATGTGAGTTTCAGATGAAGTTTGACGAACCCTTTCTTCAATTTATTACCTATGTTAACAGCGTCAAACACGTAGATATCGTAAGTCTGTTTCCACATACTACGCATAATTTTCGGTATCTGACATTTCTTCGAATTGTCTCATAGTGGTAGGCTAGTTTTCGGCAATATTTTATTGTATTATCCTTCATGAATGTCGAAATAATTTCTTTGGTATCGAAAGACAGTGCTCTCAACTCTAACACCATTAGCAGTATCATCGCATACACGATACTCATCTCACTTACCGTAAGTAGATCCAGTGCCAGATTTAAAATATAAAGGTTGAGGGAAATACGGTATATGTCTTCCTGTTTTATCTACATCACAACCATTACCGGCGATGCTTAGTCACAGACGTTAATGTCTGGATTAAAAAGTTCATTTCGTGCGATGGAGAAGTACCGCCTTCACTGCTAACAAGCGACGAGTGATGCTCTCAACAACAAGCAGCGGTTGGAGGCTCCAATAACCGTTGTGTGGCAAAAGTCTGAGACAGCTCGTGAACGCTTACGGATCGTTTTCGGTGTCAAAGTAGCTTGCGTAGCTTGCTGACGAAGACTATCACTGTAAGTATGATCTATAGTTCGTTTCGTTGTATAACTATGGCATCAATCACCCTCTGATGCACTGAGGATTAATGTATGAAGCTATGATCGATTGTATGTGGTGTTAGATGGAAAGAATACTTTGATAGCCTCGACGAGCGAGTGGAACTGACTACAGACGTGATAGGAAAGAAATGGATGTGTATTTGGGAGTTCCTGTGGGTGCAATACTAGAGTCAGAGTCCATAGAGCTTCAGAAGAAGGAAACTAAGAATAGACGACCAAGAGAGAAGTGATCTGATGAGAGACGGTGTTGGACATGGATCCGGTCTTTCTCCCATAGCGTCAGAGCTGTATACTGTATTAGCAGGTCAACCTCAGCGTTCTCTTCGACCCAGTGGGTTTGAGCATTGACGCAATAAGTGACATTGTTGGTTCCAAAGCGTTCCCAGGCTACACTTATCTTTGATTGTCCTAGTAACGGTCAGAAATACTGATTATACTTACCGCGAAAGTCGATGTATATACCAAAAGGAATTAGCACATAGGGGAAAATTTTTTTTTCGAAAACATATACAGGGTGGTCCATTGATAGTGAGCGGGCCAAATATCTCAAGAAATAAGCATCAAACGAAAAAACTACAATGAACGAAATTCGTCTAGCTTGAAGGGGGAAACCAGATGGCGCTATGGTTAGCCCGCTAGATGGCGTTGCCATAGGTCAAACGGATATCAACTACATTTTTTTTTAAATAGGAACCCCTAGATTTTATTACATATTCGTGTTGTACGTAAAGAAATATGAATGTTTTAGCTGGATCACCTTTTTCACTTTGTGATAGATGGTGCTGTAATAGTCACAAACGTATAAGTATGTGGTATCACGTAACATTCCGCCAGTGCAGACGGTATTTGCTTCTTGATAGATTACTCGTGTTAAAATCGACCGTCTACCAATTGCGGAAAAGGTCGATATCGTGTTGATGTATGGCTATTGTGATCAAAATGCCCAACGGGCGTGTCCTATGTATGCTGCTCGGTATCCTGGACGACATCATCCAAGTATACGTACCGTTCGCCGGATAGTTATGTTATTTAAAGAAACAGGAAATGTTCAGCCACATGTGAAACATTAACCGCGACCCGCAACAAATGTTGATGCCGAAGTAGGTGTTTTAGCTGCTGTCTCTGATAATCCGCACATCAGCAACAGACAAACTGCGCGAGAATCGGGAATCTCAAAAACGTCGGTGTTGAGAATGCTACATCAACATCGACTGCACCCGTACCATATTTCTATGCACCAGGAATTGCATGGCGACGACTCTGAACTTCGTGTACAGCTCTACAACTGGGCACCAGAAATTACGGTACGATGACAAATTTCTTGCACGCGTTCTATTTAGCGACGAAGCGTCATTCACCAACAGCGGTAACGTAAACCGGCATAATATGCACTATTGGGCAACGGAGTATCCACGATGGCTGCGACAAGTGGAAAATCAGTGACCTTGGCGGATTAATGTATGGCGCGGCATTATGGGAGGAAAGATAATTGGCCCCCATTTTATCGATGGCAATCTAAATGGTGCAATGTATGCTGACTTCCTTCGTAATGTTCTGCCGATGTTACTACAAGATGTTTCACTGCATGCCACAATGGCGATATACCTCCATCATGATGGACGTCCAGCACATAGCTCGTATGCACTTGGAGCGGTATTGAATGGCATATTTCATGACAGGTGGATTGGTCGTCGAAGCTCCATACCATGGTCCGCACGTTCACCGGATGTGACGTCCCCGGATTTCTTTTTGTGGGGAAAGTTGAAGGATGTTTGCTATCGTGATCCACCGACAACGCCTGACAACATGCGTCAGCACATAGTAGTCAATGCATGTGCGAACATTACGGAAGGCGAACTACTCGCTTGTTGAGAGGAATGTCGTTACACGTATTGACAAATGCATTGAGGTTGGCGGAGATCACTTTGAGTATTTATTGCATTAATGTGGTATTTACAGGTAATGACGCTGTAAGAGAATGCATTCTCAGAAATGATAAGTTCTCAAAGGTACATGTATCACAGTGGAACAACCGAAATAAAATGTTCAAACGTACCTACGTTCCGTATTTTAATTAAAAAAAAAACCTACTTCTCACCAGCTGTTCGTCTAAAATTGTGAGCCATGTGTTTGTGACTATTACAGCGTCATCTATCACAAAGCGAAAAAAATGGTCCAACTAAAACATTCACATTTCTTTACGTACTAAACGAATAAACAATAAAAATGGGGGTTCCTATTTTAAAAAACGAAGTTGATATCCGTTTGATCTATGGCAGCGCCATCTAGCGGACCAACCATAGCGCCATCTGGTTTCCCCCTTCAAGCTAGATAAGTTTCGTACTTTGTAATTTTTGCGTTTGACGCTTATTTCGTGAGATATTTATCCCGGTCACGAACAATGTCCCACCCCGTATGTGTACTAATTCGTATTAGAGAACGACTCTCATTTTGTGATTTCGTGATAAAGTGAAAAAAAAGTGGTCTAGTGTAATGAGTCCAAGTAGTGGCGTATTTCAGCTGGTGCTTGCGGTTGCTACGTTTCGCCGTGTCTGATGTTCTACTCACATTTATATTATTTTTGTTTAAGTACGATCGCCTTTACAAACTGTTGTGGTAATCGAGCTGCTCTGTCCCACCACCGTGAACGAACCCTTCCAGCTTCTGTACTTCGATCCTTTGCAGGGTGACGGTGAAATATGAAATCACGACGACTACTTTGAGCAACGAAATAAACGTCGGACTCTAAAAGTTTCATGTCGCTAAATTTTAAATTATTTCTCCCTTATTCAGACAGATCCCCTTAATTTCGACTCGCAATAGACTAAAACTTCAACAAAGTATCACACGGGTGATCCGCAGGTATGTATCAAAGTTCCATTTCTTTACATCAGAAAATGATTCACTTGCTTCGCGCCCCCGTTGACATTGTCGGTGGCCCTCTTACTCCAAGCCGTTCGTGACACTGTCAACTCGTAGTATCCAAGCAAATCCTCGTGCAACAAATGAGTGACGCTCACTCCGCTGCTCTCACTCTTACTGTTCACGTACCGTCTGTACAAACACAGACCGGGGCGCACGGCATCTGCTTCTCTTTTTCGACACTGCTTTTCATATATCAACTACCACGATCATCTTTAGCTGGTACACTATTGATACCGGAGAAGCGTATTTTTGAAACGCCCTGTTACGCTACCTATATCCGCACTCAGAATAAAGAAGTCGTGCCAAATTAACTATTGTACCCACGGAAGGGGATCAGCAGGTATGCAATGATGCCATTTAAATTTTTGCGTGACAACTAGCTAGTTAAAATTTACTATTTTGTTTACTTAACATGTGTTTTATTTATACGTCTCACTATTGACTTACTTTATCGCATAATAAACTTTATCCAAAAAAATATTCGAAAGAAACATACGTTCTTCATTATAAGTATCACACGTCATATATGATTCTTACACCGTGTCATGATCAGTTTTTCTTGTACACTGAGTATAAAAGTTACTTAACTTCTCTCGGTAATTGGGTACAATTTGTTATCGTAATACTTCACCGATTTGCTTTAACTTAAGTGACTCTTACTTTGTATATACTCTTATACATTCTTTCATTACAATTTCCTGTTTCAGAGAAGTCATAGATTCACTGGACCTCCTTTGTTCCGAGCACACATTCAAATTTCAAATATTTCTGCGTTAATATGCATGGAGATGTAGATGGTTTCCATAAACTGTATCTTAACTGGCTAGAAAACCTCTTCTTTGGCATCATCAGTTGTCATTCCAAATCATTTCATCGCGTAACTGCTGATCGCTTTCCGTAGATGGTTAATGTACAATCTTAATATTAATCATATGAAAGTTTCTCACACAAAATCCCTACCAATCTATGGTACAGACCATTTTTACCCGAATGTACCTGATGAGCGGCGCAGTTTTCTTTTTCTCCATGATCTGTCTATCCGACCTTTCATTTGTAGTTTGTACTAACGCGGGTACACTTCCCATTTTATTTTCAACCAATTGCATAACGACTCCACAGTTTTTTTTCCTATTTGTCCAATGTCAACTTATACTGTTCCTCATTATATACCTTACACTTCCTTACACTCTAAGTAACTCATTTGATTCAGAAGAAATCCACATACTTATAATATTTTATACAACAGTTCAACGTCCTACCTATTTCATTGTCAGTAGAAGCCTTAAACCTACCTTCGTATTACCTACCATTGCTCACATCTTTCATTTTTTTTTATCTTCATTAACGACATCATTCTTTTCTACATGTCAGACAAGGCCACTTTGTTTTCGTAACTAATGTATGTTCTTGGGTCCGCGCATCTGCTATTCAAACAAAGGACGCTTCAGTCACCATGTGTTGAGCGCGTCACCTTCGTTGCATTTTTCTGCTTCGCATCTGCCTACTACTCCGAAAATTTTTGAAGCGCCTCAAACCTCTTGGCACTTAAATTACTTGTTGTAGCTGTCAACTTCTTATGTCACACCTGAGCTGAGTAATACACCAATCCTTTGAAAACAGTTTGAAGGGTTCCACAATGGTACTGCCTATAAAAAGAGGCAAAGTAAAGTGTACCTTCTAAAATAGAAGAAACGAATACAAAGTGTGGATTTGTTGACATATAAGAAGAACAGAAGACAGACTCCAAAGACACATTCCTATTCCACCCCTCAGTTCAAAAAAGAACTCCGCCTAGAGTGCTAACATTCCCTATAGAAAGGCTTGTTTCGGCTTCACCGCACAGGCTCCGAAAACTGACTTCGATAAATGCCTTTTATATACGAGAAAAGTATGATTTGACACAATGTGTTAAAACAGAAACCAAAAACGCCGTCTACCATCCTTTTTCTTCCACCGTATGCGTACATTTTCTTCCAAAATAACCTCTGTCTCGTAATTCGTCTTCAATGCATTTGATGGTTCAAATGGCTCTGAGCACTATGGGACTTAACATCTATGGTCATCAGCCCCCTAGAACTTTGAACTACTTAAACCTAACCAACCTATGGACATCACACAACACCCAGTCATCACGAGGCAGAGAAAATCCCTGACCCCGCCGGGAATCGAACCCGGGCGCGGGAAGCGAGAACGCTACCGCACGACCACGAGCTGCGGACGCAATGTATTTGATGTATTTGACGCATATAATAAATATTATTTATTAATATGAAATCTAATCGTTAGATTAATTGTACCTCTATGATTTGTTAAAGCTAAAGTAGCTCAACGTCAGCGCTATTATACTTGACGTTGATTTAACAGCTAACAAGCAGCAATTGATAGTGTTTTATGGTGTGTTTATTGTATTGCATAATAGAAATAACTCCGGGTTGTGTTCTCTTTATTGTCTCCACTTTTAATATAGTGGTAGTTTATAAATATTTTGCATATCTACGTTGTATATACCTTTTTCTTGACAACTGTTGGGATCCACCAAGGAAACAGATTTTGGATGTGGTATGCTTAGTATTTTGTATGGTCCACTGTAATGAGGAAAAAATTTAAGTTAGAACTGTCGTGTATATCTACCACTAATACTAAATCATTGTTATTAAATGTCGGTGTCCTTGCATTCTCAGTATATCTGTTAAACAGTCCTTCAACTGTTTGCTGTAAATGATTCGTTACTACGTCTTTTAAATTTTCTCCCACCATCCTATTGTTGTTTGGCCATTTAAATAATTTAGGCAAGGTTTCACCACTAAATTTACGCTTCATTACTTCTGCTGGCGGTAAACCTGTAGACAGATGTGGCAAATCATTCAATATTACCTTACATTCCCGTATCATTTGTGCCCAAGTGGTATGTTTGGTAGAGCAATACCTTCTATTCAATTTTCAATTTTCCTTCATAATACGTTCACATGGGTTCTATTTCGAGTTATACTTCGACTTAGTTATTTGACGTACGCCTTCCAAAGTTATCAAGTCCTTAAAATTACGACTTGTACAGCGTGCCCGTCGTCAGTTAAGAGTCCTTTCGGTTTCCCAACGTCTGCGAAGCAACAGCGCATACAATTAATCACTGCATCTGTGTTTGCATGCTTAATGAGATACAGTGTGACGTATTTTGACAACATTCTAAAAGTAACTAAATATATGTTACGCCTCCCGTACCCATTGGATATGGGCTGTGAAACTCCGATGCGGTTAAGTCATGTAAACCCTTGGACAAAATACCATGCATTATATAATTAATACCACTGCTACCCTCCTAAGCTTATTGACAAATTTGGCATGTCAAAACCCCATAATTTCATACATTTTATACCATTACGAATGCCAAAGTGACCATAGCTTTTGTGTACGGATCATTCTAACTCGGTCTCCGCACAATGCGGAATACGTAGCTTCCAATATTGTGTGTGTGCATTTTCTCTCCAAAATAACATTTTATCCACAAGTGTTATAGACATTGTTCTCATGATGGTAATAATTAACTTTTAAAATAGTCATCATCGTTTCATCCTCATCTTAACTGTCCCTTAAACTTTCTTACTTCATTACTTGTACAATTAAAACTTAGGAAATTAATTGAGAAACTTACTGCAGAACCTTTGCTTCTTTTCATATCATTCATACCATGTATACACCTATGATACAATCCTGCTGTTACACATTATGTGGTTCTGAACAATTCTTAACAGCTTTTCTTCGTTCTGTGCCCGGATTTAAACCATTTACTTCCACTAGGTGCCCTAGACACATTAACTCTTCTCGACCAAAATGTGGCTTTGCCTATTTAACCGTTATTCATTTTTCACAGAGTTTTTGTAACGCCGTAAGTACTAAAGCAAAAAGTTCGTACAAAGTGTCGGATACTAATAAAATATCGTCTACATAAAGTAAAAGTTATTGTAAGAGCGCTCTAATAAATGCTGAAACGGAAATATGTAATCCAAAAGTAACACTTTAAATTGATAAGATTTTCTGTGCTGTATACATCTTAGAATCTTCATTTAATATTACGTACCACCGAACAGCCTTCAAATCCATCGAAATAAAGTATTTTCCTTGTTTCAATTTTGCCAGTATCTCTGTGTGTGTTAAATTTCGTGTGTCCAACACGAGTAGATTTCGCCTTTAGCTTTCATAACCACTAGTAATTGCTTATTAAAAATACTTAAACTAAGTTGTATTACTTATTTGTCTATTTTGTTGATTTATCCTTATACCTCTGCTTACAAACTTATTGGTACTAGTAAGATTTACAAAAGAATGTTTCTTTGCCTTTGACATTAAATCTACTTATGCAGTCACCTACAACGCCTGGTTTTTCGAAATAACTGCTTCATAAGTATATTGAATTCGCTGTAAATATTTCTATCGTATATCTGTCAACAGATCAGATACATATGCTTTTTTCGTGTGTATTAGCACGAGACAGTTGATGTGAAGCTTTTGTACTACCTTCGTGTAATTTTTCGGCGCTAGCCACTAAACATACCTCAGTTAATAATTGGTCGTCACTTTTTTTCTGTTTTCCGTCTTTCTTTAGTTGCTATAGTTCGAGTTGGTGTGTCCCGTCTATGCAACTAATTAAAGCCAGTTTGTTTATTGGTAATAACTGGCTTTCGTCGCTCAGTGGCGGACTAATTTTAAAGGTACTGCATTACAATAATTATCTAATGTACAATTTACGAATGTTTTACGGACGATGTACAAAATCACTAAATTACTTTTTACTTAAGTAACCAGGTTACACCTAATAGTATTTGCATATTTATATTAGCCAATGCGAGAAACGCCATTAAGCAGAGAATATTCCTACTTTTGTAGTTGTTCTGTTTTCCTGTTCAATTTACCTGTAGTACCAGTAATTCCTCCTATACATACACCTGTGGTAAACTAGAAACAATTCCATGTTTTTACAAGCTGTCACTAATTCTTCTGAAATCAGGGCAATGTCGCTAACTGAGTCAATATAAATTTCTACTTTTCTGTGTCTTATTTCCCCACTCACTATTGCCTTTAATGTAACTTCCTATATTTCCTTATCTTCTTCTCGCTACAACTCTCTCGGTGAGAAAATTATGTACGCTGTAAATGAAACGCACACAACATCTGTAATATTCTACAACATTGTATAGTATTGCACCGGCGTTGCGCCTTTTTCATTCATAACTCTCTCGTTGGTGTTGTGTGATTACAAGCAACAAATGTTCTATATGGACAGAGTACTGTTTAGTTACACCCAAGGTATTGGCTCGTTATCCACAACGACTCCATTTTCCGTGATTGCAATAGGATAATTATGCTGAACTGTACCATTACTAGCATTAGTTAAGTCCCCTTTCTTACAATTAGTCTTTGTGTTGGATGTATTATGAGGCACGAAAGCTTGTGACTGGACATAGTTTTCGTCATGGCTTCTTGTGTCATATCTATTGTTACGTACGCTACACTAATTAGCTTCTCTTTTCTCTACAAATGGGATCGAGAAAGATCTATTATTTTTATTCTCGTTCCCTCGTTCACTGTCACGAAAACTTTCATTTCCTCCTGTGTTTAGCGTACGTAATTTTTCTATAAAGACGAGTAAATCATTAACATTAGTCCTCCCTCTATACCATATCTCTTTTAGTAGAAAATATGATAGCCGTCGTATTAATACCAGCCCTTCGTCTTATGGATCATCTAAATATTTAGCCTTTGTGGGATGCCACTCGATGTCGTTCTTATACGTACACCAAGAACTACTGCAATGTTTTTGGTCTAACAGTACAAGTGTTAAATTTTCTTGTGTGCTTGAAGACAAGTACCTTCCCTTAACACTGCCTTGGAAACCATGTCAGGCTTTGAAATGTTTTGAGTAGACATTACCTCATGCAGCTGCATCTCGGTTGAATAACCTAATGCGAAATAGATTTTCTTGTGTTCATCCCACCTGCTCGGTAACAATCGTGAAACTTCTCTTAAACAGTATATCGAATGAACGTCCCTCAAGCTCACACCTGGAAAACCGTTCTGGCAAATTTAAACCACTTCCAATTAGCAACTCTTCTATAATATCTTTCGAGACTCCTATACTGGTAATTACTTGTTTACTACCTTATGCCTTCTGAATCTCGCCTTACATGTCCCATATGGATTGAAATTTCTGTTGATAATAAACAACATCATCGAAAGAAGTTGCTTTACTATTACTTGATTCAGTTTTATCCTGTAAGTGTTGTTCAATAGGAGCTTGAAATGTTCCCCCAGATTCCGGGGTTAACACTCTATCTCGGCCCGACGACCCTACTGTTTTCTTCGTGTTTGAAATTTCGATGTGTAGTGACTTACAATTCTGATTTATATCCTCAAAACATTCTTTGAAATCATAGGAAACTACTGAACGTCCTTCATATGACAGAACTTTCGTTAATACATTAACTTTGCATTCTAATTCTGTTAATTTAGTTTCTTGTAGTCTGGACTTTAACATGAATTCAGTTCTAACGCTTTCCTCCAACAATGTCTTATTCTCACCTAACTTCATATTAATCTTGTTATTAATATCTGGAATTGTAGCTGAACTACTGAAAAACCTTGGTCCAAATTCGTTAAAAGAGATCACTAGCATCATCCAAGAAATTTGGCAGACAGAAAATATCCCAGAGGAGTGGAAGTGTGCACTAATTCACCCATTGCACAAAAAGGGAGAGAGATCAGACGTAAACAACTACAGAGGCATTTCACTTTTACCAGTTACCTACAAAATTCTATCTGCATGTCTCCTAAAGAGGGCACAAGAACAACTAGAACATACAATTTCAGACTACCAAGCAGGCTTTCGTCCTAATAGATCATGCCCGGAACAGATATTCAACCTTAAAACTATTTTCAAGATTAAAGCAATCAGGTCAAAACCAATAATCTGCACATTCGTTGATTTCAAAAAGGCATACGATTCCATAGACAGACAGTCTCTATGTCACATTCTCGAAGAACGAGGCCTAGACACTAAAACTCGAAAACTAATTGAACAAACACTAACAGAAATCAAATCAAAAATTAAATTCAGAGGGGAAATTTCGGAACCATTCTCAATTAAAACAGGAGTAAGACAAGGAGATGGGATCTCACCACTATTATTCAATATAGTTTTGGACAAAGTTATGAAAGAGTGGGAAGTAACACTAAGGAAACAAAGCTTTTGGAAGCCAATTGAACTAGGAAGAGGTAAAGGAAAATTGAACATCCCTTATTTAGCGTTTGCAGATGACTTGGCAATTATAACTGACAGTGAAGAAACAGCAGTAAAACAAATTGAGACACTTAAAGAATGTGCTGAGAAGGTTGGCCTGCAAATCTCCTTTGAGAAGACAGAATTCATCTGCTCAAAATTAGATATTTCGAAACTAAAAACAAAGTATGGTGAAATAACTAGAGTCAAGCACTTTAAGTATCTCGGTGAAGTTATTGAACCAACAGGACTTGAGAAAATAGCACAAAAAAACCGATTACAGAAAATCAAGAAAGCATTCGGACTTATTCAAAATATATATAACAAGAAATGTCTATCAAAAGGCACTAAAATCAGACACTACAACACAGTCATCAAACCAACAGTCACATATGCAAGTGAAACACTCTCCCTGAATAGAAAATTAGATTTACACGAAATTAAGAAAGTAGAGAGAAAAATTATTAGAAAAATCCTAGGACCACGATACACACAAGATGGATACAGGCTGCAGACTACCGAGACAACCGAAAAAATATCAAACATCGAGGCAGATATCAGGAAGAGGCGGATGAAGTTTTATGGACATATAGACAGATTACCTGGAAACAGGTTAACTAAACGTCTATTGGACTATATGACATCACTTAAGGCAACAATACCCTGGGTAACTGAAGTTAAGAAGGATTTGAAAAAGGCAAAAATTGACATAACAAACACATCAGACCGGGATACATTCAGAAGAAAAATCGACAAGTGGAAGTTTACTCCAGAGACGGAATCTAAACCTTTCCGACCAAAGTGGACCGAAGAAAGGAAGAAGGCCTTTGGGGAGGCAATGAAGAAATACTGGGAAAATAAGAAGAACATTAAGAAATGTTAATCACCTGCTTATCGTTCTCCCATGGGGACATTCGCTAATAATAATAATAATATCTTCGTATAATATTTTATTACCTTCTACAATGATTAATATTTTTATTATTATTATTATTACCCTCCAAAGTCTCTTATTCTTGTCCATTAATTTTCTATCATTATCCTATAATACTTTCTCATTTTCTTCTACAGGTTTAGAAATTAGTCTTGTTAAAACTACTTTTTCCGGCACTGCTTTAATTTTGCATGTAAAATCAGGCAAAAACTCACATCTCTATACAACAGTTGATAGCTGATATGTAACAATATACCAAATGCCCAATATACTGCTACTATGTACATTCAGTTACATAAATAAATTATTTCACGGAACACTAACAAAATTTTATTCTTCTGACCGATCTGTGCTATATCGAAGGTAAACTGAAGTTGGTGTAAATTGCCACTGCGTTGCCGCAGTGATGTCATAGTCTCTTTGTCGATGACGGCGTGTCTTTCGCCGATGCGTTGTCCACTGACTGCAATAACGTTCGGTATCTTCTTCGCGAACTCTCTCGTAATGTTGTATTTGTGGCAAATCATTGAGAGTTATCTTGTGCGTACAATGTAAGTACGTCGTCGTGATTTGTTGCTGGGTATTTCGTATACCTACAATAGATTACTTTGTCTTGTAATTACAATGTAAGTACGAAATAGCAATTTATTGCTGATTGTTTTGTATACGGCAACGGGTTATACCTTTTTTACGTGGGAAATGATTTTCATACAGCAAAATAACGTCTTTCGACTGAAACAGGGCAACAATACTGTCGAAAATGCGAAGCAGTTTGTTCATGCAGTTCTTGGATGTCTGTCGATGATGTACAGCTGCCAAGGGCAAATAATACAATCATCTTGTTATTATGTCGAAATCGTTGAAAGTTATGTAAGAAATAGCGATGTTCTCAGAATCACTGCTACGATCCACTGATTACTCGCCTCATATGGAGAGATAAAAATGTTGGTTATTAGTATACTGTTGTTGTTGTTGTTGTTGTGGTCTTCAGTCCACAGACTGGTTTTTCGTAGCTCTGCATGCTACTCTATCCTGTGCAAGCTTCTTCATATCCCAGTACCTACTGCAATCTACATTCTTCAGAATCTTTTTAGTGTATTCATCTCTTGGTCACCCTCTACGATTTTTACCCTCCACGCTGCCCTCCAATACTAAGTTGGTGATCCCTTGATGCCTCATAATATGTCCTACCATCCGATCCCTTCTTCAAGTCAAGTTGTGCCACAAATTTCTCTTCTCCCCAATTCTATTAAATACCTCCACATTAGTTATGTGATCTACCCACATAATCTTCAGCATTCTTCTGTGGACCACATTTCGAAAGCTTCTATTCTCTTTTTGTCTAAACTACTTATCCTCCGCGATTTACTTCCATACATGGCTACACTGCATACAAATACTTTCAGAAATGACTTCCTGACACTAAAATCTATACTAGATGTTAACCAACCTGTCTTCTTTAGAAACGCTTTCCTTTTCATTTCCAGTCTACATTTTATATCCTCTCTACTTCGACCAATATCGGTTATTTTGCTCCCCAAATAACAAAACTCATTTACTACTTTAAGCGTCTCATTTCCTAATCTAATACCCTCAACATCACCTGATTTAATTCAACTCCATTCCATTATCCTCGTTTTACTTTTGTTGATGTTCATCTCATGTGCTCCTTAGTATATTTTATAAGCCCAAAAATTGGCGTACTTCAGCTGCTGCTTGCGCTTGGTACGTTTCACCGTGTACAATCTGACACTCACCACTAAATTATTTTTGGTTACGAACGACCGCGTATACGAATTGCCCTGGTGGTCCAGCTACTCCGTCCAACCGCCGTCAACGATCTTTTTCTTCTTTAGAACTCCTTCCCATGCAGGTGATGGTGAAACATAAGATCACGACGACTACTTTGAGCTACGAAATAAACTTAAGTTTCACTTCTCTATATTTTAAATTCTGTCTCTCTCACACAACGACAGAGCTCCTTAATTACAACTCGAAATATTATTCGTGTGATCCTCAGGGCGTACGTTCAGGTTCTGTCTCCATACTTCCAAAAGTTATTCATTCGTTTCTTGTCCCCGCTGACATTGTCGGTGGCCCTCTTACTTCACGCCGTCTGTTACACCGCCAACTCGGAATATTCAAGGCACATCCGTATCCTTGTACAGTAAGTGCGTGACGCTCATCCCCTGGCGAATTGGCGCTGCTCTCGTTGTTACCGCTTGAACGTCCTCTGTACAAAGACAGACCAGGGCGCACACTACCTGCTCCTATATTTCTACACTACATAACATGTATTAGCTGCCACGATCATCTTAAGCTAACACGAATATTAATAGCGGAGCAGGGCGTATGAAGAAAACGCACTGTTACACTACATGTCCCCGCACTCAAGCTAAAGATATGTCGTGATTACCTACTCATACTTATCTATTTTGTTTACCCAACATGCACTTTATTTGTGCATCTGACAAGCTGGAGTGCCTGGTTTCGCTCATAGAGCTGATATGAGATTGTGTGGTAGTTGGACTAATAGGATAAACTTTAAAGTATAAGAGATAAAAAAATTATTGAAAAAATATTCTATTTACTGTACTAGTTAAAGCAAAAGAGGAAAAATTCTGTATTGGATACATATCCTCAATATTTACAATACCTGTTCGTAAACAACATTTTTCGTTTTGTTATCCGGGGTGTATTTGCAAAAAATTTTCGAATTTCCTACTCGAGGGCAAGATACGTAAAGGTGACCGTGAGAGAAGCAGGAGTCTTTGTTGCTGATGCCGCATTGTTTTAAAGTTTGTCCATGCCCTTTGATAATTGCAAATCGGTAGGCTAGTTTCATTGGAAATTGCTTGTCTTTGAAATTGGAATGGTAGTTCAGTAGAGATCAGTGGTATTCTGGAGATAAATAGTGTGTGTCCTCTGTACGTTCCTGTCGTAAGTTCGGTTTCTGTGATGTTGTTCGATAGCTGTTTGACAATCATCCTTGTTCCATTAACACAGTTTTGGCGTGTTGAGATTTCTGAGTAGTATGATCGGAGATCCAATTTTAAGTCGAACGCAGTGTAACGGGATTCCAGGTACATGCAAAAAGTTTGGAAATCCTGTAGGGAAGTTCACACTTCCTTCAACGTTTACCATCGTGTCGATCCATTTGTATATTCTCTGTTTACCTGAAATTTTCATATGAATTTTGAAGTCGATATAGTCCATAAAATTATTTTCAGTTGCCAAAATTGCCGTTTCAGATTCGAATAAATTTGGTCGATAAGTTCGTCTTCAGCAGTGGCTATGTAGCAGAATGAGGCCGATCGTATGGTCAGTAGGATATGTGCCTTCGCCTGTTTGTAAAAGTTGAAAAAAATCTGTTGTACGTTTCATCTTTCGGTAGTTCAGCTCTCATATTTTTCGTTAACATCAGTGTTTTTATGTGTATCTTGAGATGTGTAATTTTTTAAGCATGTAGTGATCTCGTCTGCTGCTACTGGCATTGTGATAACTGGATGTATATGCCGAAAATCTCCTGAGAATATCTATTTAGCTCCTCCCATCACTTGAGAGATTTATCGCGAGTCTTTTAATGTTCTGTCCTCAGAAAGGAATGATTTCTTATTTGCCATTGTGCATTCGTCACAGAGGATAATTTTAGCTCGTTTCACCCCGTCCAGAGGCTCTTGAGATTTTGCATGCTGGGAATTGTTCTTCGGCTGTATTTAGTGGTACTTGTTTGGCAGAAAGGGCAGTTCTTCCTCCTTCCAAAAGTGTGGCTGCATACACACTAGGGAGAAATTAATACACTTTTCCGGAGTTGGAAGGAGCGCCTGGTCCCCGGCACGAATCCGCCGGCGGAGTGTCGAGGTCCAGTGAGCCAGTGGATGGTTTTTAAGGAGATTTCCCACCTGCCTCCGCGAATTCGTGCTGGTTCCCCTTATTCCGCCTCAGCTACACTATGTCGGCGATTGCTGCGCAAACAAGCTCTCCACGTACGCGTACAACACAATTACTCTACCACAATGACATAGGGGTTACACTCGTCTGGTGTGAGACGTTCCCTTGGTGGGAGGGGGGGGGGGGGGGGGCAGGAGTCCACTGGGGACCGAACCGCACAATATCCCTGGGTTCCGTGTGGGGCGGCGGAGGGGTGAAGTGCACTGCGGTAGTCGTCGTGGGGTTGCGGACCACTGCGACTGCGGCGGGGATGGAGCCTCTCCGTCATTTCTAGGTTCCCCGTCATTTCATTAACATACAACATATATACACTTTACATAGGAGTTACATAACTGTTTTGGATTCGATTGATTACATGTTAGAATTATGGAGAATAAGTCTCTCATTTGTTCAGATGAGGTTGTGAGTGAGGCATCTTGTATGGTTGATTCCAAGTGGTTATCGTTTTCCAGTAGTCCTAAGAATTGGCATGTACGACTGGGATAGGTAAACGTCAACAGTCTTGAGGTTTGTGAAACCAATTCAAGTAGCAACATCCGGAGATGGAAACATTCGACGTTATTCGGGTGTACGATTTGTACTCGGCATAATGCGCAAGTTTTTATGATTCCTGGATTATCTACTGGCATTCCAAGTTTTCGTCGTTGACTTATTTTTCTTGTTTAGTTCAATGTGTAACAAATAGGGACGTCGACATACAGTAATGTTTCCGCGAATGGACCCGTTTGGCACAGCTGGTAAAATGCTGTCAATGTTGTCTTATGAGGTGGTTCGCGTGACGTTTTTCTGGTGGTGTCTTTTGCGAAGTAACCCTCTGTGCTGCCTCCGAATGTACTGCCACATGTTGCCCAGTTGGTTCGCGTTCGTGTACCGGAAAACCGAAAAACCGCCACCTTGCTTCGTTACTGTTGATGTACCTTCCCATTTGGTACGGAGGATCTCTACGTTTCTGTTTTGTTGTTCCCTGTCTTTGGCTATTCGAAATACTGCCATGTCAGTGCGTTTATCACATAGAGACATATTTGATGCAATTCATGAATTGCAGAATTCTACGTTTATGCGTGCTTGGCACATTTTGGAAAGTAGTATGTTATATGGTACTACCCATTGATTATATATTCGCAACTGATCACTGCCTCGTATTCATATTTTTTTGGTGATTGTCTTCTGTATTTATAGCCATCAACTTCTGTTTGTGCGTCTTCCTAGTATGGTTTTGGGTATTTCTTTGTACAACCCGGGCTGCTATGTCGTGTCGATGCATGGGAGCTTGTCCGTATATTGTATTGTACTGTATTGTATGGAACTGGCGACCTAGAAACGACGGAGAGGCTTCGTCCCCGCCGTAGCCAACAGTGGTACACAACCCCACAACAGGCTACAGCAGTCCACTCATCCCACCGCCGCCCCACACAGTTTTAAACGTAGTCAGTGCCCCGCTGACAAACAGAAACTATGCGAAATGGAAGCAGGTGTCAGAAGGACAATGAGAGACTCTTTTAACAAAATTGAAAGCAATTTTTTACCTGCAGATTCTAAAAATAACCCCCAAAAAATTTTGTTCGTACGTAAAATCTATGAACGCTACAAATAATTCAATACGTTCTCTTGCCGACAGTACGCGTAATGTAACTGATGATGATAAACTGAAGGCCGAAATTCTAAACCTAACTTTCAAAAACTCGTTTACGGTAGAGGACTGCAGCACCATTCCCCCTTTCAGTTATCGAACAAACGAAAGAATGGCTGACATAATGTTTAGTGTATCTGAGACTGTAAAATAGTTAAGATCCTTAGACGCCAGAAAGGCATCTGGCCCAGACGGTATCCCCGTACGATTTTACGTTGACTATGCTACAAATATAGCTCCATTCTTATTCGTCATCCATCAGAGATCATTGGAACGACGGCAAGTTCCAAGGGACTGGAAGAAGGCCCAGATCATAGCAATCTATAAAAAGGATAGAAAATCGGATGCACATAATTATCGGCCAATTTCACTGACATCGATTTGTTTTAGAATCGTGGAACAATTTTGTTTTCAGACATAATGACCTTTCTAGACTCTGAGAAGCTCATCTGCAGAAACCAGCACGGTTTTAGGAAACAGCGGTCATGCGAGACACTGCTGGCCCTCTTTGTGCATGATATACAACAGGCTCTAGACACCGGCTCCCAGGTTGATGCCATATTTCTCGACTTTCGAAAGGCGTTCGCCTCAGTTCCGCACTGTCGCCTGCTACCAAAAATGCGCGCTTACGGTCTATTCGATGACATATGTGGTTGGATAGCAAGTTTTCTAACAGACAGGGAGCAGTATATTGTCCTGAACGGGGTGACTTCAACAGAAACAACCGTAACTTCAGGTGCGCCCCAGGGTAGTGTAACAGGTCCTCTGCTTTTTACTATTGACATAAACAGTCTGGTTGATGTTACTGACAGTGGCCTGAGACTGTTTGCCGATGATGCTGTGGTCTATAGGAAAGAAGTATCACACGAAAGTTGTGAACAAATCAGTGAGGATTTGCAGAAAATAAATGCGTGATGTAATGACTGGAATTTATCTCTCAATATTAGTAAGTGTAACCTACAGCGTATAACAAGGCGAAAATCCCCATTAATGTATGAGTACAAAATAAATGATCAGTCTTTGGGAGCCTTAACATCCGTCAAGTATCTGGGTGTGACTATTCGAAATGATCTCAAATGGAATGATCAGGTTGCACAAGTAACGGGTAAGGCGAACACTAGATTGCGGTTTATTGGTAGAATCCTGAAGCGATGCAGTCCTTCGACAAAGGAAATAGCTTACAATGCATTAGTTCGTCCAGTCTTAGAGTATTGTTCGTTTGTATGGGACCCTCACCAGTTGGGTCTGATTGAAGAGATTGAGAAGGTCCAAAGAACAGCGCCAAGATTCGTGACTGGTACATTTAGCCATCGCGAGAGCGTTACAAATCTAATAGAAAGTTTGAAGTGGGACGCACTTGCAGATAGACGACGCGCTAAACAGAAGGGGCTGCTCACTAAATACCGTAATCCAATCTTCACAGAGGATGTAGAGCACATATTATTACCACCAACTATCATATCGAGTAACGATCATCATTCAAAGTTAAGGGAAATAAGAGCTCGTACTGAGGCGTTCAGACAGTCGTGGGGCGGGGAGCGGGAGGGAGGGGGAATTATGACTTATGCGCGAATTGTGCCCTACGCCACGCACCGCTTTGTGGCTAGCGGAGTATACATGTAGATGTAGAACCCAGTGTTACTGTGCGGCTCGGCCCCCAATGGAACACCCGCATCCCCCCCCTCTCCACCCCCCCCCCCCCCCCCCAGGGAACGTCTCACACCAGACGAGTGTAATCCCAATGTTTGCGTGGTAGAGTAATTAAGGTGCGCGCGTACGCGGAGAAAGTGTTGGTGCAGCAATCGCCGACATAGTGTAACTGAGGCAGAATAAGGGGAACCAGCTCGCATTCGCCGAGGCAGGTGGAAAACTGCCTTAAAAACCATCCACAGTCTGGCCGGCGCACCGGACCTCGACACTAATCCACCGGGCGGATTCGTGCCGGGGACCGGCACGCCTTCCCGCCCAGAAAGCAGTGAGTTAAACTGCATGACTAACCGGATGGGCGTGTCCGTATATTAGTTTTCTTTGATTTCTGGCCACGGCGAGTTGCATCTGAATGTTGTGAAGAGGTCGGGTCGTCCATATTTTCTTATGTAGGTCATGGAATCTTGAGCGTATTCGTGCATGTGCGTGTGTCTCGCACTCCCTATCTATGATGAGGTAAGGTATCCGTTTCGCTTCTATTTTTGGCCGGCCGCTGTGACCGAGCGGTTCTAGGTGCTTCAGTCCGGAACCACGCTGCTGCTACGGTTGCCGACTCGAATCCTGCCTTGAGCATGGATGTATGTGAGGTCCTTAGGTTAGTCAGGTTTAAGTAGTTCTAAGTCTAGGGGACTGATGACAAAATGGTTCAAATGGCTCTGAGCACTACGGGACTTAACATATGTGGTCATCAGTCCCCTAGAACTTAGAACTGCTTAAACCTAACTAACCTAAGGACATCACACACATCCATGCCCGAGGCAGGATTCGAACCTGCGACCGTAGCGGTCATGCGGTTCCAGACTGAAGCGCCTAGAACCGCGCGACCACACCGGCCGGCGGACTGATGACCTCAGATGTTAAGTCCCATAGTGGTTAGAGCAATTTGAACCATTTGAAGCTTCAATTTTTCATTGTTGGAATAAAAGACGAGTGTTGAGAATGTTATTGTATGTTTCATTGTCTCTTGTGATTATGCGGTAAGCATAGAACTTCTTGGAAGTGATTTCTTTGTTTGATCCTACAACTGTTTCAGGTTGGATTTGTTTCACATTAGAATGATATCCGTGCTCCCCGAGCAGAAACATTATTGGATGTTGGAGGGCATTGTATGAACGGTGTCTCTCTTTCCCTTCTTCGTTCTTTAGTTATGTCGCGACTTGTGTTTTCATTGTCCACTGTTACGATGGTAACTTCGTCTACTTGAGATGCATTAAAACGACTGTCGTGTTCTCCATGTGGTATTTTGTCGGCTCGAATTATAACTTTATAGTCATCACAAATCATTCCGTCTAGTGCTGTTTTCAATATGTGAATCAGTTGATTGTATTCAGATAAGGTCCTCTGTACATCTCGGACTGCTTCTCAGCTCAATCAACTGATATTTGTGCATCATTGATAATTTTCTCTTTCTTCACTCCCGATGAAATATACTTACAGAAATTTATGGCCTTCGTTGCGAAGTGGTATTAATGATCGCATGTTGTGATAGATTTGGCCTTGGATGGAAAAAACAAAGTCGATTTCATCTCTGTTAATGCTGATCAAAGTGACAACGAAAGAACAGGCAGGCGCTGTACGCTTTGATATTTTGAAGAATAACTTGAGTTTCGCCGGTCATGAAATTTAACAATTCCTGCGGAAGTGGATCTTGTGGTGGTAATGGAATTTTTCCGTTCATGCAACAGGACCCTGGTGTTCCTCTGCTGAATTTTTTCCCGTTACAAAATTGGCAGATGTTATCCATTTTTCCGATGACGACCTGTTTGTGTTTGTCGCAGTGGAATGCTTTATTTGTTAGGTTGTACTGTTTACTTGTCCTCGTCCGCGCTGCTCAGTGGGTAATATTTTAGTGGTTGGCTTGAATTCACAGTCATTTACTATAAGATTGTGTCACAGTTCTTCATCCTTCAGTTCTTCCATTTCATTATTGTTCTGTTTCTCTGGTTCTCACGGTTCTCTTCCTCATACGCTGTGAACTTAAACGTGCTTCGCGCTGTTCGTCGGATTCGTTTTCTCGCTGTTCTATTTGTATTCGCTGGTTTACTTCAGAGCTGGCAAGATCTACTTTCTTAGTTCCTCCTTTCGTCATTAGTAAGAAATTTACGTTCGAACCCACGAAGTATCCTGCTTTATACCTCTACCAATGGGTAGCCCAAACAGTAGTGAATTCCGGAACATACCAAAACGGCTTCGAATGGTCCACAATGATCCAGAACATTCCACAACATTCGAGAGTGTTCTGTAATATTCCACAATGATCTGGGATGTTACGGGATGTTCTCAAACATTCTGGAATTTTCCAGAATAGTTCAGATTGTTCCCGAACATTCCAGAACGTTCCGGTTCGTTGTGGAACATACCGAAACAGTCTGGAATGTTGTGGAATGCTCTTGAATACTCTAGAATATTATGGAACGTTCTAGAAATTTCTAGAGGACGAAACTTCGCAACACTTATATGATCATAAGGATTCCATTTGGGTAAAAACGGGATCATTCTTCATGAAAGGGGGATACAGGGCTACCACACCATAAAACTCCCTTGTTCGTACCGGGACTGGTTTATGAATTTTAGCGTCACGCATATTGTACACTTACTTTTATAATATATATTGCTTATTGACCTTTACTGCAATTCGTAATCAAACATATTTAAAAAAATATTTGAAGAAAAACATACATTGTTCATTACAAGTACCACATGTCGTATTCAAGTCTTACGCCATGCCATGACGCTCTTCCTTGTGCAATGTGTGTACACTCGTTCTTTGAAACTGCTTTTCTTCTCTCGGTAGGTATGTATAGCTTGTTCCCTAAGTACTTACCTCATTCAAGAGATCGATTTGCTTTAACTTAAGTGATCCTTACGCTATATATTCTCTTATACATACTTTCATTACAATTTCCTGTTTCAGAGGAATCACAGATTGAGTTTGCCTCCTTTGCTCCGAGCACAAATTCCAAATTCTAGTATTTCTGCGTTAATAGGTCTGGAGATGTTAAAGGTCCCCATACGCTGTAATGAGGAAACTTACCTATGTAAACTAGCTGGGAAACCTCTTCTTTGGCATCAGCGATTGTCACTGCAAACCTTTAAATCGTTTCATTACATAACTGCTCATCCCCGTCTGTGGGTGGATGTTATACGACCTTACTCTTAATCATATGAAAGAGCCTCATACAAATTCCCCACGAACATATGGTATAGACCATTTCTTTCCAGAATGAACCTCACCTATGGCACAGCTCAATCTCTTTCATGGATCTGTCTATACACCATTTTATTTGTACCTTGTACTAACGGGAGTACCCTTCCCTTTTTATTGTAAATCAATTGCACAGCGTCATCTGTAACAAAGCGAAAATAGTGGCCCAACTAAAACATTCATATTTCTTTATGTACTACACGAATATGTAATAAAAATGGGGTTTGTATTTTAAAAAACGCAGTTGACATCCGTTTGACCTATGGCAGCGCCATCTAGCGGGCCAACCATAGCGCCATCTGGTTTCCCCCTTCAAGCTAGACGAGTTTCGTTCTTTGTAGCTGTTTCGTTTGATGCTTATTTCGTGAGAAATTTGCCCCGGTCACTATCAAAGGACCACCCTGTATACTGATGGAAAAAAAAGTCACAGTACTATGAAGGTGTTGTCCGACATGGACGAAAGTTGGCAGGCGTGTTGCTACATCTGATAGATGATGGCTGTTCAGATTTCGCACCAGTGGCATAAGAGTGGCGCTGGTAGCGACACTATGAAGATGTAATTCAGTTTTGCTCTGTATTCACTCTGTAACGGGAGTGAGTGTTAGTTAACCTTTGAGAAAGGACATGGTGAGCAGTTGTTAGTCAAGAATGCGTTGAAGGTGACAATCTACATCTACATCCATACTCCGCAAGCCACCTGACGGTGTGTGGCGGAGGGTTTAGTGCCAGACACACGGGACCTACACCAGGAGTTACAGTCTGGGATACAATTCCGTATGACAGCAGGAGCACTCGTGTGGTTATCCCATTACACCCTTATTGCAAATTTGTGCGTCAATGTGTCGTTTCGACCTGTTGTGCTGTCATTCGTGAACAACGTCCCAGGGGTAGTTTTCCAACATGATACTGCTCCCTCACATACGGCTGTTGTAACCCAACTTGCTATACAGTGTCGACTCACTCTCTCGGCCTACTGTGTCTCCCCTTGAGTGCGCAATGATGCCATTATCGACAATTTACTAAGTTTGAACGAAGTCGCGGGAGAGGGCTACGAGAAACTGGATGTCCCTTCTGCGGTATTGCAGACAGACTTGGTAGCAATGCACTGGCAGCGGTGATCACGAGAATGTACGGTCAGAAGCAGACCGGGCTCCAGACGGCCACGTGCCACTACCGAGTTGGAAAGTCATCGTGGCTGTGGCGCATCGTACTGCATCTGCAGCAGCAATCTGAGCTCCTGTTGGCACCACAGCGACACAGTGGACTGTTAAACATCGGTTACTTCAAGAACAGCTCCGAGCCAGACTCCCTGTTACGAACATTCCACTAACCCCTGCGAGCATGTGGCTGCTAGTCTGTAATTCTGAGCAACAGATTAATCTGAGGTGTACCCTTTACCCTGTGGCTCCTGCAATATGCAATTTCCACCCCCACACTACTACAGAAGTCAGACAGACGCTCCTAACGTTCTAAAGAGAAAAAGCCTGAAAAACTTTCAGAAATAAATGTCTTCTGGTGTCGCCCACTGTAAGGAAATGACACAAAAATTCACAAAATTTCTTACGTAACAAGTGGGATACTTGGGTACCGGAGTAGTGCTAGTTAGTGTAAGAAAAACATGAAACTAACAAACATTATTATTTGTTTTGCAAAAATTCTGAGAAATCGCAATGGCACTTTTAGTTATAAACTGAACAAGTTATTTCCGGGTTCTTTTCGGAATGTGAAGTTACCTCTCAAGGATAGAATTCGCTAATGAAATTTCTATACAAAGTTTCAGATTGTTATTGACTTGGCAGAATTGGTGAGAGCCGCACCTACTCAACTTGAATAATCATCCGTTAGAATTTTGCTAGGTACGGTCGAGGCTGTCACGTGTGAAATGCTGTGGGGAGTACTGTTGTGGAGGAAATATAGGGCTCGCAAGAGCTGTAGCGCACAATACTGTAAGATGCGAAGACTGCTGTCTGCGCCGCTCGCTGCTGACAAATAAAATAACGCTCGTTCTATCTGGATTGACCTTCGCCAATCAAACTCTCCCTACACCTTGATGAAGTCAAGGACTCCTATCCGCCCCTACTCTAACTACTGGCGTGGTACACCGGACAGATAACCAGTTCACCGTGATGCCACTCAAAAATTCGCTCACAGGCATTTAACTATATCTCTGTCCATTCACACCGCACAATAAGTGTGGCAGCCAACACAGTGAACAATGCTTAATCGCAAGGACTCAATATAGAGTCGCACTCCGATTCGCTCTCGACAGAGGTGCTCTCCCAGTGAAGTACTGAGGAGAGACTTGTTCCTCGCTCTTTGAGTACACGTATGAGGGCGCACGCTCTCGTTTCGTTTGTTGTTGTTGTTGTGGTCTTCAGTCCTGAGACTGGTTTGATGCAGCTCTCCATGCTACTCTATCCTGTGCAAGCCTCTTCATCTCCCTGTACCTACTGCAACCTACATCCTTCTGAATCTGATTAGTGTATTCATCTCGTGGTCTCCCTCTACGATTTTTACCCTTCACGCTGCCCTCCAGTACTAAATTGGTGATCCCTTGATGCCTCAGAACATGTCCTACAAACCGATCCCTTCTTCTTGTCAAGTTGTGCCACAAACTTCTCTTCTCCCCAATCCTATTAAATACTTCCTCATTAGTTATGTGATCTACCCATCTAATCTTCAGCATTCTTCTGTAGCACCACATTTCGAAAGCTTCTATTCTCTTCTTGTCCAAACTATTTATCGTCCATGTTTCACTTCCATACATGGCTACACTCCATACAAATACTTTCAAAAATGACTTCCCAACACTTAAATCTATACTCGATGTTAACAAATTTCTCTTCTTCAGAAACGCTTTCCTTGCCATTGCCAGTCTACATTTTATATCCTCTCTACTTCGACCATCATCAGTTATTTTGCGCCCCAAATAGCAAAACTCCTTTACAACTTTAAGTGTCTCATTTCCTAATCTAATCCCCTCAGCATCACCCGACTTAATTCGGCTACATTCCATTATTCTCGTTTTGCTTTTGTTGATGTTCATCTTATATCCTCCTTTCAAGACACTGTGCATTCCATTCAACTGCTCTTCCTAGTTCTTTGCTGTCTCTGACAGAATGACAATGTCATCGGCGAACCTCAAAGTTTTTATTTCTTCTCCATGGATTTTAATACCTACTCCGAATTTTTCTTTAGTTTCCTTTACTGCTTGCTCAATATACAGATTGAATAACATCGGGGAGACGCTTCAACCCTGTCTTACTCCCTTCCCAACCGCTGCTTCCCTTTCTCGTCCATCGACTCTTATAACTGCCATCTGATTTCTGTATAAATTGTAAATAGCCTTTCGCTCCCTGTATTTTACCCCTGCCATCTTTAGAATTTGAAAGAGAGTATTCCAGTCAACATTGTCAAAAGCTTTCTCTAAGTCTACAAATGCTAGAAACGTAGGTTTGTCTTTCCTTAATCTTTCTTCTAAGATAAGTCGTAAGGTCAGTACTGGCCCACGTGTTCCCATATTTCTACGGAATCCAAACTGATCTTCCCCGAGGTGGCTTCTACTAGTTTTTCTATTCGTCTGTAAAGAATTCGTGTTAGTATTTCGCAGCTGTGGCTTATTAAACTGATTGTTCGGTAATTTTAACATCTGTGAACACCTGTTTTCTTTGGGATTGGTATTATTATATTCTTCTTGAAGTCTGAGGGTATTTCGCCTGTCTCATACATCTTGCTCACCAGATGGTAGAGATTTGTCAGGACTGGCTCTCCGTAGGCCGTTCGTTTAAGGTGACCAATCCAGATATCTGTAGCATCAGCGTTTGGTGTTTGCTGTCTCCCTGTGAAAACCTCTGAAACTGTGTGCTATATTTGTAAAGCATGCGTAGGCTGGGCGCTCTCACACAATGTAGCGGAATTTGCTTTTAAGCTGAACACGGGGTCATTCTCCCTTTCGCTCAGGCAAATGCAGTCCGCTCCACGGGCAGTCGGCGGCCGACGTAGACAGACTGACCCATCCTCCGAAGGGACCGGCCTCCTGGCGTGTGGTTTGCCTCTCCCAAACTAAAAGCTCCTCTGACCGTCGTGTCTTGAATGTGCGTGTGTACGCCAGCCTCGAGTTTTTCAACCACTGTGCACTTACTTATTATCTGCATATCGTTTACATGAATTCATACAACATTTTCTTTATCTTATCGAGTTTGGGTTCGAATGAAGCGTCTTGATGTGCGGAATATGATTGTGAGGGCGGAATATGTAAGCAATGAAGGTCAGAAAACCATGACGTCTTACACCCCTTACACCGGCATTTGGGACTTCAGTGGTGTCAAGAGAGTGTTCATTGGGTTAGCCGGTTCTGATTCCGTGCCGGTGATGGCCGTGTGTTGTTGATTAGGGGGATGCCAGTTGAGGCCAGCAACCGACCGCTCATCGTGCCAGACACACGGGACCTACACCTGGAGTTACAGTCTGGGATGCGATTTCGTATGACAGCAGGAGCGCTCGTGTGGTTATCCCGTACACCCTTACTGCAAATTTGTACGTCGATCTGTCGGTTCGACCTGTTGTGCTGCCATTCGTGAACAGCGTCCCAGGGGGAGTTTTCCAACATGATACTGCTCGCTCACATACGGCTGTTGCAACCGAACATGCTATACAGTGTCGACTCACTCTCTCGGCCTACTGTGTCTCCACTTGAGTACACGTGCTGAAGCGTCGCAGCTAGGGCGCGGTCGCCAATTTGTCTATTAAGGCTTTCTTGTATGAATGTATGTGGGCTCCAGTGTAAGCAGTCAGAATCTTATACGATTTGCAACGTGTGAGCTATGTCCTGCAAACGTGCGTCGTGACCACAAGGCGTGACTGCAGTGTGTGAAAGTAGCGGAGAGGCGCTTACAGAGTAGTTACATTCTCTGGAACTGTAAAAATTAATAACTGATCTAGAAATAGCCCGAGGAACACTCTTTCAAAATCTGATGTCAATAACTGTCATAATCTGGAAGTTACAAAAAAAAGTCAGTAAAAAATGTAACTATCCGACACTTAAAAAATAAATTGTAAGTAGGCTGTTTAGGGTTTTATGTTGGTAACGCCACGTAGCGCCCTGTATGAAAATCACTAACTGTGCTCTGTGCAGTCTGTGGCTGGTTTGCATTGTTGAAATATTCGCTATTGTAGTGTTGGGCAGTTGGATGCGAACAGCGCGTAGCGTTGCGCAGTCGGAGATGAGCCGCCAGCAGTGGTGGATGTGGGGAGAGAGATGGCAGAATTTTGAGAGCAGACAATCTGGACGTGTTTCCACCAGAAAGAGTAAATTTGTAATACTGTATATCATGAACTGATATATATATTATGACTTTTGAACACTATTAAGGTAAATACATTGTTCGTTCTCTATCAAAATCTTTCATTTGCTGACTATGCTTATCAGTAGTTAGTGCCTTCAGTAGTTAGAATATTTTATTTAGCTGGCAGTATTGGCGCTCGCTGTACAGCAGTAGTTCGATTAACGAAGATTTTTGTGAGGTAAGTGATTCGTGAAAGGTATAGATTAATGTTAGTCAGGGCCATTCTTTTGTAGGGATTATTGAAAGTCAGACTGCGTTGCGGTAAAAATATTGTGTAGCAAATAACGTAAGAGGTTTATCAGCACAAGAATTCACTAATTTTTCTAAGGGGATGTTTCAAAATCAATATTGTTAATAGTTCACCCACTGTGACTATTTGAAAAGATACGATAACATCTTCAGTGTTTAGATTCAATTTTGGAAAGTTCTCATTTTAGAGTACCTTTCGTAATTTTGCTGTAGTAATAGCTTTAAGAATTTCAAGTAGATATTTATCTTTTGTGTTAGGGTGAGTGTGAAAGAGAGAACTTGTGTGAGTGTATGTGGGACATTCGCCAACATTAAATTTTCAGTTTGTAATTCTCTATAGGAAGTTGCAAGCGTTTCAGCTTTGTATCGTGGCAACGAATCCACCAGTGGTTCCCTACTAGTGGATGACGGTTGTCCAAGCATGTTTGACTATGTAAGAGACAGCAAGAACGTTCGCGATTATATAGTTAAATTCCAGACGTTAAGTACAGCTTGAAGTTTATTTCATTTCATTTGTCTAACAAGAGAGTTTTGAGTCGCTTATTTTAATTATGTCAATGAGCTGTGAGCAGTGGTTGGTTGTTGCTAGATTTTGGCGCGAGCCGCGAGCTGAAAGTCAGTTCTGATTGGCCGAAATTCTGTATAGCCAATAAGAAGTGAGGCGGTCTGCCACCTAACGCATAAGGTAGAGGGGCTTCTAGAGGCAGAGAGAAGAAGGTAGCTGGTGTTTTTTTTTATTTATTTTTTTATTTTTTTTTTTTTTTTGTCACCAGTCTACTGACCGGTTTGATGCGGCCCGCCACGAATTCCTTTCCTGTGCTAACCTCTTCATCTCAGAGTAGCACTTGCAACCTACGTCCTCAATTATTTGCTTGACGTATTCCAATCTCTGTCTTCCTCTACAGTTTTGGCCTCTACAGCTCCCTCTAGTACCATGGAAGTCATTCCCTCATGTCTTAGCAGATGTCCTATCATCCTGTCCCTTCTCCTTATCAGTGTTTTCCACATATTCCTTTCCTCTCCGATTCTGCGTAGAACCTCGTCACTCCTTACCTTATCAGTCCACCTAATTTTCAACATTCGTCTCTAGCACCACATCTCAAATGCTTCGATTCTCTTCTGTTTCGGTTTTCCCACAGTCCATGTTTCACTACCATACAATGCTGTACTCCAGACGTACTTCCTCAGAAATTTCTTCCTCAAATTAAGGCCGGTATTTGATATCAGTAGACTTCTCTTGGCCATAGCGAGTCTGCTTTTGATGTCCTCCTTGCTCCGTCCGTCATTGGTTATTTTGCTGCTTGGGTAGCAGAATTCCTTAACTTCATTGACTTCGTGACCATCAATCCTGATGTTAAGTTTCTTGCTGTTCTCATTTCTACTACTTCTCATTACCTTCGTCTTTCTCCGATTTACTCTCAAACCTTACTGTGTACTGATTAGACTGTTCATTCCGTTCAGCAGATCATTTAATTCTTCTTCACTTTCACTCAGGATAGCAATGTCATCAGCGAATCGTATCATTGATATCCTTTCACCTTGTATTTTAAATCCACACCTGAACGTTTCTTTTATTTCCATCATTGCTTCCTCGATGTACAGATTGAATAGTAGGGGCGAAAGGCCACAGCCTTGTCTTACACCCTTCTTAATACGAGCACTTCGTTCTTGATCGTCCACTCTTATTATTCCCTCTTGGTTGTTGCACATATTGTATATGACCCGTCTCTCCCTATAGCTTACCCCTACTTTTTTTCAGAATCTCGAGCAGCTTGCACCATTTTATATTGCCGAACGCTTTTTCCAGGTCGACAAATCCTATGAAAGTGTCTTGATTTTTCTTTAGCCTTGCTTCCATCATTAGCCGTAACGTCAGAATTGCCTGTCTCGTCCCTTTACTTTTCCTAAAGCCAAACTGATCGTCACCTAGCGCATTCTCAATTTTCTTCTCCATTCTTCTGTATATTATTCTTGTAAGCAGCTTCGATGCATGAGCTGTTAAGCTGATTGTGCGATAATTCTCGCACTTGTCAGCTCTTGCCGTCTTCGGAATTGTGTGGATGATGCTTTTCCGAAAGTCAGAAGGTATATCGCCAGACTCATATATTCTACACACCAACGTGAATAGTCGTTTTGTTGCCACTTCCCCCAACGATTTTAGAAATTCTGGTGGAATGTTATCTATCTCTTCTGCCTTATTTGACCGTAAGTCCTCCAAAGCTCTTTTAAATGCCGATTCTAATACTGGATCCCCTATCTCTTCTAAATCGAATCCTGTTTCTTCTTCTATCACATCAGACAATTCTGCACCCTCATAGAGGCTTTCAATGTATTCTTTCCACCTATCTGCTGTCTCCTCTGCATTTAAGAGTGGAATTCCCGTTGCACTCTTAATGTTACCACCGTTGCTTTTAATGTCATCAAAGGTTGTTTTGACTTTCCTGTATGCTGATTCCGTCCTTCCGACCATCATATCTTTTTCAATGTCTTCACATTTTTCCTGCAGCCATTTCGTCTTAGCTTCCCTGCACTTACTATTTATTTCATTCCTCAGCGACTTGTATTTCTGTATTCCTGATTTTCCCGGAACATGTTTGTATTTCATCCTTTCATCAATCAACTGAAGTATTTCTGCGATGGCCCTTTTCAGAGATGTCCATTCCTCTTCAACTGTACTGCCTACTGCGCTATTCCTTATTGCTGTATCTATAGCGTTAGAGAACTTCAAACGTATCTCGTCATTCCTTTGTACTTCCGTATCCCACTTCTTTGCGTATTGATTCTTCCTGACTAATGTCTTGAACTTCAGCCTACTCTTCATGACTACTATATTGTGATCTGAGTCTATATCTGCTCCTGAGTACGCCTTACAATCCAGTATCTGATTTCGGAATCTCTGTCTGACCATGATGTAATCTAATTGAAATCTTCCCGTATCTCCCGGCCTTTTCCATGTATACCTCCTCCTCCTGTGATTCTTGAACAGGGTATTCGCTATTACTAGCTGAAAGTTGTTACAGAACTCAATTAGTCTTTCTCCTCTTTCATTCCTTGTCCCAAGACCATATTCTCCTGTAACCTTTTGTTCTACTCCTTCCCCTATAATTGCTTTCCAGTCGCCCATGACTATTAGATTTTCGTCCCTCTTTACGTACTGCATTACCCTTTCTATATCCTCATACACTTTCTCTATCTGTTCATCTTCAGCTTGCGACGTCGGCATGTATACCTGAACTATCGTTGTCGGTGTTGGTCTGCTGTCGATTCTGATAAGAACAACCCGGTCACTGAACTGTTCACAGTAACACACCCTCTTCCCTACCTTCCTATGAATAACGAATCCCACACCAGCTATACCATTTTCTGCTGCTGTTGATATTACCCGATACTCATCTGACCAGAAATCCTTGTCTTCCTTCCACTTCACTTCACTGACCCCTACTATATGTAGATTGAGCCTTTGCATTTCCCTTTTCAGATTTTCTAGTTTCCCTACCACGTTGAAGCTTCTGACATTCCACGCCCCGACTCGTAGAACGTTATCCTTTCGTAGATTATTCAATCTTTTTCTCATGGTAACCTCCCCCTTGGCAGTCCCCTCCCGGAGATCCGAATGGGGGACTATTCCGGAATCTTTTCCCAATGGAGAGATCATCATGACACTTCTTCAATTACAGGCCACATGTCCTGTGGATACACGTTACGTGTCTTTAATGCAGTGGTTTCCATTGCCTTCTGCATCCTCATGTCGTTGATCATTGCTGATTCTTCCGCCTTTAGGGGCAATTTCCCACCCCTAGGACAAGAGAGTGCCCTGAACCTCTATCCGCTCCTCCGCCCTCTTTGACAAGGCCGTTGGCAGAATGAGGCTGACTTCTTATGCCGGAAGTCTTCGGCCGCCAATGCTGATTATTTATCAAAATTTTGGCAGCGGCGGGGATCGAACCTGGGACCGAAGACGTTTTTGATTGTGAATCAAAGACGCTACCCCAAGACCACGTGACTGGTGTTTACCATTAACTATTTGTGAAATTTTAAGACTCGCCAGATATTTTGTTCTTGAGAAAAACGCGTGTGTAAACTTTGAACTAAAAGCGTGGCGGTACTAAGTAAATTTTTTTATTGAGTATTTATGGCGAGCAAAAACTTTATTTAAAGACAACCACTGAATGCCGAGTGCAAAAGTAAATAGCAGTCTATTAACTGTGTTACTCTCGTAAATGATTTCGGAACTGGATAGGAAACGTTCTGGCTGTTTGAGTGTGACGAAGACTGTGAACAGGAACTTAAATGATTTGAACACATGTGGGCTGATGATCTTGCTTAATGGCAATAAAAAAAATCTTAATGTAAGTTTAAAAGGACCTTTTAACCTAGAAATTTGAATAGCAACCCATTTCCGATTTATTCTTTAGAGTTCACAAGACTATCTTCAGCTTTTTGTACTTATAGCGGCTTTCGACGTGTAGTTATGAAATCTCAGTTTCTTCAACACTGTTTTTCTTAGATCTCTTAAGGGGGGTAGGACGTCAAACGGGCCGACTTGGAGCAGGAGAAGCATCACAGGACATTTTAATTTCCACTGTCTACAGTTTTGCAAATAAATTCATAAAACTTTGTCAGCATGACCAGGATGGATTCAGAATTAACACTCACAGCAGTGGAAGTTCGAAAACAATAACAAAATAATTTTTTTTACATGTAAAATTTCATCTTTTTTTCACTTACTAATGGCATCATTTCTTGCTATAGGTACATTTTTCTTCATAAGTAAGAGAGATTCTTCGATGAATTTTGCACAGCATGCAAACCATACTCAAAGGTGAACGAAACTCTAGAGTTTTACAAATCTATTAAAAACTGTGGTAAAAATTGAGGTAATTAACTAGAAAATTTGTGTTTTTTTATAAACATGAAGTTTAAAATATAAGAGTTCATTCGTTTTTTCATAAATTAAGTAAATTCCCGAGTTTCAAACACCTGTAAATATGGTTTGTATACTGTGCAAAATTAATCGAAGAATATCTCTAACTTATGAAGAAAAGTGTACCTATAGCAACAAATGCAGCCATTAGTAAATGAAAGAATGATGAAATTTCACACGTAAAAAAATTTATTTTGTAATGTTTTAGAACTTCCACTGCAACGAGTGTGAATCTTGAATACTTCCTGGTGACGTTGACAAAGTTTTATGAATTTATTTGTAAAAGTATAGACAGTAGAAATTAAAATGTCCTGTTATGCCTCTCCTGCTCCAAGTCGTCCCGTTTGACCTCCTACCCCCCTTTAGCTGCAGTCAGGAGTTACGTGTGCAGACCTGCAGCAGTTTCGAGGTAGGTGGACAATGTATGTTGCAGAACCTCCGTCGATGTGCGAAAGAGCGCGTTACGTCGCAATGGGACGTCATCTATAACCAGCATTAACTGTCCCCGTGTTGTCCGAACAAGTGCAATAGGCACTGAATTCTGTCAAACAAACAGCCATCCGGCACCTGTAGAGCACAACGCACGCACCTTTGCATCCTTGCATTCAACATTCTGGCACCGATTATTAATGTATCAGAATTTCACATTTGCGATGGCCACCTTGCACTTAAATTTACCCTGAGATCTTGCAATACTGAGCACTTAAATATGTTACCTAGGCAAATGTATTCCCTAAATTTCAATATTCTACGTTAATTATTTTTTGGAGTTGCGATTTTTCTCCGTCAGTGTCGATATCTGCGATCTTCGTTCAGGAAGACAGTTCTGTTCTGGCTGCGAGCTGGTTTCAGTAATTAACGTGCTTTCAGGTCTAAATATGGTACTTCATTGACCAACCTAACTTCAGAACTTGACTGTGGTTGCTACGTGACAATACCAGAGCCGTTTAAAAACTACTAAAACTGACTATTTCTCTATTTGAAAACTTTCCCTTCTTTTGCAACTACTCGATATTGCCACAAATTGGTTTTTTGCGGTGCTGAACACGCCATCTATTTCACAGTATGGTGACAACAGGAGAGATCCTACTGTGCAACATAATGCAGCAATTACTATACTGTAAACCATTCGGCAGCTTGTGGAACAGGCTCTTCTCTGCTGCAGATGGGTTGGAGGAGATACTGGACGGCGTGCTGTCCTTGTTTTGGCCGAAGGAAGACGATGCAGGGGCATTGACGGCTGGTCGAGTTGGAGCAGGTCACCAAAGCTCCGAAGGTGAGCACCACTTCGTTTCCTGACGACGTATACCACACCAGTAGCACACACATGCACACACACACACCATGTGCTCACTAACGGACGTCACTCACTTCCGAAAATTTAGATGAACATCATCAAAAGCAAAACGAGGATAATGGAATGTAGTCGAATTATGTCGGGTGATGCTGAGGGAATTAGATTAGGAATTGAGACACTTATAGTAGTAAAGGAGTTTTGCTATTTGGGGAGCAAAATAACTGATGATGGTCGAAGTAGAGAGGATATAAAATGTAGACTGGCAATGGCAAGGAAAGCGTTTCTGAAGAAGAGAAATTTGTTAACATCGAGTATTGATTTAAGTGTCAGGAAGTCGTTACTGAAAGTATTTGTATGGAGTGTAGCCATGTATGGAAGTGAAACATGGACGATAAATAGTTTGGACAAGAAGAGAATAGAAGCTTTCGAAATGTGGTGCTACAGAAGAATGCTGAAGATTAGATGGGTAGATCACATAACTAATGAGGAAGTATTTAATAGGATTGGGGAGAAGAGAAGTTTGTGGCACAACTTGACTAGAAGAAGGGATCGGTTGGTAGGACATGTTCTGAGGCATCAAGCGATCACCAATTTAGTACTGGAGGGCAGCGTGCAGGGTAAAAATCGTAGACGGAGACCAAGAGATGAATACACTAAGCAGGTTCAGAAGGATGTAGGCTGCAGTATGTACTGGGAGATGAAGAAGCTTGCACAGGATAGAGTAGCATGGAGAGCTGCATCAAACCAGTCTCAGGACTGAAGACCACAACAACATATTTACCTATAAGGCTGTCCATCCTTCGTTCTGAATGTGGTAATTTCCAAGCGTCGCTTTTCCCGTTTTCTTCGCTATTGATCTTGTCTCTACTTTCTCATTGCTATGTGGGAGATTGCGACACTGTACCCACTAACACCAAGATACTTGCATCGACTGAGTTTTGGATTATTGCTGATGGCCGCTTTCTTTAACTGTTCACAGCTCTCTATTTAACTGCGTGACATGACCGGTGAATTACCTTCATGTCGAGTATTTATTCCTACATCTGTATTTACTAGCCTTGAAGTACTCATACTCAATACGCTGTGTCCACTGGAAAAGTCCGTCATCACACCAGGGTCCTCCTCACTTCTAATTTAATTGGTTCGACAACAGGATCGATTCTGTAGCACTTTCCAGTCTACTTTATGTTGCTGTTAAATGTGTTTCAGCTATAGATCTAGTCTGTAGTGTTCCTGTGGGTACATACGTTAACTACAAGATTTTTTATCCTTTTTGTACAGATGCAGTGGGTCGAACATCTGCATTCCCAGGCGGCAGCTGGGGAGTGCACTGGGCTCTTACGTGATCATCTGGTGAGTGGCATACAGTACATATCTTAAACTGACTCCCGAAAATGTCTAACACTCTGCACCCCGAAGAAGTAATGAAACATGGGATGTGTTTTGTCAGCTCATTTTTTACCTGCCTTACACAACTGGATAGATTCGATAATTGCTGAGGAGGTACTGAAACGAATTAGACAGAAAAGAGATTTATGGCTCAACTTACTAAAAGAAGTATCTTTTAACGGGACACTTCCTGAGGTATCAAGCAATCGTCACTTTGATTTCAAAGCGTCACGACGGTGAGGTGGCTCAAATAGGTGTAGCTTGCACTGGTTGTACACAAATGAAGAAGCTAGCTGTTGAGTATTGACAACTGTGATCAGATGCATCAAAACGGTCTTCTGGCTGAAAAGACCAAATGAAAATCGTTCACTGGACCACATAAAAACATCACATTCACTGCTAAACGTGCTGCAGGCAAAAACATCACCTGTGTGATCCTTGAACACGCAGTACTGTTCAAAAACCCACCTCCCACAATAACAGGATCACAAATTGCTCTGATCTGACGATCACTGATCAATTATATCACCCAGTGCAGCGAAAATTACTTTCTTCATTAACACACCCATAACACATCCAAGGAAACTTCTCACAAAATGAAGTACACAGAAGTAATCACACCACTCGAGGTTACCAATAGCTTAGAAACAAAAATATGGGTAGGCTGTGTGACTAGATTCTAAACAATGTTAAGAAATTTAGTTAGTTTTTCAAATAGCTCTACCACTGGGCTCATCAAAAGAAGAGATTAAGCATGCCGCCATACTATATTCAGGAACCGTCTCTCGTAAAATTGCTACTTTGGGCAACACTGTTACCGATTCAATATAACAGCCTAGTGTAACGTTGTGCATATCATCGTAACATTTCCCTTCACTTTTACTGAGGACAGCAGTACCACCACTGAATCTTATCACTGATATCCTTCCATCCTGAATTTAAACCCACACCTGATCCTTTCATTTACTTTCGTCATCATTTCGCTGATGGGCAGACTGAATAGTATGGGCGAAAGACTAGGTAGAGCCCTGAATTTTCCTGAGAAACTGAAACATATTCCACTATTTTACATCGTGGAACCCTTTTTGCAGTCTTGCTTCTACAATAATGAGCGACGTCAGAGGTGCCTCTCTGGTGCCTTTACCTACATCTACATCTACATCCATACTCTGCAAGCCACCTGACGGTGTGTGGCGGAGCGTACCTTGAGTACCTCTATCGGTTCTCCCTTCTATTCCAGTCTCGTATTGTTCGTGGGAAGAAGGATTGTCGGTATGTCTCTGTGTGGGCTCTAATCTCTCTGATTTTATCCTCATGGTCTCTTCGCGAGATATATGTAGGAGGGAGCAATATACTGCTTGACTCCTCGGTGAAGGTATGTTCTCGAAACTTCAACAAAAGCCCGTACCGAGCTACTGAGCGTCTCTCCTGTAGCATCTTCCACCGGTGTTTATCTATCATCTCCGTAACGGTTTCGTGATTACTAAATGATCCTGTCACGAATCGCGCTGCTCTCCGTTGGATCTTCTCTATCTCTTCCATCAACCCTATCTGGTACGGATCCCACACTGCTGAGCAGCATTCAAGCAGTGGCCGAACAAGCGTACTGTAACCTATTTCCTTTGTTTTCGGATTGCATTTCCTTAGGATTCTTCCAATGAATCTCAGTCTAGCATCTGCTTTACCGACGATCATCTTTTTATGATCATTCCATTTTAAATCACTCCTAGTGCGTACTCCCAGATAATTTATGGAATTATCTGCTTCCAGTTGCTGACCTGCTATATTGTAGCTAAATGATATGGGATCTTTCTTTCTATGTATTCGCAGCATCTTTCCTCAATCAAAGCTTCCTTTTCCATTCTTCGGTGTGTTATACTTGTCAGTCGATTTTTCGGTAGTTCTCGCTCTTATAAGCCCTTGGAATTCCGTGTAGTTGGCAGACTAAAAATCTTTCAATCGAACTTGAAAAGTCGTTTGGTTTTCACTTTCACTCATGATTTTAGAAATGTAGATATGCTGTCGATGTCTGTAGATTTATTTGATCGTAAGTGCGTCGAAACTCTGATAAGTGCCATTACTGGATCCCTACGTCTTTCATCTCGACTTCCATTTCTACCCCTCGTAGAGGCCTTCAATGAACTCTTTCCACCCATTCGCTCACTCTGCCCAGCGTTTAATAGTGGAATTCCTGTTGCACACTTAGTTGCTTATATAGCTGTTTTGCTCTGTTTCGGGGTAATGATTTAATCCTTGCTTAGGTAAAGATGTAGTAATTTGAGGTTTCCATGTTTCGGGTTTCTCCTGCACAAATAATACGCAGTTAAATTTTAAGAGAACTAGTTAAGGAAGAGGGAGAGTAGTTTTAGATTATCGATTAGTGTTTATTGGCTTTGCCTGACGAACTCTTAGTGACTGGTATAACAGCCCTTACATTGTAAAAGGCTGCCGCAGCATATCATTATCATATTTACAGTCCTCTCTAAAAGTCCTATGTTTGTTACTCACAGCTGGTGGTGGAAGTAGTCTGAAGAAGACCAAGGCTTATTACTAACAGTTGGTGGTGGAAGTCTTTTCAGCGGATGGTTACACTGCTTCCAGTACAAACAATTTCCCTCTTCCGAGAACTTTTAACTTAATGCGGGGCTAACCAGTATGTCTTTGTTTCAGGGAGTTACAAAACTCACTTCACGTGCAATGTTTCTCTGTCGTTTCTGTGTTCTATTTACTTCCGTGCATACACGTTTACAAGTGAGAAACGCCCTTTGAGTTTGCCTTTTCCGGTATCCTGTCAATGCACATTGGATTCACGCTGTCTCCTTCGAATATGTTTGGGTCCACCAAACAATTCGGTGGTCTCGTCACAAACCACTGCAGCTTCTTCTTTGTAATAGATGGACTTCATTTGAATAGCGTACACTACTTTCAGAGGGCAAGTGCCTCCCAAGTTACTTCAGCAGATGCTTCACGAGAACAACCACAATCGATACAAACAACGTTACCGCTGGTAGAATGGCTCCCAAGTATGGTGTCGGATGGTATTTGTAAAGTCACAGTATTACCAAGTAGCCACTGAAGGTTTAAGTGGTGTCCCAGAAGACGACGAGCGTTTCCCTCGTAAAAATGTCGAGCTGGTTACACCGCAAAATCAGATGCAACGCCGGTGAACCATTCAAGCAGGTATCGCCCCATAACAAGAGCGAGCTGTCAGGGTCAATAGATTTAATATACTGAACCTGCCTACATAACCGTAACTTGTACGTATACATGACCATTACATAAAAAGTGGACACATCTTTAACTGCTGGGATAAACGGTATTGAATATACACGTAATTCGGAATTATATTTTGCATCGCGTTTGCCGTCATCTCCATTCTTACCTGAACACACACGCAACTGAAAAATTCGTACTGAAACATTAAACTCAAATAATTACACACATAAAGGTCCCGCATATTACGGGTGCACCAAACGAACATTAATAATCAGACATCAATTACTTTTAAAATTGTTATCCTTCTACCTTACAGTTAAAGGCAACAAAGTGATAGTTACAGAATTATTCTCGTGATATACATTGAATACACATATATGATTTTGTGTTCCATGTCTCTTACCGAGCTTTCTGTATTCTGCCAACAGGAGTGGACACGCCAACACCATCCCGCTGACAGAAGAAGACTAGATGACAAAACAAATCAGCTCGAGACAATTGCCGTGCCTCCAGCATCAGAAGCCGCGACTACTGCAGAATCATTATCTCAGCCCTCTGATATGCAGTTAGAGATAGATGCTAGACAACCAGCAGACTCAGTAGAAACTATGGCAGAATGGCCTGAGGAGCCCTCTAATGAGAAGTTGGATAGAGATGATGAGCCGCCAGCAGACTCAGTAGAAACTATGGCAGAATGGCCTGAGGAGCCCTCTAATGAGGAATGTTTGGAAGCCACCTCTACCTTTGCAGCATATTGTCGTTTTAGAGATTCTCTTAGTTGTGGCATTATGAAACTAACGCCCTTAAAAGCAGGACCATTTCCTATCAAAACAGCCTTTATCGTTTCAGGGCCACCGAAGAAGAGGGCCTTTACTCAACGGAAGGTGTGTCCTATTAAGGCGGCCTTCATAGTCACAGGCCCTCCAAAGATAAGAGCATTTACTCCAAGGAAGGTCTGTCCCATTAAAACGTCCTTTTGTGTTACTGAACCACCGAAGAAGAAGGCATTCACTTGTAAAATTTTTGTACCAAGTAAATCTCAAGTCTCTGGTTTTGATGTGACTAACAATGTGAAGTGCCCTTCAAAATTGGGTCAGTCTTGATTGTAGCCTTGTCATCAATAAAATTTTAATGTACGCTTTTTAGAAGATGTTTGAAATTAATTTGCAAATGTTTTGAATAAATCAAAATTTAATGTGAACCTTCGTTTGCTTTTTTCCTATTTACTCAGTTATTGTAGAAATACAGCGAGGAAGATAATTTTTTTTACTTCTATTTGTTTGGATGACTGTTTTTGTGATGGTACTGGTTTGTATAGTGCGCTAAACTGCTATTTCGTCAGCACCCACACTTAACAAAATGAACACAACTGTGGTTATTAATTGTTAGGAGCAACCAACAAAACGTAAATTAAAAAATGGAATCTACAACAATCTTGGGGTTGTCTTCTTCACATTTTTTTCACAAGCAGCAAAAGAGGGACAAGTCAGGGCAGTGTGTGACTAAAATACATTGACTGTAAAGACACAACCTCAAAATAGTGGAACATGAAAGTGTATCTTCACGGGCAACAGGAAATGAAACGGTGTAGCGACCATTTTACAAACAAAGTAAATTCTTCTACCTAAGCCACTATCGACGAGACCAGTCATAAAATAGAATCTTAACACACGAACCACATTCAGTTCATCATCTAAAACAAAGGTCAACTGGTGAGTAGGTTGCTTGGTATAAAGCGCATTTAGTTACAGTGTGGCGTAGGAAAAGGTTTGCACTACAAGAACAGTACACAAGTGGGTATTCCTGCCGAAGGAGGAACCCATGCGTCAAAGGACAGTTTGCTATCCGGAGATGCGTTAAAAGTACTTGCTGCCGCCGCTGTCTCCGTAAGGAGATGCGCTACGGTCGTGTCGTCGGTTTCACGCGCCTCAGTTTGTTCTCCAAGGGTAACCACTCCTCCCACAGACGCACGAAGTTGTCTCTCAATGGCGAGGGAGCTGCATGGACAGTGAGAGGACATTCAGAAATTGTAATCTCCAGACAGGCATCATTAGCCGCTGCATCTGCTGCTATGTTGCATTTGCCTAAACGAAAAGTAATTGTTTTTTCTGGTTTTGAAGTATTGAATTTATCGAAGATTTCAAAGAGTATCTCTGGAAGTTTCGAAGGGTGCTGCCCCGGCCGGACCTACAATAAAAATTAAAGTAAATTTAACGTGAGAGCTAATCACTACGAGGTTTGCTGCTGGATGTACGTCAGCGTGGAATACGTAAACGACTGCAGCTACTTGCTGCAATCGCGCTGAAGCCTAAACGTCGAATTGGAGTTCACTGCTGCAACGGCTCAGAACAGCGAGCAGGAATGTGCAGCTGCAGTAGTTTTAAATGCGTCCATTGGTCCGAGAGATTACATGACGATGACTGCATGACAATAAACGTAGGTTGAAGCTGTACTGAAGAAATACGGATGCTTATCAAGCTCCGCGAAATGAGATGGGCGTCCCCGGAGATACGACGACCTCCTTTCCAGAAATTTTGATAACCGGCAACAGCGGCGGACTGCTGAACGATTCTGTAGCCGCCAACGTACATTTTGCGTGAGGATATCGAAGAGAAATTGTGCTCTTAGGAGACGTATACATTATCTGATCAAAAGTATCGAGACACCCCTTTGCATTTAGGAATTTACCACTAGATGTAAGGAGAGGCGGACTTGTCAGTATAAATGGAGCTGCGTTTTACTGTGTTGTCAGTAGAGAACGGGTAAAAGCAGAACGGATCACTAGGGAGAACCTGGTGACGTCGAACGTGGACTAGTCAGTGGATGATTCAAGTCGCCCAGTTCGATTGATTGTGATGTGGAAACTTGAGGGAACCACTACAGTTAAAACAAGACTAAAATAATTACTAAAAACGGTTTTCCGAAATTCCTTTGCGAAAGTAGACGAAATGAAAATTCCAGAATTAGAATGGGGAACAACTTTCAACTTGAGTCACATAGAGGTGTATGAAAGGCTTATTTCAATAGTGGTACAAGTCCACTTTTGTTTATTCTGACATACAGAGTGTTAAAGTTAAATGAGCGCTGAAAATTCTGCAATTGAGTTACCAGAAATATTCAAGCATATGGTTTCTTGCTAGAGATGAACCTTTCTTTCTGTTTGTTTAGACCATTAATGTCATAAGCATTATAGAGAGAAAAGTGGAAGTAATAGACTTGTACCACTATTTAAATAAGCCCTTCATATATCCTCGGTGTAGAGAAGCAGCTGAAGTCACTTAATAGAGACAATGCCTCCAGAGTGTACACCAGTCGGGTTATTTTCACCGTGTGCTGATACAATAGCTCGTCTAAAGATCCGTACCTCAACAAAGGATATAATATTAATTCGCTGAATTATAATCTCATATCTGTAACGTTGACATGCAGGAGGATTTTGAAAGATATTTTGTGTTCGAAAATTATGAACTACCTCAAAGAAAATCATTTATTGACAAATAAATTCAGAAAATATGGTTACTGCGAAATACAAATATCTCTTTATTCTCAAGAAGTAATTAGTGCTATCGTGAATGGATGTCAAATTGATTCCATATTTATAGATTTCCAGAAGGCTTTTGTCAGTGCTCCTCGTAAACGACTCCCAATCAGATTGCGTACTTATGGCGGGTCGTCTCAGTTCTGTGACTAGATCCGTGATTTCCTGTCATAGAGAGCATAATTCGTAGTAAATGACAGAAAGTTAATGAGTGAAACGAAAGTAATATCTGGCGCTCCCCAAGGAAGTGTTATAGGTGTTCTGCTGTCAATGATCTATATCAATAATTTGAGGAGCCCTATTACATTGATTGCAGATTATGCTGTCACTTGCCGCCCTTTGAAGCCATCAGATGATTAAAAGGACTTAGACCAGACTGAGAAGTCATCTCCATCGTACTTAAATGAATCTACTAAAAAACTCCACTTAAATGAATCCACTAAAATAAATCACACAAACCTAAAGCCTGTGAATACTAGTATATACTTAACGATCACAACTACGAATAATTAAAATAGAATTAGATAATGCTGTTCAGAGAGCTAAGCGTTGCATTGCAGGAACACTTAGAAAATGTAACAGATCTACTAAAGAGACTGCTTACGCTCTCCTTGTCTATTCTCCTCTGGAGCACTGCTGCGAGAATTTATCAAGAAAATCTAAAAGGTTAAAAACAGGGTTGCTCGTTTTGTATTATCACGAAATAGGGGACACAGTGCTACGGATATGATACGCAAATCAGGTGGCAATCATTACAACAAATGAGTTTTTTTAGCGTCAGAATCATCTCATGAAACTTCAGTCACAAACTTAATCCTCCCAATACGAAAACTATTTTGTTGGCACCCACCTAAAAAGGGAGAAAAGCCCGTATAATAAATTTCTGTAAATCAGAGCTCGCACGGAAAAAGTTAAATGTCCGTTTTACCCTTGCGCTATTCAGAAGTGAAATGGCAGAGAAGTAGCTTCAAATCGGTTACTTAACCTGCCAGGAAGCTTCCTGTCAGCGCACATTCCACTGCGGAATGAAAGTTTCTTTCTGGAAGCGTCCCCCGTCGTGTGGCTAAGCCATTTCACCCCAATATCGTTTCCTCCAGGAGTCTTAGTCACGCAGGTTTCACTAGGAGCTACGGTGATTTTTGGAAGGTGGGAGATGAAATGCTGGCGGAAGTGCGTGGTGGCTCAGTCGGTAGAGCACTTGTGTGCGAAAGGCAAATGTTACGATTCCGAATCTGGGTGCGGTACACATATTTAACCTGCCAGGAAGTTGACATAAGCGCATACTCCACTGCAAGGCGTACATTTATTTCTCCTCTTGAGTGTGAATTGCATAGTAAACAAAAAATTTGTTTTTCGTGGGGATGATGCTGTGGTGTATCGAGAGATTGTAACAATGGAAAATTGTACTGAAATGCAGAAGGATGTGCAGCGAATTGACGCATGGTGCAGGGAATGGCAATTGAATTTCAATGTAGACAAGTGTAATGTGCTGCGAATACATAGAAAGATAGATCCCTTATCATTTAGCTACAAAATAGCAGGTCAGCAACTGGAAACAGTTAATTCCATAAATTATCTGGGAGTACGCATTAGGAGTGATTTAAAATGGAATGATCATATAAAGTTGATCGTCGGTGAAGCAGATGCCAGACTGAGATTCATTGGAAGAATCCTAAGGAAATGCAATTGGAAAGCAAAGGAAGTAGGTTACAGTACGCTTGTTCGCCCACTGCTTGAATACTGCTCAGCAGTGTGGGATCCGTACCAGATTGTGTTGATAGAAGAGATAGAGAAGATCCAACGGAGAGCAGCGCGCTTCGTTACAGGATCATTTAGTAATCGCGAAAGCGTTACGGAGATGATAGATAAACTCCTGTGGAAGACTCTGCAGGAGAGATGCTCAGTAGCTCGGTACGGGCTTTTGTTACAGTTTCGAGAACATACCTTTACCGAAGAGCCAAGCAGTATACAGGGTGAGTCACGTAACGTTACCGCTGGATATATTTCGTAAAACACATCAAATACTAACGAATCGATTCCACAGACGGGACGTGAGGAGAGGGGCTAGTGTAACTGGTTAATACAAACCATAAAAAAATGTACGAAAGTATGTTTTTTTAACACAAACCTACGTTTTCTTAAATGGAACCCCGTTAGTTTTGTTAGCACATATGAACATATAAACAAATACGTAATCAGTGCCGTTTGTTGCATTGTAAAATGTTAATTACATCCGGAGATATTGTAACCTAAAGTTGATGCTTGAGTACCACTCCTCCGCTGTTCGATCGTGTGTATCAGAGAGCACCGAATTACGTAGGGATCCAAAGGGAACGGTGATGGACCTTAGGTACAGAAGAGACTGGAACAGCACATAACGTCCACATGCTAACACCTTTTTATTGGTCTTTTTCACTGACGCACATGTACATTACCATTAGGGGAGAGGTACACGTACACACGTGGTTTCCGTTTTAAGTTACGGAGTGGAATAGAGTGTGTCCCGACATGTCAGGCCAGTATATGTTCAATGTGGTGGTCATCATTTGCTGCACACAATTGCAGTCTCTGGCGTAATGAATGTCGTACACGCCGCAGTACATCTGGTGTAATGTCGCCGCAGGCTGCCACAATACGTTGTTTCATATCCTTTGCGGTTGTAGGCACATCACGGTACACATTCTCCTTTAACGTACCACTCAGAAAGAAGTCCAGAGGTGTAAGATCAGGAGAACGGGCTGGCCAATTTATGCGTCCTCCACGTCCTATGAAACGCCCGTCGAACATCCTGCCAAGGGTCAGCCTAGTGTCAATTGCGGAATGTGCAGGTGCACCATCATGCTGATACCACATACGGCGACACGTTTCCAGTGGGACACACTCTATTCCACTTCGTAATTGAAAACGGAAACCACGTGTGTACTTGTATCTTACCCCTCATGGTAATGTACATGTGCGTCAGTGAAAAAGACCAATAAAATGTTGTTAGCACGGGGATGTAATGTGCTGTTCCAGTCTCTTTTGTACCTAAGGTCCATCACCGTTCCCTTTGGATCCCTACGTAATTCGGTGCTTTCCGATACACACGATCGAACAGCGGAGGAGTGGTACTCTAGCGTCAACTTTAGGTTACAATATCTCCGGATGTAATTAACATTTTACAATGCAACAAACGGCATCGATTACGTATTTGTTTATATGTTCAGATGTGCTAACAAAACTAACGGGGTTCCATTTAAAAAAACGTAGGTTTGTGTCAAAAAACATACTTCCGTGCATTTTTTTATGGTTTGTATTAACCAATTACACTAGCCCCTCTCCTCACGTTCGGTCTGTGGAATCGATTCGTCAGTATTTGATGTGGTTTACGAAATATATCCAGCGGTAATGTTAGGTGACTCACCCTGTATTGCTCCCTCCTACGTATATCTCGCGAAGAGACCATGAGGATAAAATCGGAGAGATTAGAGCCCACACAGAAGCATACCGACAATCCTTCTTTCCGCGAACAGTACGAGACTGGAATAGAAGGGAGAACCGATAGAGGTACTCAGGGTACCCTCCGCCACACACCGTCAGGTGGCTTGCGGAGTGTGAAGTAGATGTAGATGTAGATCCACAGCTTCCAAATGCTTCATAAAAGAAAACATGATCCGAAGTAGGCTGTAATGTAATCTTTATTTAAATCGTGCGATTAGCTAATTTCGACAACTTGTCTTTTTCAAATACATGTGTGATATTACGTATTACATGTCGTAATTATCACATTATTTTTCACTACATGTAAAAGCAGACGATATATTCCATCCTTACACTGTGAATGCATACACATTGTTGACAACAAAATATCAGCGGGTGTTAGTCGTCAAGGTGTGGTACTTAGAGCAAAGAACACGATATGATATTTAAAGTTCTCGCGTTAATGTGGATGCATTCACAGTGTAAGGATGGAATACAACTTCTACTTTTACGTTTAGTGAATGATAATGCGACAATTACGACATGTAATACACAATATTACACAAGTGCTTGAAAAAGACAAGTTGTCGAAATTAGCTAATCGCACAATTTAAATAAAGGTAGCCTACTTTACAGCGTACTACGGACAATTTCCTCTTATATGAAGCAAAGTAATCATGTAGATGTAAAAAATTTGTGTTTAGGCTTGCAACTGAGCATTGTTGAGTAACTATCAATTTTTACTCACTTGGAGAAAGATCCGAGAAGATTTATACACGAAAAGAAAAACTAATTAAAAAATGAAACGTAAAAAAAATATTTTGTCGAAAATCTTACAAACATCCTCGTACAAATACGAAGCAAACATTTAAATGAAACGTACAAGACTTCACGTTATTGATGCTCGAACTCATCATATAGAATGTACCCAACAGATTTCTAGGAGTCATTAAGGCGAAGTGTGGACTCACCAGGTATTATTGGCCGCCAATATGTGTCCGGATACTTATGAAGAGATAAGGTAAACAATATATTTCCCTGTCGCCATTTGCGAGTGGAACTGGAAATTACTTGTACTGGTAATAGATATCCTCGACCATGCTCCGTATGATCGCACTTAGGTTATGTATGTACAGGATGTTTCACAGTTTATGTAACACACTTCAAGAGATTGTAGAGGGAACTTAGTAGATCAAGTTCTACGTAGGAACCCATACTGGGAAACGTCATTCAACAACACTACAGCTGGCCGCGGTGGCCGTGCCGTTCTAGGCGCTTCAGTCCGGAACCGCGCTATTGCTACGGTCGCAGGTTCGAATCCTGCCTTGGGCATTGATGTGTGTGATGTCCTTAGGTTAGTTAGCTTTAAGTAGTTCTAAGTTCTTGGGGACTGATGACCTCAGATGTTAAGTCCCATAGTGCTCAGAGCTATTTGAACCATTTGAACAGCACTACAGAGCGTCAAAGTTATGGGCGTTGACGCCTGTAAATGTGTGCATACACATTGTGAGATCACGAGATGATGTTATAAACTTTCTATGATGAAAGATAAATGCATCAATCTGAGGTAAGGGTCCCTGTACCGGAAAGGAAGAAGAATGTTAAAAGCAAAACTGTTCTGATACCTATGCCAGTGTAATACATGTACTGGTACTGTTGTTGCTAAGATTGTAGGGTAGGCTACTTTCTGATCCACTAGCGTGGATCAAAACAAGGAAAATATGTCGAGTAAACATGGACTCAAAAATGCATGCCTGACGGGCTATAAGCATTTGTTCATCTTTGCTACTGCGAACCACATCTCCTCTATTGCAGAGGTACTCATAACTCTTAAGGTATGGACACTGGACTCGCATTCGGGAGGACGACGGTTCAATCCCGCGTCTGGCCATCCCGATTTAGGTTTTTCGTGATTTCCATAAATCACTCCAGGCAAATTCCGGGATGGTTCCTTTAAAAGGGTACGACCGACTTCCTTCCCCGTTCTTCCCTATTCCGATGAGACCGATGACCTCGCTGTCTGGTCTCTTTCCCCAAAGAACAAACCCAACCCTCTTAAGATATGCATTTTAGTGCCCATATGTACCGTACAATTTTTCTTGTTATGGTGCATATTAGCGCCTCGGAAAATTGCCTACCCCACAATCTTAGCAACAGCACTACCGGTACATGTACTTCGCTGTCAGAGGTATCAAAACGATTCTCAGTTTTAAATTCTAACTCGTCCGTTTCCGGTACAGGATCCATTACTTCAAATTGATACACATATCCTTTTCCGTCAGCCTACAAACTTTGTAACGGCATTACGGAAGCACCTGTATGTAGATACATTTACATTTTCCGGCGCCGGTGACACGCCTTGTAGCTAGATGGCGTTTCCGGACATCGGACCTGATCTGGTGTGTCCGCTCTGAAACCTCTAGAAGTGTGCAACGTGAATCGTGAAACAGCTTGTAAATTTAGATGTAAGTCCAACCCATAATATCATTTGAAAAATGTTTCAGTGCATTTCCCACGGACACTGACGCGTGCAGAGCCCTCCCTGACCCAGAAGGCCGTCGCCGGCTGTGGAGCGCTACCAACCAGCCAGCCAGCCAGCCGGCAGCCCCCTCCAACCCCGCCTCGCCGGTTCTTGTCGCGCTCAGCAGCGGCGTGGCGCGCCGCGCCGGAACTCGCGCCATTAATCAGCACCGCTAATTAATCAACTTGCCGCCGTGTCCGTCTCAGCCGGCGTCGTTCGCAGCCGCGGGCCCGAAAGGTGCGTCCCAAAAACAAGCGCCAGTTTTCTCCGAGAACCCGACCCCCTCCCTTCCGGCCTCTCACCACGTCCCTGCTTTGCATCGCTGATCCCACCTCAAAATATGGCTGCTCCTGACGTCAACAATCAACCCCGCTAGGCGTGGTCGTCACACTTAGCTGTACTGAAGGCCTTTTTAGATTAATTAATCCCTTGTTCTGTTAGCCGAGTACACTTAACCTTCCAACGCAATTTAAGAAGGCGCTTCCATTCCCGCTCTCAACATCATAAAAGTCCACAGGCCCTCAAAAGTCTGTAAGGTGACAACAGCTGATTAATTGTAATCAGAAACTCTGCCACTAGATATTTAAAAACACTTTTACGTGAAGCGAGTCCGGGCTACAAACCTAGAGGTAAATAAGTTTCTTTCAGCAAGAAAGTCAGATGTTACCCCTAGCCTGAAGCAGAGACAAGTGTTTTTATTTCAGTTTGTTTACCTCACTCAACAAAAGAATTTCCCACAAAAATGGCTCTGAGCACTATGCGACTTAACTTCTGAGGTCATCAGTCGCCTAGAACTTTGAACTAATTAAACCTAACTAACCTAAGGACATGACACACATCCATGCCAGAGGCAGGATTCGAACCTGCGACCGTAGCGGTCGCTCGGCTCCAGACTGTAGCGCCCAGAACCGCACGGCCACTCCGGCCGGCCAATTTCCCACATGCAAGGTTATTTTCGTCTTCCTTTTCTTCTTTAGTAAATTATCAGATTTGTGAAGAAGTTAGTATCATTTTCCCGTACGTTTAATAAATACGACAGATTCACACACTACAGGGATTTCAGGCATCAAGAATATATTCTCCTTCACAATTTCCAACATTCTGCCAACACTTTGGTACATTTTGCGATTCCGCGACTTTAGAAAGCACATGGTTTTGATCCGAAGAGCTTGTCAATCCGACTTCGGAGCGCATTTTCATACAGAAATGGAGTTCTTTGAAGACTGTTTGGTTCAGAGCGGAAAGCTGAAAATCTGAGGTCACAAAATCGGGTGAATAAGGTGTCTGCACAATGACTCCCCATCCAAACACCTGTATAGCACTTTTCGTCAATCTAGCAGAATGCGGGAGAGCGTTATCTTGGAGTGGCATCACAACACGCTGTCTTCTTGGTAGTTGTTCTTGGACTGCGTCTGAAACACGTCTCGGTCGTTGACAGTAAATGACAGCTGCGATGGCTATACCTAGGGGAAGCAATTTATAGCACACCACACCGCAGCTGTGCCACCAGATACATAACATTATCTTTTGTAATGCGTGCAGGCCTTTTTACGGGGAGTTTCTGCTTCGTTTGGGCTCAAACACTCCTGTCTTTTCTTTATGTCAGCGTAAAGGCACACTTTCCTCGTTACCAGTAACGATACAGGACAGAATGGTCGGTGTTGTTGACGAGCCAACTGATGACGGCCAACCAGAGGTGCACTGATTATCGTGATTTTGGGTTGGAGCATGCGATACCCTTACACCTACACACGCTGTGTGAAGTGGCATTATTCCCATACACGGCGTAAATTTTCTTGCTGCCTCTGCTGCTGTCAGCTCTCTCCTGAACTCAAACAGAAGAACATGTCCGAAATGTTTCGATTTCTCCACTTTGCATTTCATTTTCTAACGTCAACAGCTCCGCTCACTATCTTCAAGTGACAAAATGACGGCAACATGTAAACTCAAACAGCAGTGGTGAACTGTAAATAAAAAACGACATTCGATAAATTCCTACTGCGGCCGGACAAATTGCGTGATTACCACACTCTATGTTTACTTCACCGACTCCTCGTCGCGCAAGCACCCCAGTATCTTGCTTCAGAGATTAAACACCTTTCATGCCATCATAATCGAAACACGAGGCCACTCTTATTTGGTATCCTAATTGTACCCACTCACAAAACAAAAACTTTTGCAAACTCCTTCTCAGTTGCCGCTGTCCGCCTCTGGAACAAACTGCACCTTACCATGCGCAAAATTCAATCCCCTGCTGTTTTTAAGAAAAAGCGAAGCATTTCCTACTCTCATCCTCATAACTTATTCCACAAGATTATTGTACAAGGCCAATCCTCTCCTCTGTCAAATAGCAAAGCTAGTGTCTCCTATCTTGCTCCTTTTTCTTCTTCCTCTTCATCTATTTCTATCAACCACGCAATCTTCTTTTCCTTCATATTTCCTTAATTATGTTACATCATGTAGCTATTCTTCTCCTTCCTTCACCATCAGTCTCCCTCATACTCCCTGCTGCTAGCACTCCTATCTAAAGGCTGTCTCTTTCATAATGTCTAATTATAACAGTACATATCATCTACGAATATAAACTCTATATGTGTGTATTTTTCCAAGCGTGCCTTTGTAATTGTTTATTTCACTTTTTGTACTAGATGTAGTTTAACATACCTACTAAAACATATGAATGTAATATAAGTAGTGTGGTGTCACCGCCAGACACCACACTTGCAAGGTGGTAGCCTTTAAATCAGCCGCGGTCCGTTAGTATACGTCGGACCCGCGTGTCGCCACTATCAGTGATTGCAGACCGAGCGCCGCCACACGGCAGGTCTAGTCTAGAGAGACTCAATAGCACTCGCCCAAGTTGTACAGCCGACTTTGCTAGCGATGGTTCACTGTCTACATACGCTCTCATTTGCAGAGACGGCAGTTTAGCATAGCCTTCAGCTACGTCATTTGCTACGACCTACCAAGGAGCCATATTCAGTTACTACGAATGTATTCTGAACAAATAATATTGTGAATCATGTACCGTCAAGAGCGACGTTCGTCATTAATGGATTGAAGTTAAGAATCAAACTAATTACGTCCGCTTTCTGAATTCAAATTCCTTGTCATGTTCCAGACCTCACGTCAGCATAGTCCTTCCCTTCTCACGCCAGCCGGCGTGAGCTAAAACGCGTACATTTTAGCCTCCATTCGTAACACGGTGTCGGCTCTTCTGCCAACACGACAAGTAGAATGCCCGGTTAGATGTAAGAGAGGGCCTGATGGTCCAAATCTTGCCAGGTTTAATAAATAAATAAACAAATAAAAACCAGAATCACAACAGGCGAAACAATAACGCTACAGACGTATGCACCAACCTGATATTCGGCAAGCTAAGTGTTGGTCACGTTTACACAGGATGATTATAAAACAGTGACAGGCTGTATCCAAACGATTACTAACAAGGGAACCTCCCCATCGCACCCCCCTCAGATTTAGTTATAAGTTGGCACAGTGGATAGGCCTTGAAAAACTGAACACAGATCAATCGAGAAAACAAGAAGGAGTTGAGTGGAACTATGAAAAAATAAGCAAAATATACAAACTGAGTAGTCCACGCGAAGATATGCAACATCATGGATATTTTGAGCACAGGAGCGTCGTGGTCCCGTGGTTAGCGTGAACAGTTGCGGAGCGAGAAGTCCTTGGTTCGAGTCCTCCCTCATCTGAAAATTTTAATTTCTTTATTTTCGCAAAGTTATGATCTGTCCATTCGTTCATTGACGTCTCTGTTCACTGTAATAAGTTTAGTGCCTGTGTTTTGCGACCCCACCGCAAAACTGTGCGATTAGTAGACGAAAGGACGTGCCTCTCCAATGGGAACCTAAAACATTTGATCGCAAGGTCATAGGTCAACCGATTCCTCCACAGGAAAACAAATCTGATATATTCTATACGACACTGGTGACGGCATGTGCGTCACATGACAGGAATATGTTGTCGACCCACCTAACTTGTACACTTGGCGAATGGGTAAAAAGATTCTTCTACCTTGCCCGATTTAGGTTTTCTTGTGGATGTGATAATTACTCCCAAAAAAGAGATGAAAACATAAGAGTTTGTCACATAAACTGCAACAAATGAATCCAACAGTTTCACAATCGCACACTTTTCCCTGTGCTCTGTCAAAACATATGTTTCTAACGTTTTCAAATTTTTCCATGTGTAGACCGTCAAATCCTGCATATGTCCAAGCAAATCTGAATATGTCCTGGAATTTTGGAGAGCGAAGTTGATTATGTGTGAGTGCCTGAACTTTGATAATTGACTGAAAATAAAAATTAAACGTTTCGCTCGAAGAAAGACTTGAACTAAGGACCTCTCATTCCCCAGCTGCTCACGGTAACCACGGGACCACGGCGCTCCTAATTTCAGTCTGCCCTTGATGTTGCCTATCTTGCGCATGGACTACTCAGTTTGCATATTTTGCTTATTTTTTCATAGTTCCACACAACTTCTTCCTGTTTTCGCGATTGATCTGTGTTCAGTTTTTCAAGGCCTATCCACTGTGCAACTTGTAACTAGATCTGAGGGGGGGTGCGATGGGAAGGTTCCCTTGTAAGTACACACCGTTTGCATAAAAGACTATTTGCGTACGGTAACAAAGGGAACAGTAAATTGGAGAGTGTCAGGGCGTATGTTAGGCAGTAGATCTTGCAATCGTTGTTGTCGTTATTACAACAGCATAAAAATTGGGACTACAGTGTTACGTAGGTTTAATTTGTTTTTTGCCTCCCGGCGAGTAAGCTGCAAATGAAGAAGTTGCCGTCTGCCTTTACTGCAGGTCGCAGTGTGTCAGGGGGCAGACGAGTTGCACATTCTGCAAAAGCCTCGGCGGCAGCCGGTTGCTTACTTATGGTTTGGAGTTCGTCACTCCGCCACCGCCTCCCTTCTCCCCTGACGCAGCTCGGAGGCAACTAGTTGCCCCCGGGTGATAGCGCGCGGCGCTGTTTGCTGATCCGGCGGTTGCGGCTTGTAGATGGCGATAAGGAGCCAGGTGTGGGGCGGGCGTGCCGAGACATGCGAGTGCGGGCTTAGGCCGCGGCGTCGCGGCGCCGGCGTCCAGACGGCGGCGCCCAGATTAGCGGACGCCGCGCCGACCGCGGAGTTATATGGGCCGGCGGGCGCGGGCGACACGCCGCCCGCCGTTATGAAAATGCAAATTCGCATTTGAATTTATATGAGGGGGTAATCGGCGCGATCACGGCGCCGCGTCCTTTGTTGTCGCGCCGGGCCGAGGCGGGGGCGGCGGGGCGCGTGGGCGGCGCCGGTCAGCGCTTAATGGCCGCCGCCCCCCATCTGCGTGTGTGGAGTCCCCGGCACATCGCAGGCCAGCGCCTGCGCAAGAAGGCGATTTGCTGCTACTGTGGCTGCTGTGTAACGTCTTAGGCATCAGCTCCAAACTGCACCGAGGGCGTTACTTTCTTTATTTACGCAGGGTGTCCTATTTATGTTGACAACCCCTAATAACTTTATAAGAATAAAATTAAACGTATCAAGGAAATATTGTTTAGCTACCAGGGGAACACCAATCATCAGGACACAAAGGAATTGAAGACATTAGTTACCAGTGTTCATCAATGGGGCAGTAGAAAAATTGTGTCAGACCGCGATTCGAACCCAGGTCTCCACCTTATTAGGCAGATGCGCTGACCACTCTGCCATCCGGACACAGTAGATTAGATTAGGTTAGTACTTATTCCATAGACCATGTATACGACACTTCGTAATGATGTGGAACGTGTCAGGTTAATAAAAGATGTCTGTACAAGATATTACATTGCACAAAATATTACATGACACTTCATTTTTTTTTTTAGTGGGGGGTGGGGAAATTACCCACTTACTGTATCCAAACATTCATCTAATGATTAGAAGGAGTTGCCATTCAGATATTCTTTTACTTTCCTTTTAAATGCTGTATGGCTATCTGTCAGACTTTTGATGCTATTAGGTAAGTGACCAAAGACTTTTGTGGCAGCATAATTTACCCTCTTCTGAACCAAAGTTAGATTTAACCTTGAGTAGTGAAGATCATCCTTTCTCCTAGTGTTGTAGCCATGTACACTGCTATTACTTTTGAACTCGTTCGGATTGTTAATAAAAAATTTCATATATATATATATATATATATATATATATATATATATATATATATATATATAGTGAGGCTACAGTGAAGATCCCTAGCTCTTTAAAAGTCGGCAGGATGATCTTGGATGAGCTCCAGCAGTTACGCATATTACACGCTTTTGTGCAATGAACACTCTTTTACTCAATGATGAATTACCCAAGAATATGCCTGCCGTCAATCCCAAATTCTCAAGATGTACCCCTGCTCATTAGCTTCATTCTTCGCAGCACCTCGCCAATGCCCTGGAGGTCTCGAGCACGGAAAGGATCTGAATTTAAGAGATCATTGGCAGTCATCGTCTTAATTATAAATGCGGTGTGTGTTCCGGATGGCGTAGAGGTCATTGCATCTGTCCAGTAAACAGAAGACTTGGATTCCAATACTGATCGACTCATTGGTGCGGTCCTGAAGTTGAGCACACATATGTAAAATACGAGCGGAAAGATCCGATCCTCCTTTGCATCAACTTTGAGCTTGTAAGCCTTTCTTAAGCTACCCCCACAAACACTAGTATACTTGGTGATCTCGGTGGCCAGAAAATGGCACCATGGCTGCCGACCGAAAACGGAGGATGCGTTTCACGCGAAGGCTACCTGTCGTTGGTCGTACGGAATTCAGAAGGAAATCAAGATACTGTACTTCATTAAGACGGTTATCTAAAACCAATGGATCATGAGGAATTCATCAATAGTATCTCACCGCACATTCACTACGCACAGTCAGTAAAAGCAACAATACGTAGCCCAAGGTCTCTTTCGTTACATTCGTATGTGAGAGCTGGTGAAGATGGATATCACATTGATGACCGTGATTTTCAAACGACTGCAAGTCGGACGTAGTTAAGAAGAGAAAATATGATTTCATGACGTTTTTATTCAGAATCAATAATACTATCAAAGTATGTACCTTTCCTCTTGATTCACCGTATCTATTAGTCTTTGTCTGCCTGTCTTCTCTTAGCTCTCTGCTGTTCCCCTCTCCATCAACTGTGTGATTCCTGCACGCCGTCAAAAATTTCCAAAACAGATGTTCCTTCTTCTGACGATGCACGGCATACTTCTTCCTCCACCTACAACCGTAAAATAATTGCGAGTGCTCGTCCGGAGCATCTGAACTGGAACGATGGCATGTAAGCTGTACCGGTAGACAGGACAGCTTGGCTGTGGAAGTGGAAGGGTGACCCACAACATAGACAGACAACAGTATTCACAATTACAAGCACCCACGGTTTAGTGATCTTACAGCAATAGAGGCTTTCAACAAATCTCAATTAAGCAAGGACATGAACTTGGTTACAAACATAAGTTAACCTTCAACCAGTGAATAACCCCAATAAAGAATTACCAATCAATACAACGTAGATAAAGGACTGCTTTACAAGAATGCTAAAATTAAGTAAAATCATGAAAGCTAAGTTACAAATTTTATGTTAAGCTTCAACAGGTGAATAACCCCAATAAAGAATTCTCATTTAAATAAAACATGGATAGGAAAATGCCTTACCAAAATGCGTGAATTGAGTAAAATCATGAAAAGCTGAGTTACAGCTTTTCTCACAAACTACTTAGGAATTTACAGCAAATAAACAAGTTTGATCTGTTTAACCAGAAGGTAACTGCCAAGTCCAGGCGACCGAAGCCACTCAGAGCAGACGACCGCCCCAGCGCTGGTCATCAACCGACATCGTCACGGCCCAGTGGCCACCGTGCCAAAACAGACTAACGTTTCGGTAAGCGACCGACAGCAACACAGGAGTAACAGTGACTGAAAGTCGGCGTACGCCTTACGAAACACGGCACACCGTGAAGCGGAAGCAGGCACAACTGACTTGCGGCCATACAACCGCGAGCAAACAAATCTCACGCCGCCCGTACTAACGTGGGAAATGATAGCGAGTGACAAGACGCCACGCGCAAAGCAACAACCGTGCCTACCCCTCGACCACAGAATGTGCCCTGTCTCCTTGTCTATGGTAATACAATTTATAGCACACAAGAAACGATTTAATAATGGCATTAGTTCAACGCAAGATCAGTTAACAGTTAGATCCAGTAAAGATTTACCAACGGTTTTACTTTCAAACCAACTGCCGGACCACAGGCGGAAATTAGTAAACTTGGCATGAATTTTCACCAGACCGATAAACAAAAAATCAAATTAAACAGTTGCCAAAAATACAGTCACGATACGCAAGCCCTTCAAGACCTTGCTATCTTACTCACAGTTATCATTAACGGCCGTACATACACAAATGAATGACAAGAAATTCACCATTGAAAGCAAAAAAACAACACACCACAAAGCTTAAATTAATTAATTTGCAGACGAGGCAGTCACTGAAAGCTCAGTTCCACAAGATTAGGACTAACCTCACTCGGCAGCAATACATATGTGTGCGTGATAACTAGGTTGCCCAAATAGTATTCCAAGACCCAAAACAACAGGTCACGCGTTAGCTGCCTTGTTCTCGGATACTAGGCACCACCGGACTGAGACAATCGCGACGAAAAAAAAATTTCTGAAATTACAGCTGCCTGCAGCAAAACAAATGAGTCAGGGTGCATGAACGTAAAGCACAAGCCACTGTTCCAGCCGGAGCGTAACCTTTACAATGCACATACGGACAGAACAACACACGTGGGCATAAAGGGAGCAGCAGATGCGTACCAAGCAAACTATACTGCGCCAAAATACGACCCACGTCACGTCCACAAACCAGAGCACTGTTCCCGGAGCTGGTGTCTGCTAGCTGGACTGCTGCAACTCTCTGTCCCCCGGAAAGCGATGCTGACTGCCGCCTTGCTCAACGCTCCCTTCTCGGCCGTGCACAACAACTCTTCTCTGGTCGCCTCAGAGTGCGGCCGCAATGTCCGTTCCCCCCTGCTGTCCGCCTCAGACTCCCGTACTCGTACTCACCCCTCGTTAGGACCCGCTCCGACAGGAGGCGCTCGCGGTCGCACATAGTGCCAACCTCAACCAGAGGAGTAATCGACAGCGTCTTGCGCCCGAGAACCGCGCCACGGCTCATAAGCAACTGCAGGAAAATCAGATGTTAAGACAATGTTTTGCTGAGTGAGTCGTAAGGAAATGTAATTCGTCTACGAAAGATATAGCTTACGAAAACCTTGTTCTACTGATTGTTGTGTAATGGATGTGCATGTGGGACTCTCCCCAGGTAGGAATGGAGAATATTCAGAGACGAACGGCAGATTTAATCAGAAGTTAGTTCGGTAAACGTGAGTTAAAGAGACGCTCTTAAAATTCCGGTGGCATAAACTAGATGATAGGCGTTGTGCAAAACGGAGATGTTTGGCGTCAAAATTACGATGTCGTAGACTCAAAGAAGAGTCAGAAAGTATATTACGTTCTCCCACATACATCTTATGAAATGATCAGGACATTTAAATACAAGAAATTATTGTAGCTCATATGTAATTTTTAGTATACAGGCTGCCCAAAACGTACAGGCAAAATTATACACAAGGTAGAGGATCCTAAATTGAGTAAGTCGAGGGAAAAATGTTCGGAAATAAAAAATTCGGGCGTCGTGACGCGTTAATGAGCAATACTTTACTCCAGACTGTTCATGTTTCGTGACAAACAACTTCCTTCACAGTCGATGTTGGTGGTGCAACACCAAAGTAGTACACAACCGTCGGTTATGTGATCACCGCTTACAGTTCACAACTAGTTATCGAAGATAGAACATTGATCGTTACGTACATGTACATACTTTCACTCACCTTATGATATAACAGAATGTTTTGACCGGAAAATGCAACGAATATATGGAGAAAAAGATGTTTGAATGGAAGGCCCCAAATAATTACAAATTCTTGTTTACCTCCGAGACACAGTGTCGCCAAATGGCACCACGTACACAGAAGACGACAAATAGCTACAAATTCTCGTTTGACTTCCAGTTACAGGGCCTCTCAGTTGCAATATTGGTGGGCCAAAGCACAGTTCTCTATAGGAGCCTCTGAACATAATGTCCTCTTCAATCCGGAAGAACTTGCCGTCTGTGTGACTTTCGACGAGAGCTCTGTACGAGACTTAATCAGTGTGGACACTAGCGGTTTGTAGCTCTTCGCTGCACACAATCCCTAACTGTCGTTTCTTTATTGTTGTTGTGGTCTTCAGTCCAGAGACACGTTTCATGCAGCTCTCCTAGCTACTTTATCCTGTGCAATCTTCTTCATCTCCCAGTACCTACTGCAGCCTACATCCTTCTGAATCTGCTTAGTGTATTCATCTCTTGGTCTCCCTCTACGATTTTTACCCTCCACGCTTCCCTCCAATACTGAATTAGCTGCCCCTTGATGCCTCAAACGCGTCCTACAACCGATTCCTTCTTCTAGTCAAGTTGTGCCACAAATTTCCCATCTCCTTAATTCTATTCAATACTTCCTGATGAGTTATGTGATCTACCCATCTAATCTTCAGCATTCTTCTGCAGCACCACATTTCGAAAGCTTCCATTCTCTTCTTTTCTAAACTATTTATCGTTCACGTTTCACTTCAATACAAGGCTACACTCCATACAAATACTTTCAGAAACGACTTCCTGACACTTAAATCTGTACTCGATGTTAACAAATTTCTCTTCTTCAGAAACGCTTTGCTTGCCATTGCCAGTCTACATTTTATATCCTCTCTACTTCGACCATCATCAGTTATTTTGCTCCCCAAATAGCAGAACTCATCTACTACTTTAAGTGTCCCATTTCCTAGTATAATTCCCTCAGCATCACCCGATTTAATTCGACTGCATTCCATTATCCTCGTTTTGCTTTTGTTGGTGTTCATCTTATATCCTCCATTTAAGACACTGTCCATTCGGTTCAACTGCTCTTCCAGGTCGATTGCCGTCTTTGACAGAATTACAATTTCATCGGCGAACCTCAAAGTTTTTATTTATTCTCCATGGATTTAAATTCCTATTCTGAAATTTTGTTTTGTTTCCTTTACTGCTTGCTCAATAAACAGATTGAATAACATTGGGAACAGGCTACAACCCTGTCTCACTCCCTTTCCGACCACTGCTTCCTTTTGTGCCCTCGAATATTATAGCTGCCATCTGGTTTCTGTACAAATTGTAAACAGCCTTTCGCTCCCTGTATTTTACACCTGCCACCTTCAGAATTTGAAAGAGAGTATTTCAGTCAACATTGTCCAAAGTTTCTCTAAGTCTACAAATGATAAAAATGTAGATTTGCCTTTCCTTAGTCTATATTCTAAGATAATTCATAGGGTCAGTATTGCTTCTCGTGTCCCAACATTTCTACAAAATCCAAACTGATCTACCTCGAAGTCAGCTTCTACCAGTTTTTCCATTCGTCTGTAAAGAATTCGTATTAGTATTTTGCAGCCGTGACTTATTAAATTGATAGTTTGGTAATTTTCACATCTGCCAACACCTGCTCTCTTCGGGGTTGGAATTATTACATTCTTCTTATATATATTCTCTAAGGGAATAAAGCACCTTATACGTTCTCAGGGTTCAGGCTATCTTCATTACCTTTTTAAAGTTTGTTGATCCTCGCTAAGTGCTTTCTAATGCTCCAATACTGGAACGAGCGAGGTGGCGTAGTGGTTAGCACACTGGACTCGCATTCGGGAGGACGACGATTCAAACCCGCGTCCAGCGATCTTGATTTAGGTATTCTGTGATTTCCCTAAACGTTTCAGGCAAATACCGGGATTGTTCCTTTGAAGGGGAACATCCGACTTCCTTCCCCATCCTTCCCTAATCCGATGGGACTCATAACTTCGATGTTTGGCCCCCTCTCCCGAATCGACGAACCATCCAATACTGGACAAATATAATCCGTTTAATTTGCGAGCTGTGAGCTACACTGCCTCAATGTACATACATAGTTCTTTTACTTCAATACTTGCCTTATTTTATTAAACCTTTAATGTAAGGTTACACCTATAAATGAGTAGGTTTTGACAGCATTTTAAATTTTTAAACCTGGCCGTTAATTATATGAAATACTGAACTCAAATTTTTGTTGCACCTTGAAGCCCATAGAAAGTTTATGTGCAACTGGTTCTTGGGGACCATTCTAGCCATTCAGTGATAAGCAAACATCAACAAAAGTTTTGAATCACCAATTTACTACAAAACTCACGCACTGAAAACAGAAGTAGACCTTAAGGTATGTGTGTATGGTCATTTACTGTGTATGAAGCCCACCAAATAAAAACATAAAATAAAATAATAAACATTCGTTTCCCTGAGATATTTTCGCAGCACGCCTGCGCAATGTCTGTTTGTTGTGTAACGTCCTCTTGCTACTATGGAGGCTTCACTCTGTCGTGGCTTTCCACCGATAAGATCATTAAGCCAGTCCTGGTGCAAACTATCTCACCCTTCAATGGCGATTGGTTAAGTGGATTCCAGACATATCCCATAGCGTTTTTGTCCTTGGAATAAGGTGTCTACTCTATTCTCGTAATCCTAGCGTGCTGAAGGAATGTGTTTGCGGATCAGCATGGCAAGAACGCGAGTTACTATCCATCAAGGCGAAATTGTCACCAAAACTTTGGCGGTACTGTCCCACAAATGGTTGCATAATCTCTTCCGTGCATTGTAGAGCATTGAGACCGCCCTAATCAACCACGAAGGGTGTACGGCGACCCCAGTTAATGCCATAACAGAACATCACTCCAGCACCACCTTGTTTCGTATGTGAACAAGGTAATTAAATAATATGTGCGGGTGGCCTTCGTGGCCGTTATTACCTTCTGGGGAATTCGGCCGCCTGGTGGAAATCTTCAAGTTGACGCCACTGCGGTGACGTACACGTCGATGTTGATGAATTGATGAGGACAGTACACACAGCAGTCCCAAAAAGAGAAAATTACCGACCCGCCTGGGAATCGAATCCCCGGCCCTATGATCGAGAGTCAGCATCGCTTATCACAAGACTACGATCTGCTGACTCAGATACAGTGTAGGCTTTCGATACTTCCGGGCTGTCTCCAAATATATCATCTGCGATTATGAGGGTACAAACAGACCAGTGTTTCCTCCATAAACAACTCGCGACGCCAGGCCATGGGCATCTATTTTGCATGGTTTCTTGCAGATCTGCGATTGTGCTTGCCATGGTCATTTCGAATGTTCGAATCAGTTCCTTCTCTAAGAACTCCTGTACTTCGCTTAGAATGATAAACAATTTCAACTCAGATGAAATCATCACTGAGCGCTGTTCGAAAAATATGAGAAATCCGATTGATTAAGTGAAATTTAGATTACAGCACTAGATTAGGCAGTCACCTTTTTTATGCAACTGTGTAGTATCATTTACTGTAACTGTTTCCAGTACACAACTTCACTTTATATGATCAGAACACGCTACACTCAAAATTATGTATCAAAATAACAAAATCTTTTGGTTTTAAATAACTACTTTTTGTTTTCTTTAATCAGAACGTTTCTTTCATTTAACAACTAATACAGTTCAGCAAAATTGTAAGTTCCAGAAAATTTTAAATTTAATGCTCCACAAACAACTTTTACTGATTATAAAGAAATATTTTGAAATTATTTTACTAGATTAAGTTGGCAAAACTATAGTTGCCTATAATTTTAGGATACTCAAAATAATTTTCACTTGGAATTTAAAATTTTAGAAAGCATTCTGTAAATGGAGCAAAGCAGCGATCAGTATAAAATGCTGAAAACCAAACAAAAACAGGCTCGATTGTGTTTCCACATTTTTATTCGTTAGTAACTGGTTTCGGCCTTTTCCTCAGGCCATCTTCAGGTTTTTCCCCACAATTGTTGCTGGTGGTAGCAGATGGAGCGAGATCCACAGATACAGTGACGTCCTTACTTTTACGTATTTCGCTAGTTCTGTTGCTGCTAGCAGCCATAATGGTGGGAAAAAGCTTGAAGATGGTCTGAGGAAGGGTTGAAACCGGTTGCTAACGAATAAATATATGGAAAAACAATCGAGACTGTATTTATTTTATTTTTGACATTTTCGCTAGGATAAGACCCTTCATTATTAACATTTTAGCTAGGATAGGATCGTGTCTAGGTATATGTCTTAGTAAAATGATGTTCTTTGAACCAGTGTATGTGTTGAAGTCTCTTTACGAGATTATGTCGTCTCGTTGTCTCTGTAGAGCTGTATCAGGGGAAGCAAGGAGATGATGTCGGTTGGTGGCCAGCTTCCGCGTTCTATAGCACAAACTGCACATAATTAATGGCTGGGTTCTTTATTTATAAAGAGAGAGCTACTTAACTTAAGCTTACATATGCTGTGTACAAGCTCTCTTCAGCATATTTCACATAGCCTCAGTGCTGTTGAAGCAGAAATCCACTATGTTTACTAAAAGGTTGCTATGTGCTGCCTGTCTCTGTGCTAGAGGTTAAGTCTGCGTCTCCACCCCAGTGACACACTGGAACTCACACGGCGTACAAACTTGAACCAACTGAACTAACTAACTGGCCCTCCGGTGTGCGGCAGAGATCCCAAACACTGGCTGGCGAGAGGGCGTTGGCGGATTGTTTCCAGCGAGTCTGTCGTTGATATTGATCGATCTCTCATAACACCTGTCTCTTATTACATACCCGTGGTCTAGCGGTAGCGTCTTTGATCCATAATCCAAAATTCTTCAGTCCCAGGTTCGATCCCCACCACTGCCTAAATTTTGATAAATAATCAGCATTGGCGGCCGAAGACTTCCGGCATAAGAAGTCAGCCTCATTCTGCCAACGGCCTTGTCAAAGAGGGCGGAGGAGCGGATAGAGGTTCAGGGCACTCTCTTGTCCTAGGGGTGGGAAATTGCCCCTAAAGGCTGAAGAATCGGCAATGAACAACGACATGAGGATGCAGAAGGCAATGGAAACCACTACATTAAAGCCACGTAATTGAATAAGTGTCATAATGATCTCTCCATTGGCAAAAGATTCCGGAATAGTCCCCCATTCGTAACTCCGGGAGGGGATTGCCGAGGGGGAGGTTACCATGAGAAAAAGATTGAATAATCTACGAAAGGATAACGTTCTACGAGACGGGGCGTGGAATGTCAGAAGCTTGAACGTGGTAGGGAAACTAGAAAATCTGAAAAGGGAAATGCAAAGGCTCAATCTAGATATAGTAGGGGTCAGTGAAGTGAAGTGGAAGGAAGACAAGGATTTCTGGTCAGATGAGTATCGGGTAATATCAACAGCAGCAGAAAATGGTATAACAGGTGTAGGATTCGTTATGAGTAGGAAGGTAGGGCAGAGGGTGTGTTACTGTGAACAGTTCTGTGACCGGATTGTTCTAATCAGAATCGACAGCAGACCAACACCGACAACGATAGTTCAGGTATACATGCCGACGTCGCAAGCTCAAGATGAACAGATAGAGAAAGTGTATGAGGATATTGAAAGGGTAATGCAGTATGTAAAGGGAGACGAAAATCTAATAGTCATGGGCGACTGGAATGCAGTTGTAGGGGAAGGAGTAGAAGAAAAGATTACAGGAGAATATGGGCTTGGGACAAGGAATGAAAGAGGAGAAAGACTAATTGAGTTCTGTAACAAGTTTCAGCTAGTAATAGCGAATACCCTGTTCAAGAATCACATGAGGAGGAGGAATACTTGGAAAAGGCCGGGAGATACGGGAAGATTTCAATTAGATTACATCATGGTCAGACAGCGATTCCGAAATCAGATACTGGATTGTAAGGCGTACCCAGGAGCAATTATAGACTCAGATCACAATATAGTAGTGATGAAGAGTAGGCTGAAGTTCAAGACATTAGTCACGAAGAATCAATACGCAAAGAAGTGGGATACGGAAGTACTAAGGAATGACGAGATACGTTTGAAGTTCTCTAACGCTATAGATACAGAATTAAGGAATAGCGCAGTTGGCAGTACAGTTGAAGAGGAATGGACATCTCTAAAAAGGGCCATCACAGAAGTTGGGAAGGAAAACATAGGCACAAAGAAGGTAACTGCGAAGAAACCATGGGTAACAGATGAAATACTTCAGTTGATTGATGAAAGGAGGAAGTACAAACATGTTCCGAGAAAATCAGGAATACAGAAGTACAAGTCGCTGAGGAATGAAATAAATAGGAAGTGCGGGGAACCTGAGAAGAAATGGCTGCAGGAAAAATGTGAAGACATCGAAAAAGATATGATTGGCGGAAGGACAGACTCAGCATACAGGAAAGGCAAAACAACCTTTGGTGACATTAAAAGCAACGGTGGTAACATTAAGAGTGCAACGGGATTTCCACTGTAAAATGGAGACAAGAGAGCAGATAGGTGGAAAGTATACGTTGAAAGCCTCTATGAGGGTGAAGATTGGTCTGATGTGATAGAAGAAGAAACAGGAGTCGATTTAGAAGAGTTAGGGGCCCAGTATTAGAATCGCAACTTAAAAGAGCTTTGGAGGACTTACGGTCAAATAAGGCAGAAGGGATACATAACAATCCATCAGAATTTCCAAAATCATTGGGGGAAGTGGCAACAAAACAACTATTCACGTTGGTGTGTAGAATATATGAGTCTGGCGACATACCATCTGACTTTCGGGAAAGCATCATCCACACAATTCCGAAGACGGCAAGAGCTGACAAGTGCGAGAATTATCGCACAATCAGCTTAACAGCTCATGAATCGAAGCTGCTTACAAGAATAATATACAGAAGAATGGAAAAGAAAATTGAGAATGCGCTAGGTGACGATCAGTTTGGCTTTAGGTAAAGTAAAGGGACGAGAGAGAGAATTCTGACGTTACGGCTAATAATGGAAGCAAGGCTAAAGAAAAATCAAGACACTTTCATACGATTTGTCGACCTGGAAAAAGCGTTCGACAATATAAAATGGTGCAAGCTGTTCGAGATTCTGAAAAATGTAGGGGTAAGCTATAGGGAGAGACGGGTCATATACAATATGTACAACAACCAAGAGGGAATAATAAGAGTGGACGATCAAGAACGAAGTGCTCGTATTAAGAAGGGTGTAAGACAAGGCTGTGGCCTTTCGCCCCTACTCTTCAATCTGTACATCGAGGAAGCAATGATCGAAATAAAAAAAAGTTTCAGGAGTGGAATTAAAATACAAGGTGAACGGATATCAAAGATACGATTCGCTGATGACATTGCTGTCCTGAGTGAAAGTGAAACAGAATTAAATGATCTGCTGAACGGAATGAACAGTCTAATGAGTACACAGTATGGTTTGAGAGTAAATCGGAGAAAGACGAAGGTAGTGAGAAGTAGTAAAATGAGAACAGCGAGAAACTTAACATCACGATTGATGGTCACGTAGTCAAGGAAGTTAAGGAATTCTGCTACCTAGGCAGTAAAATGACCAAAGACGGACGGAGCAAGGAGGACATCAAAAGAAGACTCGCCATGGCAAAAAAGGCATTTCTGGCCAAGAGAAGTCTACTAATATCAAATACCGGCCTTAATTTGAGGAAGAAATTTCTGAGGATGTACGTCTGGAGTACAGCATTGTATGGTAGTGAAACATGGACTGTGGGAAAACCAGAACAGAAGAGAATCGAAGCATTTGAGATGTGGTGCTAGAGACGAATGTTGATAATTAGGTGGACTGTTAAGGTAAGGAATGAGGAGGTTCTACGCAGAATCGGAGAGGAAAGGAATATGTGAAACACACTGATAAGGAGAAGGGACAGGATGATAGGACATCTGCTAAGACATGATGGAATGATTTCCATGGTACTAGAGGGAGCTGTAGAGGGCAAAAACTGTAGAGGAAGACAGAGATTGTAATACGTCAAGCAAATAATTGAGGACGTAGGTTGCAAGTGCTACTCTGAGATGAAGAGGTTAGCACAGGAAAGGGATTCGTGGCGGGCCGCATCAAACCACTCAGTAGAATTGTGACCAAAAAAAAAAATTCTTCTTGACGTCGATTTATGTATATCATATAGCCCAATTGTAAATGGCGTGCTACTATGAAACAGCTGTCTCCATGTGAGGGTCTTTAGGCAATGACTGGCGCATAAGCCAGTCTCACGCTTAGCCTTAGTGGTTTCCTCTATCACTGCTGCCTGCAGACTAACTTCAGTCTTCGTTGTTCTACTTAGGTGCAGGGCCCAAGTCGTTCCATCTTCTTGCCTTCCAGCCTTTCCATTCCGTTTGAGAAGGGAACGACTACCCCTTTTACATTTCACCTGTACAGCTGACTACCCCTTTTACATTTCACCTATACAGCTCCAATGCCCTCAGCATGAACCAGTTTTCATGTTGTCAATATTTCTTTTACTATATTTATCTTATTCAGAAAGAAGCTGTTTTCGAAAAGTGTTACACAAAATTTTTTAGATGTTCATCTTATTACAGTTTACACACAAATGTGATTAATAGCAGTTTTATTCAAAAATATTACCTTTCCCACATAAGACATTAAACTAACCATCCAATTTTAAAAACTAGGTTTTAACGACACAATTTTAGAATCTTACATGTGTATCAGGGACAACTATTCCACAAGCAGTCGTCTCCTAACAATAGGATGTAATATTTCACGTTCTGTAACGTCTTCAAACGCCGATTTTAGTTCTAGAGCATTCAACCTACAGATCCTTTGATTCAGAATTCTTAGATATCGATTACTTATGCCTTTGTCATACATAAATTCCCTGTGCAGTATAATTACTCAGCATACCTATCAATAGAAGCAATTCCTTGTCCGCACCACGTCAGTTAACTCTGGTGCACAAGCCAAGGAACTTTTATGGCTGAGAGGCATTTTACGCATAACGTGATGATACAGACCCAGTCCATGGTGGCGGTTCTTCCTTCACGGCCTGTTCAACAGACGTCTCTGATGTGTCCTTGCTTGTGTTTTACTTTAAAAAGGAAACGATTCGAGTGCGGCGTTCTACCCAGCTTTAGCACTCACGGTAACTATGTGTATGTTTACAAACAACGTCAGGGGGCGCTTTCCGGTCGGCTTAGCAACACTCACAACAGCAAAACATGAGCACAAGATATCGGTGTCACGAAAATTTTTGTTGATGTGTCTAAATGTTGACACTATTGAGTAATCCCACCAGTCCATATTCTACTATCTGTGGCTAACGATGTGCAGCAGGAAACTGTGAGCTATTGTTGGTCTTGAACTTGTCCAAGCTATAAACCGCCTCCACAGACATCTTGATGGCCCGTGATATCTACACTCACGTTCATAAATTAAGGATAATGCTGATACATGGTGAAGCAACGCTCTGGTGGGCGGTTTGCGGGTTTAAATCACCTCAGTGTATGACCATGCGGTGCATTTGACCTGCGGTCGTCGCACGGTGGCGCTGGCAGCAGTCAATGTACGCAGAGCTGTGTTGGTGCACGTTAAAGTACGGTGCAGCGAGTAAGTGTGCAGACGTTTTCAGACATGCTACTGGTGACTGTGCGTTGGAAATGGATCAAAGGACAAATATTGATGATGTTATGACGGGGCGACTGGGCGACTGTTGGCTGGACAAACACAGCAGGTAGTAGCACGGGACCTCCGTGTGTCATAAAGAGCGATCTCAAGATTATGGTAACGATTCCAGCAGACAGGAAACGTCCACATTATACAACACCACAAGAAGACCGATATCTCACCATCAGCGCCCACAGATGGCCACGGAGTAGGCCTACTGCAGGTAGCCTTGCTCGGGACCTTACCGCAGCCACTGGGACAGTTGTCTCCAGACACACAGTCTACAGACAACTGAAAAGACATTGTTTATTCGCCCGGAGACCTGCGAGGTACATTCCACTCAACTCTGGTCACAGGAGAGCCCGTAAAGCCTGGTGCCAAGAACACAGTACATGGTCCCAGGTTATGTTCACAGACGAGTCCAGGTATAGTCTGAACAGTGATTCTCGCGGTGTTTTCATCTGGCGTGAACCAGGAACCAGATACTAACCCCTCAATGTCCTTGAATGGAACCTCTTTGGTGGTCATGGTTTGATGGTGTAGGGTGGGATTATGACAGGGGCACGTACACCCCTGCATGTCTTTGACAGAGGAACTGTAACAGTTCAGGTGTAACGGGACGTCATTTTGCACCAGTATGTCCGCCTTTTCAGGGGTGCTGTGGGTCCCACCTTCCTCCTGGTGAATGATAACGCACGGCCCCATCGAGCTGCCATCGTGGAGGAGTGCCTCGAAACAGAAGACATCACGTGAATGGTGTGGCCTGCCTGTTCTCCAGACCTAAACCCCATAGAGCAAATCTGGGATGCTCTCGGTTGACGAATCGCAGCACGTCTTCAAACCCTAGGAAATCTCAGGAGCTACGACAGGCCCTAAGGCAAGCTATACCCCAGCACCTGATCCAGAGTATATCAACCCGTTGTGCGGCCTGTGTACGTGTGCACGGTGATCATATCCCATATTGATGACGGGGTACATGCGCAAGAAACAGTGGCGTTTTGTACCACTTGTGTTTCCGGAGGGTTTTCGCAACCTATCACCGATAGCGTGGACATACAGATCTGTGTCGTGTGTGTTCCCTATGTGCCTATACTATTAGCGCCAGTTGTGTGTAGTGCCACGCTGCGTGGCACCACATTCTGCGATTATCGTTAACTTACGAGCATTAGTTTAGCTGAATAACGGTACTGGCACTTCTACAACGCCGAGCAGTTCAGCTAGCGACAAGTTATATAATTAAAGACATAACCTTGCTGTACCAGAGACTGTGCTTTCCGTTTTATTAAATGACTTGACTTTTGCCCATTCGATTGTAATTACTATATTTTTTTTATATTTATTGAGTAGTGGTCATGGGTACAATTGATATAAAAAACACGCTCCAATAACAGCTGAAACGGAAACAGCACCCAGTGTGAGTCGACTATCGTCGCCCCAGTTACCGCCTAATCAAAGCACCAGCAACAGAGTGCACCTTAAGGCTTTGTTCTCAGTCGTGTCAATAGTTAAACTTTTTGTTTCCTCGCTGCTCGTCCCAGACTTAGGCCTTGTTAGGGCGCTATCCGCTCTTGTCACGCCCTATAATCACGTTGTTTTCCTGATGTATTGTTCTTTAATCTTAAATTTTGCTTCCAGGGTTTCATTATGTATATGACATTAACCAGTGACAATATAACACATGTACTTATTTCTAACGAGATAATATTCTAAATATTATGTAAATTATACTGTTTCTTCAATTTTTAGTAATAATGGAGAACATTTCCCACATACATGTAAAAATTTCATAATTTTAATGGACACTTCACCTTCTATTTTATGTGTTACAAACGGTAAGTTTTAGTATCAAATCAAAGCCGTTAGCTTAGATCAATCAGAATTGAGTGTCACTGTTGTTTCAACTCGAAATTTAAACTGTAATTATTGCTGCAAAAGGAATTTTTGCTTTCACAAATTTCGTATTCCGTCGCAGTAAATCATAATTTAATTACGTAAGATTATATGTGTTTCATTAGAGAAATCTTTCATATTTGATCATTGCGCATTATTAAATCGTGTCACTCACATTTCTGAAACATAGATAACGCATAATTAAATACCATCACCATCTAGAAAAGCGTTTTTCGCCGGCCGCGGTGGCCAATCGGTTCTAGGCACTTCAGTCCGGAACCGCGCGACTGCTACGGTCGCAGGTTCGAATCCTGCCTCGGGCATGGATGTGTGTAATGTCCTTAGGTTAGTTAGGTTTAAGTAGTTCTAAGTTCTAGGGGACTGATGACCTCAGATGTTAAGTCCCATAGTGCTTAGAGCCATTTGAACATTTTTTTTAAAAGCGTTTTTCATTGACTGTACTGGTTATGGAGCCTACTGGGGTGCCTGAGATCTGAATGAGATTCAAAATAGGAAAAACATTTACATGAAGGTTACTCAGAAGGCAAAAACTACAATTTTGGAAAATTATTTTCATTTTGATATGTGACATTAGGCAAATTGGCTTAGATCTGTCACGTGGTAGATACAGAGCAATTCAGTTGTATATTAAGCGGTTGGCGGAAGACCGCCTCAATCGTACTTCGTTTTCACAGTTGCGTAAATCCGAATAACTCTGTCGTGTTTGCTTTTGAGCGTCAGCGATAGTTAATTCTATGAAGGGAAATCGCTGGAAGCTATTAAAACTAAAATTGCGAACTTCGAAATATGGTGCAAATCGTTTAATAACTGGCTGTTCCAGCATCTCTGGCGCAAACACGAGGCACTGACACTACATGAACTGCAGCTGCTTTAATATGATGCCGTAATCATCAGCGCAGCACTTCAGTACACACACTGAAACGTACGTCATACACAGGCAAACTAACGCACACACACACACACACACACACACACACACACACACACAGGCGTACAAACATTTTTTTAAAAATTTATTATCATGTACATCGTATAACGTCAGAGATATAGAACTGGAATATTTGCAGTCGGACTAAGATTGCTGAAAATGATATTCCCATTTGCTCCCACTAGGGAGCTCATTAACAGCTGGTTATTGGTTGAAAAATAGTCTTTCTTCTGTAATGACTCTCATCTTAAATACCCGGTGTCAACCGTTGGAGCATACAGTCTAGCAGGAATACGAAGTAAGACATTCCATATCGCCAAATGGGAAAATCTCAGCTCCGTTACTATCTTGCCAGATATTTGGCTGATTCTGATGATGCTCAACAATGAACTCGATCACGAGTAGACTACTCTACAAACCTAGTTGTTGAATGAAACATATTTAAAGTACAGAAAAATTCCAATCGTCTGATTTATAGGACATATAATATTACATATGGGACGCAGTGTGGCTTTACTGCTGTCAAATAATTGTGAAACTTCATTTTAGATGACAATCAGCTGTTTCTTTATATGCTCAGTGCTGACAGTCTCTATCAATAGACCAATATCAAGCCGAAACCTCATGGACAGACGAAATATTGGAAGTCCACAGGTCAAAATATGCTGACAAAACAAAAAAGTAGAAATAAAATTTATGGCGCTAAATAACATAGAAATCACTTAGAAACATAACCGGATTCTCACTACTACATTTGAAGTGAAGCTTCACACATAGAATATTATTGTTCAGTTAATGTGGCGCATGATAGGACAAGTCGGGTTAGATACTACTTGCTCGATTTGGCTGATTATTGAATAAAACTTGGTTTTCAATGCTGCAAATGTCCCTGCCGAAAAGTTAATCAATTTGTTGAAAAAAAATGTGTTCAGCTGGACGAACAGACAGTCTGTCAAATATAAAACTAATATTACTAACTTCTGGTGGCTCTACGGCCGACAGGTAATTTAACAGACTTTCGAAGTTGCCGTTCGTATCACTGTTTCCACTTTATTATTTGAATATTGCAGTTAACTATCTTGCTCTGATTTTCCTGCTCCCGTGTAAACTATCAACGCGCTCATTAAGCTTTTGAATCGTTCTTTTCATCATCATCATCACCATCATCATTTAAGACGGATTATGACTTTTTAGCGTTCAGTCTGGAGCATAGTCCCCCTTATAAAATTCTTCCATGATCCCCTATTCAGTGCTAACATTGGTGCCTCTTCTGATGTTAAGCCTAATACTTCAAAATCATTCTTAACCGAATCCAGATACCTTCTCCTTGGTCTAATCCGACTCCTCCTATCCTCTACTGCTGAACCCATGAGTCTCTTTTCATGTCAAAAGCATTTATACATGACATATTCCGAGCGAAATCCTTTAGTTAAGCTAGTGATAATTATCGAAGTATGAGACTGATAAGGGTGCCACACATTAACAACAGAAAATACTAATGTTTCATTAGCCCAGACGTTTCCTTGTGGATCCCTACTACTAGCTGCAGGCCGACCTGCCCTCTCGATGCACAAGTTCCCTTGATACTGCTGTCATTGACACCACCACTGAGTGACTCACTGTGGTTTAGTCTTTCGACCTGAAAGAAATATCTTACTATGTTTCCAAATTAAATCTCCAAACCGTGCACATTTAATGTCATTATCGCCGCTGTCACCATCACCACCGCCACCGCTATCTTCGTTATCACAACATCTACTTTATATAAGTATGGTGTCCGTTCTGAGAAGAATGAAATTTCAGCTAATTACAAACATCTGCTGTATATGGGACATTGATAGAAATCAACGGGGAGACTTGAAACCGTGTGCCGACCGGGATCGGAACCCGGGATCTCCTGCTTAGTAGGCAAGCGCTCTAACCCCTAAGTCACCGAGGACACAGGAATAAGGACTTACCCCAAGCACGCTTCCCAGCACAGCCACATTCTCAACTTACTCCACACACTACGAAAGTAGAATCCGAAAGAACAGAGACCAGACACATGTAATTACGGCAGTCACAAGCCAAGAATCATTTCTGTGCGGATGCACAGATACTGTCGAACTCATGCGGAATGGGCTTTACCACGAGCATTGAAATTAATGGTCAGGGAGCACTACTTTCGTAGTGTGTGCAGTGAGTCTGCTGGTGGAGGTGGGGGGGGGGGGGGGGTGCTGTGGATATGTCCGCGCCCAGCTGCGCTAATTCCTTTGTCCTTGGCTTAGGGGTTAGAGCTCCTGCCTACTAAGTAGGAGATCCCGCTCGGGCACACAATTTCAAGTATCCCCGTTGATTTCTTGATAAGTTTTAGATGCATTATAGCCTTCAGCCGTACACATTCGAGTACCTCTCATATGTTTTGAATTTTTTATGTTATCAGATCACCTCCAAAATAATCTTTAAACTCAGTTTTCACTGTTTGAATTTAACAACTTTATTCCTTGATTTAGCTACGCTAAATTCATCTGGACGTATTCCCTGCTTATCGTTATCTAATTATAGCACATTAAAAATCAAGTCCTCCAATCCAGTCTGTTCCCCAACCAAATTGTTTCTGTTTTGATCTCTGCTATAAATTGCGTACATGCATCCCTCCCTTGCTTCAACATTCTTTGAATAATTATTTCTTCGTGTTCTACAATCATACGTCAGAACTATTAGTGGACATTGAATGTACATCCCTCTTTCCAAGCACACGGGTAATGTGTCTACAAAAACTCAATTTAGTTTATCAGAAGTAATGTAGAACATTCCTTCTCATCCGTTTACTTCTTTGGCTTTCCAGAGAGTGCATTTCCTAAACTGTGGTACAAAAACGTTATCCAGTGGCTCTACAACTTCACAGTAAATATGTAGAACTTTTCTCTCGACTTATTTATCACATAATATCTGGTCATTATTCTAATAAATTTTCAGACTTACACTCAAACTTATTTTGTTTATTTCCTCCTTTCAGTGTTTTACCTTGTCTGAAACTGAGGCAAGCTGTTCTAATTCAGCATCAAATCAACGGGGAACGGTTATGTTGCAATAACACGCTTTCCTCCTTCGTTTTTTCTAAGTGAGATCTATAAAAATTCGACTGCTTTTATTTCAGTTCTGATTTTGTCACAATCCTGATGCAGCCTAGCGGCCGCTTTATGTTTGACGTACGTATTCTTAAAAAAAAAATGGTTCAAATGGCTCTGAGCTCTATGGGACTTAACATCTGAGGTCATCAGTCCCTAGAACTTAGAACTACTTAAACCTAAGGACGTCACACACAGCCATGCCCGAGGCAGGATTCGAACCTGTGACCGTAGCGGTCGTGCGGATCCAGACTGAAGTGCCTAGAAGCGCTCGGCCACAACGGTCGGCACGTATTCTTCATTAGACATTGATAGTATTCGTATATGTTGTGTACCGAATAACTGACCTACTTACATCCTGCAACAATAGCAACATCACGAAATCAGGTATGATTGAACAGGCACAATCAGGAGAAGCATAACAAGAAGTTATGTGTAAACTCTTGAGAAGGTTCATTATCACCCTATATGACGCTGACGTAACGGGATTAACGATAGCTAGGCGCCGATTTCGTAGGATCTGATTACACACTCATTGTGCACGCTCATCTGACCAGTTGATCAGCGTAGTCTGCAAAATAGTGATCGTGAGAGTTACTATACAAATAGTAGCCTAGAAGGATCAGCGTTAGTGAAAAATGAACTAATTAATTACACATATCCAAAGAATGTTGACAAAATAAATGTTAGATTCATACCCAGTTATGTGTCCTAGTAGTGAAGTCAAATTATGTCTAACCTAGAGCACGCAAACTGTTCCTAAAAGTCCTAATTTGCATAGGTTTCATCAATAAATATTATTAAAGTACGTGTACAGTGAGCGTGCCGTTAAAACTCAGAAACGATTCGCAGTACGATAAAGGGAATTATATAGGGTGGTGGCCGCCTGTCCCTCATCCATTAGGAAAAATCTTCGTTTTTACCATAAGGGCGTGCTTTTGAAGAAATAAGGAACGTTTCATCCTCTATAAATGTTTAGAACATTGCAGATCATTCGAGAGTATTCGACAGCATTCCACAACATCCCAGAATGGTGCGGAATGTTCCACAGTGATCTGGGATGTTCTGGAATGTTCAGGAATAGTCTTGAACATTCTGGAAGATTCCAGAGCTTTAGGGAACGTCTAGAAAAATCTCAGATCATTGTGGAACATTCCAGAACACTTTAGAATCCTTTGGAATTTTCTGGAACATAGTGCAACATTTAAAGACATTTTTTATGTTCTGGAATTCGGCACTGGTGGGGCTTCCCGTTGGTAGGGGTACATAAAGCAAGATCCGTCGTGGGTTCGAACGTCAGTTTTTTATCTGTGACGAAGGAAGGAACCGAAAAAGTAGGGCAGTAAGTGAATAAAAACAAACAGTGAAGTGTGAGTAGTCAATGAGTGTAAAGTGTCCTTAGTGTACTTGTTAAAAAAAGTTGATTTGATTTATATTGTAGACAATGCCCAAACGTACAAGAGGAGGAGATCTTGCCAGTTCCGAAGCAAATCGGCGAAAACAAAAAGAAACGAAAATACGAAACAGACTAAGAGCGAACGACATTGAGCACCGTGAGAAGTTGAGAAACCAAAGAACAACGAAATGAAGAAATTGAAGAATCAAAAATTGCGACACAGTCTTATAATAAGACTGCGAACTCAAACCGGACATGAAAGTATCACCCAACGAGAAGCGCAGACGAGCACAAGTAAAAAGCACAACGTAACAAATGAAGTGTTCCACTACGACCCGACGAAAGAATACAACAAACACACGTCTTAATAAAAAAAATGGGTAACATATGCCAATTTAGCAACGCGAAAAGAATCAGTAGGGAAACATCAGGATTCTGTTGAATGAATCGAAAAATTTGATTAGCACCACTGGAAGCACCTTCACAGGAATTTTTACACTATGTGACCGGGGAAACTACAAAACTCTAGAATCGAAACACTTTCTTCTAAATATAAAAAGTGTACGTCTGCTTCCAAGTAACTTCTTCTTTTTTCAAATTTGGCTACATGTTTTCTATCAACTGTTGGAATAAACGGCGAGCATTGAGAATGCGATTGTATAGTTCAATTTCTCTGATCACTAAACGTAAACGTAGTACCCCTTGGAAGTGACTTTTTGTGTCTACGCCTGTTTCCATTTGGACTTGTTACACTTTAAAATGATATCCGTCTTCTCTGTGCAAAATATTAATGGATACTGGAGGGCTTCATATGAACGGCGAGTCTCTGCAATGTGATGCAGTCCTTCTCTTCTTCGTTGTACAATTATGTAACGGTTTGTATTCTCACTGTCCTCAGCTACGATGGCGACTTCGTTCAAATGGTTCAAATGGCTCTGAGCACTATGGGACTTAACTGCTGAGGTCATCCGTCCCCTTGAACTTAGAACTACTCAAACCTAACTAACCTAACGACATCATACACATGCATGCCCGAGGCAGGATTCGAACCTGCGATCGTAGCGGTCGCGTGGTTCTAGACTGTAGCTCCTAGAACCGCTCGGCCACTCCGGCCGGCGGCGACTTCGTCTGAGAGGCATAAAATCGACTTTCGGTTTCTCCATGTGGTCTTTCGTCAACCCAAATTGTAACTTCACAGTCCTGAGGAACCATTCGGTCTAGTACTATTTTGAATATGTTAACCAGTTGATTGTAATAGTATCCCCTGTACATCTTGGGATATTACTCGTCTCAGTCCGCTGATATCTGTGCATCTTGATCAATTTCTGTTTCTTCATTTCTGATGAAATATACTTTCAGAAATTTGTGGTCTTCGTTAGGTAGTGTTAATAGTGATCCCATGTTGTGATAGATTTGTCTTTGCATGCAAAGAACATAATCGATCTTGTCTCTGTTAGTGCTGATCGGAGCATGTGTCTATGTTGACCACCAGTTTGATTTTGACTTATTAGCAGGCGTTTGTGGGTTGTGGGATTCGTCCTGCAAACATCTATAGATCCCGTCTTCCCTTTCAATCTTTATATTTAAGATCAGACACTGTCAGTGAAGCCTCAGTTGGCCAGGTTTCGAAACTAGTCGCCTAATAAATACTCCAACTGTTGACAGAACCGTCAATAAAGGCTTTAAGGAATTTAAATGAAGTTACTGTTCCCTGTCAACGAAATGCTAAAACTAATGAATTACCACTTTCGTCTAATTCTAGACAAGTTCACCTATCCCATATTTTTATGTATTCCTGATATTGTCAGTGTGGATACGATCTGCAGTGTATGGAAATTGAAGCAAACTCCACAGGACAAGACCAATAAAAAAGCATTTTGCCCTCCTAACACAGATGGACAGTAGATTGTAATATTTTGAAGCATATGATGTGTTGATTACAGCACATCTCCCTGGATCTTCACTTGTGTTCTTCAGTCACAGTCTCAAATGTGGCTATCTGAAAATACATATAACTCTCTGGCGTTCATAGTATTGCGGCATCAGTCCCAGGCAGGCAGCAGCAGCCAGCCATGGATATGCTAGTAAGTCACCTTCACAGTTTTGTTATTGGAGACTGCAGTAATAGTATCGTGTGGTGCTGTACTGTAGTGGTGCTGCATAGTGATGTGCTGGGTTGCTACATGCTACACTGTAAAGCAACGTTTTACAGCCGTCTACGTAGTAAAAAAAAGTTCGTGTCAGAAAACTGGCGGAGTACAGAAGTCAAGCCATAAGCTTCCTGCGGTGCGCATCGAACACTGGTCTTACGTCAGCAAGGCCGCCGTCGACGCCAGTCGTTATTAAGTTGTATCAACAACATTCCACTGCTTCAGCGGATTCGATAGTTGTCACTAACGGCGATCGGCACGCGGGCCACAGCTGTCGACCTGCGGTCTGAGGAACGTCGAATAATAAAGAATGTTTTACTCAGCACCATTCTTGACTCTGCGCTGGCCGTAACACTGGAACATCCCATTACCATAGCCTACCACAAGTGGCATTTTGCGACCAAACTGAGCATGCTGCTCCACTGGCGTCAACGCAGCGGTCAACACAAACACGACACAATTATAATTGGATTTTAACAAAAAAAATGGTTCAAATGGCTCTGAGCACTATGGGACTTAACTGCTGAGGTCATCCGTCCCCTAGAACTTAGAACTACTTAAACCTAACCAACCTAAGGACATCACACACATCCGTGCCAGAGGCGGGATTCGAACCTGCGACCGTAGCGGTCGCGTGGTTCCAGACTGTAGCGCCTAGAACCGCTCGGCCACCCTGGCCGGCAGATTTTAACAGCACGAACGCATTAAAAGTGGTTTCATTAACTGCTGCGCTGCTCGCCAGCTGTGACTGCCAGTACACGTTTCCAATATGTCGACAGGGAGAAAATTACTCGGCACCTGAGCGCCGAGCTGTTTCTCCAGGGAAGCCCTCCTTCCCGTGACGGACCGCCCATTGATTCCGCGGCCCTCGGTTCCAGCTGGCGCCGCAAGAAGGAGAGGTGGGTGAACGCGGCCTCAGCCGCGGCGGAGCTCTGACGGCGACCATCAATCTCACTTAGCGGCCGCACCGGAGAACAATAGCGGCCGCAGCGGCTAATGGCATCCTCGTCAATATTGCAACAGCTCCGCAGATGGCGCCCCTCCACCCGCACAGTGGTCAACATCTGTCTTTCTTCCCCCGTCCGGAATATCACCGTGGCTGACCCATTGCCCCACTGCGCTGCCCGGTGGAAGATGGAGAACCTCGCCCAACAGGAACTGACGTTGCCATCTAACGGAGTGATTCTCCATTTTTGTAGCTCACTGATAATACATTATACCCTCACCGCGAATGCTCACACATTTAGTACCGTACAGCACCTGTTTTAGCAGTGGGCAATACGCAGCGGAAAAAACTACATTTTACAACTGACATCATTCAATGGATTTTTGACGTGCTTGTAAAGCTTAACGTGGATCGCTCTAACTAGAGGCATCGAAGCGAGCTAGCCGTGAATCGAATCCGCACGAGGAACTAACGACCGTTGTTCTAGTACATCGGCCAGGCTAACGATGACAGGAAGTGCCATAAACCAATTTCGCAGAAAATTCATTCAGTGGCAGAGTGGTCAAAATAAGCGAACACGTGTTTCAGTTCATCCGTAGATACACACCTATTTTCGAGGATGGTTCAAATGGCTCTAAGCACTATACGACTTAACATCCGAGGTCATCAGTCCCCTAGACTAAGAACTACTTAAACCTAACTAACCTAAGGACATCACACACATCCATGCTCGAGGCACGATTCGAACCCACGTCCGTAGCAGCAGCGCGGTTCCGGACTGAAGCGCCTACAACCGCTCGGCCACAGCGGCCGGCCATTTACGAGGAAACAACGCCAAAAGTAGTTTAGTAACTTCTAGTGAATCAATACACCAAGCTGTGGCGCAGTGGCTAGCGTTGCGGTTAGAGACTTTTGCTCCCCGTATTCGAAACCCCATAATTACTTTTATTTCCGTTTTTCATTTTTCTACCCAAGATTTCTACACCAATGTTTTCTAAGGCATATTGAAATAACATTACTCTTGATGGTCTACTAATTCTATGTCTGGTGAATGAATCAAAAAAGTGAATAAATGCGAAAATTGTTTGAAATTCTTGTAAGTGAAATTCCTGCAACGTATCCCAATTTATAATCAATTGTACGCACCAGTTTTCGATAAAGTGATCTGTTATGCATGGTTTACTGCGAAATTATTGCCAAGGAGTGAAATCTTCAGCGATGTTAACGACGTGCCTTTCCTGAGTGAAATTCTTACGAAGAAGTATACAGAGTGGCAAACATGCCTTCGTGTGATGCTCGAAGTGTTCGGAATTTATCTGTTTTGAATGATTCTACTATCGGTACCGTTCAAGAGACTGCACCAAATCTTTCTGAGGAATAAACGTAAGAATAAAAATAAGAATTAACACAAGAATTGATTTAAAAATGGAATATAAGAATATGAGAAATTAAGAAGATTGTTGTAAACCCTGAAAGCCGCGCGGGATAGCCGCGCGGTCTCAGGCGTCTTGTCACGGTCTGCGCGACTCCCCTCGTCGGACGTTTGAGTCCTCCCTCGGGCATGGGTGTGTGTGTGTGTGTGTGTGTGTTTGTGTGTGTCGTCCTTAGGGTAAGTTAGTTTCAGTTAGATTAAGTAGTGTGTAGGCTTAGGGACCTATTACCTCAGTAGTTTGGTCACATAAGACCTTACTACAAATTTCCAATTTTTAAACCCTGACAATACCAAATACACATATATTATGTAATAAATGTACGAAATTTATTGTGAAACTTAGCTAAAATTTTACAATTTATGTATCGCTTTTGTATCCCCTCACTTGATAAGAAACATATTTGTAGTAACCTTCTACGGCATGGGTAGATAAATGAAGAAAGTAAATAAAGACTATAATCGGGTTTCGAACGCGAGACGCTAGACGCTGTACCACTATTTGGTCTGAGATTATCGGACTTAAAAAGGCATATAAATTACGTCGATATCTTTGACCGTCGTTCCATCAGAAACGCTCTAGTATCTATGGTAAGCGTTTACAGAGAGCGCACATGACTTAAACCTCCGACTGTGGCCACTGGATAAGGCCTGGCCACCAAATTTAATAAAACAAATATTTCAGATCATGCAAACAGGAGACTCCATACGAAAGGATGAATTCTCTCTTTCCAGAAAGATCATTCAGTAGATTTCTGTTTTCTTTGAGCTATCACCTGTTTTTTTGGGATGGTAATTCATTATCACATTGTATCAGTACTTGTACAAACGTCCTACGTCTTCTTCTGGCCATCGTCTGGGCCACCTGTGGACCATTTTATTTTAACAGTGCTTTTCAATTTACTCGGGCCCATAATTTAGAAGAAATAACCGCCGAATATTCCTTCGTTGTTCCCTCCTCGCTTCAGATCACATTTCGCTAGTATTAAAGAAAGACGTACAAAATTCGGAACTACTTACAGTTTTAGGCACATGAAAATTATTCACATTTAAAGTATCTCTAATCGATTCTTAACTGACATAATAGCTCAACAAGGATCCAGTTTAACTAAAAGTCTTTAACTAAAAGACTCAAAACCTGCATGAACCTGGTTGAAAGTGTAGCTAAAATATCAGTGATAACAATTTTGACACTACAGTTTCTGTGAAAGTGTGACTGTTCGCAAGTGACATGCAGTAGATATTTAACCAAAATGCAAGCAGCTAAAAGACACTCACATCTGAAAACGGTGTACCCAGAGAGAAAAACAGTGGGGCAGTGATAGCAAAAGATTTCGGAGCAAACAATAAATTCTCCTGCCAAACACAGTGTAGAAACTTAATTAGAAACCACTATGAAATCAAACATTTTAGTTGTAACAGCCTGTGTGACGCCCCATATGTCCTCAGAATCAGGAAAATATATCTAAGAAATTAAATTTACATAGGAATTTCAGAAAGAACACCTTGAAAGACGTTAACATGAACTGAGAAGAGAAGTAAATAATTTGGTAGCAAGATTTATACACACATACAAAAACAATTTACATCACCCCTGTAGGGAAGCAGCCTACTCACGCCGTAATAAATTCACATCAATCTTTCCATTGTGTGCCAGCCTAGTCCGCTGTAACTAGCTCTGACGTCATAAATGTTGCGCAATACTTTAAAAATCAAGTAAATAACCTGAAACGGTTCTAGCATGTCAGGAGTAATACTAAATTAATATGTGTTAAATATCAGTTCAATAACTTTACCCATTTTCGAAATTTGGATGTTTTTCTGTAAAAATCATTGGCATAACAGAAAAGAGCTAGAGACTTAAAAATATATATTTAGATTCCTTTTTCATAATTATTTAACAGAAACAGTACTTTGGATCTCACAAATTAAGATTTTAGTTGAAATTAATGATTCTCTTGTTTTTGTCTTAAAAATTAAGGAAGCAAGATAGATTAAGTAGGCTAATAAATAAGGCTAGGTTGTTTAAATTTAAGTAGAATGGAGATCCGCTATAATCATAAAGATGTCAGAAGTTTCAACTCAATAACTATAAAGCTATAGCTATAGCTTATCTCCAAAGGGCAAGTTCAGAGCTCGTTTACTGCGTGTAGTGTAATTAAATTAATTCTCTCGCCCAAAACATTTGACTTAGCCACGTCAAACTTTCATTATGATTACTTACCTGTGTGCTGATTGCGCATTTAAATTGAGAGCTTCATCGGCCATCAGCAGAGGAAGCGATGATTTATTCAATAACTTAAAGTGGTGCATTACTAGCCCAGCGGCTAGCCGGGAGAGCCGATTTGATCAGGCGTTCCCTTAGGCGTCCGCACGGCGGCTTTATATATAAGAACGCTGCGCGAGGAAGAAAGGGCCCCAGTTCTCTCCAGACGCTGAATAGCACATCATCTGTGTCGGGAGTCGCGTCGCGTCGGTATCATTGCTATAAACAGCCTCGGATGCCGTATTAAGTTACTCGGGATACGCGTAACCATGAAATCATTTTCGAGTGAAGTGTTAATTCTGGGATGACTTTAATTATCTATCTTCAGTTTGTGTATGTCGTATTTTCACGTGCCGCCGCGGTACAGATATTCTACCATTATTTAGAGTGGCGTTTGATGAGCATTATCATCAAATTATGGCGAGCATTCACTTAAACATTTAATTTGGACAGTTATAGTTGCATCAGCGCATTAGACTCTGAACTGCTCTGTTAGTCAGATTGTGTGAATTCTTTTTTTTTAATCTGCGACTTTCAGAATACAGTGAACGTTTTTTCCACGATCGTTTTTGATTATGAATCCCAGACAATCTCCTAATTCCTCAGAGCTATAAGCTGTAGCTATAAGTGTATTTCTCAGATGAAGTGGGCACTAGGAATTCTAATTACAGGCTTCACGTTTTGCTAATCAGTTTCTGGTAGCCAATATTGTAGTTAGAGAGCCAGTGTTGAGAACGGCAAAACAACAGCATAAATAATGGGAACATTTATATAAACAACAATTATTCCACCCGCAGCCCCACATATGGTTCATTGGCCGGGAAATGCATCTTTTCTACATTACAAACCAAACATTATATAACGACATAAATTCCACCAGCTGCCCCACACCCCAGTTCCCAGAAATTCTGAAGACAGACTTTGACTAGGGATATTGTATCGCAGACACAACCCCTATGACTGTTCAGAGATGTCAGTAAACCCGCCCAAAGACGTAAACAACCAAGCATGGTTCAAAAGGCTCTGAGCACTATGGGACCTAACCTCTGAGGTCATCAGTCCCCTAGAACTACTTAAACCTAACTAACCTAAGGACAGCACACACATCTATGCCCGAGGAAGGATTCGAAACTGCGACCGTAGTGGTCGCGCGGAAACATGCATGAGCAGCGCCTATTAGACGGAGGGTGTCCGACAGGCGATCATTTCCAGTCAATCCACCAGGAAGGAGGTACACGGCTCGTGTTGTTCAACCATGCCTAGATGATCAACACCGCGATTCGATCACGTCCACATTGTTACTTTGTTCCAGGAAGGCCTGTCAAAAAGGGAAGTGTCCAGGCGTCTCGGAGTGAACCAAAGCAATGTTGTTCTGACATGGAGGAGATACAGAGAGACATGAATTGTCGGTGACATGCCTCTATCAGGTCACCCAAGGGCTATTACTGCAGTGGATGATCGCTACCTACAGATTATGGCTCGGAGGAACCCTGACAGCTACGTCACTATGTTGAATGATACTTTTCGTGCAGCCACAGGACGTCGTGTTAAGACTCAAACTATGCGCAATGGGCTGCATGATGTGCAATTTCATTCCCGACGTCCATGGCGAGGTCCATCTTTGCAGCCACGACACCAGGCAGCGCGGTACAGATGGGTCCAACAACATGCCGAATGTACCGTTCAGGATTGGCATCACGTTCTCTTCTCCAATGAGTGTCGCATATGCTATCAACCAGACAATTGTCCGAGACGTGTTTGAAGGCAACCCGGTCAGGCTGAAAACCTTAGACACGCTGTCCAGCGAGTGCAGCAACGTGCGTGGGGGTTCCCCGCTGTTTTGGGGTGGCATTATGTGGGCCTACGTACGCTGCTGGGGTAATGGAAGGCGCCGCAGCGACTGTACGATACGTGAATGCCATCCTCCGGCCGATAGTACAACCATATCGCCAGCGCCCCCATCCTGCACATCTTGTGAATGAATTCCTCCAGGCTAACGACATCGCTCGACTAGAGTGGCCAGCATGTTCTACAGACATGAACCTATCGAACATGCCTTAGATAGATTGAAAGGGGCTGTTTACGGACGACGTGACCTAGCAGTCACTCTGAGGGATCAACGCCAAATCACCGTTGATCAGTGGGACAATCTGAACCAACAGTGCCGTGATGAACTCGTCTATAGTATGCCACGACGAATATAGGCATGCATCAGAGCAAGAGGACGTTCTACTGGATATTAGAGGTACCGGTGTGTACAGCAGTCTGGACCACCACCTCTGAAGGTGCAATTTGTTGTTTTCATGAGCAAGAAAAAGGGCGGAAATGAAGTTTATGTTGATCTCTTTTCCACTTTACTGTACAGGTTCGGAAACTCTCGGAACCGATGTGATGGAAATTTTTTTTTGATGTGTGTACATTTTAGTTTTCATGTGTTGAACTGCTAGGAGGGACTGTGGCAGGCTGGCCGACTTTCCTCATTGATTTTTTCCAGCTTTAAGGAGTTGCAAGAGAGCTGCACAAACCCAGTCTTAGGACTTATAGACCACAACAACATTTTAAATTTTTTCAAATGACTTTTGTGTGAAAATATTGGTACATTGTTTCAGCACCTTTACAACTAAGTAATTAAATATTCTCACTGTTTGTTAACTCACAAGAAAAATTTAGTTCAATAATACTACCAGAGCCATACTACCCCACCCACGAGCCAAGTTAGCCAAGCATTTGGCGCAGGTAGGCCTATACGATTTCATCATTCTTGGTTATTTAATTCAAAGTATATTAATTTTATTACTCTGTTTTAATACGAATTTCAAATCTGTATGTCAAAAACTACGATCATAAAATGTGGTATTATTGTTGTAATAACAGTTTGACAGAAAAGAATGTCCATAGTTTTTATCAGTAGTCGTCTGAATGCCCGATGGGATCCACACAATTCAGACATTCATGAAAAATTCTTTTTCAATAGAAGATAGATGAGCCTAGTGCTCGTAGCTTGTACGCAGATTCCATTCATCACCTGCGTTGTTCTGAGGAAATGGTTTGACACAGTCATCTCCTTCGACTTGAAGAACCATCTTAGCAATGCCTACATTCTTTCTGCACTTTGAGGAGTTTTATTGCAATTTAGCTTGGCCATGGCCATTTTGTCTTTTAGAAAATAGGGTTTCACAAAGAATATCCTTATTTCTCCTTAACGTGTTTGTGTTTCTGTTTGTGGAGGCTTGTTGCTCGCATTGTACGCATTTTTTACTGGAGTGTCTATCAATGTTATTGAAGTTCTTTTTCATTTGTTTGCTGTCAGCTGTCTTTCTTTTTCTAGGTTTGGATTTTTCAAATGGCCCGAGTTCTTCAAGCATTTCGAAACATGGCTGGTCAGATAATGTGACGCTTAACGCCATGATCGGTGGAGTTGTTATTGGGAGCATAGCCTGCGTGAGCAACTGAAGGTCCAGCTTCAACTGTTAAACCATAAGCAACAGCGTTATGAAAAGCTGAATCTTTTATGTACGAACGCATCGGTGAAAATAAAAAAAACCAAAAAGGAAACCTAAATTCGCATAGACGTTACCTACTGAAAATCAGTGCAGGACACGATTTGTTATCGTAAAAATTCCATTGGATATGATCTAAACTTTGACTATGTTAGACGCATGAGTACCTACAAATAGACACCGGGACAGGTAGGCCATTTGGGCCTACGTGCTTCTATTTAAGTGGGCCATTATGCCCCATCGCCAAACTGGAATTATTTTAGTTCTTTTACGGTATCGTTTTAAACATTGACCGCAGTGTACAGTGTCAAAATAAGCCTATTTGCCTTGTAAGAGTATTGAGTTGGAATGCATAGAAAATATCTTGAGTAAGCACAATTTACTTCCAGTTACAAGGAAAGATAAAACGCTTGCTCTTACTTACCTCACAATCTAAAAGCAACGATTAGTATGTGGAAAGACGACGCTGTTGCTTCAACCAAGTTCCTTGGTCGGTGGCGTAGTCTAACTGCATTTTAACGACATTTGGCCATCGTGCCCCTATGGCGAAGGTCCCCTTGCCTCCCTTTTATATGGAATGCTATCTCGTACTTTTTTCTGATATAAAAATTAAGATCTATTTCTCCGAACAACGTCAGCACTTACTGACACATGTAGAGGATTTTTCTGTATGGGACATAACATCGAAAAAGGGTCGCGTTGGGAGACGAGCAAGCAACTATATTGTAATGTCATCTTCGCAGATTTCCGGGTATGTGGATATCCAGACTAAGGAGTAAACCAGGAGCTTTCACTGAGGAGGGCATGAGTACCTCGTGCAATATCGTAAAACTACAAGACTGGCAATCAGTCAGTGGAATTGGACATAATCTACGAGTATATAGGAGTACTTTCCCGGAGTGGTTTCGCGTGGAACGAACACGGCTATCCACCCGTAAGAAACTTGCCAAACACATGGTTAATGAAAGAATACTAAGGTACCGTAAACCATCCACGTAAGAAGTCAGTTACGGAATGCTCATTCGAAATATCCTTGAGTGTTGTTTGATGATTTGAGGGCCTTACCAAGATGCAACATCGAAAGACACGGAAAAGGCTCAAAGACTATCTACACGATTCACCACGGTTTTGCTTAGCGTGGTGGTTACAGCGCGGTTCCGGATTGAAGCGCCTAGAACAGCATGGCCAACAGACGTTTGGGGAAAGTTGGTATTTCTCCTCAAGGGTGTGCCAAGATCAGTTTTGTGAGCGTCTACGTGACGCTCATCCTGACGGCAAACAAGCCTGAGGCTATTCGTGCTGCCCTTTTTCGTATCCGTTTTATATTTTCTCCTTCTTCTCTGTGGTGTGTGTGCCATGACATCGCTAGTTTTCTGTTGTCTCGATTGCAATAGATGGTGGAGTTGGCCGTGGCGCTTCAAAGACGCACTGTTTTTGCATCGCTGGCGGCGAGGAGGCTCTGGCCGTTTCGACCGCAGTCAGTCACATAACTAAGCGAGCTAGGCGACTGTAGAGGATTACAACTATTTGTTTCGTGAGATTATGGAAGTGTCGCCAACAGGAGTGTTATGCGATTCTCGGAAATGACTTCCTCGACAGCCACCATGCGAAAATTAATGTTGATAACGTACAGTTAAAATTGGTGGGAACTTGTTCCCGATGAGCCCAACAGCTGCGAATGTTCCAGTATCGCGAGATACACTAATCGCTAACGTGTCACTTACTGATCTTGCTTACAGGCACATTAAAGATGATTACCCATGACAAAGTACCTGCTGGTACAGGGAAGCTAGCTCGGATATCTCTAGATGTGCCACAACAGAGGTTATGTGTGGTTGAGTCCCTGCAGAACAATGAATCATTAGATTAAATTCATTGTTTTATAGGTAAGCACTGTGCGTATAGGAAACGTTGATGCGGAATGACGATTATGGTAAGCTTTGATAATTTTGGGACAGGTTATGTGAATCTCCCGAAAGGATTAATGACAGCAAGTTTAGAGATACTCGGGTATGGGGATACTGATGGATCACGAGGTGATCGAAACATCAAACATTCTGTCGATGTGTCTGTTCTAGGTGTTAAGGTTCATCACTTGAAAGACAATGAACGGGAAGCCATGGAAGTAATTGTTGGGATATTCAGATTTATTCATTTCAGACGGTCCACTCCCTATCAGCAACTCTAATCGCACAACACGGCACACCAACACACGACAATTCACGAGTCTACAGAAAATTACACAGAGTAGTGAAACACTTACAGCCAATAGTAGATGAATTTATAGGTCAAAAATTACATGGGGGTATTATCGAACGTAGCCATAGCAAAGTGGTCAGCAAATACTGTTAGTTTACGGAAAAAGCAATAAATGGTACTCGAAAATATCTATTTCTTGTGACTACCGTTACTTGAACTATCGAACCGCAGTCAGTGCATATCTGATCCTGAACGTCACAGATACGTAAGACAAACTAGTAAGACGTAAATATTTTTCACCGATTGATCTTGGAAGCGGTTAGCACGAACTGGAAATGTTTCCCAATGGCGGATCCAAAACACTTTTCATAACACATCCAGGTCATTATCGATATCGGAGAGTGCCGTTCGGATTGAAAAAGCTCCAGCTACAGTCCAACACCTATTAAATGGGGTACTTCACAGATTAAAACCAAGAAGCTGTATGGTATATCAAGATGATATGATCACAGTCTGTTCGATATCAAAAGAAAATCATGTTAAACGTCTGGATGAAGTATTTAGTAGACTGAGGGCAGCACACCTTATACTTAGTGGAGAATTGCCACTTTTCTCTGGCACAAGGAAGTTGTCTTGGACACACTGTCTGTGAAGACTGAGTAATGACGGAGCCTTGACTCACTACCACCGGACATGATTTTCCGACGAAACAAACTATTAATCAGTTACAGTCATTTATTGGTTTAAGTGATTATTGTCGTATTTCCGTAAAGGGATTCGTTGTTAGTTTTCAGTTGACAACAAATTATCAAGAAGCTGTCAAGAAATTCAAGGAGATATTAATATCATTCCTGTGTTAACGCTCCCTGAGTTTGAACAGGAATTCTTACTTCCATGTGATATCTAAAACAACGCTTTAGTTTTATTTTAAGTCAGAATGTTGATGGGAAGGAACATCCAATGGCGTAAGTCTCCAGACAGTTGAACAAGGCTGAAACTAACTATTCGACAACTGAAAACGAAATGTTAGTAATTATTTACAGAATCTAAATTCGTTGCTATTTTTACAGTCATCAATTCAAAGTGATTACAGACCATACGACTTTAGAATAATTATTTGGCAATTAACAAGTGAGGTGTTAAAATCTAGTGAATTTAACTATGAAGTGATTCATAAACCGAGAGCGACACATACAAATTCCCATATCCGAAGCAGGAAGATAGCAGTTTTACAGATAATAGATGGGAGCCAGGGAGGTTTGATAAAGGCACGATCAGCTGTCTGTGAGTGTCAGTTGTTTTGAATGCAACCACAGTTTGAAGCACAAGAAAGCGTGCTATGGAGATTTACAAACTATGTGCCTCGTGTTGTAGTTCCTGCAGCACTGAGAATTTACGTCCAACATCAAGCACGTGGCCATATATTATCTGGTGACTGAAAGAAAGGAATAACTGATAGACGTGTAGCTGATAGACTTCGGTGGAAAATAAATGGCGGTGATGTACAACCGTATGTAGGACATTGCATCCCGTGTGCAAGAAGAGCAGACTGGAGTTATTAAAAAGTTCAATTACAGAGGCTACCCGAAGCTGAAAAGCATTTTCTGTGCTAGGATTGGTTGTCTTACGACATTTTAATAGAACCAAGCAAGTAATAAATATGTTCTAACGATGTTACATTATTTTTCACCATACCTAGTTATGGTAGCTGTCCCAGAAGAGAAAGTGAGAACGATACCACATGCAATGGTAAACAACTTGTTACTGGAATGGGCGGAATTAGTTCACTTTAATGTAACCAAATGGTAAGCCATAATGAAAATGTACAGCCCTCAGATGTGGACATATGTTTAAGTTTTGTTGTCAGTGCACGTAATTCTGAGGCTCATACTAGAAGTGCCCTCCCACCGTAAAAAATTAATATATGGGTGGAAATTGCCATCAACTTTTGATGTAATTCAATGTAAACTCGGTTCACAATGTGACCCAGTAATGAATTTTGCAAAGAAATTGGAAGAAATTTGGCAAAAGGTAAAGCATGCCAACGTAAAAGCTTTTGAGATGAAAAATCGTGTTGGGCCACAGACGAGCAAACTGTCACAATACATAAAAGGACTTCAGGCAAACGACGGTATCTTTCCTTTGAAAGAGTACGGAGGAAATCCTTACGTCATTCTATGGGACCGATGACCTCGCCCTTCTGTCCCCTCTACCAAATCAACCAACCAACAGAAAAGGACAGTGGACTTTACTAGCTAATCTGAATAACCCGAAGGGAGAAACGAAAAACTTTTTCACGTATTATCATGGACCTTACCAAGCTATAGATAAGACTTCGTCAGTTTCCAGCTTGAGCGTCTATAGTCCTTGTAGAAACGGTAAAACCGCTTAGAGGGAAGACTGAAGAGTTGTCAGAGGTTCTTTCAACCATTGCGGAAAAATAATTACCAAAGAAAAAGTAACATCAGAGAAATATAGCTTATTGACTTAAGTCTAGGAGTAAACTACATAATTTCTCACCTGAAATGCATGTGAGGTATTTGTTACTTGGGTTGATCTTAGTTTTCTTTACTTGTCATGTTCCGCGTTTATGTACTTGTATAAAGTAGGGAGGGGATTGACAGTACTTTCTTTTGTCTCAGGAAATATAATTCTGACATGAGAAACTGAGGACTCAATTACAACAGTTAAGAGAAGTAGTACCACGAGTGCTACTACATAAGAAACAATGCTGGTTAGATGCTAGAGGGAAATTGTTAAAAACTCTCTTTGGAACAGTGGATAATACGGACAATTTAAATTGCACAGTTGGAAACTGGATTCAGATAGAAAGTTGTGAAGTAGTATTAGTTTCTAGATGGAGAGATGCTCATGTCATATGTCTGCACCAGATTGGAAAGATTACATTAGAGAAAATGTTATTAATTGTCCAACAAGGGTGATACAAAAGAAGTCTATCTTGAGAAATACAAGTGTTTTGGAGCAGATGAAAGCAGCAGAGTACGGGAAAATAGTCTTAGTTCCTCAGCTAAAATTACAGAATATCGGAGATCCCTGGCTTTACTCCAAATTCACACCTCAAACAGTAATTATCACTTGATATGAAAACGATAAACCAATCAGGTTAATGAAACTAGAATTACAGGGCAAAGGATTGATAATTAATGGAAGTAGGTGTGAAATAACAGGGACACAATTTCCCCTTCCAGCTACCTACACAATAATTAACGTGTCGCAATCATTGTTCTGTTGGCTGGAGGGACCACTACACCGATTGCCTATTCCGAACCTACCTTTTATTAATGAAATCTTAGATTTCATGTCCCTACAATCTCTTGTCAAATTTCAGAAAAGGGACGAATTTCAGTAAACCGAATACTGTATCATAAAAAACAATTTCAAGAGAAATACACAAAATAAAATTATACAAACGTATCTTGGTTCTCATCTTCGTTAATGCTACTAACTTTCGTATAAAGTGTAGGATATCTCATTAAAATGAGGCAACCGTCCACAGATACCTGTGGAATGGATACGAACTAGTAACAAGTAATGCAAGTAGAAAGTGTAAAAAATGTATGCAACCATGACGAAAAGACAAGGTAGAGTGATGCGTAAGTTGGGAAGCAAACCAGAAAACACTTATAGGGTAGCTTTTTTAAATACAATGCAGTCTTAGACTCGTTGGTAATAAGTGAAAGAAAAAATTTGGAAAATTTTTTTAAACAGGTGGGATATTATGCAGCAATAATAGTAAGATTCAAAAGTAGATATTTTCATTCAAACGCACTGACATCGCCATAGGCAAAAGTCAAGTCATACCAGAGATGGAGGGGGAAGCAGGAAACGAGCCGGTATATCGCAAATAGGTCAGCCTATCGACCCATTATCAAACTGCCTACTGAGTGAGAATGCGCATTCAGCAGAAAGAAGATAGCAACAGAAAAGTAAAGAAAATGTGGCAAGCATATTCATTAGCTCACAAAATATGTTGCGAGAATCTGTATCCCTTGCACAAGAACAAGTAGGGAGGAACTGACACAGCAGTTAACAGCCTGTTAAGTGTATACGCCAGAATAAGGAGGAGACATGGGGTCATTAAGAACCCAGCTACGCGTCATAGCCTCGCACTAACTGTCTTTAAATTCTCCACTGTTCCAGCTTTCTTCATGAGCTGACCTTGGAATTGATGGCATCCACCACAACAGCACATGAGTCTACGGTTATGATACTGTAGTAAATCTATGTCCTAGTTGCTCCAGTAAAGTACAAGAAGGACCTTGAGGTCTACTGTCTGTTGATGGAGAAATTGATTGTCTTCTGACAATATCACATCACAAGGTGCTGCCAGTACCGAACTTCAGTTTCTTGGGGTCAACATCCAGGCACCTCCGGGGGCTGAAACGTACCAGGCTGGTAAGGAGGAGATCAACTGACCAATTGTCTGCTGACACCGCTAAGGGTCTAGAGGGTGATCACAGAATTCGGAGTGGAACTGAAGACACACCAGAAGCCTGGGCGAAGGCGCAATGCTGTGGGCAATGGCAGTGCCTGCTAGCCTGGGCATGCAGATGCTGTGCTGATTCAACAACGTCAGCTAGAATCCAGCACACAGCTGAATGAACCATCAGCCGAGAACGATACCTTGTAAACATTGTGGATAAATGATTGAACTCTAATAATGTTTTACAAGTGTCTAAGACGCTTCAGAGGTTCCCAGTAGCTATCCTCACTTCACGCAGAGATGTCTCCACTCGAAAACTCCCTTTGTAGTTTTAAGATATTGGTTTAAAAGCTTACGGTTAGTCACACGGTGATTAGAGGAGGTACAGTAAAAAGGACTGTTTTTGTTCTATGTTTGCTTGCATTAGTAACTTGTACGTTTTGGCTGTTTTAGAATGTAACATCAATGGTACAGATCGAGAATGGTTTAACTGCTTCAAAATCAAGTCCCACGAGAGAACCTAAAAAGGTGGTGCAATACTGAATTACGCAAGTGTAACACAATCAAGCAACTATCTCACCAATAATTCTGGACCCTGGAGCTTAGAAATGCCAATCTCAGTAATGTACAAAACAAACGCCTGAACTTAAAGTGTCATCAGCACTCAATACAGTGTTAACAACTGCGACCGAGAGAAGTGTGTCCTCCTGTCCAAACAGCTCTGTCAACCTTGAAACTCTGCTCCACGCAGCCAGACTGAATGAAAAGCCTCGGGGTTCAGAGAGCAAGATGAAGACATATTTCTTCGCTATTCAACAAAACATAGGAAGATAACATGGATTGTAGAGCTTTTGAGTTACGCGAAAGATTCAGATCTCGTGCAGTGATACATAACTTGAAAGACCTTTAAAAGATAGCTTCGAAACAGTACAGTCTGTATGGCAATGTGAATCCAATCACAAGACATCCTTTCTCTTCAGAGCTTACACAAACAAATACGTCCATTGTGTTCTTGTGTGCAGAACTGCGTCTCGTTTGAACAGACGACAGGGTGTCACAGCCATGTACAGTGCAATCGTTTGCGTCTCTATGCTACCATGTCAAGGGAAGCCAACGGCGATCCAGACTATGTGAAACAGTCCGTGGGGATAGTTGTCTTTCAATGTACGTGACTGGGCTGAACAATTCTACACAGAAAGAATGCTTTCATCTAAATACCTAGGGCTACAATTACGAACAACTTAAATATATATAAAACAGAATAATATAAAGACCTGCAACATCGAATCAGCCTCAGAAGCGCTTGGTAAAAGGAAGAAAACAGATGTGGTAAAAACGACAAGTAGCTGATTTGAGGTATCTACAGACAAAACACTACAGAACTGGGAATCGTTCAAAATGAGAAAGAACGCTGTAAAACAAAGAGTATGTAAAGCACACGAAGAGTCGCTGGACTCATACGTATGCGTCTTAGAACACGACTTGGAGGGTAGACAGGAAAGAAAGTCCTGAACATTGTGCCCAACGAACAATGGATAAATCATTGTACAGATTTATGGAGTACACAGAAGGTCGAATACGAGACTGGAGGAAGTATGTACAATGAAACAGTAGAGCCAGCTACTACGGAGGAGCTGCAAGAGGCTTTGAAAGGTATGAAGAACAGAAAATATTCAGGAATAAATGCAGAAATAATTAAATACGGAGGGCTTTCACTCGATAAAAGCCTTTTACAATTCATAAATGAACGTCGGACGAACTGCAAGATGGCAGACCCATGCTATGCATACTGAAAGATAATCAATATGCGAGTGAAGTGTATCACAGAAGCTATTGTTTCTTAAGAACAAACTGCATTTATATCAAGTAGTCCACGCTCAGGCAATGTCCTTTCAATAAAAAACGTTTTAGAAACACATAGACAATTTACTACAGGAACACAAAGGGCATTTATAGCCCTTGAGATGGAGTTTGACCGTGCGAGCCATGATTGTCTACTGAAGATTACGTCTGAATGTGGATATCCTTATCACCTAATAGAGGTAGTGAAAAGTCAATACGAAAATAAATGCATTGCAATAAACAAACGCAAACAGATTAGAAGAAATAATTGTTAACGTAGGAGAAAGACAAGTGTGTGGACTATCACCTACGATTTTTAATATACACATTTACATTATTCGTAAACAAAATGTAAAATGCACAGAAAGGTTATGATATCGAATGAAGAATACCATCTGTTTGCAGATGATATCGTTATTCCAGAACGAGATTTTCACTCTGCAGCGGAGTGGGCGCTGATATGAAACTTCCTGGCAGATTAAAACTGTGTGTCCGACCGAGACTCGAAATCGGGACCATTGCCTTCCGCGGGGAAGTGCTCTACCAACTGAGCTACCGAAGCACGACTCACGCACGGTACTCACAGCTTTACTTCTGCCAGTACCTCGTCTCCTACCTTCCAAACTTTACAGAAGCTCTCCTGCGAACCTTGCAGAACTAGCACTCCTGAAAGAAAGGATATTGCGGAGACATGGCTTAGCCTTTCAGGAGTGCTAGTTCTGCAAGGTTCGCAGGAGAGCTTCTGTAAAGTTTGAAAGGTAGGAGACGAGGTACTGGCAGAAGTAAAGCTGTGAGTACTGGGCGTGAGTCGTGCTTCTGTAGCTCAGTTGGTAGAGCACTTGCCTGCGAAAGGCAAAGGTCCCGAGTTCGAGTTTCGGTCGGACACACAGTTTTAATCTGCCAGGAAGTTTCATATCAGCGCACACTCCGCTGCAGAGTGAAAATCTCATTCTGGAAACATCCCCCAGGCTGTGGCTAAGCCATGTCTCCGCAATATCCTTTCTTTCGGGAGTGCTTGTTCTGCAAGGTTCGCAGGAGAGCTTCTGTAAAGTTTGGAAGGTAGGAGACGAGGTACTAGCAGAAGTAAAGCTGTGAGTACCGGGCGTGAGTCGTGCTTCGGTAGCTCAGTTGGTAGAGCACTTGCCCGCGAAAGGCAAAGGTCCCGAGTTCGAGTCTCGGTCGGGCACATAGTTTTAATCTGCCAGGAAGTTTTGATATCGTTATTATTCAGAAGACTGAAAATGACCTCCGAAGATTATTGTACCACTTAATATAATATGTAATAGAAACAACATCAAAAATTTCTAATAATAAAACGAAAACAGTGCCATTCCGAGGAAAATATCCAGTCAGATCAAAAATAGATTTAGATAGTTCGGTTTTAGAACAAGTTTCTCAAATCTGTTACTTAGACTATGCCATAAGCTTTGATTTTGACTCTGAAGTTTGTCTCTGATATAGAAAATTAAAGACAAAATTTCCACACTGATTGGGGCACTATTAACAGGACAAAGGGTCATAAAATACAAAAAGAGAGCATCGTGAATATCTGTAAAGCGATGGCAGCGAAAGGTGTGTTACCAGAAATAAAACAAGAAAATAAAATTCGAACAGCAGAGATGAGGTTCCTAACGAAAATGAAGGGCTGCAGAAGAAGGGACATAATTAGAAATAAAGATATCAGAGCAGAATTAAACATTTTCAATATGAGTGAAAAAAATTAAAAATATATGAAGGTAGGAGACAACACCTCATGAGAATGCCAGGGCGCAGAATTCCCCAGAAAATCCTGAACTACTAACCAAATGGAAGAACAGATATTGGAAGACCACGACTCTGTTTTATTGGAAGGACACTCACAACATGCAACAAATCTACTAAAGAGACTGCCTGCACTACGGGTGCTCATCCGTTCTGAAGTATTACTTTGCGTTATGGGATTCTTAACAGATAGGATTGACGGAGGTCTTTGAAGAAGTTAAAAGAATGGCAGCTCGTTTTCTCGCGAAACAGAGCAGAAAATGGCGTGGATGAGTTGGAGTGACAACGGTTGAAAGGAAGGTAGAGATCTTTTTACGAAACTTAAATCAACAATATTGTTCTTCGAAACAAGTACTTTGCATTGGAGAAATAAGTCGTGAAGTAGGAATGGATATGAAATCCCATGCTTCTTGTCAGACCGTAGGGGAACGATTCTGGAGACCCGCACAGCCGTACTACGCAAGGTAATAGTGGAGGAGATACGCCGTTGGCTTTCTGCGACCGTATGGGGATGAATTATGATGATGTTGATGAAGACAACAAATCAACACACAGTCACCCCGTCAGGAATCGAACCCGGGCCCCATGCTCGGAAAACGAGAACGCTACCACGAGACCACATGCTACGGACATGTCATATACTAAGAGATTGAGACTTCGCACATATAGTTTTAGATATTCATTTATCCCACGTGCTATTGGAAAGTGGAAGGGCCAAGAAAATATCTGGAAATTGATCTACAAACCTTCTACCATACAAGTCAGTATGTGTCATTTAGAGGTAGATGTCTTTGTTGCCCCAAGAGGTGGTTTTTAGAACTGTTGTGATCTTTGAACTTAGAGAAGCTGTGTAGATGGCACGTATCAAATTTACTGGTCACTGATTTCAGTCCAGAGGTGAACAGACTGTACTCAAAAGCTGATGTGTGCTGACGGATCCACGGAGCAGGAACTTCCGACGCCTCCTGATGCTGTCAGGTCCTGATACCAGTCTCCAATAAATGTGATTTGTGCGATCAAGACTGTTTTTCTAAGTAAAGTTGTTAAAATCGATCGCTGTTTTCCACAAATTGTTTTCGGAAATATCCACAGTGATCTTTCATTTATCTGAACGTGGCCCTCACGAAACTACGGCTTCAACACTCGCAATGCGAGTAGCAGTATTGCCGAAGGATAAACAACAATCTCGATAGTCAACGATCTACATCTACATCTACATCTACATCTACATTTATACTCCGCAAGCCACCCAACGGTGTGTGGCGGAGGGCACTTTACGTGCCACTGTCATTACCTCCTTTTCCCGTTCCAGTCGCGTATGGTTCGCGGGAAGAACGACTGCCGGAAAGCCTCCGTGCGCGCTCTAATCTCTCTAATTTTACATTCATGATCTCCCCGGGAGGTATAAGTAGGGGGAAGCAATATATTCGATACCTCATCCAGAAACGCAACCTCTCGAAACCTGGCGAGCAAGCTACACCGCGATGCAGAGCGCCTCTCTTGCAGAGCCTGCCACTTGAGTTTGCTAAACATCTCCACTCTTCTTTGGATCTTCTCTATCTCCTCCGTCCACCCGACCTGGTACATATCCCACACTGATGAGCAATACTCAAGTATAGGTCGAACAAGTGTTTTGTTAGCCACCTCCTTTGTTGATGGACTACATTTTCTAAGGACACTGCCAATGAATCTCAACCTGGTTCCCGCCTGACCAACAATTAATTTTATATGATCATTCCACTTCAAATCGTTCATGGTGCTGTTGACCTACGACACGAGCTGGTAGATACTTCACCTTCTTACGAGAGGTACAACTCGATCGTCTCACAAACAACATATATTCAAATGCGATTCGTCAATAAGAGACTCAAATGGTTCAAATGGCTCTGAGCACTATGGGACTTAACATCTGAGGTCATCAGTCCCGTAGCACTTAGAACTACTTAAACCTAGCTAACCTAAGGACATGAGACACATCCATGCCCGATGTTGGATTCGAACCTGCGACCGTAGCGGTCGCGTGGTTCCAGACTGAAAACCCTAGAACTGCTCGGCCTTACCGGCCGGTTCAATAAGAGAGTCATTACGTATTTTTTTCTTACGTACAGAATATTCAAGGCGTTACTCCTACTACGATGCGCAATTACGCTGATATACTAGTCGTTTGCACAGGGAATCATGTAATCCAGTTCATTCGAATTGAATGATGCTTCAACAGTGTTTCTTTTGGTGGACAGCGGTGACTCTTTAACCAAAATACAATGCTTCGTTCTTCAATCACGACCAGCTTGTTTTCTCGTACGTGGGTCTCCCTATCCGTTTATCCGTACGACTCCCGCGACCGCGCCAGTACTTCCGGGTTGCCCTGTAGGGCCGCGGGCCAGGCCTACTTGCGGGGCAGGGTGTGGCGGCCGTCCCGGCTCGCGGCGTGCCGTCCTTTGCGCGGCGATATTGCAGCCGTGTCCCCGCGCCGCCCGCCCGCCACTATTCTTTGCACATGAATAAAACAACGACGGCCAATAACCGGCGCACGCTGTCCGGAGGAAACACGGCAAGCCGCGGCGACTTTGTAGCCTTAGGTCCATTCCTCCGTTCCGCCTGCAGTCTTTGCGTCCGCTACACGCGCCGTGGCCTTTACGGGCCGGACGTCACCACCAAAGACGACCACTTGCCACAGTACGGGAGGGGAGACCACGAGTGTTCGCTGGACAACGTCCTCAACTTGTAGGATGAGTCACTGAGAGAGAGAGGGACTTTGGAATACTCTGTCACGTCGCTTTACTGTGTACGTCCACCAGAAATAGCGCAATCAGCGCGCAACTCGCGTGGTGTACAGGCAGAACGTGTGTTCATAAATACTCTGGAACAATTTTAGGTTTTTCAGTTAATGTCATTCAAATAATAATAACTATATGAGTGAGTTTGACAAACACTCCCCCCCCGCCCCCCACCCACAACCGCCCCCACCCTCCCAGGGGTGGATGATACCCATTCCCGCTAAGGGGATGGTACACCCCAAATATGGGTACCGGTGGTGATAGAAGTTAAAAAAAATAGATGTAATGTGGGTTGTACATATTTCGCACTTGACACTGATGAGAGGAATTAGAACACATTTTGGTACAAATATGAATTACAATGTAGATGAAGATGAAATGGGAGGTATCATATTGCGTGAAGAATTTGAAAGGGCACTGAAAAGACCTGAGTCGAAACAAGGCCCCAGGAGTAGACAACATTCCCTTAGAACTACTGACAGCCTTGGGAGAGCCAGTCCTGACAAAACTCTACCATCTGGTGAGCAAGATGTATAAGACAGGTGAAATACCCTCAGACTTCAAGAAGAATATAATAATTCCAATTCCAAAGAAAGCAGGTGTTGATAAATGTGAAAATTACGGAACTATCAGTTTAATAAGTCACTGCTGCAAAATACTAACGCGCATTCTTTACAGACGAATGAAAAAACTGATACAAGCCGATCTCGGGGAAGATCAGTTTGGATTCCGTAGAAATGTTGGAACACGTGAGGCAATACTGACCCTACGACTTATCTTAGAAGAAAGATTAAGGAAAGGCAAACTTACGTTTCTAGCATTTGTAGAATTAGTGAAAGCTTTTGACAATGTTGATTGGAATATTCTCTTTCAAATTCTGAAGGTGGCAGGGGTAAAATACAGGGAGCGAAACGCTATTTACAATTTGTACAGAAGGCAGGTGGCAGTTATAAGAGTCGAGGGGTATGAAAGGGAAGCAGTGGTTGGGAAGGGAGTGAGACAGGGTTGGAGCCTATCCCCGATGTTATTCAATCTGTATATTGAGCAAGCAATAAATGAAACAAGAGAAAAGTTCGGAGTAGGTATTAAAATCCATGGGGAAGAAATAAAAACTTTGAGGTTCGCCGATGACATTGTGATTCTGTCAGAGACAGCAAAGGACTAGGAAGAGCAGTTGAATGGAATGCACAGTGTCTTGAAAGGAGGGTATAAGATGAACATCAACAAAAGCAAAACGAGGATAATGGAATCTAGTCGAATCAAGTCGGGTGATGCTGAGGGAATTAGATTAGGAAATGACACACTTGAAGTAGTAAAGGAGGTTTGCTACTTGGGGAGCAAAATAACAGATGATGGTCGAAGTAGAGAGCATATAAAATGTACACTGGCAATGGCAAGGAAAGCGTTTATTAAGAAGAGAAATTTGTTAACATCGAGTAATGATTTAAGTGTCAGGAAGCCGTTTCTCAAAGTATTTGTATGGAGTGTAGCCATGTATGGAAGTGAAACGTGGACGATAAATAGCTTAGACAAGAAGAGAATAGAAGCTTTCGACATGTGGTGCTACAGAAGAATGCTGAAGATTAGATGGGTTGATCACATAACTAATGAGGAGGTACTGAATAGAATTGGGGAGAAGAGGAGCTTGTGGCACAACTTGACTAGAAGAAGGGATCGGTTGGTAGGACATGTTCTGAGAGATCGAGGGATCACCAATTTAGTATTGGGAGGCAGCGTGGAGGGTAAAAATCGTAGACGGAGTCAAGAGATGAATACACTAAGCAGATTCAGAAGGGTGTAGGTTGCAGTAGGTACTGGGAGATGAAAAAGCTTGCACAGGATAGAATAGCATGGAGAGCTGCATCAAACCAGTCTCAGGACTGAAGACCACAACAACAACAACATGAATTACAATATGACTATAGGACTGTGCAGTTGACATATTGATGCATCGAGAAAAGACAGCAGTTCTTATGAACATTCTTACTACTATGATTTCCCATATGGAAAAATACTTTGGAGATAACTCAGCCCTACTGGCAGAGTAAAAAGGAACTATGTAGAAGATACACTCTGCTGGCGCCAAGCTACAATGTATTCAACATAACTTGGTACAAATATAACTTATTGTAGAAACAAATTTACAATGATCGCTAAGGACTGCGATGAGAGCTATGCAACGCCTGGGGGAAGAATGGCTCTGAACACTATGCGACCTAACATTTTAGGTCATCAGTCCCCTAGACTTAGAACTACGTAAACCTAACTAACCTGAAGACATCACACACATCCATGCCCGAGGCGGGATTCGAACCTCCGACCGTAGCAACAGCGTGGATTCGGACTGAGTCACCTAGATCTGCTCTGGCACAGTGGCCGGCGCTATGCCTGGGGAAATTTCAGCAAAAGGTACAAATTTGACTTACTCTGGCGAAAGAGACACTGTGTCGATGATACTCCACTGTTAGATGGGTTTAGAATTCTGAGTGTGGTAGAGCAGATTCAACCAAAGTTGCAGCACATGTGCCTTCCTACCTGATCGCATTGAGATGCCCATCGTATCCTTTCCATTGACAGTGCGTTTCGGCTGACCGTGGTATGCTGAACTAAGCGGAACAACTGTAAGAATCACGGGCAATGTTGTTAAATGTATCTGGGATAATTGCTGGGGTATAAGATGTACTAGTACCGCCAGGCACGGCTTACGGAAGGTTAATTCGGGAAATTCTAGATAATTTCATGAAAACAAAGTACAAAAGTATCAATCACGAGGCAGAATTAGGCATATCTGAACATCATACTGGTATTGTCCTGAGGCCGATGTAAAATCATCGACAGGGACAACAATAAATTGAGTTTTCGTTAATTAACTTGTTTTGTATTAATGGATTGACTTAAACATTCAAAGAAAAAGAAAGTTTTCTCTTCCATTATCTTTCTTTCAGAAATACTCCAATTCTTGTTAATGTAGTGGACCAACAGACAGAAATGTTCAGGACAGGAAGTTATATGTATTTGGTTGTGTATATTGACGAAAATCCTTACAGGAAGATCCATGCAGCACAACTACGAAATCGTATTACGTTCAACTACTTTTCCCATTACAATAATTGCAACTTTTGAGGCATGGTAATAAATAATTGAAGATATTTTACATGTTTAAGCAAATAATTTACGTTGCTCAATAGAATGTAGTTAGACTTATGTTTTGGATGCAGATATGTGTATCTCACAAATGTCTGTTTAAGCGGTTGTGAAAAATCGCTGTGATCTCATGACATATTTAACTGATAAAATTTGTTGGAAGCACTACATTGAAATTTGAGTATACTACAAGAAAGAAAACACTAGACAGAAAGATGGTTAGCTCTTCTCTCTAGTGAATCTAACTCCGGCCCAGAAAGAAGTGAAATGTACATATGGATGAAACCTTGTGACAATGGTGAAGGTATTCTAAATCCGTCTTTTCAACTATAAGAAAATGTTTTCTTTCTCCTAATGCGTTTCGTTTTATTGACATAAAACGTCATCAGTGGTCTGCAGTGGTCTGCTATTGTTCTGCCTTACCTCATATGTGTTTTATGTTGTTTAATTACTTTATTGTGTGAATATCCAAACAATGTGTAAGGGAAATGAAGGAGTAGGGGCGGATTTTAAAGAGGTATTGGTGAGTAGGTGGAGTTATCAGTTGGGGGGGGGGGGGGGGAGATAAGTGGTCAATGCCAGATAGCGTAGTGGAGAGTGAATTTGTAATGAGATGTACTGAGGAACAAAATGTGAAATGAAGCAAGAGTTGGGGGTGGAGGGAGAGTGGAAGATAATAGCAATAGGAATTATAGTTGGGAAAGGAAAACCTTTATTTTCGTTATGAGGGTTTTTCTATTTTTCAATATGGTATGATTGCCATTATTTATCTGGTATTTGAGTAGCAGTTTATTGTGTATTATTTCTTTGTGTACGTGGGAATTTTGTTAAAAAGGGATGAGTTGTCAGTATTTACTGACTTTTTATAAAATTCATACCTTTCCCTATAGTGCATGAAATATGGTATTCTTGTTTATGCTCGTTTGAGAATTTTAGGTGGCTTGCACTGTGTTTCCATGTACTGATGTGCTCTTTATATCTTGTGTCCAACATCCTGCCAGTCAATAAAATGTGAATTTTTTTCACAGTCCCTCTAGCTGATGTGGTATATATCAGATTGTATCTAACTGGTTTTCGTTTCCCTGGGGTAAATTTTTGTATTGACTTATTTGTTTTGTAGGCAAGGTTTATGCCCTGTTTTTGAACATATTAGTTAGTTTGTACGTCACTGTATGTCATTTATCGTGATAGCAAGCAGACTGCGTTTCATGATGAGAGTGAAAATCGGACATAAATTATCGGAAGTAACATCGAAATCTTTTGTAAGTAACTACTTCTATCCCGCAGAAAAATTTTTGAATAGAAATGATAGCTCAAATTACAAAACTATATATCTGAATTCCCTAACATTGGTTTATCGAACAGTGACTAAGATGGGTAATTGTCAGCTCGTTCAAGGATAGATGCCACGTGAGCAGGCAACCCGCCAGACAGTCTTATGCATTGCTCTCCCCCACTGCTGAGTTGCGTTCGCACTGTAGGGAAGCAGCCTACTCACGATGTAGTAAATTCACATCAGTTTCCATTGTGTGTCAGCCAGTCTGCTGTAACTAGCTCTGACGTCATAAATGTTGCGCAATACCTTAAAAATCAAGCAAATGGCCTAAAACTTTTCTAGCAGGTCAGGAATAATACTAAATTAATGTGTGTTAAATATCAGTTCGATAACTTCAGCCGTTTTCGAGATTTGGATGTTTTTGTGAAAAAATCATTGGCGCAACAGAAAAGAGCTAGAGACTTCAAAATTTATATTTAGATTCATATTTCATAATGATTTAATAAAAATAGTACTTTGGATTTCACAAATTAAGATTTTAGTGGAAATTCATGATTTTGTGGTTTTCGTCTCAAAACTGAAGGAAGCAAGATAGATTAAGTAGGCTAGTAAATAAGGCTAGGATGTTTAGATTTAAATAGGTTGGAGGTCCGCTATGACTATGAAGATGTGAAAAGTTTCTTTTGAATACCTATAAAATTATAGCGATAGCGGATCTCAAAAGGGCCAGTTCAGAGCTCATCTACTGCGTGCAGTGTAAATTAATTAATTCTCTCGCCTAAAGTATTTAACTTAGCCACGTCAAAATTTTATTATCAATACTTACCTGCGTGCTGAATGCACGTTTAAATTACGAGCTTCCTCGGCCATCAGCAAAAGAAGCTATAAATTATTATGTAACTTGAAGTGGTGCGTTACTAGCCCAGCGGCTAGTTGGGAGAGCGGATAAGATCAGGCGTTCCCTTCGCCGTCCGCACCGCGGCTTTATATATAAGGACGCTACGCGAGGAAGCAAGGCCCCAGTTCTCTCCAGACGCTGAATGACACGCCATCTGTGTCGGGAGCCGCGTCGCATCGGTATCACTGCTACAAACAGCCTCGGGTGCCGTATTAAGTTACTAGAGATACGCGGAACCATGAAAACATTTCATGTGAAGTGTTGATTCTGGAATGATTTTCATTATTTAGCTTCCGTTTGCGTATTGTCGTATTTTCACGCGCCGTCGCGGCACAGACATTCTACCAAATATTTTGCGTGGCGTTTGATGAAATATTTTCATCAAATTATGGCGAGCATTCTTTTCAACATTTAATTCGGACATTTATAGTTGCATCAGCGCATTAGACTCTGAACTGCTCTGTTAGTTAGGTTGTAGGGATACTTCTGTTTTTTATCAGTGAATTTCAGAATATACTCAACTATTTTGGAAAACCGTTTTTGATTAGAAATCCCGGACAATCTCCTAATTCCTCAGAGCTATAAGCTGCAGCTATAATAACATTCTCAGATAAAGTGGGCACTAGGATCTCTAATTACTGGTTCCATGTTTTATTAAATCACTTTCTGGGTGCCAAAAAGTAAATAGAGAGCCAGTGTTGAGAACGGCGAAAGACAGCATTAACAACATTCTAAAAGCCAGAAACTGATTCAACATGCAAGCATTTATCCAGCAATCAGCAGATTTAATTAATTTTTACAAAAACTTAACCGCCGCCCCACAGCACCTTGGCGCACGTGTCACACACTTGACGCTTGCTTAAGTGGCACTGAACGTAGCTAAAACGATGACTTCTCGAAAGAGCCCGTTGCCATTTTCCCTTCATTTGAAAGACCTATCGCATTTGTTAAAAAAAAAACGGGGTGCTCCGATGCACGTTTGCCGTAACAAGCTTAATACCATGAAGAAGCACAATCTTCAGCGTCACTAAGTATCCATTCACGCCGCACAAAACGATGAGCTGCAAGGCGATGGAAGGGAGCAACTCGTTGCCACACAAAAGGGAAAAACACAGCCACAGGTAAATTTGAAGCACAGAAAATAACATAGATCTTCTCGTATCCTTCATACGTAATAAATTCTTACATATCTTTCTTGCAGTTAATTTTAGATTAATGACTAGGAGGAATTTTCTGCTTTTGGGGGAGTATTACGAGAAAGCTAGTAAGCTGCATTCACCATTTCAACAAGTGGTACGCCATTCTCAATGGGTCTCCTGTTCAAATAGTGTTTTCTGGCAGGTGTAGGATGCTTAACACGAGAGAGAGTAGAAAAATTTGCCCCCACCAGAAAATGGTTTTTGACAGATCGTTGAGATATGGCCACGTATCTGGAAAATCAACAAGTTCGGATTTCTGTTGCTTATTCAATAGATCGTGAGGAAACCAGCGATGTAACAACATTATGCACGGCTTGCAATGTATGTGCACCATTTTGACATGGAACTACAGGCTTCAGAGAAGCTTTATTATGCCTAATGGTTACATAACAACAGTCACGATATGTCTGAGGTGGTGTTTGAATCTGTCGACAGCATACGTTTTTCGTGGGACAGGCTCTGTTCTGTGGCGGCAGATAAAGCATCACAGGTGGTTGGGATGTTTTTAATTATTTTTGTTTATTTTTTTATTTGCAGCATTACATTATTTGCAATACTACATGTATGCATTTTGTGTGTGTGTGTGTGTGTGTGTGTGTGTGTGTGTGTGTGTGTCAACAATCTCACGAACCATCACTTCTTGAGACACAGCGGAAAGATTTGGTATTTAAAGCAAGATGATGGTGCAAAGTCTCGCCACAGAAATTTCGTGCCACCACCTCTCCTCCTCTTTCGGGCCAAATACTGTCAGTGAAAACATTTTTACTCCCAGGATTCGAACCAGCTTACCTCAGCGTCGAGCGCCACTGCACAAGCGTACATTAGCGACCTGCGCCACGAAGGAGAGTCTTAATTAGTGGGAGTTAGCACGGTTTCTGTCGTGTATGAAAGAAAAAATCAAGACCGAATGTTGGAAAGACATAAGTGTTCACTTTTTTGTTCGCCAAGTGGCCCTTTGCACAGTAAGTATGCAATATGACAACGTCATAGAGTTCGTAGTGCAGCATGTGTATTTTGTAATGAGCCGTGGTGTTAATCATCGCCAGTTCAATGGATTTTTGCATCTCGAAGCTGCATATGGTGACGTATCTTATGATTGGGTAATACGATGTCTCAGTGGAAGCAATTTCGTCGATGTAGCCTTTGCAGTTGTGAAGTAAATCACTTTATTTGTGTTTGAGAATTGAGAGACACACTTAATGTTGACAAGTGGGTTACGCACTTGACCATTCTTACTGGTGTTACGAGACAAATCATTTAAATTTGTCACTTCAAGGAATGCATATGTGATTACTGGCTTGTATGGCAAAATTCGTGCATTCATGGACAAATTCAGTCCACTTGAAAGGCAGACTGCTGGAGGAAACCTAACGTTTATCGAAAGCCTTTCATCCCTACAATTACATTCAGACTCATGTTTCAAGGTTTATCAGTATAATGCGGTGCCACTCCATCATTCTTTCGTGAAAAAGTTTAAGAACGTGCTCAACCTACAGAAGGAATTTAAATTATTTTGCACTTCATTTTGCGTTGCACGAGGTACTGTGCTTTCGGAAATGCAAGTAGACCTGACGGATTTGCAAACTGCACTCTGCTCATGGATATATATATTTCAACGAAACAAATTTGTTAAAATCTTCATGCAGAAGGGTCTCCAAAGCTATAACAAAATACAGTTTGTGTTATATCTAAGTTCGGATCAAAATATTTGTTGTGAACAATTGCTTTCCGCAGTACCAACTGTAGAAACGTCGCAGTTCCACGTTCTAACAGTAAAGAACCTTCTGCATCTTACAGCTGCAAGGGATCTTACTTCAAATATTTCGTCCTTTAAAATAAAAAAAGTTTTGTCTCACAAACGTAACAAAGTACACAGCCAGAAAAGAATCACTTGAAAAGATGACTCCAATGTACTGATAGTAGTTTTAACTTCTTACGCCAGCAGATAGTGTAATGGCATAGCTCCCACAGTGCCGCCTATGTACATCTTTTAACAGGCTCAGAGTGATACAAACGTGTGTAGCAAGTAGGTAACAATGCCACGGAGACATATTCATAAAACCTACAGCTAAATAAGCTAGTTCGAAAGGGGTCAAATTGTGGCTTTCCAAGTGGCGGGGCGTGTGGTTCCAACAGGATGATGCTCGTCCACACTCCGTGAAACTCAACTTCCCTGGCCTGTACTATCTCGGATTTTCTCACCTGTCTCATATGATGGAACGAAAAGTGACTCGTGCGACTCGACTTGCAACAACTCTTACAGAACTACTCAAAGGCCGAGCAGACGTGCCGCAACGTACCCCAGGACAGTATTCGCCGGATGCTACAGAACTTAGTAATATGGGTGCGTCAGAATGTGATACCTGTTACGTCAGAACCACTTGTGCCTTTGATCTGTAAATGTAATAGTTTAATGTATTCCATATGCACTGTTGCAGTTCAGAGCTACAGCTGAAGTGGCTATCACAATATTCGTGGAATAATCAAACAACTAAAGATTGTCAAGTAATCGACTGGTCTCAATAACTTCTGGTACTGTAAATACTAAAGGAGTAGGATGAACCTCAAAAATAAATACTGGCCATAAAAATCATTATACCAAGAAGAAATGCAGATGATAAACGGGTATTCATTGGACAAATATATTATACTAGAACTGACATGTGATAACATTTTCACGCAATTTGGGTGCATAGATCCTGAGAAATCAGTACCCAGAACAACCACCTCTGACCATATTAACGGCCTTGATACGCCTGGGCATTGAGTCAAACAGAGCTTGGATGGCGTGTACAGGTACAACTGCCCATGCAACTTCAACACGATTCCACAGTTTACCAGGAGTAGGGACTGGCGTATTGTGACGAGCCAGTTGCTCGGTCACCTTTGACCAGACGTTTTAAATTGGTGAGAGATCTGGAGAATGTGCTGGCCAGGGCAGCAGTCGAACATCTTCTCTATCCAGATAGGCCAGTACAGGACCTGCAACATGAGGCCGTGCATTATCCTGCTGAAATGTAGGGTTTCGCAAGATTAGAATGAAGGGCACAGCCACGGGTCGTAACACATCTGAAATGTAAAGTCCAGTGTTCAAAGTGCCGTCAATGAGAACAAGAGCTGACTGAGACGTTTAACCAATGGCACCCCATACCATCACGCCGGGTGATAACGCCAGTATGGCGATGACGTATATACGCTTCCAATGTGCGTTCACCGCGATGTCCAAACACGGATGCGACCATCATGATGCTGTAAACAGAACCTGTACTCATGCGAAAAAATGACGTTTTGCCATTCGCGCACCCAGGTTCGTCGTTGAAAACACCATCGCAGGGGCTCCTGTCTGTGATTCAGCGTCAATGGTAACCGCAGCCATGGTCTCCGAGCTGATAGTCCATACTGCTGAAAACGTCGTCGAACTGTTCGTGCAGATGGTTGTTGTTCTGCAAACGTCCCCATCTGTTGACTCAGGGCTCGAGACGTGGCTGCACGGTCCGTTACAGCAATGCGTATAAGATGCCTGTCATCTCTACTGCTAGTGATACGAGGCCGTTGGAATCCAGCACGGCGTTCCGTATTACCCTCCTGAAACCACTGATTGCATATTCTGCTATCAGTCATTGGATCTCGGCCAACGCGAGCAGCACTGTCGCGGTACGATAAACCGCAATCGCGATAGGCTACAATCCGACCTTTATCAAAGTCGGAAACGTGATGGTACGCATTTCTCCTCCTCACACGAGGCATAACAACAACGTTTCGCCAGGCAACGCCTGTCAACTGCTGTCTGTGAATGAGAAATCGGTTGGAAACTTTCCTCATGTCAGCACGTTGTAGGTGTCGCCACCGGCGCCAACCTTGTGTGAATGCTCTGAAAAGCTAACCATTTGCATATCACAGCATCTTCTTCCTGTCGGTTAAATTTCGCGTCTGTAGAACGTCATCTTTGTGGTGTAGCAATTTTAATGGCCAGTAGTGTAGTTGTGTCGTTACTCCTAGCTTTGTATAAACATTTCCGATTTGTGTGACTTCTGCTGCCTGTTTTACTCAAGCAACTTTTACTCTTGTATCAATGACTTAGAGAATATCGGTCCTGTCTTCACTCCTCAGATATGCCAGAAACAGTCAGCAGGAATGAAACTATGGACCCACTCATCAGTAGCTATAGTCGAGTGAAGCTGACAAGGCTGGTGGTGGAATGGGACACAGTAGTACTGGTAAACTATCACAGGACAAACCGGGCAACAGCGTCACTGTGTCGTCGAATGTGTCGTCGATTTCAGTCAGAAGCACCGCAGGGTTTGTGATGAACGTTTCATGTTGATTTTCACGTTAGTGCTTGTGTGACGACAGACGTTCTCCACTGTAGCGCCCTTTGTAGCTAACGTAACGGAAACACAGTGAATATTCCATGAAGAATTCAAAGCGTCACCGTTTAGTGTAGAGCTGCAGCGGAAACAGTGCCGCCAGGTGGAAACTGCCCCCGAGTTGCTCTTTGTTAAGACAGACAGAAGCTGACCCTGAGGTACGTAACACAGACAATATAGTACAAATGCAACGACGCAAAATACTTTATATTGTTTGCCCCTGCAGGGAACGCACGCTAGACCATAATTTTTACATTCACACTGCAAAGGCGACCCTATGTACTGGAACTATGATGCCGAGTACTAGAGATGTCACGCACAGGGGTGGCAACTTTGCTGTATGGTCAATGTCTCAAAATTTTGTTATTTCCCAAGATAATGTACCTCTTTTGTTTTTAAGGTATTAGATAAATGAGTTTGTTGTAGCCGTCGACTGTCGTTGATATGTAGGTCATATTATTGTCACTCTTTTGTGGTGAAACTTTTCACAATCTTCTTTTCTAAACATAAACACCGTGTTGAACTGCTGTTGGGTATTCAGCTCAGTGGCGTCTGCCAGATGGTGCAATATTTCGGCAAGCTGGCTTGTCATACACAGGCAGTGCTGATGCCCAGATATCTCCATTTTGTAATTCCTTTTCCTTCTGAACCCCAAAATGTGAGATCGGAGATAGTGCCACAGACGTGATACGTGAATTGGAGTGACAATCATTAAAACAGAGGCGTTTTTCGTTCCGGTGGGACCTTCTCATGAAATTTAAATCATCAGTTTTCTCCTCCGATTGCGAAAACGTTCTGTTGGCACCCAACTACACATGGAGAAATAATCATCACATCAAAATAAGAGAAATCAGTGCTCGTACAGAAAAATTTAAGTGCTCGTTCCTTTAGGGCGCCGTTTGAGAGTGTAACGGTAGAGAGACAGCTTGAAAGGTGGTTCATTGAACCCTGTACCAGGCATTTTATTGCTAATAGCAGAGTAATCACGTAGATGTAGATGTAAATTAAGGTAAAATGGGCTGTTAGAAGATCTGAAAGCAGACCCAGTGCAAAGTTATTAGCCAAATACCAAACGACATGGTAATGGTGCCGAGAAACTCCCAGTTTTAGAGGATTTCCAGTGTAAGCATTGTGAGTGCGTGGGTTTTATTTTGTCCACTTGCGCAATGGATTGATCCATCAAGTATCCTTTGGCTCCTACAAGAAACAATTTCCACCTCACACTACTACAGATGTCAGACAGACGCTCCTAATGTACCAACAAGAACTGCTTAAAAACATTCAGCAGTAAACATCTTCTGGAGTCCTCCGCTGTAAAGGAAAGACACAAAAATATTCTATATTCTTACGTAACTAGTGGAATGCTTGGTTACTGGAGTATTGCTAATTACTGTAAGAAAAACGTTAAACGAACGAAAAATATTATTTATTGCAAAAAATTCTCAGAAATCAAGTGAAACTTTTTCTTATAAAAAGTAATAAATTTCCGGGTTCTTTTCGGTACAGTAGATTGCGTCTTATGGATAGGAATGCTATTATTTTACAAAGTATGGAAAGGCTCTTTTCTCACTTTTCTTTAAGAATGTTATTTACTCGGCACAATGGCTGAGAGCTGCGCCTATACAACTTGAATAACTTTCCTAGGTATCGTCAAGGCTGTGACGTGAGAAATGTATTGAAGAGTACCGTTAGGGAGGACAGATGAAACTCGCATACTCTGTAGCGCACAATACCGTGAACTGCGACGACTGCTGCCTGCGTCACTCGCTGCTGACAGATAACACAACTACCTCTTTCTATATGGATTGACCTTCGCCAATCAAATTCTCCCTACGCCTTGATAAAGTCAAGGATTCCTATCCGCCCCTAGTGTAATTATCGGCGTGGTACACCGGTCAGATAACCAGTCCACCGCAATGTCACTCAATACTAGCTCACAGGCGTTGAACTAGTACTCTGTCCGTGTTCACACCGCACATTAAGTGTGGCGGCCATCACAGTGAACAACGCTTACTCGCGAGCGACTCAATATAGAGTGTCACTCCGATTCGCTAACGACAGAGGTGCTCTCCCAGTGAAGTACTGAGGAGAGACGTTTTTCCTCGCTCTTTGCGTACACGTACAAGCGCACTCGCTCTCGTTAAGAGTTCTCTCTCCAAGAGCGACAACGAAACGGCCCCTTTTTCTAGAGAAGTTGCAAGGGTATATCATTCGCTGTCTTCCTTCACTCCTCTGACTCTTTGTGTCAGAAATATTCCACCAGCCAGCGTTGCTCTTTTAAACAGGTGAATGACGTTTCGTTTAAGTCGGCCAGTGCTCAGCAAACCGGTCAGAAGACCGATGACTCAAAAACAATAAGCCATTCTCCCTTCCACCTGCAATTCAATGTTCGCTCCCCCCTCCCCCCCCCCCCCCCCCACCCACCCCACCCACCGCTGTGGTATGCCAACGGCGTATCTCTCGCTGTAGTGTTTCGAAATCATACGCGGAAACATTAGTCACACCGACACTTTGAGTCAGATCTGGAGCCAAGTAGCCTACTGGTCGAAGTAACTGCTGGTGGTAGGTAGAAATATAGGTTCAATATTCAGTATGGCACTATTTTAAATGGTCCTATAGCGGCAGGAAAGGTGCCTACACAGTGTAACTTGCGTCGTAGGAAAGCTGGACGGAGGCGGAAATGATTAGCGGACTAGTTGTCATAGTCAACAGAAGATTTACTTTACTTGAATTTCACCAAGTACACTATTGGCCATTAAAATTGCTACACCACGAAGATGACATGCTACAGACGCGAAATTTAACCGACAGGAAGAAGGTGCTGTGATATGCAAATGATTAGCTTTTCAGAGCATTCACACAAGGTTTCTCATACACAAACAGCAGTTGACCGGCGTTGCCTGGTGAAACGTTGTTGTGATGCCTTGTGTAAGGAGGAGACTCCGAAAAAGGTCGGATTGCAGCCTATCGCGATTGCGGTTTATCGTATCGAGACATTGCTGCTCTCGTTGGTCGAGATCCAATGACTGTTAGCAGAATATGGAATCGATGGGTTGAGGAGGGTAATACGGAACGCCGTGCTGGATCCCAATGGCCTCATATCACTAGCAGTCGAGATGACAGGCATCTTATCCGCATGGCTGTAACGGATCGTGCAGCCACGTCTCGATCCCTGAGTCAACGGATGGGGATGTTTGAAAGACAACAACCATCTGCACGAACAGTTCGACGACGTTTGCAGCAGCATGGACTATCAGCTCGGAGACCATGGCTGCGGTTACCCTTGACGCTGCATCACAGACAGGAGCGTCTGCGATGGTGTACTCAACGACGAACCTGCCTGCACGAATGGCAGAACGTCATTGTTTCGTATGAATCCAGGTTCTGTTTACAGCATCATGATGGTCGTATCCGTGTTTGGTGACATCGCGGTGAACGCACATCGGAAGCGTGTATTCGTCATCGCCATACTGGCGTATAACCCGGCGCGATGGTGTGGGGTGCCACTGGTTACACGTCTAGGTCACCTCTTGTTTGCATTGACGGCATTCGGAATAGTGGACGTTACATTTCAGATGTGTTACGACCCGTAACTCTACCCTTCATTCGATTCCTGCGAAACCCTACATTTCAGCAGGATAATTCACGACCGCATGTTGCAGGTAGTTACGGGCCTTTCTGGGTACAGAAAATGTTCGACTGTTGTCCTGGCCAGCACATTCTCCAGATCTCTCACCAATTGAAAACGTCTGGTCAATGGTGACCGAGCAACTGGCTTGTCACAATACGCCAGTCACTACTCTTGATGAACTGTGGTATCGTGTTAAAGCTGCATAGGCAGCTGTACCTATACACGCCATCCAAGCTCCGTTTGACTCAATGCCCAGGGGTATCAAGGCCGTTATTACGGCCAGAGTTGGTTGTTCTGGGTTCTGATTTCTCAGGATCTATGCACCCAAACTGCGTGAAAATCATATGTCAGTTGTAGTATAATATGTTTGTCCAATAAATACCCGTTTATCATCTGCATTTCTCTTGGTGTAGCAATTTTAATGGCCGGTAATGTATATGAATATTGATTACAAATGGTGCAGCAAGGAACAGTCTAGCTATCACAGTGTCAGAGAGGAAGTAGCTCGCTATACTGAGCACAAGCAATAATGTTCTAGCAGTGAGGCTCCAAGTGCAAGTTGTTCGAGCGGCTTCCGCCGACCGTCCTATATGGCGGCGGCAAAAGGCGCTGGTAGTCCAAAGCCGGTGCAGGCGTGCCTTAGTGGACCTAAGCCATCGATTCGATGCGACCAGTAGTGCCGTCAAATAGAAACTTGCAATTCCGTTGCCAACTGTGACAGATATTCGATAATACGTCCCCTCCCCCCTCCCCCACCCCAAAACCACCCTCACCATCGTTGTGTCGTATATATGAACGAAAGAGGACAGGGGCAGGTCTCGATGCAGGTGGCAATGAGGATGTGGGAGCCCACTCACGTCCCAGTGCTCCAACATACGCTCTGAACCTACGCGGGATCACCATTCGATAAAACGGGCAGAGGCCGCGTTCCCACATCCAAAGACAGAGAAGCAAACAAAGACAGAGCCATATTGATGACTGCAGAGGGATCCGAGGTGGCACAAGGGACAGCCGCAGGGAAGAGGGAGCAATCTCCATACGATGGCGGCTGTTAACATGGTGACGACCGTGGAAAGATTTGACTTCCATTGGATCCAGCAGCGGCGCCGATGGCGCGGAACCTGCTGGAACTGGATGAAGTGGGGTTGCTGCATCCAGGCAGGCAACAAGTCTGAAAGCACAAAGCCTGCGGGCGGATCATGCAATTCACATGGACGAATCTGGTTCTGGTGACGTCGCGCCAATCTTCACGGTCCTGCAGAAGAAAGGGAGAACGTCCAGGAAGTCGTACAATGGTGCCTCGCTCCCAGTGTGTCAGTCAGCTATAAAATCTGTAAAAGATCGAATCGTTAGTTTGCCTGTCTGGCAGGAGCGGCACCACCCGCTGTGCTGGGTGCAGTAATTGAAGCAAGGTGTAGTGCCGCCATCCATGTAGAAACTCCATCGGTGATGGTCTGACCCTTGGCCGGGAGCGGTGGAGAGACAAGAAGAGCAACTGAGCATGTGTGACAGGCAAGAAGCTTGTATATCTGTTGCTTAAATGTTCGTAAAAAGCGCTCAGCTTCGCTGTTGGGTTACAGATGAAATGATGCAGTCACGGTATGCTCGATGCCAGACACTGTGAAAAACTGTTCAGACTCAGCGGCAACAAACTGAGATCCGTGATCCATGATTATCTTTAGAGGGAAGAGATCGACGACAAGGCCTGGATTATGCAACGAGGTGTAGTGGAGGGCATAGGAATCACGATGGGAAATCATTCTTTTCCTTTTAAATTTGTGTAAGGGCGCTGATAACTGCACATTGAGTACCTGTAAGCGCCAAACACACACGCATACACACACACACACACACACACACACACACACACACACACACACACACACACACACACACGCACGAAGGGAAATTTGCTGAAACCGGAAATGACGATAGGCCAACGTGTATTTCAGTAAGAATCCGCAAAATCCAAGTGCCAATATTGCCAAGGTACTTGAGGTCCTGGCCGTCAAAGAACTGCTGGGGTGGGGCAGATTGATTTTCATCACAGGCTTCGCACTGACTGTCAAGCGTTCAATTTGTGCAACCATACAGTTCTAGGAGAAGTGACGTGCCATTTGCTTGTTGCGAATGACACCGCCAGTGACCTTGGTGTAGCAAAAGAAGCACTTCTGGCCAGAGAGCTTGTGGTACCACAACATGCGACCAGTCATTACCGATGTGAAACTGACACCTTGGTGAAAAGCAAGGGCGTGTGCTGTAGTAGTGTAACAGAATATTTGAATCAGGATGCGCTGATGTGGACAGGACAAACATAGAGCGGAAAGCTACGCAGAGTATCTTGTCTTGTGCATCAATGCAGCAAAAGCAGATGGCTCATCGATTGCTCAATCTGGACCGGCAGGGAGACGAGAAGGGAATCTTGGTTGCCATGCTTCGAAGTGAGCCAATACACAATCTCATATCGGTAATCTGACAAATGAAGAGCCCATCGTTGCAGCTTGTGCATTGTGAGGGTTGGGACTGCCTGAGAACGGATGAAAAAGATTGCAGAGGTTTATGGTCAGTCGCTAGGTAAACTTCTCTGCCAAAAAGACACTGGTGAAAGTGATACTGTACAGCCATCGCCCAGGTCCGAACACCGTCTTAAATATAGTTTACTGATAATTACGCCCGGCGAGATCGTGAGTGAAGCACTTATTTGCCGGAGCGGACACAAGAAAGAATCATGAAAATATGTGAGACCTGAATCTATACTCTCGTACGATAATTCTTTGATTATTTAATAGCGCGCGACTCACCGTCTTGTTAATGTAGTATTACGTAAGCCGCTTTTAGAATTTATTAAACTGATGTCTACGTGAAGCGCCGGCTGGAGTGGCCGTACGGTTCTAGGCGCTACAGTCTGGAGCCGCGTGAGCGCTATGGTCGCAGGTTCGAATCCTGCCTCGGGCATGGATGTGTGCGTGATTCCTTAGGTTAGTTAGGTTTAAGTAGTTCTAAGTTCTATGGGACTGATGACCACAGCAGTTGATTCCCATAGTGCTCAGAGCCATTTGAACCATTTTCTACGTGAAGCGTTTATCCCAAAAAGAAAGGAAACGTGAACATAATCTCAGGGATTGTGTCTCGTGTCAGAATATTAAAATATTGCTCCATGACATCTTCGCTGTAGTGAAAATTAAGTAAACTAAACCTTGTAATGAGAGAAAGTATTTTTTGCTTTTTTCTTAGTGTAATATTCTTCGTCTGGACGAGAAGCGGCCAATATCTGATCAGAATGTATTGTCCTAAGTTTTTACGTTAAATACAGCATATATCTGAATGTTCACTTTCCTTCTCTTGACAGGTAAGTGCAAGTATTTTGAAGGCGTCCGTTGATGACGGAACGCAATGAAATTCTACGAAATTCTTTCTGTGTAAGATGTCTGCAAAGAATGGGCGATTGTTCGAACATTATTGTCGTGTATCTAGCGTGCTGAAAATCTTACAATGGTAATTTTATTTCTGCATGAAGGTGACTAGGCGTACGAATGAAAAAAATCACAATCAGAATAATCTAAGATATATTATTTGAAAATTTACGCTTAGAATGTGAAATGGCCACCGTAGCGTGTGTTAGCTTCGAGGCTAGAACAGAGTGTGAGTAATACCGCTGGTCATTGTCGTTTCTTTCGCCAGCGAATAAAATTAATTAGCCCAGAGAACATATACAATTATTTTATAAAGTTTTTCTTGCCCTTACACTACACAACGAGTGAGAACAGCTTGGTATGACTGAACAATTCCCGTAAGCAGTAACTTTACTCCCCCATTTAGGTTGCGGGCGAAGGGGGAAAAAACCGGGTTAAAAAAAAAAAAAACCGCCCGGAGTCTTCAAATTGTTCAAAATTCCGTTACTTTCAATTATTGATTTTGAATGATGTTATCACTTGATTACATTGATCTGCAGACAAGCATTTTTACAGAAAACAGTTTTACAAAAATATTTACAGATTATAATGTTACATATTTGATTCATGCCATCGGGCATACAATATGTAAATATGCGGTTTATTGATAATTTTGTTCACTTTTCTAGTGCGTCAACTTTCAATGTGCGTCCACTTTACATAGGTAACATAGTTTTTAAGAGATACATACAACACAAATACCTTTTCATTCATGTCTCTCGCAGTCAATGCTACAGAATATATAAATAATATGACTTTACAGAACATTTCGTAGGTTAATCAAGAATTTATAACGACACTTGACTTAGCTGCTCAGTGCCACTGGAATGCTGCGGCAACGATAAGGAACTCCCCTCACACCGCCGGTTGTTTACGGCTGAACAGCTGCGCATTATTGTAGTAGTAGCGGATCTCGCCCACCGCTCGCTTATCAGCTGTTGGTCGGCAGGCCGGCTCTGTCTTCGTGCCTCCGCGAAGCAAGCGTGGAACAAGTCCACCGCGCATCAGCTTTCTTATCATGAAGATACATGCACATGTAAGCTGAAAAAATGTTTTGATTAGTTCCCAATCATTCTGCAGCCACCCGTGTCACTGTCTTGTTGTTTGTGTATGCACTTTGTTTTGAACGTCACTAGTCCAGCACTTTACAATTAGGCTTCTACTACCTCACTGGTTAATAAAATGCACAACTCATAGCTTGTCAACACCTTCCGTCGCATACTTACTAGAGCGTTCATACAGTCGTCGTGTTCCGTTAGGATTTTCTGTTGCATGTTGGTACACCTGTCACTTCAAGCGTTCAAATGATCCGTGTTTTCACGTTACTCACTGCCGTATGCGGATTCTGCAGTTTGACAGCACAGCTAAACGTTTCCACACGCTACGGACTTTGGCCACAATTGCACTGTTAATCCTATATCTTCACGTGCTCTTTACCTTCAAGTTTACAACAAAGTTGTTCTTTATGTACAAACTAACGAATAACTCAAAAAGGTTGAAGTTGTAATTTTTTGTCTTTAATTACCATCTAAAACTCTGAACTCGTTGTGTTTGGTGTAATGCTGGTTTATAGCTAATCGGCAGCGCCTGGCGATTTTGTGACGCTATAAGTCAACTGGAACTTTGAAATTCCACAGTACCACAAGCGGAATAGATAGGGATAAACCAGGCTATCACACAGACAGTCACGCCATGAAAAAAAAAATGCCGCACCATTTACCAAAAGAAATTATATTCCATTGCACTGTTAAATGAAATGTCACGCTATAACGAGTAGTTCCGAGATATACCGAGCTAAGCAGAAACACACCTAACAACACCGAAACATACAGAGTAGTTCCAGAACAGGCTGAGCCCCGAACTGCATGCTTGTGACACATTTTACACACATGCAGTTTTGCACGCTGTGTCCGTCCTTGAATCACAGTAATTTACCTTGCGGGGATAACTCGCGTACAACAAAGCGGTGGCTGTTCAGGGGCTATCACAATCTCCCTTGAAATAGACTACACTTCTATGCAAAAATTTAATGACGAGCTAGATAAAGTAACGTAACATATTAACTCCTCGCTAACATCAATGAGAGTAAAGCAACATGCTGCCAGAGGTCGCCAGGTCATGCACAGGAAGTTGAAGGTTACATGTCGTGAACTCAGTGCAACTATAGGGACAGTTGAAGGAATGGGAAAAGATTATGAGGCAATCAGTGAGCAGTTGCGAAAGACTGTGGTGGTGTCCTGCATTACACCACGGCCCAGAGAAATGATTTCGTTGAGTTTGCATGGAGAAGAATCTTCGTGAAACTGGAAGAAGGACGAATTGTTATGATTGTAGCCCTGGAGTTTGGTATTCCTAGCAGCATTGTTACAGGTACGTGGGAAGCTTCCCAACCACAAGCAACGTTCCCCGAAGGAGAGTTGTTGACCACGGTGAACTACAGCGGCAGATAACCGCTACATTGTGCAGAAGGCAAGATGCCGCCCACACCATTCAGCTGGTGCAATTGCCCTCACATTTAACCGGACTGCAAGGCGCTCAATGCCACTTTATCCTCCGTACTCTACCAGCTGTCTCTTTATGTGACTTGGCAGTGACACAATATAAGAAAGCTAATTTCATCCTTAAGTTTTGCACTAGAGCGCATTTCATTCGTTTAATTTGATTTTACACAACCGAGTGCTTTTTCATTTTATTATTTTTTTTAAATTTATAACGTTCACGAATAGTTGTAGGAATTTGAGTAAAACATACAGATTCTATAAAGATGCGCTGTATAGTTGTGCGTAACGGCTCCATATTGCATTTTCGAGGAAAAATGTGATAAGTTAGGACAGCAGTAAAAGCGAAGTAAAACTGTTAAACCTGCCGCAATATTATCGCCGTAAACGCCTGGGAGATCATTGAGAGAGCATGAGGTGAGCTACGAACGATTATGAGTGTTGACACTACGAGATCCTCGCCTCCAACGAGCGCGGCAGACAGCGCCTCGCTCCTGGGAGAGTAATTTGGACAGGGCGGGCAGCCCGGCACCGTGTGTTTGTGTCACCGGCGCAGCAGGGACCGGCCTGTCTGGGCCCCGCTGCATATTCATGCCGACCTTCAAGCGACACTCCCGGGAACCAGCGGTTCGGATAATGTGGGCACAATAGTGCACAAGGTTACACCGTTTACTGCAGCCTGATACAAGGGTGGGGTACTCACCGAATGGCCATCACGCGAAGCATCATTGCGAATGAATGTCTGATCCTGTCCAATGCGAAGCTTCGTGATGTCGAAATACGTCATGTCAGCCAATTAATTAGCTTTATCATGCATGGTAATACACGAAAGTATCTCGCTTTAGATTAACGAACGGTAAACTGTCTATTCTCTAAAGAATCCAATTCTTATGCATAAAACAGCTTCAAGCGTCTGATTACTTTACAAATGAGTTAAGTTGTTAAATATTTGACGTTAAGCACCTACGCGATAAAAAGTTTATAAAAGCTATGAAGCTATGCTGAAAGTTTTTGAATGTGGCAAGATGGTCTAATTATGCTACACTGGATGAATTATGCTGTGGGTAATTTGCACTCCATTTTAAGCAAAACGCAGTGTCACATACATACCATTTTCCTGACGTCAAGTCTCTTGTACCAAGACCAACAAGAAAAAAGGCCACAGCGTTTACATCACAGCATGTGACACCGCAGATTTTGCGAGTGCCAGAAACCGGTTGCTTCGGAGAGCGATTAACTATTTAAATGGCTCTGAGCCCTATGGGACTTAACAGCGGAGGTCATCAGTCCCATAGAACTCAGAACTACAAAACCTAACTAACTTAAGGACATCACTCACATCCATGCCCGAGGCAGGATTCGAACATGCGACCGTAGCAGCAGCGCGGTTCCGGACTGAAGCACCTAAAACCGCTCAGCCGCACCGGCCGGCTAACTATTTAAGGCGACTTTAATAGTTCTTAACTGCACGTTTAAATGCCTACAGGCTCTCGACAGCACACAACAGAATTAAGAACTTTAGTGGGTACATTGCCATTGACATGTTGGTTTCCCGTGGGTCCTGGCAAGACGTTGAGTATTTGCCACCTATGGCGGACAAGGAGGACAGTGTGATGTCACAAGTTCGTTGCAGGGCCGGTATTTCTCGTGGGCCCCGCTCTGAACTAGGCGTCGTAGTGTGATATACACTACTGGCCATTAAAATTGCTACATCAAGAAGAAATGCAGAGATAAACGGGTATTCATTGGACAAATATATTATACTAGAGCTGACATGTGATTACATTTTCACGCAATTTTGGGTGCATAGATCTTGAGAAATCAGTACCCTGAACAACCACCTCTGGCAGTAATACCAGCCTTGATACGCCTGGGCATTGGGTTAAACAGAGCTTCGATGGCGTGTACACGTACAGCCAATCCATGCAGCTTCAACACGATTCCACAGCTCATCAAGAGTAGTGACTGGCGTATTGTGACGAGCCAGTTGCTCGCCCACCATTGACCAGGCGTTTTTAATTGCTGGGAGATCTGGAGAATGTGCTGGCCAGGGCAGCAGTCGAACACTTTCTGTATCCAGAAAGGCCCGTAAAGGACGGCCAACGTGCGGTCGTGCATTATCCTGCTGAAATGTAGGGTTTCGCAGGGATCGAATGAAGGGTAGAGCCACGGGTCGTAACACATCTGAAATGTAACGTACACTGTTCGAAGTGCTTATCAATGCGAACAAAGGTGGCCGAGACGTGTAACCAATGGCACCCTATATCATCACGCCGGGTGATACGCCAGTAAGGCGATGACAATACACGCTTTCACTGTGCGTTCACCTCGATGTCGCCAAACACGGATGGGACCATCCTGATGCTGGAAACTGAACGTGGATTCATCCGAAAAAATGACGTTTTGCCATTCGTGCACCCAGGTTCGTCGTTGAGTACACCATCGCAGGCGCTCATGTCTGTGACGCAGCGTCAAGGGTAACCGCAGCCATGGCCGCCGAGCTGGTAGTCCATGCTGCTGCAAACGTCGTCGAACTGTTCGTGCAGGTGGTTGTTGTCTTGCAAACGTCCCCATCTGTTGACTCAGGGATCGACACGTGGCTGCACGATCCGTTACAGCCATGCGTATAAGATGCCTGTCATCTCGACTGCTAGTGATACGAGGCCGTTGGGATCCAGCACGGCGTTCCGTATTACTCTCCTGAAGTCACTGATTCAATATTTTGCTAACAGTCATTAGATCTCGACCAACGCGAGCAGCAGTGTCGCGATACGATAAACCGCAATCGCGATAGGCTACAATCCGACCTCTATCACACTCGTAAACGTGATGGTACGCGTTTCTCCTCCTTAGACGAGGCATCGCAATAACGTTTCGCCAGGCAACGCCGGTCAACTGCTCTTTGTGTATGAGAAATCGGTTGGAAACTTTCCTCATGTCAACAAGTTGTAGGTATCGCCACCGGTTCCAACCTTGTGTGAATGCTCTGGAAAGCTCATCATTTGCATATCACAGTCTCTTCTTCGTGTCGGTTAAATTTCGCGTCTGTAGCACGTCATCTTCGTGGTGTAGCAATTTTAATGGCTAGTAATTTTGCAGGTGGATTCAGTGCTGTACGTCCGTGCTGTCCGCAATGTGTGTTGCGAACAGAGTTTATAGTAAAGAAGCAATAACATTGTGCCCTATGATGAAGTTTTACCGCGCGCCATTTTAAGCAGGAGTCAATTTTTCACGCATCTAAGTGTGTGTGACGTCACATCTCCTGAATTATGCCTCGTACAATGCACCAATTTTGCATGTGCAGTCCGTGACAATATGGATACAGCCTGAAAACTGTATAGCGAATAGCGTCAGTAATAAAGAACTAATAAATTCCTTCTGCATGATTAGCATGAAAGTAGTGAGTGATAAACTTTCTTTCTTTATCACTTTTTGTGAGATGTCACCCAGAAAATGTTTCGTTAACGTTTGAAATAAAGTGTAAATTTATTGGGAGTCAACTAAGTGCTCTCATTCTGCAGCACAAGGAGTTAGGATAATGTACGACACTATTTAAATAAACTTGTGTCGTATTCTGTGCCTCAGAGGTGGATTGCACACTTTTGCGCCAAGTCCTGCTGTGTTTGTGTAATACGAAACTATATCCGTGACATAGTTTGAGAAATTTAGAAATTATGTTTAAAAAAGAATTATGTCTCTGTCAAAAGTTTGAGAGAATTGTCATAGTGGACAGTTATATAAGGCGTTCGAAATTGAGCAACGAGGTCAGTCTCTGACGATCAGTTTTGCTCAGTTTTTACTGACAATACGGACAATACAGCAAATGAAATGTATTAAGAAATTGAATCAGCATTTGCTGTACGTTCCGTGAGCGTAAGAAATGAAATTAATGATGCACATAGTTATACATAAAGCAATATTCCAGTGTTATTAGGCGGCTAAGGATTTCATTTGGATTTGCCTAACATTTTCGTTGATACAGGGAGTCTACGGGCTCTTTGAGTGCTCGTGTGAAGTCGAAGAATTTTACGCGTGCTGACATTGGCTATTTCCAAAACGTCGTCAATATGGTAGAAACTTGTCCACGACTGTTTTTGATTTATTCCATTTCCACTTCCATTGTGATTCGAGCACCAGGTTCTCCATTTCTCTTGCGACTAGTGGTTCTCCGAGGAGAGATGGTTTGCCTCATCAATCGTCTCCGTTCGTCAGTCGTACTTGTTTGACCACACTGGAAGCAATAGTCTTATGATGGTGCATTGTCTTAATATGGTGCTTCTAGGAACTCTGCATGTATTATTGCAGTGTTGCTCTAGCTTAACTACAGAGAACGAATTGACCATGACTCTTAATTTTATAAATGTGCCAAGCTACGCACTGATGTGAGGAAAGTCACGGGATAGCGATATCCATATATACACATGTGCACGTGGTATCGCCTGCCGCGGTGGTCTCGCGGTTCTAGGCGCTCAGTCCGGAACTGCGCGACTGCTACGGTCGCAGGTTCGAATCCTGCCTTGGGCATGGATGTGTGTGATGTCCTTAGGTTAGTTAGGTTTAAGTAGTTCTAAGTTCTAGGGGACTGATGACCAAGAGCTGTTAAGTCCCATAGTGCTCAGGGCCATTTGAACCATTTTTTTGAGCAGATGGTATCACTTACGCAAGGTATAAAAGAGCAGTGCATTTGCACTCAGGGGAAAGGTTTCCGACGTTATGGACGTACTACCAGAATTGACAGAAGTAAAAAGTGGAATTGTACTAGGAGCTAGACGCGTGATTGGTTTCATTTCGGAAATCATTAGGGAATTCAATATTTTTCGAGTGCACAATGACAAGTGTGTGCCGAGAATACCAAATTTCAGGCATTACCTCACAGCGCCACCAACGCAGATGCCGACGACCGTCAGTTAACGAACGAGAGCGTAGAGTTGTCAGTGGTGAAAGAGAGCGACGCAGTGTGAAACAACCGCAGAAATCAACGTGAGGAGTCGGACGAGCGCATCCGTCCCGACAATGCGGCGTAATTTGGTGTTAATCGGCTATGACAGCAGTCGACCGACGCGAACGGCTTTGCTAAAGCACAACGTCACCTACAGCGCTTTCCTGGCCTCCTAACCATATAGATTGAATATCAGACGACTGGTAAACCGTGGCTTGTTCAGATGAGGCCCGACTTTATTTGCTAATAATTTATGTTTGGATTCGACCGTGTCGCAGACCTCACGAAGTCAGGGACACAAGATGTCAACAATGCAATGAGCAAGCAGGTAGTGGCTATGTAACGGTGTGAGATGTGTTTACATGGAATGGACTAGCTCCCCTGATCCAAATGAATCGATCACTCACTGGAAATGGTTCAGTTCTGCTAGCTGGAGACTATATGCAGCCGTTCTACATATACATTTATACTCTGCAAGCCGCCCAATGGTGTGTGGCGGAGAGCACTTTACGTGCCACTGTCATTACCTCCCTTTCCTGTTCCAGTCGCATATGGTTCGCGGGAAGAACGACTGACGGAAAGCCTCCGTGCGCGCTCGAATCTCTTTAATTTTACATTCGTGATCTCCTCGGGAGGTATAAGTAGGATAAGCAACATATTCAATACCTCATCTAGAAACGCACACTCTCGAAACCTGGAGAGCAAGCTACACCGCGATACCGAGCGCCTCTCTTGCAGAGTCTGCCACTTTAGTTTGCTAAACATCTCCGTAGCGCTATCATGCTTACCAAATAACCCTGTGACGAAACGCCCCGCTCTTCTTTGGATCTTCTCTATCTACTCTGTCAACCCGACCTGCTACGGATCCCACACTGACGAGCAATACTCAAGTATAGGTCAAACGAGTATTTTGTGAGCCACCTCTTTTGTTGATGGACTACATTTTCTAAGGACTCTCCCAATGAATCTCAACCTGGCACCCGCCTTACCAACAATTAATTTTATATGATCATTCCACTTCAAGTTCCAAAACTGTGATGCGTCATGTCACGGGGCCACAGTTGTTCGCGATTGGTTTGAAGAACATTCTGGTCAGTTTCAACAAATGGTTTGATCACTCAGATTGCCCGAAATGAATGCCCTCAGGGAATCACTAAAAATGAGAATGCTGAAATAATTTTCATCATATGTGGAACATTTACATCTACATCTACATGGGTACTCTGCAAATCACATTTAAGTGCCTGACAGAGGGTTCATCGAACCATCTTCACAATTCTCTATTATTCCAATCTCATATAGCGCGCGTAAGAACGAACGCCTATTTTTTACGTACGATCCCTGATTTCCCTTATTCAATCGTGGTGATCGTTTCTCCCTATGTAGGTCGGTGTCAACAAAATATTTTCTCATTCGGAGGAGAAAGTTGGTGATTGGAATGTCGTGAGAAGATTCTGTCGCAATGGAAAACGCCTTTCTTTTAATGATGTCGAGCCCAAATGCTGTATCATTTCAATGACACTGTCTCCCATATTTCGCGATAATACAAAACGTTCTGCCCTTCTTTGAACTTTTTCGATGTACTCAGTCAGTCCTACCTGGTAATGATCCCACACCACACAGCAGTATTCTAAAAGAGGACGGGCAAGCGTAGTGTAGGCACTCTCGTTAGTAGATTTGTTACATCTTCTAAGTGTCCCGCCAATGAAACGCAGATTTTGGTGAGCCTTCCCCACAACATTTTCTATGTGTTCCTTCCCATTTAAGTTGTTCGTAATTGTAATTCCTAGGTATTTAGTTGAATTTGTGTCATTTATATTACACTGATTTATAGTATAACCGAAGTTTAACGGATTCCTTTTAGCACTCATGTTGATGACCTCACACTTTTCGTTATTTGGGGTCAACTGCCAATTTTCTAACCATTCAGATATCTTTTGTAAATCGTTTTGCAATTTGTTTTCATCTTCGAATGACTTTATTAGTCGATGAACGACAGCGTCATCTGCAAACAACCGAAGACGCCTGCTCAGATTTTCAGTCAAATCGTTTGTATAGATAACGAACAGCAACACTACCTTGGGGAACGTCAGAAATCACTTCTGTTTTACTCGATGACTTCCCGTCAATTACTACGAACTGCGACCGCTCTGACAAAAAGTCACAAATCCAGTCACAAAGCTGAGACGATATTCCATAAGCACGCAATGTCGCTATAAGCCGCTTGTGTGGTACAGTGTGAAAATTTTTCTGGAAATCCAGAAATACGGAATCGATCTGAAATCCCTTACCAATAGCACTCAACACATCATGCGAATAAAGAGCTAAATCCATGTTGACTTCTTTTCGAGGCTGTTTTCTTCGAGCTAATTCATACTGTTCGAACTGTTCTTGATTTGAATTCAGGAATATTTACTTCGTTTTCTTTTGTGAAGGGATTTCGGAAGGCTGTGTTTAGTTACTCTGCTTCGACAGCACTGTTCAAAAGTGGTTCAAATGGCTCTGAGCACTATGGGACTTAACTTCTAAGGTCATCAGTCCCCTATAACTTAGAACTACTTAAACCTAACTAACCTATGGACAACACACACATCCATGCCCGAGGCAGGATTCAAACCTGCGACCGTAGCGGTCGCGCGGTTCCAGACTGTAGTGCCTAGAATCGCTCGGCCACCCCGGCCGGCGACAGGACTGTCTTCGATAGTATCTCCATTGCTATCGCGCAGAGAAGGAATTGATTGTGTCTAGCCGCTAACGTACTTTACATATGACCAGAATCTCTTTTGATTTTCTGCCAGGTTTCGAGACAAAGCTTTCTTGTGGAAACTGTTATAAGCATCTCGCATTGAAATCCGCGTTAAATATCGAGCTTCTGTAAAAGATTTTGCGTCTGTTTCAATTCGGCATGTTTGTTTCGTTGGTTCCACAACACGTTTTGTGTAACAAGGAGGAGCAGTTCCGTCGTTTCTTATTTTCTTTGGTATAAATCTCTCAACTGCTGCCGATACTATTTCTTTGAATTCAAGCCGCATCTGATCTACACTTAGATCATTAATTTGGAACGAGTGGAAATTGTCTCTCAAAAAGGCGTCAAATGAACTTTTATTTTATTTTTTGAATAGGATACTTTTCGTTTATTTTTGGAGGATTTGGGAGCTACAATATTCAATCTCGCTACGACAACCCCGTGTTTACTAATCGCTGTATCCGTTTTATTGCTCATTATTAACTCAGGATTGTTTGCTGCTAAGAGGTGAAGTGTGTCTTTACAATCGTTTACTATTCACGTCGGCTCATGACCTAACTGCTCGAAATAATTTTCAGAGAATGCGTTTAGCACAATTTTGGATGATGTTTTATGCTCACTTCCGGAGTTAAATTTGTATTTCGCCAACATATCGAGGGTAAATTAAAGTCACCACCAACTATAATTGTATAAGTCGGGTACGTGTTTGAAATCAAACTAAAGTTTTCATTGAGCCTTTCAGCTACTGCATCATCTGAATTGGGATGTCAGTAAAAGGATCAAATCATTATTTTATTCTGTTTGTCAACAATGACCTCTGCCCGTACTAATTCACAGGAACTATCTACTTCAATTTCGTGACAAGATAAACTGGTTCTAACGGCAACAAACACGCCACCGCCAACCGTTAGGTTCTTCGCAAAAATTTCAGCTGAGCTTATCTCCGGCTTTAACCAGCTTTCAGTGCCTATAACGATTTGAGCACCATTGCTTTCTAATGGCGCTTGGAGCTCTGGTACTTTCCCAACACAGATATGACCATTTACAACTGTTATACCAATGGTTTCTTCTTGTGTTCGGCATGCACCCTTTGTGCTGAAACCCTTCTTGTATTTTCCCGAGACTTTCTAACCTAAATAACCGCATAAATAACCGCCTAGTCCAGTTGTAGTCATCTCCTGCGTATAGTGGACACCTGATCTTTTCAGCGGAACCCGAAACCCAACCACCGTTTGGCGCAAGTCGAGGAATCTGCAGCTTACACGGTCGCAGAACCGTCTGAGCCTCTGATTCAGACCCTCCACTCGGCTCTGTACCAGAGGTCTGTAATCGGTTCTGTCGACTATACTGCAAACGGTCAGCTCTGCTTTCAAATTGCAAGTGAGACTGGCAGGCCTTACCACTTCTGTTAGACGCTCGAAACAGGAGGTAATCTCTTCCGATCCGAAGTGACACACATCATTGGTATTGACGTGAGCAACCACCTGCATTTGGCTGCACCCCGTGCTCTTCATGGCGTCCGGGAGGACTCATTCCACGTCTGGAATGACTCCACCCGGTAAGCACAAGGAGTGAACATTGGTTTTCTTTCCCTTCTTGGCAGCCTTGTCCCGAAGCGGCCTCATAACGCACCTAACGCTGGAGCTCCCAACTATCAATAATCCCACCCTCTGTGATTTTCCGGATCTTGCAGGATGAGTGGTTTCCTCTGAAACAGGACAGGCGACAGCATCTGGCTCAGCGACAGTGTGAGCCACAGACAGCACCTGGAACCTATTTGTCAGACAAACCGGGCAGCCTTACGTGCGGCCGCATGGCAAGTCTTTCGGCGCCTGCTTCGCCCCAGGCCGACGTCCCACTCGACCACACGTGAGGGGTCAGCCTCAGTGCGAGCAGTAACTGGGCTGCCCACCTGTGAGGACCGATCGGATGGCTCGGCCGTGCTGGACGTACGTTGGATCCCCACTGCCGGCCCACAACAGTGGTGGCCATTCACTGCAGCCTCAAGCTGTGTAACTGAAGCCATCACAGCCTGAAGCTGAGAGCGAAGTGTCACCAACTCGGCTCGCATCCGCCCACAACAATCGCGGTGCATAGTAAATGTGGTGTCACCGCCAGACACCACACTTGCTAGGTGGTAGTTTAAATCGGCCGCGGTCCATGTAGTACATGTCGGACCCGCGTGTCGCCACTGTGATCGCAGACCTAGCGCCACCATCAAGGCAGGTCTCGTGATACGAGAGTGGACTCGACCCCAGTTGTACGAGAACCAAGCTACCGCCCAGTTGTACGCGAACCTAGCTATCGCCCAGTTGTACGAAGCCTTTCTCTCTCATTAGCCGAGAGACAGAATAGCCATCAGAAGTTAATGGCTACGAACTAACAAGGAGCCATTTGTATCAGTGCCTATAGCGTACGAGTATTCAAGAGAGATGTATTCCAAGGAATCAATAAAAGATAAGTAAAAAGTATCTACATACTTTTCTTCTTATTCATTCATAAGTTCTCATGTTCCAGACTTCACGCCCGTCTGCTTATTGCCGTTCGTGCACCATCGGCCACAGCGTTAGTTTAGCATTCTTTTTCAGCAATCAACTCCACGGTGTCGGTCCAGCTACCGACACTACAATTAATGGCGACGAGGGAAAAGGACCTTTTTCTGATTGCTTACATTTATTTCTGATTGCTTACATTTATTTGTGTCATGGCTTCGCCACATTCTCCAGATGTACTGTCCGAATTTTATCGCTTGCAGAATCAGCAGACGCAGGCGTTACTGGATGCCCTTGGACAGCTCGTCCAGGGTCAACGTGCGCTGCAAACCGATGCGGCCGCCGCCGCTTCTTCGCTACCGCTGCCACTGAACGCTGTTGCACCTCCCTTTCGACCATACGTGGCAGCCGATGAGACCTGGCAAGAGTGGTCTCGTCAGTTCGCCTTTCACATGGCTGCCTACAGAATTCAAGGTAATGAGCGGCAGCCGTTTTTGCTTTCTTGTGTCGGTGTGTCCACATACCGTGTGATAGTGAAATTGTTTCCCCGCCGCGACGTAGCAACTTTGTCATACGAGGAAATTTTGTCTGCCTTAGATGCCTATTTCAAAGAAACAGTTAATGTGGTTGCAAAACGGTATACGTTTTTTCGTACAAAACGTACGGCCGGTCAAACTAATAGGGAGTGGGTAGCAACATTGCAAGGACTTACTAGGGACTGTGCCTTTGAATGTGACTGTGGTCTTTCTTATTCAGATACAATGGTGCGTGATGCAATTGCACAGAACGTTTCTGATGTTCGCATACGGGAGCAAATTTTGAAACTAGTTAATCCCTCCCTTCAACAAGTGATAGACATATTGGATCGACAGGACACACTTGACTGTGCTCAGGAATCTTTTGAAACTTCGCCAGCCGTGTGTAACATTAACCGGCCCGCTGGACGCGCTGTGCGGACCGGTAACCGGGCCTCGCGCACGGACACACAGCGACCGCCGCGTGCTAAGCCAGGTGTGCCGCGCCAGCCCACAAATGCAGTGAAATCATGCCCGCGGTGTGCTACTAGACATTCGCGTGAACATTGCCCGTCACGCCAAGCTATTTGCTTTTTCTGCAATAAGAAAGGACATGTTCAAAGTGTTTGCCAGAAAAAGCTCAGATCAGACAATCACAATCGTTCCAGGCCCTTTGCTTCGCGCCGGAATCGAACCAAGGACACTCAGGCTCGTGGACCTTCGCCTATGGACATTCATGTCGTTAATTCCACTTCGTCCAGTGACACTTTCTCTAACAGTAACAGTGTTCGTCCCACAAAAACTGTGCGTCGACGTCGCCGGAAATCACGTCAATTAGCAAGTGATTCTGTACCAGTGTCTGTTCCAATTGCACAAAACAGTCGCTCTTGTCGTAAACAGGACAATAAACTTTTTGTGGACTTAGACTTTGAAGGCAAAGTGATCCCATTCCAGCTCGATACCGGAGCTGCAGTTTCATTGCTCAATCACGACACATACAAACAACTGGGCGCACCTCCGTTGCGTGCCGCAAATGTTAAGCTAACTACATATTCTGGACAGAAAATTCCTGTGTTAGGACAGTGCAGCCTTCTTGCAACATTCAAGGGACAAACAAAACTTGTGTCCTTTTACGTTCTTCGTTCTTCTTCTGCAGTGAACTTATTTGGTCTAGATTTATTTAAGTTGTTTAACATGTCTATTGTAAATCAGGTCCTATCAGTGAATCAGACTGTGCCTGCAGACCGTGTTTCTCGGCTGTGTGACGAATTTGCAGACATTTTTGCACCGGGCTTAGGTTGCGCTAAAAACTATGAAGCACATTTAGAACTGAAGGTAAACGCGCAACCGAAATTTTTCAGGGCGCGCAATGTTCCCCACGCATTGCGTGATGAGGTCGCAAGAACGTTACACGATCTCGAATCACAGGGTGTAATTGAACGTGTGCAAGCTTCTCTCTGGGCCTCACCCTTAGTAATTTTGCCAAAACCTTCCGGAAAATTGAGACTTTGCGTGGACTTCAAGGCCACAGTGAATCCACAGCTAGTGACTGCTACTTTTCCTTTGCCCCGCCCGGAAGATCTTTTTGCTAAACTGTGCCCGGGAAAATATTTTTCAAAGTTGGACCTAGCCGATGCGTACTTGCAACTACCGGTGGACGACGAATCCCAGCGCGTATTGGTGGTTAACACGCATCTTGGATTGTACCGCTTCAAAAGACTGCCATTCGGGTGTGCATCCGCCCCTGCCTTGTTTCAGCAATATTTACAAACTATTTGTGCGTCGGTCCCTACTGCAGCAAACTATCTGGACGATATAGTGATCTCCGGACAGACAGAAGAAGATCATCTTGCGAATTTACGAACATTATTTCAGGTCTTGCGGCAAAATGGTCTTCGCTTGAGGAAGGACAAATGTGTGTTTTTTGCTCGTGACTTACCATACCTGGGACATGTCATTAATGCCCAAGGCATACATCCGAGTCCAGAGCACCTCCGTGCCATACAAGACTTGCCGTCCCCTCAAAATCTAAAACAGCTACAGAGTGTGTTGGGTAAAATTAATTATTACCATAAATATGTGCGCAATGCCTCTTCCATTTCAGCTCCGCTTCATCGCTTACGCCGTAAAGGTGTTCCGTTCGTCTGGACGACGGAATGTGAACGCGCCTTTCGCCAGTTGAAATCGGCGTTGCTTTCTAATACTTGCCTTACGCCATTCGATCCCCAGAAACCCCTTTTGTTGATGGTAGATGCATCGGATTTCGGGATCGGTGCTGTGCTTGCGCACAAAGTTGGCTCACATGATCGCCCTATTGCCTTTGCGTCCAAATTGCTCTCGTCTGCGCAAAGAAATTATTCACAGATAGAGAAAGAAGCTTTGGCTCTCGTGTTTGGTGTTACTAAGTTCCATGATTTCTTGTATGGTCGTCACTTTACCATCATCACAGACCACAAACCTTTGACATCGCTTTTTCATCCGACCAAGCCTGTCCCTCCACGTACAGCGCAGAAATTCATTCGCTGGTCTATTTTCCTCTCGCAGTACCGCTACGATATCTTGTATCGGTCCACTGCTAAGCACGGAAACGCCGATGCGTTGTCCCGTTTGCCTGTTGCTGAGGATAAAGCATTCGATTCTTCCGAACTTGCTTGCATGTTCATTGATTCGGAAACCGATGAAGTGGTCGAATCGTTTCCGTTTGATTTTCGTCGTGTCGCTACAGCCACAGCTGCTGACCCTGTCCTTGCTACTGTTTTACGTTTTGTTGCTACGCAATGGCCTTTGTCAAAGTCTCGGATCGAGGATCCGTTGGTTCTCCGATTTTTTGCTCACAAGGAGAGACTTTTTGTTCGACGTGGTGTTTTGTTGTTGCGTTCTGATAATGATCAGTCCAGAGTCGTGGTCCCACGTTCGTTACAGTCCTCTGTTTTACGGCTTCTTCACCAAGGACATTGGGGTATAGTGCGAACGAAACAACTTGCTCGTCAGCACTGTACTTGGTTCGGAATCGATGCTGCGATTACGAATATGTGTTCTTCGTGCCCGGCGTGTGCCGAACAACAGTCCGCACCGCCGCGGAAAGTCTTTGCGTGGCCAAAAGCCACTTCCCCTTGGCAACGCTTGCACATTGATTTTGCTGGTCCATTCTGGAATGCTCGATGGTTGGTTCTGGTCGACGCCTTCAGTAATTTTCCTTTTGTTGTCCGGATGTCTTCCACGACGTCCTCCGCCACCATCCAAGCGTTGTCTGCTATCTTTTGCATTGAAGGTCTTCCGCAGACTATTGTTTCCGACAATGGCCCACAATTCATGTCCGCAGAATTTCAGTCATTCTGCCGGGCCAATGGTATTCAACATCTGACATCCGCGCCGTTTTCGCCTCAGTCCAACGGTGCCGCTGAACGATTGGTCCGGACTTTCAAGTCACAGATGTTGAAATTGAAAGAGTCGCATTCTCGGGAGGACGCATTGTTGCTCTTTTTGTCTTCGTATCGCTCTCAGCCCCGAGATGGTCGCTCGCCGGCTGAGTTGCTCCACGGTCGTCCTCATCGCACCTTGATGTCTTTGCTGCATCCGCCGCATCAGGTTCCTGTGCAGCGGCAGACTCCTGCTTTTGCTCCAGGCGACGTTGTATTTTATCGCAACTATCGAGGTTCACGGCGTTGGCTCGCAGGGCGCATTCTTCGCTGCCTCGGCCGCGCGATGTATTTGGTTTTGGGGGCCTCTGGTGAGGTGCGTCGGCATCTCAATCAGCTGCGCCTCTGTCGTCGCTCGGGTTCTGCCGCTCCCCGTCTGCTTTCAGCGACGGTGCCGTCCGGTCAGCGCCCTGGGGACCCATCTACTGGCTCGCCTCATCCCCAGGTGTTACCGTCGATGCCTTCCATTTTGCCCCATGGCGACGCGCCGCCGCCGCCGCAGCAGCAGCAGCAGCTGCAGCAGCCGCCGCCGCCGCCGACCGCATTCGACGCTTCGTTGCAGCCGCCAGGCGCCTCCCAGGGTCACGCGCCGCCGATCGCTTCCCGTGACCAGCTGTCCTCCGCCATGGAACGCCCGCCCGCTCCGGACCACATGACGTCATCGCGCGTCGGCTGCCCCGACGCAATGGAAATTGATCCTGCGGTCCCTCCTGTCTCTTTACGGGCGCATCCACCACATGTTGACGTGCACCCTGGACTAGTTTTGCAGGCGTTTCCTAGCTCCCCTCGGACCCGATGGCCGGGTGCGGGTGGCACAGCCTCGCCTGTTGTTAGGCTCCCCACCTCATCGCATACGTCAACATGTGGTCCTCCCCACGGCGGGCGGAAGCCTTATTACACGACCGTTCGCCGATTTGCGGGGGAGGAATGTGGTGTCACCGCCAGACACCACACTTGCTAGGTGGTAGTTTAAATCGGCCGCGGTCCATGTAGTACATGTCGGACCCGCGTGTCGCCACTGTGATCGCAGACCTAGCGCCACCATCAAGGCAGGTCTCGTGATACGAGAGTGGACTCGACCCCAGTTGTACGAGAACCAAGCTACCGCCCAGTTGTACGCGAACCTAGCTATCGCCCAGTTGTACGAAGCCTTTCTCTCTCATTAGCCGAGAGACAGAATAGCCATCAGAAGTTAATGGCTACGAACTAACAAGGAGCCATTTGTATCAGTGCCTATAGCGTACGAGTATTCAAGAGAGATGTATTCCAAGGAATCAATAAAAGATAAGTAAAAAGTATCTACATACTTTTCTTCTTATTCATTCATAAGTTCTCATGTTCCAGACTTCACGCCCGTCTGCTTATTGCCGTTCGTGCACCATCGGCCACAGCGTTAGTTTAGCATTCTTTTTCAGCAATCAACTCCACGGTGTCGGTCCAGCTACCGACACTACAGTAAACACTGTGGAAACTAAACTATGCAGATAAATGCACTATCGGCACGTGTTGCACAACCCTACTGTAAATCCTGACGGAAGAGGAGGAACTGAGTCTAGTACATTAGATTAACACGCAGAGACTTAAAACCCTAACTGCTGAAGCACTCAGGTGAAACTAAATACACTCCTGGATATTGAAATAAGAACACCGTCAATTCATTGTCCCAGGAAGGGGAAACTTTATTGACACATTCCTGGGGTCAGATACATCACATGATCACACTGACAGAACCACAGGCACATAGACACAGGCAACAGAGCATGCACAATGTCGGCACTAGTATAGCGTATATCCACCTTTCGCAGCTATGCAGGCTGCTATTCTCCCATGGAGACGATCGTAGAGATGCTGGATGTAGTCCTGTGGAACAGCTTGCCATGCCATTTCCACCTGGCGACTCAGTTGGACCAGCGTTCGTGCTGGACGTGCAGACCGCGTGAGACGACGGTTCATCCAGTCCCAAACATGCTCAATGGGGGACAGATCCGGAGATCTTGCTGGCCAGGGTAGTTGACTTACACCTTCTAGAGCACGTTGGGTGGCACGGGACACATGCGGACGTGCAATGTCCTGTTGGAACAGCAAGTTCCCTTGCCGGTCTAGGAATGGTAGAACGATGGGTTCGATGACGGTTTGGATGTACCGTGCACTATTCAGTGTCCCCTCGAAGATCACCAGTGGTGTACGGCCAGTGTAGGAGATCGCTTCCCACACCATGATGCCGGGTGTTGGCCCTGTGTGCCTCGGTCGTATGCAGTCCTGATTGTGGCGCTCACCTGCACGGCGCCAAACACGCATACGACCATCATTGGCACCAAGGCAGAAGCGACTCTCATCGTTGAAGACGACACGTCTCCATTCGTCCCTCCATTCACGCCTGTCGCGACACCACTGGAGGCGGGCTGCACGATGTTGGGGCGTGAGTGGAAGACGGCCTAACGGTGTGCGGGACCGTAGCCCAGCTTCATGGAGACGGTTGCGAATGGTCCTCGCCGATACCCCAGGAGCAACAGTGTCCCTAATTTGTTGGGAAGTGGCGGTGCGGTCCCCTACGGCACTGCGTAGGATCCTACGGTCTTGGCGTGCATCCGTGCGTCGCTGCGGTCCGGTCCCAGGTCGACGGGCACGTGCACCTTCCGCCGACCACTGGCGACAACATCGATGTACTGTGGAGACCTCACGCCCCACGTGTTGAGCAATTCGGCGGTACGTCCACCCGGCCTCTCGCATGCCCACTATACGCCCTCGCTCAAAGTCCGTCAGCTGCACATACGGTTCACGTCCACGCTGTCGCGGCATGCTACCAGTGTTAAAGACTGCGATGGAGCTCCGTATGCCACGGCAAACTGGCTGACACTGACGGCGGCGGTGCACAAATGCTGCGCAGCTAGCGCCATTCGACGGCCAACACCGCGGTTCCTGGTGTGTCCGCTGTGCCGTGCATGTGATCATTGCTTGTACAGCCCTCTCGCAGTGTCCGGAGCAAGTATGGTGGGTCTGACACACCGGTGTCAATGTGTTCTTTTTTCCATTTCCAGGAGTGTAATTCGCTCCTGATTAGGAACATTTAAATACGTCTCGAAATCAATTTAATTTCCGACGCAAACGAAAACGCGAGAACTGTGGCTATTAGATATTAAATAAACACGCAGAAACACAAGAAGCTAAACTATTAAGGCACACAGATGATATTATAAACTTCGCTCCGAGTTAGGAATTAGTAAAAGTCACAAAATCGGTTACTTTCCTGTTGGTGCTTGTTTTGCGGCCGGCTACTGCTGCGTGACTGAATGGCTGGCTAATTAACGCCAACTAGCGGCACGAGCTTTTAAAGCAAACCAACGAACTATTATCCACTCGAGCTACGGAAATCTACTGTAGACCCTGACGAAAACGCGGGATGACAGTTTCTTGAACAGCGACCCACAGCCAAACTTCAGCACGTTGAATAAAAACAGTAGAGGCTCATGAAAATTCTTTCTAATATTGAAGTACATCATCAGGTGAAATTATGAACAGAAATAACAGGCAGTAAACGTTATTGGGCAAAGATTGTATCATAGTGATAAAGTGTTATGGAAGCCTGATCACTTAGATTAAGTGTTGAAGCTACAGTCCGATGCCAAATCTCGCTTTAATATTCGGAAAATTTCGCAAAAAACCATTTCTTTTAGTTAAGGTTTGTGTCTACCCGTCACGAATTCCTCGCCTGTGACAACCCCTTCATCTCAAAGAAACACTTGCAGTCTAAATCCTCAGTTATCTGCTGGATGTACTGTAATCTCTATTTTCACCTACAGCTTTACCAGCTACACCACTCTCTAGTATCATGGAAGTTGTTCTGTGATGAGTCAAAGGATGACCTACCGTATGTCCCTTCTTCTTGTCAGTTATTTCCACATATTCCTTCACTCACCGAAATCAAGGTGAAAGAAAATCGCTGATGCCATTGCTATCTTCAGTGAAAGTAAAGAAGAATTGCAGGATCTGCTGAATGAAACGAACATTCTAATGAATATTGAATTTGGATTAAAACTATGAGGGCTGCTCAGAAAGTAATACATCGTATTTTTTCACAGCCGAAAACGTTGCTAGGAATGCGGATACGGTTCCGCACTTACGTTTAGTGAAAAAAATACGAGCTTACGGAATATCGGACCAGGTTTGTGATTGGATTCAGGATTTCCTAGAAGAAAGAACACAACATGTCATTCTTAACGGTTCAAAATCTGCAGATGTAGATGTAATTTCGGGAGTACCGCAGGGAAGCGTGATAGGACCTTTATTGTTTACAATATACATAAATGACTTAGTTGACAACATCGGTAGCTCCGTGAGGCTATTTGCAGATGACACGGTTGTCTGCAAGAAAGTAGCAACATCAGAAGACTCGTACGTACTCCAGGAGGACCTGCAGAGGATTAATGCATGGTGCGACAGCTGGCAGCTTTCCCTAAACGTAGATAAATGTAATATAGTGCGCATACATAGGGGCAGAAATCCATTCCAGTACGAGTATGCCATAGGTGGTAAATCATTGGAAGCGGTAACGACCGTAAAATACCTAGGAGTTACTATCCGGAGCGATCTGAAGTGGAATGATCACATAAAACAAATAGTGGGAAAAGCAGGCGCCAGGTTGAGATTCATAGGAAGAATTCTAAGAAAATGTGACTCATCGACGAAAGAAGTAGCTTACAAAACGCTTGTTCGTCCGATTCTTGAGTATTGCTCATCAGTATGGGACCCTTACCAGGTTGGATTAATAGAAGAGATAGACATGATCCAGCGAAAAGCAGCACGATTCGTCATGGGGACATTTAGTCAGCGCGAGAGCGTTACGGAGATGCTGAACAAGCTCCAGTGGCGGACACTTCAAGAAAGGCGTTACGCAATACGGAGAGGTTTATTATCGAAATTACGAGAGAGCACATTCCGGGAAGAGATGGGCAACATATTACTACCGCCCACATATATCTCGCGTAATGATCACAACGAAAAGATCCGAGAAATTAGAGCAAATACGGAGACTTACAAGCAGTCGTTCTTCCCACGCACAATTCGTGAATGGAACAGGGAAGGGGGGATCAGATAGTGGTACAATAAGTACCCTCCGCCACACACCGTAAGGTGGCTCGCGGAGTATAGATGTAGATGTAGATTATTTGAAGTCTTCTGAGTGAACGTGCAAAGTTTCCGTCACTTCCGACAGATAGTGGAACAGGGCGTTTGTAGGTGATGTACGTTACAAACAACGCGCCGTCATTTAATTTCTCACTGCAAACAAAGAAAAAGTGGGAAGCATTCAAAAACGCTTGTGCAAAGTCTATGGGGCATCTGCTGTCGATAGAAGTACACATTGTCGCTGGGTGAGCCGGCCGAAGTGGCCGTCGGTTAAAGGCGCTGCAGTCTGGAACCGCAAGACCGCTTCGGTCGCAGGTTCGAATCCTGCCTCGGGCTTGGATGTTTGTGATGTCCTTAGGTCAGTTAGGTTTAACCAGTTCTAGGTTCTAGGGGACCAATGACCTCAGTAGTTGAGTCCCATAGTGCTCAGAGCCATTTGATCCTCGCTGGGCATGGAGAGTGAGGTCATCAGGAGTCCGTTCGGTGGAGCTCCACGATTTACAGAGGTCGGGCAGACCATCCACGGCTGTCACACTTGACATGTTGCAGGGAGCTGATGTAGCCATTCGTCAGGACAGGCGCCTTCGTGGAAGATAAAAATCAAGTGGCTCTGAGCACTATGGGACTCAACTGCTGTGGTCATCAGTCCCCTAGAACTTAGAACTAATTAAACCTAACTAACCTAAGGACATCACACACATCCATGCCCGAGGCAGGATTCGAACCTGCGACCGTAGCAGCAGCGCGGCTCCGGACTGGAGCGCCTAGAACCGCACGACCACCGCGGCCGGCGTGGAAGATATTTTGGGGACGATGAGGAGGTGATTCACACAGTGAAGCACTGGCTCCGTCACCAGGGGAAGGATTGGTACCGACCGGGCATACACGCCCTTGTTTCGCGCTGGAGGAAGGCCATGGAACGGGATGGAGATTACGTGGAAAAGCAGGGTGTGTAGATGAAGCACCACAGTTTCGTATGTGTAATTCTCATCCTGTTCAATAAAGAATTGTTGAAGAAAGAAAATGCGCTGCATTACATTCTGGGTAACCATCGTAAATCGAAGAAAGGCGAAAGTAATGAGAAGTAGTTGATAAAACAGCGAGAAACTTAACGTTACGATTGGTGATCACGCTGTAGATGAAGTTAAGGAATTTCGATACCTAGGCAGTAAAATGAGCAATGAGGGACGGAGCAAGAAGGACATAAAAAGTGTACTAGCACTAGCAAAAAAAAAAAAAAAAAAAAGAAGCCATTCTTGCACAAGAGAAGTCGACTAGTATCAAATGTAAGTATTAATTTGAGGAATTAATTTCCTATAATGTACGTTTGGAGCACAACATTTTATGGCAGAGGGAGGACATGGACTGTGGGAAAACCAGGAGAGAAGAGCTTCAAAGCATTTTGGATGTAGTTGAACCGTGAATTTACTTTCCAAACCTTTTCTTAAGAATTTACGTTATTTACTAGCGATTCATCAAGAACATTAACAAATTTAATCACACTATGTGAGCGTGGAAGTAGTTGCCATAGGGTAACCGCTGAAACAAATTTTTTTTAATAATTGGAAGTATTATTCCTAAAAACCCCCTTTTTTGAAACAGATTAAATATTATAATCAGAAAACACCCTGTAAATATCAAGTTACAATTTATTCAGCAGCAGAAATAACAGTCTTTTGTCTTTTTGATAGTATGAGCTTTCGCGCTGAGAACCTTGCCGCTCCCTTTTAATACGGCCGTAGTCACGACCGCTCACAACAACCTCTGAAAGATTACACTGGTGCAAATCTGCAACACACCAGATTACTTTAAACTAAAAATTTTTACAACATACACAAACACATAAACTATGCACACCGTAAGACGGATGGAAATGGTACAAAACCCTCACATTAAAATTATTTGCCATCGAAAGTGCAACTTGTTTTTAAAAGAACTCTTACGGTGAAGGGTGGCAACTTAATGTACTATAAAGACCATTTATATAAAAACCCATGAAATGCAGTTATACATAAAATGTACAAACATACTCCACATTACACATATACCACCTCGCAAGATGATAGGCAAGATAAAAATATATTTCAGGAATCAGGCCTTCACACCTTACAAGGGAACCTCCCCATCTCACCCCCCTCAGATTTAGTTGTAAGTTGGCACAGTGGATAGGCCTTGAAAAACTGAACACAGATCAATCGAGAAAACAGGAAGAAGTTGTGTGGAACTATGAAAAAATTAAGTAAAATATACAAACTGAGTAGTCCATGAGCAAGATAGGCAACATCTAGGAAAATGTGAAATCAGAAGCGCCGTGGTCCCGTGGTTAGTGTGAGTAGCTGCGGAACGAGAGGTCCTTGGTTCAAGTTTTCCCTCGACTGAAAATTTTACTTTCTTTATTTTCGCAAAGTTACGATTTGTCCGTTCGTTCATTGACGTCTCTGTTCACTGCAATAAGTTTAGTGTCTGTCTTTTTCGACCGCACCGCAAAACCGTGCGATTAGTAGACGAAAGGACGTGACTCTCCAATGGGAACCGAAAACATTTGATCGCAAGGTCATAGATCAACCTATTCCTCCACAGCAAAACACGTCTGATATATTCTGTACGACACTGATGACGGCATGTGCGTCACATGACAGGAATATGTTGTCGACTCACCTAACTCGTACACTTAGCGAATGGGTAAAAATATTCTTCTACCTTGCCCGATTTAGGTTTTCTTGTGGATGTGACAATCACTCCCAAAAAAGTGATGAAAACATAAGAGTTTGTCACATAAACTGAAAATAAAAAATTAAACTTATCACTCGAGAGTAGACTTGAACCCAGGACCTCTCGTTCCGTAACTGCTCTTGCTAACCACGGGACCACGGCGCTACTTGACCTACATTGTCCTTGATGTTGCCTATGTTGAACATGGACTACTCAGTTTGTATATTTTACTAATTTTTTTTTATAGCTCCACACAACTTCTTCCTGTTTTCTCGATTGATCTGTGTTCAGTTTTTCAAGGCCTATCCACTGTGCCAACTTATAACTAAATCTGAGGGGGGGTGCGATGGGGTGGTTCCCTTGTTGCAATTAATTCGTTAACACCGAATCCGACAAACATGACAGAGGCAGCTACTAACGTACGGCAGACCGACAGACAGACAGACACTAACTGCCTAACAAATGCGGACGAGAGACAAACGAACATGCTGGGGACGTGAGACTGACCAAAAAAGCTAGTAGAATTTAACAAGTAACTGAAACCACATATCACTAATCACTTAACTTCTAATAACCGCGACTTCTTGCGAAGACCTGGCGCAGCACCCCACCGCCCCCCCCCCCCCCAAAAGAAAAAGAAACGCTCTCCCGAACCGTCCGTAGTCGCTTCAACGGACACAGGAAGGCGCGCCTATCTCCCGTCTCACGGCGTCGCAGCTCGTCCCGGGCAGCCGCGTGTCGTGGTTTGACTCCTGTTGCTCTCGTGTCGACCGCGAAGCCACTACCCCTTTCTAGAAATACGGCGCGGCCCACTGGACTCACGTGGGGACCTCATATGCGCCGACGCTCAAGGCGGACCAGTCATCTTGTGTCTCAGTCTGCGAGCTACCAACCGACCGATCCAACCGCCAATGACCGTTGCCCGAGCAACTCGAGCAGACTGGTGGCCTAACATGCAGACTCTGATTCAGGAACATAGCCCCGACCGGGCGACCACTAGCTGAGTCCTGTTACTGGTGAAGTGGCAATATTCTCATTTTCTGGCTTTCAAGTTTGATCCAAACGACAACCATACTAGCACTCCGACGACAGACAGACAATCACTCCCGCACAAATGCGAACGAGAGACAGACCAACAACTGGTGACGCGAGACTGACCTAGCCTCACTCCGACTGACCCCCTGGCGAGCTCATAGCGCCCCTTAAATGCACGTGAACAGGCAACCTTTCCCCTTTCCCACCAGAGGGAGACACCAAAACTGCGATTGCCACAGCGGCGCCACCGCCAGAAACGGAGGGCGACTGCTTCACACTACGCGCTGCGGCACGCTCTCCAAAACAGCAGATTTTACCACGGCTCAGTGGTGTCACAGAAGTACGTTGATAAGTAGGTGGACTGATGAGTTCTCCGCGTGAATTGAAACGCAGCAATGAAACTGGAACTTACCAAGAAATGGGAGAAGAGAAAAGATTTTGAAAAGCACCAACAGGAAGGGTAGGGGAGAGCAGGAGTAGGTGAAACACAGCGTAAACTTTACCTCAGCTGAAGCCGCGCTGGGACGGAAGGCTGCGACTCTCATACAGTGGATAGCATATGAAAACATATGCTGCGAGAGAAGAGGCGCACTCTTGAAAGCATGAAAAATATTCGTTAAACTTTAAGGAATGGTTGGTAACCTGGCGAACAAAACTGCAAATAGTAATAAAAGTAGCAAATGTCAAATGAATAAATCATAGATAAAGCCCTAGAACCTTCTGTGGGCCATTCACACACATAACATTATTATCAGAAATCTGAAAATTTCTTCAAAGTTTATCGGATGATACTGACGCTTCTGTGCATGCACCGCTTCCCTCACAGCCTATGTTTCGAAATCCTGTCAGTTCGGGCATGGAAGTCGCAGCTTTCCGTCCCAGTGGGGATTTAACTTTAGAGCCTGTAAAATCTATAGTTCGTTTTCCGCCCCCTACCTGCCTCACGCGCCCTTATTCCAGTGATTTTTATAACTCCCCTCTCTCCATTTCGTTCACAGGTTCCAGTTTCATTGCCATATTTTAATCCATGACTATAATTTTTTTTTAAATTTCTGAAATTTTAAATAAAGAGTTTGCACCGGACTTAAAAGTGGCTTGACCACTTAATGGAGATATTCAGTCTTCTGGACACATTTTATCTCTATGATATGGTTTTTGTGTAATATTTTGTACCGTGTCTCTCTTCTTTTTATTCATATTAGCACCTGATTAAGTAATTTGAAATTAGGAAACCTCAAGCATTTGCAACAGTTGCAGCGGTCTTTATTCAGCATTTTATGTGGAAGTTGCACAAAATTTGCATACCACTACTTCTAAAAGAATTTTTGAAGTTGGGTGTCCTTACAGACTGTGTATAGAGAATTCATTTTGGCATTATAATGTATACTTATACAACTGACACAACAACATATTACACTACTGGACATTAAAAGTGCTACACCAGAATATGGAATCGGTGGGTTCAAGAGGATAATACGAACGCCGTGCTGGATCTCAACGGCCTCGTATCACTAGCAGTCGAGATGACAGGCATCTTATCCGCATGGCTGTAACGGATCGTGCAGCCACGTCTCGATCCTGAGTCAACAGATGGGGACGTTTGCAAGACAACAATCATCTGCACGAACAGTTCGATGACGTTTCCAGCAGCATGGACTATCAACTCGCAGACCATGGCTGCGGTTACCCTTGACGCTGCATCACAGGCTGGTGCGCCTGCGATGGTGTACTCAACAACGAACCTGGGTGCACGGTTGGCAAAACGTCATTTTTTCGGATGAATCCAGGTTCTGTTTACAGCATCATGATGGTCGCATCCGTGTTTGGCGACATCGCGGTGAACGCACATTGGAAGCGTGTATTCATCATCGCCATACTGGCGTATCACCGAGCGTGATGGTAGGGGGTGTCATTGGTTACACGTCTCGGTCACCTCTTGTTCGCATTTATGGCACTTTGAACAGTGGACGTTACGTTGCAGATGTGTTACGACCCGCGGCTCTACCCTTCATTCGATCCCTGCGAAACCCTACATTTCAGCAGGATAATGCACGACCGCATGTTGGCCGTCCTTTACGGGCCTTTCTGGATACAGACAATGTTCGACTACTGCCCTGGCCAGCACATTCTCCAGATCTCTCACCAATTGAAAACGTCTGATCAATGGTGGCCGAGCAACGGGCCCTTCACAATTCACCAGTCACTTCTCTTGCTGATCTGTGGTATCGTGTTGAAGCTGCATGGGCAGCTGTACCTGTACACGCCATCCAAGCTCTGTTTGACTCAATGCCCAGGCGCATCAGGTCAGTTATTACGGCCAGAGGTTCAGGATACTGATTTCTCAGATCTATGTACCCAAATTGCGTGAAAATGTAATCACATGTCAGTTCTAGTATAATATATTTGTCCAATGAATAGCCGTTTATCATCTGTATTGCTTCTTGGTGTAGCAATTTTAATGGCCAGTAGTGTATGTGGCCAAGGAAGGAAATGTGCTTTTGAACAGAACTGACGCTGGAATACTTTACTCGTCCATTTCGCGAACAAAAGTTGTGCCTTGCAACGCACGTGCAGCCGGCAGCTGCAGTTCGAGACTCTTGTGCCGCACGCACTAGCCACATCGTTTCTGAACAACGACGATTACGTTGATCTCAGTACTCCTAATGTCGACGTTCCAACGCGCAGTCCGTGAGCCGACTTCCTCAGCCGCCGAGGCACGGCCGCAACTGCAGCTTCTCCGCGCTCCGAGGTTCGGCCGGTCGTTCAATAAAACATTTGCTGTGTCGAGCGGAGACAGCGGCAGGCAAGAAGCGCAGCCCGCCCCACGAAGTGTGCCCCACACACTTCCCGGACTTTCGGTGGCAACAAAAACAAACAGCCTGCAGAGTGGTCTCTCCCCTCACTCCTCACAGCGTATAAACTCTAGATTCTAACCTACTGCATTCAGATACGGCCCAGTGTTGTCTCACCGTGTATCTGTCTGAGCCCAACGAGGAAGGGAGAAACTCGATGTAACTAAATACTTAGGTACACACATAGCAGACTCAATTACCTATTTACCTATCTACCTATCTGCTGAAGTACTAGGATGGTAACTGACAGGGTGTGGAATTGGGTAGCTTAGTCGGTAGAGCACTTGCCGCGAAAGGCAGAGGTCCTGCGTCCGAGTTTCAGTCCGGCACACAGTTTTGGTCTGCCAGCAAGTTTAATATATGCGCACATTCCACTGCAAAGTGAAAATCTCATTCTGGAAATTCCCTCCCAGTCTGTGGCTAAGCCATGTCTCCGCAGTATCCTTTCTTCCAGGAGTGCTAGTGCTGCAAACTTCGCAGAAGATTTTCTGTGAAGTTTGGAAGGTAGGAGACGAGGTACTGCCAGAAGTAAAGCTGTGAGGACGGGGCTTGAGTCGTGCTTGGGTAGCTCAGTGGGTAGAGCACATTCCCGCGAAAGGCAAGGTCCCGAGTTCGAGTCTCTGTGCCTCTCACAGCTTTAATCTTCCAGGAAGTTTCAGGATGTGGTATTAAATGTAGTATTAATTTTTTCAACAGAGAAGACACTAAACAAGTGTGTGGGTACAACTGAATACTTCATTGAAGAGTTCACCAGAGGCCTGAGCGCGACTATGCCATTGTTTCACGAGCCAAAGTATTCGCTGTTCACAGGATTCCTGTCGCCGTGGCGGGAGTCTGTACTCCACTGTGCCCTTCAGTTTATCGTCCAAATTGAAGAGCTGCCTTCTGGGGAGTCTTCAAAGGGGACCAAACACATGAAAGTCGCAGGACGACTTGTCCAGCTGTAGGGCGGCTGGTCAAGCTGCTCCCATTTGAACTTGGCCATTGTGTTTTGTGCGACCTTGGGTACGTGTAGGAGCACGTTACCCTCGAGCTGTCCAGACCGTTTGCTCTTGAAGGACAAGGTGTAGGATACGGACTGTCTCACATTTTATGTCACTGTTAATGGTTTTGGCGCGCTCGATGAATTCGATGAGTGTCGGGGTTCTCACGTCTGAAAACACGGTGAACATCAAATTCTGTGCTGAAGGTACAGCTTTCCATTTTTTTGAGGGAACTAACGACACATTCTTTCATTGTATGATGTCCTGCTTTCTCTCTGACCTAATGTGATGGCTGCTGCTCTCTTCAACGGCGACGATCCGCTCCACAAAAACGGTTTCTTCAAGGTACAGGAACAGGTGTTGCAGTCCTAGCCCCATAAGCTGTTCATTATACTTTTCGCTGAGCGTCTTCGCAACCCAATTTCTCACTAATTTGTCGGTCGCACAGTCTCCCCCGTATACGGCCATCAGCCAGAAGTGAATATTGGCCGGTTTAACCCCTGCTGCACTCAGAAATCTGACAAAATCTGGCTGCCCCTCAATCGACGAATTTTGCAAAGTGAATACCATGAACTCCTAACACGCACTGCCGTCTCGTACAGACGGAACACACAACTCGCTGCCTCACTCCTGCGTCATGTGCGCGTACATGCGCACAGTAACAACTAAAAGAATACCTTTTATATCATTTGTAGTCCGTCTGTCGGTATATTCATCTATCACTTAACAATTCTTCTTCTCAGGAAGAACTTGAAATATCAAGCTGAAACTTGTGTCATATACTAAGGTCTTCGGTCCCTTGGTGGCGCAGAAAATATAAGGTTCTAAGTCAATGCAATCAGAGGATACGGAGATGAAGTTCCTAGATGTCTCACTACGTCATCCCAAAGTGGCATACGCAACTTTAACATGGTTGGTTGTTACAACGTTTTGTACCTTTTCATTTGAACACTCCTTGCATTTTGAAAGGTGCCAGCCGTATGAAAAGGGGATAAATGCGGGATGATTCAGATGTGTGTCAAGTTCCATAGGTTAACTTATAGGAAGGGAAAGGGATATTTAACATGTCCTGATCCAGTCCTGACAAAACCCACAAACATGAGGATTATTATTGTGTCAATTTCATTCACTGTTTGAATTATTGGTGATATTGCTTAAAAATAAATGTATCATTTTTGTATTCACCATAAATCCTCTTCCAAATTGAGAACATTGCTTCATAAATCTCTGCGTAGTTCCCCATTATAAACGCTGTAACTTTGCAGTTGGAACGAGTCCATTATTATTTTTCTCCTTCCTGGATCCCTCAAAATTAAAATTTTTTCTTTCATATAACTCTTTTCTGAAATTATTCAGTTTTCTCGTCTTAATTGTTATGCTAATGCTATGTGTCGCTATATAATTTATTTCCTTTCGTTGAATCTTCTTCAAATGTGTTAGTGTGCATTTGCGCGATCGCATTGCTCTCTTCCACCCTCTGAATCCAATGGAGCATTTAACTGGGTCTCTGGGCAGAACGGTGGTATTTCTTTCCTGAAAGAAGTTCCCACGTTTGACCTGCAAAGGTGATTATCGATAGTTGGACTAAGCTTCGATTTACAACTGCGGTTGTCAACCGCAAGATTATCTTTGGTCTGCGAGAGCTACTTTATTTTGCTGAAGTCCTGCCGTAGACTGCAGAGGACCCTACCCACCACACGGCAGTCGTCACGTCGGAGTACCCGCTGCCCTCTTGCCATGACATTGTAGTGTCTACGCAGATTTAGATGGAAATGGAGTAGGTTAGTGGGCTCAAAAGTAGATGTAATGATACGTTAATGTTAAATGCATAGACCATTCACTAATTATGCGGTTGACAGTGGAAAAAGTTTTGTTGAGATTAACGATAGGCAATGATCATATAATTAAATGAATGAGAGGAAAGGTGAAGGCTGATTAGTTTTCATTGTGCCGATTAAGAGGATGCGTAGTCCGTAGATTCAGACTAATTGCTAAATTCGGAATATGAATTTCTTGTCTCACTGTATTGTAATTTTAAACCACTTTAGCGATGGTACTTCCATGCTTGCAAGTAGCTGAATGGCTCGTTTTGAATTGCATGCAACCCATATAAGATAATTTTCCTGCAGTTTTCTAATCGATTTCGGTCCGATTGTGAGTGCTGTTTAGTTAACAATGGTCTGCTACTAATGTTGAGGTTCTCGGGAGTGTTTGACGCTGTTAATACCGGTTTTTCTATATGCGTAGTTCGTTAGCCAGTTTATACACAAGCACTCTCCAAATGAACGAAGGATAACAGGTGGTAGGAAAACATTATACAGAGCTTGAATACTTCCAGTTATCATTGACCTTTCGGGGGCCAGAGATTCTTGCGGAATATGTTATTCACAACAATTTGTAGTTTCGGATAATGATTAACGAACAGTAGAGCGATAGAGTTACGTGTATTAGTTTTCTCAGATACTAATGTGAATAGTATCATTTTAGTAATGTCATTAACTGTGATAGATCTGTGCTTACTAGTGTTACGGACTGTCTCATCTCAAAAATCAAGAAATATACAGGGCTCCGTAAAAGTCAGGCATAACACAATTCTTGCTCCACATGAAGGATTTCCGGGTATGGTGGCGCATCACAATGTATAAAACTACTGCTGCTGGAGAAAAAGCAACGTTTCGGCCACGGTTGCAGCAGCAGTAATTTTATACGCTGTGACGCGGCACCACACCCGGAAAGCCTTTATGTCGACTGACTCTGGCCGCGGAAACCTATGCAGTTACAATTCATGCTGTTAGAATACTTATCAACATGATAGTATGTTCCTAAGCTAACTCTCTGTAACTGAGAAATCGGACTGTCTGACTGCCAAGCAGACAACCCCGTTGCAGTCAGCAGCACTGTCGGGAATTTTCTTTTTTCGGTGGACCTTAGAAGTGTGCACTCGGCTTTATTAGGCCAATCCAGGACCTACTGGACTTACAAGCAGCGGCCTCCAGGTCTGAGCAGTTGACAATGGGAAGGTTTGGTGGTTGTAAGTTCCGATGGGATCAAACTGCTGAGGTCATTGGTCACTAGGCTTACACACTACTTAATATAACTTCACCTTACGCTAAGAAAAACACACCCACCCATGCCCCAAAGAGGACTCGAACCTCTGACGAGGGGACCAGCCCTGCACGAACCGTGGCAAGCCGCCCACGACCGCACGGCTACCACGAGCGGCTCCTCCATTCTGTACCCATTTGATGCCACTGACGGAGGATGACTTGGTGCAAGGTAGTCACTGACTGTCTTTTTATGGCCGGAACGTTGTGTTTGTAACGTAATAAAATGTAATATTCGTACGAAAACAGTGTTTTCAACATCATATAATTTCAAGAAGTTGACTGTTATCAGTTCCTGCAGAATTGGAGTTTCTTCAGAATGCATCCTAGACATGTACTTTTGATCTTACGTAATCTAGTATTAAATTTCATTCTCCTCTGGAGTCTAGTGATGATGTAAGCAGTATATTTGGGGATGGGGGGAGACTTTCTGCTGCAGTTCCACCCCTCGTCAGTGCCACAGTCGCAGAATTGCAGTCACGAGATATTAAAATTTCCTATATAGAGGTTCGTGAGAAATTTAAATGTAGACTGGAAATTTAAAAAGAAAAGCAAGATTGCAGAAAATGGTGTGTCACAAAAGTAATTAAGATACCTAAACAAGTCCAGTTGTACTAGTGGGAAATTAAAAAGTTAAAATGATGGTTCTAACTCAGTTGCGGCTAATACTCCCTCCCCTTTCCCATCCAACTAATCACAACAAATTATTAATACGAAGCAGCCAATAAAATTTCAAGAAGGCGAAATAGCTCATTTGTGTTTTATACACCATGTTCCCCTGCCTCACCTCTCTAAAAAACAACAGAGTAGTATTAAAATGCGCCATACATCCGTTTAAAATTACGTAACCTTCACTTGGATAGCAGCCAAAGTCACATACATGAGTAATTTTCGTCATATTTCCATACAGAAGTGTAAAAATAGTGCTAACCACCATTTCTTCACAGGAATGTCAATGATATTTACGTACACGCATGTACCTCTGTATTTAATAATGGTAATATTATACTGATGCATATTAAGGTTAAAAGACGTAACTTACATAAAATGACACATTAATTGAGTCCACACACACACATACACACACACACACACACACACACACACACACACACATAATCAGAGCATGTAATTACTGGTTTTCCACACCTGTATTTTTTATGGAACATATACATCACCTATAATTCTACCACATCTGATTTCTGTTTTATACTCCACTAACTATGTTTATGCCAAATACGTTACTGTTTCATCAGTAAATTTAATCTCTCTGTATTATATTCCACTAAAAACCTTTATATCAAATTTCATTTCTGTCTCTCTCTCGGAGTTGCTCTCTCTCTCTGATGGTTACTTTGATGAGGTACCAATATTATATAACAGAGAGAAGGCCACTCTAAGAAAAATATACTGGGTACACAAATTTTATTTATGACTTTTACACTACTAATCTCATTTTCACACACAGACTAAAATCCCAGTGAATTTGTTAGCATAAGTTTTTAATCAGAGCACAGATATATTTTCTTCTTACAAAGATTACGTTCGTCTCATTAATCAACAACACCGGCCATTCTGTTCGCTGGTGTCATAAAGGAAAACCCATAGATGACAATCTGGCCACCACTGTTCCAGCAACTTCACTTTTAACTCTCCAGTCACTGGTTCTCATTTTCCGTCATCCGTTTTAGATCAGAGCACAGAAAGTGAGGGGAAGCCTTCTTTTCCAATATTATGAACATCACACTCCGTCAACAGGTCTTTAATCATTATCACTTTTCCCAAACCCTTAACAAAGACTCGTGACTCAGGTGCGATAACAGCACGTATACCATTCCTTGCCATCTCCAATGCTACACCGGCTGAGCCCATACTGTTATGGTGGTGATTTTCCATTAACCAGAAGTTATATTTAATTCACAACACGCCGATGTCGACTCTAGAGTTAAAACACCACAAACACTCTGCACGGAGCACGACCCAACATCCAAACCGCAAGTTCCTGCTGAACAAATCGATTGTCTGCGGTGCAGAATCCTTGGCAATCAAACAAACAAAAAACCGAAAAAATAGCAACGAGCATGTTTTCTTATATTTCAGTCATCAAAATATATACAATATCTTGTAGTATGCAGTGCATGTTCTATTTTGCAATGTCGGCGGCTATGACGATGATTTTGGATACGTCTGAGACAGTGCAGCGTAAACGAATAAGCTGCCCCAGCGAGTATTATCACTTTTATACCAATCCATCAAGGTGAGTCAGGAGGCCAACGTGATTATTAAGCATTACTGAGGAAGCTTCATATTTAGTTTTCTACATTTCTAAGCAATGTGATCCAAGCTCCAAGATATTCTTAGATGTGAATATCTGAATCTTGGCGACACGGAACAGGTAAGTGGATCTTGTATCTATGTGGCAAGACCTTTGTGGTTATTTTTTGTTTCTTTTAAAGCACTTGTGTAGTAGTTTAACACACCATGCATCTCAAGAGCTGCAAAATACTTATCAGTGGTTGCTTACCAGCTTTTGTGGTAAGATAGCTGCCCGTACTTGGTTACATGCACCACTCTACATACGTAGTACGGGCTACAAATTCGGGGCATTTATCATTTCTTCTTAAGAACAGGATGTAATACCTCACCCAAGATCCAATGCGTGCCGAAAAAGCGCGTACAGTAATTACAAGAAACTGTTTCCAGATCTGTAGAATGAACTTTGGTGAATGTCTCTGAACCAATGGAATGTCCCCTTTCGCAAATTTTCAGTCTTTTATTTTCAACACCAATTATAAGGATCTACATCTACATCTAACGCGATTACTCTGCTATTCGCAATAAAGTCCCTAATAGAGGGTTCAATGAACCACCATCAAGCTGTCTCTCTACCGTTCCACTCTCCAACGGCACGCGGGAAAAACGAACACTTAAATTTTTCTTTGCGAGCCCTGATTTCTCTTATTTTATCATGGTGACCATTTCTCCCTATGTAGGTGGGTGCCAACAGAATGTTTTCGCAATCGGAGGAGAAAACTAGTGATTGAAAATTTATGATAAGATCCAGTCCCAACGAAGAATGCCTTTATTTTAACGATTGCCACTCCCATTTACGTATCATGTCTGGGACACTATCTCTCCTATTTCGCGATAATACAGAACGAGCTGCCCTTCTTTGTACTTTTTTTATGTCATCCGTCAGTCCCACCTGATGCGGATCCCACACCGCATAGCAATACTCCAGAATAGGGCGGGCAAGCGCGGTGTAAGCAGTCTCTTTAGTAGACCTGTTGCACCATCTAAGTGTTCTGCCAATGAATCACAGTCTTTAGTTTGCTCTACCCACAATATTATTTATGTGATCGTTCCAATTTAGGTTATTTGTAATTGTAATTCCTAAGTATTTAGCTGAATTTACAGCTTTCAGATTTGTGTGACTTATCGCGTAACCGAAACTTAGCTGATTTCCTTTAGTACTCTTGTGAATAACTTCACACTTTTCTTTATTCAGGGTCAGTTGCCACTTTTCGCCCCATACAGATATCTTATCTAAATCATTTTGCAAGTCGTTTTGATCATCTGATGACTTACAAGACGGTAATGACAGCATCATTTGCAAACAATGTAAGACGGCTAATCAGATTTTCTCCTATGTCTTTAATGTAGATCAGAAACAATAGATGGGCTATAACACTTCCTTGGGGAACGCCGGATTTTACTTCTGCTTTACTCGATGACCTTTCTGACAGGAAATCATGAATCCAGTCGCACAACTGAGGCGATACTCCGTAGGCACGCAGTTTAGTTAGAAGACGGTTGTGAGGAACGGCGTCGAAAGCCTTCTGGAAACTTAAAAATATGGAATCAATTTGACATCCGATGTCTATAGCACTTATTACTTCATGAGTATAAAGAGCTAGTTGTGTTTCACAAGAATGATATTTTCTGAATCCGTGCTGACTATGTGTCAATAAATCGTTTTCTTCGATTTACTTCATAATGTTCGAATACTGTATATGTTTCAAATCCTATTTCAAATCGACGTTTTGGGTATTTGTGTGACTTGAGCAATTTTCCAGTCTTTAGGTACGGATCTTCCCATGAGCGAGTGGTTGTACATAATTGCTAAATATGGAGCTATTTTACCAGCATACTCTCATAGGAACCTGACTGGTATACAATCTGGACTGGAGGCATTGCCTTTATTAAGTGATTTAAGCTGCTTTGTTACACCGAGGATATCTACTTCTATTTTTCTAATCTTGGCAGTGGTTCTTGATCGGAATTAATATTTACTTGGTCTTCTTTGGTGAAGGAGTTTCGGGAAACCGTGTTAATAAAACTGCTTTAGTGGCACTGTCAGAAGTGACTTCACCGTTGTTATCGAGCAGTGAAGGTATTGATTGCGTCTTGCCACTGGTGTGCTTCATGTATGACCAGAAACTCTTTGGGTTTTCTGCCAGATTTCGAGACAGAATTTCGTTGTGGAAATTATTAAAATCATCTAGCATCGCAGTATGCGCTATATTTCGAACTTCATTGAAGCAATAATCGGTGCTTCACAAAGTTCCCTTTCAATAGGTCGTATTTCATTATCATTTGAATTATTACCTTCCGATATCAAAGCAAGCAATTGTACCATCAAATTTTTCAGTTCGATATCATCCTCTTCCTCTTCTACTTTTTCTTTTTTTCCTTCTTTTTCTTCTTCGTCGTTGTAATCAGCATCTCTCTCATCATAATCATCGTCTCCCCATTTTCTGCTTTCATAAATCCGTAATTTTAATAACTTCATCCAGGTCTGTCACCTTTCAGAATAGCTGTCCCTCACGGTTAGATCTCTGAGAAACGAATCTGATGGGGAGTTGCAGTGAGTATTTCTCCTCCTCGGGGCAAACCTGACAAGATTTTTGTATCCGACATTTAGCTGGATTGGGGTACAACACCGCATTTCCTGCTATGACGATATGTACACTGAGATGGCAAAAGTAGTGGGAAATTTCCTTATATAGTGTTGAACCTCCTTTTTCTCGACGTAGCGCAGCAAATGGACGTGTCATGGACTCAACAATTCGTTGGTACTCCCCTGCAGAAATACTGAGCCTTACTACCTCTACAGCAATCTCTAGCTGTAAAAGGCATTGCCGGCGAAGAATTTTGTGCACGAACAGACCTCTCGACTGTGTGCTAAAAATGTTTGACGGCATTTATGCCTCAATCTCGGTGGCCAAATCATTCACTCGAATTGTTTAGAATGTTTCCGAACCACTCGCGAACAATTGTTCTAACGGATAGTTTCGTCGTATCCGCATTGACTTTTGCGGTTACTTTATGAAGTGTTGCTTGTCTCTTAGCACTGACAACTCTTAGCAAACGCCACCGCTCTTCTACATCTACATCTACATTTATACTCCGCAAGCCACCCAACGGTGGGTGGCGGAGGGCACTTTACGTGCCACTGTAATTACCTCCCTTTCCTGTTCCAGTCGCTTATGGTTCGCGGGAAGAACGACTGTCTGAAAGCCTCCGTGCGCGCTCTAATCTGTCTAATTTTACATTCGTGATATCCTCGGGAGGTATAAGTAGGGGGAAGCAATATATTCGATACCTCATCCAGAAACGCACCCTCTCGAAACCTGGCGAGCAAGCTACACCGCGATGCAGAGCGCCTCTCTTGCAGAATCTGCCACTTGAGTTTGTTAAACATCTCCGTAACGCTATCACGGTTACCAAATAACCCTGCGACGAAACGGGCCGCTCATCTTTGTTTCTTCTCTATCTCTTCCGTCAACCCGACCTGGTACGGATCCCACACTGATGAGCAATACTCAAGTATAGGTCGAACGAGTGTTTTGTAAGCCACCTCCTTTGTTGATGGACTACATTTTCTAAGGACTCTGCCAATGAATCTCAATCTGGTACCCGCTTTACCAACAACTAATTTTATATGATCATTCCACTTCAAATCGTTCCGCACGCATACTCCCACATTTTTTACAGAAGCAACTGCTACCAGTGTTTGTTCCGCTATCATATAATCATACAATAAAGGATCTTTCTTTCTATGTATTAGCAATACATTACATTTGTCTATGTTAAGGTTCAGTTGCCACTCCCTGCACCAAGTGCCTATCCGCTGCAGATCTTCCTGCATTTCGCAACAATTTCCTAGTGCTGCAACTTCTCTGTATACTACAGCATCATCCGCGAAAAGCCGCATCGAACTTCCGACACTATCTACTAGGTCATTTATATATATTGTGAAAAGCAATGGTCCCATAACACTCCCCTGTGGCACGCCAGAGGTTACTTTAACGTCTGTAGACGTCTCTCCAGTGAGAACAACATGCTGTGTTCTGTTTGCTAAAAACTCTTCAATCCAGCCACACAGCTGCTCTGATATTCCGTAGGCTCTTACTTTGTTTATCAAGCGACAGTGCGGAACTGTATCGAACACCTTCCGGAAGTCAAGAAAAATAGCATCTACCTGGGAGCCTGTATCTAATATTTTCTGGGTCTCATGAACAAATGACAGCAGTCGGCCAGTGCGTTGTCAGTGCTGAGAAGTAATGCCTGAAATGTGGTATTCTCGTCACACTCTTGACACTATGGTTCTCAGAATACTAAATTCTCTAACGATTTCCGAAATGGAATGTCCTATAGGTGTAGCTCCAACTATCATTCCCCGTTCAAAGCCTTATAATTCCCGTCGTGAGGCCATAATCACGTTGTAAACCTTTTCACATGAACCACCTGGGTGCAAATGACAGTTCCGCCAATGCACTGCACTTTTGTACCTTTTGTACACAGTACTCTCACTATCTTCATACCTGCATAACGCTATCCCACGAACTGTGACATCAGTGTACATAATCATCTCTGGCCGCGGTGGTCTCGCGGTTCTAGGCGCGCAGTCCGGAGCCGCGTGACTGCTACGGTCGCAGGTTCGAATCCTGCCTCGGGCATGGATGTGTGTGATGTCCTTAGGTTAGTTAGGTTTAACTAGTTCTAAGTTCTAGGGGACTGATGACCTAAGATGTTAAGTCCCATAGTGCTCAGAGCCATTTGAACCATAATCATCTCTCTATAACGCTCCACCACTTTTTGTAACACAGGCTTTACGGTAAGTAAATATTTATAACGTCTGTCGGTATTTATTTGTCTGTAGGTGAGATAGCTTTGCTTAGCAGTTATGTTATTCTTGATAGTTGTACCACAACTTTCAAGATCTCATGGTGCAGCAACTTTCTTCAGGCAGTTCAATATTAAGGGAAAGATCATACAATCCTGTCATTCCCGGGTATCTTACATGGCCAATTATTAAATCATCTCCATTGATGTTTACCACTTATTTGCCAATCATCGAGATTTTTCTATTGATTAAAATCTAGTTTTACATCTAGTACAACATTTTTCGTCTGCTGATTCAATAAAGATTGATGTTGGCAGTTTATTCTCTGCCTCTGCCATAGTTTTCTGTTGTGACACTTCATCACCATCATGACAACCAATTTCCTGATTGTATTCGTTTTCTTCTTCTTCTTGTTCTGCTTCCGTAAATTCGTTGCTTTCTTTGGTATCATTTTCTTTGCCTTGGAATGTCGTATTTCAGAATAGCCACCCTACTCTCTGTAGTTGTTGAGAAATGGGCTTATATTTTCCAGCACAGAGTAAACTTCAGCTTGCTTTTTTTGCAGCAGCAGCGCCAGTTTACTGCTGCTATTTCGTCGAGATTTCAAAACTCAGCTCTCAGCACTACCCTTCTGTTCAGTGGAATCGAGAGGCAGGTATACAACCGCAGTGCTCAATCGACAACTGAACTCACTCAAAGCAAGCACGCCAATTTATATCACTGTTCAATGGGTGATTGGTTAAATAGTTAGTCAATAAATGGCAAACGGTAAACAGAGAACAGTAAATTGTAAATGTTATGCAATAAGTGGTAAACAGTAAATGAGTGAACTGTAAATGAGTGAATGGTATGTAGGTGAATACTGTAAGGGGAAAGGTAAATGGGTGGAAAGTAAACAGGTGAATGGTAAAAGGAAAATGATAAACAGTAGACTGACAACCGGTGCAACTATAGTTGTTTACCATCTAGTAAGGTAATCAGTATGAGTTAAAAGATGTACTATTAGTTTCAAGTGACTCATATTGTTACCTCTGACATTATAAGATGACGAGGCACAGTATTCCACTGTTCCTCTTCTTACGTCGATTCCACGTTCCTTTGCATTAACTTGCAGCTGTCCTGTGGACAACAGCAAACAATGGGCGGACATAGCCTGATAACTCTTACAGCAATCAGTACAACTTTTCGAAATCTCGAAGAATGGTTCAGATGGCTCTGAGCACTATGGGACTCAACTTCTGAGGTCATCAGTCCCCTAGAACTTAGAACTACTTAAACCTAACCAGCCTAAGGACATCACACACATCCATGCCCGAGGCAGGATTCGAAACTGCGACCGTAACGGCTTTCGCAGTTCCAGACTGAAGCGCCTAGAACCGCTCGGCCACACCGGCCGGCAATGGAATCTACATATTTGCAAGATACTGTACACATAAAATGCGTTCTGGTATTGTGTTTCCTCCATAATTTTTGTAAATGTAATGGGCTCCGTCACCCAACACTAAATGCATATCGCTAATATTGCAGAGCATATGTGCTTTATCCGTAAAGATGATGTGCATTATTAGCCATGATTATTCGTTGCATGTTAATTCTCAAATTATAAATGATTAAAAACTCCCAACAAATCCAGTAATGCCTAATGCTTTGTATAATGTTTTGCTGTTCCCATAAAGCGAAAATATTACGTTCACTTGGACCTATTTTATAGGTAGGCACACAAAATATTTCATACATTAGCAGTCACGAAAATCGGGGGTGCAGGCACAAAGCAAGAAGCGCGGGCCACGGAAAAGAGCTGACGGTGGGGACGGCGACAACTACCTAGCGGGCGGGGCAGTGAGACACAGCTAGTGCTCAATAAGAGCCGGAGCTGCTTATCACAACGAATTCCTATATGCCACCAGGAGCAGTTTATTTCACTGCAAAACTAAAGCTATTGCAAACATATATAATTGTGAGGTAAGGAAGCATCGTCTGTTACCTGTAGCTTGATGAGCGAAAGCAGAATATGATGACAACATAGAGGTGGAGAGACTATGCTTATCTTGAAACGTAGAATGCATAATATGATGCATACATCAAAAACATAGGATTTATCACATTTTTTGCCAATAGTAACGTACCTGTTCTCACACGAGTCAAGAATGTGCATGCACAGGTTCTGATTCAACAGGAATTCACGTGCAAGAAAAGAAATTTTTGGGGGATGCATCTTTACAAATTGTGTACAAAAGCAAGAGGCCACCGTCATCTTCACAACTGCCATCATCACAAAATGTAAGTACAACTTGTCCTCCATACTATTCCCAGAATGTAAATAGTTTTTTTTTTTTTTTTTTTTTTTTGTCTGAGTGGTGAAGATGGCTGCCATTCGGAGGACCTGTATTTAATTCGCGGCACTACCAAGAAGTTTTCCTTGGTAGGGCCACTGGACTGGGTCCACACAGCCTTGCGATGCCAATGATCTACACGACGGAGAACTAACAGCTCCAAAGTCAGAAACTCGACAATGGGTAGGAGAGCAACGGGCTGACCCCATGCCCCTCCAAACCGCATCCACATGATGTTATGATGTCATATAACAGAGAAGAACACGTCAGCTGGGGGATATCACGTAGCTTTCAGGGCCTTATTGTGGAGCTTTTCATTTTTTCTAACATATTTTTTATTGTGGAAAGTAGGGATTCCACATTAAAGAGCTTGAAGCACCAGTGGGGGCAGTTCATCTGTAAGACTATTGATATGAGTGTGGGATATGTCAGCACGAAATATTGAACTGTAGTGCTGGTTCATCTGAAGGACTGCAAGGTATACTTGCCACAAAGATTTTCGACTATCAGTCCTGATGAACTTTACTTTATCAACCATTGTAACATGTGCATACGACAGACTATTTCAGAAATATTAGTGCACAAACTTTTGTGTCTTGTTGGAAAAATGTGTCAGTTTCCATTCACAATGCATTAGGCAATGGAGCAGTAAGAGATGTTAATAATAGATCAGCAAAAGAAGTTGGTTCTGTCTCTTTGTTTAATTCACAAGAGTGATCGGCCTCGCATGTAAGGTCACTGGTGATCTAAGTTCTTTCTTCATAAATGAATGAGGAAATAACCCACTTGTTTCCGAGAATATGCTTTATAGATTCTAAACACTTCCTTATATTTTAAGCATAAAATAGGTATGAATGTATTTCTTACACTGAATTGTTTCTGTTCCAGTATAACAGAGTGGTCGATTTGTCACTTTAACCCTTTCAGGGTCAAAATAAAAAAAATTAATTTTTAAGTTTTCCTTGTTTTTATTGTATTAATCTTCATACAGTGAGACAGAAAAATGTAAAAATTAAGTGAAATGTACATAAACTGAACACATACAGGGTGGTTTCAAATGTAGCCACTGCCCGCTAAATGTCATCACTTTTGATGATACAGTAAAAAGCAATTCCTTTCTGCAGAGAAGCGTAAGGTTACCTGGCAGTGACTACACGTCCATCTGCTTCTGTGGGGTTCCTTCATTGCGCTGCAGTGCACACGTCGCCTTGAGGTTCCATGTTTTGGCAGACGGTTTGCTTCCGACATACGTTTCTCATGGGGAACAACAGTTTTGAATTTTTTTGTAGATGGTTCTGATGGTATACTTGGATGGCCAGGACTATCTTTGAAGACGATACTGCCTACCAGGCCTGTGGCAACACATCTTCGAAAATCCTTTAGCACTTGCTTCGCTGTTGGATTACATAATCGAAACAAAATAAATGCATTTCCAATAGAAATATCAAATGCCAAAATAATCTTAGCCACCACCTTCGTGATTTCCTATCTATTGCATAAAAACTGTTCATCATATCTGCCTTATCGAGAAATCTTACATTTGCATTAAATGATTTGACTAGTTTTGGGCAAGGTACCTTTGTGATTTTTCCATCCTTTTCTTTACAGCTGACTTCTTCAACACATACAGCAACATGACTACACGTTTGTCTTTCCATTTGATGCAGGCAATGCCATCAGAACGAACTGACCAGTCAAACTCACCTCTTTGCCACTCTTTGTCTGTTTTTAGAGTAGGAAGTCCTTTTCTGTGTGATCTAACTGTTCCACAGGCAAAAAGTCCGTCATCTTTTAGCTTCTGTAAAAGTGAGACACTGGTACAAAAATTGTCAAAGTATATGTGGTATCACTTTCCTTCCAAGCCTTTACACATATCTCTCACAATTCTCTCTCCTAGGGATTTTTCCACTATGCCCTCAACTTTTTCCAGTATATATCTGAAAATCACAAATATATCCAAGCTTATCAGCTCTGACCCAGGTTTTGTATCCTCTCTTGATTGGCTTTAGGGACCTATATTGTTTGCATGCGATTCGTCCTTGGAACTTCACCATGCATTCATGTATAGCTTGCTCCTTACTAGGTGCATAGAAATCTTTGAAGTTTATTAGTATCTGATTGATTAGTGGACGGATTTTATATAATTTGTCATAATTTCTGCTCTCCCTTGAAGGCATAACAGCGTCGTCATTGATGTGAATATGTGTCAAAAAACAGCTGAACCTTTTAGTGACATTGGTGAGGAAGTGTCACCTCGTAGTTCCTTATGGGATGACCAGCAACCACGATAATAACAAGGTATCTTGATTCCTATTAGAATGTTTATAGCCAAAAATACTTTTAGTTCTGCTTTAGAAAGAGGCCTGAAATTGCCACCTTTCTGTGTTGCGTACAGGTTAGACTGGAAAACTATGTGTTCTAACATAGTGTCATAAAACAGACACAACAAAAATCTACTGGTTGCATACCTTCACTATCATTTTTAAGTTTTTCTCGTACACCAGCTTCCTCTGAGAAATTGGCGCCAAAGTTCATTGCACTGACGTCCTTTCTCCATGAAGAATTCGCAATGGAAGACAGTGGCAAATCGTCGTTAGTGCTGAAACTATCATCACTGTCATTATCAAAATGGTCCTCACTCTCACTTTCCGAAATAATTTGAGATAAAACAGGTGTTTTCATTCGCAAATCCAGATCACTGTCTTCAGTTAGCACATCACTTTCACAGTCACTGCTAGTGTCAATCTGTGAGTCCGGACCTGAAGGAATATCTGCAAAAAGCCACTCCAGAACTTCCTCATCCTTTAGTCTGTGAGAATACATCACGTGAAACTGGAGAAAAAAAGAATTTGTCACACGTACTAATGCTGCCGTTACAGGAGCAGTGGTTTCAAATGGTGCCACCACAACATTCAAGGAAATAAATGCATTATTTTGGTTATTATTGCAGTATATATAGTATTAATGTAAACAGAACAGTATTCTGCATTTAATACATGCATAAAAGTTACCTAATACAGAAGAATACAGTCACAATTTAAGGGCAAAGACGTTCGCGCACAGCGTACAAAAATGGCTATCCAACTCGCCTCACTGCTTGATAATACTTATAGAGTTTGAAGCGGTTCCAGTGACAGCCGCGAGAGGGCAGCACCAACTAGGCTGCTGAATGGTGTCCCCAAATGTAGCCACTACCCTTTTGCCACAAAATGAGATAATTGTAGGTGGTTTCAAACGGAACCACTTCCCTGGGGGGGGTGTGCTATTCATACCATTTGTAGATTGCCCTCAAAATACAATTCAGAGCCATAATTTTGCTTTTATTAAGGCAAACACAGCTGACAGAACGTGGTTGTCTGAAGTGTACATCTCACACACTTACTTGAATGTTAACAACCCATTGTTTGCAATAGATTATGTTCTAAAAGGTATCGAAGCGCATTAAATTCGTAAATTTCCATTGAGTGTGACAGCATAATATGTTACAGTTTACTTTGAAAATTTGGTATCATAAAATTTCTAGCTTTGTCTCTTGTTTTGCATTTTACGCCAAGTATAATATACTGTAATGATGACGAAATGGGGATTATTTTGTGCATATATACATATCTCAACAAACGTTTGTACTAGCAAAGAGTTTGCTGTAAAGAATTCTTATAATACACCCACTGAGGGGCGTCCTCTTGGGTAAAATATTCCGGAGGTAAAATAGTCCCCCATTCGGATCTCTGGGTGGGGACCACTCAAGAGGACATCGTTAACAGGAGAAAGAAAACTGGCGTTCTACGGATCGGAGCGTGGAATGTCTGATCCCTTAATCGGGCAGGTAGGTTAGAAAATTTAAAAAGGGAAATGGATAGGTTAAAGTTAGATACAGTGTAAATTAGTGAAGTTCGGTGGCAGGAACAACAATACTTTTGGTCAGGTGAATACAGGGTTATAAATACAAAATCAAATAGACGTAGTGCAGTATTAGGTTTAATAATGAATAAAAAATAGGAGTGCGCGTAAGCTATTACAAACAGCATAGTGAACGCATTATTGTGGCCAAGATAGATACGAAGCCCACGCCTACTACAGTAGTACAAGATTATATGCCAACTAGCTCTGCAGATGAAGAAATTGATGAAATGTGTGATGAAATAAAAGAAATTATTCAGGTAGTGAAGGGAGATGAAAATTTAATAGTCATGGGTGACTCGAATTAGACAGTAGGAAAAGGAAGAGAAGGAAACGTAGTAGGTAAATATGGATTGGGGCTAAGAAATGAAAGAGGAAGCCGCCTGGTAGAATTTTGCGGAGAGCATAATTTAATCATAGCTAACACTTGGTTCAAGAATCATGAACGAAGGTTGTGTACATGGAAGAACCCTAGAGATACTAAAAGGTTTCAGCTAGATTATATAACGGTAACACAGAGATTTAGGAACCAGATTTCATATTGTAAGACATTTGCAGGGGCAGGTGTGGACTGAACATTACCTATTGGCTATGAACTGTAGATTAAAACTGAAGAAACTGCAAAAAGGTGGGAATTTATGGAGATGGCACGTGGATGAACTGAAAGAACCAGAGGTTGTACAGAGTTGCAGGGAGAGCATAATGGAACAATTGACAGGAAAGTGGGAAAAAAATACAGAAGAAGAAGAATGGGTAGCTTTGAGGGATGAAGTAGTGAAGACAGCAGAGTATTAAGTAGGTTAAAAGACGAGGGATAGTAGAAACCCTTGGGTAACACAAGAAATATTGAATTTAATTGATGAAAGGAGAAAATATAAAAATGCAGCAAGTGAAGCAGGCAAAAAGGAATACAAACGTCTCAAAAATAAGATCGACAGGAAGTGCAAAATGGCTAAACAGTGATGGCTAGAGGGCAAATGCAAGGATGTAGAGGCTTATCTCATGTGGGGTAAGATAGATACTGCCTACAGTAAATTAAAGAGACCTTTGGAGAAAAGAGAACCACTTGCCTGAATATCAAGAGCTCAGATGGAAACCCAGTTCTAAAGAAAGAAGGGAAAGCAGAAAGGTGGAAGGAGTATATAGAGTGTCTATACAGGGGCGATGTTCTTGAGGACAATTTTATGGAAATGGAAGTGGAGGTACATGACGATAAAATGGGAGATATGATACTGCGTGAAGAGTTTGACAGAGCACTGAAAGACCTAAGTCGAAACAAGGCCCCGGGAATAGACAACATTCCATTAGAACTACTGACAGCCTTTGGAGAGCCAGTCCTGACAAAACTCTACCATCTGGTGAGTAAGATGTATGAGACAAGTGAAATCCCCTCAGACTTGAAGAAGGATATAATAATTCCAATTCCAAAGAAAGCAAGCGTTGACAGATAGGAAAATTACCGAGATATCAGTTTAAAAAGTCACAGCTGTAAAATACTAACGCGAATTCCTTACAGACGAATGGAGAAACTGGTAGAAGCTGACCTCGGAAAAGATCAATTTGGATTCTGTAGAAATGTCGGAACACGTGAGGCAATACTGACCCTACGACTTATCTTAGAAGCTAGAATAAGGAAAGGCAAACCTACGATTCTAGCATTAGTAGACTTAGGGAAAGCTTTTGACAATGTGGAGTGGAATACTCTCTTTCAAATTCTGAAGGTGGCAGGGGCAAAATGCAGGGAACGAAAGGCTATTTACAATTTGTACAGAAACCAGATGGTAGTTATAAGAGTCAAGGGGTATGAAAGGAAAGCAGTGGTTGGGAAGGGAGTGTGACAGGGCTGTAGCCTCTCCCCGATGCTATTCAATCTGTATATTGAGCAAACAGTAAAGGAAAAGAAAGAAAAGTTCGGAGTAGGTATTAAAATCCATGGAGTAGAAATAAAAACTTTGAGGTACACCAATGACATTGTAATTCTGTCAGAGACAGCAAAGGACTTGGAAGAGCAGTTGATCGGAATGGACAGCGTCTTGAAAGGAGGGTATAAGATGAACATCAACAAAAGCAAAACGAAAATAGAGGACTGTAGTCGAATTAAGTCGGGTGATGCTGAGGGAATTAGATTAGGAAATGAGACACTTAAAGTAGTCAAGGAGTTTTGCTATTTAGGGAGCAAAATAACAGATGATGGTCGAAGTAGAGAGGATATAAAATGTAGACTGTCAATGGCAAGGAAAGCGTTTTTGAAGAAGAGAAATTTGCTAACATCGAGTATTGATTTAAGTGTCAGGAAGTCGTTTCTGAAAGTACTTGTATGGAGTGTAGCCATGTATGGAAGTGAAACATGGACGATAAATAGTTTAGACAAGAAGAGAATAGAAGCTTTCGAAATGTAGTGCTACAGAAGAATGCTGAAGATTAGATGGGTGGATCACATAACTAATCAGGAGGTATTGAATAGAATTGGGGAGAAGAGGAGTTTGTAGCACAACTTGACTACAAGAAGGGATCGGTTGGTAGGACATGTTCTGAGGCATCAAGGGATCACCAATTTAGTACTGGAGGACAGCATGGAGGGTAAAAGTCGTAGAGGGTGACCGAGAGATGAATACACGACGTAGATTCAGAAGGATGTAGGCTGCAGTAGGTACTGGGAGATGAAGAGGCTTGCACAGGATAGAGTAGCATCTAGAGCTGCATCAAACCAGCCTCAGGACTGAAGACCACAACAACACACACAACCCACTGAGGACTGTACAACAACTTATTAACAAAGTAACCTTAATTCCTTCTGAAAACAAGAACGATTTTTGTTAGTTTTAAATAAAATCATTACAAAACAAAACAGGCATTCTCCTAAGAGCACATCTTGAAAACAAAAACAACGAAAATCTGTATCTCATGTTAATGATTACCAATATTTAGCAGTTAGTATGTGCTCCCAGCACACTGTTCAGTTGTTTCATTCCTCAAGGCATGCTTTGGATGAGACCATCAAGTTTACCCACTCGTCAATGGCAGCTCAGTAAAATCCTGAAGATTGTCAGGTGGATTTGGTCGCAATGCAATAGCCATCTTCCACAGGTCCCATGCATGCTCAATTTCATTCATGTTTGGGAACTGTGCTGTCCAATGCATCCAGTTGATGAGACCGATACATTGCTACCGTGTGGTCTTATTTTGTCATCGACTAGAGTGAAGTTGTCGCCGACTTCACATCTGTAGGACCTCATGGAGGTATTTGGGACCTGTCAAACTGACGTCGATAGGAATTACAGAGGTCCGCCGTCCCATCATTATTGCCACCCAGAAATTATACTTCCATCTGCAAACGAATTGACTTCCTGAACAAACGCGGCACTCCTGGTGACATCTAGCGCTTTCCCAAACTCTGACACATCTAGTGTCCGGTCACAAACCAGTCCTAGCCTCATCAGTAAACTTTCTGCAATGGTCATATGTTCATGTGCAAGAGACCTGGTTTTATGATTGTGTCGGTTTTTCTTCCGGAGTGAGGACCAACCTGATGCAATTTCTATGCACTGTTTGGTCTGAGATACGAATCGCTCTAGCACGGGAGAAGTCATTTCCAATACTTTTGGTAAGCTGATGTTGGGCGCCTGCGAACCGACAATTGGAGGAAACGATACTTCATTGATGCTGTCACACGTGGATGGCCACTGCGAGATCTATGATTCATATTTTCAACCTCTCTGTACTGTCTCCACACCTTGACACTCCACTCTGCGTGACTTGTAATCGATAGTCAAGATCTTCCTGTGTATGGTCCGATGAAAGTAAAACCACTATCCTGACTCAATCATGCCTGGACTTGACATTTTACTGCAGTGCTAAACACAAACTGGATGAAGCTGTTACTGATGCTGGACTGCTGGCGTGTGCAGCTGTGGCAGCGGTGTGTTTACATGGCTGTGAAGCGGCCTCAAAGCGTACCAGTAGTAACAACCGCCCAGTATATGAGCTTTAACTGCACAATGCATGAAGCGCTTAAGTTAATGAGACCTGTAGTATCGTAGACAACATTTTACGATAGTATTCCAAACCTTTGTTGAGCAATGTATATAAATACGAGACAAAAATTAGTGACAAGGCGAAAGTGGGAGGTGAGATTGGAAATACTTTGTGTCATGAAACTGAAATGACAAGGTACGGAGAGCAATTTGTTACAATATCGCTGTAATGCGGACGAATATTTCTTACGGTTTTGTTGATTATTTGTTACAGTTTTAGGGCAATTGTTAGAGCTCTGGGCCATGTTGAAACAGTTCAGGTGCTAGGTGATACAGCTCTAGGGCAATTTGTTACAGTTTTGAGGACAACTTGCTACAGTTTAGAGGGCAAGAACAGTTTCCACATTTAGCTGTTTATTGTATGCCATGTACCATTTAACTATTTGCCATCAAACCATTGTGTGTGTGTGTGTGTGTGTGTGTGTGTGTGTGTGTGTGTGCGCGCGCGCACGCGTACAAATCACAGGCAAATATATTTTACTTTGATGCATATAATGCAACTTGAAAATAATTGATTGCGACATTTTTATGCTATCCAGATGAAATACAGAGGTATCGATGTGTATATATGTAAATACGTCTCAAAAATAATACAACTTAATATCATTTTAGTATTATGTTGATTAAGTATAGAGGTATGCAAATACCTTCGACATTCAAGTGAATAATGTGTTCAGATTTGTGTGAATTCCTAAGGGATCAAACGCTGAGGTCATCGCTCCCTAGACGTACACACTACTTAAACTAACTTATGCTATGAACAACACACACACACACCCATGCCCGAGGCAGGACTCGAACCTATGGCGGGAGCAGCCGCGCAGTTCGTGACATGGGGCCTCAAACTGCGCGGCCACTTCGCGCGGCGAATCAAGTGTATCTTTGAACTTATCACAATTTTCAAACATCATTTTCGTATTGCACTGATTAAATACAGACTTACGTACATGCATGTAAATCTCTTTGACTTTTGTGGAAATTATACATATATTTGACTTTCAAGTGAAGGTTACATAATGTTTTACTACACATCTCGCGTCACGTTTACGACCAGTTTTTATACTTTGGTGTGATTAGCTGGAGAGAGAGGGGGAGCATGGGGTACAGAGCACATATGGATTAGTTTTCTGCCATCTTATTTGGTGACACTGTTTACATTCTGATTTTTTGCCTCATTTTAACACTCTACTGTCATTCATTGGAGACAACTGAAAGTTCATAAATTTTCCGCCATCACTACCGGCCTCGCTCTACCATCTTGAATTTTTAAATTTTCCTCCAAATTTTAAATTTTCCTCCATCTTACATTTTTGAATTTCCAACCATCTGCCGTCTTGGGTTTATGAATTTCCCATGACTGTAACTCCGAGTAATGCCGAAAAAATGAATTAAGGACCTAAGAATCTGATACTGATGTATTTTCATTATGGAGAAGCTTCCACTTATGTGCGAGTATTTTCTTCAGTTTCATTCACAGTTTCATCAGAAATTTTACGCTTTCCTCTGTAAATTCTGTCATATTTCTTTATCTGGTCAGATATTAGCGTCTACTTCATTTCTAACTCTTCGCATTGAACAATATGTCATTTTCAGTAAAAGAGATAAGAGACAAATGTGCATTACATTAATTGTGCGTTTAAATTTAATGAAACAGTCCAAATGTAGAAGGATTAATTTAGTGCTCATTACAGCAGAATTAATGTCCTTCAGCTAGAATTCTGATTCAATAACGTCTGCCATCTCGCACAATATGAATATCGACAGCCAATAAATAGATTTTAGACAGCGTCTGTTAGTCCAAGTTAAATATTAGAGGAGGGTCCCACAACTCTATATTCATAACTGCCGTCGGACACAAACAAAAGTTCGAGTATCAACACTCATAATTAATTTTAGTTAAGAGATATTTATTAAAAACTGGTTATTGACTGGAATGATACGACGGAAAGCTGCCATTGACAGCCAATACTTAAAACTAGAGGCAGTGTTGTTACATAAGCGTAACACAAGGCAGAGACTGGTATGGGCCTCGACGGAGCTTCTGTTTATACAAAACACAGAAAGTTCTTGAAACACCATTTATATGTAATTCCTCAGTATTCTAGAAGTTGTATCTGTGACTTGAGCAAATATGTAGATGTCGCGCATATTAATTTATATTATATCCAGAATGTAATCATTCTGCGTAGTTTACTTGTATGTAGAACATCAAACAATAGTTAATTGAATGTTTCTGTGTCAGAAAATATTCAGTGAATGCACAGTAAGAACTGTTTACCATTTCACATATTTTTTGTCATTTGCCACTTTTCTGCAAGACATAGACATTTTTATGCTAATTACTATTAAAAACAGTCTTGATCACGATTTATTTAACAAGGTGACCGGATTCGACCACTACTGTGGTCATCTTCAGACCATTGAGTAGGAACCTCTTTCTGTTGGAGAATCACAAAGTGCATTACATTAATTGTGCGTTTAAATTTAATGAAACAGTCCAAATGTAGAAGGATTAATTTAGTGCTCATTACAGCAGAATTAATGTCCTTCAGCTAGAATTCTGATTCAATAACGTCTGCCATCTCGCACAATATGAATATCGACAGCCAATAAATAGATTTTGGACAGCGTCTGTTAGTCCAAGTTAAATATTAGAGGAGGGTCCCACAACTCTATATTCATAACTGCCGCCGGACACAAACAAAAGTTCGGGTATCAATGGTCTGAAGATGACCACAGTAGTGGTAGAAACCGGTCACCTTGTTAAATAAATCGTGATCAAGACTGTTTTTAATAGTAATTCTCCAACAGAGAATCACAAACCTCATGAAGTCAGAACATGTTACACTGTTGAAACTTGCTGGAAGATTAAAGCGGTGTGCCAGACCGAGGCTCGAACTCGGGACCTTTGCCTTTCGCGAGCAAGTGCTCTACCAACTGAGCTACCCAAGCACGACTCGCGCCCCGTCCTCACAGCTTTACTTCTGCCAGTATCTCGTCTCCTACCTTCCAAACTTTGCAGAAGCTCTCCCGCGGTAGAGCACTTGCCCGCGAAAGGTAAAGGTCCCGAGTTCGAGTCTCGGCGCGGACCACAGTTTTAATCTGCCAGGATATTTCATATCAGCGCACACGCCGCTGCAGAGTGAAAATCTCATTCAAGAATGTTACACTGTTGATGGTGATCCGCCACATACTGACGCTAAGCCCCATGGTCTCCTCAGTTCTAATTAGTGAACCAGAGTGTGTGCTGTCACCAGGATCAGCCCCTCGCTTCCTTCATATCATATATCAGAAACAGGGCACAACAGTATATACACAACCACTACACTCACCCTCAATTAAAAGGCACACGTAAGAGCCAACACGAATACATCACACAGAAAAGATCTTTATGCATGGAGATTTAATGCTTCGTGGACTCCCATTAAGTAGCCGGCCGGCGTGGGCGAGCGGTTCTAGGCGCTTCAGTCTGGAACCGCGCGACCACTACGGTCGGAGGTTCGAATCCTGCTTCGGGCATGGATGTGTGTGATGGCTCTAAGCACTATGGGACCTAACATCTTAGGTCATCAGTCCCCTAGAACGTAGAACTACTTAAACCTAACTAACCTAAGGACATCACACACATCCATGCCCGTGGCAGGATTCGAACCTGCTACCGTAGTGGTCGCGCGGTTCCAAACTGAAGCACCAAGAACCGCTCGGCCACTCCGGCCGGCGATGTGTGTGATGCCCTTAGGTTATTTAGGTTTAAGTAGTTCCAACTTCTATGGGACTGATGACCTCAGATGTCCCATAGTGCTCAGAGCCATATGAACCATCTCTCATTCAATAATATCATACCACTTTTTTTTATCACGCCTATCGTCTAGGTGGTCACTTGGAAAGTAAAGGTTAGTTAACAAGTGATTTCGCATTTAGTGCACCAGAATCCTGCTGTATTGTGGTTTTCAGCCAGAAGACTGGCTTGTTGCAGCATCATTTGAACCTGGTTACCATCTACCTGATTTGGTCTCCGGTAATTACCCCAAAATGTACCCTCCATCAGCAAATTTACAACTGCTTGATGACGGTTGTTTGATGACTGAATATCTTCCCAATGTCTCAATCAAAATATCTTTCAATTTATTCAGGTTGTGCAATAAATTTATTTTTGACAAACTGCCTATTGGGTTCTGTCTCGGGTTCTTCGGCCAACGTTCATCTAATGATTTTACAGACGTGCCGCCAGCACGAATGGCTGGCATTGTCAAAGTTTCACCCTCCACTGCCGGTGGTGAACTGGAGCCGAGCTCGGAGTCGCAGACTTTATGTACCTGGCGCGCCAACGTCCGAGAGCTTCTCCTTGGTCATTTCCGGTGCGGTTCTCCTCTTGCTACTAGCGAAGGTCTTTCGCTGCAGTACGGGAAACCAAGATCTGTTTACCTTAAGGCTTTCCTATTTCTTGTTGAAACTGTTCGCGTGTTTTTGTATTTCTACAGCTTCTCTGAACAAGCGCGTGTGATTGTGCTTCTCTACACCCAGAACTTCCGTATCGGTGAATTTTATTACGTGATCGGCCTCACTCAGTGCGTGCTCCGCCACCTCCTATTTCTCCACCTGCCCCAACCTGCAATTCGCTTATGTTATTTTTCTCCCAAGTCAGTTCAATAACTCCTCATTAGTTATTGTGGCCGCCCATCTGATCTTCAGCATTCCTCTGTCGCGCCACATTTGAAACGGTCTCTTTTCCTCTTATCTGAACTGCTTATCTGCTATGTTTTATTTTCATACAAGGCTACTATCCAGACGTTTAGCTTCATAAAAGACTTATTAACACTCAAATTTGTTTTCGATATTAATAAATGTCTCATTTTCGGAAACTCTTTCTTGCTATTGCCAGTTTATATTTCATATTCTCTTAGTTCTGTAATGTAATTCCTTCAGCTCGGCCTGTTTTAATTCGAAAGTATTCCATAACCTTTTTGTACGTTTGTTGGCTTTTCTTTTCAAGACGCTATCAATTCCATTCAGTTCCTCTTCCAAGTTATTTACTGTCGCTGGCAGAATTACAAGGTAAATGGCAAATTTCTAAGTTTGCTGAAATTTAGCTCCCTTCCAAAAAGTTTTTCTTGCTTTCCCTTACTGCTTCCACAAAAAGAGTATTCAAATTGAATGACGGGCCCATGTCGGAGCCAGTATAGGCGGGCACTTCATCCGTGATGTGCAGCATAAGTGTCGTCCTACAGGTATTTCGCCGAATTTCCCGGAACGGGCGTGCGCAGGCAGAACCAGTCGCGTGAAGCGACCGGCAAATACGGAGGTGCATATTCATGAGCGGCGTTCATCGGGGGAAAAATTAGCAACGGAATATGAATGCCAATTACCCGCAATGATTAGGTGCAAACGTGTTCCGGAACTGCATTTCACAGCAGTGTACATAGGCATCTGCCTGGCTGCCAATTGGCCGCTCGCTGCCCGGTGAACGGCGCGCGATCGTCCGAGTGACCCGTCAGGTACACTGCCGCTACAATACGGCATTTGCCACGATCCCCTCTGGAAAAAAAGTGAGTGGAAAAGCAAACAAATGTCGTTGGGCTTTCAATCAGAATGTTACGCGCTGTTCTTGATTGGTGCGGGACATGTCTGACTTCCACGCAGAGGATGTCATTAACATTCGGTAAGGCCTTGTGTTTAGTAATTTTAGATGTCAGTTGAGTGATTAACAATCACAGAAAAATGCTCCGGACTTACAAGAGATAGCTGTTAAATAGCAAATAATCATCAGTAGGAAAAACAATCTAGGTTGATAAAACAGTATTAGATTTGTTGGCACGTGTCACCTCTTTGAAGCATCTTCAGAATTCGTAAGCGGGTAATGAATCTAAGAAAACTGCAAGCCTTCACCGAAGGTGTACACCAAAATGTCGACTACTTATGACTAATGCATACCCGCAGCCCCTGTTTGAATTCTAAAGAGCCTCAAAAAGGCGAAACGGGACAATAACGCTTGTGCTGTTCAAACAACCTAGACTGTTGTTTTCCTACTGAAAATATATCACGGTTGCTGCACCGTGGTCGTAGACTGGAGGGATTTACATAGCAAAGCATTATTTAATCACTGCCCAATGTTCATGAACACCTTTCTTATATAATTAATTTGTGAGCATAGTGAATGAGAGAATCTTTAATGTTCGATAACGTAAGACAATCACTTGATTCTCTTGTGGTAATGGGTGCTGTGTGATAAGGCCTGTTCCTTCCCGTCCACTCACTTGTTGTTGCTGCACCCAGACGCTGAACAGTGGCATCTTGTCGCTTTTAACCATACAAATTGTGCAGTCACAGAAGCATTACTAGTTTGCTGAATACAGCCAAAATAATCTATGCCGATGCAATATGACTCTCTGAAGGAGAGTCGCCCAGTAACCTGTCACTAAAAGTGGACAACCAAACAAGGCGATTAAGCATAAGAAACAATGAGTCTAATACTCGCTTTAGTGCCTGCAAAACTATAACTCATCTGCAGCAAGCTTTTGGTAAGCAGTCAAATGGATCAACTTCTCAGAGGGTTGCCAGTGAGAAAGGGTGCCGTAGAGTGCCAAGGAAAAATCTAGACGCGAGAACACCGAAGCAGGGCCAAGGATTCCAGTTCACATTCGATCACGTCAACAAAGAATGGGAGTGGTGGAGTGAGGTTATATTTGTTGATGAGACTCAGGCGGAAGAACTATGGCGTCGCTAAAGCCAAACGACAAGCTACACGTGAACATTCACAACATACTGTAAAACAGGTGGGCAGGGGGGGAGGGGGGGGGAGTGAGCGGTTTGGGATAAGGTTTTATTTTTATTACTTGTTTAGGGAGGAACTATTTTCATGTAGAGAATGTTAAAGTAAAATCGGCATTGCAATGCAGAAAATTTTGGAAATAGACCAACATAAAAAAACTTCAAGAGAATCACGCGAACTACACTTAATATCTTTTAAAAGAGTGGCTGTTCCAAAAACAGTCATAAAGTAACTCAGTTATCAGTCATATAAAATTAATAGAACGGATTCTATACAAGAAAAAGGAGAAGTACATTCAGATCGGAAGTAAATGTGAAAAAGAAGCTGAAGGAAGGCTGTTCACACTAAAAATCGCTCATAGCATGCACGAGCATTCGAATACGTTCATAAAGCAGAGGAGATGGCTCCCGAAGCATAGGAATCCTATTTTACTCCAGTGTTGTAGTACAATTATGTTATGACTGAGTACTAAAGAAGGTGTAGTGTTAAACTGAGAGATATTACTTAAAATTATGCTGCCTTATGCTGGTTAATAAATTGTATTCTATTGCCACTTTTTTATTATTATTAACAGACCAACATTTACATTTATTGAAATTTGATTTGCTTGTTAATGTACACATCGAAATGAAACCTATACTACTAGAGATAGCGAAGTGATCGAATTTTAATACAAATGCTAGACAGCAATTTTCGTTATACAAATAAAGAAAGATGACTAATTTCGATTATCTTCAACAACCAACACCAGATCGTTCATATTGTGAAACAGGTGTGAATACGCAATGAAAGTCATCATTAGCTGTAGTCAAAAATGACATGCATTCGTATCATGAGCCAACAACACTAACAGTACGTAGTTAAAAATTTCATGGTGAGCGACCTTGGTTGTATCTACCGCCACCTACGTGCATCTCGTGAAAGGACCATGAATACAAAAAAAAAAAAGACTTTAGATACCTTACAGAGGCATAAGAACAGTTCCAGTATGAAGTTTCATAAGACCAGTTGTTTTGCTCTTGCTCCATTGGCGAATGAAGCAGGGAAGGGAGTAGCTGGTAGGGGTACATGGTACCGCGTGGCTATAATGAAGACGTAGCTACTCACGGAGTCCAGTGTGGGCGGTAATTTTCGTACAGCAGCGAAACTTGGTAGATATGCTAACGGGTTACTGTGGAATCCATTTACCCTGGAAAAATATTCGTTTCAATTTTGGCCAACAGGTGGAAATACGGCGCTGTACAGTATATCATCGACGTCTCCGGTGCTCATGTTTGACAAACTGTCTAAGTCCATGCCCCGTTCCTGATCCATTACGGATGGAAAAATTTTTGCGTTTATTTCGCATTGACAGAGTCAGATTAGCACCTGGTTGACCAAATTCACACTAATTTTTTTTCCAGCTAAAATCGATTCCGCATTAGGGCATTAATATAGCTACCAAGTTTTGCTGCCATCTGATAATTGCTGCCCACACTGAACCTCCGTGAGTAACTGAATCTTATTTGTATCCACCTGGTACACTTCCACATCCATTTTACGGTGTCTTGTAGCATATAGTTATTGATGTAGGAGTAGAAAGATGTATTTGTCAAAAGAGCTCTCAGATATTGATAGGGATCTGAGGAAGTAATTCCCGCAGGTGTGTGTGTGACGCATGGCAGGCGAAGAAAATGTAGGAATTGGTACGAGGGGACTTCAGAAAATAAGAGATTATTATGGCAGGCCAAGCACCTTTCACTGAACGCTGCAAAAGACTTCAAAGTAACATGGACAGAGGGTACAATACTGCAAAGTAGCTACCAAATATCTATACGCAACGGCCGGAACTTTCTACGAATCGTCCAGTTCTTCGACAATACAAATCGCCTTCTTGGTCATGGATCCGTTGAAAAATTCGGTTTAAAAATCGGTGATTGCTGCTTATGAAGCCATCGATTGCCTGTATATCGTCTGTGTGTATGTGGATTGCCCTACTTCCTGAGCAGCGTCAGCCACGTCTGTGCGGCCTTGGTCAAATATTTGGCACCATTTCACTAGGGGTGGATGCGATATTCGATCTGATCCATACACCGCCGGAATTTCACGGTGAATCTTTGTGCAGTTTCGACGCGCCATTCTAGTTGCGCAACGGTCTTGGCGTAGGAAGAGGAGTATAGCTTATTATTGAAGTCCGCTCGCAATCTTGTGGAAGTATATTAAAGGTTAAGTTGTCACATAACGTAGGAAATGGAGGCGTACGAAGAACGAGTAAATGAGGAAAGAAATATTTCAAAGATTCTTGCAGCAAGAAATGGAAATTCAGTGAAATGTTTGTTGTGGCTTTGTGGAATAGTCAGTTGATCGCTGAAAGGGCCACTAGTGAGGCGAATGTTAAGGCAAGCAAAGAGTATAATACTCAGACAAGATCCCAGGGGAAGCTGCGCGCAGAAGTTACGTAGAAGTTAAGAGATTAGCACAAGATAGGAAAAAATGGACGTCAGCACCAAAACAGCAAACTACCTCTGACAGTAATTAATAACAAAAGCATCTCGCTTGTGGTCATGTGACCTGCGGGTGAACGAAATAGTCAGTACATGGCCTTTGAGACCAATATCACGCACCCGATAGCAAAGGCTTAAGCAGTTATCCGAATGCACAGTGTTAGAATCACAGCGCCGGATAGATTTTTTTCGCGTTTCTACAATATGTCCATATTTATTGTACAAAGAGACAGGCAGCTAAGATCCTTCCAAACAGATACGTTTCTGCTCTAAACTGTAGACATTCATGACAGCGATTTCCTTCAGATATTCAATTCTACGTATGAAGGTCCTAAACGATAAACAACTCTATAAAGTATTGCACTGTTCGAGCCCTACGCCGATCTCCACATTCAATGTTCGTCAAGATTCCTAAGTAAGAGTAACTCGGTGGCAGCATCGAATTAAGTGAAACAGAAACTAAGCGTCAGGTCTCGAGTGCAGCAGAAGTGGTGTTTAAACACTTCCCGACAACCCTGATTTTAGTTTTGAGTGATTTCCATAACCCTCTTGACCCAGTCCGGGATTGCACCTTCGGAGAAAGTACGGTCCACTGGCTAGTACAGCCTTGTCCTAATAGCACTACGTTTCCAAAGCTAACGTCGTCATCGAGACGTTAAAATCTATTCTCTACCTTATTTCAAGCGATCACACGTCTAGTTGACTTCTGGTAGTGTGAACAGGAGTCCTGACGTTAATACCTTCCTAACATTCTGCGTGGTGTCTGTGTGTTCTAAGTCGTGTCTCCCTACCACTTTCGCGCAACGACGCTCTGAGCGTGTTTTTTAGGGAATTGACTAGTTTGAACCTGAGACCTGTTGCTGGTAAGGAGATCACACATGACATGTAGAGTTCAAAAGAGTTCAGTGAGACTAGCGATGATATAACCAAATCCTTAATGATTTCAGCGTCAGCTCCACTGCACTCCCTGTAAAAGAATCTTAATAGTAACTAAATTTAGTGGAAGGGGTTCAAGGCTTTCCTATTTTTAGTTAGCTGGTAACATAACGTCGAAAAAGCAGTTAAGTTTACCATTGGAAATTTTATTCTACTCACAAAACATTGTCTATAAATTGCACTATTGATAAAAGGAAATGTTTTAATACAGGATGGTAAAAACCATCTGCGTTCAACAAAAATGTGAACGAATATTCCCTGAATGGGTTTCCAAGTTCTACAATGGATCGAAGGATGACCTATGCCATATCACATCTATAATCTAGGTTTAAATTAAGTTTCACAAAAGAGAAAACTATCAAAATGGTCTACAGTGACCCTCAATTATCTTTAATTACTTATCTAACTTGTCGTAAATTACAGAAAAATCATCGCGTTTCAGATTTTTACTTCAAGTGGTAAATGTGAACACCATGAGCTTTAATTGACGATCGACACTAGTATTACGCAAAAAGGGGGTGTAACAGATGAGACTTCTGCAGTTCAGAGTGAAGCTTTATGCGCTGTTATGCTGCATCGCGTGCGTTCATTACCTTGTCGGTGTTGGCCAGGGGGCAGCGTGCAGCACAGCTCCGCTCACCTCGCCATCTCGGAAGCAACTCTGTCCTAACTTCTCCTTACTACAATTTACCGAAGTTGGTTTAAAAAAAAACTGTCTGGCTGTGTTTTAATCTGACCAATCAGGGTCTCAATGTTAGCGTTAAGCTTCGCCTACAAAAATTCTGTCTATCCAATGAGAAACGTTATACTTTTCGTGGTGGGGCAATGTTTTTAAAGTTTGCAACGTAACAGAGACGCGAAAAAGTCTCACGCTAAAACTTGCGGCTGGTGTGGTCGTTTTAGCGTTATCGTAAGATCTATACTGCTCTTCTGGAGGGCTCTATCTTTTAACATGGGCTGGGGGGTGGTCTGACGTAACAGAGACGCGAAAAAGTCTCACGCTAAAACTTGCGGCTGGGGTGTGGTCCTAGCGGTTAGCTGGCGACGTGGGTGTCCGTCCCTTATCGTAGGGCCTTCTAACTTAACAAGGTTCTGCTCTCGGCTTCTGTTCTCGTTTATCCCCTGGGAACTGCGTCTGTCTCACGGTGGGAAGGTATGACATGCATTTAGGCATTCTTGTGTTAGTCTGTGGTTTTCCATTTGCTCACTCGTTACTCGTACTACTTTGGTTAATTTAATGTCACGATTTATTCGGAGCTATGTGACATACTACTGGATTTGCTTATCACGTCAGGGTTTTCATGGAAGGTGTTGGATTTGCCTGACACCTTACACCTTTAACATGATTGAGATACAAACAGTCTCCTGAGCGTTGTGTAATTACAATACTGAACATGCACTTACACGAAGTCACGTTTATGAAATGCCGTACAAAGGTATTAATTAAAATTTTTACAAACAATTCTCTGAGCGCACAGTTGTGGAAATTATATATACTACATCAGCAGAAGTTGTATGAAGAGACGTCTAAGGAAGAGATGGTTTAAATCTTGGACCACATGTGTGCGGGATGCTCCATAAAAGGCCACAGATTAATAAAAGGACTCAGGACCCAGGAGAGAACTGATGTTTCCTTGGAAAGGGTCGGTGGTTGGGGAAGGAGAGGCTGTCTACGCGGACAGGAATTAATTCACCATGAGCAAACCGGAGCAGGAAACGTTGTTAGAATTGTCTGCAATTTGATGGTTGCAAAAATATATCCTTCTAAATGTCCTCATCCAGGATGACAGTAACAGAATGAACTCTCTGACAAGCAAATCACAGAATCAAGTTGAATCAGCGGTTTCTGCAGTTGATAATGGTAACCCTCTGCCCATTGATACTCTGTAACACGTCTTTTACTTGGGGTATTGATGGCCCATGTTGGTCAAAAACGGAGACAGGTCAATGGAAAAGTTTCCTAAACATGGTTGGAAACGGCTGAAGACTATTTCCGATATGGATATGTGATAAATAAGCAGACATCCTTTGACGCGTTAGTGCGCAGATTGGAACATATCTATGTAATCCAAATCCTATAGACTTGATTAAATTAAAATTTGATACTTTGTTTAGCAAGGAAGTTGTTAAGTTCATACGGATTACTTCCCAAAATGAGAGAAGGAAAAAAAATACAGAATTATGGAAATAAAATTATGCATCAGGTTATCAAGTATATCTGATGAAGTTAATATTAGCGTAACTCTTTTCAGTTATTAATTACTAGTATTTTTCCAACATGGCCGTGAGTGTTAGTTTCCTTTGTATGAAGGTAGATGCGCTGAGTGCAAGGACACCTCTTCTGACTGTTAGTTAGCGTTTAGAACAATACGTATGTTGGTAAAATAAAGCATCTTTTATCCGTAATGGACAGTAGATGCCTTAAACAGAAAACCGTGTCCAGCGGCTGGGAGAAAGCACAGGTTATACCCGCCAACAACAAGTGTAGAAAAATAGATCCACGAAACTACCATCTATTGTCATTGCCATCTATTTGTTGTAGAATATTAGAGCATAATGTGAGTTAAAATTTTAATGCGGTTTCTGGTACAGAATTACCTTCTCCCTGCCAGAGAGCATGGATTGTGAAAGCATCAATCATGTGAAACCCACCTGACGCTTTTCTCACATGACCTACTGAAAGCCATAGATCAAGGTATTCAGGTAGAGGACGCTTTTACTGACTCCCGAAAAGCATCTGGCTCATTATTACATCTACGCTAGTTATCTAAATTATGGACGTATGTAAATCAAACAAAATCTGCGAATGGATTGAGTATTTCTCAGTGGGGCGAATGCAACATGTTACCGCTCGATGGAAAGTCATCGACAGATGTAGAAAGAAGTTTGCTGCGTCCCTTCCTGTTCATGACAGCTATGACTGACATAGAAGACAATATTAACAGTAACCTAGGATATGCCGCAGATGAACGTATCTGCTATAAAGTACAGTCTTAAAAAAGCCTCGCAAATACTCAGTCGGATCTTGATAACATTCAAAAGTGGTGCAAAGATTGATCACCTGCTTTGAATTGTAAGAAATATGAAATTGTGCCCTTCTTATAACGAAAACCGAGATGTGGTTACAAGATCAGTGAGTCACAGTTGAAGTCAGCCAACCAATACAAATACCTGAGTGTAACAGTTTCTGTTCTGCTCTGTTCCACAAAAACTCCTCTGTGGAGTGAAAATCTCATCCTGGATGTATATAGATATTCTTCCATTCCGGGAATCGAGGATATCGGCGATTTTTGCGCTCAGCCAACCAATAGAATACCTGAGTGTAACAGTTTCTGTTCTGCTCTGTTCTACAAAAACTCTGCTGTGGAGTGAAAATCTCATCCTGGATGTATATAGACGTTCTTCCATTCTGGAAATCGAGGATATCGGCGATTTTTGCGCTCAGCCAACCAATAGAATACCTGAGTGTAACAGTTTCTGTTCTGCTCTGTTTTAGAAAAACTCCGCTGTGGAGTGAAAATCTCATCCTGGATGTATATAGACGTTCTTCCATTCTGGGAATCGAGGATTTCGGCGATTTTTGCTTGTTATCGACACTGATAGTGGTCAAAATGATTTATGGGTCACAGGGATTCAAAGACTTGCAAGAATTTTTTAATTTTAAGTTTGAATTTTCGTGTGGTATAGTTACAAATTAACGATTTTGTAATTCTTCCTTTAACTTTTACCGTGAAACTTTCCTTCTTCTGAAATTTTATGATATTACTTCAAGGGGTCGAACCCTCTGAGTTTTAATGAGTGAGTTTGTCAGTATCACAGCGTGTGACACAAATGACTGCATCTTTTGATTGCAGAGTCTTAGAAAGTTAAGGTTTTTACACCACCAAAGGACTACTGACTGCAGTTGGTGACATGTTTTAACTTGATGCGTCTACTCGTTACTAACTAAAGGGAATCTTAACAGGCAGAGGGACACACAGACAATCGGATAACAAATGACAACTTTTTTTCGTGTGATATAATTACTAATTATCAAGTTCGGATTTTTCTCTTTACATGTACTGCAAAACCTTGCTTCTTGTCAAATCATATGATTCTAGACCAATTGGGAGTGACCTACACGTTTTGATGAGTGATTCTGAGAGTCAATAAATGTGACATAAATGGCCGCATCTTTTGATTGCATTGACTTAGAAGATAACATTTATTACATTGGCAGGGTACTGTGGATCTCAGTACGTGACAAAAACTTTAGCTTGAGAAAATGGGTTCTTCATAGACGGACGCAACATCAGACAGTCTGGTAACAAATGACAAACATTTTACACTACTGGCCATCGAAATTGCTACACCAAGAAGAAATGCAGATGATAAAAGGGTATTCATTGGGCAAATATATTATACTACAAATGACATGTGATTACATTTTCACGCAATTTGGTTAAATAGATCCTGAGAAATCAGTACCCAGAATAACCACCTCTGGCCGTAATAACGGCCTTGATACGCCTGGGCATTGAGTCAAACAGAGCTTGGATGGCGTATACATGTACAGCTGCCCATACAGCTTCAATACGACACTACAGTTCATCACGAGTAGTGACTCGTGTATTGGGACGAGCCAGTTACTCGGCCACCATTGAATAGACGCTTTTCAATTGGTGAGAGATCTGGAGAATGTGCTGACCACTGCAGCAGTCGAATATTTTCTGTATCCAGAAAGTCCCGTACAGGAACTGAAACATGTGATCGTGCATTATCCTGCTGAAATGTAGCGTTTCGCAGGAATCGAATGAAGGGTAGAGCCACGGGTCGTAACACGTCTGAAATGTAACGTCCACTGTTCAAAGTGTAGTCAATGCGAACAAGTGGTGACCGAGACGTGTAACCAATGGCACCCCATACTATCATGCCGGGTGATACTCCAGTACGACGATGACGAATACATGCTTCCAATGTGCATTCACCGCGATGTCGATAAACATTATGCTGTAAACAGAACCTGGATTTATCCGAAATAATGACGTTTTGCCATTCGTGCACCCAGGTTCGTCGTTGAGTACACCATCGCAGGCGCTCTTGCCTGTGATGCAGCGTCAAGGGTAACCGCAGCCATGGTCTCCGAGCTGATAGTCCATGCTGCTGCAAACGTCGTCTAACTGTTCGTGCAGATGGTTGTTGTCTTGCAAACGTCCCCATCTGTTGACTCAGGATTCAAGACGTGGCAGTACGATCCGTTACAGTAATGCGGATAAGATGCCTGTCACCTCGACTGCTTCGACACGCAGGTCGCCGAAGTGGCGTCAAATCGAAAGACCTGCACCAGGCGAACGGTCTACCCGACGGGAGGCCCTAGCCACACGACATTTCCATTTTTACCTCGACTGCTAGTGATACGAGGCCGTTGGGATCCAGCACGGCGTTCCGTATTACCCCCCTGAACCCACCGATTCCATATTCTGCTAACAGTCATTGGATCTCGACCAAAGCGAGCAGCAATGTCGCGATACGATAAACCGCAATCGCGATAGGCTACAATCCGACCTTTATCAAAGTCGGAAACTTGATGGTACGCATTTCTCCTCCTTACAAGAGGCATCAAAACAACGTTTCACCTGGCAACGCAGGTCAACTGCTGTTTGTGTATGAGAAATCGGTTGGAAACTTTCCTTATGTCAGCACGTTGTAGGTGTCGCCACCGGCGCCAACCTTGTGTGAATGCTCTGAAAAGCTAATCATTTGCATATAACAGCATCTTCTTCCTATCTGTTAAATTTCGCGTCTGTAGCACACCATCTTTGTGGTGCAGCAATTTTAGTGGCCAGTAGTGTAGTTTGTGTGATGTAATTACAAAATAAAGATTCCTGGTTTTTTTTCCCTTTGTTGTGTTGTGAAACCTTGCAACGTGGTAAATATCATGATTATAGGTCACCGGGAAGCACCCTGTCTGTTTGAATGAGTGCGTTTGAGAGTATGTGGTACTAAGAGGTATCAGATAGATTATATAATGGTAAGACAGTGATTTAGGAACCAGATTTTAATTTGTAAGGCATTTCCAGGGGCAGAGGCAAGAAACTGCAAAATGGTGGGAATTTAAGGAGATGGGACTTGTATAAACTGACTAAACCAGAGGTTGTGCAGAGTTTCAGCGAGAGCATAGGGGAACAACTGACAGCAGTGGGGGAAAGAAGTACAGTAGATGAAGAATAGGTAGCTCTGAGGGATGAAGTAGTGAAGAAATCCTTGGGTAACAGGAGAACTATTGAATTAGTTGATGAAAGGAGGAAACATAAAAGCGCTGTAAATGAAGCAGGCAAAAAGAAATACAAACGTCTCAAAAATGAGATCGACGGGAAGTGCAAAATGGCTAAGCAGGGATGGCTAGAGGACAAATGTAAGGATGTAGACGCCCATATCACTAGGGGTAAGATAGATACTGCCTACAGGAAAATTAAAGAGACTTTTGGGGAAAAGAGAACCACTTGTATGAATATCATGAGTTCAGATGGAAACCCAGTCCTAACCAAAGAAGGGAAACCAGAAAGGTGGAAGGAGTATATAGAGTGTCTATACAAGGGCGATATTCTTCAGGACAATTTTATAGAAATGGAAGAGGACGTAGATGAAGACGAAATGGGAGATACGATACTGCGTGAAGAGTTTGACAGAGCACTGAAAGATCTGAGCCGAAACAAGGCCCCGGGAATAGACAACATTCCATTAGAACTACTGACGGCCTTGGGAGAGCCAGTCTTCACAAAACTCTACCATCTGGTGAGCAAGATGTATGAGATAGGCGAAATACCCTCAGACTTCAAGAAGAATATAATAATTCCAATCCCAAAGAAAGCAGGTGTTGACAGATGTTAAAATTACCGAACTATCAGTTTATTAAGTCACAGCTGCATAATACTAACGCGAATTCTTTACAGACATATGGAAAAACTGGTAGAAGCCGACCTCGGGGAAGATCAGTTTGGATTCCGTAGAAATATTGGAACACGTGAGGCACTACTGACCTTACGACTTACCTCAGAAGCTAGATTAAGGAATGGCAAACCTACGTTTCTAGCATTTATAGACTTAGAGAAAGCTTTTGGCAATGTGGAGTGGAATACTCTCTTTCAAATTCTAAAGGTGGCAGGGATAAAAAACATGGAGCGAAAGGCTGTTTACAATTTGTACAGAAACCAGATGGCAGTTATAAGAGCCAAGGGGTGTGAAAGGGAGGCAGTGATTGGGAAGGGAGTGAGACAGGATTGTAGCCTCTCCCCGATGTTATCCAATCTGTATATTAAGCAAGCAGTGAAGGAAACAAAAGAAAAATTCGAAGTAGGCATAAAAATCCATGGAGAAGAAATAAAAACTTTGAGGTTTGACATTGTAATTCTGTCACAGACAGAAAAGGACTTGGAAGAGCAGTTGAACGGAATGGGCAGTGTCTTGAAAGGAGGATATAAGATGAACATCGACAAAAGCAAAACGACGATAATGGAATGTAGTCGAATTAAATCGGGTGATGCCGAGGGAATTAGATTAGGAAATGAGACATTTAAAGTAGTAAAGGAGTTTTGCTATTTATGGAGCAAAATAACTGATGATGGTTGAAGTAGAGAGCATATAAAATGTAGACTGCCAATGGCAAGGAAAGCATTTCTGAAGAAGAGAAATTTGTTAACATCGAGTATAGATTTAAGTGTCAGGAAGTCGTTTCTGAAAGTATTTGTATGGAGTGTAGCCATGTATGGAAGTGAAACATGGACAATAAATAGTTTGGACAGAAAGAGAATGGAAGCTTTGGAAATGTGGTGCTACAGAAGAATGCTGAAGATTAGATGGGTAGATCATATAACTAATGAGGAGGTATTGAATAGAATTGGGGAGAAGAAGAGTTTGTTGCACAACTTGACGAGAAGAAGGGACCGGTTGGTAGGACATGTTCTGAGGCATCAAGGTGTCACAAATTTAGCACGGGAGGGCAGTGTGGAGGGTAAAAATCGTAGAGGGAGACCAAGAGATGAATACACTAAGCACATTCAGAAGGATGTAGGTTGCAGTAGGTACTGGGAGATGAAGAAACGTGCACAGGATAGGGTAGCGCGGAGAGCTGCATCAAACCAGTCTCAGGACTGAAGACCACAACAACAACAACATGTGGTCGTATCTTCTAGTGGCGCTGACATAGAATCTTCCGTTTTTTCACCGCTAATGGAAGTTATCTCTTAATGTGTAACATGAATTTTAAGGTGGTACGTCTACCCGTTCCTGTGAAAAATGAATTTGAACAGACAGACAGACAGGCGGACAACAAAGTAATCCCATAAGTGTTTTGTTTTTACCAGTTGAGGCACGGAGCAATATAAGTGGGACATTCATTCTTTAATGATGACGCCATCTATACAGAACAAACGTTTTACGGATATGAGAAGCGTTTTGACGAGAAAAATGTTGTGTAAGTACATTCAATCTCAAGTCTTTTGACAAATATGCACACGTCGTTAAAGAAACATGTACGTGTTGAGTACCTTCTTTGCACATCAGAAACGTGGTGTGTGTTTACGATGGGGAAAGGCAGCCCCACTGCTCGGAGGCCGTAGGGATAAGCCTTCCATGAGGCTGTTTTGAAGACCAGTGGTGTTCGGCATGGAAAGAGCAGTGGGCGTGACGTGGAGTAAAAGCAATCAGGAAGACTTGCGTGTCCCGCCAGCAGTCAGCATTGACGGGAAGATCGCATGGCAAGAAATGGTGGTCACAGAGCTTCAATGCTTGGGGGAGAGAAATGTACAAACAATTAATGATTTGCGTTGCATACTGATGGTAATAACGAGGAGACAGTAGATCTTTCTCTCAGGTCTGTGCTACGCCAGCTCAGTCGTCAAGGAGCATGTCATGAACGTATGACTATTTTCGAGTTTAAAAGTAACTTACATGGAGATGGTGGCTGTTCTTTCGGACATGTCCGAAAGATCAAGCACCGTTGATGACCTGCAGTCGTATGGAACGAAATTAGAATGATATTAATACCTTCAGCCGCTGATGGGCGTTGATATATATCAACGGGGACAGGTGAAAATCTGTGCCCCGATCGCGACTCGAACACGGAATCTCCTGCTTACATGCAGACGCTCTATCCATCTTTTTTTAAGTTTTATTTAGTATTGCATTTATGGATGTATTTTTGTTTCATTACAAAGAAAGATCCTACAACTGCCGTAGCCGAGCGTCCGAGTCGTCTTCTCGTCCGTTGAGAGGGGTTCCCCCTATACCGTCCGTAGAGGATCTATATGCTCGAGGATTCTTCATTTTCAACGTCTCATACCCGGAACGCACCAGAGAGATGGAGGATTCGCAAATAATGAGCCTAAATAATTTGCAAAACTGGTTCTGTACTTTGGGTGGCGGCTGAAAGCTGCATGTGTCGTCATCAGTAGGGACCAAAAGTAGAGTGTGCCTTTGGGAGCATCACAAAATATGTAGTAAAGGGCCGTGCCTTTTAGCCAGTTAACGGCGTTCGTCCTCGTTGATGGAAAGTATACCCCGTCGGGGCGCAATATATCGCCAGGGGAGTCAGACTTCGGCAATCGCCGCAAGAGCAATGCCAGCATGCGCTGCGTCAGTAACCAGCACCCGCTGGTCGCGACATAAATCAGACGGTGTGCGTCCGAGTCAACGACTGAGCATGTGGGACACAAGGGGCCGTCCGTCAGATGAATGGAATGTAGTCTCTGTCGAGTAGCGAACTTCCCATTCACAACCACGTACCGCAATGAACGCACCGTCGTAGGTTGAAAAGGAGTGTTTACCGCTCTCCACACAGTGTTCCAGGCAACTTCAGGATGTCTGTGGGTGACCGTATTTATAGGTTACTGCTGTTGATAGAGGCGATAATAGCCTTTCGTGCTGGCCAACCGTGTCGTCGGAAGGTCTGACCGTAAGTAACTGAAGTCAATCAAGAACTCTCTGATGTGGGCGAGTGCCCGTGAAATGTGTCCTACAGAAACGAGGGTATGCAGAGAGTGTGGTACCACTTCCGCTATCAGGGTGCCCGTCAGAGTGGCGTGGGCAGAGGTCCACGTGCGACGTATAGTGTTGAGATAATGCGATCGCGCACTGTTATATATACATCAATGAAGCCGATACAGCCCGCCCGCTGCGGCAGTATCAGGGTGGCGTATCGGACTTCAAAAACTAGGCCGGTGCGCCACCGAGGGCACAGAGGATAGTGCGAGACCCAAACTCTCACCTTGTATGTCCACATACTACATTCGTAGTGTCCCACCCCAACACACTCATTACTCTTTGAAGACCTTCTTCTGTACGGATGCTTACATATTCCCCGAACTCTTACACGACTTGGTAAGAAGGTCCTCCACGAGTAATGAGTGTGTTTGGGGTGGGACAACACGAATGTAGTGTGTGGACATACAAGGTGAGAATGTGGGTCTCGCGGGAGGCGTGCGCGAGATAGTCAATGCAGTCGCACTTTCATCTGTGCTCTCGGTGGTTCAGATGGGTAGAGTGTCTGCCATTTAAACAGAAGATCCGGGGTTCGAGTCCCAGTCGGGGCACAAATTTTCTCCTCTCTCCGTTGATATACATCAACGCCCATCAGCAGCTGAAGGTATTACTATAATTCTAATTTCATTAAAAGTAACTGGTTAAAGATAATATGTGCATCACTTTATACAGGTAAACCATCAGTTCAAATTTAAACTCTTCCATAAGAGTTTTAAGTCTTCTAGAAGCGGAGCATAACCTCCAGTTGGGGGAAGAAATCCACTACGTCCCTTTAAAAGAGCCACCCCAGAACTGGTCTTTTGATTTTCGTGAATTAAAGTACACCTAAATCTTCTGACGGAACGGGGAACGTAAACGCAGTGCATCCAAACAGGTTTCAGTGTTTTATTCACTGCGCTTCGCTTGGTGGTCCATCTAGAAGCTCTACACAGTAACCCAGTAAAGGAAACCATGAAAAATATTTGAATATTAATTACAGTCCCAGAAGAAGAAATAAAAATTTTAATATTTGCTGATAACATTGTAATTGTGTCAGAGACATCAACGGATTTTGCTTAGTATGCATTCCACTGTAAAGAATTCTAGAACACACCTTCGCAAATGACTGAAAAAGCCGAAAACGAAATGGTCATCGAAAGCATACAGAAATGTCAAAGCAATTTGAAACAAGGGTGTCAACGTTAAGAGTACAATGGATATCCCACTTTTAAGGTGGATAGGTGCACACAGTACACTGAAAGACATTAGTAGGGGAAACCTATCGAAGTGACTGAAGAAGGTTGACATAGGGGATTCAATATTAGAGAAATGGTTTAACACAGCTTTGCTGGTCTTGCGATCAAATAAGGCAGAAGGGGTGTACAGCATTCCTTCGGAATTTCTGAAATCATTGGTAGAAGAGGCAGCCAAGCGAGTATTCATGTCCGTACTTTATAGAAACTGTGATTCCGAAGATATGCCATTCAGGGAATCCTGAAGACAGTAAGTGCAGGTATGTGCGAGAAACTTCGAGCAGTCAGGTTTATGACTTTCTTATTGAAGTTGGGGAAAAAACAATATACTGAACTGGAGATCAGATGACAAGCAGGAAGGGTAAAGTCACGACAGAATCAGTCCTGACATTCAGGTTGGTAATGGAAGAAATACGAAGGCATAATCAAGACACTTTCTGGAGACTTGAACTAAGATAAGCGTTCGACGTTTTAAAATGGTGTGCATGTCCGAAATTCTTAGAAAAATGGGAATTGTGAGGAAAGCCAGATAATATGCAATATGTACAAGAACCGACAGGGAACAATAAGACTGGAAGACCAACGACAAAGTGATCTTACTAAAATAGGGATGTAGCATTTCGCCCGTGCTGTATAATATGAACATCAAAGAAGAGGTAGAAGGTGAAAGGACGTCGTTTATACGACTCGCTAATTACATTTATAGTCTCAGTGAAAGTTCAGAATTGCAACACCTGCCGAATGGAATGAACAGTCTAACGAGCACACGCTATGGACTAAGAACGAACTGAATAAAGACGAAGGAAATGAGTTGTTACTGACATGAGATTAGCTATAAACTTAACATCAAAACTGGGTATTATGAAGCATCCAAAGTCAATGATTTTGCTGCCTTGGAAGCAAAATAACACCTGATGTACGGAGAAAGTAGTACGTAGGAAGCAGTTTAGCACAGGCGAAGATGGAATTTCCGGCCAACATAGGTCTGCTACCGGTAAACATCGATCTATTTGCGGGGAAGGAATATCGGGAAATGTACATTTGGAAGCATGGTTGTGAATTAGGAAAAACTGGAAGAAAAGAGACCTAATCGTTGGGAATGTGGTGTTATGAAAGGATACTGAAAATTTGTTGGTCAAATAAGATAAGGACTGAAAAGGTTCTTTGCAGAAAGTAGTGAGAAGAAGAAGGTAATTACTGACGACGTAGTGTGGAAGAGCCGATCTGAGAAGTAAAAATTCACATGAGGGAGGAATTCTTTGGAGGGCCGCTTCGAACCACTTAGAAGACTGATGACCGATATGCCGGTACTGACAGAGTATTAACAGAACATCGAACCAATAGTTCCTCTGCCTGAAACCACGCCAAATCTACAGTTCCTTTTTTGTGAATTGGAACTGAAGCCCAGTGCAAAGGTTTCCGAAGGACAAAGAGTGAATGCAGATCGTCAGAGAGGTGTAATCTAGCTTAACAACTCATGAAGTTAAGTAAAGGCTGGTCAATCATACCGTCGTAAATCTTTTTTGCAATCACTCATAATACGTAACCCCCTTTTCTTTACTGGCTGCAAATCTAGTCCGAACACATGAAACGCGATATTGTTCGAGGTGTAACTGGTTAACACCAGTCAGTGAGAGTTCGACATGAAGGCTCACGGTTAACATTAGAATTAGAGAAAAGCCATTTTTTCATCAATTTCTAAATACTTCCTTTTATAAGAATACTTGAGCTTGGGGATTGTTCACGAGCTTTCTCAACTGAACCAGTGTGAGACGTAATCTTTAACTATGCAAATAGTTCCATCCACAAAATCGATACTCTTTACTTGAATGACTTAGAGAATCACAGAAAGACACTCGCCTGCACTTAACAGCAACCTGTGGAGCTATGAGGAAGATACAAGATGACTTGGACATGATTTGTGATTGGTGTAAGGAATCACAGCTAACTCTAAATATAGATAAATGTAAATTAATGCAGATCAATAGGAAAAATAATCCCGTAATGTAGTGTAGCGCTTGACACAGTCACGTCGATTAAATATTTTGGCGTAACATTGTAGAGCGATATGAAGTGGGACAAGCATGTAATGGCAGTTGTGGGGAAGGCGGATAGTCGTCTTCGGTTCATTGGTAGAATTTTGGGAAGATGTGGTTCATCTGTGAAGGAGACCGCTTATAACGCACTAATATGACCTATTCTTGAGTACTGCTCGAACATTTGGGATCGCTATCAGGTCGGATTGAGGGAGGACATAGAAGCAATTCAGAGGCAGGCTGCTAGATTTGTTACTGGTAGGTGTGACCATCACGCGAGTGTTACGGAAATGCTTCAGGAACTCTGGTGGGAGGCTCTAGAGGAAAGGAGGCGTTCTTTTAGTGAATCGCTACTGAGTAAATTTAGAGAACAAGCATTTGAGGCTGACTGCAATCAAATTTTACTGCCGCCAACTTACAATTCGCGGAAAGACCGCAAGGATAACATAAGAGAGATTAGGGCTCGTACAGAGACGTATAGGCAGTCATTTTTTCCCTCGTTCTGTTTGGGAGTGGAACAGGGAGAGAAGATGCTAGCTGTGGTACGAGGTACACCCCCGCCACGCACGGTATGGTGGATTACGGAGTATGTATGTAGTTGTAGAGAACTAACAGCGGCCGTCCTGAGATATGTGGTTTCGTCGAGTGGAAAATAGTAAACCCTGAACACGTTGAGTTTCTGTCGTACGTACTGTAAAATCTAGTTAACTGCGTAAATCGAAATGTTGTTGTTGTGGTCTTCAGTCCTGCGACTGGTTTGATGCAGCTCTCCATGCTACTCTATCCTGTGCAAGCTTCTTCATCTCCCAGTACCTACTGCAACCTACATCCTTTTGAATCTGCTTAGTGTATTCATCTCTTGGTCTCCCTCTATGATTTTTACCCTCCACGCTGGCCTCCAATACTAATTTGGTGATCCATTGATGCCCCAGAATATGTCCTACCAACCGATCCCTTCCTCTAGTCAAGTTGTGCCACAAACTCCTCTTCTCCCCAATTCTATTCAGTACCTCCTCTTTAGTTATGTAATCTACCCATCTAATCTTCAGCATTCTTCTGTAGCACCACATTTCTAAATCTTCTATTCTCTTCTTGTCCAAACTATTTATCGTCCATGTTTCACTTCCATACATGGCTACACTCCATACAAATACTTTCAGAAACGACTTCCTGACATTTATATCTATACTCGATGGTAACAAATTTTTCTCTTCAGAAACGGTTTCCTTGCCATTGCAAGTCTACATTTTATATGCTCTCTACTTCGACCATGATCATTTGTTTTGCTCCCCAAATAGCAAAACTCTTTACTACTTTAAGTGTCTCATTTCTTAATCTAATTCCCTCAGCGTCACCCGACTTTATTCGACTACTTTCCATTATCCTCGTTTTGCTTTTGTCGATGTTCATCTTATACCCTCCTTTCAAGACACTATCCATTCCTTTCAACTGCTCTTCCAGTTCCTTTGCTGCCTCTGACAGAATTACAATGTCATCGGCAAACCTCAAAGTTCTTATTTCTTCTCCATGGATTTTAATACCTACTCCGAATTTTACTTTTGTTTCCTTCACTGCTTGCTTAATATACAGATTGAATAACATCGGGGAGAGGCTACAACCCTGTCTCACTCCCTTCCCAATCACTGCCTCCCTTTCATACCCCTTGACTCTTATAACTGCCATCTGGTTTCTGTACAAATTGTAAATAGCCATTCGCTCCCTGTATTTTACCCCTGCCACCTTCAGAATTTGAAAGAGAGTATTCCAGTTAACGTTGTCAAAAGCTTTCTCTAAGTCTACAAATGCTAGAAACGTAGGTTTGCCTTTTCTTAATCTTTCTTCTAAGATAAGTCGTAAGGTTAGTATTGCCTCACGTGTTCCAACATTTCTACGGAATCCAAACTGATCTTCCCCGTGGTCCGCTTCTACCAGTTTTTCCATTCGTCTGTAAAGAATTCGTGTTAGTATTTTGCAGCTGTGACTAATTAAACTGACAGTTCGGTAATTTTAACATCTGTCAACACCTGCTTTCTTTGGGATTGGAATTATTATATTCGCCATAATGTCAGTCAGAAGTTGCAGTGAAACTATAAAAGAAACAAAAAAGGTAAAGATAAGGTTTAACGGTATCCTGTGCAGTAATTAGGTCAGCTGGTTCACGTAGGACACAGTCACTCGAACATCTGAGCTAAAATGAAACGTGTTACAGGTGATAACAGGAAATCAATGGCACTTTAAATAAAACTACCGTAGTTGTTAGATCGCCGTCACGCACGCAATAAGCGTTACTGCGCACCACGCTATGCACATTCGCTGGCTGCGCCATTCAAGTGTTATTCGGCTCCGGCGCACTTGTGACCTGAACGGCCCAACTGGACGGCAGATGCGTCCGTTTTATGCATTGCTAGAGAGGCGGTGTGGACGGATGCCTCTTCGATCGCCACAGATGTGGGACGTGGAAAACCCCCCTAGTTCCATCGATATCCGCACCTGCCGCGGGGAGTTGCATATTTAAACCTCAGGATAGCATTTTTTAACAGCGCCACGCCGGTTCCCCGCGCACTTGTTTTCTATTTGGTTCCCGGCGCAGCCACGCGATGGCGCAGCGGTTTCTCCCTGGCGGCCTATTCAATTTGCCACCCACGCGCCCTTTCCAAATATTTGGCTTCAATCCATCGATCGTTCCGATATTAACTGGTTATCACCAGCCAGCAAATTAATTAACTACTATCCAAACACAATTATCACATTCCACAAACAATACGTTGTGGTCACACCAGTTTACAAACCTCTCTGAAACGCGGGAGTACTTTGAGCTGTGAAATCTCATTTCCGCCGTGAGCTCTTTTAGACTGCTACGTCTATGTTTACAGTGCTTACTGGCTTGCTGAGTAACAGCGAGTTTAGCTGAGCAACATGGCTCGTTTTCCTAGGTGCCTTCGTTTAACTGACAAAGACCTTTCAGAAAGTAATATCAGCACTCAAGTTAACAGTAATTTAGGCATAGCTTTTACAGTAAACAAACAAATTAAAAATGAAATAAGGGTAGGTCATCTGCCCTGTTCCGATTTATCACTTCACCTCCTCCTGAGACGTCTTACAATGTGTCTTCCGAATAGAATGTAACGTAGAACTAGTTTGAATAGGCTATTTTCATTATTCATTGATAGGCGTTTGAACGATTTATTACGATGCACATTAACTTTTGCTCCTACAGAAAAGACGAATAGTTCGTTTACCGTATTCTTACATAATTTAAGATCTGCTTCGCAGCAGGTATTAGCTGCGTTTGGAAACTTCACTTCTGCTGCTGCGTTTTAACATATGTCTTACCTCCATACATAAAAGATGGGACAGACTTTTTTTAAATTCAGTTGTATTAGCATTTCTCTTCTGCAGCCTCTCACCAGCGGCCTACCTAATTTGATAAAACATTCCAGAAAAATCAGAAAAATCTGCAACCTTATCTTTAAGCACCCATTCTTGATTTCCTGTGCAACTACACTTTAGTTACTGGAAGGGTGTGACTTGTTCGCGTATCACATTAACGATAACGAATTTTTCTCGAATCAATTTTTGCTCTTGAAATTTGATGATGTTGGGTTTGGCTATCAAGAGTTTCGTGTTTATTCATCAGCGGTTTAGTGGAAGAGATAAAAACGATTCAACATGGTATCTCCCGATATCTCTAAAATTGCTCTGGCGCCTGTTGATAAGAGGATATTCATTATCTTTTTCTGACGTAGCTGAATGTCTGTAAGCAGGCCTACCTTTCCAATTCCATATTCGAACGGGTACAGAGTGAAGAGTTGATAGTGTAAGGAGGAAACCCCACAATTTAGCTAAGGAATTTCTTTTTGAAGTTTGTTTTACACAACTGCTGCACACATAACCATAGAATCTACGCAACAGGATTGCCGCGAGACTTCAATCACAAGTAAGTGCAAGAACAATGCGAATCAACCACACACTCCAATGACACCGAAATTTTACTACAATATGCATTAATGCAGGAAACATACGACAAGCAGCTGGTCTTGATCATTAAATTCCCATTACGGCGGAGGAAGGCAATGGCAAACCACCTCCGCTAGGATCTTGCCTAGTAGGCAGTGCGGGTCTGCCGCAACGTCCCCTAAGCTCCTCGGAGTGTGGGACCTCATCGTCATCATCATCCCACATAACACAACCAAATCAATGATAACCTAAGACGTAAAAAAAAAACAAGTTCTTTATTTAGCAGGCCACCTATAAAAATTTAACAAATTACAAGTGAAAACACTATCAAAGGCTTACAGTCCTTCAACAACAAGGGCAAATTGAATGATGCACCACAGTTTAAATAACAGTTAACTGAGGTCTACAGGTCACGGTAAACACAATGTTCAAACGTTTGTTTCAAGAAGTCCCTTACCGGGTTCATTCTTCTTCGATCTTCTATCCACTGTGCGGTGAACGAATGAGAGCGTTGTACGAGCGTATAATATCACTCCGCGAATGGCCTTCAGACGACTACATTTGTAGTCTGGGGACTCCTGAACCGTCCCCAGCGAGTGTCCAACGGTGCTTGAACCTGAGAGAAGACAAAACAAAGTCTCATTCATAGGATCAAAACCTAAGACAATTTCTTCTCTATTTTAGTGACACCACTCAAATCACGGTGGCTAGTTAGAGCCGAGCTGCTCCGAGGAATACACAGTAAGAAATCTGGAGACCGTATATGCAGTGTTCTCATCTCCGAACGGCAGAGCGTGCTGCACCCTCTAGCATTCATTGAAGCGGAAAATTCTTCGGTCTTCCCCCTTTCAAGAAGAAAACATCGGGCGGGAGGAAACTTTCTAGAGAGCTCCCACTGCTTTAGAATATTTCTTTTCAATAACCAAGTTAAATCAGACGCATATCAACAAGATACGTTTCAGAGGTACCTAAGATTTTAACCATGTGTTCAACTGGAGTTAAAATCTTGACCACCAATGTGTGACAATAACTTACTACAGGTTTTAGTTAGAGTCGAGCTGCTCCGCGGAACAAACTTCTAGTAAAGTCTGTCTGGCTTTGGGTTCCTAAATTTTTAGTAAAGGCGACATCTCCAAAGTGGAACTTGGTAGGATACGTACCCCATCTACATATCAGCCTATGTTCTGGAAGGCGATCATTGACAGACAATAGGTTTGATAATCAGGATGACCCAGGGCTGAATGCTCAGTATTCAAGGGTATGAAAGTCTAGAAAACATGTGCTCCAAAACGTATCTGTTAAAAGCAATGATCACTTGCGTACCTTCGCTGCTCCGAAACACCTCTCTTCTATAGAATAAGTGCTTATGACCCTCAAGGTATGCATTTTAAGGCCAATCTTCACTGGGCCTTTTCCCCTCTGTTTTTATCCATACTTTCTCATACGGGAAGCAAAGAGCTTGCTGTAGAAGGAATTAGTTTCACAGGATCAAAGAAAGAAGAAGAGGTGGTCGTAGCTCTTTATGTATGCATTTCAGAACGCATGTTTATTAGATATTTTTGTCTTCGAATGGTCTCACCAGCCAGGAGCCTGAGTATTGACCCTGTAGGTGAATTAGTGGGCTAAGCAAACCTTAGTCTATCCATAGAGGCCCTATGGATCTCACGAACGAACGACCCTCGCAAGTGGGGCAGTAGTGTATGGCCACTATCCAAGCACTACACGTGTCGTTACTTGACAAGTGAGAGAGTTACCATCTAGTGATCTCACTACTTCAACCTCTGATAATAAAGTTAGGTGAATAGTCCCGTAACATTAACGTATAGGAACTATGAGCTACAGGTACCTTACTGTCCTTCGAAATAGTCACCTCCCATAACTACGCGCCACTGACCTCTGCGATACATATCCTGGAAACTTTGCACGAATACTTCCTTCGATACGATGCTCAAAAGCCACGTCACGTTTCGTTGGATTTCAGAAGTGTCATCAAATCCCTTCCCCTTCAAAGCGAGTTTGAGCCGAGGGAATACGAAGAAGTCTGGAGGATTGAGATCCGGCGAGTGTGGTGGATGTTCAAGGAGCACCGCCAACTCTTTCTGCCAGGAACTGTTTGCGATATTGGGTGCGTTGCGGTGAACAAAAAACCAGGAACCTTGTTGTGCGTACTGGGATCGTACCCTGCACAGACGTTGCTTAAAACGGGTCAAAATTTCAAGGTACTGTGCAGCGTTCAACGCTGTTTCCTCAGGTACAAATTCCATGTGGATAATGCCTTGACTATCGAAAAAAGGTGCTGAGCATCGTTATGATGCCTGATTTTTCTGCTCTGACTTTTTCCGACGAGGTGATATCAGAGAACGTCGTTCCATGTTTTGCCGTTTCGTTTCAGTGCCGTACCGGGGACACCAGGTTTCATCCTCAGTGACAATACCGTTGAAAAAATTGGGTGTCGCATCCACTACATGGGATCTGCTAAAATAAAGTCTTTATACAACCTGTGACAATAAAGTTCGGTGAATGAAGTCAGAACGGTCGATCGGGCAACACTGGTGACTCACAACGCTGCACCTGTATAGTGGCCGGTGTTGACAACCTGCCCCAACCGTTCTCAATTGAGCATCGTGCGTGTTCCGTGTTATACCTGTTGGACGAAGTGCTTGTTTAGTGCGTTCGTTCTGAACTGAGAACAGGACAATGAACGAACAAAGGATCATTCAGAAGTTTTGTTTTCAGCTTGACAACACACTGAAAGAAATGCAAACAATGCTCGGACAGGCAGTACACGACCTCCAATGGCAAGGATCCGCACATCCGACCTCGCACGCGTCGCCGGTGTACCCAGCATGCCACGGTCACGCGACAACACGCTCTTCACAAAATCCTGTGAAGCCTCTAAGCGTGCCTGCTTCTGATCAAGTGATGTGGCACAAGACGACACGACGACAACATGTTTTCCACTTCCCTAATTCCTGGGTGATTATTTGTCGTACGGATTCACAGTTCATCAGCAGTTCATCCGTTAACATGTGCACAGTTAATAGACGGTCGTTCGTGGTTAATCTCCTCACTTTCCCAATGTTTTCGCCACTGGCGGCGGTCACGGGTTATCCGCAACGGGGATTGTCAGAAACACTTTACCAGCCTCCTCGAAAACAGGAGACCCACTCGTGCACACACTTAGTGGGCAGTGCTTGATCCCATAAACACATACCAGCATTGTTTGCATTTCTTTCAGTGTGTTGTCAAGCTCAAAACAAAACTTCTGAATGATCCTTTGTTCGTTCATTCTCCTGTTCTCAGTTTAGAACAAACGCACTAAACAAGCACTTCGTCCAACAGGTATAACACGGAACGCGCACGATGCTCAATTGAGAACGGTTGGGGCAGGTTGTCAACACCGGCCGCTATACAGGTGCAGCGTTGTGAGCCACCAGTGTTGCCCGATCGACCGTTCTGACTTCATTCACCGAACTTTATTGTCACAGGTTGTATAAAGACTTTAATTTAGCAGATCCCATGTAGCTGCAAATAAATTATATGCTAAAAAACTTTTATCCTCATTAATCATGTACAAAACTCAGTTATAATTCTGCGTGTAACTCTTTTTACTGATAAATAGTAAATACTTTCCTTATGATATACTATTGGAAAACGACAATCGCTATTTGCAATTGACATTTGTGATTAAAGTCTGTGACGATTTTCGTGCAATGTATATTACAATACGACTTCACATGAGCATAAGATTCCTAGTAATCTTTAAAAAGAATACTCCTCCACCTTGAAATGATGCTACAACTCTGGTTTCTCCGTTAATGTTTATTATCACTTAATACAGCATCTAGGATTTCCTAGTGATTTTGCTTCACAGTAAATGACTTAAGCGAAATTGGTGTGAAACTTGCCTTGTACGAACATAATTTGAAAATAAAATCATACAGCTAACTGACAGTCGTAAGTCATTGCTGGACTTCCCCATTACATCGTCTCTTCCATGTAGCATATAATAAACAGCACTAAATTCGTGATGTATAATTTAATCGTCTAACTGACCTCGTCTTATAAAAGGTTCTTCAAATACTTAAATTTTTCTGCTCTTAGAGATTACCTTTTTTAATTAAATCTAAATTGAGATTTAAAATTTGTTTGATTCGGCTTGTAATATCGCCAAAGTGCAATTTCTGTTTCAATAATTATTTAATGCTAAATGGGTAGTGAAAATGATATTGCTGCTGTTTTATTCTCCAATAAAATCTTTTTTGTAACATCACCAGTAACTAAGTGCTCTTAATTGGCTTTCGGTGACTCTTTGACTATACAGCGATTACACTTATAGACAGGCACTTTCTATTCATTAACTTACTTTGCATTCGTCGAAGTCACCTTTTGTTTTAATATTTCGAAAGAATCATCGTTTGCAGTGATCCCATACTGAATTTATTAATCAGGCTGTTTCTGTTTTATATATTATGCTGATACATTTGTTACCCTTTCCATCTGCTAAGTATTCGTCTTTAGCATCAATTATTGCTATAACAGTGCTACAAAATTTCAACAGATATCCAGCATACATGATCTTGTTAATCTTTGCGAGAATCGACTAATACCATTATTAGCTCCATATCATTTGATATGTTCACTCTTGGCTACAAGCACCACATATGTCTGCAAGAATCTTGCTTCATTAGTCGTGTGGTCTGAGTGATTAAATGTTAACTACCCAGACCCAGTTTATTACATGCTTAACACATATCAATCAAAAGCAAATGAACACTGTTTTAATAATGGCATTTTTTGAGAACAGGTTTCAGAATGTTGATTAATAACTAACAACCAACTGTATTACCTTTTGTTCAATAATACCTTTCGATATCTGTGTATATTGCTTAACCACACACACGATCTGCATCTTTTCACCTTCCTCAACGGTGCCATAAGAATCACATTGTTATGATCATCAGTATCATAAAGAAGATAGCCATTCTAATTAAAATTGAATAAACAGAAACCTTTTTCCCCTCCAAACCCTAAAAAATAATATAAAGCCCCTTTTTAACTGAACGGCAGCATAACTACCATTAAATTTAGCACTTTTTTGATCATTGAAGTATGATTATAATTAGTACACTTTACAAATATGTCAGTCCATCCAGTCATTTATTAGCTTGTAAATCTGTCATATTGAAAACTGATTATTGGTAGCAGTTTATTTTACTGCAGTAATTTCAGGTGTTGTACATCAGCAGCAGCATCTTTATAAGACAAAAGACATGCATCAATTATATTACGTGGCTTACAGTGTCTGTGATAGCGTTTTATGGACTTGTGATTATTCAATTCATTGTTACGAGATTTGCATTATACGTAATCTTCTCTAGTACGTGTCAAAGACAATATTTCATAACATCCAGCTAATAACACGCTTATATGGTTTATATGTAAATGAATGTAATGAGTATAATGAAATATTTTAGGAAGATGTATGTAGTTCTCATTGATAATTGCTGTAAATTCAGTTATTACTTTTGGCATACTTATTAGACAATACATAATGCTACTTCTAATTTGCTATGTTAGCATACCAAAGCAATGTAGTATCATTAAGGAAAATGACACACACAGTGGTTGCGGTTACTACAAGCCACACCACAAGTTGGAAAACGGGGACAAATTTCTAGTAGTTTACTGTCGAGTTGAGATTTTCACACACACATGTTTTATTAATATCTTACAGAAACTAGCAGTACGGCAATAAAAGCGTTTCAAAACACGCCGCTAACGGCAATCAAGCAATTTATAGCAATACAACAGTTTAAAAAAATTGGAGAACATTCGTAAACAGGCCAATAAAGTAAATACAGACCTTTGTTAATAAAGTACGGTGAAGTAGTGAAGCTACCAACACTGCCATTAAAAAAAAAATCTAAGGTCTCAGCAAACACACGATTAATAGCAATGAGGAATGGAGGAATTTAAAAAAAGTTTTTAAACAAAAGTGTCCTGGAATATCATTAGAACAAAACAGATATGACGGACCCGTCTTAGGTGGCCAAAAATCACCCACTCAGGGATGCTCAGGCTAGGCAGAATACTGAGCAATTTAAATACGCCCGTAAACACAATTTCCACGCTAAGGCTGGTCATTGCACCGACTTTTAGCCAGCGAAAACTGAATGAGCGACCACATGATCAACCAACAAGAAGCATGAAATTACTTATAACACACGAAAGAATAGCGAAACAATTAAACTGACAAAACTACATCTCCCATCGGGCAGTAACGAGAGGAGGAGGAAAGATCACTGTCTTCAATTACAGCGGTGCCGGGGACAGGAAACCCGATCGCCGGAGGCCACAAGGCAGAAGAGACACTGGTTATGCAGACTTATTACTTAATGATTAAACTTTCCACTAACTTAACTTGCAATAATGCTCGAACAGGCAGTACACGACCTCCAACGGCAAGGATCCACACATCCGACCTCGCACGCGTCGCCCGTGTACCCAGCACGCCACGGTCACCCGACAACACGCTCTGTCACCTGAGTTCACATCTTCTCTGCAAAGTTGACGGGTAGTGACCGCTCCTTCATGTTACGTGTCTCCTTTTTAAACTCCAGTGTTGAAACGGAGGACTTAAAGAAGCTTGTTAACGTCCCACCAAGGTGAAATGAACTGCAACTACTCGTGGGGCAATTCTGTATACAACCATCCGGCCGGGAGCTCTTCCGTCAGCTCGCCCCTCTCGTTACACACAACTGACATACATCACGTGGCGACTCGGTACAATCGACCACGCCAGCTTCGCGCTGGAGAGCCATACTTCCCTCCCGTGTCCACCAGACTCCCTGAGCGCACGACCCTACTTCCGCGCCACCACACGAAGCTACCACCGGTCAAAGATCTCACTTCCTCCATAGCTGTTTCCCGGAAGCAAAACGCAGATATCGATATCACAGGGAAAAGACAACCAAGCAGCCGCTTAATGACAGACAACATATCAAACAAACATGTCAGGGGAAGAAAAGGAAAACCAATGCAATTTAAACACAAAGTGTAGCACGAGTCGATACACGGCTCAGAAAACTAACGGAATTTTCAAAGAATTTTTCGTTCTTCAGATCGGCCTGTTTGCATACAATAATGTCAGGATGTTTCATTAAATATGTAAAAATTTCTATTTCCTCCTGAACATTTGGTAAGCCGCATTTTTCGGCAGAATGTAGTATTGATAGGCATTGTATCATGTCCCTGCCTGTGTGGATTTGTTGTTGTAAGTGCATACTAATCGAAGACAGGTTCATGCCAGTTAGATTCAAATGATACCTAAATCTTGTTTTGAAATTTCCGTCTAGAGAAGCTCCTGAAGGATAATCAAGGTCTTCTGTCGCCACCGTGCCTTGATGCAGTACAACTTTAATTCTAGATCAGCAGGCATCGATTTGGACAGTAAAAGGACATTCAAAATCTGGGATAGCCAACATTAGAGCTCTACTTATTGCAAACCTGAGAGCATCAAAAGTGGCCTACTAACTATGGATCACTGAAAAATTCCCATTATGACGCAACAAATTCAAGAGTGCAGCTGAACGAGCAAAACTAGGCATGAATTTTCTAAAATAATTTATGATACAGATAAATGTAGTTAAACTTGGAGCGTTCTTGATGAGTTCAAATGCTGGCAACTGAACACCCTAAAAAGAAGATTTAATGATGAGTCAGATTAATTTTATGTCGTTTAACAGCGAAGCCTGCTGGTGGCAAATGAACCAAAACTTGCCTTAAGTGCTGTATATGTTCCTCATAGTGCATATCAAGAGTTCAGATGGCAACCCAGTTCTAAGCAAAGAAGGGAAGACAGAAAGGTGGAAGGAGTATATAGAGGGTTTATACAAGGGCGATGTACTTGAGAACAATATTATGGAACTGGAAGAGGATGTAGATGAAGATGAAATGGGAGATAAGATACTGCGTGAAGAGTTTGACAGAGCACTGAAAGACCTGAGTCGAAACAAGGCCCTGGGAGTAGACAACATTCCATTAGAACTACTGTTGGCCTTGGGAGAGCAAGTCATGACAAAACTCTACCATCTGGTGAGCAAGATGTATGAGACAGGCGAAATACCCACAGACTTCAAGAAGAATATAATAATACAAATCCCAAAGAAAGCAGGTGTTGACAGATGTGAAAGTTACCGAACTATCAGTTTAATAAGTCACAGCTGCAAAATACGAACGCGAATTCTTTACAGACGAATGGAAAAACTGGTAGAAGCGGACCTCGGGGAAGATCAGTTTGGATTCCGTAGAAATGTTGGAACACGTGAGGCAATACTAACCTTACGACTTATCTTAGAAGAAAGATTAAGAAAAGGCAAACCTACGTTTCTAGCATTTGTAGACTTAGAGAAAGCTTTTGACAACGTTAACTGGAATACTCTCTTTCAAATTCTGAAGGTGGCAGGGGTAAAATACAGGGAGCGAAAGGCTATTTACAATTTGTACAGAAACCAGATGGCAGTTATAAGAGTCGAGGGGCATGAAAGGGAAGCAGTGGTTGGGAAAGGAGTGAGACAGGGTTGTAGCCTCTCCCCGATGTTATTCAATCTGTATATTGAGCAAGCAGTAAAGGAAACAAAAGAAAAATTCGGAGAAGGTATTAAAATTCATGGAGAAGAAGTAAAAACTTTGAGGTTCGCCGATGACATTGTAATTCTGTCAGAGACAGCAAAGGACTTGGAAGAGCAGTTGAACGGAATGGACAGTATCTTGAAAGGAGGATATAAGATGAACATCAACAAAAGCAAAACGAGGATAATGGAATGTAGTCAAATTAAATCGGGTGATGCTGAGGGAATTACATTAGGAAATGAGACACTTAAAGTAGTAAAGGAGGTTTGCTATTTAGGGAGTAAAATAACTGATGATGGTCGAAGTAGAGAGCATATAAAATGTAGACTGGCAATGGCAGGGAAATCGTTTCTGAAGAAGAGAAATTTGTTAACATCGAGTATAGATTTAAGTGTCAGGTAGTCGTTCCTGAAAGTATTTGTATGGAGTGTAGCCATGTATGGAAGTGAAACATGGACGATAACCAGTTTGGACAAGAAGAGAATAGAAGCTTTCGAAATGTGGTGCTACAGAAGAATGCTGAAGCTAAGGTGGGTAGATCACGTAACTAATGAGGAGGTATTGAATAGGATTGGGGAGAAGAGAAGTTTGTGGCACAACTTGACTAGAAGAAGGGATCGGTTGGTAGGACATGTCCTGAGGCATCAAGGGATCACAAATTTAGCATTGGAGGGCAGCGTGGAGGGTAAAAATCGTAGAGGGAGACCAAGAGATGAATACACTAAGCAGATTCAGAAGGATGTAGGTTGCAGTAGGTACTGGGAGATGAAGAAGCTTGCACAGGATAGAGTAGCATGGAGAGCTGCATCAAACCAGTCTCAGGACTGAAAACCACAACAACAACAGTGCTTAGTATATTACACTACATCATCAAAGTAATTATAAACACATATAAAGTTAGGTCACATAAAAGTAACCCTAGTTAACGTGAAAGTACTGCGACATGTCTTGACAACCAGTACAATATTATTACACTATCGCAGATTTGGATTTTTTCACGAAGAGCAGCTACTAGTAGGGTAGGTTAAGGTCTAATATAGTAAGATAATGTGCCTTGGCCAACCTCATGAAACAGTTATGTAGATTATGTAACGATAACCTTTTGACTGAGAGTATGATAATCTAAGACTGGCCAGTCTGTGACTTTACCCCTGGGCTAGTGCAAAGATGGGTGAAGCGTAGGGGAAGGTAGATGAACTAGTGACACCATCCGTAAGTAATTTACCAACAATCTGGTGTAACCCCTTCATTTCTAGAGGGGATAAACGACGTTTTGCATGAGAGACCGCAATGTCATTGGCCATGCTGTAGGTCAAGAAAACCGGAAATCGTTTAGGAAGTCTTAAAATTTGTTTGCCCTCCGCTTCTTTCGAATGAGCTGTACCATATTCGACAGAATTATCTTGAACGCTATGAGCATCTTGGGAACAGTTATGGTCATATAACCTATAAATACTGACAGCATGAAATTTAGAATAGAACTTTTTGCCAGAGTAATGGAGAACAAAGATTAGTCCTCACAATAAAATCACCACCCAGAAAACCATTAGTGCACAACGCTCTTCTTTCCTCAAAATTAGCTGGCTATTACCAACCCTTAATCCTTACACTACCATGCACATGGGCGACAACGTCAATATTTCACTGTTCATTGTCCGACCCTGCCGATAAACCAGTAGCCATAGCAAGAATTTACGTAGAGCCCAGTATGTAAGGTACATCGCATAATCCAAGATGGAAATACTACTCCATGAATCCATTAGCGGACGTAAGATCATGATTAATGGTCGTGCACACAAAATAAATCATAAGTCACTACTTCATATCATTTCACATACTTACGTGCATGCAATGGAAGCATGCCTATATTATTGACGTGGTAATGCGTACTTTAAAGGTACTATGCCATCAGGAACAGTCAGAAACGCGCAATCTACACTGTCAAACATAAAAGATATTACACTGCCCATATCATGGTATGGTGTACGTAAATACCTGTGGCACTTACCACTCTCACAGAATTCTGTTTAATGACTAGTACAATTCAGCTGCCAATCATCTACCAAAGATTTTAATGCCTTGTTAAGAGTACATCGGTGACTCAAACGTACAGCTGTCAGTCTGAAGACCATCGAACGTTTGCATATCGTCTTTGTCAAAACAAAATCAAAAAAATATATTACATCTACGTTACAATATCTGCAGTTATTGAGATATGACAGAACATGATTCATTTTAGTCATCAGTCATGCGACTAGTTTGAGGCAGTCACCTATTTATCATCTCACATAGACGAAGCTTGACAACCAACCGAAACCTCATGACTACCGCTCGATTCACTTTCCAAATCATGCTCGCTACATACATTGTAAATTACGAACTGAAAACATGAAAACTTAATTACGAAGGAGGTTAACTTGATTGATGTTTCTGACAAAAAACCGTGGCTGAAATGAGACCCCTTTGTCCATTTGACCACTCTGTCTTCTCGTTTACCGCGTTGGTTCATTCATCTCTTAAAATGCAAAAAGTTGATACTTCATTTAAATTTTGCAGCAACCAAAAAGCACAATATTTTTAGCGGTTCATGATGCTTTCTAACAACTACTGCGCATTCTTAAGATTCTGCTTTGCCACCGACGTATTACGTTCTTTGAAATCATAAATTTATGACGTCATGTTTGGAGAATATCGATACAAATAATTTAGAAAAGATTCCAAAAACTTGTAGTACCGGGAAATTATAAGAACATATATGACAATAGTGATCTTACAACTTATCTCAAAAGACTGACTAAAGAAAATAAATTTTCGTTTATTACAATTGAAGATTTAGAGAAAGCTTTTGGCGACGTTCACTGCAATAAATTCCGAAGTTATCAGACATAAAATACAGTAAACGAAAGTTTATGTACTGGTTGTACAGATACTAGACTGCAGTTACATGAGTCACATAAATACAAAGGAACCAGAAAGGAATGAGACAAGGCTGTAGCCTATCGTCGATTCTACCCAGTCTGTACATTGGTTAAGCAGTAAAGCAAATCGAGGAAGAAACTGCGAAAGAGAATTAAAAATTTCGAAGTTTGCCAATGGCATTATCATTTTGTGAGAAACCGCAAAAACTTATATCAGTTAAATAGAACGGACGGTGTCTTGAAAAGAGACTGCATGCTGAATAACATAAAAAACGAAACAAGTGAAATTCACAGGTGTCGCATCAAAATCATGATTTGGAATTGAGACCTTAAAATTAGTATCTGGGTTTTGCTATTATGCACCAAAGTAAGAGATGAAGGGCCAAGTACAGAAAATATAAAATGCTGACTTACACTAGCAGGAAAAAGATTCATGGGAATAATAAATTTTTTACATTAAATATAAATTTGTGTGATTAAAAGTTTTTTCTGTAGATATTATTCAGGAGTATAGACCTATGTGCAAAGGAAACATGGTGGGTTACTAGATCAGACTATAAGACGTTTTAGAATAATGGTGAAGATTAGTTAGGTAAATGAGACAACTTACGAAGAAGCGATGAGCTGAAGGTGGAAGGAAAAAAATTATGTCACTGCTTAACTCAAAGATGAAATCGTTTATTAGGAGACATCATGAAACATCAATTAATCGTCCATTTGGTAATAGTGAAGTCTCAAGCGTGGATGGCAGGCAGTATGAAACCTCAAATGGATGTATGTTGCAGATATTATACATCGATGTGTACAGGGTAGACTAACATGGAGCGCTGCATCAAATTAGATTGCAGAATGAAGCATAACAACAAAGTTTTTTTGCCGGGAACGCCCTTCTCATTCCCACAACTATTTTGTAATAACTATATCTACGAGTATGTATAATCAACGAATTCTCTGTGTTTTTGCAGATTCCATCCCCTGTATCCTCATTATTTGTTTCATTATGAGTAAAGCTTCAATACATGAACGACCTTACCAGCAGTCGGTTATTCTCCCAGAGGACCTAGTAAGTTCCCTTCCTTCCTTTGTAAAAATTTTGACTCAGATCATAAATCCACGTGAAGTAAACGAATTTGCATGTAGTTGTACTGACTAGTGTTATTCCATTATTTTCAACACCGATAAATCTTTTGTTAACGTAGACTCCTTAATCTTTTATCTTTGCTTCCATCGCACCCCTACAGTCGTAGTTTCAGGAGTGTAAAACAATATTTCCTAAGTTCAACACATATGTTGTGTGAGTCTACGATAACAATTATTTTTCTTTTAAATAACTCTTCGAGATAACTTTCTTCCGAGGAAATTTTGTGTAAAATGTCTGTGCCCTGTATATTTAAGAGACTTCCTGTTCCTCCATTCACGTCAGAGCTGTATTATACTTTCTGCGTTGCATGTATTGTAGGAATCTCAGAGAGAGTAGACAAACTTGTTTAGCAAATAAACTTCAGATATTCCAGGAAATTATTGAAGACGATGTACCAAATACATCTACTGACAACTAATTTAAATAAGTGCTAATGGGGGATTGCAATGTGAAAGCAATCAATACAAAGAACTTTTGGAAGGCTTATGAAACCGAAGATTGTATTTGTAAATCAAATTGCGTAGAGGTTAATAGTTTATGGAATTCTGGTAGTGTTTGGAGTTCTTATCAAGTAGGATTGACAGCAAAGACGTAATTAATTAAGAGATGTGCTACTGCCTGCACGATTACACAGCCGACACCAAAATGTAACAGAGATGGTCACGGAACTTAAGTTGGAATATCTGAAAACGGGACTATCCTTTTCTCCTGAAACCTCGCTAAATTTAGAGACCCTGTATTCGAGGAAAACTGTACGACATCTGTGCCGCTACCGTTGTATATGTCGAGTACAGACCATGAGAATAAGACAGGATAAGAGTACATCCCCTACATTGTTAATTTTACATTCTTCTGTCGCTCAGTAGGCTCATGGAATAACAAAGAAATGATGTACCCTACATCACACACATTGCAGGGGTTCCGCAATACATACAGAGATGTAGAGTACCAAACTACCGGTGACGCTATGTCTTGGCGTCAGAGCGAGGGCTATGCGACGTTTGGTTTATCGTCTCATTATAATACAACAAAAATCTGCTATCTATCGATGATAATGACATCGTAATCAATGCAATATAGCTGTTAGTAACTCCGGTGCAAAACCATTTCCTTTAAGAACTCCTCGTACGCGGAGTAGGACGAAAAACATAAAATCGTTACAAACTTCTTTTCGAATGCTGATTCAATAAAGATGTCATACCACATCAGTACACTATAACAAACAACACAAGTAAAAATATGACTGATCTAATAGAATTGTTTATCTTGAGCATGGTTGAATTTAGTGTCCTCTCTATATAATTTTGCAAGTGAACACTACAAGCGTACCAAACGGATAGGGTACGGACTTCAATAAATGGGCATTAATTCACAGCAAACTAACGTTGATAGACACATGAGAGCATTAAATATCTCTCTTAACAAAATTCCACTCTTTTAACAAGCATAAAACACTAATGTTCGTCTCCCAAATACTAGCATCATTCCTAAATGTATAACACGAAATAAAAATAGTTCACAACACGAACGGAGTCTGTGGGAAATATTTTAGAAACTGTATCTGTTTTATTACCTATACTTAAAATGCCTTGTACTGAAGACTAATAAAATGAATTCAGATAGCATTCGTATTATGACTGTAGAATAAACAAGGATGCTATGTAATTTCTTCAGATTACGTAAACTTACTACGCCACCTCATTTTCATATACGGTTGTCCCTATTTTTTGATAAGTAGTATGTCATTAATGCTTTTGTATACATACAAAGTTTTTTAGCAGTCTGGAGAGGCTCTGCCTTGCTTGAAGTCAGCCGAATATATATCGATAATTTTACACGCTACCGGGTTATGGTACGAAGATTTGTCTTCCTATGAATGTCACTGCGAAATGTGAATTACAAACCTTATTTTCAATTTTGTTTCATAAAATCAATGTAACACCTCTTTGTGAGAGATGCCACTCACATTTGATTAATTTGCCAATCTATATTATATTTAGTTTATGACGTGGGATAACCATCTGCATTTTTTAAAAACATTTACTTTGTTACTTTCGCAAATATCTCTTACTTCCATAATATTTTCCAAAGATTTTTAATTTATTAAAAAAAGGAAAATAAAGACATGGATCAGTCTGAATTTGCGTCATATGTTAAAAGCGGAAATTAGTCCACTTTTCATTTGATTTCCCTAATGTTCTCGATGTATCGAGAACAATATGTGATTAATATATTAATTAATACTTACTACATCATCTGGCGCCAAAGATTTTTCTTCGTCACTAGTGTTTCTATTTTGCTGAGATTGCGTTCACAAGACACTTTGCTACGAATCGTGGAGAGCAATGTACAACTTCATGTTATATTTTTGTATGTATACTGTGATTGTACCTGACGTATTAATGATTGTGATTTTCTGCCTAATTAGTTACGAGAAGTGGAAGTAAAATGAGAATCTATCAAAATCCACAAATAATACTTCAGTCATCTCTGAAACAACATCCAGGACCAATTTTCACTTTCTTAAAGGTTATGAACTGGAGACCACACACCAGTACTTTTCTCTTCAAATTAAAGTTCCGTCTTTAGGAATATATTACAAATATTTCAACATATGTGATACTTCAGTAAAATTCTATATCGCTGGAACTATCTCTAACGTCATCAAAACTAAGTGGGCACTTTATAACTGGGAGCTAATCTATTTTAACATGACGTGCAAACGTATTATTTACGAAAAAATCTACATATTCATTATAAAGAACAGTATTAAACTGTTGAATAACAATTGTCCAGCCAGACGACCATGAACAAGCCAGCTGCTTTTCGTTTAGCAAAAATAACGCATGAAGAGGAAGTTTGGCACTATGGTGTGCTAATTCTGGGAATCTCATGATGCCACTGTGTTCCCCTACAGTTTCTATGCAAATGAAATTACACTTAAAAAGGTGATGAAGACATGAATAACTACCAATTCTTCTTTTTCTTGTCCTTAACCCGTTCCCTTCACTGGGTTGTAAAGTCAATCTGTATCTGGCAGTGTTAGTGGTAGAGGCTAGACAGATAGCCTTACCGTCGCCAACACATTCTCCCCGTTACGAAATTTGTGTACCCCTTGTGTCTACGTCTACTGTTATCTCATATAAAGTGAGAGAGTTTTCGAAATGTTTACGAGTCATGCAAATTAATCGGATGTAGGAACGCGACACAAACGCGGCCATGAGTCGAAGAGTACAACAAGTCAAAACTGAAATAATAGGCACTTTCTTTAATAATGACAGTCTTAGTTACAATTTACACTCTTATTAACAACGCGTTTCGCCTTTGTGGGGCACCTTATGATTATTTGTAGGTTTAACAACATACGTAATACTCAGGTTATGGTCCTAGCACACACGATTCTAAGTCTGAATAAGGAATTGCTACTGACCTTAAACTTTTCCTTTTAAAACAATTTAAGCAACAATAGAGTGACTCTGTTCTACATGGAAGCAAGCGTCGAATCAAATGAACCCGTATATACCTAGTAAAAAACAACAAATATAACACCGTGTGACCAGGGGATAAAATCTTAGATAGTGAAATTCAGCGAAACACACCTCAGTGAAGTCGTACTAGGAGGATAGAATAGCGCAATGGTAGGATCACACACACAAACAAGTGTATCTATTGAAACATAATACACAAAGACGCCGCCATAACTCACGGCAGGAGCGTCAAACGGGCACAGTGGACAGGAATGAAATGAGGCTTACATACAACAATTGCAGAGATAACAAATAAGTGGTACTCAAAGCAGGAGACCTTCTGTAAAGTTTGGAAGGTAGGAGACGAGGTACTGGCGGAAGTACAGCTGTGAGGACGGGGCGTGAGTCGTGGTTGGATAGCTCAGATGGTAGAGCACTTGCCCGCGAAAGGCAAAGGTCCCGAGTTCCAGACTCGGTCCGGCACACAGTTTTAATCTGCCAGGAAGTTTCAATTCTGTGACTGTCCGTATATTTAATGCTCACAAAAAGCATTTAAAGCTGTTGCATCACTATAACAAAATTAGGAGGTTGCGATTTAGAACAACATATTGACTCATAAAGGAAATGCTTAAATTACTTCAAATGGATAAAATAGTGACACCAGGGGCAACTAAACAAAACCGTACGATAACCAACAAAGATAGGACTCGTAAACATAACCAGGAACAAAACAAATTCTTAAAACAGCAAGTCTCGACTGAATTTTAAAAGTATGACGACTAGTAATGAATCATTGTAAGGGGGCGGGAGGGAGGGGGGAGTAGGTCATTACACATAAGTGTACAGTTGACGAACAGTTGCTGAAGGATTAGGTGATTGTAGGAACCAAGGCTATTATGATTCAATGAGGACAGTCTCTAATTTTTTACGTAATTTTTAGTATTCTCTATTAGTGGGCTTCCATTTCGGTTTGAGTAATCCCACCATATATTCATAGGCATTATTCTTTGGAAGTTGAGTCTGGGCTTGCTGCTTTAAGGATTTGTCTTATCCCTGGTTATCATGATGACGCCCATCTTTGGTGGTTATCTTACAATTTTATTTGGTTTCGGCTCGTGTTGCTGTTTTATCTACTTGAGGTTATGTAAAGGTGTCCATTGCTGATGCTACTGTTTTATGTACATGGAGTTTTTTAAAGATTTCCATTACGAGCGACTATCTTCACATTAATAGTAAGCTCCTAATTTTATTACAGTGAGTCAACCACTTTTAGATCTCTTTTGTAAACGTTAAATATGATGACTGTCATGTAACTGGTTTGAGCGTCACCTGTGTATGTCCTCTGCAGACACTGCCTGCAAGCCTCATTCCACTGCTCGCCTGTGTGACCGTTTGACTCTCCTGATGTGAAGTTATAGCGGGATCTCTGCGTATTTTTTTAAATGTGTAGAATTCTTAGTGATCGTGGTCCTACCATTACACATTCGGGATGCTGATGTGACTTCATTAGGATTTTTTTCTTTCTACTTTTTTATTTATTTCAATAAATTCTATTCCGTGGTCACACGATATTCATGTTAGTTGTTTTTGAGAATGTCTCTGCGAGGTCACCTGAAGCGACGTGCGCATCGGTCTAGCACAGAGCCGTTTTATGGTTTTTAAAATGTTGTAAGAAGAACATTTCATCAGAAACAGTTCCTTATGCAGCCTTACAATCGTGAATGCTAGGAACATAACCTAACTTTGGTTTACCTTGTTATCTCTATAGATAATCTGAAGATGACTCACGAACGCGAAAATCGTTGTTAATAAAAAAATTCCTGCAAACAAGGCTGTTTTTAATTCAAATTCTCTATATACGGCTACTACATCAGACGACCTGATCAGTTGGAAGATATTTTCAACTTTTTTTCGATAATTATTTCTAACCGTTGCATTTGTTGCTGTTTCAGTGGCTGTACCGACCATGCCTTAATTAACTTACCGAAAAACGGGAGTAATACAGTTCAGATCCTACTAGAGGACAATACTATTATCTCAAACAAATATTGATTTTGATGAAATTCATTTTAATAGAAATAAAGGATTAAAAATGCTCTACGCACAGTGGGATATAATTAACCGCATTTATTCTGCTACAATATGTATTCCAAAAGCAGATTTTGTGGTGCCGGAAGCAGACTGGAACGGCTATCAATGTTTTGTGGTGCGCCATTAATATGAAATCAGCCAGCTGGCATGGATAAGGTGTTAATTAGCGGTTTGATATTAACTCTCCGCCGATGATAAGCGGACTGAAATGCACTGATGTAAATACATTTCATCATCGGCATTTATACAACGGAACTGAGGAGATGGTGAGCCAACGGTTTCCAAACTAAACCTGTGAGTAAAAAATTAGGGATTATGAACCGACTGCTCTTTCCTCGCCTAGTAATGTACATTTTACTCATATTTATTAGGTGACTGTTCGGCTGTATGTGTGACCATGTGGTTTAAGAACGTCTAACAGTTAAGTCCATCATACAATGTTAATCAGCTCAAGGAATTAGTTTCGATGACCCAATATTATTTCTTTGAGTGTTTCATCAGTACACCATCAGCTAAAAAGTCTGAATAATCGTCCGCTTAGATCTTCCCTGACACCTATGTTTAGGAAGCTGTTCGCTCTTAATAAAAGCAGGGGGTGGGGCTAACGTCGTATATATGAAGTTGGAATATTTCTAATGATTTAATAAGAAAATGTTAGGACAAACGACACCATTATCAGGATCAATTATCAATGCCTACAAAATCAAGTTAAGAGTAGAGAGAAGTTACATAATAAAAGTGAGGTTTGGAGATTTCTAATGTGTAGACTCTTCGTGGATTTTATCACTTACGTATACACGTAACTGCTTAGTTTCATAAATGAATGAATACTGGAGAAGAAAATAAATGAATGGACCGAAATGCTCAGAATTACGAGGACTGGAACTTTAATAGTGACAACTATTTATTGTCAACTCGAACAAAATAGATACGTGTTTCAAAGTTTTACTGTCCTTCAAAGTAGTCACCATCATTGTTTATAACCCGTTGCAAGCGATGTGGAAGTCATAGGATACTCTTAGCAGTTCCTATTGTGTTGACAGTTCGAGCGGCGCGGTCTATTGCCCGTCGAATCTGTATCAGTTCTGAAGCGAATGCCTTGAAGTGTTTCCGTTAGTTTAGAAATCGAGTTGAACTCACGATGGCTTAAGTCAGGTGGGTGCAGCAGCTGGTATAGCACTTAGCAGCTCCATCAGTCAAACAAATCAGTAACAGATTGTACTTTACGTGCTTGAGCATTGTCCTGCAAAATGATGGTCATGTCCTGCAGAAAGTGTCATCAGTTCTGTCTCTAAGCTGGTCGTAGGTTATATTCCCAAAATGAACAGCAAAGAGACAGAAATGATGACACTTTCTGCAGGATCTAGTCATCATTTCGTAGGACAATGCTCAAGCACGTAAAGTACAACATGTTACTGATTTGTTTGACTGATGGGGCTGCTAAGTGCTATACCACCTACTGCACTCCTCTGACTTGAGCCCTCGTAAGTTCAACTCGTTTTCTAAACTGAAGGTTACAATTAACGGCATTCGCTTCAGACCTGTTACAGATTCGTCGGGTTATAGACCACGCTGCTCGAACTGTAAACACAACTGGTCCTGCTAAGAGTATCCTCGGATTCCGCATCGCTGGCAACAAGTTATACACAATGCTGTTGACTACTTTGAAGGTCAGTAAAACTTTGAAAAACGTATCTACTTTGTACGTGCTGTAAATAAATAGTTGCCACTATTAAAGTTCCAACCCTCGTATGTTATAATAAGAATGTTAATATTGTTAGATGAAAATAGATGAATCTGAGAATCTGGTTACCATCTGCCATGGGATAATCTTTAAAACAGCGTCTGTGAGGACTAGTGGTAACCAGCAAAAACGACAAAATCGCCGAAAACTTTTAGATGTCATAAACCTGATGCCAGTCACAAAACCAGCATTAATTTAAACTACTTACTTTTTTATTGAAGTAAACGACGGTAGTAGTTTAGTGCCTCTGCCCATCATCAGGCAGCCATTAACAATCAAATTGTTCTACTGTTAAAAAACTAATTATTTTACTGTGATTATGTGAAATTCTGCAGGAATCTGCTCATATTTAGCGACTGGTATACGTGAGTTGTTTATTTAGACTGGATTAAGGGTGAAGAACCATTATTTTGTAACTGTACTTACAAAATTTTGCATCGTGAAAGTGATTTCAGTGATGTTATTTCACTTTTGGTTAGGTCCTATGAGAGAAAGCATTCGGAGAAGTGGATAACTTCGGCGATAACGTAACAGAAACCTATTGACAAAGTCTCTCGGGTCATCGTGAGGCACTCAAGACTGACTAACGTATTCTAGGTTCTTACCAGTGACCGTGATTGTTCTGCCAGTAAGTTGTTTCTGGTTCCGAGTGTCATCTGGCAGAATTAATGCTTCTTGGGACATGACGTGAGAGCGAGGCCATGAATTCAGTCTCTTGCGAGGAGACAAAGACGTGATTGGCATTATGGGTAAAGCTGAGTGGAGCAGTTTCTCTGAAGCGAACCGCCAAAAACATGATGGTAATCGTGGTTGAATAAGATTCCGTATGGAGAGTTACAGTGTTGGAAAGCGGAAGTGTCCTACGACCGTCTCCGAAAAATAGAATCGTCTGCTTGAATGTTTGTTAAAATGAATCATAACTTCAATACGATGTAGTTACCGATGCTTCCATGACGATTCGTGAAACTACTACACGCACACATTTTGTTGCATTTCGCCAACTTACTCATAGCATTCGACCCTGGAATACAGTCAGCGCTCCATCACTGTGGACGAAGCTATCTACGAAGAAATGTCCGATTAAACTCACTCACATACATGATCAACCGATGTCCCAATTTCTGCGTAGATTTCTCCCAGACTTAACAAAATTCTGACGTGAGCTTTTTTAAACTTTTGAATTGAAATTCGCTAAGAGTATAAACAGTTATTACAGGTATTTGTAATAAAAAATTCTTTCGCATGTTTAGCCCGAATAATAGATTGTATGTTTCTATCGTCACCCATTTTATAGCTACAGAAACCATCCAAGGTGATAATATTGCTTTCTGCTCAGCATTTAAGATGTAACCAAAGTCTTTTAATTCAGGATATTTCTCTGAATACTTTTCTAGGTTAATGTGAGCCGTGAATCTTCTGGTACCTTCGGCGAGCATCTTGATGTTCTGGTCATCATTCCAAAAACTTGTTTGATGTAGCTCTGGACGTTGATCTATGCTGTGCAACCTTCTGGATCTTTGCGTAACTACCACAACTTGCATCCATTTGAACCCGCTTGTTGTATTCAAGTCATGGTCTGACTCTACAGATATGGACCCCACATTCCCTTCCATTATCAAAGAGACTATTCTTTGATGCCTCAGGCTGTGTCCTATCAGCCGATCCGTTCTTTTACTCGGGTTATGTCACAAATTTATTTCTTCCCCACAACGACCTATATTTCGTTTATTTCAACTAGCCATAAACACACAGTCTGTGGAAGTAATCAATGAAACAAAGTCAGTATCATGTACAAGCTGATACAGCCGCTGTACCTTGACCAGATCACACATACCGCTATGGACTACTGCCTAACCCGGTTCCAGAGAATGGAATGAAGTGCTAATCACTATAACCAAAAGTACTATAGGAAACCCAAACGAAAACCATAGTTTCATGTAAATGTTTCCAGGTATTTCACATGCGCCATATTTTTATATTAAGGCGTTTAGTAACTGTTAATCTCTACAAAAATGTTTTTACTGGATTATGTCTGCATAAGTCATGGCAGATGTACGAACCTTGTCGAAGGCATCGTCAAAATATTGAGCTGGTTTAGTACCTGGGTTAAACCCTTATTCTGGAGGTTGATTTTGCTGTATGACGATCTCAAGTTCCGATTTCTTGGACTACACTACCGTTGAAAGACCTGAGAGCTCCCCACGAATACATGAAGTGTACGCACAGGAAGCGGCTACTCGCGTACTGCAGTGTATATGACACTCGAGGCTGTACAAGCTAGAGGGAAAGTGAAGAGCAGTTTAGTGTAGTGCATCACAGAGTAAAGTGCAGGGCAGAAGAATATGTTACAGAGACGTGTAAATGAGGCGGTGGGTCCGAAAACGGGTACGTAAACTGATGTTACGAAATTGCAAAATGTTTCTGGTCAAGGCTCCCGAAAATGTTTAATTTCTTTGTTTGTAGTAAAGCCAACGAAAAACTTGGAACAGATAGCTGTTGAAAGTAGGAATATAAATAAATAAAATCTTTAATTCCGGATGGAATAAGTACCAAAATGGTTGTTTGTGCTAAAATGGTGGTAACACATTTGCTACCGTGAAATAATGAGTCTAATATAACTGAATTAATACAGAATCAGATCATAAGTACTTCGGGTGGAGATTGGTTCCAAAGGAAAATCAGAACCATCAATCGCATATTTATATTGGTCACGTACGTCAAGTATTGAATTGGTGGATGATGTCAGAGAAAACTCGGAGAAAATTATGACTATATTCTACGATTATGCCCTGTGGGCACGAAGAAATTTCATTAAGCCAGCTATACAACTGAGGCGCACGTGTTGGCAAGAATACGCAAGGAAAAAGAAATCTTATGATATATTCCATGAAACGTTCCAAAAAACCTTTTTTTTTAATTTACATCACTTGGTTAGGCCATACATTCACGAATAAATAGTATTCATGTTGCCAGCAATAAACATACATGAAGTTTTAGATTCGGTGAGGATAATACTACGATATCCCCAGCGGTCACTAAAGCTTAATGAAAAGTTAAGGAAGCTACTCGATATCCCTGCTTCTCTTGGAAGACAAGAATTTAATTAGAAATTAACTGAATATTCATCATCAAACATTGAAATCTGGGGAGATAAAAGTGGATGTTCGGCGAAGGAGATTAAAAAGTAGTGCCGGTCACGCATTACGTGTCTACCGTCTAAGAGCATGTGGCGTACGAAGGACCCATTGTCTCTCAAAATCACTAAGTGTGGATTGATGAGTACTTGATAAAGTGCCAGCATACGAAACCAGATGTCCCGTGTCCGATGCTGTGACAGTCCTGCGATTTTTGTCAGTCGCGTATCACTCATTGTACCTCTGTAAATGTTTATTGTAAAAAAATTCCAGGTTGTATCGTGGTTAGGATTCCACGTTAAACTGTAGGTTTTCAATAGCTGGCGGGGTTAATCAATTCAAAGAGCGGAGAAAGGCTACTGTGTGCAAACTTCAACAGTATCCCGGCTAGTAAATCACGGTCGTATTCGAACCAGTCCTCCGACTGACGGTAGCTCCACCTTTAAGGATATTAGGAAATTACTAAATATGCAGAGGGGGCTGAATAGCAGATTAAAACCAAACAGAACAGGGAAGGAGGTGACTAAAGTCAAAATAGGGCTATAGGTACCTACGTGAGAACATTCCATTGAGGATTAAACCAAATGTTATCTACTTGAATTGAAATTTAAAAAGGAAATTCATTTTGGTCCTACTTACAAACAGTCGATGGATCGAAGTAGTCACTTCTGTTGCCCTTTGACCATTATGAATATAGATATCGATAAAATGCCCCCCCCCCCATCCCCCATGAACCATGGACCTCGCCGTTGGTGGGGAGGCTTGCGTGGCTCAGCGATACAGATAGCCGTACCGTAGGTGCAACCACAACAGAGGGGTATCTGTTGAGAGGCCACACAAACGTGTGGTTCCTGAAGAGGGGCAGCAGCCTTTTCAGTAGTTGCAAGGGCAACACTCTGGATGATTGACTGATCTGGCCTTGTGACACTAACCGAAACGGCCTTGCTGTGCTGGTACTGCGAACGGCTGAAAGCAAGGGGAAACTACAGCTGTAATTAATCTCGGGGGCATCCAGTTTTACTGTATGGTTAAATGATGATGGCGCCCTCTTGGTTAAAATATTCCGGAGGTAAAATAGTCTCCCATTCGGATCTCCGGGCGGGGACTGCTCAGGAGGATGTCGTTATCAGGAGAAAGAAAACTGGCGTTCTACGGATCGGAGCGTGGAATGTCAGATCCCTTAGTCGATCAGGTAGGTTAGAAAATTTAAAAAAGGAAATGGATAGGTTAAAGTTAGATATAGTAGGAATTAGTGAAGTTCGGTGGCGGGAGGAACAAGACTTTTGGTCAGGGGAATACAGGGTTATAAATACAAAATCAAAGAGGGGTAATGCAGGAGTGCGCATAATAATGAATAAAAAAAATAGAGGTGCGGGTAAGCTACTACAAACAGCATAGTGAACGCCTTATTGAGGCCAAGACAGACACGAAGCCCGCGCCTACTGCAGTAGTATAAGTTTATATGTCAAATAGCTCTGCAAGTGACGAAGAAATTGAAGATATGGATGATGAAATAAAAGAAATTATCCAGATAGTGAAGGGACACGAAAATTTAATAGTCATGGTTGACTGGAATTCGCTAATAGGAAAATGGAGAGAAGGAAACGTAGTAGGTGAATATGGATTGGGGCTAAGAAATGAAAGAGGAAGCCGCCTGGTAGAATTTTGCAAATAGCACAACTTAATCATAGCTAACACTTGGTTCAAGAATCATAAAAGAAGATTGTATACATGGTAGAAGCCTGGAGATACTGACAGGATTCAGACAGATTATGTAATGGTAAGACAGAGATTTAGGAACCAGATTTTAAATTGTAAGACATTTCCAGGGGCAGATGTGGACTCTGACGAAAATCTATTGGTTATGAACTGTAGATTAAAACTGAAGAACCTGCAAAAAGGGGGGGAATTTAAGGAGATGGGACCTAGATAAACTGACTAAACCTGAGGTTGTACAGAGTTTCAGGGAGAGCATAAGGGAACAATTGACAGGAATGGGGGAAAGAAATACCGTAGAAGAAAAATGGGTTGCTTTGAGAGATGAAGTAGTGAAGGCAGCATAGGATCAAGTAGGTAAAAAGACGAGCGTTAGTAGAAATCCTTGGGTAACAGAGGACTTACTGAATTTAATTGATAATAGGAGAAAATATAAAAATATAGTAAATGAAGCAAGCAAAAAGAAATACAAACGTCTCAAAAATGAGATCGACAGGAAGTGCAAAATGGCTGAGCAGGGATGGCTAGAGGACAAATGTAAGGATGTAGAGGCTTATCTCACTAGTGGTATGATAGATACCGCCTACAGGAAAATTAAAGAGACGTTTGGAGAAAAGAGAGCCACCTGTATGAATATCAAGAGCTCAGATGGAAACCCAGTTCTAAGCATAGAAGGGAAAGCAGAAAGGTGGAAGGAGTATACAAGGTGTTACAAAAAGGTACGGCGAAACTTTCAGGAAACATTCCTCACACACAAAGAAAGAAAATATGTTATGTGGACATGTGTCTGGAAACGCTTACTTTCCATGTTAGAGCTCATTTTATTACTTCTATTCAAATCACATTAATCATGGAATGGAAACACACAGCAACAGAACGTACCAGCGTGACTTCAAACACTTTGTTACAGGAAATGTTCAAAATGTCCTACGTTAGCGAGGATACATCCATCCACCTTCCGTCGAATGGAATCACTGATGCGCTGATGCAGTCCTGGAGAATGGCGTATTGTATCACAGCCGTCCACAACACGAGCACGAAGAGTCTCTACATTTGGTACCGGGGTTGCGTAGACAAGAGCTTTCAAATGCCCCCATACACGAAAGTCAAAAGGGTTGAGGTCAGGAGAGCGTGGAGGCCATGGAATTGGTCCGCCTCTACCAATCCATCGGTCACCGAATCTGTTGTTGAGAAGAGTACGAACACTTTGACTGAAATGTGCAGGAGCACCATCGTGCGTGAACCACATGTTGTGTCGTCCTTGTAATGGCACATGTTCTAGCAGGACAGGTATAGTATACCGTATGAAATCATGGCGGTGAATCAAGGAAGTACAGTACATACTGACGAAACTAAAATGAGCTCTAACATGGAAATTAAGCGTTTCTGGACACATGTCCACATAAGATCTTTTCTTTATTTGTGTGTGAGGAATGTTTCCTGAAAGTTTGGCCATACCTTTTTGTAACACCCTGCATAGAGGGTCTATACAAGGGCGATGTACTCGAGGACAATATTACGAAAATGGAAGAGGATGTAGATGAAGATGAAGTGGCAGATACGATACTGCGTGAAGAGTTTGACAGAGCACTGAAAGACCTGACTCGAAACAAGTCCCCGGGAGTAGACAACATTCCATTAGAACTACTGACGTCCTTGGGAGTGCCAGTCCTGACAAAACTCTACCATCTGGTGAGCAAGATGCATGAGATAGGCGAAATACCCTCAGACTTCAAGAAGAATATAATAATTCCAATCCCAAAGAAAGCAGGTGTTGACAGATGTGAAAATTACCGAACTATCGGTTTAATAAGTCACGGATGCAAAATACTAACGCGAATTCTTTACAGACGAATGGAAAACCGGTAGAAGCTGACCTCGGGGAAGATCAGTTTGGATTCCGTAGAAATATTGGAACACGTGAGGCAATACTGATCATACGACATATCTTAGAAGCTAGATTGAGGAATGGCGAACCTACGTTTCTAGCATTTGTAGACTTAGAGAAAGCTTTTGACAATGTTGACTGGAATACTCTCTTTCAAATTCCCAAGGTTGCAGGAGTTAAATACAGGAAGCGAAGGGCTATTTACTATTTGTACAGGAACCAGATGGCAGTTATAAGAGTCGAGGGGCATGAAAGGGAAGCAGTGGTTGGGAAGGGAGTGAGACAGGGTTGTAGCCTCTCTCCGATGTTATTCAATCTGTATATTGAGCAAGCAGTGAAGGAAACAAAAGCAAAGTTCGGAGTAGGTATTAAAATCCATGGAGAAGAAATAAAAACTTTGAGGTATGCCTTAGGCATTTTAATTCAGTCAGAGACAGCAAAGGACTTGCAAGAGCTGTTGAACGGAATGGACAGTGTCTTGAAGGAGGATATAAGATGAATATCAACGAAAGCAAAACGAGGATAATAGAATGTAGTCGAATTAAGTCGGGTGATGCCGAGGGAATTAGATTAAGAAATGAGACACTTAAAGTAGTAAAGGACTTTTGCTATTTGAGGAGCAAAATGGCTGATGATATAAAATGTAGACTGGCAATGGCAAGCAAAGCGTTTCTGAAGAAGAGAAATTTGTTAACATCGAGTATAGATTTAAGCGTCAGGAAGTCGTTTCTGAAAGTTTTTGTATGGAGTGTAGCCATGTATGGAAGTGAAACTTGGACAATAACTAGTTTGGACAAGAAGAGAATAGAATCTTTTGAAATGTGGTGCTACAGAAGAATGCTGAAGATTAGATGGGTAGATCATATAACTAATGAGGAGGTATTGAATAGGATTGGGGAGAAGAGAAGTTTGTGGCATAACTTGACTAGAAGGACGGATCGGTTGGTAGGACACGTTCTGAGGCATCAAGGGATCACCAATTTAGTATTGGAGGGCAGCGTGGAGGGTAAAAATCGTAGAGGGAGACCAAGAGATAAATACACTAAACAGATTCAGAAGGATGTAGGCTGCAGTAGGTACTGGGAGATGAAGAAGCTTGCAAAGGATAGAGTAGCATGGAGAGCTGCATCAAACCAGTCTCAGGACTAAAGACCACAACAACAACAACATCGATATAGCTGAAGTACTTAAAGGTGTCTTCTAAGGGTGATGAACCGAATTCTTATCTTCTAACACTGAATGGATATGAAAATGACAGGTACAAGTATAAGAGAATCCGGAATTGAAAAACAGCTGAAGATGCAGCCTGAACGAACTCTCGATGTGGCCTGATGTGGAGTCCATTGTATTACACTCCGAATATCTGGGATAAATGACCTGTCTCTCGTAATAGTGCAACGTAGATCGAGTGAAAACTAATTATGCTACCTGATAGTAAGGATGTGCAAGTCCGTACAGTCGTTAAAGAAGGTGTCAGGACATATGCGATGACCTACGCACTTGTGCCAACATGCTGCAGAATTCTGAGACACAATCTGTATTCTTATATTCCGTTTTTGGAATCTGGCAGTCAATAAGAAGATCGTTTGTGTTCGTGTCAGCTTACTCTGTTCATTACGTTTATGATATGCAAAAAATAAATAAATAAATAAATAAATAAAAAATAAAAATAAATAAATTAATTAATTAAAAATAAAAATAAATAAATAAATAAATAAATAAGTCAGAAAGCGGGCTAAAAGGTTATGATACATCCTTTGACTTCGATAAAACCTGAAGTCTCACCTAGTAAGTAAAATATGTATGTACACACGGCGTAAAGAATAGGATACGCCATTTGCGCGAAGACTTAGTATTTAACGTAACCAAGTTTTTCGTTAGAAACGGAAGTTACGTCAGGAGGCCATGAAGAGAAATCGAGAGTACAGTACCACTTCATGGGATAACTTGAAGACTGAAAGTCGCACACTAGAAAAGTCAATATATCATGATTGTGTAGACGAGTTTTGTCGCTGGTGACCTGCATAGAGACACCATGCTAGTCTTCGACTATTACGAATACACTGTCTTTACTTGCCTACCTGAATTTTGGTGGAGTGACTGTCTCACAATCCAGTATAAGCGCTGCTCAGTTTTCAGCTGCGTGCTTGAGTAGAGAGCCAGACAGAGCACACCTGCATTACGGGAAGCGCTAGGACCAGATGCATTACGACGGCGCTGCCTGAACTATTTCCATGAATTTCTTAGATGTTTCATTTCAGTGCAGATTTTTTTACGCCGCATCATACAGAAGTTTGTGGTGAGATTGTTGCTTGCATGAACGTATTAGCAAAATGTTTCTTAGCAGAATTTTCAGCTTTATAGACGTACAATCCTAGCGACCAAGGTTAAATTTGTTATTCAAGGCGAGATGCTTTGTTCAATGTTCAAGGAAGAATATCGGTATTTCATTTGTTCACCCGTGCATGTAGCCCATGGTACACGTTGCTAAGCCACTTATTCATTATTACTACAGGAATTTTAATTTATATCGTGTTCCTTTGCGTTCTAACTTCAATGCTTAGTGGAACTATCCTTCGCGTTGACCATTAGATGGCATATGTAATTTTTAACCCTGCTACAGCAGTTTCTCACTTGTGTATTGAATAATAGCAAGTGTTTCTCTAAATTTCTGCTCCGTCACTTTGACGCCACAGTCATTCCTGGAAATTAACAGATTTTCTTGGGATATTACCATGTGTTCATGTATTCTTATTTAAATTGGTAGCTGATGAATGAGCAGTTGACTAGGCACTTGGGCTTCCAACAGCAGAAATATTTTATAATTCCTTGCAGGAGTTTTACTGCAGGCATGAGGTAGTTTTGTGTTGCTGCGAATTCCTCCTGATACTGAATATGTTGGTATTGATTATTGTAGTTCATGTTAATTGCAAACATATATTACACTGTACTAAGTTAGGTTTCTCATTCTCTTTGGACGTATCCTCTGTTATGAAAGGGTATAAATGTACTTGCAGAGCTCCAGTTAAATTACTCGTTGCACTATGAAGGTTTACCCTTCATCTGAGTGCATCAGTCATATTGAAATCATATAGTGTCACATTTATTTCATGGGTCAAACTTACGTATATAATGGGGGAATATTCTCCGGGCAAATTTACTGAAGTTATTTGTATTATGGACTCATCTTAGTTCGAAAAGAGAAGATGGAGGCTTTTAAGCTGAATTGCGCTTCATTCAAAAGCTGGCACGTGAACTACAACACGAATAAATGTAATTTAAAACAACTGAAACGCTGCCATAAATAACGTGAATACAAATCTTGTTCCTAACTGCTAAAAATCATTTTTGTTTCAACGCAGTCCGCGGTTGAAATAATGTTTTTAATGACAATAATCTACATCAATATCTGCCTTTATTGATTATTGCAAATTTCCCTTTTCCTTTATCCCTGTTACAAAGATTCGGCTGTGTAATCATTTTCAGGTATATCGTATAATGCGGCCAAAGAACGTATTCTAGATGCAGTCAAAACTTAAGTAACTCAGATACTTTCGTTGATAGGGTTGCACAATGCGATTGTAAGTGACCACACTGCCGGAACTGCGCAGTACTGAAACGGCTAAATAAAAAGATATTTTAATCCAAATTTCGGTAGATATTGAGGCAGAGTATTTTCTTTTTAAAAACAGGGTAAGAATGTTGTTCAGGTTGTAAATGCGTCAATGCAAAGAAGCTATGGACTGCAATTTATTGACTGGTGCTCATGCCGACGACACTGAACGTTTCATGAGTGAATAGTTATCGAATAATTTGGAATTGAGGATGCTAAGATAACGTTTAATGTGAAACAGATTTGACTTAGTTCCACACTACAACACTCGGTTATGTTAACAGCGCTGCAAACACACTTTTCATAAAACAGTTGCACAAATACTGTAGCCATAAGTGACAATTCTCCTGAAACAGCGGGCCGTTTGTTTTTATGCACCGCGTTAGTTCATTTTACGAATCAGGTGTGCGAATGAGAGAGTGTGAAGAGATCACACATTTTATACTGATATTTGGCTTTCCCATCCAGTGAAGGGTAACGGAAACTAAACCGAATTTACAGCAGAGACTACTGTTTCAGTCAGATTATGACGTCATTGCAATGCGCGTGCCTAGTCATGCTGGAATTTCAACGCCAGGTGGTGCTCATTGATAGTTACCTTTGAAATACGAATGACTACTTATTCTTGAACCGAGTAAATTTCTTTTATGAATGCATTCCTGTTTGATATCCTTAACTGATTGATGTGGCAAGACAGTACTTAACATGTTGATGTAGATTCTAATGTTTTCCTCAACTGCTGGATTATGTCGGATAGAAAGTGCTTTACAAGAGCATGGTGAAATGGTTCGGATTTGACAGAAAAAACTTATTTTCTATTCCGTGGTAAATATGCACATACTTTTCTACACAGAGCTCATGTTGGCCATTGTGTAATGTCCACTTTTTTTCCTCAATATACTGAGCGAATTTTTCACTCTGTAGGTTATCGGCGCAAGTAGGCTGTTTATGTGTTTGTATGTTGGCAGCACTATGTAGCGCTTTGCATTAATGACTCTGACAGCGCTGTGCGCACTCTCTAAGAGACTCTGTGGCTGGTCGGATACCGTTGGAGGTGAACAGCCAGCAGTGTTGGAAGTTGGGAGTGAGTAGTCAGCAGTGATGGAGGTTAGAGGTTAATAATTAGCAGTGTTGGAGGTTTGCAGTATTAGCGCCAGTAGACGGTCTGAATTCGTATCCGTCATGGATGGTTCAAACGGCTCTAAGCACAATGGGACTTAACATCTGAGGTCAACAGTCCCCTAGACTTAGAACTACTTAAACCTAACTAACCTAAGGACATCAAACGAATCCATGCTCGAGGCAGGATTCGAACCTGCGACCTTAGCAGCAGCGTGGTTCCGGACTGAACCGCCTAGAACCGCTCGGCCACAGCGGCTGGTTACTGATGAACTGGTTGTCACATGATTAAGGTAAAATCTGCTAAATACATTGTTTGCTCGGCAACAAAATCTTTCCTTGGCTAGCCACACGTGTATTAGTAGTTGGAGCCGAAAGTTGTTAGAAACATTTATTTAGCTGGCTTTATTGGTGTTTGCTGCATTGCTATATTTCGTGTCATGAAGATTTTCTGTGAGGTACGTGACTTATGATATATATGTGTTACTGTTAGGATTTCTTCTAATTCAAGGCCATTCTTTTGTATTAATTATTTGAAATCAGATGATCATTTTTTGAGCAGTCAGATTGTGTTGCGCTAGAATATTGTGGGTCAGTGTTGAAATGATAAAGACAAGCAAAGAGGCCGTGCGTTCTGTTTCACTCAGCAGCTGAAGAACATTGAGTAAGCATTCAGAAGTTTAAGTAAAAAAATCTATTAAGATGTTTCACAGTGTGTGGCGCAAAGATCTGGGAAGGATTCAATTTGAATTCCCCGCCACATGGAAGTTCCATCGGAGGCCGTGACTTGCGTTGTTGAAAGCCATAGGCATCTAGTAAACAGTCGGAACCTCAAAATGCCCAGGCAAGTGCGGCGTACAACCGAAGAGTCGCGATTATCGAAAGCCTTTGCAATGGGCGTTCGCCCAACGAAATAATTCGATTCTTCGGGTACCCAATATCCGCTTTGTACGATATTGTGGCCAAGTATAATGCTTTGGAGAAGCCTGGGCTTCACGTCCTAGGTGTTGTCTCGAGTGAGGGTTATATCATGACACCACATTCCTTTGAAAAGGGACAAACTGCCACGAAAGGAGTTTATGTGCAAGTTTTGACGAATTCGCGAAATCGTAACTATGGCCTCCGGGAGACATTATGTCTTTCAGCAAGACGGTGCACCGGCTCATACGAGCCATTTAGTACAAAATTGGCTCTCGGACAACGTTGACATGCACTGATCAAAGGAGTTCTGGAGTCGAAAGAGTTACCAATAAGACGAAGCATCCAAACGTCGCATCTCTACGCACCGCTGTCGAAGCAGCATTAGCGAATATGAACAGAACTGTTTTAAAGAGTGGATGCGATCGCTTCAGGACAAGATTGGAGGCGGTCATTGCGGCTGGAGGGGTTAGATCGAGTAATGTTGCTCTTGAAAGGTGCCACTACTTATATGTAAATGGATTTTTATTTTCATTTCGATTTTGTCTTATTAAACTTGGTTTCAAAAAAGTTAGATTTCTCTGGATTTAAGCGCAGCACCCTGTATCACTCCACATAAAAGAGAGGTACTGCTTATCTGGAGCTGTGAGGATGAGTCGACAGATGAGCGTCGATAGTTCAGTCTGCACTCTTTGAGAGTGTTTCTGTGGTAATGAGTGGACCCTTATTCTAAGACAGTGCACAACGGTGTTTAAGCTGTAAACAAATTGGTTTTAATGCTCAATCTTTATCAAAGAAATACACAAATTTACACAGTTTGTAATGTGACAGTGCTAGGACAGTTGTCGAGATAACACACCTAGTCCTGACTACGAAATGACTCTAAACATAACAATATCAAACCAGAAGTTTATTTACAAAATTTATCTTACTGCTGCACCATTAAGTTGGCCAATATTACAACAAATCATCCGATTCCGGCTCTACGTTCGGTACTATTTAGGATGACACTCAAGTCTTGGAGGATGGTTAGTTTTTGTGACAATCTGAGCAAAAGATTAATCAAGGTTACTCGAGTTCATAGTGGACCGAAGATGGTGAACCAACAAGTGTATGCCTCAGCTCATGCTATTTCACCTTAGCTGTAATGAACTGTCGTTTCCATGGCTGCTGTTGTCCTCTGAAATTCCTAAAAAAGCTAGTCAAAACCTTTGCTGACTTTTTTAAGCGGAAACTCTCCTATGTTTCTCGCTAGATGAGAAAACATCCTCTCATCCCTAGTCTTGGAATATGGCGATATGCATGCACAAATGGCTGGAGCAGCGTGCATATTACAATGCCCTCTCAGTTCTCACAAGAACAATTAACTATGTGGCTGGTTCGTTTCTCCACTGTTGGAGCTCAACGACGCTGCAGCTGATATCTAGCCGAATGTCTGCATCGTACAGAGCGTTATGTGTCCCGTTCTGCACTTGATGCCAGTTCAGAGGAGAGTCCACAAAATTTTCGATCTTGTCTTTCTCGTAGTAAAACTGTCCCCACTGTTTGTCCTTTCGTGTTCCATGTCATTGATTTTTCCGACCAATAGGAGCGTTCCTCTTTTTTTGTTGGAACTCTCTCTGCCAATCGCAACGGTCCTACCATTAAACTGCATCAAAATCTCGGTACTTTACTCCTTCCTAGTTCGTTTCCCCAACCAGACATTTTGTACCCACTCCGGACTCCAGAAGTTAACATGCGTCCATCAGGAGTATACCACGTGCTGTTCACGTGATCAACCGCATAACTGGTTTGTTTGTATCTATTTAGAAATTCCGCAACGCAGCTTTCTAAGGCTTCTTTCTGTACATCTCTAGTGGCCCGCTACTTGCCCTCCTGGCTGAGTTACCTGGCCCGCTCATTGACTCTCGCCACGGGACGCCTTTAAGAGCTTTCCATTGTACTTGCATGATGCGCACCTCGCGCTTGCTTCCAAATTCACCGTTCTCTCCAACCGCTTGTTTCACCTTTTGCTCATTAAGATGCAGTATATAGGTTCAGTGCGTTAATACCCTCGATTGAGTGCCATCTCTTTCCACTGAACACTGTACATTTTTATGGGAAAATCTGTCGAAGTAATTCAGGTAACATATAGGGTTATTACAAATGATTGAAGCGATTTCACAGCTCTACAATAACTTTATTATTTGAGATATTTTCACAATGCTTTGCATACACGTACAAAAACTCAAAAAGTTTTTTTAGGCATTCACAAACGTTCGATATGTGCCCCTTAGTGATTCGGCAGACATCAAGCCGATAATCAAGTTCCTCCCACACTCGGCGCAGCATGTCCCCATCAATGAGTTCGAAAGCATCGTTGATGCGAGCTCGCAGTTCTGGCACGTTTCTTGGTAGAGGTGGTTTAAACACTGAATCTTTCACATAACCCCACAGAAACAAATCGCATGGGGTTAAGTCGGGAGAGCGTGGAGGCCATGACATGAATTGCTGATCATGATCTCCACCACGACCGATCCATCGCTTTTCCAATCTCCTGTTTAAGAAATGCCGTACATTATGATGGAAGTGCGGTGGAGCACCATCCTGTTGAAGGGTGTAGTCGGCACTGTCGGTCTCCAGTTGTGGCATGAGCCAATATTCCAGCATGTCCAGATACACGTGTCCTGTAAGGTTCTTTTCGCAGAAGAAAAAGCGGCCGTAAACTTTAAACCGTGAGATTGCACAAAACACGCTAACTTTTGGTGAATTACGAATTTGTTGCACGAATGCGTGAGGATTCTCTACCGCCCAGATTCGCACATTGTGTCTGTTCACTTCACCATTAAGAAAAAATGTTGCTTCATCACGGAAAACAAGTTTCGCACTGAACGCATCCTCTTCCATGAGCTGTTGCAACCGCGCCGAAAATTCAAAGCGTTTGACTTTGTCATCGGGTGTCAGGGATTGTAGCAATTGTAAACGGTAAGGCTTCTGCTTTAGCCTTTTCCGTAAGATTTTCCAAACCGTCGGCTGTGGTACGTTTAGCTCCCTGCTTGCTTTATTCGTCGACTTCCGCGAGCTACGCGTGAAACTTGCCCGCACGCGTTCAACCGTTTCTTCGCTCACTGCAGGCCGACGCTTTGATTTCCCCTTACAGAGGCATCCAGAAGCTTTAAACTGCGCATACCATCGCCGAATGGAGTTAGCAGTTGGTGGATCTTTGTTGAACTTCGTGCTGAAGTGTCGCCGCACTGTTATGACTGACTGATGTGAGTGCATTTCAAGCACGACATACGCTTTTTCGGCTCCTGTCGCCATTTTGTCTCAATGCGCTCTCGAGCGCTCTGGCGGCAGAAACCTGAAGTGCGGCTTCAGCCGAACAAAACTTTATGAGTTTTTCTACGTATCTGTAGTGTGTCGTGACCATATGTCAATGAATGGAGCTACAGTGAATTTATGAAATCGCTTCAATCATTTGTAATAGCCCTGTATTTACCTTCCCATTACAATGTATAAAAACTCTCATGTAAGGTGCTATATTTACCTTCATTTAATTTGCCACTTACAAGTAGTTAGAATTAATAGGAGTATTAAGATTCTGGAGTATATGGAAAACATCCGCGTAAACTTGCTACAACTTCTCTCGTGGAACTACCTGGCCTTTGTGTTACTCGTGCCTGTCATTCCGCTGGGTTGAAGTGGTCTTGCCTGACCCACCTATGGATGGGGCATTGTCCCTGTCATGTGGCTGCCTGCTTCCGTGAGAAGACTTCCCAGACGGTGGTTCCAGTGGTGTGCAAAGAAATGTACACCACATTTTAAGACAGTGCATTTTATGTTGTGATAAACAGGCTGAAGAAAACTTACGTGGAGAACTGCCCTCTACGTTAACTGACGATGGGACAAGTGTGGCCAAGCATTTAATATTTTCGGCAATGTCTGGACTCTGGCTAAAGCTTTTACCCTGGAGATTTACTGTCGTGACTCACCCTTTTTATTCTAGCGATTAGCCAGCCACAACTATCCGCTATACTATTTTAATTATTTCTAACGCTTTTCCCTAGTTCTGGACCGAAAATAGAACATGCAAGATTGTTTTTCTAGCGCGAACGCGTGTTTTGCTGCGTTTTTGTTACTTTTAACTGTAGCTGAGGTTTCATAACTCTGTAAGTCGGATTTTATCGACATTTGTCTCATAATATATCGTACTGCTGCTTAGGACCATGCCCTCATATGCTCACAGCATCATATCATCATCATCATCAGCAGCAGCAGCATCATCACCACCATCATCATCAATCTTCGTTGGATACATGCAAATTCCTTCCACTAAGACTTTGCGTTTCGGAAAACATTGGACTCAATAATTGCTAAATCTGCCAAGTAGAGTTAGTTTTCTTACAATTTTCACTAAATCTCGAGTTTTCCCTTTACCATCGCACTTTTATCCCGCTGGAGGCTATACCGGGTGATCAAAAAGTCAGTATAAATTAGAAAACTGAATAAATCACGGAATAATGTAGATAGAGAGGTAAAAATTGACACAAAGGCTTGGAATGACATGAGGTTTTATTAGAACCGAAAAAAAACAAAGTTCACAAAATGTCCGACAGATGGCGTTGGACAGCAAAACGTCAGTGACTGCGCATGACAATCGTGTATAAAAGGAGCTGTAACGAGAGAGAGAATCAGATGCGCCAGCAGTCACAGCATGTTGACGTTACGTGAAAAGGCGCTTTTAATGAAGTTGTATTATCAGAATGGGGAATGTGCTAGTTTAGCGTTACGATCCTACCGCCATAGGAAGGGGAATCGAATGGGTAAAGGTCCGTTGACAAATTCAGCTGTGGCGAGAATGATTTCGAAGTTCGAAGCCACGAGTGGTTTAGACGATAGACCCCGTAGTGGCCGACCGAGCACAAGACGTAATGCTGCTGAGACAGTTCAGGAAGAAATGGAGACTGTAGCGGGTTGTTCTATGCACGGGGAAGTCGCACGTCGCACCAGCATTCCATACACTACTGTTATGTTGGCACTCAGGTGTACCCTCCGATGCTATCCGTACAATACCCGTCTGCATCATGAACAGTTACCTGGCGATTTAGTCAAGCGGAGGCCATTTGCGGTGTGGGCGTTCCAAAAGATGGCGAAAGATGACGATTGGTTGAGTAACGTTTTGTGCACCGACGAAGCTCATTTCAGGCTCCCAGGGTCTGTCAACGCCCACAACTGCAGAATTTGGGCTACCGAAAATCCTAGAACTGTCATCGAAACTCCATTGCACGACGAGAAAGTCACGGTATGGGTTGGCTTTACCACATATACCGTCATCGGGTCTTTTATCCTCCAGGAAATGCATGATTCTGGGTTTGTAACTGCCACCGTCACGGGTGAGAGGTACGCCGATATGTTACAGAATCACATCATCCCCAATCTGGCTGATAAACACCTGCTGGAAAGTATGATGTTTATGCAGAATGGCGCTCCACACCATATTGCTAGACGCGTGAAAGATCTCTTGCGCGCGTCGTTTGGTGATGACCGTGTGCTCAGCCACCACTTTCGTCATGTTTGGCCTCCCAGGTCCCCAGACCTCAGTCCGTGCGATTATTGGCTTTGGGGTTACCTGAAGTCGCAAGTGTATCGTGATCGACCGACATCTCTAGGGATGCTGAAAGACATCATCCGACGCCAATGCCTCACCATAACTCCGGACATGCTTTACAGTAATGTTCACAACATTATTCCTAGACTACAGCTATTGTTGAGGAATGATGGTGGACATATTGAGTATTTCCTGTAACGAACATCATCTTTAAGAAACTTCAACATGGCAGCGCGTCAGCAATCGTTGGTTAATATATTAAAAAACTAAAAACGCTTAACGCTAGGTGCTTTTCTCGCTATCGAGGCTGGTTTTTATTTTTTTAAAACATCATCTTTACTTTGTCTTACTTTGTTATGTTAATTATTGCTGTTCTGATCAGATGTAGCGCTATCTGTCGGACATTTTTTGAACTTTTTATTTTTTTTATTTTTTTATTTTTTATTTTTTTGTTCTAATAAAACCCCATGTCATTCCATGCATGTGTGTCAATTTGTACCTCTGTATCTACATTATTCCGTGATTTATTCAGTTTTTAAATTTATACTGACTTTCTGATCACCAAGTGTATATTTCCTTTTAAATATGTTTTAACATATCACCCTTTAGATCCAGAAGACCGTAGGTGTATTCACTGAAAACAACAAGGGAATTATGTTTTATATCTCAGATTTATTTCTTTGCGACGTGGCACTGAAATAATCTACAAAATATAACTTAAAATAATATCAATGTTCAACTAAAATTAACATACAGGGTGGTCAGAAAGAATCTGGAAAGCTGGTGAGGGTGTCGCAGGAGAGGATGTGACGAGATTTAACTGTAAAGAAAAAAAATTCTATACTTATCGCGGTTTCCGCGCTATTTAGCCGTGAAGATAAGCAATAGAGATTTTACGCGTTCAAATTCAAGCAGCCTGCCAAAGACAGCGTTGGTTTCCCCAAACCGAATAAAAGTAGTTTCTTTGCTGTGCTTTGCAGGAACGTCCTGTCGCAGTTTACCTTCCCAGAAGGTTTTTGAAGAACAGATGTGACGTTAGATTGGCATCTGTAATGCGTATCAATCAGAAAATAAAGATTTTGAAATTTAAACTGAAATACAGGTATTCCATTTGTTTGAACCCTAATTGTTAGTTGGGACACATCACAATGACCATCGACGGAACAGAAAATGGGAAACATAATTAAAAAATAAGAATATCGATGTTGAATTACCTCTACTTTCGAAATATAATGCAACGAAAAAATTTGCACCACACTAGAAAACATGAAGCCAACGGCCTTGCCGCGGTGGTAACACCGGTTCCCGTCACATCACCGAAGTTAAGCGCTGTTGGGCTGGGCTAGCACTTGTATGGTCGGGTGCACTCAGCCCTTGTGGGGCAAACTGAGGGGCTACTTGATTGAGGAGTAGCGGCTCCGGTCGGGAGTACTGACAATGGCTGGGAGAGAGGTGGGATGAACACATGCCCCTCCATATCTGCATCCGGTGATGCCTGTGGGCTGAGGATGACACGGCGGCCGATCGCCACCGTTGGGCCTTAATGGCCTGTTTGGACGGAGTTTAGTTTAGTTTCATTTTTAGAAAACAAGAATCGGACGTCATTAAGGAAATTTAGACTGCAAGGTTGAACCTTTCCTGTATAGTGCAAATGTCCGTGTAATGGCGTGAGGATCGCGCGCGGATGGCGCGCAAATCGACAAGTCCCCAAACTGATCTCCGTCTAACGTAATTAACACTGACACATCAAAATACTCTATTTGTCATCAGTGAAAAGTAGCAACATTATTTTGATGAATGAAACATAGTTTAAATCTAAATTTTAATTTATTATTTCCAATATACTACTAAGACATACAAGAGGTTACTCACTTAAAGGCAGAACAGCAGAAGCAGATGGTAGAAGGTGATACGTGCCTCTCTTATTCGAAAATCACGACAAAGATGGCTGTAGAATTATTTCAGTGGTAACGCGCAATTTTTCAGAATAAGAGAAAGTTATTAATTACACATCTGAGGTGTTCTGAATATACTAAACTGAAGCTCCTAACAAGGGAACCTCCCCATCGCACCCCCCTCAGATTTAGTTATAAGTTGGCACAGTGGATAGGCCTTGAAAAACTGAACACAGATCAATTAAGAAAACAGGAAGAAGTTGTGTGGAACTGTGAAAAAATAAGCCAAATTTACAAACTGATTAGTCCATGGGTAACATATGCAACATCTATGGCACTATCAGCTCAGGGGCGCCGTGGTCTCGTGGTAACGTGAGCAGCTGCCGAACTAGAGGTCCTTGGTTCAAATCTTCCATCGAGTGAAAAGTTTAATTTTTTATTTTCAGTTTATGTGACAAACTGTTATGTTTTCATCACTTTTTTGGGAGTGATTATCACATCCACAAGAAAACCTAAATCGGGAAAGGTAGAAGAATCTTTTCACCCATTCGCCAAGTGTACAAGTTAGGTGGGTCGACAACATATTCCTGTCATGTGGAACACTTGCCGTCACCAGTGTCGTATAGAATATATCAGACGTGTTTTCCTGTGGAGGAATCGGTTGACTTATGAGCTTGCCATCAAATGTTTTCGATTCCCATTGGAGAGGCACGTCCTTTCGTCTACTAATCGCACGGTTTAGCGATGCGATCGCAAAACACAGACACTAAACTTATTACAGTGAACAGAGACGTCAATGAATGAACGGACAGATCATAACTATGCAAAAATAAAGAAAGTAAACTTCTCACTCGAGGGAAGACTTGAACCAAGGACCTCTCGTTCTGCAGCTGCTCACGCTACCACGGGACCACAGCGCTCCTGAGCTCACGCTTTCCGTGATTTTGCCTATGTTGCCCATGGACTACTCAGTTTGAATATATTGCTTATTTTTTCACAGTTCCACACAACTTCTTCCTGTTTTCTCAATTGATTTGTGTTCAGTTTTACAAGGGCTATCCACTGTGCCAACTTATAACTAAATCTAAGGGGGGTGCGATGGGGAGGTTCCCTTCTAAGAAACTGCTATAGTCATGCGTAAGCAAGTACACAGACATGTAAGCAGGCAGAATACGGTGATGCACTGCGTATGGCAAAGCCAATATAAGAGAATGTCTGGCGCAGTTGTTAGATCGGGTACTGCTGTTACGACGGCAGGTTATCAAGATTTCAGTGAGTTTGACCGTGGTGTTATAGCCGACTCACGAGCGATGCGACACAGGGTGTCCGAGGTAGCGATGAAGTGGGGAGTTTCCCTTACGACCATTTCACTAGCGTACCGTGAAAATAAGGAATCTGATAAAACATCAGATCTCTGACATCGCCGCAGACGTAAAAAGATCCAGCAAGAACGAAACCAGCGACGACTGAAGAGAATCGTTCATCCTTGCAATGGTGAGGGGCGTGTGCTGTTGGAATGATATGGAACTCTCATACGTCTAGATACGACACCGACAGGTGACACATACGTAAGCATCCGGTCTAATGACCTGTATCTATTCACGTCCATTGTGTTCCGAAGGACCTGGGGAATTCCAGCAGAACAATGCGACACCCCACACGTCGAGAATTGCTACAGGAACACTCTTCTCACTCTTCTGAGTTTAAACACTTCCGCAGCCTACCAAACTCTCAAGATGTGAACACTATTGAGCATATCCAAGATGCCTTGCAAAGCGCAGCAGGATTCATGGTGTCACTTCCCTCCAGCACTACTTCAGACATTAGTAGAGTCCATGCCACGTCGTGTTGCGGCTCTTCAATGTGCTCGCGGGTGCCCTACACGATATTGGGCAGGTGTACCAGTTTCTTTGGCTCTTCATTTTATACCATCACACTGCTTTTTTTGGCATTTTGTAACGTTATCCTTCAGTTCTGCTTCAAACTACGTATCGACAGTCATGGAGCAACAGGTGGATAAGTTGTACCAAGCAGTGAACATAATCTTTGTTTTCTGACAACGCTTTTTGAATTACTTTTGTTCTCCGTGAGATGCACAGGCTACGGTAATATTTGAATCAAAAGCAGTCGACAAGCTGAGTTCTTGAGATACAGACACTTTGAACTCTGCCTTTCGATACAACCGGGATGACATTGCACCCATCTCGATACTATTTGCAGTTTATTCATTCGCGCAGCGTTAACAGTACAGCTGATGTTTCTGTGTGAAAAAGTTCAGTATGTGTTGTGTCATACTGGATTTTTATTAATCAAATTGTAGCGTGAAGTAATTTATGAGGAAAGATCAATTCCCATAATAAACAGCACAGTTTGTGATGTGTTATTAACTGTGAGAAATTAAATCACTTATAATGTGTATCGTAATCTTCTGCTGAAGAAAAACTTACAGTTATTATGGGGCTAAGTGAATCTGCTAATTACAGTTGGCCGATTGGTGATACGGATGTGGAGAGGATAGTACTGTAGTACTGTTAATATCACAGGAAGAGTGCTGTAATGTGATATGGCAATGTCGCACCACACTGATAGCCAGTGGACTGGAATGGAATTGGCGTTTTCTTATTTTAGTCTCATTGCGTATTTTGATTTAAAGCCAATCTTCTTTAAATGCTCGATGTTGAATCATGTGAATGCGCGGTTCATCTGCAGAGTTCACCAAGCTTAGTGCACAGACAGGATCTGACTTGTCTTCATAATGTTCCTGGATTGATCCGCACCTGGTTGGTTGCGAGCTCGTCGTATTGATTTCGTGACAAAGGAGGAAACACACAGATTATGTGATTTTTCCCAGGAAATATTAGCTTCTGTCTTGCTTGCAGCAGGACACTAGGCTTCCGCCCCTTACTTTAACTGCTTTTGGAGAGGCGTGAGGTTGTTGATCAACGTCTCTTCCTAATATATACAAATATGGAGGTAGATTACGTGTATTCGTCTTAAACCACTCCAAACCATAATCATAAATCGTTTTACTCATTGGTGAGTGTCGTGACCTCATTTGCTCATTGATTCTTAAGTAGTTAAAACATCAGACAGATGTCTCCATCCACAGGGATCTTCTGTCTTTCTTAATATGATGTGAAGAGGCAGGCTGGTACTCTTCTGCGCTTGATCCACCTATTTGTTCGCTGCTCACCCACGTTGTCGTCTGCCCTCAATTTTACCCTGCACCACTCCAAATATTGCATAAATATAGTTTCCTCACTTGATTTTGGTCAACTTTCTAACTCAGCATGCTTCTTGCACGAAACGTACTCGTATTTACCTGTTTGTGAGATAACGTAGAGTCGGAGCAGTACTTTAACGTTAACTAGTACGCATTGTTCTATATGGACCAACACAAAGTTTCAAGTCACCACGTGTTTCCTTGCATATTTTGATTAAGCATATGAGTAATGCAGCTTATAAGACACACAAAACGCAGCACAAAAGGAGGAATATACGTAATCGACCCTCGGTCTGGGGCACAAGTTCAACTTGTCACAGTAGTTAAGCATGGAGTATATGCCATTATTGAGTAGAAGATTTGTTAATTCGTAGTATGAAACGTACCACAGTCTGTCACACAACGTAATTTCATATAATATACAAAAATGTGGCCTGAGAGGTACTACATACCAACAATGACCTGTATCAAGGTATGGCATCGAGGGTGAAGGTGGGATGTCATCTTGTCACAGTTCACATAACAATAACCAAGGAACTTAATATTTCGATTATTTGTTTTCATGTAAAGTTAGTTACTCGATTTGTGCTGCAGATCAGAAGCAAAAAAGAGCTCTTCCCATACATAGGTGAATATGTTATAATGTATGGTCTTGTAATCCACAGCAATGGGACGAAAATCGATTTGGCGATGAAAGCTGTGCTGCTGGTGCGGGTGCTGCTGGTTTTGTGGGCTCCAGAGTGAAATGATGTTAAATGCAAAAACATCAGTGATGTGTGATATGGGCGTAAGGGGGACGGAAGTCGACAATTTTCATGTGAGTCGGGGCTCCATAATTCATTGTGTTTTTGTTCAGGAAATACTGCATCTACGTTGTTGGAAAGCTTAAAGCTTTTGCCGGACGAGTTGAGTCTTAGCTACCTGTTAATGAGAGCATTGTCTTTAGAAACACGTCTTTGTGATATGAAAAGTGCAGTGAAAGTGCACTGAATTTTATCGATAAAAACCGCTGTCCCACATCCGAATAAGTGATAGTATTACTACTGTTTCTCATATATGTAAATGATATGCCGTCTAATGTACAACAAGCAGAATTAGTTCATTTTGCAGATGACACCAGTGTTGTAATCACTCCCAGTATACGTACAGAAAAAGAAGAAATGATGAACAAAAGTTTCAAAAGTATCATTGACTGGATTTCTGCGAATGGTCTCACTCTGAATTTCACAAAGATACATCATATTTAGTTCTGCACTTCTAGTTGTACTACATCAGTGATAAGTTTAAAACATGGTGATATAATACATATTGTGGAAAGTTTCAAAATTCTTAAGTGTCCATGTAGGTGAGAATTTAAACTGGAAAAGTCACATTTTGGAACTCCTAAAACAACTTAGTTCAGCCACATTTACACTTAGAATCATAGAAAATTTTGGGGAGAGCGAAATCAGTAAGTTGACTTATTTTACGTATTTGCATTCAGTAACGTAATACGGAATAATTTTCTGGGGTAGCTCATCTTTGAGGAAGAAGGCTTCATTGTCCAGAAACGTGCAGTAAGAATAATATGTAGTGCTCAACCCGTGATCATCATGTAGACATCAGTTTAGAATAATATCTGGTGCTCAACCCACCATCACCTTGTAGACATCTGTTTAAGGAGTTGTGCATTCTGACTACTGCTTCGCAGTGTATTTATTCCCTCACGAAGAGTGTTGTAAATAATCCGCTACATTTCAAAAGATACAATGCGGTACACAATAACAATACTAGAAGTTAAAATGACATTCATTACTCAACATTAAGGTTGTCTGTAGCACAGAAAGAGGTGTACAACGCTGCAACAAAAAGTTTTGACCACTTACCCAGTGAAACAAAATGTCTAGCAGGCAGCAAGGTGAAATTTGAAAATAAATTGAAGAAGTTTCTCCTTGACAACTCCTTCTATTCCATGGAAGAATTTCTGTGTTTGTAATGTGTAAAAGGTGGTTGGTAAGAATTGCTAACTCAATCTGTATATCTTGTTCTCATTTCGTAGAAATAATAATAATAGTGATATGGTTATGCTTAGAGTAGAAATTAATTTGCAGTATGAACGTAAAATGACTCGTTCCACATCATGACGATTTATCGTGCAAAATGGTCCATGGAACATGATAGTAATTAACTAACTAACCAACTAACTTAAGAGTGTCCACTACAGAAGACTGAAGTGCTAAGTTTCTATACATATTGACTTTATTATTACTACATTGAATTAAATCGAAATTTGTACTTTATATCATTAAGGATTAAGGAAAATGTTACGAGGAAACAGAGCGTGCTGGAAAATCAGTCGGCTCTCGAAATTGGTGGGGGAGATATTGAACCTAACTTTTGATTTTTTCATGCTCATGCTGAGTTTGATCAAGGGCACGCAATATGTGATTTTATACAATATTTGTAACTAGAGAGACACCATTAAGTGTTCACCAGCTTAAGTGTCTGGACATTATCGAAGTTCAAGGGAACAGTTGTTTCGGCTGGCCCCAATGAATGATATTTAAAGGTACTCCTATATCATTTCATAACACATTAACCGGAATCCACATTGCAAATGGAAAAGGAATAACAAGAAGAAAAGTCAATGCCATGTATGTTACACAGACTAGAGCAACGTCAGCTTCCGGTTCAGTACAAGTAAGTGCTTCATTCAAATGCAGTTGCCTGTATGACTCGTCCGTCAAAGTAAGTCTGCGGTTGTGTCAGCGCAGCCCGTAGTGGGATAGACTGTTGACTAAACACAGAGGTGACTAGCACGCTGTTACCACAAATGGGAATACCCACGGAAATGCATCGACACTGCCAACTACCTTTGACCTGTTTTAATCGGGGGGCATATACCTGAAGACTGCTGATTTATTTTAAATATATGTTGTTATTTTCGGTAAATCACATGATCGTATCCATTAATAACTTTTATATAGTATACTAATTAGAAAAGATAAAAAGTATATATCGGTATAACCGAATTTCTGACTTAGATCGGTTGAACGAGGATAGTATTATACAAGGAAGTATCGCCCCGACAATGTTTACTGGAATACTCTCTTTCAAATTCTAAAGGTGGCAGGGGTAAAATACAGGGAGCGAAAGGCTATTTACAATTTGTACAGAAACCAGATGGCAGTTATAAGAGTCGAGGGGTATGGGAGGGAAGCAGTGGTTGGGAAGGGAGTGAGACAGGGTTGTAGCCCCTCCCCGATGTTATTCAATCTGTATATTGAGCAAGCAGTAAAGGAAACATAAGAAAAATTTGGAGTAGGTATTAAAATCCAGGGAGAAGAAATAAAAACTTTGAGGTTCACCGACGACATTGTAATTGTGTCAGAGACAGAAAAGGACTTGGAAAAGCAGTTGAACGGAATGGACAGTGTCTTGAAAGGAGGGTATTAGATGAATATCAACAAAAGCAGAACGGGGCTAATGGAATGTAGTCGAATCAAATCGGGTGATGCTGAGGGAATTAGATTGGGAAATGAGACACTTAAAGTAGTAAAGGAGTATTGCTATTTGGGGAGCAAAATAACTGATGATGGTCGAAGTAGAGAGGATATAAAACGTAGACTGGCAATGGCCAGGAAAGCGTTTCTGAAGAAGAGAAATTTGTTAACATTCTTCTTACTGGTACCTGGCGCTGGAACGGAACCAAAAATGCCAGAAATATTCAACAAATCTTTATAGACCAGCATACGTCTGCGACGGCGATATCCAAAACGGCGATATCCAAAACGGCGACCCATTCTAGAATGATGCTATTCATATAATGAATGCGCGAGGTTGCGTCAGCAGCTATTTATAGCTCATGATCCAAGCGCACGCTGACGTCATGCCGCCAGCCTATACAACTCCGCGGCAATGCCAAACGAATCCTTATGTAAACAAATGCGCTCGTTAACACAGCGCTCGCCGGCCTGTGTTATCTCCATGTTATAAGCCCCATGTAAACTCCGCGGCACGGTCCTAGTAATTTTAAGGACCGTGCTCTCTACTGTGAGAGGCCACTGAGGGGGGCACAGGGAGCAGGATACTGAGTGAGGTGTGGTGCTACAAAAAAATAAGATCGCTTCTCGGCTTTTGGCAAGATCAATGTGTAGTTTTTATTAATGATAATATACCATACAATCAACAACAAATTTACAATCTTCCATATTAGATGTACCACTTATTTTTGACCAAATATAAATTTTTTCGTCGGAAGTCGTTTCTGAAAGTATTTGTATGGAGTGTAGCCATGTATGGAAGTGAAACGTGGACAATAAATAGTTTGGACAAGAAGAGAATAGAAGCTTTCGAAATGTGGTGCTACAGAAGAATGTTGAAGTTTAGGTGGATTGGGGAGAAGAGAAGTTTGTGGCACTACTTCACTAGAAGAAGGGATCGGTTGGTAGGACATGTCCTGAGGCATCAAGGGATCACAAATATAGCATTGGAGGGCAGTGTGGAGCGTAAAAATCGTAGAGGGAGACCAAGAGATGAATACACTAAGCGGATTCAGAAGGAAGTAGATTGCAGTAGGTACTGGGAGATGAAGGAGCTTGCATAGGATGGATTAGCATGGAGAGATGCATCAAACCAGTCTCAGGACTGAAGACCACAACAACAACATCGCCCCTCTGAGAAATGTATGTACTTAGCTGTGTTAATTCCTAGAAGAGATGAAATTTCAACATGATACCTCAGCTCAAAGTAGCTGCAAATAAACTAAATCCTTTCAATGGATGGAAATGTCACAAAGGCAAATACATTAAAGTTGAATGGTACAACTGTTGTTGTTGTTGTGGTCATGAGTCCTGAGACTGCTTTGATGCAGCTCTCCATGCTACTCTATCCTGTGCAAGCTGCTTCATCTCCCTGTACGTACTGCAGCCTAAGTCCTTCTGAACCTGCTTAGTGTATTCACCTCTTGGTCTTCCTCTACGATTTTTACCCTCCACACTGCCCTCCAATACTAAATTGGTGATCCCTTGATGCCTCAGAACATGTCCTACCAACCGATCCCTTCCTCTAGTCAAGTTGTGCCACAAACTCCTGTTCTCCCCAATTCTATTCAGTACCTTCTCATTAGTTATGTGATCTACCCATCTAATCTTCAGCATTCTTCTGTAGCACCACATTTCAAAATCTTCAATTTTCTTCTTGTCCAAACTATTTATCGTCCATGTTTATTTTCCATACATGGCTACAGTCCATACAAATACTTTCAGAAACGACTTCCTGACACTTATATCTATACTTGACGTTAACAAATTCCTCTTCCTCAGAAACGCTTTCCTTGCCATTGCCAGTCTCTACTTCGACCATCATCAGTTATTTTGCTCCCCAAACAGCAAAACTTCTTTACTACTTTAAGTGTCTCATTTCCTAATCTAATTCTCTCAGGATCACCTGAGTTACTTCGGCTACATTCCATTATCTTCGTTTTGCTTTTGTTGATCTTCATCTTATATCCTCCTTTCAAGACACTGTCCATATTTTACTGTATTTAATGTAAAGACTGACAAGGAAGTGGAATTCACGAAGATCATTGATAGGATAGTGATAATAGAAATGGACGATGCGAGAAACTGTCGATTGTGTTATAAAAAACTCGAAAAAGAAAACACTTCCTTCCGATGACCTTACGACGCCAACTACCTTGCACAAATTTAACCGGCAATGTTTGCAGACTTTGTTAACCAATTCAGCTGTGATATTCTTTACATATATTCCTGGTGTGGCACATCTTCAAGAGAAGAACGGCACATTTAAATATTACTTTTATTTCATAAATATGCCACACAGTTTTCTTACAGCACTTCGTCAAATTCAATGACACAATGGTATACAAAACAAGTAATACATGAATGCACGATGTTCTAGGATGATAATGTCAGTGCTCATGAGGTTAAAACAAGTTAACAAAATAATTGAGCAAATGAAGTTAATATTTGACTTACATTCTAGTGCAAAATAAATCAGTGTAACAGAAAACTAATACTAAGCCCCACCCTTTTGAAGTCTACAGCACTGTTAGTCCTGCTTCCGTTAATGAATGAAGCTTTCATCTTTTTGCCTGGAGACGTCAAATATTTTTGTTGCTTCTTTTGGAGGTAAGTTCTCGGATATCCCCCAGCTGTACAGGGCGTGCAGCCACCACTGTCCGGCACCAGGGCGCTGTCTGTCCACGCGAGCGGGTCTCAGGGCCGCCGCACGCGGCTGGCGAGCACTCAATTACAAACTGAATGGCCACGCGCTAAGTGGCCGGAGGCTGGTTTCATACAGATCGTGTCATCATTTCCAAACTGTCGATTCCACGCGCCCTCCCGTGCTACCGGTCATCAGAGCCAAATTACTTGTTCCACAATAGTACTAATTACCACCACGTCACGTAAACAACGACGCAAACAGATCAAGATGGCCACCGTTTATACTTTCGCTAATATTTTATTTACATTTCCGAGTGAAAAAATAGATTATTGTCTAGTTCAAAATAATCAGAAGACGACATTACTTCGATTGCTGTGAATCATGAAGGTGTACATTTCTGTGTTTATTAAGTCCATAATTCATCTGCCCAAAAAGAAGAAAAGCCTAGAATCGCGTGAAATGACTCATTAACAAATGATGAGCAATGCGTGTAATTTGCATTATCAATAAATTTTCTCTTCGCAGCTTAATACGATTGCATCATCTAAAATGAGACCTATTAAATTACCTACAACTGTTAACAAAGTTACTTATTCTTACGAACACCAGTTCCACATTCTGACACTGAGGACCATGCAATACCGGTCGGCCTGGAATACTTTATTTTCATCCAGTTATGAATTTAATTTTAGTTAACCTTTTTGCTGTTAATCGAAATAAGACCTGCCATACTTGACGTTTCGCAGATTAATTATTTATGACGTATTCGTACCTCGACTTACGCAGAGAGACGATAAAAGCCAAAAATTCAACCCTTCAATATGATACAGAACAAAGCGTGGTGAATATAAGACTGACAGGGGTGCGTGAGTCAGCTACAACAAAGACCAAGCACACAATGAAAGAAGGTAGGACTTCGTTGTAACTGACTCACGCATCCCTGTCAGTCCTATATCTATCCATTTGCAGCCATTTCGATAGGATGATCCCCATCCGTGTGTGCTGCGCTTACACACTATTGTTACCGAGCCACGTGTCCGAAAGGCCAGTAGGAGGCTTCCAGTGTCGCTGTGGGTCGTGGTCATAATGTTTTGCCTGATCAGTGTTCATGTAATCTCATGCCAGTATGCAATATACTACACTCATGCTTATAAATTAAGGATAATGCTGATACATGGTGAAACAACGCTGTGGTGGGCGGTTTTTGCGTTTAAATCACCTCGGGGTATGACGATGCGGTGCATTTGACCTGCGGTCGTTCCACGGTGGCGCTGGCAGCAATCCACATACGCAGAGGTATGATGGAGCAGTGAGTAAGTCTGCAGGCGTTTTCAGTCGTGCTAATGGTGACTGTGTGTTGAAAACGGCTAAAAATACATATTGATGACGTTATGATGGATAGAATACTAGGGCGACTGGAGGCTGGTCAAACAGAGCAGGTCGTAGCACGGGCCCTCCGTGTGCCACAAAGTGTAATCTCAAGATTAGGGCAAGGATTCCAGCAGACAGGAAATGTGTCCAGGCGCTACAGTACGGGACGCCCACAGTGTAAAACACCACAAGATGACCGACATCTCACCATCGGTGCCCGCAGACGGGCACGGAGTACTCCAGGTAGCCTTGCACGGCACCTTACCGCAGCCACTGGAAGAGTTGTCTCCAGACACACAGCCTACAGACGACTGAAAAAACTTGGTTTTTCGGATGGACACCTGCTAGGTGTATTCCACTGACCCCTGGTTACAGGAGAGCCCGTAAAGCCTACTGTCAAGAGCACAGTACATGGTCATTGGAACAGTGGTCCCAGGTTACGTTCACGACGAGTCCAGGTGTAGTCTGAACTGCGATTCTCGCAGGATTTTCATCTGGTGTGAACCAAGTACCAGATACCATCCCTTTAATGACCTTGAAAGGGACTTGTATGGAGGTCTTGTTCTGATGGTGTGGGGTGGGATTATGATTGGTGCACGTACACCCCTGCATGTCTTTGACAGAGGAACTGTAACAGGTCAGGTGTATCGGGACGACATTTGGCACTATGTCCACCATTTCGGGGGTGTATTGGGTCCCACCTTCCTCCTGATGGATGATAACGCACGGCCCCACCGAGCTGGCATCGTGGAGGAGTACCATGGAAAAGAAGATATCAGGAGAATGGGGTGGCCTTCCTGTTCTCCAGACCTAAACCCCATCGAGCACGTCAGGGATGTTCTCGGTCGTCGTACCACTGCACGTCTTCAAACCCCTAGGACACTTCAGGCGCTCCGACAGGCACTGGTGCAAGAATGGGAGGCTGTACCCCAGCAGCTGCTTCATCACGTGATCCAGAGTATGTCAACCCGTTGTGCGGCCTGTGTACGTGTGCATGGTGATCGTATCCCATATTGATGTCGGGGTACATGCGCAGGAAACAGTGACGTTTTGTAGCACATGTGTTTCGGGACGGTTTTCTCAACTTATCACCAATATCGTGGACTTACAGATCTGTGTCGTATGTGTTCCCAATGTGCCTGTGCTATTAGCGCCAGTTTTGTGTAGTGCCACGTTGTGTGGCACCACATTCTGCAAATATCCTTAATTTATGGGCATGGTTGTACTACATGTAATGCATTTTTACAGTAGGCATTCGTACTTACCAGGAAAATAGGAGGAATTTTATAAAATGCATTTTAACCATCAGCTGTTTATTGGTCCCATTAGTAATCTACCGGTTTCGGTTGCTAACTATATTCAGGATGTAAGGTACCACTAAACTAAACTCCGCCAGAACAGGCCATAAAGCCCCAACAGTGCCGACTGGCCGCCGTGTCATCCTCAGCCGACAGACGTCACTGGATGCCGATACGACGGTCTTGTGGTCAGCACTCCGCTCTCCTGGCCGTATGTCGGTTTACTATACCGGAGCCGCTACCTCTCAGTCATATGGTTCATATGGCTCGGAGCACTATGGGACTTAGTAGCTCCTCAGTTTGCCTCAGAAGCATGGTACAACAGGCTAGTGAATAAATTCCCATATTCCTTTGAAGTTGAACCGTATGGAAATTATACAAATAAGCAGCTGACATTTAAAATGCGTTCTATAATATACTTCATGGCTGTCGAACCTCACCTTATGGAAACATTACGAAATAAAAGGAAATATCAGTGCCGGCCGGAGTGGCCGTGCGGTTCTTGGCGCTACAGTCTGGAAACGAGCGACCGCTGCGGTCGCAGGTTCGAATCCTGCCTCGGGCATGGATGTGTGTGATGTCCTTAGGTTAGTTAGGTTTAATTAGTTCTAAGTTCTAGGAGACTGATGACTTCAGATGTTAAGTCGCATAGTGCTCAGAGCCATTTGAACCAATTTCAAATTTCAGTCCTGAGCTCATACGGAGTTTATATGCATTAAAGACGCGTAACGTGAATCCATAGGACATGTGGCCTGTATTTGAAGAAGTGTCATGATGATCTCCCCATTGGCAAAAGATTCCGGAATAGTCCCCCATTCCGATCGCCGGGAGGGGACTGCCAAGGGGGAGGTTACCATGAGAAAAAGATTGAATTATCGCACAATCAGCTTAACAGCTCATGCATCGAAACTGCTTACAAGAATAATATACAGAAGAATGGAAAAGAAAATTGAGAATGCGGTAGGTGACGATCAGTTTGGCTTTAGGAAAAGTAAAGGGACGAGAGAGGCAATTCTGACGCTACGGCTAATAATGGAAGCAAGGCTAAAGAAAAATCAAGACACTTTCATAGGATTTGTCGACCTGGAAAAAGCGTTCGACAATATAAGATGGTGCAAGCTTTTCGAGATTCTGAAAAGAGTAGGGGTAAGCTATAGGGAGAGACGGGTCATATACAATATGTACAACAACCAAGAAGGAATAATAAGAGTGGACGATCAAGAACGAAGTGCTCGTATGAAGAAGGGTGTAAGACAAGGCTGTAGCCTTTCGCCCCTACTCTTCAAACTGTACATCGAGGAAGCAGTGATGGAAATAAAAGAAAGGTTCAGGAGTGGAATTAAAATACAAGGTGAACGGATATCAATGATTCAACTCGCTGATGACATTGCTATCCTGAGTGAAAGTGAAGGAGAATTAAATGATCTGCTGAACGGAATGAACAGTCTAATGAGTACACAGTATGGTTTGAGAGTAAATCGGAGAAAGACGAAGGTAATAAGAAGTGGTAGAAATGAGAACAGCGAGAAACTTAACATCAGGATTGATGGTCACGAAGTCAATGAAGTTAAGGAATTCTGCTACTTAAGCAGTAAAATAACCAATGAAGGACTTAGCAAGGAGGACATCAAAAGCAGACTCGCTATGGCAAAAAAGGCATTTCTGGCCAAGAGATGCCTACTAATATCAAATACCGGCCTTAATTTGAGGATGTACGTCTGGAATGCATCATTGTATGGTAGTGAAACATGGACTGTGGGAAAACCGGAACAGAAGAGAATCGAAGCATTTGAGATGTGGTGCTATAGACGAATGTTGAAAATTAGGTGGACTGATAAGGTAAGGAATGAGGTTCTACGCAGAATCGGAGAGGAAAGGAATATGTGGAAAACACTGATAAGGAGAAGGGACAGGATGATAGGACATCTGCTAGGACATGAGGGAATGACTTCCATGCTACTAGATGGAGCTGTAGAGGGCAAAAACTGTAGAGGAAGACAGTGATTGGAATACGTCAAGCAAATAATTGAGGATGTAGGTTGCAAGTGCTACTCTGAGTTGAAGAGGTTAGCACAGGAAAGAAGTTCGTGGCGGGCCACATCAAACCAGTCAGTAGACTGATGACCAAAAAAAAAAAAAAAAAAAAAAAAAAGGATATAATTTGGTTACCCTGGATAACTACTGTCGCATAGCAAGAGAAACGCCACAAATACCACGAGGCCACCACACACCACAATCACTCGCCTTGAGGTCCTCAGTTCCATGCAGCAGCCTCCAGATGATACTCACAAACCCGGATCTATTTCTGCTTCGATGCCAGTTTCTCCAGCGTGTCGTATATGCCCGCCGATGGTGTTGACACCTAATAGGAAATTCTAGTAAGGGCGGCCACATTGCTTTCCCCTTGTTCTGGCGGGCCTTCTGGTACCCCTGCCCGAGGAGTTCCGAAGCCCACATGGACCTCGGCGACAGCCGCTAGGCGTCGCCCTTATTATTTGCGAACGCTGCTGTCGCGGCTGACTCTGCACTAGGTGGGGCCCACGCTATCGTTGCCATCCTATCGGCAACCGCTGCTAAGCTATACAGATATCGACACAGGGGCCCGAAATGATGCGCTTCCATACCTGAGCGATCAGCACGGCGGAATGTCATTCGTGGGGCCCTGGTACGATTCCCGGCCGGATTGAAGATTTTATCTATTCAGAGACTGCTCATAATCGTGTCATCCTCATCGACACACAAGTCGACGAAGTCGCTTAAAAAAACCGACTGCGACTGAGCTTCCCACAGGCGGGTCTCCTGGCCTCCCTAACACGCAGTATCACTCGTCTATGTCTCTATATTCAGCAGTCAACACACCGGCTTTTTACGTTTTTAACTTATGCTACTCCCTCCCTGTCTTTTATCTTTTGTCAAACATTGATCAGCCATTTCTTGTGTATTAATATTTTAATAAGATTGAAATGCCTTGTGGTTAGGGCCTCCCGTTCGCCTGGTGCAAGTCTTTCGAGTTGACGCCACTTCGGCGACTTGCGTGTCGATGGGGATGAAATGATGATGATAAGGACAACTCAACACCCAGTCCCTGAGCAGAGTAAATCTCCGACCGAGCCGGGAATCGAGCCCGGGCCGTTAGGTATGACATTCCGTCGCGTTGACCACTCTACTACCAGGGGCGGACAAAAATTTAATTAATCAGCAAATCCGCCATTTATATTGAAACTGGGAACTACCACGCTCAGGGAAAGACATGCTAATATCATTTATCCTTTTGACAGCAAACGTTTATGATTTTTAAAGTAACAGGCCCCATTTAAGAAAGAAAGTTAGGAAAATTCCAAGTTAATTTCCCACATTGAATTTATACACTCGAAAGCATTCACTATGGTGAATGAGACAGTCACTGAATTACGATAATACTGGCCTTAAAAAGGGATGTAGAAAGATAAAACTTATATAAAAATTTTCTTTAAGAATTTTAAATTTAAAGTTGCTTAAGTAAACGAGCCAATAAAAAGAATTAAAGCTGAGTGCTAGAAAAATTTCTTCATGTGAACTCAAAAATAAGACTTAGAACACCCAAAATATTAACTACTTAACAGGACATAAAAGTTCGCCTTCACGGCTTAACCAGAAGGTTTACAGCAAATAATTTCAGGTAAAATTTAGAACAAACTTACAGTACGTATTAAACATAAAAAAAACATTAAAGGGAAAATTCAGTGTGCGAAGCTAATTAATCAAAGGCCTCTTGGCCGACAGCAAAATTTAGTTTACAGTGCAAGTCAAATTACGTAAGGCATTCAGCTCGAGCACAGATTTTCAGGACGCGCGAGTGCAAACAAATATCAAGCTGTGCTAGGTAATTATCAGGAGCCGACCGCACGGCCGCAAACAAGGTGTAACCCTATGCTCGGGCGCACGATCCTATTTAAAGCCTGTACTATGGTAAGTTGACGGGCTTCACTTTATAAGAAAGGATTTTGGTATATAGGTTGACCGCGTGTACCTGAATGGAGGCAAAATCAGACTTTCACCCACTCATTAACAACAATGATACGTCAAGCAAGTCTGAAGTGCTACTACACGTTAGGACGGACAAGAAACAACACAGCAGATGCTACCAAATTGTTAATAATACGGTCGCTAGCCTAATTAGACATTAACTGAGTTTCTTCCCAGTACAAGTTGATGCACGTTCATACAAAACAACACGTAATAACAGTGCATAATATGGTAAATTTTAGAACCAGAAAATCTACTGAATTAATAATCACTTTCTGTACTAATATGGACAAGCCATAAATACACAACAATACACTATAATGTTTACTACAAACTTCGTACTGTCTATGGATCTGATTAAAATCGGGCATAGGTTACCCTAGAAATAGCACTTTCGAAACACACATACAATGTCAATTTTGAAAAAAAGGTAAAACACTAATAAATTTTGGTTTTATATTGACTTTAACTTTGCCGGTAAAATCAGTTCAGTACACTTCAGAATTTAAATGAATAGAAAAGAAAAAGGGGGGGGGGGGAAACGCTGAAACTGTTATGATCACTGTACTGAAATTTTTGATTATCGAAATCGATAAGCACTCAAGATTTCCAATATATGAGTTACTACTCTTTTTGTCTTATTTCTTGCTCATTTAACTACCATTATTTTTGTCTCAAATTAATTAGCCTTCATTACTAAACCAATTTCAACATTATCTTCCAACTTTGTCAGACCTACATTATCTACCTACATATTTATTAACAACAAAGTCCTTTAAACATCATTCTAACATAGATAGGTCTGCAGGTAATTATTATTAACATAAACTTTAAATCTTCATCTCGGGACACTCGGATTGCACAACATGTGGAAAGGACCCTGTCTAGGTTAGTGATGAGGATAATTAAATGATAGGACAGTTCTGGTAAAAGTTAAGTTGTTATTGAACAGTAAGGAACAAAAGTAACACTGGTCCACACGAATACAGTGCTAAAAGTTTCAACCTGTTCGTATCGATGCGGTGGTTGGCGGGCGGCGAGATGGCGAGGCGCAGAGCACACATACAATCACAGCTATGGCTCTTGATGTATCGGCACTTTACTTCTTCATAGCGTCGCAATATTTTTCCATTTAGTGCCTATGGAATTTTGCCATGCTGTATAGTCGTCGGAAACGGCACATCCGAGGCCCAATGAAACTACGTCTTCCAGGAGAGCCTCCTCGATCCAGAGCGTGTTTCTCGGACCGATGCCCAACTCCGACTAGTACTGCTGAGCCCGTTGTGCCGTACAGTGCCCGTGTGCATTTTCCCGCGCTCGCCTACCATCCACCTTTTACCGCTCCCCTACAGACAGAGTATTCACCAGAGGTTTTGCATTCTACATATCCTAATACATTGCCTACGTATGGACCAGGCGCACAATTACAACTTTACCATCTTACAACAGTTTCAACATTGGTTACACTTCACTTCTATTTTGTTATAATATTGCTTGAAATTTGACATAAACATTAATATTCACATCGAAATTTGTTTATAGTTACTTTAACACAATGGCAAGAAAAGAAAAGAAATGATTTCAGAACATCGATTACACTAATTTATCGAAAATCAGAAGAAAAAATTATTATACGTACAATAGTACAGCGTTGTTGTTGTTACAAAGGCGGGCCCACGCAGCAAGAAACCGCCGACACGGAATGCTCTTCCGGTGACCTTTTACGTGCTGTTAACAGATACTGAACATAAATGTCCTGCTGCATTACATTACAAGTGAAATTTCTTCTTTAACCACGATTGCACTTAGAGACCATTTCCAATAGGGCCATACACCCTGGGAAATAAGCTTCCCTAAAATATTAGGTGTAAAAGAGAAGTACCGAAAGGAAGCTGTAAATTATTCCAGGAATAAATAACATACCACTAATGCCTTACCACTGTATTGCATTGCATGTTAACCAGGGACCTAGAAACGACGGAGAGGCTCCGTACCCGCCGCAGCCGCAGTGGTCCACAGCCCCACGACGACTAACGCAGTCCACTTCAGCCCCTCCGTCGCCCCACACCGAACCCAGGGTTATTGTGCGGTTCGGTCCCCGGTGGACCCCCCTTCCCCCCCCCTCCCCCAGTCACCCAGGAAACGTCTCACACCAGACGAGTGTAACCCCTATGTTTGTTTTGTAGAGTAATGGTGGTACACGCGTACGTGGAGAACTTGTTTGCGCAGCAATAACCAACATAGTGTAGCTGAGGCGGAATAAGAGGAACCAGCCAGCATTCGCCGAGGCAGACGGGAAACCTCCTGTAACCTTCCATAGACTGGCCGGCTAACCGGACCTCGACACAAGTCCACCGGGCGGATTCATGCCGGGGACCAGGCGATCCTTCCCGCTCCACGAAGCCGTGCGTTAGACCGTTCAGCTAATCGGGCGGGCCGAGGTCTTACCATTAGCTGGAAGTAATAACACACAAATCTTAAGGTTCTGAATAAAACTAATACCAGAGAGGTCACTAGTATTTAAAAATGAACTCAAAACTGCAAAAAATGGATAATTCATATGCCGTGATGTAATTGTGAGTGAAAGCTGGTCACAAAATTAACCATGGAAAATTTGCAGAGAGAATGATGTCCAGCATATTAACGTAAGTCACTTCGAAGGCAATAAATTTGTGTTACAATAACCTAGAGCCAAATAACAAAGGCGTGCATGACAACTCAGTGAATATAAAGACCAAAATCCGCTCAAACAGCTTTTGGAGCGGGAAATCGATGCACAGAAAAGAACAACGAGATTCTCACAGAGCCGGCAGCGACGTCCGAGCGGTTCTAGGCGCTTCAGTGCGGAACCGTTAGACTGCTACGGTCGCAGGTTCGAATCCTGTCTCGGGCATGGATGTGTGTGATGTCCTTAGGTTAGTTAGGTTTAAGTAGTTCTACGTTCTTGGGACTGATGACAACAGGTGTTTAGTCCCATAGTGCTCAGAGCCATTTGAACCATTTTCTATTATTCTCATGGCATAGGCGAACCAAACTCTTGCCTTCTACCCATTTGTGCTAGGGGCCGCTGCACTGCACTATTCCAAGGCTTCGTCGACACCGCTCCAGCGGCCGCTTTTGATGCTTAGCTGGGCAGCGATAATAGCACAAGAGGGTAATCCGCACCACCTGGTCAGATGCCAGCTAAAATCTGTCGATATCGGGGAGGTGAAAGGAGCCGCCCGTGGCTCGTATATTTTAAATTATGCAACTCAATGTACGTGTTTATATTATGTCAAACGTTCATTTTGTCAGTTGCTGTGCCCAGTTTTATAACATGTTATAAAGACATTTCCTCTCATATGGCAGAAGGGCTGCGATATCTATCCGCTGAGAGCTTACCCCCAGCACTTACGAGGGGACGGAAATGAAGTGACATAAACGGAAGAAAGGCTCAGATATCAGTCATGTTCTCACTGCGCTCCCGTACTGTTAATTGTACTCAACGTTGCTTGGTCTCTGCCGTTGCTACCTTCAGGCTCTCAATTTGGGTTCACTCTCCGGACCTCTTCAAATGGTTCAAATGGCTCTAAGCACGATGGGACTTAACATCTGAGGTCACCAGTCCCCTAGACTTAGAACTACTTAAATCTAACTAATCTAAGGACATCACACACATCCATGCCCGAGGCAGGATTCGAACCTCTAATGTCATCAGCAGTGCCGTACCGGACTGAAGCGCCTAGAACCGCTCGGCCTCAGGGCCTGCCCGGACCTGTCATTCTGTTATGTTGTCTTCGTTTTCCGTCCAGCGCTGCTATTGTCTTCCTGTGGTTTTCAGCGATTCACCGTTGATTTCCTCGGCTGGTCAGCCAGTGCCTCCTAGTCATGTACGTTTCTGGTTACTATAGACCCGTAATCCTTCCGAAGAGAGGCAGCAAAAACCGTCACGCCGCGGACGTTCTCACACTAAGATACTGGCAGTTAGTCACTTCAATTCAGTGTCTGCGCCAGCTCCCTGCTGTAGTGTGAATGCTATCTGCCGACATAGCACTCGCTACTTATGGAGTAATCGGACTATCAAGAGTGTCTGCAACACTACTGTCAGTTACACATAGACTGCCAATAGATGGCAGAGTAATTTTAGATATCACTCTCTTATGGTTAAGACATCCAAAGCCAAGCATCAAACCGTACGAAAATTAAGTACCATTTTGTAACATATTCTTAATAAATGTTATATCTTAATTGTTATTGACTTGCAGCATTTCCTTTACAGAGTGCCCCGTCAGACAAATGTTAACTATCAAGTGTTAACAGAAACCACTAAGGGAATGAAACATTGTTCGAATAACTATATATGACGGTAGTATCTGTTCCCGAAAGAACAGTTACCGTGGATGACCATGCAGCTTTGCTAGAAATGAAATGATAATTAAATGGACACCCTAGCTGCAAGCAGGCGTTGATACATCTATTAGACGCACTACGAATGTAGTGTTGTGGACATGTTGGGAATGTGGATCTCACGGGGAGCGTGCAAGGGATAAGTCCCTGCAGACGCACCATCCTCTGTGCCCGCGGTGGCTCAGATGGATAGAGCGTTTGCCATGTGATCGGGAGATCCTGGGATCGAGTCCCGGTCGGGGCATACATTTTCAACACGTGCCCAATGAAGTGTATCAACGCCTGCTTGCAGCTAGGGTGTCTATTTAATTATCATTTCATTGTTCGAATAGATTTCGGGACTGTAGTCGGTCGCCTAAACCTAAACTCCACGACACTTCGACTGAACATCTGCCGGTAAACTTGAGGTGAGCCACCGAAGGCTGACGAAGGCGAGGTTCTTTTTTTTTTTTTTTTACTGTAAAATGGAAGGAGTTGTGGAACATAAAATATATAAACAAAGGTGTTGGCGATGCTAATTAAGATACACAGTAAGCAGACAGGTACCATTGTAGACAGACAATTAAAATACTCCGCGACAGTCTGGTTTCTGTTCGCAAGATATAAGAAAATCACGCCTAGCGACAGTATGGTTTCCGTTTGCGACACTGGGCAAAAAAGACGCACTACTCTCAACACTCACTTAAACATTGCATTAAAGAGTAGAGAGTAGACACTAAGCTGACACCACAGTCTAAGGAAGATGAGGGGGTTGGGGCGGGTGGGGGGAGGACCCAGACCGATGAGGGGGAGAAGAGGGGGGGGGGGGCGCAAGAGACGGTGGAGATGGAGGGAGAGAAAACACAATAAAGGGGGAGGAGTGCGAAAGCGTTCGACACTCCATCTAATACAGGGTGGTTCATTGATAGTGACTGGGCCAAATATCTCACGAAATAAGCATCAAACGACAACACCGCAAAGAACGAAACTCGTCTATCTTGAAGGGGGAAACCAGATGGCGCTATGGTTGGCCCGCTAGATGGCGCTGTCATAGGTTAAACGATTATCAAATGCGTTTTTTTAAAATAGGAACCACCATTTTTATTATATATTCGTGTAGTACGTAAAAAAATTTTAATATTTCAGCTGGACCACTTTTTTCGCTTTCTGATAGATGGCGCTGTAATAGTCACAAACGTATAAGTACGTGGTATCACGTAACATTCCGCCAGTGCGGACGGGATCTGCCTCGTGATAGATTAACCGTGTTAAAATGCACCGTTTACCAATTGCGGAAAAGGTCGATATCGTGTTGATGTATGGCTATTGTGATCAAAATGCCCAACACGCGTGTGCTATGTACGCTGCTCGGTATCCTGGACGACATCATCCAAGTGTCCGGACCTTTCGCCGGATAGTTACATTATTTTAGTAAGCAGGAAGCGTTCAGCTACATGTGAAACGTCAACCACGACCTGCAACAAATGATGATGCCCAAGTAGGTGTTTAAGCTGCTGTCGCGGCTAATCCGCACATCGGTAGCAGACAACTGCGCGAGAAACGGGAATCTCAAAAACGTCGGTGTTGAGAATTCTACATCAACATCGATTGCATCCGTACCACATTTCTATGCACCAGGCATTGCATGCCGACGACTTTGAAAGTCGTGTACAGTTCTGCCACTGGGCACAAGAGAAATTACGGGACGATGACAGATATTTTGCACGCGTTCTATTTAGCGACGAAGCGTAATTCACCAACAGCGGTAACGTAACCCGGCATAATATGCACTATTGTGCAACGGAAAATCCACGACGGGTGCGACAAGTGGAATACCAGCGACCTTGGCGGGTTAGTGTATGGTGCGGCATTATGGGAGTAAGGATAATTGGCCCCCATTTTATCGATGGCAATCTAAATGGTGCAATGTATGCTGATCTCCTACGTAATGTTCTACCGATGTTACTACAAGATGTTTCACTGCATGACAGAATGGCGATGTACGTCCAACATGATGTATGTCCGGCACATAGCTCGCGTGCGGTTGAAGCGGTATTGAATATCATATTTCATGACAGGTTGATTGGTCGTCGAAGCACCATACCAGGGACCGCACGTTAACCAGATCTGACGTCACCGGATTTCTTCCTGTGGGGAAAGTTGTAGGACATCGACAACGCCTGACAACATGCGTCAGCACATTGTCAATGCATGAGCGAACATTACGGAAGGCGAACTACTCGCTGTTGAGAGGAATGTCGTTACACGTACTGCCAAATGCATTGGGTTTGGCGGACATCATTTTGAGCATTTATTGCATTAATGTGGTATTTACAGGTCATCACGCTGTAACAGCATGCGTTCTCAGAAATGATAAGTTCTCAAAGGTATATGTATCACATTGGAACAACCGAAATAAAATGTTCAAACGTACCTACGTTCTGTATTTTAATTTAAAAAATGTACCAGTTATCAACTGTTCGTCAAAAATTGTGAGCCATATGTTTGTGACAGCGCCGTCTATCACAAAGCGAAAAAAGTGGTCCAACTAAAACATTCGTATTTCTTTACGTACTACACGAATATGTAATGAAAATGGGGGGTTCCTATTTTTAAAAATGCAACCGATATCTGTTTGACCTACGGCAGCGCCGTCTAGCGCGCCAACCATACCGCCATCTGGTTTCCCCCTTCAAGCTCTACAAGTTTCGTCCTTTGTAGTTTTTTCGCTTGACGCTTATTTCGTGAGATATTTGGCGCCGTCACGATCAGCGGACCACCCAGTATAGTGCGCTGATAAAATAGCGGGGCATGCGTCAGAATCACGGTGACAGTAGGATCACACCGCCTGGCGGCAGCGCCCACAGTGGTGGAACTGCGGGGTTGCCGCTTGCCACAAGTATCAGCGTATTCTGGCCTCTTTCTCTGGAAATGACGGGATTCCACGCATTATCCAGCTAGTAGCAGCTGTCACGGTTCGTCAGATTTTCGCGATGCATATTCCCACGGGTTCTTTTGTTACGGAGCCCAAATATGTTGCTACTTCATTGAATGTAAGTTGGAGATAGAATATTTCGCAATTGCCGACTTACTGTGTTTCAAAATGCGAGTGCAAAGTTTATGTTCTGTGCAACGTTCTTCCCCTGTGCCTTTGTTTGTCCTGTGCAGGCCATACCAGAATGGCTAGCTATTTTGTAGATTCCCAACTTCTGCAATAATAAATTATCCTTCACTGACCCCAGCATGTCCTAAACATTAGGTGATGGGCGGGCCGGCCGGAGTGGCCGAGCGGTTAAAGGCGCTACAGTCTGGAACCGCACGACCACTACGGTAGCAGGTTCGAATCCTGCCTCGGGCATGGATGTGTGTGATGTCCTTAGGTTAGTTAGGTTTAAGTAGTTCTAAGTTGTAGGGGACTTATGAGCACAGCAGTTGAGTCCCATAGTGCTCAGAGCCATTTGAACCATTTTCTGATGGGCGGAAAATCATTTTCACCAAACAATTTCTAAGGATTATTGATATTTTGAAGAAATTATTTCCAACGAAAGGAAGGAAAGCTAGAGACTTTGCTGGAGTATTCTCCTCTTTAATCTTTTCCCTGTTGTAGGTTGTGACTGAGACAATTGGATTCACGCTGATGCTGGATCTGGTACTCTACTGTTATTTATCAGTTCCTGGTTCAGACTAAATCAGTCTTCAAACTGTTCTAAAGAGGCAACCACAGGATCAGTCAGCCTGGCTCCTGTGAACACAAAAAAGTAAAAGACGGAAAACCAAAAAATTCAGACACAATAATCTGACAGTGGTTCAATATAAATGTTGCCCAGAAAGATACAAGACTCGTGTGAAGTGAGGAACAGTATACTGGACTAGTACTGGCCGTAGAAAACTAAAGTGTACGACCTCGACAGAGCCTGTCTTACAACCCACTGATAGTCCCCAACTTTAGAGAGGTATTCATGGAGCTCGCTTACGCATTATTCTTTGCTGCTGGACTGCTCCCTACATTCTCCCAATATAACTTCTCCTGTGCCAACCACTTTATTAATTTTATAGTAACACTTACAGCCAAGCGGCTCAGTTATTTTTTGAGTATATTCTAACTACTATCTTGACCTACATCTTTCACCGTCTACGCCCCCTTCAAGCACTTTGGCAGGTATTGCTTGTCGTGTTAAAACGTGTCATTCAATTCCGCCGCCTTTACCAGAGTTTCCACGTGTTCCTTTGCTCGTCGATCTTTCGGAGAATCTTCTCATATCGTTTCTTATCAGTCCACCAATTTTCAATACCCTTCTATATAGCACCACACCTCAAATGTATCAGTCTTCATTTTATTCGTATTTCTCTCCGTCCATGATTCAGTCCATACCGCTCTGTGCCCCAAAACTACATACTCAGAAATTTCTTACACCACTCCATATGGCATCGTTACACCAACACCAGGTACTAAAATGAACTGCATTAATACAACTACAGGCCACTAACGTAATTTATTCAAAAAATTATCATATTTTTTTTAGGCGCATGCAGAATAATTTACATTTGTTCACAAATAAACATCAGCTCCTATGCACAAAACCACGTGGTTGTTCTGTATAAATCACACTGCCGAGCCACATGTATACAAACTACGGTGTTTGTTACAATGCCCAACAGTCACTACTTCCGAACCGCATTTTTATTCATAATACACACCTCAAAAAAAGTTTCACATCGCGTCGGTACCGAGACTTCGGGAAAGTGTGCAGAAAATTAGAAAAGAGGTCAACATAAACATCATTTCCGCCGTTTTTATTACTTATGAAAACCACATACTGCATGTTGTACCACCATACAGTGGAAGCTTCAGAGGTGGTGGTCCAGATTGCTGTACACACCGGTATCTAGTAGCACGTCTTCTTGCGTTGATGCTTGCCTGTATTCTGCGTGGGATACTATCCACAAGTTCATCAGGGCACTGTTGGTCCAGATTGTCCCATTCCTCAACGGCGATTCGGCGTGATCCCTCAAAGTGGATGGTGGGTCACGTCATCCATAAAAATCTATTTTCAATACTTCCCAGCCATATTCGATAGGGTTCATGTCTGGAGAACATGCTGGCCACTCTCGTCGAGCGATGTCATTATCCTGAAGGAAGTCATTCACAAGATGTGCTTAATGAGGTTACGAATTGTCGTTCGTGAAAACGAAGGCCTCGCCAATATGCTGCCGATATGATTGCACTATCGGTCGGTGGATGGCATTCACGTAACGCACAGCTATTACGGCGCCTTGCATGACCACCATCGGCGTACGTTGGCCCCACCAAATAATGCCACCCCAGAAGAGCAGGTAACCTCCACCTCGTTGCAATCGCTGGACAGTGCGTCTAAGGTATTCAGACTGACCGGGTTGTCTCCAAACACGTCTCCGAAGATTGTCTGGTTGAAGGCATATGCAACACTCATCGATGAAAAGAACGTGATGCCAATGCTGACCGGTCCATTCGGCATGTTGTTGGTCCCATGTATGCCGCACGGCATGGTTTTGTGGTTGCAAAGATGGACCTCCCCACGGACATCGGAAATGAAGTTGCGCATCATCCAGCACATTGTGCACAGTTTGAGTCGTAACTTGACGACCTGTGGCTGCACGAAAAGCGTTATTCAACATGATGGCGTTGCTGTCAGGGTTCCTCCGAGCCATAATCCGCAGTTAGCGGTGATCCACTGCAGTACTAGCCCTTGGGTGGTCTGAGTGAGGCATGTCATGGACAGTTCCTCTCTGTATCTCCTCCATGTCCGAACTATATCACTTTGGTTCACTCTGAGACGACTGGATATTTCTCTTGTTGATGGCTCTTTCTGGCACAAAGTAACAATGCGGACGCGATTGAACCGCGTTATTGACCGTCTACGTGTGGTTGAACTACAGACAACACGAGTCGTGTACCTCCTCTCTGGTGGAATGACTGGAACTGGTCGGCTGTCCCACCCCCTCGGTCTAATAGGCGTTGCTCCTGCATGGTCGCTTGCATCTTTGGGCGGGTCTAGTGACATCTTTGAACAGTCAAAGAGACTGTGTCTGTGATACAATATCCACAGTCCACGTCTATCTTCAGGAGTTCTGGCAACCCGGGTGATGAAAAACTTTTTTTGATGCGTGTATATGACGTGAAGATTTAAATGGACATTCATATGTCGATCATCACAAGTCACTGGTTTTCATTGCTGAGTGTCGTGACTCCATTGAACCACACGTCTCCATCCCGGATTGTTATCAGTATCTCTCGAAATGGTAGGCTATCCACCTACTCGCTGCTCTCTCCCTCGGCTTCGCAACCTCGAACTTCCCTTCCACGACTATTTTCTCTAGATATTTTCTCCTTCTCTTCTCATAATCTGACCTAGGAACTGGAACCCTTTCGTTGGCGCGAGAACCAAATCGCCTAGGGGAATCTGAGTTCCTCACTAATGGACACTTTAGTTTTTCTCTCGGTTCCTTTCGTGAGCAACATCGTTCGCCAGTAACAAAGCTCAAAGCATCAGCACACTGCTTGTCCCTGGTCGTAGGGATCTACGTTTCACAATCCTTCAAGAAGTCGGAAAAAGCAAGTGTTTCAACAAGTCAGCTCTTTACTGTGCGTGATCGCTTTGTTCTGCCACCACCTTCAGAGCCGCTTGCACTAGCGTAATGTGCCTTGTCATCTCATCTTCACAACTTCCTGTGAAGCAGATGATTAAGCCAAGATAGATGGAAGGACGCACGAGTTCCCAAACTCCCAAACTTTAATAGACCTGGGAGATAGAGCTCTACATCTCTGTGAGTCGTCATCAGTTATGACTTTAGACCGATGTATAACGCGCGTGATAGATCGACTTCCTTTACTTTTGTTAGTAGCCCAGAAAACTCTTATTCACTGTTGGCTAAAACACAGTGTCATCAGCAAATCAGAAGTTGCTAACAGATCTTCCACCAACTGAAATGCCTCCAGCAGAAACACTAAGAGCTTTCCTAATGAAATATTCAGGTTTTCAGCTTTGACGTTGTGCAGTTCGGTGTTGTGAGGGCGGGGGGACCGGGGGGGGGGGTTGGACACAACCCAGTAGGACACCTTTTGATACATTTAAGAAATTACACACGCCAGCACACGTCTTCACACCTGTGTGGTGATCAATGTATAGACTTTTGATTGGCGCTGACACATGTGGTGGTCCTCAGAATTCTACAAGCACTTCATAGGGTTTTCTTCCAGACAACAAGATAGAATTCTTTCATTTAGTCAATGAAGCAGCTGGAAATAGGAGCAAAGAACTCCCACAATTGCGCAAAACTGTCGATGACCTCCGGACCCTATGAAACTCCGATGAGTTTGCCCCTGCAAAGAGAAGCTGCCTCCTCCAAAATTTACAGAAAATGGCTGCCTAGTAGTTCCTGATCGCTGCAGCTCGCAGTCGACATTATAGATGACACAGCGCGCGGACATTTTCGGCCTGTTGCAGTCAATCCATGCGTGCCATTTAGATCCAACACTACATCCGCACGCTCCAGTGGCTGATATTAACTGTGAAAACCACAAGGCATGTTCAGAGATTATAAACGCCGTTTGAGCTCAGTGTTGCGGTGCGGACTGCAAAGAGAAACCGTAATGAGACCATATGGAGTAATCCTGGCAAATTTTGCCTGTTTACTGCTTTTAGATGCAGGCCACGCACCGATAGCACCCATTATAGATTGACTTCCTTGCTCTACTACAGTTTTAGATTCAGTAACGCAAAATGAGTTTTTCCCCTTTAGAATGAAGACTGGTCTTAATTTACCCTCATGCAGAATTTAAAAAATGAGGGCTCTGAAGCAGTGGTCCCATTTGAATGTAGCTTTGGAAACATACTACAGAAGTTGTTCAATGCGGCCGAAATCATACGGTCAAACACCAATAAACACACTCATATATCTGGAGAACGAGAGCGTGCCTTGTACAGTCTCATTTAGCTACAATGCAGGCTTCCAGTCGTGCACAAACGTGATGGTACAGTAGTCTACGTAATGCTCCGCACTGCTTCCGCAGTTACCGCAGTTTGTTAAAAGAGTTCGTTGACAAGGCATATAGTACCAGACGTTGCGCCTGTCGAAGCACTTGTGAACTTAGGATGAACAGTGCAAATCGCAGCCACAATACTGAAATAAGCAACAAGCAGCTTTGCCTCAATGCTGACCATTCAAAATAGAGTTTTATTTCATGGGACAAATACCTATGTGAGGTTACCAGCTGACATAAACAAGAAATTAAAAGTTACACAGTGACAAAGAGAAGACTAAATGATTATTTAGTTTTCAAGGAATTTATCTCAATGTTTTGAAGGTGGCCTGTGAATTCCATTGAGCTTTTCATGCTTATATTAAATGCTACACCAAACGCCATTAAAAGTGGTACAACAAGAAGAAATGCAGATGATAAACGGGTATTCATTGGACAAATATATTATACTAGAACTGACATGTTGTTTACATTTTCACGCAATTTGGGTGCATAGATCCTGAGAAATCAGTACCCAGAACAACCACCTCTGGTCATAATAACGGCCTTGATACGCTTGGGCATTGAGTCAAACAGAGCTTGGATGGTGTGTACAGATACAGCTGCCCATGCAGCTTCAACACGATACCACAATTCATCAAGAGTAGTGACTGGCGTATACACTTAGAGCTTCATTACTAGCAAACTCTTTGAACATTGTGCCTCAGTAGACGATTATTGCATGTTGTTTTTCTACATGAAGTCTTTGCATGCAATACTATAAGTTGGCACGTTGAATGTTCAAGAAATAACATACAGTACATATTGTGATCTATGATACTAATTTTCCTTTGTAACATTATTTTTGCTGTGGGATCAGGAAGAAAACTTAGTTGAAAGATTATATTGGTACATACACCTAACTTATTTATTATTTTCGAACACTAAAATACCCAGAAACTTGCAGTAGCATCTTAGAACGCTGTGTATTTACTTAAAGGTCTATAATATATGAACAATACTTGGTTGTGAGGTGGTATGCAATAGAAATGAGCCAAATTAAGAGATGGTAACTTCACAAATTTTGAAACTTCATCTTTGGTTGTTGTGCCATATGTGAGAGGCAGATATACACACGGCGAGATATGATGATGGATTACATTTTGAAATTGTAGTCATCTGGTATTCACTGTGTTGTGGCGTAACAAGCTAGTTACGCCACACTGAGAAGGGAGCCGAAAGGCACGTGTACACACACGCCGACTGGCGTCAAGTCTGGAACAGGATACGTTATGACTGCTATCAAGAAAATACGTAGCTTTGGAATATACTTAACTTTTAATCACTCCTTGTGATGCATCTCTCTTGACTATACAAATGAGACTCGTAAGATACATGCACTGTTACAATTGGCGCCTTGCTAGGTCGTAGCCAGGGACTTAGCAGAAGGCTATTCTAACTGTCTCTCGGCAAATGAGAGGAAGGCTTCGTCCGTATAGTCGCTAGCAATGTCGTCCGTACAACTGGGGCGAGTGCTCGTCTGTATCTCGAGACCTGCCTTGTGGTGGCGCTCGGTCTGCGATCACCCAGTGGCGACACGCGGATCCGACATGTACTAAATGGACCGCGGCCGATTTAAGCTACCACCTAGCAAGTGTGGTGTCTGGCGGTGACACCACACACTGTGCAATTGATTAAAAGTACTGCTAAATGGTGGTACTACGGTGTAGGGTAATTGTTGAAGAAACAAAACATCCTGAAATTAGTAGTGGTTATTTTTCAACAAAACTTCTATTATGTTAGCTGTGCTGCTTCATTTTAGATCTTGTTCAGAAAATATATCACTATTATTTCTTATTACTTATTTATTCATCCGTAAACAAATTCCTTTGTATGGATGTCGTCATTATACATACATATGTACATTATTTTGTCACATAAGATAATGAATAACAAGTTATATATAATAAATTCATAATATATATGTATATTACACACAACTTATCATTGAATTACATAATGCAGAAAAACCTGGTTCAATCAAAAGAAATAGATCACAAGACTCCTCAGATACTTGTATGGGTAAATTACAATCTTGAATGTCCACTTTATAATTGATTAACCTGATTATTTATTTATGCCAATTTTATGATGCATGAATTCTCTAATCGAGTAAAAACTATTTTTTAGTAAATATTCTTTGAGGAATGCTTTAAATTTACAGAGTTTCTTTATGTTTTTGATTTCTTTTGGAATTTTATTGTATATCTTGACACCTTGGAAAAACATAGTGATCTGGGTTTTAGTTTTATTCATTCCGTCTAGGTACAAGCAATTACTGTTTCTGGTATTGTGATCATGTATGCAGCTGTTTGCTAAATATTGCTCAATATTTTTGTGAATAAAAAGTGTAGTTCGCAAGATATATTCACTTGGGATTGTCAGAATACCCCATATTTTACTTAGCTCACTGCAGTGTGCTCTTTTGTGACTCTTGCTCATTATTCTGACAGCTGGTTTTTGCAATCTGAACACATATTTCACATTTTCAGCATTTGCACCCAAGAATGTTATGCCGTAACTTCTATCTATACCACAGTTAAGTGCTGATATAAATTTGAAAGGCTTCTTGCGCAAAGCAATTGTTTTCACCAAAAAGTATCCTAATGACGGTTTTATAGAAGGCGATTCGAAAATAAAATGAGGGACATCTGTCTAGGAACTAAATATTTCATCGTGGAAATAGAGTGTACACCGCAGGAAAATGCTATGGGATTCTTCTGCGACTAATAATCAACAAAAGATGTTTGAAATTATATTCTACCTAATAACTTAAGACATGTATAGTTTTTCAACATTTTAAATGTGTATTAATTCATTAAAGGCTGACATACCGATTTTTTTGAAGTCGTCACTGAATTTCATATAAAAAAAAACGAACATCAGTGATACTGAGAATGAACCTTATGGTAGGCCTACCCCATTATTGTTATGGTATGACCTTTTGTCAGTGAAATGACAGTACGCTAAACAGCTTGTGTTTCGAAGGTGACTCGAAGAGAAGCGCGACTCTGTGTACTAGGCCAGGGGCGGCAAGGCACGCATCGGTGGCGCCAGCACTTACCCCAAGGGCGCGTGTCTCCTGCTGTGGCACTGCTGTCGCCAGCGTTCGACGTTCTCGTTTACGAGCTGGGCCGGGCAGGTCTTAACGCAGTGCAGACCCCGTGTCCGGACGGTGCGTCTCTCGGGGGGGGGGGGGGGGGGGGGCGGGCGTGTTCAGGCAGGACCGTTACTGGTGCCTGCGGGAACATAACACGTACGCACCGACAAACTGTCACCGCAAACAGTCGCTGCCTCAGTCAGCGTATTGCTGCCGGATGGACAGCGACCACGAACGTACACACTCCTGCATAGCAGTTTAAGATACACACACGATGGCCAGTAGTTTGTTTTAACATTTTTTTCGGCATCATCAGTGTTCTGATTGGTATGATGCGACCCATCACGAATTTCTGTCTTGCTCTAACCTCTTCATCTCAGAGAGGCATTTGAACTGTACGCTCTAAATTATTTGTTGAAAAGGACATCAAGCAAAGCTTTTATGTACTTTTGTGGAGACCTGAGTAGTTTCAAGGTCAAGGTCAGTTCAATATAAGCATTAAAAATCATTTACACTACTGGCCAAAAAATTGCTACACCACGAAGATAACGTGCTTCAGACGCGAAATTTAACTGACATGAAGATGATGCTGTGATATGCAAACGATTAGCTTTTCATGGCATTCACACAAAGTTGGCGCCTGTGGCGAAACCTACAACGTGCTGACATGAGGAAAGTTTCCAACCGATTTCTCATACACAAACAGCAGTTGACTGGAGTAGGATGTTTTTGTAGGTTCTGGACCACTAGACCAGTCTTATAAAATAAAAAAAAATTACTCGTTAACACTCGCAATTTTTTATTTTCCGTAAGATTGATCTAATGATCCAGAACCTACAAAAACATCCTACTATCCCTTTTAGCTAATAATAATATAATATAATAATAACTATAATAAAAATCATTTCCCATTGGTGAATGTAATGTACATAAATAGAATAGTTAATCAATTGCAATTTTTTAAAAAAAACTTTATAACATTTTCTTAGTCCCAAAAAATGTCCTACTTTCGACTTTTGTGAAAAACGTGATTTTTAAGAGTTATATTAAATAATAAGTATATATAATTATTTACTTTCTGCTTTAGCAGCCATAAGATTATTTTGAGCTGTTGTTTGTAAACGTCTTTTGAAGAAAGATTTATTTACAGTTCATCCACATTTACAAGAACCTTTAATTTTATTACGTTCCTTACAGCATTCTTTACATACATATCTATATCCACCTGTTCGATATTTCTCTTTAAAAAATTCGCCAATACTTGTTTTAATCATACTTTCTTATACGTAAGGAAAGCAAATCACCATACTTTCAACAACGAAGTTTCAACTACTTTTTCAAATCAAATTTTATGTCGTTTTATTAACAATGTTACATCTTTACATGTAACTACTTTTTTGCAAGTCTAATAAATTTTTTCCTCTATAAATGGAAGTTGAAAATAAAATGTCCACTACAAACAAAAAGAAATGTTCTTTAACAGAACTCTTGGGAAATAAAGTAAAACCAACTATCGAAAGATTCGGCTTATGGTTATCCAGCGTTAAAAGGTTTTGCTTTTCACATTTAACCAAATATAACATTGATGATGATAATTTGTGGCAATGTTTGCCAACAAGATAAAGAATGCAACCTTTAACACTAGATTGCGTACTCACGGCAGTTCTCCTTGGCCGTTTTTTGGTACGACTTGGAAAGAGAGAATAATTAATGAATGATCGCCGATGCGTTGGTTCTCGATTGTGTTCAGGAGACGTACAGATTGATTGCCCGAAAATAGTTTCTCAAGTGACCTCTTAACCCGGATTGCTTTCACGCAATCAGACTCTTCAATGAAATTACCTAAGGGACCTATTTGAATAATAATAAGGAAAATTGGAAATGAATGCAAAACAGTGAAATTTTGTAAAAAAAATTGACAGATCGGAAATTGGACAAATTAATGGTCTCCCAAATCCAATCGAGACACCGCGATAAAGAGCGAAGCTTTAACAAAGTTCATTTAAACATAAACATTATTTGTGGTTAATTTAAAGAAAAGAATAAGCATATATTTTCTGTACAGTGAAGTATCAATATATTCTCAAAGAACAAAGGCGTTAAACTATAAACGTTAACAAATTTACAATGAATACAAAACCTACATTTCTATGTTTTTCTCATACATGGAGCAGTCCAACAATTGCTTCTTTTGTATGTGTGATATTTTGTAAAAATTAAATTTCCTGGCGTGCGCGTAAGTATTTTTTATCGTCACAAGGTTTACAAAAGTATTTTTTTTATTGGTGATAAAGTGGTTTTTCACACTAAATGAAATATAACTGGTAGCGGTGCTACACAACACGTCTTAACAAGTCGGCGACCAAACATCAACGGTAATGAAGTACATGTTAACATATCGGCGACCAGAAGTACAACTAACTATAAAGACTTTAGAATTTTCCTAACAAAAAATTGTTCTTTCTTCTGTTTCGCAGCTTCTTGCTATCAAGCGCTGCGGCAATGATTTTAAATATCTGTGCCCAGCGAGTCATAGTGTTTAAAAGTACCTTTTAAACGCTAGCCCCGCGTCTTGGTATAGGCGCACGTTATAAACAGATTTCGTTTCTTTACTCTCGCGTTGTCATGCTTAGTATCATTACAAACTACAGCTCGATGGCTGTCCTTTTCTCATATGAAAAATGTCTGAAATCCAATAATATCACATTGCTTCCCGCGTGAGGAGCGATGACTCCGTCAGGATCATCGCGACTCACGCGTAGTCGTGATATTATTGCTTTCGTGAAACAAGTTAGTATTACTTGCAAAAATTCTTTACAATAGATTTTACGCACTACATCAGGCAAAGTGGTTAACATACAGAGTATCAGGTAAGTATATTCCTACGACTGAAATTGATAGTAATTTGTCCATAGGGTAACTACATGACAATTGAACTGTGCTCTTTCTAATGTATTGTACAAGGATAACAAATGTTCATTTCTCGGTAAAAGATAATGAAATTAAGATAAAGATACACATACATAGATACATTATACATGGCATAATAATTATTAAAAAATAACAAAGAAATAAATTACTCAACTTCGCAGGAAGTTTGGGTGCTGTGTGCACTCGTGGAAAAAATATGTTACAAAAAATTGACATTCTTGTTTTACAATGACATATTACAGGAATATTTTTGTCGTTGTTTCGTCGAAGATTTCGTGCAGTAAATACGTAGCACTTTACTTATTTGTGGCTTTCATGACCTGCAAAAAAAAAAAAAAATGTTTCCCTACACTTGGGTAGGTATGAGTTGCACTGGGAGTGGTAGAACTTCGGGTATAAATGATAGCCCTGCACTTGAGTGGGGAAATTGATTACACTTTCACGGTGGAGGAAAAGTAGGGCTTCACTTTCACTGTGGAAGTTGGAGTAGTTGTCGGGGTGTGATGTTGCGTTGGAAATACGTCGTGGGTCAGGAACTGGAAGATTGGTTCTGCAACATGTTGAGCCGTATGGTGGCGATCTCTACTTCACTTGACACATGTCCGTGCTTCCATTTATGTTTTCGTACATGAGAAATACAGAAAAAAATCTTTATTAGAATGTGCTTACTTACTAATAACTTAATCTTAAAGAAAATTGGATTAGGTAAGGATAACAATTGTTTATGTACATAATGTCTCATTCTCTTAGGAATGCTTAGTTCTCATATTTATCTATTTTTCTGGTTTTATTTGGTTCGACACGTTTTCATTATTCGGCCTGGTCAGTAAATTCGGTAGCAATTGTCAAAATCGAGCTTAAGACTCTTCCGATTAGTGTCTTTATAATTTCACAAGGTACATGAGTGCTTAATTCATTGCTTTATCATATTTTATTTTGAATGCATTTCAAACACATTTGGCATCCGCGCTCGTTGTGCAAAGAAAAATTGATTGTTGAGCGCTCAGCATACACAGTGTTACGTCCGTTGGTCACAACCACGTGATAATAACTTGACAGTTCCACAACGCTAGCAGCAGTATTCTGCGAGAAGCAGAGCGTTTGGTGTGAGTTTTTACACAGTTTTTCATCGACTCTGGATTACGGAAGCAGCCACATGCGGCGACACCCGCATCAGTTTCGGAGAATGTGTCCGTGGAAAGGCGTACAGTACCGTTTGTGGTAAGTCCAACACTTATTCACTTTCATTCTTCGGCTTTCTACATCGTGGTTTCGTGGTACAAGTACTTATAACATTACTTCACACGCGGTATTTCACACGTGTCCTTGGAGTTATCACCTTTTCAGTTCACACGTTATTATTAATTCGTGTTCACATTTATTTGGTCGTCATGTTAAGGTTCACACGCACCACTTTTATACGTGTACATTAATTACTTTTCTATAGTCGGTTCACACGCAGCAGCATATACGTGTCCATATATTACTGACTGCATTATTACTACAAAGTACAGTTAACATTTAGTATACATATCATGTCTAAAAATTATTTCTAAAGAAATATTTAGTCTCTGCGACTACAAGGCCTGACGAAAAGCGTGTCTCTTGTTCGTAGTTTGTGCTTCCAAGGATCTTTAGGTTTACACTTTGTTCGAAATCTTGTTATTCTTTTCTTTTTACAATAGTTACTCTTTTCTCAAGTTCAGCTCTTTTATTTTCTCTCTATTACGTCATTAGTTTGAAGACACAGTCAATGTGGCTTCGTTTACGTGATGAACAGTTCGTGTTCAAACTACCATTAGGGAAACTGGGAAGCTTGGTGTTCCCTGTCGTGCAACTGCACATAACAAATCTTAAATGAACTCGCAATTTGCGGAGAATAAGCATAGCCCGTCGACAATCAATTTGTCACGACTATCCATTCATATAGCCTGTATGTATCAATCATATAACCAGCTCGTAAAATTCACTTCTCTACTGGATAAGGTAGGATGGTAAGGATACTGGTTAGAGGAAAACACAAAAGACTTTTATGGAGTGAAGAGATTTGAAGACACAGTGTTAATGACGTATGATATGATCAGCTTAACATAAATTATTATCACCTTAGATTTTCATGACAAATAGTGTAATTAAGTCGATACAGTAGTTTCAGTGTCGTCTGATCCAGCTCTCTAAACAATTTTCTATGCATATCTAAAATTACTAAAACCATGCATTAGCAGTGTACTGTGTCTGTTAACTATCTTCTGTTCCATGTATCGTAAAATTGGTTTTCTAAAAAAAAAAAATCGTCGTATCTGGAGGACCTGAAATAGATATTTCTAGTACTAAATTAGTTTATTTATAAATGATCTTTGTAAGTATTTCAGCTGCACTGTGCCGTAAAATTGTTATGAGCGTATACGGTTATCTCCGTATTATAATAAAATAATTGAGTTGCGCACTTCTTTCCTGCTACCTGGATCGTTATTGACTTACTTGATTCTTATAGGCTAAGCTGCTGCTTTTTGCCTGCTGCGTTTCATAGGTGGTCTCATAAAATTTGTTGTCACACACTCCTTATGCATAACATACCATTTACCTCATTAGAGTAAGCGACCTTAATCAATTTTTTTTTCCTATGAGCAATCATTCTGGTCTGAATGATCATTTTCATTATTTTAATTTATTTTATTCAAGAGGAGAAAGCTTTTCTATACTTAAAACTAGTGGTAGCAGGTGGCACTTAGCACGTCCCTACTATAATATTTATTTGCCAGCTCTTTCGGCTATGGCCGTTCATGGGTCAATTAACTTAAGACTAACTTACATCTAAGGCAAATCTTGCTCTCCTACAGTAAATGTGTTTTACTTCAGGTGCTAACATAAATTACTTATCTTGTTGTGGCAGGTCGACAGAGTGTTTGTCCCGTGCATTACTCTTACATACGTTGGTACTTCACACATAGTATGACAACTTATAGTGTGTGTATATTTTATTTTAGCAGCTTAACAGATATTTTCAATGGTTGACTCGGTATTTCTTCAAGTTTGCGTGATGAAACAATCCTTTTATTCGTGCAGATACAGGGTCAACTAATACACTCCTGGAAATTGAAATAAGAACACCGTGAATTCATTGTCCCAGGAAGGGGAAACTTTATTGACACATTCCTGGGGTCAGATACATCACATGATCACACTGACAGAACCACAGGCACATAGACACAGGCAACAGAGCATGCACAATGTCGGCACTAGTACAGTGTATATCCACCTTTCGCAGCAATGCAGGCTGCTATTCTCCCATGGAGACGATCGTAGAGATGCTGGATGTAGTCCTGTGGAACGGCTTGCCATGCCATTTCCACCTGGCGCCTCAGTTGGACCAGCGTTCGTGCTGGACGTGCAGACCGCGTGAGACGACGCTTCATCCAGTCCCAAACATGCTCAATGGGGGACAGATCCGGAGATCTTGCTGGCCAGGGTAGTTAACTTACACCTTCTAGAGCACGTTGGGTGGCACGGGATACATGCGGACGTGCATTGTCCTGTTGGAACAGCAAGTTCCCTTGCCGGTCTAGGAATGGTAGAACGATGGGTTCGATGACGGTTTGGATGTACCGTGCACTATTCAGTGTCCCCTCGACGATCACCAGTGGTGTACGGCCAGTGTAGGAGATCGCTCCCCACACCATGATGCCGGGTGTTGGCCCTGTGTGCCTCGGTCGTATGCAGTCCTGATTGTGGCGCTCACCTGCACGGCGCCAAACACGCATACGACCATCATTGGCACCAAGGCAGAAGCGACTCTCATCGCTGACACGTCTCCATTCGTCCCTCCATTCACGCCTGTCGCGACACCACTGGAGGCGGGCTGCACCATGTTGGGGTGTGAGCGGAAGACGGCCTAACGGTGTGCGGGACCGTAGCCCAGCTTCATGGAGACGGTTGCGAATGGTCCTCGCCGATACCCCAGAAGCAACAGTGTCCCTAATTTGCTGGGAAGTGGCGGTGCGGTCCCCTACGGCACTGCGTAGGATCCTACGGTCTTGGCGTGCATCCGTGCGTCGCTGAGGTCCGGTCCCAGGTCGACGGGCACGTGCACCTTCCGCCGACCACTGTCGACAACATCGATGTACTGTGGAAACCTCACGCCCCACGTGTTGAGCAATTCGGTGGTACGTCCACCCGGCCTCCCGCATGCCCACTATACGCCCTCGCTCTAAGTCCGTCAACTGCACATACGGTTCACGTCCACGCTGTCGCGGCATGCTACCAGTGTTAAAGACTGCGATGGAGCTCCGTATGCCATGGCAAACAGGCTGACACTGACGGCGGCGGTGCACAAATGCTGCGCAGCTAGCGCCATTCGACGGCCAACACCGCGGTTCCTGGTGGTTCCGCTGTGCCGTGCGTGTGATCATTGCTTGTACAGCCCTCTCGCAGTGTCCGGAGCAAGTATGGTGGGTTTGACACACCGGTGTCAATGTGTTCTTTTTTCCATTTCCAGGAGTGTAGATAGCAACCAATGTGCGGCTTTCTTAATTTAATGTATGGTCCTTCATACAAGTGCTGCCACTTGCGATTCTTATGATGAATCAAACATGATTAGAAGTGGGTCTTAAATAGCACTCGTTCATTTATACGATACGATAAGGCTTTGCTGATGTGTTTGTCATGCGCATTTTTTCTTAGGTTGGCATGAGTGGTTAAAGATATGGGAGCTTGTCTTAACTTGTCGTCTAATGTTACTTCAGGGTGTTGTAATTTTAGGATGGGGTCTACCAATTCATTTCTTTCTTGTCGTTTAGAGACTAGTTCTGATGGTGTGAAACCAGTTGATGTGTGAGGTAAATTATTAACAACCTCTTCGAAGGGTGTGACAAATTAAATCCACCGTGTCTGCTGTTTTGGAATATACGTTCGTATTATGAAACGATTGAACTCTTTGAATACTCTTTCTGTGGGATTACTTTGCGGTCGGTACCGGTATATCAAAATTTGTCTGATGTTGTTGGTTGCAAGGAAATTTCTCCATCGTTTCCCCACGAAAGTTGATGCGTTATCAGATAACATGGCTTCAGGCTTGCCAAAGCGAGGAAAATAGTCTTTCTCAATATGTCTAATTAGTAAAAGTGTATTAGATGACTTCATTGCATGTCTCACGTGTTTCGTAAAAAGATCTAACAATACGACCAGATACTTCACACCTCCTCTTCCCTGAGGAAGTGGACCTGCATAATCAAAACTGACGATTTGGCTAGGTCTTTCTGTACGTATCGGATTTAAAGGTAAGGCATTTGACAAGTTGAAAGGTTTCGTCTTTTGGCAAATGGAACAATTTCTTAATAATTGGTGCACCTTCTTGTGAAGATTAGGTACATAGCAGTATGTTGAAATATTGCGTTTGCATTTTTCTGGCCCATAGTGACCCCAGGAGAGGTGAGTGTACCAAATGAGATGTTCAACATAATCTTTAGGAATACAGACACACCACCTTCCTTTCAACAGAGAAGTTCGGTGAGACAAAACTCCATTGTGTACTTTATAAAATTTTGACAACGAGTGATCAGGGTTGTTTTGAAGAAGCTGTTTAAATTCTAGCCAATTGCAATCTGTGTCTTGAACAGTATTCATTTGATGCCAAAGACGCAAAAAGTAACTCCGATGTGGAGGTTCTTTCATAAGAAGAATTTTGTGATTAGAAATCTGTTCTCTTAATTCAGTAGGCTCTGGCAATCCTTCCAGCATACGTGAAAATGCATCAGAAATAATGTTACTCTTGCCCTTTGCGTAAATAATTTCAAAATCATACTCTTGTAGAAATAAACACCATAGAGTAAGCCGAGGATCATACAGTTTGCAAGAGAGTAAGAAGCTCAGTGCTTGATGATCTGAGTATACTCTGATTTTGTGACCATAAATGTAGTAATTAAAGCGGCGAAAAGCCCACACAACGGCTACTCCCTCTAATTCGGTTACCGAATATGATCTCTCACATTCGGTTAAGACCCGACTGACAAAACTGAGTATTTTGACTTCCTCCTGCCCATCAGTTTTGTCTATTTGAAATAAACATGCACCTAATCCTTGAAACGATGCATCGCTAGGAATTCAGAAATCTAAACTCATGTTTGGATGACTTAAAATGTTACTCTTTAGAAGAGCTTCTTTGATCTTGTCAAAGGCTTTTTGGCATTCAGAAGTCCACATCCAGTGGACGTTTTTATTGAGCAAATTTAACAATGCGGGATTGTTCATTGATTGTTTCGGAATGAAGTGACGGAAGAATGAAGCTAATCCAGTGAAACCTTTTAGTTGCCTTTTAGTGCAAGGCACAGAGATATTTTCTATTGCTGTTAACTTGCTGGGATCAGTAGAGATTCCTTCCGAAGAAATTATATGTCGTAAAAACTTGACTTGTTTCTTGGCAAATTTGGATTATTGTACATTTGCGGTAACACCAAAATCAGAGAATCTTTGAAAGATCTTTTGTAGGAGAGTTAAATGTTCTTCCCAGGAAATCGTTGCTATCAGTAAATCAACATAGACGGTGACTTGGTCAAGTAACTCTGGTCCTAGCACATGATCAAGTGCTGCAATAAAACAACCAGAACTAATGTTGAGACCGAAAGGTACTACACGAAAATGATAGGATCTGCCGGCAAAGATAAAGGCTATGTACTTCCTCGATGATGATGATAGTTTCACCTGCCAATAGCTACTTCGGAGGTCTATTGAGGATAAGAACCTCAGACTATGTAATTTGTGTAGTTGTTCCTCCAGTAGTTCTGGTCTTGTGCGTACTGGAATGATGATTTTATTAATCTTCCTTGCGTCCAAGACAAGTCTGACCCTTCCATCGTGTTTGAAAATAGGTAACAACGGGCTACTGTAGGGAGAGTCGGACGTTTCTATGATTTTCCACTTAAGCATTTTACGTATTTTTGTTTGACGGCTTCTTTACGAGACTGTGGAACTGAATAGGTTGTTTTGAAAAAAGTATCATGGGGTTTTGAAACGTCCCCTTTTGAACAATTATTTATGACTGTGCTTAACCTGACACACAATATTTTTAGCGCAACGCAATCTGCCTTTCAAAAATCGCTACAAAAGAATGGCCCTGACTAACATTAACCTATACGTTTCACAAATCACTTACCTCACAAAAATCTTGGTTACTCGAACTACTGCAATACAGCAAGCGCCACTATTACCAGCTAAATAAAAGATTCAAACTATGGAAGGCACTAACTACTGATAGGCATAGTTAGCAAATGATAGATATTAATAGAGAACAAACAATGTATTTACCTTACTAGTCATAATGTATATAGCATTTCATGACAAATTTCAAAACTCCGCCATCTCTCTCCCCACATCCACCACTGCTGGCGGCTCACCTCCAACTGCGCAACGCTACGCGCTGTTCACAGCCAGCTGCCTAACACTACAATGGCGAGTATTACAACAATGCAAAGCAGCCACAGACTGCACACAGCACTACCAGTGGTTTTCATACAGAGGTGGCGTTACCAATAAAAAAACCTAAACAGCCTACTTACATAGCCCCCATGCTCCCCACAAAAAATTTTACAAATTGTTTTGGACAGTGGCCAATAATGATTTGATAAAAATTTTTTATAATTACAATAACAAAGACATCAATTGCACACACTTATTGATGCAATGTTGATCAAAAGCTAAAATTTTGTCACAGTCCATAAAGACAGTCCTGATCATTCATCATAATAGTAATTACAGTTTTCTTTCACAAAGTCTCATTAGTAAAATAAATTGCACACAGAAGTAGCGGATTTCCATGCAGTCTTGAAGAAGCAGTGTTGTCCTTCCAACGGAAAGACAGCAGAGCAAACCCACAGCAGAGTCAGTCGAAGTTTTGAAGAATATTGGAAGGTAGGTCATCACAGAGCAGACCACTGTAGTCCTGGTAGAGATTACGGTATTGGTGGGCCACCAGAGGTGCAGACCCACTGCAGTCCTTGTAGAAATAATGGTACTGGTGAGTCAGCAAAGGTGTAGACCCACTGTAGTCCTTGTAGAGACGGCCAGCAGCCATCCGTTGCGACTGTGCAGGTGCACAATCACCATCGAAGATTCTTGCGGAGAATATAGCAAGTCCATAACCACCACTTGTGCACTCACAAAGTGTTTGGAATTGTCCTTAGAACCAAGAATGCTGTTATCTAGTCCCTTGCTGAATTATTAACACATGTGCAAACACTATCAGTCTCTACTTCTCACATATTGTCCATATACTATGACCAACAGAAACGTGTGCAGTGAAATGTAACTTACAAGTTACTTAATTTGATGAACTGGTGTCAGTTACAATTTTATAACGTAAGAATACAATAACAAAGGTACAAAATACATCATTAAAAACATCATAATACAGATAACATTTGTAATAATAGGGGCTTTACAAAACAATAGGAATAAACATATACATCAGTGTTACAGGAATTCTGACATAAGTAAATACATAAAAGATCAGAATAATTATTGAAACATCAACTTCACACATGAGCATTAAAACAGAACAGAATTAATAATGTCTAACATCTTTGCGAAGTATAAAACATAGAATTTGAAAAATTCTACAACATAAATCTTATTAGCTAAACACATAAAGACAGGAAAAAGATAAATACACAAGGGTACATAAACACATAGCGGAATAATACAAAAGGAGAGGACAGGGTTCGTTTTCAGTGTGACATTTGGTACTGCAGTCCAACCCAAAACTTCATTCCATAAATCTTTCGTCTTATTTCAACATTTGTTTCCACCAAAAAAATCTTATCCAAGCATGCTTTCTGTATTCTGTTCACATATTTCTTGCCTCATTATTTATTTTCCATTATCCTACCTCATCATTTATTTCCAAGAAAATCCTACCTAAACCTGTTGTCCCTAAACCCTACTTTTTTGTTCATATCATCTTTCAAAATACCTTTTTTTTTGGCCAAACTATTTTCTTATAGCTTCTCAATGCATTTCTTCCAATTCATCACAACTCATTCTCTTATATAGTCCACCCACTCTTAACCTAACTTAAATCTACTGAGCTCAGATGCTAAACTAAGGGATGAGGCAATGCAGCAGCACAAAACAATTAACACAAACAGCAATGATAAAAAATACAAAAGGCAAAGCAAGCAGAATAAATTACAACTAATATAAGGCAATGAGCAGCAAACAAGAAAAATAAATGCGTAGTAAAACTGGCTTAACAGCGTAATACAAAGTCAAATTCAGTAACATTATGCCTGGCAACCAGCAGCAGAAAATGAAATAACTTATACCTAAACAAGACAAAGCTCAAGCAGAAAAAATAGTACACTAAAGACAACAATGCATATAAGGGAAATGTCTATTCACATCTTAATATCTATGTAATTACAGTGGTGCACCACAACTTATTCTACAAAATAAATTACCAAGTACATGAAAAGAAAATTATGAATGCAGTTCCTGTGAAGGTAAATGTCTTTTTTTGCTCCTTCGTTTTTTTAATAAATCGTAAAATTATTTACTGTATCTGTAGGCATAAAATATTTTTATTAGCACATCTATAAAATTTTATTTTAACCAATGCTGCCGTGGAGCTAGATACTAGATATTAAACAAAATGAGCAATCTCTCAACTAGAAACACAATAGATGTAAAATGTTTCTCATCATTTCATTAGGCATTTTAGTAAATATCATGAACTAAGAGCTCCACAGTATAATCATATGTTTTCAAGTTTGAGCGTGTCGTATTTGCGATGCTTTCTACAAAGGAATGTCAATAGCGAGGATAATGGCCTCTTTTTTTCTCCACCTAATGGCTTTCTTTTGTCAGACGACTACCTCTCAGCTGGGCGCCCAAAATGCATTACGTCAAGGTCACTTACCTTCCTTACTGAAATTTTTATGACAGCAGTTTCCGCTACAGTGGCAGTCTCATATAAAAATTTCATAGGTCGAGAATTTGCGTTACAAATGTAGAAATAAAATCCTGTAAATATAACAGTGTCCAAAAAATTTTCGCCACCATTGTGGTACATTCACGCATTTACATACATTTCATAACTCTTAAAGTACGATTCTTGGTTTCCAACAACCTTTTTGACAAACCAGAGTCCCTAACCACTACTCATTATACTTTATCTTATTCGTCGACACTTCTTGAATATTTCATCATAACAGATACGTAGCATACTCAAATAACTCATATAGCATCAGCTTATTGATCATAAACATACCGCAGCAGCATAATACACATAGTCATCGTAATAATAACATCATAACACCTCAGTCAACTCTCAAAATCGTCGTAGCTTCCTCAAATAAATTCAAAACCTAAAGAAATTCTCTGCTGATGTCAAAAGTGTCATCTACCTCAAACGTACCTTAAAAATCCTGATCCCATACCAAATACATCATTCAGAGCTCTCATAGTATCACAATGGTTCCAAAAAAATATGAACAGTTCACAAAGTACAGACAAAATACCATTTCGTAAGTGTGAAGTTACCCGACTGTGTAATTGCATAAACATGTGTCACTGATGTAGTAAAAATAATTTTTCATCTCTCAGTTAAATGATCAGATAGCTGTGTAATTTGAGTGTTAGGGAAATATGGTACCGATGTGTAAAGTTGTATAAGCAAATACCATATTAGCTAGGGCTCCTTGTGCTTGCCAAACACATGGTACACAAAGTCAGCGTGTACCCCCCTGAGGATAAATGTAATTATATCCTCAAGTGTTACAGATTACAGCAATGGAATGTAATGTATCACGGAAAACTTTCTTTGTAATTCAAAAATCTTGAAAAATAAATGGTTTAAGTACAAAATTGCTAACTCAAATGCGTGTCCTGTAGCGCTAAAAGTGCGTCTTGCTGTAAGATAATTCTGTGGAAGTGTCGTAGTTATCGTCCTCTGTAAGCAAAGTTCTGCTGAAGTCAATGTACTTACCTCATCATAAACGAAAGCGAAATGCTTTGCGAATAGATATCGTAGTTATTATGTTTATTGGCGTGATGAAGAAAGTATTGTACAGTAACGTATTGTTGTGCCACGAAAAAGGCTGTCTCATTGTAGCTATACCACAAAAGTTACTACTAAAACATATTTTACTTTCTAGAATAATACAGAAAAACTGTGCAGATATAAAACAGAAACACCGCAAAAGCAACAATGTAAATTGTGTCACACATTAGTAGCGTCATGATAAAATCGTGTAGCTGTCACATAAACTAACCACTGTCTCATCTGGTATCTCACAGAAAGTACTTTAAATCCAGAATGTATTTTCAAGTAAACCAAAATGTTGCATTAAAATCTAATTAGCAGTACCGGTACATTTTCTAAGTATGTGAGCCTTATAGTCTGCAACTAGCAAGCAAGAATGTACACACACAATAACACTGTGTCGTCTGTTCACAATAACGATGCATTCGTAATTTCTGTTTAAATAAGTTCTCTTGGTTCTTGACTGGATATTTAACTTCAAACATTGTTGCATATTAACAGATTCTAAGTCTGACAAAGCATACTAGTAATGTAAAGTGAAAAGTTATATGGCAAAGACAAAGTTAAAAAACAGATTATCTTTCAATAAACGGTTTTACATGTGAAATGTGGTGTAAACCTTCACTCTTCCTAGTACGCAGAGTTTCAACTTCAACGCAATTATCATGTGGTATACGTTGGATTCTGTAAGCCCCATTGTAAACTAGAAAGAATTTGTGACTCAAGTGTTTCTTCTTATGTGACAATGAATGAGCTTTAATGAGAACTTTCTGACCAATAAACAATTTCTTTGCATTTGCTTTACCGTGTAGTTTTCTCCTTTTGTCTGCTGCAGATTTTATATTTTTAAGAGCCAAATCCATTATGTCTTTGTGTCGAAGTTTACGTGTATTCAGGAAAGGTACAAGCTCTCTGATTCTGTTTGGTGGTTCTTCATTCTTCAGTACAAGAATAGGTGGTAAAGCAGTGGAATCATGAGGCATTTCATTCAGCACATTTTGAAATAATTGTAAATATCTGTCCCAATGCTGATGCTTTCTGTGACAATAAAGTCTGCAAAGCTTATTGATTTCTTTCATAATCCTATCAGACGGGTTGCAATGTGGTGAGTACAATGAAATAAAAACAGGTTTGATTTTATGATTCCGAAGCATTCATGACCAAACAGCAGATCTAAATTGTGGTCCGTTATCTGAAATGACTTTAGCAACGTGGCCAACTTCACGTAAGAAATTTTTAACTAAGGCGTTGGATACGGATCGTCCAGTGGCTTTACGTAACGGAGTGAAAGAAACAAATTTTGAAGTAAGTTCAACAGCGACTAGAACGTACGAAAATCCATTCAATGTTCTGACAAGGGGTCCCAATAGATCAACTGCAGCAAATTCTTTTAATTTAGAAGGAATGATAGGAAACAACGGAGCACGATGTGAGATAGTAGGTGGTTTAGCCTTTTGACAAAGTTTACAAATAGACAGGGCTTTTCGAATTCTCTTTTCCATATTGTTAAAATAACAAGTCGTTCGAAGAATATGATAACATTTTCGTAGACCAAAATGTGCGTAGCTGAAATAAATGTACCAAATGAGCTTATTAACAAAATCGTCAGGAATGCAAAGCACCCATAGCTTGTCATCAACAGTGCAGCGTTTGAACAGTATGTTGTTTCTAACCAGATAATAATGCCGAATCTGTGTGTGTGTCTTTTCATGCCATTTGCTTTTGATGTCTTTCCAAATCGGATCTTTATCGTGTTCATGAGCAATGTCCTTTAAAGATGTGGTGATGAAGTTTTCAAAGGCGACTTTCTGAATGTAAAGAATACTGAAATTTTTCTCGAGGTTGCCTTCTGTGTTACTTTTCTCAAGCCCAGCCGGTGCGCGTGACAGTGCGTCCGCAACAATGTTCTCCTTCCCGGGATAGTAGACTATTGTGAAGTGGAATTCTTGCAGAAACAATGCCCAACGTTTTAACCTGTCATGATTTAATTTTGAAGACATAAGAAATTGTAATGCACGATGATCACTGTATACTTTTACGTGCTTACCAGAAAGAAAGAAACGGAATTTGTTAAATGCCCAAACGATAGCTAAAGCTTGTAATTCAGTAACGGAATAATTTTTTTTCAGATTTTGTTAGCACTCGGCTAGCAAAAGCAATGGTTTTCTGAACGGTAGTGTCATTTTCAATGGCTTCTTGAAATAAATGGGCACCAAGACCGACTTTAGAAGAATCCGTGCTAAAGTTACGTTGTGCAAGACGCGACAGTTGGCTGCGACTGCGACGCTGCCCCCTCCTCTTTCCCCACCCTGGTAGACGGCGACACGGCCGCAACACGACTGGAGTCGTCGCCGTTTCCCAAGCTCCGGTCGGCGGCGGCGGATTCAAATACATAAGAAAAATAAGAATTCCGATTTTCTTGCTGTAAAAAATACTGTATGTTAATGCAACAAAGTTACATCGGCTCCCAGAGTTAGTTTTTCGATACAGATTCTCCTTTTACTTTAAAAAATTGAAAAGTATCTCTACCGGTTTTGCGTGTTTTTTTCCCTGTATATTACTTCTCAATCAATTGCGAGGAAAGTAAAAGGCACAAAAAATTGATGTTTGCGTATCTTACAGTTTCACATCACAGCTTGATAATGAGGTGTCTATTTTTCCGATATTCGCCACAGTTATCCCGATACTTAATTTACAAGTAACCTACTGCATAAAATTTGAATTGTGTACAGTGAAAAATGTGGTCGCTGGCTACTTTACGTATGGTTCACGTTAGGTCATACATCGTTGCCGATGAAAAGAAGCTAACATATCGAAATTATTTTTTAAGTTGAGATCAGATTGATATCGATCTCCGTTTCCGAGATTTGGGCTCATATATCTCCGGGAGCGTCGCGACTAGCCGCCAGTTCTGTCGACGCGCGACGAGAATCGTGTGGTCATCACACGATAGAGAATGCATTTGTTTTGTTTCGCTGACTCATTTGGACCTAATGAAACCATTTTATGTCATATTCCTCCGGTATGAGTTACTAATATTTCTCCATATGCTCTTGACAATTTCATTTAAAATGCCACGAAACGTAGGTTTCTTAAAGCCAAGTGATCAAGCAGAACCCATTTTCTTGGTTTTGCTGAGGCATGTGAACCTGTTCCAAGCTTTCTTTCTCGTTTATTTCTCTGATACGAGTCCCGAATATTCCCCCATCTGTTTTTGCACATTTCACCTAAAATTCCAATGAAAGATAAGTTTATTGACAATAAGCGCACGCTAGCTTCATTGCATTGTTTCAAGTTCTTGACAACAAGATAGGGTTACACCTTAAACATCTCTAGAATTTTGATTCTGAACGTCTACAGTATACACTGGCAGAAATGTGGAAGAAATAATGTCCATGCTTGTTCACAAAATTTCCCCAAATTATACTTGTCAGTTTCTCCCATGCAGAAACTTTTGGAACAAGCTAAGGCAACTTTCATAGCCGACTGAATCTTTATTCCCATCGAAATGAACTTCCATATTCTTGTATTCTGACAGCATACATCGTTATGGATGACATCAACATTTAATCTTGCCAAGCTGCACTCAAAAGATGACTCCAGGATTTACAAAAGACGAATTTCAATTGTGAACTGTGTCAGACCAGAAGGGCCTTGTAAAACAGTAGTGCAATTTTGGCACAAGTTTTTTGAGCACCATCTTCTACCAATGAATTGAAGTGAATGTGACAAATAACTTATTGCAGCATACTGTTTCCTCAATCTGTTGAGAAACGCCTTCCTCAAAAACGAACATCTATTGATTACAGAAAGCTGTACAACAATCTGGTGGTGGTTTTTCACAACTAGAAGGTATCATCAAGACACCAATCTACCGTTTACTTTCAAAGTGAAGGTATTGTAAAATGTAACTTTCTCGTTGTACTTTAGATTGTTCATTTTATAATGTATTTGCCGTTTTCAATTTTTATCGTCACAAAAAAGAGTAATGCGAAAATTGACCTTCAAGTTCATTTTCATCATTCTAATTCTACATCTGCATGGATTATACTGATTTTCATAACAGGCCTGAAAAATTTGCATTAATGGGAAAATATTATATATTTCACTCACCTGTCAGTTTCAACTGTGCACCAATTTCTTCCCAAATTCTGTCTCTGAACATAGTGTCTCTATATTTAGGGTTCTTCAAATCGTAAGGGCAAGGCTGTTGCGAGACCAGCTCACAGAGCATCACATCCTGTGAGTGGCTCATTTCAGTTTTCCTTGACTGGCTCGACATCTTTCTCGCAGCCGTACGTCTCTGTGTCGTGCGACTTCCGTCGCAACACTGCTCACTGGTGCAGTGCTGCGACAGCTGCCGCAACAGTCGCGCGTCGCATCCCAAACTCGAACTGCGCATGCGCCAGCGGACAACTTCTGACGTCACGTAGCGACCCGTCGCAGTCGCTAGTGTGCGTCGCGTCTTGGACAACGTACCTTAAGGCAGAAATCTTGTGACTGATCTGGATGTGCTAGTATTGGCGCGTTAAGTAGCGATTCTTTCAAAGAATTGAATTCCAACTGTGCTTGTTCGTCCCAGTTCCAAATAGTATCTTTTCCAGTGAGAGAACAAAGCTTTGGTGTAACAAGAATTTGCATATTTAGAAAACGACGGTAAAAATTTACGAGACCTAGAAAACTGCGGACTTGTTTTTTTGTGGATGGAACTGGAATGGCTCTGATTGCTTCTAACTTTTCAGGATCCGGCTGAATGCCTTCAGAAGAAATAATATGTCCCAAAAACGTCACCTTTGTCCTACCGAATTCAGACTTTTCCAAGTTAACTGTAATTCCAGATTCTGCAAAAATACGTAACAAACTGTTGAGGATGCGACTATGTTGTTCCCATGAAGCTTCTGCTATTAGAATATCGTCCACATATAAGGTGATGTGACGTTTTAAGAACTCAGGTAATATGGAATTTAGCTCGCGAATGAATGCTGCTGAAGAAATGTTCAAACCAAAGGGAAGTTTCCGAAACTGATAACAAACGCCGCAACAAAGGAAAGCTGTGTATTTTCTACACTCAGGATGAAGTTCGATCTGATAAAAGCTGGATCTGAGATCAATGGAAGACAACACTTTTACACCATTAAAATTTTGAAGAAGTTCTTCCAACGTTTGCGGCCTGTCTGTTTCAGGAATAATCATAGTATTGATTTGTCTCGAATCTAAGACAAGCCTGATCGATCCATTTTTCTTCTCAGCAACATGTAATGGGTTGTTGTATGAGCTTACTGGAGGCTCAATAGTGCCCTCATCAAGCATAGATTGTATTTCTGTTCTAACACGGTCCCTATAATGTGCTGGAAGTACATAAAATTACACAAAATTTAGTATGCTCACGAACACGAAATTGGTATTGAAATCCCTTGATTGTTCCTGTTTTATGAGTAAAAACTGTGGAATGTGCTTGTAAAATCTCAAAAAGGTCCTGCCTATCAGTGTCATTACAATTCTCAATTGTCTGAATTTTATTCTGAATTAACTCATTAATTTCAAATATGCCGTCGATATCATCCCTGTCAGTACTTGCAGATTGAATGTTAGTGTCTAGTTCCGTAGAAAATTCCTAACTGTTGTCTAACAGAAGGTAAAGCCGATTAATTTCCTCGTCATGGTTTGAGAGCCAATCTTCAAATTTCAAAGCTATTGACTTACCTTCCTTCTCTAAACTTATTTCTTCATCGTGAAAGTTTATGATTGCTTTTTATTCATTCAAAAAGTCTACTCCCAATATAATTTCCGTCGACAATAATGGAACAATAAGAAAGTTCATAGAGAAGCTGTGGCTTTGGCAAAGGAATTCTAAATTGGTTTGTTGGCGTACATCTACACTTTTTCCAAAGATTGCACCTTGTAATTTAATCTTACGTAACGGAAGTGTGGGGCAATCGTTCGATTTGTTGCATTTGCTAAAAGCTGTTTCACTAATTACTGAAATGGGACTGCCAGAGTCAAGTACTGCCGCAAAATTTACGTCATTTACAGTAATGTGAATCACAGGATATGCAATGTTGTTATGTTTTATGTCGTGTTCCTGGAGTAAGATGTCCCTAATGTCTTCCATTTTTACGTAATTACTAGCTACGGCCGCTGCGTCGTTAGTTTCATACGTACGTTATGTGGCTGCCAGCGGTATGGGTCATTGCCTATTGTCTCTTTGTTGGCGCGCGTCGTTATTGGGGTTTGGAGACCTAACTTCTACAAATTCACTTTGTCGAGAGGGCCCTGCTCTGTTTGAATCCCGCCAGTTCTGATGCAATTCAGGTCTGCCGTTACGATCATATCGTCCGTCGTCATGTCGGTAGTTCCTGTAGTTTCTTTCTTCTCGGTTAAGTGGTGGAGAATTTCTCCCTGAATTATCACTGCACGGTGGACCGTTGCGTCTAAAGTTATTCTGTCTCATGTAATAAAAATTGTTTTGGTTCCCATACTGTCTGTTTCTCTGATTGTCTCTGTGATAGTCATTACTGCGGAGAGGTGATCTTTCCCTGTAATTATTACTACTCTGCCAACGATTGTCGTACGGTTGGCGTCCGTTTTGGTCACGATTTGTGTGGTGAGAATAGCCTTGTCACGTCCAGTTATCGTTTCTGTCGTCACGGAATTGTGACGGATGTGACCTGTGGTGATTGTTTTCCTGTTTTCGCATCCCACAACTGTCTGTGTCAATTTCTAATTTTTGTAAGAGTCCCTGAAAAGCTTCAATGTCGTCTTTGCAACGTCCTGCCAAAATAATATGTCGTAAATGTTCAGGTAATTTGATTAAGCAAATGCGGATGAGTTCTGAGGGGCTGTATGGGTTTGAAAGACACTGTTTCTTATGCAACATGTCTTCAAAATATTTCATAAGACTGGAAAATTCAGATTGTTCGAAACGTTTCATCATTATGATGCTATGTTTTACTCGGTCTTGTGTAGCTTGAGACCAATATGCTGAGAGGAAGGCATGATAAAATTCTCCTTCACTGTGACAATCGTGAATGACCGATCGCATTCTTACAGCTGGTTCATTCTCTAAATAGCCACACATAAATTATAATCTGTGTTCTAACGACCAGTTGGGAGGAAAACAATGAGAGAATTGATGGAGCCATGCTTGTGGATGAATGTCGTTGCCAGAATTCTTAAATGTTTTGAATTTACGTGTAGTAATGAACAGCTTATAGTCAAAGTCATGATGTCGGCGAGTCGCATATCGGTCATTATTACGTCTTTTCGGCGGTTCCATTTCCAAATTCGGTGCACCTTGCCAATTTCTTTCATAATTTCCGAAATGCGATGTGTTGTTATTTTGTGACTGTTCCGTGTTTCTATGTCCCTCTTCCCGTATTGGGGCGCGAGTGTCCTCTGAAATACATAATTCTTGTATTACCTGTGTCAGCTGATCTTGTACTTCGCGGATTTCTCTTTGGTGTTGCGTATTAATTTGATTCTGATTTTGTTTGAATTTCCTAATCTGTTCGCACTCTTCTGTGTCATTCAAGACTACCGGTTTTGTGTCATTCAAATTATCATCTACCTTCGTAGATAAATTATTTAGCTGACCCGAAAGTTCATCTACTTTCTCTGATAATGAACTAATTTTCTCCATGTGTCTTTCTGAACCAATTTTCAGAGTATCTACTGTGTCCTTTAAGTTTTCCTGAGTTTTTGCAAGTTGCGTAACCAAATCGGTAGATGCAACTGAGTCAATTTTAGCTTGCAGGGTCTCATGATTTTCATGAACAATAGTTTTCAGTTCTTTTATGGCTGCTTCGTGATTCTGTAATGCATTTTCATGACGCGAAAAAATAGGTTGGAAATGCTCACAAATTTGTGTTTTCACGTCATTACAAACTTTTTGACATTTCGATTCTATTTTATGTAACTCAGTAGTTAAATCTTCACGTGTTTGTTCAAGCGTGGTGTGAAGATTTTGTTCCATTGTGTCTAACTTTTTAAGATTTTGTTCCACTGTGTCTAACTTTTTAAGATTTTGTTCCACTGTGTCTAACTGTTGCTGTGTTTGTCTCTGGTGTCGTTCCATTGTGTCTAACTTTTGAAGCCTTTGTCCCATTTGTCTCTGATTTTGTTCCATTTGTTGCATTAATTGCAATAATAATGTATTAGTGTCTGGAATCTGTTTCTCTATGCTTTTTGGCAGTGCATTTTCACCGGCAACATTCACATTTTGTCAAGCAGAAAATGTGTCTTGACTCATTCGAGAAAACGGTGAGGACCCAAAACCTGAATCTACAGTATTCGCGAGATGGTTTCCTGTCATTTCGGATTCCTGAGGCGAGCTGTTGCCGACCGATCGATCGATAATGCTTCCCTGTTCACTAATTGTTTCACTGTGTACACCATTATTTGCAACCCGCCCCATTTCCCTATGCGCAATTACCAAATTACTATGTTGAAGATTAGTTAATTCATTACACGGTGGTGCTAACACACTGCTTTCGTCTTCACTGTCATTTCTCAGTTTACTTTGGAGCCTAGTATTACGTTTTTCACACGCCATAATGGTCACAATATTTCACACGATAACACAGAAAAGCACAATTTGAAGAGCAAAATAAAATAACATAGCAATGAAAATAATGTCTACTTAATTGCAAGCGCAGCTGCGAAATACTTCCTGCAAATCTACATGCATGCCACAACTGTTTTACTGTACAAGAATGAAAAACGACAACTACAAAGGAAATTCTCTCTATAGTTACGCGCTAGCAATAAACAAAAGCTACACTAATTACGCAAACTACAAAAAAAAATCAGTAGATTCCAGTGAGGTATCCTCGGCTAAGTGTCGACATATGAAACGTCCCCTTTTGAACAATTATTTATGGCTGTGCTTAACCTGACACACAATATTTATAGCGCAACGCAATCTGACTTTCAAAAATCGCTACAAAAGAATGGCCCTGACTAACATTAACCTATACGTTTCACAAATCACTTACCTCACAAAAATCTTGGTTACTCGAACTACTGCAATACAGCAAGCGCCACTACTGCCAGCTAAATAAAAGATTCAAACTGTGGAAGGCACTAACTACTGATAGGCATAGTTAGCAAATGAAAGATATTAATAGAGAACAAACAATGTATTTACCTTAATAGTCATAATAAATATATAGCATATCATGACAAATTTCAAAACTCCGCCATCTCTCTCCCCACATCCACCACCGCTGGCGGCTCACCGCCAACTGCGCAGCGCTACGCGCTGTTCACAGCCAGCTGCCTAACACTACAATGGCGAGTATTACAACAATGCAAAGCAGCCACAGACTGCACACAGCACAGCCAGTGATTTTCATACAGAGGTGGCGTTACCAATTAAAAAACCTAAACAGCCTACTTACAGTTTCACTCTCATGTTAAATTCATAGTCTGCTATGATACCTGGTTTTCGGGAAAAGATGTTCACAAAAGTTGATAATAGGTCATGTAGTTCATACATCTGTCTGTCGTCGAGTCCGTCTGTTTCCACAATTTTTATGCGTAACTCGTCGGCACTTCGTAATAAATCAGGGTCATTGTTGACGTCACTGAACTCGTCAACGGCACGCACGGTGGTAATGCTGCCTCTCAGAAAGTCTACGTATTTTCACTTTACGTTCCAGGTTGGTTATTCTGACCTTGGTTCTCATTAGATGTATGACCAGAGTCCTATCATCTGGTCTTAACGTGCACTTACCTTCAGCTAAATCAATGATGGCACGATTTCTTCATAGAAAGTCCATTCCTAACAAGCATGGCACTGACAGGTTCTTTACTACTAAAAATGTGCACTGTATACAGTCTGATTTAAATTGTATTGTTGCTTGTACTTGCAAGCTAACCTTCTCTACTAGGGAGCCTACTGCTCCGGATACGGTACATCCTTGTACAGGAAGTGAAGGAACTTTTGTTACACAGCACATCTTTTTATATACACACATAGACATAGCATTAATATTTGCACCTGTGTCGATGATGGCAATGATTGGTATATCATAAATGTGAATCAGAGTTGACACTTGTGCCTGGTTTTCCCAAAGGTCGTTGTTTTCGTAGGTGTTCCTTTCGTCTAATAGTTCGTCCCGTAAGTTTCTGTCGCCTTCGTATCTAATTACGTTGACATGTCTTTTAATGAAGTTGCCCCCCATTGGTTCCGCAGCTTCCCCGTGGAGGCCTAAAGAAGCTGCTAATGGTTTTCCGACTGGGGTGGAGCCGAAATGTCAGTTAGTTTTACTTGACTAGTATTTTGCAACATACCAGGTCGAAAATTTGCGTTCGTATCCCATACGACTTGTGCATCTCTTGATTGCGTGTTATTTGACATCGCGTTTGGTGCTTGGTTCGCCTGTGTGTAGAAAGTGGTCGGATTTCCTTGGCTATTATGACCGGCGGGGTCAGGAAAAGCATGCGACGAATTGGCCTTGACTATTGTTCCGGAACTGTTGGTTGGGTTGGTGAGAAAATGTCGCAATTTTCGGCTGTGAAACATTCATTTGGTGAGAGGGAGTGAAGTGACTCGGCTGACTTTACTGTTGTACGCTTGCGTTTAGCTCGCTTGCGTAAGCATTGGTAATAGCTTTAATTTTTTCCTCCATGGTGTCATTCGAATTTTTGATTTGTGCTTGGATGTCGGTAATAACAGAATTTATATTGTTCATTCGCACTTGAGTGTCCTCTATCCTTGATTCTAAACTGTTGAACCTGCAGTCACTTTGATTCGCTAACTGACTGATTTGCGTTTCAATATTGTCATTTTGGTTTGTTAACTGTCCCATTCGAGTGTCAAGATTACCCATGTGAGCTTCAATGTTATCACTCTTGTTTGTAAGCTGTGCCATGTTTGCTTCAAAACTGGTTTTCATATCAGCAAACAAATTTAGTATATCTGACAGCGACCATTCACGTGACTGCGACGCGGTCTGTGGCGCCGACAGCTAACTTGTCGCTTCGTCGTCTGTTGTTCCCTCACTACGAGATTCAGGTTTGTTTACACCCGTGCGCGGTCTAAGTTGCCTTGGTTGCTCATCATTCATCGTAAATTTAAAGTTGTTACACTGCACGAGCTAGAAAAGATACTTTTTCTAAATTATGATTTTCACTTGTCAGGTGCGCCAAGGATTTCGCGTCCTGATTTCTCAGATATTGCTTGCGCGTTATAAACAATTTAAACTCTGACACACGAAAATGCCAATATGGCAACGGGAGTGATAAAATAAATGAAAAACACTTATAGAGCACTGAAACTGGCACAGATAGCGGCCATTGTGATTCACTAAAATGCACAACAATAGAATTTCTTGCTAACTATTTCTAACTATTGTAAGCAAAATGATGTGATAGAGGTGGATCTAATCGCAAAAGGAAACAGAAATTTGGGAATTAAATTGCTTGAGAAAAGGGAAAGAAGCGTAGAGAGTGAATGTCACGAGCAGACTGAATGCTCGGTATGCAAAGTTTCAAACGAAATGAAAAATCGTACTCACATTAGTTGTCTTGCGCGCTGCTATTTATTGCTGTTGTGGATTCTTACTGCGATTATCTGCATATGCGTCCTTTTTTCTCCACTGGTTTTGGCTTCCAATTTTCTCCAGATGGCAGCTTGTAAGTTCAGGCGCCACATCTAGCGTTAAAAGGTTTTGCTTTTCACATTTAACCAAATATAACACTGATGACGATAATTTATGGCAATGTTTGCCAACAAGATAAAGAATGCAACTTTTAACACTAGATTGCGTACTCAGGGCAATTCTCCTTTGCCGTTTTTTGGTACGACTTGGAAAGAGAGAAAAATTAATGAATGATCGCCGATGCGTCGGTTCTCGATTTTGTTCAGGAGACATACAGATTGATTGCGCGAAAATCCTTTCTCAAATGACCTCTTAACACGGATTGCTTTCATGCAATCAGACACTTCAATGAAATTACCTAAGGGACCTATTTGAATAATTAAAAAAATGTAAATGAATGCAAAACAGTGAAATTTTGTAAAAAAAAGTTATCAGATCGGAAATTGAACACATTAATGATCTCCCAAATACAATCGAGACACCACGATAAAGAGCGAACCTGTAGCGAAGATCATTTAAACATGAACATTATTTGTGATTAATTTAAAGAAAAGAATAAGCATATATTTTCTGTACAGTGAAGTATCAATATATTCTCAAAAAACAATAGCGTTAAACTATAAACATTAACAAATTTACAATGAATACAAAACTTAGAGTTTTATGTTTTTCTCATACATGGAGCAGTCCAACAATCGCTGCGTTTGTATGTGTGATATTTTGTAAAAAATAAATGCCCTGGTGTGCTCGTAAGTATTTTTTTTCGTCACAAGGTTTACTAAAGTGTTTTTATTCTTGGTGATAAAGTGGTTTTTCACACTAAATAAAATATAACTTGTAGCGGTGTTACACAACACGTCTTAACAAGTCGGCGACCAAACATCAAAGGTAATGAAGTACATGTTAACATATCGGCAACCAGAAGTACAACTAACTATAAAGACTTTAGAATTTTCCTAACGAATGATAAATTGTTCTTTCTTCTGTTTCGCAGCTTCTTGCTATCAAGCGCTGTGGCAATGATTTTAAATATCTGCGCCCACCGAGTCATAGTGTTTAAAAGTACCTTATAAATGCTGGCCGTGCGTATTGGTACAGGCGCATGTTATAAACAGATTTCGTTTCTTTACTCTCGCATTGTCATGCTTAGTATCATTACAAACTACAGCTCGATGGCTGTCCTTTTCTCATTTGCAAAATGTCTGAAATCAAATAATATCACAGTTACTTACAGAAAATTTAAATAATAATAATCTTGTTACAAATATTGGAGATGTAATATACCCAAAAGGAGAGAAAAAATTACAAGAATTTAAAACAATTACAGAACCATTCTGCGATAACATTATGGTAGTTAGGATAACAGATTTTATAGTTTGCAAAGGAGAAATGAAAAATGGAAAATTTCTTGTAAAAAAGGAAGCATGTGGTGGTTTTAACAGTATTTAAAATCTAGATTTTCTAAACGAAATTTGGCAAGACATGGAGTTAAAACAAAAATCTGTATTTATTAGATTCCAATACACAAATAATTAAAGGTACTAAACAAATTATTAAGAAAGATGTAAAAATTATAGAACTAAGGTATAAAAATTGTGTTGTTATTCCTTGCAAAACAGAATTAGCAGTTGTTAAACTCGATACACTCTTAAGAGAATCACCAGAAATTTTAGAACTGAAAAAGGCAAACTATTATTTAATATAAATAGACATAACACTGGATTTTGCAGGAATTTTTAACAAGGAATAAATGATCGATTCCTTAACAAATAATTTTCATTTTATAATGCAGGAACAATATAAAGAAAATTTTAGTGTAATAATTAACAACAATAATTTTTGTTGGAAAAGACTGTTTAACATGGATTTGGAATTACAAGATTAGAAGCAACAATTTATAATTACATTAATCCAAATTTTCAAAAAGGACAAGAATTTGATCCATTAACAGATTGTTTACAACTCTAATAACAGCAAATATTTCGGAAAAGCTCCATTTCATTCTGTTCCACTAGCTAAAATGTGGAAAAAATTAACAGATTCGTTATAAAATAGTTTTTGTATTATTTTTAATGTACTTTTACAATATGTATATTGGGGCAACAGAAATACTAACAAATTAACAGGATTACAAATAAAAATTAAAACAGAAAATAAAGAAGAAAGAGAAAAATTAGCTAAATTTGTTATATCTGCATTTAATTTTAACTTGTTACCTATTAACTGTATAGAGATTTTCGAAGAAACAGATATTGTAATTTCTGTAAAACAAACATGCTTTATAAAATCTGGAGAAACATATTTTTCGAAGTATAATACTTTCTTTTCTACAATACCCAAAGAAATAAATATCGAAGAATTGGGATTAATAAACACAAACAAATTTATACTATTTGAATCTAGAAAAAGAATAAATGCAACTAATAAAATGTTTCCATATTCCATTAAAGAAATTGAACCAATTAATACACCATATTAACAATCTACTAGTAAACGATAACAAGAATTACAAAATTTAAGTATGCAAGAAAGAAAACTAGAATATTTAGAATAAACACGATCTTTAAAGGAAGAATACAAAAATACTTTGGAAAATAGAACAAGAAATAAAAGAAACAGAAGATGAATTATAAAATCATTTTAAACAAAAATGGATAGATTTCCCTACAAGTGGAGTTTTTAATATTTATGCTTTTGTGGTAAATGATGAAAACAAGTTTATATATGTTGATGTATTGGGTGAACAAAATGGTAAAAAATCTGTATATATTGTTAAAGGTTATAATGAAAATAAATTGATAGAAATTAAGAAAAATAGAGATATTCTTAAAAATGAAGGATTTATTTGTATTCCATGTAGCATTTTAGACAAGAATTAGAAATGTTTTATTATCCTACAGAAGAACCATTTATAGAAATAAAAACAGATGGTATTACAGCATTTAATGGACATTTGTTTCCTAAAATAATTTACTTCAAAACAATAATGATGTTCGATGACAAAGATAAAGAAATAATTGAAAATGAAAAAAATGGGCCAAAAATTAGGAAAAATAATCACTAGAATCTGTAAACGTTTAGATGATCTAGAAGAAGGATTGCAACTAATTATTCCTACCATTAAAATCGAAAAATATCGAGGAAAAGATAGATATATTTTTAAATTTGAAATATACCAGATTGTTATTGTTCCAATTATTGGTTTGAAGAAGAAATTAAAAATAAAAATTTAGATCTAAATTAGAAGATTAAAGTTAAACTAGATAAAATTAAAACAACAGCAAGTAATTGTAAAGAAAAACTTGTGTTTGTTGTTTAATCTATTTTAATTATTTGTAATTTATCTGGAATAACTGTATTATTCTGTTTAAGAAAGTCTAACATTAATGGTGGATATTGGTAATTAAGTCCAACTAAACTTGCTACGTAATTGCGAAATTTAATAATTTCCAAAAATTTAGCAAGGTCGAATTAAATTTCCATTTTCTGCACAATAGATATGGTAAACATTATATCCTAAATAAATAAATAATAACAGATACCACTCTTTTTCAATAGTTTTCTTAGTTATGTAAACAAATACATCTGTTTCCCAAGGAGCAACATCTTCAGGAATAATTAACTTACCGATTTAATCTAAATAAATTCATTTAGACAAACTAAAATATGAAGATGTTAAAAAATTATTAGAAAATCTTAGGCCGTCCAATTTGGACATATTAAAGGGCAATGAAAGTTCCACTATTTTTATCAATGAATCTGGATTATATTCTTTAATTTTAAAATCAATCATCCTCCAACTTATTAAAAATTTGTAGTAGTAAATGGATGAAAACATAATGATAAAATTATAGATCTATTTTTTCAAAATAAAATGCATTACCAAGAAACAAGAGAAAAATTAAATAGTTTATTAGACAAAGAATACCAAATAGAAACTTTAGATTTGGTTTTACTTAAAAATGGTTGTGCAAAAATTACAGTTTACGACAAACAAAAAGATGCTTCTGTGGAATTAAAAGATTGAAATAAACACAGTAGAAACAAATATATAGACAAAATTCTTAAACCAATTAATGAATATTATTTGGAAGAAAACGATTCGGATTCTAACGAAGAAAGGGAAGAAGAAGATAGGATAAATATTATAAAGACGATTTTCCACATAAAGAAGTGGTAAAAGAACACAATGGTGGACAAATTTACACAAGAATGTTTAAATTTATATATATGTTACAATACTTTTATGTAGCACTGTTTTAGTGCTCCAAAATTTTTATATATATTTTGGAATATTTTAGGTAGTTTGTCATAATTATTTGTCTATTTAAATGCATGCTATGCAATAGCAGCCTTTGTTCTAGTAAATTTTCTAATAATGTTGGAGGAAAATGGTGTAAATGAATTAAAGTTGGAACAAAGATCAATTAAATTCGAGATGACAGTAAAACAAATAAGTGTTATACAAACTTTAAACTAATTTTAGGTGTTAATGTAAACATAAACACTAAACATAAATTTTAACAACCAACATTCTTTTAACAAGCATCAAATGTTAAATGATAACATTAACATTTAAAAATAAACATGTTAATGTATATTAACATTAACATAAAATAAATATGAAAAACGTATGTTAAAGACAACATACGTATTTGTTTAGTGTTTATGTTGACATTAACACCAAAAATTAGTTTAAACTTAAAAAATTATATAAGTTTGAAGTTATTAAATAGAATATAATTTTACCCATCTTTCGGTGATTCTTAGTAGCAAAACAGACAATGTCGTGCTACAGACGCGAAATTTAACCGACAGGAAGAAGATGCTGTGATATGCAAATGTTAGCTTTTCAGAGCATTCACACAAGGTTGGCGCCGGTGGCAACACCTACAGCGTGCTAACATGGTGAAAGTTTCCAACTGATTTCTCATACACAAACAGCAGTTGACCGGCGTTGCCTGCTGAAACGGTGTTGTGATGCCTCGTGTAAGGAGGAGAAATGCGTACCATCACGTTTCCGACTTTGATTACGGTCGGATCGTAGCCTATCGCGATTTCGGTTTATCGTATCACGACATTGCTGCTCGCTTTGGTCGAGATCCAATGACTGTTAGCAGAATGTGGAATCGATGGGTTCAGGTCGGGAATACGGAATGTAATGCTGGATCCAAATGGCCTCGTATCACTAGCAGTCGAGATGACAGGCATCTTATCCGCATGCCTGTAAGGGATCGTGCAGCCACATCTCGATCCCTGAGTCAACAGATGGGGACATTTGCAAGAGATCCATCTGCATGAACAGTTCGACGACGTTTGCAGCAGCATGAGCTATCAGCCCGCAGACCATGGCTGCAGTTACCCTTGATGCTGCATCACAGACTGGAGCGCCTGCTATGGTGTACTCAACGAAGAACCTGGGTGCATGAATGGCAAAACGTCATTTTTTCCGATGAATCCAGGTTCTGTTTACAGCATCATGTTGGTCGCATCCGAGTTTGGCGACATCACGGGTAATGCACATTGCAAGCGTCTATTTGTCATCGCCATACTGGCGTATCACCCGGCGTTATGGTATGGGGTGCCATTGGTTACATGTCTCGTCACCTCTTGTTCGCACTGACGGCACTTTGAACAGTGGATGTTACATGTGAGTCGTGTTACGACCTGTGGCTCTACCCCTCATTCGAAACCTGCGAAACCCTCCATTTCAGAAGGATAATGCACTACCGAATGTTGCAGGTCCTGTACTGGACCTGTGGCTCTACCCTTTTTCGATCCCTGCGAAACCCTACATTTCAGCAGGATAATGCACTACCGAATGTTGCAGGTCCTGTACTGGCCTTTCTGGATACAGAAAATGTTAGACTGCTGCGCTGGCCAGCACATTCTCCAGATCTCTCACCTACTGAAAATGTCTGGTCAATGGGGGCCGAGCAACTGGCTCGTCACAATACGCCAGTCACTTCTCTTGAAGAACTGTGGTATTGTGTTGAAGCTGCATGGGCAGCTGTACCTGTACACGTCATCCAAGCTCTGTTTGACTCAATACCCAGGCGTATCAAGGACGTTATTACGGCCAGAGGTGGTTGTTCTGGGTACTGATTTCTCAGGATCTATGCACCCAAATTGCGTGAAAATGTAATCACATGTCAGTTCTAGTATAATACAGGGTGAGTCACCTAACATCACCGCTGAATATATTTCGTAAACCACATCAAAAACTGATGAATCGATTCCACAGACCGAACGTGGGGAGAGGGGCTAGTGTAATTGGTTAATGCAAACCATAAAAAAATGCACAGAAGTATGATTTTTAACTGAAACCTACGTTTTTTTAAATGGAACCCCGTTAGTTTTGTTAGCACATCTGAACATATAAACAAATACGTAATCAGTGCCGTTTGTTGCATTGTAAAATGTTAATTACATCCGGAGATATTGTAACCTAAAGTTGACGCTTGAGTACCACTCCTCTGCTGTTCGATCGTGTGTATCGGAGAGCACCGAATTATGTAGGAGAGGTACTCAAGCGACAACTTTAGGTTACAATACCTCCGGATATAATTAACATTTTACAATGCAACAAACGGCACTGATTACTTATTTGTTTATAAGTTCAGATGTGCTGACAAAACTAACGGGGTTCCATTTAAAAAAACGTAGGTTTGTGTTAAAAAACATACTTCTGTGCATTTTTTTATGGTTTGTATTAACCAATCACACTAGCCCCTCTCCTCACGTTCGGTCTGTGGAATCGATTCGTCAGTATTTGATGTGGTTTACGAAATATATCCAGTGGTAACGTTAGGTGACTCACCCTGTATATTTGTCCAATGAATACCCGTTTATCATCTGCAGTTCTTCTTGGTGTAGCAATTTTAATGGCCAGTAGTGTTGCATTTTCTTGCAGTTTACGACTATTTCAACGACGAAATATTTGGTTCCTATACAGATGTTTTTCATTTTAGAGACGTTTTGTTGTATATAGCCACCATAAACTTCCGGATGTTTCATTTGTTCGAAAATTATTGGTACACGTTAGGGCCACCAATTAGCAGTACTTTCAATCAATTTCAAAATGTAATCCATCATCATTTCTCGCAGTGTGTATATCTGGCACTCGCATATGGCACAATAATCATACATGATGTTTAAAAACTTGTGAAGTTATGATCTGTTAATTGAGCTCATTTCTGTTGCATACCACATCAGAACCAAGTATAGTTCATATATTATAGATCTATAAGTAAATACACAGCGTTCTAAGATGATGCTCAAAGTTACTGAATATTTTAGTGTTCGAAAATAATAAACAAGCTATCTGTATATATCACAAAAATCTTTAACCAATGTTTATTTACTGATCCCACAGCAAAAATAATAATCTTACAAAGGAAAATTAGTATCACATATCACAATATGTATGTTAATTCTTGAACAACTGACATACCAATTTGCGTGCTAAAACGTCATGTAGAAGAACAACATGCAATTATGTCTTCTGATGCATGAAGTTAATGGTGTTTCATAGTAATGAAGCTGTAAGTGTAATAATGTCTGGAAATATGACAGAGGAATGACAGTAAGCAGCTAAAGAAGGGATGAGAGAAAAGTCAGGATAAAATGTAAGAGCATCTTATATGCAGTTTGTGTGTGTTTCTGTCTGTGTGTGTGTGTGTGTGTGTGTGTGTGTGTGTGTGTGTGTGTGTGTGTGTGTGAATGAGAAAGACAGAGAGAGAGAGAGAGAGAGAGAGAAAGGAACGACGGGAGGGTGGGAGGGAGGGGGGGAGGGAGGAAGCGCGTGGTTGTGTGTGTTGAGGATTCCCAGTCCCAGAATTCATCTTTGATATCCTCATTTAAAAAGTTTGGCGTTACATATTTGCTGTCGGTAAAAATAAACGATGTGCTATGATCAGTCTTACGAAATAATAAATACAATAACAATAAAACTTTGCTAAATTATATTTCATATACAATTCTTACAACTCTGTGGTCATCACTAACTTAATGTGAGCAAAACACTAACTAGAACATCACGTAGAATCACACTTGAAATACTTCGTGTTTTATAATGACCCATGTGTTAGTGTGTTAAACGATGTCCAGTTTTGTTCAAACATCATAGCTTCCAACGTTTTAACATATGGCACTGAGACTATTGGTAACAGTATCATATCATTCTCTATCTCTCTCTCGCTCTCTCTCTCTCTCTCTCTCTCTCTCTCTCTCTCTCTCTAAATTACACATACACACACACACAAATACACACAAAACGTTATGTCTCTCTCTCCCTCTCTCGTTTCTTCTGATCCACTTCGCACATACAGTGATAGTAAAGGCATGGAACGTCATTTTTCTGTCTCATTTCGTAATTATGTACATTAATATTCATGCTGAATTTTGCTGGATCATGCATAACGAAACCCAAGTAGCGAATATTTGCTTTCTGTGGCTGCAGTTTGCATAGCGCCTACAAGTTGACAGCAAGTGCTCAGCAAGTATTATTGTTATGTGCAATGACAATTACGCCGGAAAATGTGGTAGTACACTCTATTACTGCATATCACTCTAACGAATGAAGCTGGGCACAATTAATATGTAAATTTCAGCTTTCACAATCATTGTTATAACAACTGTACTATATTATAAATAAGATTCAGGGATAAAATTTTCGTTGCCATTGCCTTACATCTACATCTACATCTACATCTACGTGATTACTGTGCTGTTCACAATAAAGGTACTGGCGCCACTCTCGAGCGGCACGCGGGGATACGATCTGTAACCTCCCCCTCACTTATCGACCTTAATGACAGTGAAAAATTAAACCGCGTGTACCTAATGGAAATTTGGGAAAAGCAATCGTCACCGAAGTTAATCTGTCGGTAAAGAGGGAGGAAAGGGTTACATCTAAATGAAAGGAAAAATGCAAATGAAACTGGTGGAAATTAATTTTGAAAAGGGGTAAAGTTAATGAAGATAGTAAATGTGCGGCCGTTACGTTAAAAATTAACTAGCGGTAATTAGATATTTGAGATTTGGGGGAAATTACGGTCGCCAGTCCTAAGGACAATTACTATTGTAACTGAAAAAGAAAGGTAATTACACTTATAATTAGCACTAGAAGCGTGGCAACTGAAGGTTGACACGTGTAGTGTGAAAACTGAAAGTTTGTCAGAAGTAATAACTTTCGCTGCACTCTGACTTAATTTAGCAAAAGAATTAATAAAACCTGAAAACTGAAAGTTAATTTAGTGACTGAAATTAACAAGAAGCTTTCTTTCTTAAGCACATCGTAATTCAGTAAAATACGGTTAGTCTTGGACTACCTCAACAATCATTTCAAAAGCTACTTGAATCTACGCAATTTAGAAATAAGAGATTTAGCTTTGAACTTGAATTAAATGATTCTGAACAATTAACAATAGTAAAATTTAGTACGTACCAAGCTGAGCTGCAGTCACAGGTAAGCTAAAATACGGTAACAAAACTCGCACTCTTAATTTGTGCTTGCGTAATCTAAATATTGTAGCCAGCTATGAATACTTAAACTGAACTTTGAAATTAAAGCACTGAAATGGAATTATGCTGGCGTTTGAATTTCAGCGACACTCGGGTTCATTTCGGAAAAGGAAGGGACCCTGCTTGGTAATGCACTTGGGACAATGAGCAACAAAGGTTCATGCTAAGTAGCTGTAATTTTGTGATGCAACAATTTTAAAAGTTTGAAAAGCTGAGGTCTGCCATACAGTTCTAAAACTTTACGTGCTTCCAGTCTTCCTTGTTGGTTGATTGAAGGTTTGAAGTCGTCGATCGAGGATGTGGCGACAGTCACTCATTGTCGGCCGTCGCTGTTGCAGAAGCTGAATGTTGGCGCGCCTTCTTCTCGACACGGTCACCAGACGAAACGGGCTCTTGATGTGCGCCAGCTAATGCTTCCCGTCCGCGACACCATGTCAGAAACTATCATCGCAAGTCGAGCACAATTACATGCTGCCAAACCCCGAAAGCGCGGCAACTCGCGGGAACTTCACACCACACACCTGCTCCACTCGCTACTCCAGCCAGACTCCCTCTTGCTCTGCCCGCGCTCCACGCCGCAGGGTTAACACTACCAAAGATCCTACACACTTTGATTCTTCACACGACCTATCGATGTATTCGTTCGATACTGTAGTTTTCCCTAGGCCAGATCCAGCGTATAAATACAAATAATCTTTACACAACAAATCAGTTATACATCGACATAAATGCTTAAATATATACATACAAATAGTAAAATAATCACAATATATAAAGGCACAGAAATGTCATATATTCAGGTAAGAAAATAAGGAAAAAATTTACAGTACAATAGATGGAAATAGGAGGATATACATTTCCGGCGTTACACGTGCCCCACATTGTCTGAGGATGTTCGTGTAACGTAAACAGACTCAGAAAATGTCCCAAAAAAGCAACAGCGGAAATGCATATGCTCAAAACATCAACAAAATTTAGCATTCGTCTAATTAAGCATAAATCAATTTTTTGACCATAATAATAGAGTGCAGACACTCCTAAACTTATTCCACTCTGTCATCTTGCACAAAATAAAACAGATTGACAACATATTAAAATTCATAGAAAACAT